>NC_039364.1:72073566-73558403 GCF_003573695.1 Papaver somniferum
CCCCCCCCCCCCACCCACACACACACACACACCTGTAAGCAATAAGAATCAATTTTTCACTTTAGTTCTGATCTTATTATCTCCTTGCCAATACTTTTAACAAAAATACGAGTTTGAACAAGTAAAGTGCTATTGAAAGTAAAGTACTGTTATACGACGATGTTAATGATAATGATATTTGCGTGGAATTGGATGAGAATGAGGAACCAGACTAATCTGACAAAGAACCAGACTCATCTAACAAGTTTTTTGCTTTTTAAACAAGGTTTTTGATGACCATTTTGTTTCCAATGGTGGTTTTATTTATTTTTTAAGTACTGCACTAGATGGAGGCTTTTTACGTTGATAAATGGGTTGACATTTATGTGATGAATGATTCACATTGAACTTTATGTTTTCTGGAAATGATGAACATGAAAATGGATGGGTTTAGTTTATTTATCTTTATTAGCTTATTGTATGATTAGAATAATACGTTTCCTACATAGGTGCCACTAGTAATTCATACGTTTCCTCCCTAAACCAAGAATAATACAGGAGACAACCCGGCTTAAAATTATTAAGGTAAATATTATTCGAAATAGGAAAGTACTTTTTTCTATAGCCTCTTCTCGAGTTGGTTAGAGATAGGAAACATAATTTCGAAAAATTTGGGAACAATTTTATCATAACTGTCTACGATATATTCTCTCATAAAATAAGGAAACTAACCATATTGGTTACACATCAAAAATTTGGAAAAAAAAAAAAGAAAAACACTAAAAATCTTTTGTTTGGCGGGTGATGAAAATGGATTTTACTGGGCGGGATGATTTCAAAAGGAAAATCAATTCCTGCCAGATAGTTTGGTTAAATTCCAAAAAGAAAAGAAAGATGAGTTCGATCTACTTTTTCAGTTTTTATTACTCGATTCATTCTCTCTATGAAATCATAATTCTACTACTATCGTCTCTAATCTTTACAAGGAACCTACCTCTTCATACTCGATCTTTGTTGTTGGTATTATTTCTACAACCCATTATCGAATGAATATTAAATTGATGTTAGATTTTTTGTTCGATCTCATGGAATCAGATGTTAGATCTTATAGGTTTACTAGTTAAAGCATGATTAGGGTTTTTATTCTATCACTTCTTATAGGTTTACTAGTTAAAGCATGAGTAGGGTTTTTATTCTATTACTATCTCTAATCTTTACAAGGAATCTACCTATTTAAACTTGATCTTTGTTGCTGGTAATATTTCTACAACCCATTATCGAATGAATATTAAATTTATGTTAGATTTTTTGTTTGATCTCATGGAATCAGATGTTAGATCTTATAGGTTTACTTGTTAAAGCATGATTAGGGTTTTTATTCGGCTGTATCAAACAAAAAGTTAATGACAATCACGGGTTGTACGATGAGATGTGATTTCATTTTGTTACAACAATAATATATTAGGCTTAAGTTACATGCATGAATTATTATAAGATTTAGGTAAGGATCTTTCTTTCATGTTACTTAGTTAGGCTTTACTAGTTAGTTAGGTTTTACAAAATAAAAAATAAATAAAAAACTTAACGATGCTAATTTTTTCTAGGGTTTTTGTTATTGCTTGGGTTGGATTTTGATTGAGAGTTAATAACTCTACTTTGATCGACGATGTTGTGTCAATCATATTTATATACAAGGCATCTCAAAATTTAATCATTTGAGTCTTTGTTACTTGGCGAGCCTGTAACGTCTGTATTTTAAGTTGCCACTTTTAATAATACCATGTTGCTGATTGGCCAATTTGACTATATCTTCAAGCTAAAAATGGATAATCATTATCTGGTGCTTTAGTGCTCTTGGCTTTTGTAACAAAAGTTATATAAGACCGTTTAACCGGTACCTTTCACTTTTTGGATAACACAATAATCATGAGGAGATTTTGTGTGTTGCAGTGATGTTTTAGCCTCAAGTTACATGCATCACTGAGTTCATGTTTGTTTTCTTTTCATATAATAGAAAATAGGTGTAACACATGTTGCCTATCCTGTTAGGTTTAGCTAATATTTTCCAAAACAAGCTCAAATTCCTAACTGAGATGCACGTACCTACACAGCTTTTGTCATGGCAGAAGATGATGATTACGACCAATGGAGTGAATCAGATGTTGAGGGGGATTCTGATGAAGAAACGGTGGATTTAGATGAGGGTCATGATGACATTGTACAATCAGATGACGACGATGGTGGAGATATGCTCCACACTGCTAGATTTGAGGACTTAACAGGTAATGTGTGAAACCTTGTACTTACTTGTTTCTACTTAAACATCACATGGTTTCATATGTTGCCTCGGTTATTTCCAGAGTCAGAAGATTCTGAAAATGATGATTTGGAGGTGTTAGAAGAAAATGAATTGGAAAATGCTCCATAAGCAGAAAAGCAGCCACAACAAGAAGACTTTACAGAAGTGATCATAAAAAAGAGGGGATGACAAGAATGTTGAAGCTGCATAAAGACTTCTCGATAAAAGATGCCAAAAGAAGTGATATTGAATTTGACAAAATGTTCCGGCCTATTAGTAAACATAGAATTGAATTCATTAGTTACCTAGGCTATTTGGTCCGTGATATGGTTGGCATAAAACATTTATGTTGGAAGGAAGTCCCTTCAACAACAAAAGAAAATATGTGGGAGAAAATTCGGGTATGCATATGCGGTTATCAATTCATCGTTTTTGTTGTCGAACTGTGAGTCTGTGATGAACATAAATTAGTTGTTATTGTAGTTTCATTATGAGGTGCCCTATGAATATAAGCAAGCGGTGATGAAGCGTCTACCTGTTCAGCTGCGGGACTTCAGAAGGAAATTGTACAACAATCATGTAAAACCCTTCCTGGAAATGCCGCACAAACTAAGAACTTTCCCCAAAAAATACGAAACGGTAATGGACCAAGAGAACTGGGACAATTACCTTAATCATGTACTAAAATCGGCTATATTTAAGGTATGGAATACACATTGATTTTTCTGATTTTGTGTTTCGTTCTTATTGTCTATCCCAGCATACTAATGAAATTATTTTTATTTTCTCTGCAAGAAAAATTCGGAGAGGGGAAAAAAGGCAATATCACAATCCAAGTTCCCACATCGGACGGGACGAGGAGGATACTCGGGATTAAAACTAAAATTAGTAAGTTTGTTGTCTTATTTATTATACACTGCACAGTAAAACCGGCCATATCAGATACTTCTGTTTTGTATGTCGTGTTGCGTGTCTCATATATGCAGAAACTTAAAACGGTATAGGGATGTGTCCTCTTACACCAATATGTAATTTTGTCACATTAGACGCTTTGGAATAGGTTTTCTTTTTTACACAGTTAATATCTGTGCGGATGTAAATCCTTACTTGTTTCTGGTAACTACTAGGTCCAAAGCGGAAATGTTGCCGAAGAAGATCTTGAAGACCGGTGATTCATGTGGGAAAGAGCACGCGAAAACAAAGATGGAATTGTTCCAGACGAGTTTGTCAGGAAGAAGACATCTGAAGTTGTGAGAAAACAGAAACTTTACAGTCCTCATGTTTTTAACCAAAGTAAGTGCACAGTAATTGCACAAGGTTTAAATCGGAATTTAACGCATTATTTGAACAGGAAGAGAAGCGGAAGATGATTCGAGAGGGAACTCTAACGGTTGGTCATAACGAGGACGCCCTAACAGTTGCAATCGGCCCGGATAAGGGTGGACGTGTCAAGGGGGTTGGCTTTGGAGTGACGGCAACCCTTTACTTTCCAAATGGAAGAAAACCAAGACACTCGAAAGAGAACGATGAACTGCGTGAAAAGCTGAAAACTAAGGAGAAATAATTAAAGTCTACTAAAAATGTGTATCAGAGATTGACAGATAACTTGTTATCTCAAGTAGTCGACATTGCGAAAACTATGGGCAACAGTATCAGCAAGTCTGGAGGAGAGGTAAGTGAACCGAGTTTTGATTAGATTGTGTAATTTTTTGAAAAAATTGGCAGACAGTATCTGATTTTTTCAAACAATGTGTTCAACTACAGTCACAGGATGCAGGACCTATCAACGCCTCCAATCGATCTAAGAATAACATAGGTCCAGAATCAGTTAAGCAACCTCAAAAAAAAATATGGGAAATCCGGTCCGCAGAAGTCATCTGAAAGCACCAAAGGGTCCACGAAGCGGGTCTCTCCTTGTACTAAAACGCCGACCGTTTCTACTGAATCCCAGCCGTCTTTAGTATCAAAAAAGAAGTCTTCGTCTCCTTCATCCACTGGGGAATCCCAGAATGTGCCATCTGAAAAAGTTACCGTTGATGTATGGTTTTCCAACGCGTTTAAATTTTGAATCTTCCATTTACTATCTCTCATGCGCCTTGTGTTTCTGCAGGTCACAAGATGCAAACTTTGGTTTGGAGAAAAGGACAACATTGTTGCCATTGGTAGAGCTTACTCTTCAAAGAAGGTATCTTATAAAATGAAGTCAGGAATGACGGGTGAGGTTACATGCTATAGCGTCATGGTTAGTGAAGTACTAAATGAAACCATCAAATTACCCTTTGGCACATCTTCTGGGATAAAAACTTTAAAAGATGTTGCTGATGCTGAAATTTGTTGGCCATCAAATCAAACCATCTTGGATCAAAAGGTTGGTTGCTATGCTTGTTTGCATTATTAACTCATTGGATATGTTTTTACACAAACCAGTTATATATATATATCTTGTTTGATATAAGAGACGAATATGTTATCAACTATATGAATCACGGACGTTAGTGTATATTTTAGAGAACCTTATAGAACGAGATATGTGGTTAGCTATTTGATTGTAAGTCAGTTGTGCATTTTTCTTAAATGGTTTCACTGCAAAAACAAAGTACAACTTTCATTTCAATTTTCTGATGCAGGTAAGTCAACCAAAACATTCTGAGGCTGTGAAATCACCGGATCTACTCAACGGAAGCCAATCTCGTATCGCAATATCTGAAAAATTTCCGAAGGTATGTGTTTTAAACCAGTTACATGATCTTAAGATCATATGAGTTTGAAATATTCTATCAACTACTATATGAATCACGGATGCTAGGGTGTATTTTGGAGAACCTTGTATATTTGTTACCTATTCATACGTGTCTTCGCATTCACGGTAGAATTTGGCATATTTGTCACCCAAATATGGAATATTACTCTACTGCTGCAGGTAAGTCAACAAAATTCGGGGAAACATACTCTGGATGTGACATCAAAAGATCCACCTGGTCGGAGCCAATCTGAGATCACGACAACTAAAGCAGTTTCTCCGGTATCTATTTTATTTTTACATGCATTTTAAATCTCAATTTGTTTTGAAGTTTTCGCTTGAAGATGTTCATATGCCATATATTTCCGCAGGGTAGAAGGTGCAACCTTTTTGACGAGCTGTCTAAGGCAGACGTCCTTGCTAGAGGTAGAGCTTTTCTGTTAACAGGAAAACAACAATTACATGGAAAGGATGGGTTGGAGGTTGATTGCCACAAAATCCTGATTGATGAAGTAATAAAACCGAATTTCTGTCTACCCATACGATTTGCTGGTATGGAAACATTAGGGCAAACTTTTGGAAAAGCAATTCCTTGGCCAAAGTATGGTGTTCAGTTTACCGAGCCTGCTAAGAAGGTTAGTTGCTTGGCTTGTTTGATTTGTAAGTCGAATATACATAAACCAGTTTATCAATTACATGAATCACCGATCCAAGTGTAAATTAGAGAACCTAGAAAAATAGAAACATGTGTAACTTTCAAAAGTAACTAATAACTCTTTTAATCTTATGCAGAACCCTACCAGTAATTCACAACCAACTACTTCTCTGCGGAAGTCTCCTTCACGTAGCAACCCTTCTGATGGATCTAAGAAACAGTCTCCTAATCTTATGCAGAACTATACCAGTAATTCCCAACCAAATCCTTAAATATCTCTAGAGAAGTCGTGCACATCTACGGCAGAACATCTGGATAAGACATCTAATGGAGTATGTTTTTTTTGATTTTTTTTTCTTCGTAAATCTATATTGATAATTCTAGCATCTTCTTTTTATATGATGTTCATATGCCGTATCTCCGCAGAAAGCAAAATACGACTTTTGGAATGGATCTAGGGGAAACGTCGTTGCTGGAGGCAGTATTTTACCTATGGTGCCTAACCAGAAAATACATGGACAAGATCTTCCTAGTAACTGTTATGTTGTCAATATTCAGGAGGTTATAGTTCCATCGTTCGTGTTAACCGAACCAAGTGGTGAGTTTAAGTTATTAGGGGAAGCTAAAGATGGTTTTTTGGCATGGCCGAAAGATAACTATTCCATCTCTGATGACAAGGTTAGTTTCTTAGCTCTTTTGCTTTCTTAATCAAGTATATAAATAGTTTTGCATAAATCGTGTATTCAGTTTGATTAAAGAATAAGTATGAGATAGAAATATATTAACACCTAAATGGAACATGAATGCCAGTGTAAATTTGAAAATTGATATTTGGTTACGGATTTTATTATGGGCGTCAGCTGTGAAAAATGCCGCGGCCTTCAGTGAAGTTGGCTTTATTACATTGTTGTAAAAATGACTTTTGTCCGTATCTTGTTGAGAATTCACATGACAGACGAATTCGCGTTGGATTTAGAATATATATATATATAATACATTTAATCTCTTGCTGCAGGAAACTCCACAGCATGGAAAACCTCATGGGCAACCAGAACCAGTTTTAGATTCTGAAAAGAAATTGGACAGTGAAAAACTAAATGAGGAGAACCTAGCAGTCAATCCACATTCTGGGAGTCATGCAGCCTCTGAAAAGATTTTTCAGAAGACTAAAAAGGCGCAGGGAAGGTTATATGTACCAACTGTGCAGAAGGCATTGCAACTTTCAGCTGCGCACCATAGGAAGACAAGGTTTGGCACGTCGAGAATGTCACAACCTGATCTATTGCATGCAGAGACAGCACCATCAAAAAAGTTGAAGAAAAACTGATGATTTTTAGATAAATGCTCATCTAACAAGTTCTTTGATTTTTTTAAACAGGGTTTTTGATGTGTGAACTTTTAGTTTACGTATTTTTTATGTACTGCACTAGATGCATGCTTTTTACGTTGATAGATAGGTTGACATTTATGTGATGAATGATTCACGCTGAATTTTTATGTTTTCTGGAAATGATGAACATGAAAATGGATGGGTTTAGTTTATTTATCTTTAGTAGTTTACTATATGATTGATTACCAATCCAGATGAACCATGGGATGTTATTATGAAGGAAAAATATTTTCATGTTGTTAATCCTTTAACTGATATTGTGAACAAACAAGGGTCTTGGATTTGGCAAGGCATATGCACAGGTTTGAATATAATTAAAAGACACTACATATGGGAGATATGTGATGGTACTTCTATGCAAATTTGGAAAGATACTTGGATTCCAAATATGCACAGACCTCTAGATAGTCATTTTAGCTCTTTTAATATGAAAATTGTGAATCAACTCATTGACCAAGACTCTAAGTCTTGGAATTCTGATATTTTGAATGCTTTCTTTGATGAAGATACTATTAAAAGGATTACTGACATAAGAATTCCTATTGCAGGTAAAGATAAGCTGAGATGGGAGCCTTCCAGCAATGGAATGTTTACTATAAAATCTGCTTACAATGTCATCTTGAATGAAAACTTAGCTACTAAGCCAACTAAGAACAACTTAGACATCTGCTGGAAATCCTTTTGGAGATATAAGCTACCTCCCAGAATTCAGTATTTTATATGGAAATTCCTACATGGTTGCATTACTACTAAACATAGACTTGCTAGGTTCACTAAACATAAAGATAGTAGATGTGTTATTTGTAGTGGTAACCCTAAAACTATTCAACATCTGTTCTTTGATTGTCATCATGTCAGACATATATGGGATTCAGTAGACTCTATATTATCTACTATCCTCCAGGGTCTAGACTTACAAAATTGGATAAGTGGTTTCTTTCTAAAGGCAAACAATGGTATGCCCAAGGATTGTAGTCTGTACGAGAGTGCCAGTTTCATTTTTTGGCTAACCTGGAAGGCTAGATGTGATACAGTTTTTGAAAACAAGCCATTTAACAGTAACATTGTTATAAACAATATTGTCAGGCAAATTGAGGACTGGAAAAGGGCTAAAAGTATGCAAACTAGTAGCAACAGTGCTTTGAGAATAATTGATAAGAACTGGAAGGCTCATATAGATGATATATACAAATTGAATTTTGATGCTTCCTATATTGATAAAACTGTATTATCAGGATGGGGACTGATTTGTAGAGATTCTGCAGGAAACATCCATGGATTGCGAGGAGGTGCATCTCTAGCCATTGATCCAGAGCAAGCTGAAGCGCATTCTCTCCTAGAAGCAGTACAATGGGCTCACAGTAAGGGATGGAGAAAAATTCACTTGGAAGGAGATTGTCAGAATGTTATAGCAGCTGTAAATGGGAAGGCTACAACAGTTAAATGGACAACATATAATTTAATCCATGATGCATTAGTTATATTAAGTTATTTTGATTCTTGGGTTTGCACTTATGCCCATAGGGATGCAAATCATATTGCAGACTCTATAGCAAAGTATGCAAGAACTCAAACAATTTGCTTTTGTTGGTTTAATAATCTATCTGTATGGATCAATCTTCTGATTCAACAGGATAAAAACAATATGTAAGCTTGATTATCAATATATTTATTCTTTCCTATTACAAAAAAATTGTATGATTAGAAGAATACGTTTCCTACATAGGTGCCACTAATAATTCATACGTTTCCTCCCTAAACCAAGAATAATACATGATACAACCCAGGTTAAAAAATTTAAGGAAAATATTATTCGAAACATGAAAGTAATTTTTTTCTATGGCCTTTTCTCGAGTTGGTTAGAGATAGGAAACTAAATTTCGAAAATTTTGGGAAACAATTTTATCATAACTGTCTACGATATATTATCCCATAAAATAAAGGAAACTAACCATATTAGTCACAAATCAAAAATTTGGAAATAAAAAAAAAAAGAAAAACACCAAAAATCTTTTGTTTGGCGTGCGTTGAAAATGAATTTTACTGGGCGGGATGATTTCAAAAGGAAAATAAATTCCCGCCTGATGGTTTGGTTAAACTCCAAAAAGAAAAAGAAAGATGAGTTCGATCTACTTTTTCAGTTTTTATTACTCGATTCATTCTCTATTTGAAATCATAATTCTGCTACTATCACTAATCTTTACAAGGAACCTACCTCTTCAGACTCGATCTTTGTTGTTGGTATTATTTATACAACCGAATATTAAATTGATGTTAGATTTTTTATTCGATCTCATGGAATCAGATGTTAGATCTTATAGGTTTACTAGTTAAAGCATGATTAAGGTTTTTATTCTATTACTTCTTATATGTTTACTAGTTAAAGCATGATTAGGGTTTTTATTCTATTTTTACTATATCTAATATTTACAAGGAACCTACCTTTTCAGACTCGATCTTTGTTGTTGGTATTATTTATACAACCCATTATCGAATGAATATTAAACTGATGTTAGATTTTTTGTTCGATCTCATAGAATCAGATGTTAGATCTTATAGGTTTACTAGTTAAAGCATGACTAGGGTTTTTATTCGGTTGTATCAAAGAACAAGTTAATGACGATGAGAGGTGATTTTATTTTGTTACAACAATACTGTTTTAGGCTTAAGTTACATGCATGAACTATTATAAGATTTAGGTAAGGATCTTTCTTTCATGTTACTTATTTAGGCTTTACTAGTTAGTTAGGTTTTACAAAACTTAACGATGCTAATTGTTTTCTCGAGTTTTTGTTATTGTTTGGGTTTATTTAGATATAACTCTACTTTGATGTACGATGTTGTGTCAATCATATATATATATATATATATATATATATATATATATATATATATATAAGGCTTCTCAAGATTTAATCATTTGAGTCTCTGTTACTTGGCGAGCCTGTAACCTCTGCATTTTAAGTTGCCACTTTTAATGATACCATGTTGCTAGTTGGCCAATTTGACTATCATCTTCAAACTAAAAATGGATAATCATTATGTGGTGCTTTAGTACTCTTGGCTTTTGTAACAAAAAGTTATATAAGACCGTTTAACCGGTACCTTTCGCTTTGTGGATAACACAATATTCATGAGGATATTTTGTGTGTTGCAGTGATGTTTTAGACTCAAGTTACATGCATCAATGAGTTCATGTTTGTTTTATTTTCATATAATAGAAAAGAGGTGTAATACGTGTAGCCTATCCTGTTAGGTTTAGCTAATATTTTCCAAAATAATCTCAAATTCCTAACTGAGATGCACGTACCTATACATCTTTTGTCATGGCAGAAGATGATTACAACGTGTCCCCAGAGGAGGACCAATGGGATGATGAGGTGGATTCTGATGGTGGCCATAGAACTGAATTCAGTAGTTACCTAGGCTATTTGGCCCCTGATATGGTTGGCATAAAACATTTATGTTGGAAGGAAGTCCCTGCAATAACAAAACAAAATATGTGGGAGGAAATTCTGGTATGCATATGCGGTTATCAATTCATCGTTTTTGTTGTCGAACTGTGAGTCTGTGATGAACATAAATTAGTTGTTATTGCAGTTTCATTATGAGGTGCCCCATGAATATAAGCAAGCGGTCATGAAGCGTCTAGATGTTCAGCTGCGGAACTTCAGAAGGAAATTATACAATAATCATGTAAAACCCTTCCTGGAAAGACCGGACAAACTAAAAACTTTCCCCAGAAAGTACGAAACAGTAATGGACCAAGAAGACTGGGACGAATACCTTAAGTATGTACTAGAATCGCCTATATTTAAGGTATGGAATACATATTGCTTTTTCTAATTTGTGTTTCGTTCATATTGTCTATCCCAGCATACTAATGAAATTATTTTTATTTTCTCTGCAAGAAAAATTCGGAGAAGGGAACAGAGGCAATATCACAATCCAAGTTCCCACATCGGACAAGACGAGGAGGATACTCGAGATTAAAACTAAAATTAGTAAGTTTGTTGTCTTAAACCAGTTACATGATCTTAAACCATATGTCTAAAATATGATATCAACTATATGAATCACGGATGCTAGGTTATATTTTGGAGAACCTTGTATATTTGTTACCTATTCAATTCATCAGTGTCTTCGCATTCATGATCTAAGAAGCAGTCTCCTAATCTTATGCAGAACTCTACCAGTAATTCCCAACCAAATCCTTAAATATCTCTAGAGAAGTCGTGCACATCTATGACAGAATCTATGGCTAAGACATCTAATGGAGTATTTTTTTATTATTTTTTTCTTCGTAAATCTATATTGCTAATCCTAGCATCTTTTTTTTATATGATGTTCATATGTCGTATCTCCGTAGAAAGCAAAATACGACTTTTGGAATGGATCTAGGGGAAACGTCGTTGCTAGAGGCAGTATTTTACCTATGGTGCCTAACCAGAAAATACATGGACAAGATCTTCCTAGTAACTGTTATGCTGTCAATATTCAGGAGGTTATAGTTCCATCGTTCGTGTTAGCCGAAAAAAAAGTGGTGAGTTTAAGTTATTAGGGGAAGCTAAAGATGGTTTTGTGGCATGGCCGAAAGATAAATATTCCATCTCTGATGACAAGGTTAGTTTCTTAGCTCTTTTTCTTTGTTAATCAAGTATATAAATAGTTTTGCATAAATAGTGTATTCAGTTTGATTAAAGAATAAGTACGAGATAGAAATATATTAACACCTAAATGGAACATGAATGCCAGTGTAAATTTGAAAATTGATATTTGGTTACGGATTTTATTATGGGCGTCAGCTGTGAAAAATGCCGCGGCCTTCAGTAAAGTTGGCTTTATTACATTGTTGGAAAAATGACTATTATCTGTCTCTTGTTGAGAATTCATATGACAGACGAATTCACCTTGGATTTAGAATATATATATAATACATTTAATCTCATGCTGCAGGAAACTCCACAACATGGAAAACCTCATAAGCAACCAGAACCAGTTTTAGATTTTGAGAAGAAATTGGATAGTGATAAACTGAATGAGGAGCACCTAGCAGTCAAACCACATCAGGGAGTCATGCATGCAGCCTCTGAAAAGCTTTCTCAGAAGACTAAAAAGGCGCAAAGAAGGTTATATGCACCAACCGTGCAGAAGGCATGCCAACTTTCAGATGGGAAACAGCGGAAGACAAGGTTTGGCGCGTCGAGAATGTCACAACCTGATCCATTGCATGCAGAGACACCACCATCTAAAAAGTTGAAGAAAAACTGATGATTTTTGGATAAATGCTCTTTAATTTTTTTTTGCAAACTGTTAGACCAAAGCTCAACATTTTTTACTGTGTTATTAATAATAATATGAATTTTGGCATATATGAATTTCAGATTTAACCACAATTTATAAAGTATATAAGAGAATTTGGATAGTGCCAGGTGGATGGTTTAGATGCGCCATATCTGAACGGCTTAGAGGCGTCACACGTGTAATATACACGCTTCGAGATTAATTGGCGTAGATAAACATAACATAAACACATTAAGCAGATATAAATTGGCGTGGCTAAATATCATATAAAGCCACGCTATATGGCGTGTCTATAGGTTCTCCGATGAACGGCTCCCAACGTTACATGTGGACGGTCAACGTTACATTTGAACGGTCAATATTGCATCATCTTAAACGAGATCCAATGGTACCTAATACAGCCACGTGGATGAAGGTAATTGTAAATTGGCGTGTCAAAATATCACATATAGCCATGCTATATGGCGTGTCTATAGGTTCTTCAATGAACGGCTCACAACGTTACATGTGGACGGCGTAGGATGCATATAATTTAACGGTCAATATTGCATCATCTAAAATGAGATCCAACGATTCCTAATACGGACACGTGGATCAAGGTAATTGTAAATTGGCGTGGCTAAATATCACATATAACCACGCTCTTTGGGGCGTGTCTATAGGAAATTAGTGAACAGCTCACAACGTTACATGTGGACGGTGAAGGATGCATATAATTGAACGGTCAATATTGCATCATCTTAAATGAGATCCAACGATTCCTAATACGGCCACGTGGATCAAGGTAATTGTAAATTGGTGTGGATAAATAGCACATATAACCACGCTATATGGGGCGTGTCTATAGGATATCCAATTAACGGCTCACAACATTACATGTGGGTGGTGAAGGATGCATATAATTTAACAGTCAATATTGCATCATCTTAAATGAGATCCAACGATTCGACTTAAATTGCGTGTTTATGGGTAACCAATAGCCACACCATTTTTTTTTGCGTGTCCATAGCGTAATCAATAGCCATGCCAAAAAACAATTGCGTGTCCATAGGATAACCTATAGCCACGCCAAAAAAAACTTTTGTGTCTATAGGTAACCAACAACCACACCATTTTTGTTTTTGCGTGTCTATAGGATAACCAATAGCCACGCCAAAATACAATTGGGTGTCCATAGAATAACCAATGGCCACGCCAAAAACAACTTGTGTGTCTATAGAGAGACAATGGCCACGCCAAAAAGAAACTTGTGTGTCTATAGGGTATCAATGGACACACTAAAACAATAAATTGAGTGTCTATAGGGTATCGGTACTTAAGTTTTTGGGACACTCTATGGCAACGCCTATGGGTTTTGGCGTGTCTATTTCATGCAACAATAGACACGCAAGGTAGGTGTGGCTATAGAATAACATTAAGACACTCCATCATACCTAAAACCACGCGAGCAGAAACCACGCCAAGTCCGAACCAAAATGGTGTGTCTAAAACCCTATGGACACGCCAATTTGGCGTGGCTAAAGGGTCATTTTGTACTAGTGCGACCTAGATCCAGTTTCAGATGGCCAATAAGGTGTCGTCGCGTTCACCGTCGACCCAGCTCCACCCTTGGTCGATCGACTTGCTCATGGCAAGCCAAGAGCGTATAGAATCGTTCACCAAAAGTAGGGTGAACGCGCTGCTTTGGAACCCTAATTGGTGTTTGCGGCAGTATGTTACCACCGCAAATCGATCACGACCATCCATCTTCGCCAACCGAATCGAGTGGTTTGGATCTAATTTTAGATGGCCCAGGAGATGTTAGCATATTCACCAACGGCTCGTCTTTGCACATGGCCAATCGGCCTGTCCGAATCAGCGCCCAGCGCTTTGATTCGACTAGCCAAAACAGGGTTGGCCGGGAAGCCCCTAAACCCTAAAAATTAAATCAACGGCAATATGCAACTGTCGCAAATCATCTCCACCGTCAAACTTCGCAAGACGAGTTGACCGGCCTAGATTTGATTTCAGGTGACCAACAAGATGTCGTTGTGATCACCATCCACTCTTCTTTCATGAGGGACAATCGGGCAAGCAACAACTAGCTCATAGGGATCCCAAACGATCGCCCAAAGGTAACTAGTTGTGCTGCTTGCATGTAATTCAACATCAGTCATTAACTGCCGCAAACCGCCTCAGCCACTCAACTTGGCTAGCCGATTTAAGCGGTCCAGATCTAACTTGGATCGACCGTTAGGATTTTAGAATGGCTACCAGTCGCCACTCTCCTATAGGAATTGATTGGCCACTCCTTGGGATGCGTGCGTAGCATCCACCAACTCCCTGAAAAAGGGCGATCGTGCTCCTTTTGAGACGCTCAATCCGTGACTGATTCGATCGAGCTCTAAAACAACGATGCTCCATGCACATCGATTATTTGGAGTTGCTTGTTTAAAAGCGATGCTTTACGTGTATCGAATACATACGATATTTCATGAATATCAGCTTCACAAATAACTTAGTTATTTAACCTAAAACGCTACGTGTTGCTTTCAGCGGCAAGTCCCACGACTTGACCCATTTACTCGAGACATCAAACATGTCACAAACTGGGGGATACTCACTGGGGTATTGGTCTGGAGGTTTACAACGTGCGGCGTGCAACGCGCCCATTACGAGAAAGTGTCAGGAAAGACGGACGATTAACAACAGTGGCAGTAGTGGGTGAAAGTGTGATCAGTTCTCCCTCATAATGGAAACGTGGTGATCACCACTCTTTACACAACCCCATTTCTCCACTGCTGAATCAACTCCACTTCCTACGAGATCAGGGAGTGTGCTCAATGACTTGTATAAATAGGATTTCAACCTTTTTCAACAGAATACAAGTTTTATCAACACAAGTATCCAGAAAACACCAAAAACTGATAGCTTACGTTCTGCAAGCCAGTTCCACATTCTGATACAAGTCATAAAACATCCACACCTTCATAATTCAACATTCTGATTTCAAACACCTTCTTCGCTTCCCTCCCTAAGATCAACCCTTCTCCTTCACTTTGTGACCGAATTGAATCTGGAACGGCCATTTCTTGATTTAGGCTAGAGTCTTACAAATTGATCTCTAGAACTCAAAAGTACTCATGTACAGTATATTTGTTTAGGGTTTGAATTCGTTTCTCATCAACACACCCAAATTTACCAAAAATAGCAGAATCAGTTTTTGCCCTCAAACATCTTAATTTGGATTCAGACTATTAAACAGAAGTCGACCAACCCATGGTGTCATCTTAAATAAACGTCATAGCAATCTGAATCCAACGTATTTAGTCTGTAGCGCTCTTTGTCGGATGTTACTGGCACTCATTACAACTTCTTTCATTTTACATCCAGGTATCGTCACCCAATGATGGCAATTGATGCCTGTTAATAAAGGCTTTTAGGCTTTGACTGACCCCACTCTCTGCTTATCTAGCCCAAATTACACACTAGAAATTTCCAGATAACACTGATCCGTAGCCTACAATTTAGTCAACTTCTAGACAACACTGGTATACAGAACACAACCGACTCTCTCATACTCTTATCCCTGCAACCAAAGTACACAAAAAGACATGATTTATTTATTTTATGTCCTTCATGTAGTTTACACTAATGTCTATGATGGTTATATATGTAGGCAAGAGCAACTCACATATGCCTCGATTGTGGCTTTATTTACACCTTACAAAAGCCTTTTGACGAGCAGGTAAAACACTCAAAGCTGAAACCATAAATTTTATGTTCCCCTTTTACATGCTACATATAATATAAATGTTGGCATACACATTAGCAGTCACTTTACTGATGAAAGTTTTAATTTGATCATTTTAAAGCCTGATGGTTATGCGTGCCCGCAATGTCTAGCCCCAAAGAAAAGATTTGCAGAATATGACGTCAATACTGGAAAAGCAATTGGTGGTGGTTTGCCACCTATAGGAGTTATCGTGGGTTTGATCGCCGGGATTGCAGGAGTTGGAGCTTTGCTTGTATATGGTCTTCAATAATTTGATGATTTTGATTCTAAGACTCTTATCTAATTATATGTACTGTTATAAAGAAAATATCTATTTTTCTACCGCACCAAATTTTGGTACCTATTGTGCTAAATCTTGCTTTGTCATTCTACAAAAACTAAAAATCTCGAAGCTAAGTTGAAGCACTGGAATTGAGTAACCATGCAGCTACAAATCTTAAGGCAGCTGGAGATGCAGCTACACATGTCGCACTTTACTTTCTGACACGGATCATGTAAACGAAGATCTTCTTCAATTTCTTCAAGATCCTTTAGAGGAAGAAAAACACTCATGAAGGCATGGAGAACCAATGTAACTGCTTGAAGCAAAGATGTAGGAAGTTCAGGATAACATATGGTGCAGCTAATGGTTTCTTCTTCTGTTTTTACATGCACCGTCAGAGACGTAATTCCACCAAATCCTCTGGACCCATATGTAGATGGTGGATTTTCAATAAAGGACAAAACCGTAAAATCTTGAGGCATGTTTTTGACACGGTTTTCGGGCATGCAACGATTCATATTTTACGAAGCCGTGACGAATATGTTTTCGAAAAGCCTCCACTAGCTGAGTGTTCGATCCCTGGCATTTCGGCGTGCCCTCTATGCAGAATAACGTATTTGGGCGGTTCTCCGTAGATTGAGAACTTAACGCCTTCAGGACGTCGGTGATACTCATTGTTCCCTGACTGCAGGAGAGAGACCCACCTCCACATAGAAGAATAGTTGGGCGGCGGACGCCTTCAGGACGTCGGTGACACTCACCGTTCCCTGATTATGTGGAGAGAGTGCATAGATTCAGGCGGTTCTCCGTAGATTGAGAACACTAACGCCTTCAGGTCGTAAACAACATCGTGACTCCCTGACTGTGCACCATTCAGAATGGATATGACGCTTTAACTGGCTAATATCTTTTCATAAATAGATTACTTCTGTCGTGACATTCACTAATGAATTCCCAGAATAATCTATTATTGTTCCTATTCCATGGTCGAATCCACGGCCTGATCCCGTGGAATGGAAATAACAATTGCTCTGATTCTATGATCGAATCCACGGCTTGATCTCATAGAATGGCAATAAAACAACTGTGCTATCTCATTACTCCGATTTCATGATCGAATCCACTAATCTCATGAAATGGTAATGGATAATCTTAATTACTCCGATTCTATGGTCGAATCCACGATCCCATGGGATGGTAATGCTTGTTTTATCATTCTGAATTCTTAGTCGAATCCACAGATGATCCTATGAATTAATAATGAACATCTATTCACTTTTATTACTCAGTTTCATGAATTATTCTCCACTGAATCTCATAAATTGGTAATAAATACTCAACAAATGGGCATCTTGACCATCACTGAGTAAGCCCTACAAAAATGGTGCAAGTGTACTCGACAATGATGCACGACTGAGCACACGGATGCACGAACGAGCATCCAAAAACATGAAACAATGGGAAATCCTACACAACACAGGAGAGAGAAAATAATAATAAAAAAATAATGGAGAAGCGCCCATGTGCCGGGACCACCGGTCGGCCGGCCGTGCCCTAGCCATGGCCGGTCCCACGCTTCCTCCATTATTTTTCCTTATTTCGTTGTTTTCATGAATTCATGAAGACTTCTCCATCTTGGAAAAAATTCCTGATTTGTGCAAAACTCGTGAGTTCTTCATAACTTGGTGGATTCACCAAATAATATTATAAAATAAGGAGAGATGTGTGGAACCGGGCCACCCAGCCGGCCGGCCATGCCCAAACCGGTCCCACACCTCACAATCCTTAGCTTTTATAATTATTATTCCCAAAACTCCTTGTTTCAACAAAAACTCATGGATTCTCCATATCTTCAAGGACTCTCCATAACTTCAAGGATTCATGAAAAATAATAATAAAATAGGGAAAGGTGTGCGGGACCGGGCAACATGGCTGGCCGGCTATGCCCTAGCCGTGGTCGGTCCCACACCTTGCAATCCCTAATTTATCATAATTATTATTTTCCTCAATTCATGAAACTCCTGGGTTTGAACAAAATTCGTGATTTCTCCATATTTTCTCAAATATTGCTCGAATCACAAAAAACCAAAATCCAACATGGTCACACGGCCGGCTAGCCTCTCACGGCAATTTTAAATATTAAAATATTTTTATTTTAATATTTTTAAAATATTGATGAATTGAGCATACATGCTCATTCCACCAAAAAATCGAGAATTCTCAGTCAAGATGAAACTCTTCTGAAAATTCACGATATTGCTCAAATGCGCATCAGAAGATACTGAAACTATCAGTATGGAGACACGGACATCATGGAAACACGTGCATGCCTCCACAACCAACCAGGTCGTTCCTAGGGATTGCACGAAGCCGGTCCCACACGTTTTCGCAATTCTGACCTAATTTACTCAACTGCTCATACTGGGCCCGAAATCTCTCCAACCAACTGGAGAATCCTCCAAACGACCAACAACTGGTCACGTGACCACCTAGAGCCGGTCTCATGCCCTCTTGGTCGGTCATCATATCTCATACCTAGGTTTTACACCTAATGCTGAACCCAACAATATTTTCAGTAAATGGTGAATCCCAGACATCTGTCCATCCTGGAATACTCCTTGAACCTTCATCACAGAGAAGGAGATGCGCGACTGGGGACTGCTTACCGCAGTCCATATCAAAGGAAACGAATTCGTGGGAACGTTGGTCCATGTTGGCACCGCTATCAACATTTTTCTGCTGAAATCCCTCAGAATCGCAGGCATCACTCGACAAGAAGCTGCTCATGCTCTCATCTCAATCAGAAACCATGAAGAAACGCTCAGAGATACTCGTGGCTACATCACTCTCAAAGTGAACATAAGTTCAAAAAATCAAGTTTCACGTAATCAGGAAGACCCAGGATAACATGGTCTTCAGACGAACGTGAATCCAAGATGAAAAACTGGCTACTGACAAAGCGCCTTTAGTTGCACATCTCTCCAACAAAGAAAGTTCTGGTCCAGAAGATTTTGCAAACATTCCATTATTGGAGCACTTGGAGAAATTTCAAACTTTGACGAAGTAGAAGCAAGAACTTGTAAAAGATGCATAGACATTCATCGGGAGGTTTCGCACTCAGGCAAGTCTCATTCCATGTCTATGTCATTTATTTACTCACATGCTATCCTAGCGTGGGTACTCAATTCTGCTAGCAACTCTGCTGGACGTTATGAATGGTAGCTGCACCGCATTAGTATTTTACCAAGTGGTTGAATCTGACGTTTCTCTGAATCGAGCATTGAGACATTCATTACTGAGATGACGTCAAAGCATGGCAAAGAACACTTTGAGCGTTTCTCCATAGCCTTGAAGGAGTGTTCATGTGTTCCATAAAATCAAAAAACTCTGATATCTGCACAAGTGTTGAATCCCACTACCGCAACGAAAAGATGCTGAATCAACAGAAGATAGTTTGGGTCGAGACGATCAAACTTAAGACATGCTCAACGCTCAATCATCTAAGAAGCCCTCAAATCGTACTCCCAATCAAAGAGTACACCTTCGATAATGGCGCCTCTGGCTTCAGCACAAATACCTCGACACTGATTCAACACCAGCACGATCAAAGTGTAACTGAACTACAATTATAAGTCTTCAATATCCCATGATAAGACTTCTAAAGTAGATGCAACATCATTCATCCATGGATACACAAACTCCTTCAACATACACCGGGGACTTGATCTCATTGGAATTTTCAACCTGATGTGATTTCATGAAGCTTCATCGACGGGACTTCTCTACGTTACAAATCACTGCACGGCTGAGGAACTTCCTCTCTTCACCACAATGAAGACCGGTGATGTCGTCTTCCACAACAACGTCGAATCCAGAGAACTTCGGATGATCAATACGCCTTCATCTTTGGAATGCTCAATCCACCAACTAGTTCGTGAAGGTAAAGGCTCACTGGATGGAGGAGCAAAGATTATGCTGATAATCATGGTTCTAGTCTTTTCGGTCTCTGGAACAACTTCAACCACGGTATCAGCATCGACAATAATCTCTAGAGGAACACCATACATGATCTCAGCATCAACAAGGATCTCTGGAGTGTAATCACTCGAGATCTTAGCATCAACAACGGTCTCACGAGCAACATCCGCATGACAGGGCTTCATCAACTAACCATTCTCTGAAGTGTTACGCATGAAGCAGACTTCTCCAAGAACTAATGCTTCATATCAAGATGTGCAGAAATGATAACATGTTCACATGAAAGTCTTTCCGAAACTTGCACAACTGGCGGGCACAATCCCAAGCCTTCTACAAGATGTTCTCATCAGCTCTACAAATGGGATACAACATACTTCAGCCCATGGGTTTACAAAAACGTACCAATGGGTGAGGAACGGGACAATACTTCCTTAACGAAAGATGTTCGTATATGTCTCTTCTACAACATACCAAAATGGAGCATCAATCGGACATACGAGCTAAAAGATATGGCCTTTACTGTCAGGTCTACGAAATATGAAAAAATTGTATGGGATTACAAATGTGCACGCTTCGTTGGCTGATCTCTGCAACTCCAAATTGAGTGATTCTTGTCTCATGTGATAACTCATTCTCTTAGCTTCAAAAGTTTGGGTCAAGCACTGAATTCCGACATCGTATGAGGTTTCTACAGCTTTCAGAGCATACAACATGCAAGCAGCAATGCTTAGACGGGATTCATAACTTCCACAGTCGATCGGTGTCCACCACGTCTTCCCACTAAGTCCTTCATCAAGGTATATCCAACTTTGACTATCTAGGTCTTTACATCAATTTCTCTATTTGGGTCCTCTATCTAGGTCTTGCCAGAAGAAAGGAAAACGAAAAATGGGAGATTTCTCTACCTGGGTTCTCTACTGGGGACTGACGGTCCACTGATCATGGCGATTAGTTTCACAGTCCAAGACCCGTGGCACCAGACTCTCATGTGCTGATCACTCATCATAAAAGGAATGCTACCACCGGGATATGAAACCATGGTCATTACATCATTCCCTCTCGAGAGCAACCTCAGTTATGGTCCCGTGACCAGGGTTTCAGAAGCGATTTGTGCTGATCACTCAACCTCCATCTTGGCAAAAATTCTTGATTTGTGCAAAACTCGTGAGTTCTCCATAACTTGGTGGATTCACCAAATAATATTATAAAATAAGGAGAGATGTGTGGAACCGGGCCACCCAGCCGGCCGGCCATGCCCAAACCGGTCCCACACCTCACAATCCTTAGCTTTTATAATTATTATTCCCAAAACTCCTTGTTTCAACAAAAACTCATGTATTCTCCATATCTTCAAGGACTCTCCATAACTTCAAGGATTCATGAAAAATAATAATAAAATAGGGAAAGGTGTGCGGGACCGGGCAACATGGCTGGCCGGCTATGCCCTAGCCGTGGTCGGTCCCACACCTTGCAATCCCTAATTTATCATAATTATTATTTTCCTCAATTCATGAAACTCCTGGGTTTGAACAAAATTCGTGATTTCTCCATATTTTCTCAAATATTGCTCGAATCACAAAAAACCAAAATCCAACATGGTCACACGGCCGGCTAGCCTCTCACCGCAATTTTAAATATTAAAATATTTTTATTTTAATATTTTTAAAATATTGATGAATTGAGCATACATGCTCATTCCACCAAAAAATCGAGAATTCTCAGTCAAGATGAAACTCTTCTGAAAATTCACGATATTGCTCAAATGCGCATCAGAAAATACTGAAACTCTCAGTATGGAGACACGGACATCATGCAACACGTGCATGCCTCCACAACCAACCAGGTCGTTCCTAGGGATTGCACGAAACCGGTCCCACACGTTTTCGCAATTCTGACCTAATTTACTCAATTGCTCATACTGGGCCCGAAATCTCTCCAACCAACTGGAGAATCCTCCAAACGACCAAGAACTGGTCACGTGACCACCTAGATCCGGTCCCATGCCCTCTTGGTCGGTCCTCATCTCTCATACCTAGGTTTTACACCTAATGCTGAACCCAACAATATTTTCAGTAAATGGTGAATCCACCATTTATTCATGATTTCTCACCAACTCTCTGAGAATCCTGGTGCGTGCTCACTCGAGCACTAGGCACCACATGAACACTCCTCATCCCATGTGGTCGGTCCCTCTTGATTCATGATCAATTTTCAGCAATTCTCCAATTGATGGAGGATTGACCAAAAAATTAGGGTTTTCGAATGAACGCTCTGTGAAACCATCATTTTGGGCACTCTTCGAACACTAATAAAATTTATGTTGATTCACTAATCAACATCAATATTTTAATTGATATTTTACTGGGTCACTAATTGGCTGAATCGAGCAACACTTGCTCGATTGCCCGAATATAATCAATATTCGGCAATTCATCGATAATTTGTCGAATTGAGCAATACTTGCTCAGTTGCACGTCAGATTATTAAAATCATTAATTTGGTGAATTGAGCAATACTTGCTCAGTTGCCCATCAAACTCTTAATATTCAGTAATTTACAGAATTGAGCAATACTTACTCAGTTGCTCATTAAATTCTTGTAATTCGCAGAATTGATCAATACTTGCTCAATCGTTCAACTAGTCAGTAATTCATCAATGAATCAACAATACTACAATACTGACGTCCCTTCAAAGAACTACGTGTTCGATCTACGAATCGCTGAGCATTCACCATTCATGCTCGATTCACCAAAACTTAGACTCATTGTCTAATCAGTCAACAATTGACTAATTAAAACACGTCTACCATGTAGACTCCACGACTTGTGAGACATCAATCATGTCACAAATGGGGGGATATCACTTAGGGTTTTGGTCTGGCGGTCTATGGCACGTGGATTCATCCACAACGAGAAATGTGTGTAAGTCGTGTAAACAGTTGAAGGAGTTAGTAAAGTAGTGGTTGCACGATCAGAAGTCTCCACACGACGTGGAACTGACTTTACCACGATCTCCCACTTTCCCACTCTTTCACTCAAGAAACCGTCACACTTACAGGGATCAAGGTGTTCACCACTCTAACAATATAAATAAGTCTTTGAATCCATGATTGAAGGACAAGATTCGAACTCTCGAACATACGTCTGACAAGAATTACAACATCAGTAATCATCCACACGGAATTTATCGAGTAACTACTCTCAAGAATTCATCAATCACCCAGAGCTTATTCGAACTCAACAGTTCACCAATATTGCAGAAACCTTCAACACACCCACAATCCTCGATCATCACTGATCCCACACAATTCTCAGCTTCCCTCCTACAGATCAACCCATCTCCCTCTTTGCGACCGGATTGACTCTGGAACGACCATTGTCTTGGTTTAGGCCGGAGTCATACAGATTGATTTCCCGAATTTAAGCACCCCCTTTGCAGCGGTGCATCTGTGTGAGGATTAACATTTTGCCCGGCTGAGGAGTCTCGACAGCACGCTCGTCTCTTCACTTCCCAAAAAACCGGCGATCCGTTTTTCCCCATCCACACCATAAATCCCACATTTAAAATTATGCATCCAAACCCACTATTAGTTTAAAAAAAAAAAAGCATTGTTACCTTAATTTGGAAGCTAATAGCCTTGTTTGAAAACTATAAAAAGGGACTTCTTGCAATACCACATGTTCATCCCGTTATACGAGTGCGTGTAGTAAAGTTACATATAGGATTCACCCATTCTCCTTTGTCTAGTTATATCAACCTAAACTTTGATTACTGAAATAACCAATATTTAGATTTGCAATCAATCAATATAGATCTCGAAGAGAAACTATAAGGTGATGCCGATCTCACGCAACTATACAATCAAGTCTATCAAAGATAAACACGATTCCAGTTGGATCCCAGCCGATCAAGGTTTGTGCACACAATTCACAAGATACGAAAACTAATAAGAAAAACTTCGTCGTCTTCAGATATTTGTTTGTCTTTAATAATAAGCTGCACAACACAACTTGAATCCTCTTGTGATTAATCACACACAGAACGGAGTTGTTAACAATGGATTATCACAAGATGTCTTTGGATCCGAAAATGGTTCAAAAGATCTCGTCGATACTTTGATCTAGTTTAAGTGAGCCTTATATCGGAAGAGAAGGTTCTCAAGAATAAATAAACTAGGTGCAATCAAAGTTTCAACAACTGTTAGTCAATCAAATCAATAATCAAATAAAATAACAATACAATTATCTAGTTTCCCAGCAATGGTATTCGTAGAGATTCTTGATCCCACAGAAGTCTTTAAACGAGTGGTCGTAAGAGATTTCGCCTAATTAGGGTACTTTCCTCTCCGGATAGACGGCTCCACCAGAAATAACAAGAATGAAGTTTGCCTAGCTCTTAGGATAGCTTGTAAGAAATGCAAACTCAAGTATTTATATACCAAGGTTGTTTACACAACAAGAAAATTCCAAAACGAAAAATATTCTCAGGATATTAACATTAAAGTACCTAATTTCGTTTTTCATATTTCCAATTAATTACCAAACCATATTTCCGAAAACTCTTAGAAAACTTCTATTCTTAGACTAGCACATTAACTAGTAATATTTTCCAGAGGATGTGCTTTAATTGCTGGTAATTAAAACATATATTATGAAAATCATAATTAAATGTTGATGGGATCACCTTGAGTATGGGATCACCTTGAGTATCGAGGAATATCTTTGAACAATTAATGATAAGAGTTATGTACATGTTCGAATATGTCGATATCTGGAAGTTTCTCAGCAAACCCTAATTTCAAGCTTCACATAAAACATAAAGATATATGTGAATATCGGAAAAATCGGTTTTGCTCCATGGGATCGGTTGTACCAAACTCACAATGTAAGTTGTGATCGGTTATACCATGTTTCCCAAACTAGGTTGTGACCGGTTACACCTTGCTTCCCAGAAATAGCTTGTGATTGGTTACACATTACTTTACGAGTTAGCTTGTGATCTGTTACACCTTAGTTTCCAAAGAAACTTGTGACCCGATTACAACTAACTTCCAAAATTAGCTTGTGATCGGTTACACCTTGCTTCCAAAAGGTAGCTTGTGACCGATTACAACTAACTTCCCAATATAGCTTGTGACCGGTTACACCATGCTTTACAAAGTAGTTTGTGACCGATTAAAACATGCTACACAATATAGGCTATGACCGGTTATACCTCAAATCTAAAAAAGTTAAGATAGGTTCTACCTTGTCATTTTATATTGGTCATTCGAAATATATTCAATAAAGAACCTGACCAATCATGATTTCTTTTCGATTATGAAACAAGTTCATATATGTACTTCCTTTAAACAAATGTTATAAAACATTGTTTCCTAGGGTGAAATCATACATATATCTTACTCATAATCAAGTAACTAAATACAAATATTATGTTGATGTCGTATTTACGAAGTTCCAAAAGATAGGCGTTTATACTTCGTAATTCAATAAGTTACTTGACACTTTGATCATAATGATATGACCAAGTCTAACCATTGGAGTATTATACATATACAACTTCGCATGTTATGTTTTCAATACAATACGACTTGAACGATGCGTTAGGAATGGAAACAAGTCAAGTCAGTATTACTAACCTCAAGTGTAAGGATGATGTATTCGTTGTAGTCTTTACTTATTCTCATTCTTCATGTCATCGAAGTAATACTTGTACGTCTCAACATTCCTAGACTTTCTAGTCTAACCTAAACGAAGTTGACTTTGGTATTTAATCAAGCGACTCTAGATGAGTTTTGATACTAAAAATATGATAACCAAACTTGACATACCAACGCTTGGTGGGTTCAACCGAGCTATGCTCTAACACTTTTCTTAGAAGTTTCATACCTTATTTTCATCCACACTGATTTTTAACATGCATATAGATTTTATTTGACTATGATGATTTGATAATCTAAAAGTAAAATATTAATCGTCTGGTTGGAGGTCCGGTAACGATAATTGTTAATACCCGAATATTTGTGATCCTAATCATAGGTCACTAACCTCCTAAGAAAGCCCAACCCCACAAGGGGATGGGAACTTGCGGACTCGGGCCGGCCCAAGCAAGGGTGTTCAAGGGTAGAAGAGAGAGAAAAAGGAGTAAGAGGATCTTGACTTGAAGAGTCAAGCATGGCTTAAACGAAGGGAAATGGCAATAGAGGAATAAGGGAAGTAGGAGCATATGTCATTATAAGGTAAGATATAGAGGAATATAAATAGATAAGAAATACTACCTTGTGAGTCATCTTCTGGTATTTTCTCCTCTTAGTAACTTGGATGTACTTTATTGTTATTTAGACCAGGTCCTCTTGCTACTTTTTACCTGAAAAATAGTTGTCGATTTCACTAGGAACTTGGTTTCTTTTCCTGCAAAATGCACCCAGGATATGACCGACCGGAAGATTATACCTAAAGCGCCAAGGTGCAAGCCATAAATCCCCGACCCGCCATTCTGATGTTAGTAACCGGACCGTAATGCTTCTCTTCTAGCTCCGCAAATGCACGTCCATTTTCCTTTGCAAGTATGCTTAGCAAGCATGATGTGGATACCATACCATTCCAACTTAACCTTGTTCTGTGAAGGGTATAAAGCCATGAAGGCTAATGCCAATGTACTATTGCATGCATCACTGGATTCTGAGTTGTACATGCTTTGGAATCGCACATGGGCCATTGTAAGCCTAATTTCACGCTTCTTTACTTAGCTTACGCATTGCTGAAAGCACGCACTGATCTCGGCCATGTCAATGGTGTGCATCACTCAACCTCATGTCGTACTAGCCTAGCATCATCTTTGTGTTTCCAATGGCTTATGAAAGATTCCCTAACTTTCATATCTACTTAGCTTGCTTTTCATGGCCATGCACAATGCGCCATTAGTGCATGCCTACGTCAAACGCCTTGATAGGAAGTATCATCACCCAAGGAATGGGATGTAATAACTTGCCTCATCTAGTATGGAAAAAATCATCTCTTGCATCACCTTGCCGAGCCAGATGATATGAGTTACCGCAGTATCGCAATCACCTCGTAATTAGATGATATGAGCGACAACATGTTGGACCATCAATGTTGCAACCCACTGCGGATGCGCACTCACCCTAAATAGAAGGTATCAATCACTGGCGTAGTTCATCCTCGTCGGGACAAGCAACTAAATCCAACTCGATTTGCAAGGCTAAAGCCAAGCAATAGGCCTAGTCCAAATAGGCCATTAAGTATTTGGCAGATGATGCACAAGAGATATGCTTATCCTCTGGGATATGGAAAACATATAGTTTCGAATATATATTCTTATTTTGTACTTTTTTCACAAATATGGATCGGAGAACACCTAACGGTAAAAACCTAATTATTCTAACCTTGAAGTTTCTTCAACCTTATAAACAACTAAATAAACTCTGGTTTGGCATCTTGATTTTTCCTTTTCAAGTGGTTGTAGAATAGAGAAAGTGATAGACATTTCTAAAATTTATTTTTGTTAGTATGTTACAGTCAAGGTTGCAAAAGAAGTCGTAAATTTTAACTAGGATTGATATTTAAAAATAATTAATTTTCATGTTACTTGGATTTATGGCTTCTTTTGGGAACAAATCATTTTTGTTACAGTCAAAACAATAGCGAAAGGTATCATTTAGTTCTACATCTACACTTGTATGCTTTCATTTGTTTTATTTATGATGTTAGATCTTGGTCTTCTTTCACTTCATGTACATATTAGTAAATTGCTAAAGATAATGTTAAGATCAATTGTGTACAATAATAATATGTGATCGGCAACGATACTTTAGGCATAAGCTACTGCCTTCTGAATTCGATGATCATAGATCATAGCTTTTATTGGCGCAATCATCTTTTTCAGTTATTTGAATGTTCATTGTATCGTATGTTTTACAAGTCATATGAAAGGTTGATCCTAAAGCGTGTAAATGAAGAATCCAGATGTTATTTGAAATCCAAGTCTTATGAAAAAGACTAGGAAAGAAGATAGTTTTACATTTGTAGTTGAATTCATAAATCAGATGATAGTTTCTCAGATTGTAATCGTTGCCATTTAGATTTAGATCATGAAGTTAAAATCACCAGGATTACAAGTTGGAAGGGAACAAAACATAAAAATATGCATTTATTGTATATCTTTAGAATTTTCGAATTTGGTAATCCCTTGTTGTCCAAACAAGCCTTGGTCATTATAAAAAGTAGAGCTTGTATTCTTACAAACTCATCCCTTGAACATGCTACTTTTTGGTGTGGGGTGCCCACTAAAACTAAAGTTGAACCTTGATATCACCTAGTTTATTTATATATGATCCTTGTCTTCTAATATAAGGTCACTCGAACTAGTTTTAGGATCAATAATTTCATATCTTCTTTATTGCATCTAGATCTGAAGATATGACTTTTGATCATCCATTATTAACGAACTTCGTTCTGTATGTAACCAATCTTTATTGAAATCAAGTTGTTTGTGCAGGTATATTGCTTTGTCTATATAACTGAAGTAAATACATTGTACATTAATCAACACTTGGTTTGGTCCCATAGATTGGTTCAGTTTCGAACTTACGCTATATACCAAGTGTACATCTTGTTTAAGTAATCTCCTTGACAAATTCGTGTTTGTATCATATTACACAAGGTATGCCTTAAATAGGTTGATATCGAAGAGATTTTGGTGTGCTTTGTACCTTCGTCATTTCAACAACATTTTGAATTGAAGATAACACTGGACTCATATGCCTCACTAAAACTTTGACAAGGAAAATCCAATGGAGAAAAAAGAAACCTTGACTAAGAAAAAATAATACAATACGTTCAAATCAAACGTAAATCCTGCAAACTTACTCCCGCTGAAGTAAAACAGCTAATGGTGCGAAAATTATATTGCTTTTAGAAAACTAATTTACTATAACATTATATAAAGGATTGCCTACCAAATATTACACCTGGTACACAACCAACATTGCACATCTCATAACTGGATCAATCATCTGTTGCACACCAGTTTTCGATTGTTGTTTTAACTTCAGGCATAACAATGCAAAAGTCTTTTTGTAAGCCTTAATGGCAATTCTAGACCATAGAAAAATAGGCATGTAGATGACAGATAAATCATCTCACACTCTAAGGGATCATAATAATGGTGTATTTTTGCAGTAAATTAAATATCATGAGTATCAAAATTAAATACTCTAGTCTACAAAGATAGGTCTTAAATATGCTAGCATGTTCTCGAAGTTTAAGTAGGGAAAAAATATTATCATTTTCAATGAGATCTCCCGGTTTTGTTCAAGTGTGAATTTTAGTGTTATAATAGGATTCTTCAAGACCTACGAACCTAAAGATGATATCATCAATTAATCAGGATTTTGATCTTGTAGTAAAAAAAGTTTAACACACAAAAGATTATTCGCAAACTTCTCATATCCGAAGTGGTGTTTATGGTCAAGTTTCAATCCTGACTTACAAAGAAAATGAGCCTCAATTTGTAGCCAAGACAAGAGAAGGTAGTAAAGATGAATTAATATTAGAGGAGTAATGGAGTGCATGTTCATTGTTAAAGGTATTAATTACACTAGTTGTGGGGTATACAAATTAGTAGAGAATGCAGAAGGATAAAGAATGAGATGTAAATGACAATGAGCAAATACCAACCTTTGAGACAAAACTTGCTTGAATGTAAATGACAATGAGCAACTCTTTGCTAAAATCCTTAAATGCAAATATTTTCCTAACTCAAATACTTTAGAGCATCTATTTTTTGAAATTCTAAGTCAGTATGGAACCTCGCACCTTTCTCTTGGGGAGTTAATAGTAATTCAGGGCTTTTGTCTTTCAAAGAACATTATAATCAATGGCAAGTAGGAGGGGAAAATCTGAATGAAACGTGTGCAACTAAATGTTGGTTCATATGGAAGGAAAAGTGCAATAGGATCTTTGAAGAAAAAGCTACTTCTTCTCTATAGCTTTCAATTCCAATCCAAAGACATATGAACTATTGAGGCACGTCTAGAAGAAATATGAACTAGCAAACTAGTTGTACAAACTCAGTGGCATATCAAAATGTCCCTTGGAAATTACTTGAATCTCAGTACAACAAGATTAATTATGATACATCTTGGGTTTCAGTCGTTGATAATGTTGGATATGGACTAATTCTGAGGAATGGTGCAAGTGATGGAAGAGCAGTTAAATCTGGAATACTCAAAGCTTCGTGTCCTGAAAAATACGAAGTTATAGCTCTTCTACAAGGTGCCAAATGGGTCAAAGACGAAGGTATATCAAGTTTCTGGTTAGAGGGGGACTGCGAAAGAATGGTTAACTTCATTCAAGGAAGGAATTTTATGATGGACTGGAGAAATCAGAGGATTGTAAAAGAGGCGACAAAGATATTGGAAGATTGCAATAATTTTTTGGGTTTTAATTTTATCCACAGAACTGGCAATTCAGTGGCTGACAAATTAACGGTGGAGGCTAGGATATCTTCAATTTTTAGTGTTTGGAAAGAAGATATGCCTGCCTTCTTAGATAATTTTATTAGGTTGGGTAAAAGGAGTAATTTTAAAGAAGATCAAAATAGTAGTATGATCAATGTAATAGGTAGAAATGCAGGTTTGTTGTCTAATGATCATAACAGGGAATGTCCTGAGGTGATACTTGATAACATCCTACCTTCTTTTATGTTTTCATTGTGTGTGTTTTTTCTGTTGTTTGTGTTGCGTTTTTTCTGGGTAACATATTTCATCTTTACTATTAAAAAAAAAACAACTAGAAAAACCGAAAAATATAATAACTAGACAATCTAATAAAAGTTAACCATGTTTGGTAAGTTAATAGTGATGCTAGTACGACATTTGGGCAAATTTTTGGCTGCCAGAGTAAGAGAAAGCACAATTGTTCCGATTCTACTTGATGATAATGATAATAAGCCAACAATGGCTAACCAATTGATAGATAGCATGGGAAACATGAATCCGAAGGTCGATCCATTAAAACGATAGCATTAAGTATAATTAAAGAAATGACAAGAACACAAGCAAAACTGGTCGCTTTGGCCGAGTGGTTAAGGCGTGTGCCTGCTAAGTACATGGGGTTTCCCCGCGAGAGTTCGAATCTCTCAGGCGACGTGCTGTTTTTATCTATATTTTTTGCTTTTGTTTGCATTGCTTTCTTAATTTACAAGTTACGACTACTGGCCTACTTGCAGATGAATTTTTACTTCCCTCCAAATTCAACTTCTCTCTCACTTTTTTGATCCCCGAATTGAAAATGATTAAAAACTTGAAACCCCAACGGCTACTTAGCGCAAATTACCGCCAACTACAAACACCAGCAACTGAAATATCCAGCTTCGAAACTGAAATATCAAGCAACGATTACATTTGTTCATTATGTAGACAAAACCTGTTTAGAGAAGCTATACATGCTTTTGATTTTATTCAAAGTAAGACTCGTTTTCATTTGAATCCAACTACTTACACTCATTTAATTTCAGCTTGTTCTTCCCTTCGGTTGTTAAAGTTTGGTCGTATAGTTCACCATCATATGGTGAAATCAAATTTTCAACCGGATATTATTTTACAGAATCATGTACTTAATATGTATGGAAAATGTGGGTCACCAGAAGATGCTAGAAACGTGTTTGATAAAATGGTTGCTAGAAATCTTGTTTCCTGGACTTCAATAATTGCTGGGTATTCGCAAAATCGTCGAGAAATTGAAGCAATTGATTTGTATTTTCATATGCGTCGTTCTGGTATTTTGCCTGATCATTTCACTTTTGGAAATATGTTGAGAGTGTGTTCGGGTCTTAATGATATTGAATTAGGAAGACAGTTTCATGCCGCAGTTATCAAATCAGAATACGGTTTGGAACGTATTGCACAGAATGCACTTGTTGCAATGTATACCAAGTTTAATCGGATTGATGATGCATTGGTTTTGTTTGATAGAATTTCTGAAAAAGATACAGTTTTGTGGGGTTCAATGGTAGGAGGATTAGCTCAGCAGGGTTGTCCGGTTGAAGCTCTGCAACTTTTCAAGGAAATGCTATCCGTGGATGGTCTCTTCCCTAATGAGTTTATATTTAGTAGTGCTTTCAGTGCCTGTAGTAGTCTTTTCCAATTGGAATATGGTAAACAGCTACACTCATTAAGTATAAAATTTGGGCTCGGTGGAGATGTTTTTGCTGGCTGTTCACTTAGCAACTTTTATGCAAAGTGTGGTAGTTTATATTCTGCGAAAATGGCCTTCATTCAGATACAAAATCCTGATTTAGTTGCTTGGAATGCAATTACTGCTGGGTTTGCTTACAGTGGTGATGTTAATGAAGCCATGGAATGCTTTTCTCGGATGAGACATTCAGGATTCATCCCTAATGAGATAACCATCTTAGGTTTGCTCACCAGTCCTTCTACACTTACTCAAGGCCAACAGGTTCATTGTTATGTTATTAAGACGGGTTTTAATCTGGACGTTCGAATATGTAACACTCTCCTTACAATGTATGCGAAGTGTTCGGATCTCTCCAAAGTTTTCCATTTATTGGAAGAAATGAAGAATGCCGTAGATTTAGTTTCCTGGAATGCAGTTCTTACAGCTTGTCTACAGCACAACCAGGTGAATGATGTTTTTCGATTATTAAAGTTTATGCATAGTTCTCAATACAAACCCGACGAAATCACTGTGTGTATTGTTTTGGGTGCTTGTTCGAGTTTAGCATCTCTAAAGATGGGAAGTCAAGTTCATGTTTATGTCATGAAATCTGGACTAGAAACCGAGATTTTGGTTGCGAATGGCTTAATTGATATGTATACAAAATGTGGTGCACTTGAAAGTGCTAGAAATCTCTTTGAAGCAATGAGAAGCCCCGATGTTGTTTCTTGGAGTAGTTTGATTGTTGCTTATGCGCAGTTTGGTTATGGTGATGAAGCTCTGGAACTCTTTGCAACTATGAGAAGCTTAGGCACTAAACCAAACCATGTAACTTATGTAGGGGTTCTTTCTGCTTGTAGTCGTGTTGGATATATAGAAGAAGCTTTCCATCATTATAGAACCATGGAGGCTGACTATGGGATCACTCCAACTAAAGAACATTGCTCGTGTATAGTAGACTTACTTGCTCGTTCTGGACGGTTAGAAGAGGCAGAGAAATTTATTAATCAAATGCAATTTCATCCTGATAGTATCATATGGAAAACCTTACTTGCAGCTTGTGCAACTCAAAAGAATGTAAAAATCGGAAAGAGAGCTGCGGATGGTATTTTGAAATTGGATCCATCAAGTTCAGCTGCTCATGTATTACTTTGTAACATATATGCATCAACTGGTAGTTGGGAAGATGTTGCTACAATGAGAACATTGATGCGAAGTAGAAATGTCAGAAAGGTTCCTGGGATAAGCTGGATAGAACTTCGGGACCAGGTGCATGCTTTTATGGTAGAAGATAGATCGCATCCAAAAATCAGTGAGATATATATGGTTCTAGGAGAACTACAGCTGCATATGTTTGAAGCTGGTTATGTTCCAAACTAAAGATTATCTTCAAATGAATCACTGGATAAACAGAAACAAGCTGTTCAAACTCTGAAGTAGCTATGTCGACCGTGTGGATAATAATATCAGGACTAGTTTAGCCCACCTTCGGCTTACATTGAGTGAGGTAGGATTGGTCTTTATAGGTCTTTGTTTCTTCAAGCGTTAATTGTTTCTTTCTTTCAGGATTTGTTTCTCATGGACAGAGGCAAACAAAACTGAATGTGGTAGCTAGGCGAAGCAAAATATTATGGCATGACGGATAAGCTTCACTCTGACATCAGATCATTCACTATTTGTCAACAGATGATTTAGTTCACGGAAGGAATAATTTATGCTGCTAAATCAAAGTGTTGCAACAACATGGAGCGATTGGAAAGTTGGGGAGAGGAGGCTAGGATTAGAAAGTGATGAAAAGTACTCTGCCAGTAGGTATCCGGGAAGTGTTCAAGCGGGAGCCAAGGTCACAAATGATAAGACGAGATATATATGAGATCACAGCATCCAGGACGGAAAAGCACGGTATCCAAAAACCCAAATGATTTCAGTCAGTGGACAGAGGATCAGATGGGTCTGCTGTTATTTCTACGTGTTTATACTTGCATATAGAATCATAGATCGTTCTGAATAAAAGAAATGAATTTTTGATACAATTTATCTGTTATGCAACTGCAACTGATTCCACTATGCTAGATTACCGTTGATCCATTATGAGTTCCTCGAACTCATAATCAGAACAAAATTAACGTGTACGTGGATTTTCGTCATCCTTTCTTGCTTCTGCAACAGTAAAAATGATCTCACTGGATCCATTAACACATGTACTTGGTAGTACTACTAGTGTCGAGTTTGTATGCTATTGTACTTGTATGTAAACAACTTCAAAAGAGCATTTTCCGACGCTGCTACATACCTCACACCACCTTTTGCCCCCCTCCATTTTCCCCATCACCTGTCTAAACCCCGGATCTCTAAATAACCTTTGGGGGTATAAAGCATTTTGTTGGTCGATAAAGAAATTTAACTTTAAGCATGACGTCGTAAGATTCAGATCCACTGTTGGACAGAAACAAAATGTGGAAATTCCCGAGGAACCCGTATAAAAAGCTAGTGAAGATATCTTTATTTTCCTTTGCCAATAGGATGTCCTTTTGTACAAGGACAAAATATACGGAAATGATATATCCCGCGGGTTGTCCCGACAAGCAGGTAGAGTGGAGTGGGTCCCACTGCAAAACTTTCCTGCCTGGGATGGGTCCCACCCCTGCAAAACCGCCGGGTTACGGAGTGACCGCCTACTCTCCCTGTCGGGAGAACCCACGGGATGTGTATCATTCCCCCAGAACATATTAAAAATGTGACTACCATAAAGCTCACACAAGCTAAAAGATAATAATCATAAATACACTCTCAAACACTGTACAAAAATAAGATGACGCGGTAAGAGAGAAAAAAATATTACAAAATTGGAAGAACTGCCATGGACAGCACCTACTGAAGAAGAATAATACAAAAGCTTATATTTTCTACTGTTGAACAGCTAGCCTTTGAAGATGGTCCAAGAAAACCTCAAAACTAACATCATCCGTGAAGATAACATCCCCTCCTGGCAAAGGATTAGCAGTTGAGTTGTATGTTGCTGAAGGATTCAATTTTGCCAGCAAAAAGCGAGCCTGCATTTCGACAATATCATAACCATTGATAAATAAATAACAAACTAGCAAAATCCGTGTAACACATGCTATGCCGAATGAATCACTAAAAGCTTCAAACATACTCTATGGTGAAACATAAAAGAACATCCGTGGTCCTTCACCAGAATACCATGGTCTGGTACCATTTGTTTTCCAAGTAGCATAAATTGGAAAGTAGAATCAACATTTCTATGCTCGTGAATTGAAATGAATCCTCGATAATGAACAACACAGAACAGAAACCAATTACAATGACGATGTCAAGTTGTGATTCGGTTGAGTTCTTGGTTACCAAGGTGTCTATTGATACCCCTTCCCTAGCAACAAACCTAACCTCCTCATCGTGTGGTGGAACACTTTTGACTAGACTTTGTGGGGTGTTCCATTCACTACTTGTCACCAGTCAATGACCCAACATACTCTCTCTAATTTCATTTTCTTTAATCACTTCCTGCTAAAGGTTTTCACAACATGATGGCATGAAGAGAATATAGGACTCCGAACTACATTGTTACCTGAGAACCGTGCTGATCACAAACAACTAAGCGAGGAACCGGGAATCGCTCCTTAATAGTTGCATTGGCATCATCATGAGGAGCTTTCAGCCACTGAGCAAATACCTAGAACAGGAAAACCAAATTTAAAATTATTGTAGTAGTATCAAGTACCATCCCAAACCCAAATTCACCTGAAGACACCAGACAGCTATCTTTTTACAAGTGCCACTTATCCACGGCCAATCAAGAAACAAGAATTCAGCTAACCTTAAGTAATCATGTCTGTAATCGAAGTAAAATCACCGATCACCAAAAACTATGCAAAATGGCCATTTCTGTAGTTCCCGGAGACTAGGATAGTGACATTCGTATTACAACTTGCCTTTAAGATATCATATCTCATAAAATTAACTATCGTAGAAACTGAAACTAGGGTTAGAGAGAACGGGAGTTGTAAAGCTAAACGAAGATTGAATACATCGTTTCAAGAACTCAGGAGTGATACCAACTTACTCTTTAAAAGAGTAGCCTGGTTCTACCCCTCGAGGGATGTGATCCTAAGCATGGAAATAAACAAGGCGGTGGGTCCTCCTACATATAACACACAGGATGAATAGTGGCACCTAGGGCTGCCCATGGTTCGTTTTCAACCCGGACCGAATCTGGTCCAAACAGAAAAAAAAAAAAAAACCAAAAACCTAAACAAAAAATGACCTCAAGAGTTAGCACAAAAACAACCAATAAAACCCAAAATAATATGTAACCAACTTTCCAACATAATATAATATATATAAGAATATAAACTTCAATGAGTATACCCCATAAATAGAGAAAATCTAATTAAAAATATACAAGCTAGTATTGAATCATATAAATATAAATCATTTTTTTGAATAAGATGATTTTGTTTGCTTATAATCAATTGAACTTAAAAATTAAATGTTGAATTCTAATTTAACAACAAAACTATTAAAAAAATCAAAAAAAAAAAAAACAGAAAACGGTGGGGACGGTTTTGGTTTTAATGTTGTAAACGGAACATGGTCTGGGTTTGGTTTTTGTTTTTTCTCAAGAGATATTGGTTTGGTTCTTGGGTTTGGTACAAAACCAAGCCAGACCGAACCATGGGCAGCCCTAGGTAGCACTGGCACCCGCTGCTTTTCTAAGAAGTAGTGTCTAGCATTTCTCAAATTTTAAAATCTAATTAAAAATGGTGAAAGGGCAAAGGTTACAGTAAACCATTATAAGTTACTGGTATAGATAGTAAAGAACCTCATGCTCCTGTTGATGTTGATATCCAGCCTTCCGCCACATAGCAACGGTTGCTCCATGAAATATGACTACTGTAAAATAGGAATCCAGAAGTAGGATCCTATCAGCTGCAATAGCAGCCACATCGAGGAGAGCTGGCTCCGGGCCCGATTGAAATGAGTAAGATATCAACGAAGGTTGAATCATGACGACTGAATTGGACACATTCTCCCTGTTTAAAATCATTCTGAAGTATGCAGTTTCATCTGGACTGTTGTTAAAGACCTGTAGGAAAGGGACAGCGATAGTTGAATAGAAATTGTGTAAATAGTATGTCATACATCTCTGGAAAACCAAAGAGCTATAGTAAGCGTACCTGGACAAACTGAGAACGTCGCAAATGAAAAATGAACTGCGGAAATATTGAAAACCGCGGAGATAAGCTGAAGGAAGAAGGAGAATCTTTCTGGTAATCACCAAATCGAGAACATAAGCGTATCAATGATCTGTCAAGCCATCTGATAGGATCAAATTCAACCTGTGAAGCAATCATACCGACTTAGTAACCTATAAATCGGATAATGTTAAAAAACTAATTCGAGTTAATAAAAAAACAATCAACATGGAAATCTCAGGCCACTTAAGTATCAAAATTGCAGGTTTTGCTCAATGAGCAATACGAGCATTTCTGGAGCTGGTCATAGTTTCCTCGTAACAAGATATCGGAAAGTACCCTTTCCTGCTCCAGAACAGTTAGTGGATTCTTTTGCTATCTCCAAATCTAGAGCCTTGAGATCAATCTGTAAGCTCGAGACATACTCTTTCTCCACTTATCACTTAATAGTCCCAGTTACCTAAATAACGGGTATTGATCGATTTTTCTTTTTCTATTGTACACCATATAAAATTTCTTATTACTCAACATAAATAAACAAATTGAGCAACTGGATTCTTATGAGCTCCTGACGACAATTGCAACAAATCAAAGCATAAAGTACAATTTCATGCATCGTTCAACGACCAAGAGGTATCTCTGTAATTGTTTAGTTGTATACCTCGGTTTCCATCTTGAAAGAAACAAGTCGCGCCATGACTACAGCAGCTGCTTCTTGGTCAAAACCAGAGATTAAGTCCTACATCAGAACCCTTAGTTGCTTACTGGATTCCTTGCATCACACGAATTGAAGTAATCATCCTTTAAAAATACTAAAAAAGCAAGAGGCGATTCTTACCTGTAAGCTGCCAGTTCCAGTAACCCATCTTCTAGAAAGTGTTGTAGCACGAAGTCTCATTTGTCCATTACTATGCTGATAACTGTAGCAAGATATAAAAAAAAGAGCCAAACACACTACATCAGCCATGGAAATCTTATTGTCTAAATACCAAGAGAAATAGGCTAGAAACATACTAAGTCAGAAACTGGAAATAGAATTGATTGGTCGTAGGTTGACCAATAGCTTCTGGGATATCCTTTTTCACAATATCAAAAATCAAACATAGAGATGTGGCTTTGTCAAGGCCACACATTTTCCAAGCACTTGTATTCCCCTGGCCAATGACTGTTTCGGAGCTCAAAGGAGTTTTCTGCATAATTCAGCAACCACAGGTCATTCAAAAAACGAACTCAACCGAAGCAGCAACCAGTTAGATATGTTACGCAAGGTTCGTCCACGGAGGGTGAGTCAGGGCCTAAGATCAGGCCGAAAGGTGTACTATATACCTTTTCGAGAGATGCACAAGGACCAATAATACCCTGTACTTTGACATCCTTGGAGCAGTTGACCTCAAATGTTCCACTACAAAGTACACATCACCAGAACATAATTAAGAAACAACGTTCACCACATCCATTGCATATATAGCAACATAATATAAATGACCTTCATCAAATACAAATAGGCGCCCTCCTGTTGCCAAGAGGCATGCATCATTCCTAAGCTCAATTTAAATGAATGCAGCCCTGCACAACTAAGAAACTAAACTGCTAAGTTCCATTATATGCTCAAAAGGTAGCATTTAATTTTAGTTAATCCGTTCGTTACCGTTAAAGTGGCTCGAACACAATCCTTAAATTCTATGAGTTATAACCATCTCTCATGGCACTTAAGTCGCTATTTTTCTTTCATAAATTGCTTCAGTTAACAGCACAGGTTAGTGGTTTAATTGTCCCAGCTACGTGGAAATATGAATTAAAAAAAAGAACTCCAATGAGAAACTCGAACTGCATAAAGCAGACTCACCTAGAGGAAAGACCGAGGTCATAATCACCCGACTGGAACACCTGCTTCAGAGAGTCTTTGAAAACAGAATGGCCAAAACTTTCGGCCAGAACAACAAGTCCTCCAGTTCTTTCAACTGCAACTTTAAGTTCTGCTACACCCACCTGGGAGCAGCATTCGATTGAAAGACCAACATGTTTGATACAAACACTAAGCTTAATAAACAAAAACCATAAGGCTAAAAAACGGCCACTTAGCTATCACCATGTCATGGAAACTACACCTTTTCACCAGAGTTCACTTATAAAATCAATAAATGACAACTAAACCATCCACTGGGGCAACAATATAAAGATTACGCATGACATACTAATTTTGAGTAAAGAGTAACATCAAGACCATTAAGAACATATGGAACTACAAAGTACCAAGACGCACCCTTTAGAAATAACTAAGGCGAAATACATGATGTTTCAAGTTCATTGTGGTAACATCATTATCATTATCCATAATGTTTCTTTTGGAGAGCTATAAAATTTACAACATCAAACCAAGTAAGAACACATGTAGATACAATGAAAAACTAGGTCTATATCTCTTCCTGTGATGAATCTAACACGGTCATAATGTTTCAAGTTCTTCACAATACCATATTCAATCAAGATATGGAGAAAGGAGATGTACCTGGTCAAGAGCACAAGCAAACAAATCCAATACATGTCCTTGAATCACCAACTGCTTTGCGAGCCCCTCATAGAATTTAACAGCTTTAAGATAGTAGGGGGCAGAATCTTTATCAATGTCCTTGTGACAACGAATAGGTTCAGATAAAGTCTTCGATACAATCTGCATTCATTAGATAAGTAATCTCAATGTTAATCGACCTCCAATGAATTAACCATGGCCTGATAAATAGATTAATGGCCAAATATTGAAACACTTAACAAATAAGTCAAATTCAGCAATAAGGAGGTATAGGACAAATGGATATCAAGTTACAGGAGGTTTGCCAATCCACCAGCACTTTGACATCTTAATTTTTAACCCTTGCTCGTCTTTAGTTGAAAATTAATGCTAAGGGATGTGTTAATTCCTGAACAATCAATTGGAAGTTTAACCATTAGTCCTTTCTATAAGTTTTTCAGTTTTCTACACAGTCTAACCCTAGATGATGCGGGGCTTGGAAACCACATCTGCGTGAATAACTTCATTGGATGTTCAATACTTTCATCCTGATGTTCCCTCAAATCACTAAATAAAAAAGATTTAGTTTACCCATATCAGTTTGTTATCTATAAATTAAACAATCTATATTGTGATAGTATAAATTAAACAATCTATATTGTGATAGAATAGTATTAGAAGAAAAGAAAAGGTAGACTCAATAAAAATTACTGATCTAAAGAAACTTACAGCTCCTGTTCCTTCAGTAGCTGGTCCACCCACAAATGCCATAATTCTCGCTCCAGAACCAGGAACACAAGCTCCTAACAGACTCGCAGCTACACTTAGGGCTGTGCTTGTGCACCTTGTTGCTCGCTGATCTGGATTTACAGGCCAAGGATCTTTCTGAAGCTCCTCTAATACCTGATTCAAAATCAAAGCGGACAAAAAAATGAATCACTAACCAAACTTGCGAGCTCTGGTTTCATATAACACTACATGTCAATATCGTTCATTAGTTAAAAAAATAAAACATGTCTGGAAACTAATTATCCCTAGTGCAAAATTGAGACATTTAATGAGCTACTTAAAGTTCCATCAGATATTCAAATAAAAATGACACACTTTAGGGGTTCAGAGTAAGGAACTAACAGAATTCAAAGCAAATTCGCATTCTGAAGCAGGCAATAAGAACCTGGCAATACTTTCTGCAGAAAGTCCATCTCTAGCACCAGCAATAACACCAGTAGTTGGTTTGGGCTTCTTAGCGAAGAAATTCATTTGCTCTAAAATCTGTTCTTTAGTATAATCTTTAGAACCTCTAAACACATAAGACTTAGGGATCTGCCCGAATCCTAACTCATGAACATAAACATAACTCCCAAAAGTAATCAAACCAACAAGTGAATTATCGGGTAATAAATCTATAGCTTGTGATAAAGCAGATTTCAGAAACCCTAGTTCCTCTTCAATCATACAAGTATCAACAACGAATAAAAAAACAGGAGGAATCGAAGATTTCTCAGAAGGTGATTCATATTCAATAGTTGTATATTGTGGGAATAGTTCAGCAGGTAAATTATCTTCAGATAATGAATCATAACCAGGTGGAAAATGATTTCTTTGGAAACAAAAAGGACAAATCCAGATTTTAGCAGTATAATCGACCATTGAGAATGGGTTTAATACTGATCTACAAGTACGACAACGTAGAGGTGAATAAGGAAGAACTGGTATATTTGGGAATGATTTTAGTGGTGTGTAAATTGTTGAAACTGGAATCACACATGTTGTTAATTCTTGTTTTGACCCTGGTATTACATTCCATGGCATTCTTACACCATCTTGTGCTTCTAGATCAAGAAATTCACCCATCGATTATGATGATGATGACGATAACGATCAGAGAGATCAATAGTTAACGATAATAATTCGAGTTTGTCGGGAAACTTTTCGAGGGTTTGAGAATCGGGAAAAGTTCTAGATTTATTTTTCTTATATGTGCGAAAATTTTGATGAGATTGAGGAGGAATACTTCTGCACTGCAATTCGAATTCTGATTGCCGAGTCGTGGAAGGGGAGAGAGAGAGAGTAGCGAGTGAAATCAGTTCGAGGTACTTGAATATTTGTCCCTACTTTTGATGGTCTATACAAATATCCTTAGTGAAAATTATTGGGAGACCCATTTTCCCAGATTTTTCTACTGTCCAACTCACGGACAGAAAAGTTCAGGCGCACCCATTTTCCCGTCAAAAATTCGTAGCAGACCCATAATTTATGAAATTCTGCTTCTCAATTTTTAAAAGGCCAAACTACTCTTTTCTTCGAGCGACGAACAGAGAGAAGCGAGAAGAAAACAATGGTGAACTCCGATTCTTCGTTTTTAACATTTGGATTTTTCCCTTTGTCAAATCTTTTCCCAAATCCTTTTCTGAATAATCTTCTCAACAAAACTAGGCTTTCTGTTTCAAAATCTGCGGTTTAAATCTGGGGATTTTGGGTTTCTGTTGTCTTTGATTATTCGAGAAGTAAAAAGAAATTAAAATTGAAGTTGAAAAGGGTAAGAAGTGTGTTGCAGTATTTCGATATCAACTGAATTGGAAATTTTCATACCTTATTTGTCTCCATGTTTTTGATCTCAATCGGAAATTAATGATTAGATTTGAATTAAAGATGTTATGCATAATGTCTTATGCATAACATCAGTTTTGTTTAGATGCATAAAACATTATGTATTATTTTGTTTTAGCTGCATAATGTCTTATGCATTACTTTTTCACTTTTCTGGTTATGCATCAGTTTATTTTAGATGCATAATACATTATGCATTATTTCGTTTTAGCTGCATAATGTCTTATGCATTACTTTTTTTCACTTTTCTGGTTATGCATCAGTTTTTTTTAGATGCATAAGACATTATGCGTAATTTTGTTTTAGCTGCATAATGTCTTATGCATTACTTTTCTCACTTTTCTGGTTATGCATCAGTTTTTTTTAGATGCATAAGACATTATGCATTATTTTGTTTTAGCTGCATATTGTCTTATGCATTACTTTTTTCACTTTTCTGATTTATGGATTTTTATGCACGTGCATAACGTCTTCTGCATCATTTTGTTTAGTGCATAAGACATTATGCCATTATTATTTCTGCATAAAACATTATGCATTATTTTTGTTTTAGCTGCATAATGTCTTATGCATTACTTTTTTCATTTTTCTGGTTATGCATCAGTTTTGTTTAGATGCATAAGACATTATGCATTATTTCGTTTTAGCTGCATGATGTCTTATGCATTACTTTTTTTCACTTTTCTGGTTATGCATCAGTTCTTTTTAGATGCATAAGACATTATGCATTATTTTGTTTTAGCTGCATAATGTCTTATGCATTACTTTACTCACTTTTTCTGGTTGTGCATCAGTTTTTTTAGATGCATAAGACATTATGCATTATTTTGTTTTAGCTGCATATTGTCTTATGCATTACTTTTTTCACTTTTCTGATTTATGGATTTTTATGCACGTGCATAATGTCTTCTGCATCATTTTGTTTAGTGCATAAGACAATATAAGGGAAAATTTAGCTGCATAACTTTTTTTCTGTTTCTTCTACTTGATTTTTTATTCTTCGTCTGTTTCATCCATTTTTGTTGAAATGTATTCTAGGGTTTAGTCAAAAATGATTTACTTCTTTGAATCATCGATTTTAAATGATTTATTTCTTTAAATGATGGAGACAAAATCTTTGCAGATCCGTTACAGAGATTAATGGAGGAATGGGGAAAGAAACCGGCGAAGAAGAAAAAAAATTATGCCCAAAAACGATGAAGGGTAATAGAGTCTTTCAGTACGTTTTAAATATTTTTAAATAATTATGGGTGCGATTGTATCAGAAATTAATTGTGGGCCTGGCGGTAAGAATTTTTTTTTTGGGCCTGCGCCTAAGTTCCCCCTATCCTTATCACACAATAAATATGTTCATCTTCATCCCTAAGCCCATCAAGGGTCCAATAAGGTTTTTATTTCTTCCAAATTTGTCCTCTTATCTATTGTTTTTATCTATCCCTACTTACTTCTTCTTCTTCTTCTTCATTTAGCAGCGAACCCTCCATTGTTCCACCACCATCGGCAGCATCTCCATCGTCACCACCACCACCATCTCCATCTCCGTCACCACCAGCAGCGAACCCTCCATTGCTCCACCACCACCATAATTACCACCACCATCTCCTTAATCACGATCTACATCTCCATCTTTCCAGATCGAAAATTACTTTCTCCTTCTCTTCTTAGAACAACCATCGCCACCATCACCACCATCTTCGTTGTTTTTCCTGCTTTTTTCGCCGCTGTTACAATCGAAATATCGATTGAGAGCAAGATTTTCGATTGAGAGATATTTCAATCGAAATATCGATTGAAATTTATTTTAGGTTTCATTTTAGGTTTCAGAGGTTTTTCAAAATTGATTTTGTGTTGATTTCAGTTAGGAAGAACACAGATGATTGTGGATCTAAGATGATTCATGAAGGAGATGTCGCTGTTGTGTATCAATTCAGCTTGATTTCATGACCTTGTGCTGAAGTTGAGAATGAAGCAGAAATGGTGATTTAGTGAAATTAGGATTTGATTTTGTGATTTTGAAGAAATTGAAGCTAGGGTTTGAGCTGATGGTGGTTCAGATGGTTTGAATTGGTGTTGAAGCTTCAGAGCAGACAATGGTGGTGCTGCTATGGATTATAGATGGTGTTTGATGGTTTTGTTGGTGGATCTGAAACTGCATCTGGTGGAAAAATGGGTCTGTGTTTTAGCATATATGAATTGCTGCTAATATATGCCATAATGGATTGGAGATAAATAGATGTATGTTAGGGTGCAGTTGATCACAAGATGATGTTGGTGGCTACTGCAATGAAGGAGATGAAAATGTTGTTGTTTATGAAGCTACAAGTGATGATCAATTTTTGTTTTTTATATGTTTTTATGGGATCAGTTCCTGTTGTTGACCCAATTTTTTATTGGATCAATTATGGTTGTTGATCCATCTATGGGATCAACTCCTGTTGTTGACCCAATTTTTATTGGATCAATTATGGTTGTTGATCCATCTATATGGATCAACTCCTGTTGTTGACCCAATTTTGTATGGGATCAACTATTGTTGTTGATCCTTTGAACTCCTATTGTTGACGATATTTTCTTGGATAAGTATAATCATGCTTGTAGTTTAAATCATGTATTTCTTCCAATGTTGAACTTGTGGCGCAATGGTAGCATGACTGACTTCATGTCAGATGATGCGTGTTCGACTCACGCCAAGTTCACTCCATTTTACATGGATCAACTTTCATTGTTGATCCAATTTTAGTGGATCAAAAACCATTGTTGATCCACTAAATTGGATCAACTTCTACTGTTGATCCTTTTTTTGGATCAACTATCGTTGTTGATCCCCTAAACTAGATGAACTTCTACTGTTGGTTCTATTTGTATTTGGATCAACTACTGTTGTTGATACAAAAATATATGAACCAGTGGCAGCGGCGGTGACGGTGGCGGTGGTGGCGGCGGTGACGAACTAGTAGTGGTGGCGGCAATAGACTAGTGGTGGTGGAGGACTGGTGGTGGTGTAATGGTGGTGCTTAAGGAGTGGTGGTGAATGTTAGTGGTGGTGGCGGTTGGTAGGTGGTGGTTGTTGAACGGTGGTGGTCGAATGGTAGTTGAATGTTGGCGGTGGTGGTGCCACTAGTGGTGGTGAAGTGGTAGAGGAAAAAATTTGTTCCATTTTGAAATAAAGAAAAATATTACATGGGTGAGGGTATTAAGGTAACGTAATATTAAATGGATAAGTTTATAAAAAAGTAGGGACATATTTATTGTTGAATAAAGATATATTTATTGGGTATCAAAAGTAGGGACATATAATTAATATAACCAATCAGTTTACTGCTTATTGGGTTTTTGTTTGTTGAATCCTTGGGCTAATGGGCTAAGGTTAAAGAGCGATATACTTAGAAATATTTTTTGGGACCATGGTTTTTTGAGGGGACAATGTAAGCCATCCTTATCCAAATATTTATATTAATATCAAAATTATCCTCCATAATTAAGTTTGTGTAATAATTAGCTAATGTAATTGTTAGTTAGTGTAATGATGAGTTAAATGATTATGTTAAGCTAATTAATGATCAGTGTAAAATTAAATCAATAATCTTTTTAGTTAAGTTATTGAGAGAGAAGAAGAATGGGAATATAAGAGTTTTGTAAAAGCTCAATACTTTTCTTCTTTTTTATTAATCTGAATCTTCAAATTACCCGGGCATACTTCAAATTTAGTTTTTTGTTGCTTGAATTGGCCAAAAAAATTTGAAAATGAAAAATTTTATAGCTTGATTTGGGGTTAGTCAAACACGTTCGGCTACAAGATTTGAAGAACAGATAGCCGAACTTATCCGCAAATATAGTCCGGCTAATGTTTATGAAGGCATAGGTAGTCGAACTTAGTTTTAATGGATTTTTTGATTTCAAAGAAAAGTTCGGTTAGGAGAAAAAAAAAATCGACGTACCCGAACTCAATAAATAGGTTTTCAAAGAAAAATCTAGTTAGGAGAGAAAAATTGTGAAGTAACCGAACTCAATATCTAGGATTTCAGGAAAAGTTCAGTTAGGAGGAAAACAGTTGTGACGTAACCGAACTTTTATCTGAAAATTAGGCTAGGAAATTAAAAAAAAAAAAATTGCGAAATAGCCAAATTGTTCTTCATGTTCTTCATTTCCAGCAGGTTCATCTAGTTCGACAAAGTTGTTTCACAAAATTCCTAGTCGAACTTCTCTCTGCAACTTCAATTTTTATGATTACTACTCCCTCAATTTATCAATCACAAATGTATCGAAAAGACATGTATTAGTTGGAAAGTACCTTTAATATACAAATTTCTAAAATCTGGATTTAAAACGATTATGAAACTAGAAGAGAAAACAAAAGGATGAGAGAAGAGTTTAAAATGAAATTTGGTTAGTACCACTAATTGTGTTTTTATGTTTATGAAATAGAGTTTTAATTAAGTTAATAGGTTTAGGAGGGAGGTTATTACGGTAGTCATAATTTAAACAATGATAAAGGATAAGTTAGTCATTTTCTAACTTTAGCACACCCCTTATAAGTGTAGGGAAGGTGGCCTAAGAGCATCCACAATGGACGAGCATAACTAAGAATTTGGTCCCAAACCTATCACAGTGGAACAGAGTAAAGATTAAAAACCAGAGTAAAACCAAATATCAGACTAAATTTGTTCTGAAATCCGGACCAAAACTATATTCGGTCGAGCGTAAATTTAAACTACGTTCCATAGTAGGCGCACATATAACTTACGTTTGATGTGAGGCGGATACATAATTTTTGTGCGTTTAGTGGGGCGTAACTTTAAATTTCGTTTGAATGAGGCGCATTTATAAAGTTCGCCTGATGGGGCGTGAATTATACAGTCATCCGTTGACAGGCAAACTTGTAATGTTCGCTCAATTCCAACATTCCATAATATGCAACAAGAAATGTGATGTATGAAAAGAACAAGGGGGAGAAATTAATTAACATCTGATTTGTGGCGCCCATTAACCTACCAAACTCCAACCTGTTACATACAATCCTCATATGATGTATCAAAGAGCAACTGAGCTCCCTACTAATTAAAGTTTGCAAGTTCTAAAAAAGCGGGGTCTAACAACCACACCCAATATTTCGCTTAGCAATGTGTATGGACTAACTCCAATATACTTTTAAGAGAATCAACTAGACAGTCAGACTCAATCTTATAAAAAGTATATCCAAGAGTTATGTCTCAATTTCTCGATTCAATAATTACTCAAGCAAATAGAAATCTGCGAGTCTAATTGAATACAAGAGAAATCACTTGAACGGTACCAAAGACCAATGTTCAAGGATCAATCAATTTCAATCAACAACCAAAGGTTGGATTTCCCAATTGATCGATTCAATGCACAACCTGTGATATTTCAATTATATAACAAAATATAATGCGGAAAAGAAATAACACAAACACTAGAAGTTTTGTTAACGAGGAAACCGAAAATGCAGAAAAAGTCCGGGACCTAGTCCAGATTGAACACACACAGTATTAATCCGCTACATACACTAGCCTACTACAAACTAACTTCGGTCTGGATTGTAGTAGCACCCCAATCAATCTCACACTGATCCAATGTACAGTTGCGCTCCCTACGTCTTTGATCCCATCAGGATACTACGCACTTGGTTCCTTTAGCTGATCTCACCCACAATTAAGAGTTGTTATGACCCAAAGTCGAAGACTTTAATAAACAAATTTGTATCACACGGAAAAGTCTACAGGAATAGATAAATTTTTCTCCCACAGAAATACCTACGAGTTTTGTTCTGTCTTTTGATAAATCAAGGTGAACAGGAACCAATTGATATAACAGACTTATATTCCCGAAGAACAGCCTAGAAATATCAATCACCTCACAATAATCTAAATCGTATGATGGCGAAACTAGATATTGTGGAATCACAAACTATGAGATGAAGGTGTTTGTGACTACTTTTCTATCTTGCCTATCGGAGAAATTAATCTCAAGCCAATCCTACGATTGTACTGGTGTGGAATGGAAAACACACAGAAACTTGCAAGTATACAAGGCCAAGTTTATAGAATAGAAGGAAAGCAGGGGAAAGTCCACAGGGAGTGGGAGCACTATAAGAGAAACCTAAGCTAACAATGAAGACAGTGAGCAAGACAAAGCAATATGGCATACAAAGTGGCAGAAGTAAAGAACCAAAGCAGCAAGGTAAAGCAAAGCAGCAAAGAAAACAGCTAAGAACCAAGGCTTGGAAGCCAAGGGCAGAGGTGAGTTTGTGCACTGACTTCAGTGCACAATAGGCTTCAAAATGCAAGAACTAAGCAAAACAGTAAAGGAATGTAACTAAGCAGTGAATAAAAGCAGAGCAGGAATTGTAAATGACTGAAGAAAGGAATTGTGGCTAAGCTAAGGCTTAGATTCCACCTTGTGTCCTAATCAAATAGCATATTCCTAGGTTGAGTTGAGTCCTATGCATACAATAGAAAGGAAAGAAAAACAGCTTGCTAACAGAAATACCCCTAGTATTGACTGTCTTTTGACAGCACAATCAATCACAAGCAATCATAGCACTGCTTTCTTCCCAATGCACAAGAAAAACAAGCATATGACATCCTATCCTAGCAATTTACCATTTGACAGTGCACCAAGGCTTCATCAAAGCCTTAGCTTGTTGCTAATTAGCTCATACTACACATGTTAACAGCATCAACATTCATCACATATGCTAATTGAAACAACATTCTCAACATTGAAGATAAAAATCAAAACATCATATAACATTCACTATCAACTGTCATGCAGTAACTGAAATTGAAATTGTGACATAAAACAGAACAAATGTTTTTCTGGCTAGTCCAGAGATCATCCCCCTCTAACCCTCTACATCACCCCCTATTTATATCACCAAATACCCAATTTTTCCGAAACCCTAGAATTGAAATTAGGGTTTTCAATTTCCGAAATTTACTCACCAAAACTTTGAATTGACGTCGCCCCATGTCTTCTCTGCCTCTCTCGGTTCTTCTCCTGCTCCCAATTGCTACAATTGCTCCCTAATTTGAGGTGTTTTATCAACCCTCAACTAGGTCAGTTGGTGAGAGAGGTTAAAGCGCTTCGAATTAGGGGGATGGGTCGTGTCGGGTAATGATGGAGATGGTGGAGGTGATGGTGGTGACAGGAGTGATGGATGATGGAAGTAGCAGGTGGAGGTGATGGTGGTGGAATGGGTGTTTCTGTTGCAGAGAGGGGGAGAGGAAGACGAAGGTGGAGGTCGATATGGGTTAGGGTAGGGAGCTGTTTGGCTAGGTCATAGGGTTCGAGTATTAGTGTGTTAGGCGGGTGTATCAAGATGTGTATACCACGAGCTGAAGCCGCTGGATATGGAGATGGTAGGTGGATCGGACGGATAAGGAAGAAGTAGCTTGTAGCGACCGTAGGATGTAAAATACAACGAAGTCTACGGTGCGAGATTAGGTTAGGTGTTGTAGTGTTTAGCGGAATCATCGGGATTTGATGCACAGGCATAGGAGCGACCGTAGGATGCTGAAATGCTTCGATCTGACGGCTGAAATCCGAGACGGGCTTGGATATAGAAAATGGGTTTGGGTGAGGGTTTTGGGCCTTGGGTATGCCAAGCCCATATCTTCTTTAAGAACAATTCTTCCTTCTTGAGCCCATTCCTAGCTTTTTGGTCTTGCGCTCCATTCTTTGCGGCTTCCTTGCGTAATTCTTCCCGGCTTTTCACTACTTTTCTGCTCCGCAAATCATCCAGACTTTATTTGATACCTAAAAATGCAAAATTAAGTAAGAAAAATATTTATTCTTGAAAACAATGAAAATACAGAATATGGGATAAAATGTAGAATTAATGCACAAAAGATGAGTTAAATGCCAACAAAAAGGGATAAATATATACAATATTTGGCACTCATCAAATACCCCCAAACCTGAATTTTACTTGTCCTCAAGTAAAACAAAACTAAGGAAATCCTACCTATACCACTGTCGCTGGTCTCTCGAATGCATTTAGCGTATGCACTAAGCCTTTTAAACCACTAAGTGTCCCTAGTGGACGAGTTGAAGTCTCGTGAAGGTTTGCTTAGAACGTACCTACAAAGTTCTAGGTCAAAATATAAGCTCAGATTCCATCAAATGTGACATGTGCAAAACAGTTAAGCTCACACAAAATGGAGATGTCAATCTAGCTATCAAGGCACAATCCTAGCACTGATAACAAAAAAAGACATGTGATAAGAGTGTAAAGTGTATCTACACATGTGTAAAGAAAGATCTGAAGTTATGACTACTAATCACCAAGAGATAGTTTCTCAGGCTAAGAACCAAGGTCGAAATCTAGCTAGCTGTCCGGACTTTACGAGAATTGTGAATGAGTTGGAGGTATTTCACAATTACTCGCGTTGTACATCAATGGCATACACCCTCCTTGCTTATTACAATGAAACAACAAAATGACTATTTACATGACTCTTATTTACATTGACTACTCTCTTTTATTTTTGGAACAAGAGAGATGGAATTGATAAATACTTGATTTTTTTTTTTTTTTTTTTTTTTTTTTTTTTTTTTTTTTTTTTTTTTTTTTTTTTTTTTAAAAGGAAACACTTTTGATACAATACAAAAGGAAACAAAAGATTACATGACACTTTGCAAGAGGTAGCCCTTTTTGATGCACCCAGTTAAATTCGATGGTTGTCTTTCTTAATGTAACCTCCACCTTCTATCCCAACCAACCAAAGAACAAGCTAGTCAAGTTTCGTTCAGTATTCTAAAGTGATTGGCAATCGTAACTTCCTATCAAACACCTTGAAGATCGAGGCCATACATGTATTGGTAGATCGTGCGCGTGCAAATTTCTTATCACTATGTGAATTGTGCTAGAATCAGGGTGCCTAAATATCTAGACTAAGACTCCTAATAATTACATATTTGCACAAGAGTCAACATTTCAAGGTAAATGAGCTCCATTTTTATGATTTTTCATTTTTTTTAATTTTTTTTTGAATTTTTTCATTTTTTCAAAAGAAGAAGGAGTTCGTTTTCAATTATAGCATATTATCGTGGTATCTACTCTATACCCCCAAACCTAAACTAAACATTGTCCTCAATGTTTCAAAATATGGAAAGAATTATAAAACAATATATGAAGAGGAACATGCTGAGTAGAGTAAAAGGAGAGAGAATACCCGATTGTACGGCGAAAGCTCGATTAAAACTCCGTTATTCAAGGCAAAAATCCATCATATTAGGAGTCACAATGGATGAGCACAAAATATATACAAAAGGAAATTTAACTAACACATTATCTACAAGAAAATTTGGTTTTTAATGGGATTGGACTTTTTGGGAAAAATTTGGTTTTGTTGGGACATTTGGTTTTGATGGGAAAAAGAAATTTTGGTTTTTAGGGAAACATTTGGAAAACTTTTTGGTTATTTAGGGAAAGAGTGGACCAGTTTAGTCCACATAGACTGGGTCCTCCAGGTTGGTTGTTTCAATGTCGGGTGGAAATGGCTCAAGGAATGGCTTTAATCTCTGCCCGTTGACTTTGAAAACGTTCTTGTTGGAGACATCCTCCAGCTCTACAGCTCCATGAGGAAAAACTGTGCGTACTAGGTACGGACCCTTCCATCTGGAACGCAGTTTTCCTGGAAAAAGATGTAATCGGGAGTCATACAGCAAGACTTTCTGACCAGGAGTGAAGGATTTGCGTAGAATACGCTTGTCATGAAATCTTCATCTTCTGCTTATATAACTTGGCACTGTCATAAGCCTCATTTCTCAATTCTTCCAACTCGTTGAGTTGAAGTTTCCTTTGAATTCCAGCTTCGTCCAGAGAAAAGTTCAGTCTTGATTGCCCAGTAGCACGATGTTCTAATTCCACAGGTAGATGGCACGGCTTTCCATACACTAGACGATAGGGGGACATGCCAATTGGTGTCTTATAAGCTGTTCTATAGGCCCACAAAGCATCATTCAATCTTAATGACCAATCTTTCCTGACGGGTTAACCGTCTTCTCGAGAATGTGCTTAATTTCCCTATTAGAAACTTCCACTTGTCCACTGTCTGAGGGTGGTACGGAGTAGCAACCTTGTGAGTTATGCCATACTTGCGTACTAAAGACTCAAAGTACTTGTTACGAAAATGTGAACCGCCGTCACTGATGATAGCTCTAGGGGTACCAAAACGTGCAAATATGTTTTCCTTTAGAAATGAAAGTACCACCTTGTGGTCATTTGTTCTGGTTGCTATGGCTTCTACCCACTTAGAAACGTAATCAACTGCGACTAGGATGTACAACTTGCTGTCAGACATGGGAAATGGACCCATGAAGTCTATCCCCCAAACATCAAAAATCTCCACAATCAAAATGGGGTTCAATGGCATCATGTTTCTCCTCGAAATGCTTCCTAGCTTTTGACAGCGTTCACAAGCAACACAATAATCATGGCAATCCTTGAACAATGATGGCCAATAGAATCCACACTGCAAGATCTTTGCAGCGGTTTTCTTGGCACTGAAATGGCCTCCACATGCTTGGTCATGACAGAAAGATATCACATCTTTCTGTTCAGTGTTGGGGACACATCTCCTAATGATTTGGTCTGGGCAGTACTTAAACAAATATGGGTCATCCCAAAGGAAATGTTTAACTTCAGCCAGGAATTTAGAGCGGTCTTGTCTCGACCAACGTGAGGGCATCCTACCTGTAGCGAGGTAGTTAACAATATCAGCAAACCAAGGAAGGTCTGAGATAGACATCAGCTGTTCATCTGGGAATGATTCTCTAATCAGCTCAAATTCATCAATAGACTCTAAAGTTAATCTAGACAAATGATCAGCAACCACATTCTCACAACCTTTCTTATCACGGATTTCGAGATCGAATTCCTGTAATAAGAGTATCCATCGAATAAGGCGAGCTTTAGCATCCTTCTTGGAAAGAAGATACTTCAAAGCCGCATGGTCTGTGTATGATGATCTTAGACCCTATCAGATAAGATCTAAACTTGTCTAATGCGAAAACGACGGCAAGCAATTCCTTCTCGGTAGTTGAATAATTGAGTTGGGCATCATTAAGGGTTTTGCTAGCATAGTATATCACATATGGTAGTCTATCAACTCGCTGTCCTAAAACAGCACCAACAGCATAATCAGAGGCATCACACATAAGTTCGAACGGAAGCTTCCAATCGGGTGGTCGGACTATAGGAGCGGTGGTGAGAAGGGTTTTTAATTCCTCCCATGCCTTCACACAAGCAGCATCGAAATTGAAGGCAACATCTTTGGAGAGAAGACTGCACAGAGGTCTGGAGATTTTGCTGAAATCTTTGATGAATCGCCGGTAAAAACCAGCATGACCTAGAAATGATCTGATCTCCTTCACAGAGCAGGTTGTGGTAGATGTTGAATGAGGTCAACTTTAGCTTTATCCACTTCAATTCCTTTTTCTGAGATGATGTGTCCTAGAACTATTCCTGAATTCACCATAAAATGGCATTTTTCCCAATTTAGAACAAGGTTCTTTTCTTTACATCTGGATATCACGAGGGCAAGATGCTTCAAACATTCGTCAAACGAGGAACCAAAAACAGAGAAATCATCCATAAAGATCTCGAGAAAACTATCTATCATGTCAGAAAAAATGCTCATCATGCAACGCTGAAAAGTAGCAGGTGCATTACACAACCCGAAGGGCATACGTCTATAAGCAAACGTCCCAAATGGACACGTGAATGTAGTTTTTTCCTGATCTTCTGGAGCAATGTGAATTTGGTTATAACCGGAAAAGCCATCTAGAAAACAGTAGTGACTGTGTCCAGACACACGTTCTAGCATTTGGTCAATGAAAGGGAGCGGGAAGTGATCCTTGTTACTGTGTTCAACTTCCTGTAGTCGATGCATACTCGCCATCCTGTGGTTGTACGAGTAGGGACTAATTCATTCTTGTCGTTCTGAACTACAGTAATGCCTGACTTCTTAGGCACAACTTGAATGGGACTAACCCATTTGCTATCGGGATTGGGTATATGATACCCGCATCAAGTAGTTTCAGGATCTCTCCTTTGACTACATCTCTCATGTTAGGATTAAGTCTCCTTTGCATTTCCCTCGATGGTTTGGCATTCTCTTCAAGGTTAATGTGGTGCATGCAAATGGTGGGACTAATTCCTTTGAGATCTGAGATGGTCCATCCTAAGGCCTCTTTGTGTTCCTTAAGTACTTCTAAAAGCTTACTTTCCTGTTCCGTGTCTAAACATGATGAAATAATGACGGGTAAAGTATCAGAAGAACCTAGGAATGCGTACTTCAACGTACTAGGCAATGTTTTCAATTCAAGCTTGGGTGGCTCAACAATGGATGGAATAAGCTTGGAATCAGAGAGTAAGGGTGGTTCCACTTCATATTTCCTTTCAGTGATGTCCATTTGAGGTACAGATTCGAGCAGAGATAGGACGTCACTACAGTATGCATCATCATAGGAATCTGGGTTAAAGTTCTCCATACATGCTTGAAAGGGGTCGACGGATAGAATGTTAGTCAACGAATCTTGCATTAATCCTTCAATCATATTAACTTCATGCACATCATCATCATCAAGATTCACAGGTTGTTGACTAATATCGAACACATTCAATTCTACCGTCATGTTACCAAAAGACAGTTTCAACACTCCATTACGACAATTAATGATCGCGTTGGACGTAGCCAAGAAAGGACGTCCTAAGATGACAGGAATGTGACAGTCTGGGTTTTGTACAGGTTGAGTGTCTAAGACAATGAAGTCTACGGGAAAATAGAATTTGTCAACCTTGATCAAAACGTCTTCGACCACTCCACGAGGAATCTTGACAGATCGGTCTGCCAGTTGTAGAGTGATAGATGTTGGTTTCAACTCCCCAAGACCTAACTGCTCATAAACAGAATATGGCAGTAGGTTAACACTTGCACCTAGGTCTAATAACGCTTTATTGACCGTGTGTTCTCCTATAGTGCAAGAAATTGTTGGACATCCTGGATCCCTAAACTTGGGTGGAGTTTTGTTCAGAATGATGGAACTCACCTGCTCAGCTAAGAAAGCACGTTTTGCACATTGAGCTTGCGCTTTTGAGTACACAAGTCTTTGAGGAATTTGGCATAAGCAGGGATTTGCTTGATTGCTTCAAGAAAAGGAATGTTGATGTTGACTCTCTTGAACAGATCTAACATCTCATTGTAATGGGTACTTTTCTGTTGATAGATCAATCTTTGAGGAAATGGGGCAACAGGAGAATGAGTTGGCAAAGGGACATTCACAGCAGTAGAATTGTCAGATTTCCAACTTGCTCAGATTCTTTGGTTTTCTGGGGTTGTGGAGACAGCGTGGAATTTGTATCAGATTCATTAGGTTCGCCCACGTTGTTCTCGATGACTTTACCACTTCGGAGGGTGGTAATGGCATGGACTTGATCGGGTGAGGTTTCAGTGCAGGATGTTGTGCCTGTTTGAAATATCCTCTTTGGATTTTGTTGGGGTTGGCTCGGAAGTTTACCCTTTTCTCTCTCACACATTTGATCCATCTTTTGATCTAGATTTTTCTGACTTTGCATCAAACTCTGGAACATTTCCTCTAGGGTGGATAATCTCTTGTCGGTATTGTGTTGAGGATATGATTGTTGTTGAGAGTTTGATTGTTGTTGAGGGTTTCTCGGGTGTTGATAACCTTGATTGTTCTGATATCCCTGATTGTTTTGATAGCTCTGATTGGGTTGAGATGGTCCTCCCTGAGTGGGTCCTTTGACCATGAAAAGTTAGGGTGGTTTCTCCATCCTGGATTGTAGGTCTGTGAATAAGGGTTATGCTCTGGTTTTTGAAACATGGCATGTGCCTGTTCAAGCCTAGATTCCTGGACTGCAAGCAAATCGGGACAATTTTGGAATTGATGGTTGGGATCGTTACAAGCGGCACAAACAGACGAAGCGACATGTTCTCGGAGAGTAGTGGTGGAAGGTTTTGAATTTTTATGTAGTTCTAACTCTTCTAATCTCCTAACTATTGATGCCATGTTTGCTCTTCCCTCGAAATCCGCTTCAATCCTAAAAGCCTTTGCTTCGGATGTAGTCTTTCTGGTTCACGGATGGATTCCCACTGTTGCGTCTTTTCAGCTACTTCAATCAAGAAGTCCCAAGACGCATCAGCAGTTTTGTCTACGAATAGACCATTACACATCGACTCAACCGTTGTTCGGGTGGACACATCTAGACCTTCATACAAAATTTGCACAAGTCTCCATTTTTCAAAACCATGATGGGGACATTGGAGCAATAATTCATTGAATCTCTCCAGTATCTAGCTAAGGTCTCACCTTCTAATTGCACAAAGCTATTCAGACTTTGACGAATTGTCGCAGTCTTGTGGTTCGGGAAAAACTTTTTGAAAAACTCCTTTATGAGGTCATCCCATGTCATGATGGATTGAGGCTGTAAAGCATAGAGCCAGGCCTTTGCCTTATCTTTCAGGGAGAAAGGAAAAAGCCTTAACTTTAGGGTTTCGTCGGACATTTGAGTGAAACGCAGAGTTCCACAAATTTCCTCGAATTCTCTCACGTGGTGGTACGGGTTTTCATTCTCAACACCTCTAAAAATAGGAAGCATCTGTATTGTGCTTGATTTCAGCTCATAATGGCCATTAGCCTCGGGTAGCACAATACAAGAAGGTTGACTGGCTCTAGTTGGGTACATATAATCCTTGAGGGTACGGGGTTCTCCCATTGTTTCTGGTTGATCTGGACTGTCTCCCTCAGAACTTAGAATTTCGATAGGTTCGTCTGGGTTAATTCTAACAAGTCTGTTTGTTTGGTCTCTGTAGGTCACAATCATGTCCTAGTAGGTACCTTAACTAACATGTTGGTCAGACAGAGCAATCGGAAACAATTTGGCCCACAAGGGTTATGAAGATTTGGTTTTGAATGGGTGTTGGACTAACAAGGGATTTTGGTTTTTGGTTTAAAATTGGGCTTTGGAAAATTTTTTGAACTAAACCTAGCATAAATTAGCACAACTCATAAAAGAAAATAAAAACAATAATAAATTAAGACAAGCCCATAAAAGAAAAAAAAAAAATAAAAGAAAAAAAAAAAAAAAATTTACAGTCCCAAATATAAAAAAAAGAAAAAAAAATAAATAAAAATTATTACAATCCCAAATAAAAATTAATTATTACAAGCCCGAATTTGAATTTAAATGAGGCCCAAGTGGGTTAACTCATGGGTTAGGCTTACTTGGTTTTTGGAGGGAAGCCCAAAAATAGGCTTTTAGTCCCCTTTTAGTTGCACAGCCCAGTTGGGCTTTAGGATCGTCCTAAGCTCTCACGTCAAGCCCAGCAACAACAGGTGGAACAGAGCCCAGCAGCAGAGCGCAGCCAGTGAAGTTGGTGAAGCCCAGTTCAGAGAAGTACAAGCCACCAGTAGAAGGCAGAGCCCAGCAGCACAGGCTTGGCAGCAGCAGGCTTTGGCTTAGCAGCAGCAGCAGCAACACAGCAGCAGCAGCTCAGGTGGCCTAGCAACACAGCTCTGCAGCAACTCAGCAACAAGCAGCAGCAGCACAGCAGCACTGGCACCTGCAGTGAACAAGAGTGCAATGATATCAGGAGACACTTCAAGCACAGCAAGGTAAGATGCAATTTTCAGCAGAGTATGCAGTAGTAGATGAAAGACAGCAAAGGAAAAGAAATTCAACATACAACACCACTCCCCGGCAGCGGCGCCAAAAACTTGGTGTGCCAATGGAAAACACACAGAAACTTGCAAGTATACAAGGCCAAGTTTATAGAATAGAAGGAAAGCAGGGGAAAGTCCACAGGGAGTGGGAGCACTATAAGAGAAACCTAAGCTAACAATGAAGACAGTGAGCAAGACAAAAGCAATATGGCATACAAAGTGCAGAAGTAAAGAACCAAAGCACAAGGTAAAGCAAAGCAGGCAAAGAAAACACTAAGAACCAAGGCTTGGAAGCCAAGGGCAGAGGTGAGTTGTGCACTGACTTCAGTGCACAATAGGCTTCAAAAATGCAAGAAATAAGCAAAACACATAAAGGAATGTAACTAACAGTGAATAAAAGCAGAGCAGGAATTGTAAATGACTGAAGAAAGGAATTGTGGCTAAGCTAAGGCTTAGATTCCACCTGTGTCCTAATCAAATAGCAGATCCTAGGTTTGAGTTGAAGTCCTATGCATAAATAGAAAGGAAAGAAAAACAGCTTGCTAACATAATACCCTAGTATTGACTGTCTTTGACAGCACAATCAATCACAAGCAATCATAGCACTGCTTCTTCCCAATGCACAAGAAAAACAAGCATATGACATCCTATCCTAGCAATTTACCATTGACAAGTGCACCAAGGCTTCATCAAAGCCTTAGCTGTTCTAATTAGCTCATAATAACACATGTTAACACATCAACATTCATCACATATGCTATTGAAACAACATTCTCAACATTGAAGATAAAAATCAAAACATCATATAACATTCACTATCAACTGTCATGCGTAACTGAAATTGAAATTGTGACATAAACAGAACAAATGTTTTTCTGGCTAGTCAGAGATCATCCCCCTCTAACCCTCTACATCACCCCCTATTTATATCACCAATACCCCAATTTTTCCGAACCCTAGAATTGAAATTAGGGTTTTTCAATTTCCGAAATTTACTCACCAAACTTTGAATTGACGTCGCCCCATGTCTTCTCTGCCTCTCTCGGTTCTTCTCCTGCCCCATTGCTACAATTGCTCCCTAATTTGAGGTGTTTTATCAACCCTCAACTAGGTCAGTTGGTGAGAGAGGTTAAGCGCTTCGAATTAGGGGGATGGGTCGTGTCGGGTAATGATGGAGATGGTGGAGGTGATGGTGGTGACAGGAGTGATGGATGATGGAAGTAGCAGGTGGAGGTGATGGTGGTGGATGGGTGTTTCTGTTGCAGAGAGGGGGAGAGGAAGACGAAGGTGGAGGTCGATATGGGTAGGGTAGGGAGCTGTTTGGCTAGGTCATAGGGTTCGAGTATTAGTGTGTTAGGCGGGTGTATCAAGATGTGTATACCACGAGCTGAAGCCGCTGGATATGGAGATGGTGTGGATCGGACGGATAAGGAAGAAGTAGCTTGTAGCGACCGTAGGATGTAAAATACAACAACGTCTACGGTGCGAGATTAGGTTAGGTGTTGTAGTGTTTAGCGGAATCATCGGGATTTGATGCACAGGCATAGGAGCGACCGTAGGATGCTGAAATGCTTCGATCTGACGGCTGAAATCCGAGACGGGCTTGGATATAGAAAATGGGTTTGGGTGAGGGTTTTGGGCCTTGGGTATGCCAAGCCCATATCTTCTTTAAGAACAATTCTTCCTTCTTGAGCCCATTCCTAGCTTTTGGTCTTGCGCTCCATTCTTTGCGGCTTCCTTGCGTAATTCTCCCGGCTTTTCACTACTTTTCTGCTCCGCAATCATCCAGACTTTATTTATTACCTAAAAATGCAAAATTAAGTAAGAAAAATATTTATTCTTGAAAACAATGAAAATACAGAATATGGGATAAAATGTAGAATTAATGCACAAAAGATGAGTTAAATGCCAACAAAAAGGGATAAATATATACAATATTTGGCACTCATCAAATACCCCCAAACCTGAATTTTACTTGTCCTCAAGTAAAACAAAACTAAGGAAATCCTACCTATACCACTGTCGCTGGTCTCTCGAATGCATTTAGCGTATGCACTAAGCCTTTTAAACCACTAAGTGTCCCTAGTGGACGAGTTGAAGTCTCGTGAAGGTTTGCTTAGAACGTACCTACAAAGTTCTAGGTCAAAATATAAGCTCAGATTCCATCAAATGTGACATGTGCAAAACAGTTTAAGCTCACAGCAAAATGGAGATGTCAATCTAGCTATCGAAGGCACAATCCTAGCACTGATAACAAAAAAAGACATGTGATAAGAGTGTAAAGTGTATCTACACATGTGTAAAGAAAGATCTGAAGTTATGACTACTAATCACCAAGAGATAGTTTCTCAGGCTAAGAACCAGGTCGAAATCTAGCTAGCTGTCCGGACTTTACGAGAATTGTGAATGAGTTGGAGGTATTTCACAATTACTCGCGTTGTACATCAATGGCATACACCCTCCTTGCTTATTACAATGAAACAACAAAATGACTATTTACATGACTCTTATTTACATTGACTATCTCTTTTATTTTTGGAACAAGAGATGATGGAATTGATAAATACTTGATTTTTTTTTTTTTTTTTTTTTTTTTTTTTTTTTTTTTTTTTTTTTTTTTTTTTTTTTTTTTTTTTTAAGAAGGAAACACTTTTGATACAATACAAAAGGAAACAAAAATTACATGACACTTTGCAAGAGGTAGCCCTTTTTGATGCACCCAGTTAAATTCGATGGTTGTCTTTCTTAATGTAACCTCCACCTTCTATCCCAACCAACCAAAGAACAAGCTAGTCAAGTTTCGTTCAGTATTCTAAAGTGATTGGCAATCGTAACTTCCTATCAAACACCTTGAAGATCGAGGCCATACATGTATTGGTAGATCGTGCGCGTGCAAATTTCTTATCACTATGTGAATTGTGCTAGAATCAGGGTGCCTAAATATCTAGACTAAGACTCCTAATAATACATATTTGCACAAGAGTCAACATTTCAAGGTAAATGAGCTCCATTTTTATGATTTTTTATTTTTTTTAATTTTTTTTTGAATTTTTTTTTTTTTTTCGAATTTTTTCAAAAGAAGAAGGAGTTCGTTTTCAATTATAGCATATTATCATGGTATCTACTCTATACCCCCAAACCTAAACTAAACATTGTCCTCAATGTTTCAAAATATGGAAAGAATTATAAAACAATATATGAAGAGGAACATGCTGAGTAGAGTAAAAGGAGAGAGAATACCCGATTGTACGGCGGAAGCTCGATTAAAACTCCGTTATTCAAGGCAAAAATCCATCATATTAGGAGTCACAATGGATGAGCACAAAATATATACAAAAGGAAATTTAACTAACACATTATCTACAAGAAAATTTGGTTTTTTGGGATTGGACTTTTTGGAAAAATTTGGTTTTGTTGGGAACATTTGGTTTTGATGGGAAAAGAAAATTTTGGTTTTTAGGGAAATTTGGAAAACTTTTTGGTTATTTAGGGAAAGAGTGGACCAGTTTAGTCCACATAGACTGGGTCCTCCAGGTTGGTTGTTTCAATGTCGGGTGGAAATGGCTCAAGGAATGGCTTTAATCTCTGCCCGTTGACTTTGAAAACGTTCTTGTTGGAGACATCCTCCAGCTCTACAGCTCCATGAGGAAAAACTGTGCGTACTAGGTACGGACCCTTCCATCTGGAACGCAGTTTTCCTGGAAAAAGATGTAATCGGGAGTCATACAGCAAGACTTTCTGACCAGGAGTGAAGGATTTGCGCAGAATACGCTTATCATGAAATATCTTCATCTTTGCTTGTACAGCTTGGCACTGTCATAAGCCTCATTTCTCAATTCTTCCAACTCGTTGAGTTGAAGTTTCCTTTGAATTCCAGCTTCGTCCAGAGAAAAGTTCAGCTCTTTGATTGCCCAAGGCACGATGTTCTAATTCCACAGGTAGATGGCACGGCTTTCCATACACTAGACGATAGGGGGACATGCCAATTGGTGTCTTATAAGCTGTTCTATAGGCCCACAAAGCATCATTCAATCTCAATGACCAATCTTTCCTGGACGGGTTACCGTCTTCTCCAGAATGTGCTTAATTTCCCTATTAGACACTTCCACTTGTCCACTCGTCTGAGGGTGGTACGGAGTAGCAACCTTGTGAGTTATGCCATACTTGCGTACTAAAGACTCAAAGTACTTGTTACGAAAATGTGAACCGCCGTCACTGATGATAGCTCTAGGGGTACCAAAACGTGCAAATATGTTTCCTTTAGAAATGAAAGTACCACCTTGTGGTCATTTGTTCTGGTTGCTATGGCTTCTACCCACTTAGAAACGTAATCAACTGCGACTAGGATGTACAACTTGCTGTCAGACATGGGAAATGGACCCATGAAGTCTATCCCCCAAACATCAAAAATCTCCACAATCAAAATGGGGTTCAATGGCATCATGTTTCTCCTCGAAATGCTTCCTAGCTTTTGACAGCGTTCACAAGCAACACAATAATCATGGCAATCCTTGAACAATGATGGCCAATAGAATCCACACTGCAAGATCTTTGCAGCGGTTTTCTTGGCACTGAAATGGCCTCCACATGCTTGGTCATGACAGAAAGATATCACATCTTTCTGTTCAGTGTTGGGGACACATCTCCTAATGATTTGGTCTGGGCAGTACTTAAACAAATATGGGTCATCCCAAAGGAAATGTTTGACTTCAGCCAGGAATTTAGAGCGGTCTTGTCTCGACCAACGTGAGGGCATCCTACCTGTAGCGAGGTAGTTAACAATATCAGCAAACCAAGGAAGGTCTGAGATAGACATCAGCTGTTCATCTGGGAATGATTCTCTAATCAGCTCAAATTCATCAATAGACTCTAAAGTTAATCTAGACAAATGATCAGCAACCACATTCTCACAACCTTTCTTATCACGGATTTCGAGATCGAATTCCTGTAATAAGAGTATCCATCGAATAAGGCGAGCTTTAGCATCCTTCTTGGAAAGAAGATACTTCAAAGCCGCATGGTCTGTGTATATGATGATCTTAGACCCTAGCATATAAGATCTAAACTTGTCTAATGCGAAAACGACGGCAAGCAATTCCTTCTCGGTAGTTGAATAATTGAGTTGGGCATCATTAAGGGTTTTGCTAGCATAGTATATCACATATGGTAGTCTATCAACTCGCTGTCCTAAAACAGCACCAACAGCATAATCAGAGGCATCACACATAAGTTCGAACGGAAGCTTCCAATCGGGTGGTCGGACTATAGGAGCGGTGGTGAGAAGGGTTTTTAATTCCTCCCATGCCTTCACACAAGCAGCATCGAAATTGAAGGCAACATCTTTGGAGAGAAGACTGCACAGAGGTCTGGAGATTTTCCTGAAATCTTTGATGAATCGCCGGTAAAAACCAGCATGACCTAGAAATGATCTGATCTCCTTCACAGAGCAAGGTTGTGGTAGATGTTGAATGAGGTCAACTTTAGCTTTATCCACTTCAATTCCTTTTTCTGAGATGATGTGTCCTAGAACTATTCCTGAATTCACCATAAAATGGCATTTTTCCCAATTTAGAACAAGGTTCTTTTCTTTACATCTGGATATCACGAGGGCAAGATGCTTCAAACATTCGTCAAACGAGGAACCAAAAACAGAGAAATCATCCATAAAGATCTCGAGAAAACTATCTATCATGTCAGAAAAAATGCTCATCATGCAACGCTGAAAAGTAGCAGGTGCATTACACAACCCGAAGGGCATACGTCTATAAGCAAACGTCCCAAATGGACACGTGAATGTAGTTTTTTTCTGATCTTCTGGAGCAATGTGAATTTGGTTATAACCGGAAAAGCCATCTAGAAAACAGTAGTGACTGTGTCCAGACACACGTTCTAGCATTTGGTCAATGAAAGGGAGCGGGAAGTGATCTTTCCTTGTTACTGTGTTCAACTTCCTGTAGTCGATGCATACTCGCCATCCTGTGGTTGTACGAGTAGGGACTAATTCATTCTTGTCGTTCTGAACTACAGTAATGCCTGACTTCTTAGGCACAACTTGAATGGGACTAACCCATTTGCTATCGGGAATTGGGTATATGATACCCGCATCAAGTAGTTTCAAGATCTCTCCTTTGACTACATCTCTCATGTTAGGATTAAGTCTCCTTTGCATTTCCCTAGATGGTTTGGCATTCTCTTCAAGGTTAATGTGGTGCATGCAAATGGTGGGACTAATTCCTTTGAGATCTGAGATGGTCCATCCTAAGGCCTCTTTGTGTTCCTTAAGTACTTCTAAAAGCTTACTTTCCTGTTCCGTGTCTAAACATGATGAAATAATGACGGGTAAAGTATCAGAAGAACCTAGGAATGCGTACTTCAACGTACTAGGCAATGTTTTCAATTCAAGCTTGGGTGGCTCAACAATGGTTGGAATGAGCTTGGAATCAGAGAGTAAGGGTGGTTCCACTTCATATTTCCTTTCAGTGATGTCCATTTGAGGTACAGATTCGAGCAGAGATAGGACGTCACTACAGTATGCATCATCATAGGAATCTGGGTTAAAGTTCTCCATACATGCTTGAAAGGGGTCGACGGATAGAATGTTAGTCAACGAATCTTGCATCAATCCTTCAATCATATTAACTTCATGCACATCATCATCATCAAGATTCACAGGTTGTTGACTAATATCGAACACATTCAATTCTACCGTCATGTTGCCAAAAGACAGTTTCAACACTCCATTACGACAATTAATGATCGCGTTGGATGTAGCCAAGAAAGGACGTCCTAAGATGACAGGAATGTGACAGTCTGGGTTTTGTACAGGTTGAGTGTCTAAGACAATGAAGTCTACGGGAAAATAGAATTTGTCAACCTTGATCAAAACGTCTTCGACCACTCAAATACGATATAAACAATAAGATCAGATCATGCAACTGTAGAGAAAATAGTTGGGTCTGGCTTCACAATCCCAATGAAGTCTACAAGTCGTTAACCTACAGGGTCTCGGTAGAAACCTAAGGTCAAATGAGAATCGAGTCTAGCTTATATAACTAGTATCACACAAGAGGTGTGGGGATTAGGTTTCCCAGTTGCCATAGTTCTCCTTTATATAGTCTTCAAATCAGGGTTTTCAATCAATGCTACCTTGGTAATAAAGCATTCAATATTCACCGTTAGATGATAACCTGATTAGATTCAAGCTAATATATTTCAACCGTTAGATCGAACTTAGCTTGTTATACACAAATGAAATGCACGTTCATGTAGGTTTGTGTAACTGTACCTAATAGTGCACACCTAGTTGGTTCAACAGTAGTTAACCAAATGGTTATCCATATGAGTACTTTCATATCAACCATATTCTTCTTTACCACAACTAGTTCAAATGACTCAAATGAACTAGTTAGAGAGTTATTCAATTGCTTAGATCTCTTAGAAGTATATTAGACACAATCAAAGCAAAAACGATTTTGATTCACTCAAATCAATTCATGAACTTTATAGGCACGGTTTGCAAATATGCATTCCTTAGTTTATATAAGTTTAAGTTCACGAATAAACCGTTTTTAAAAAATAACCCACTCAAATATGCATACCGGTACAATACTTAAGTACCCGGATTAAGTTTGTTTTCAGTTCACAAACTCCAGCAGAAATTCACGGGACGTGAACTTCCGACAGTACGCGTACAGGTACGCGGACTTTAGTTCCGGTTATCCTGAGCAGCAAAGTACGCATACTTTGGTTCAAGGATTATGGACTTACACAAGTATGAGTTCACATACAATGTTTATATCCATTCAAGGTTATATATTCTAAACTCTCATTTCAATCATTGAAACATTCTTAGAGGACGTTATATAGTTGTTGTTCACAAACTATTTTTCGTCAAAGCGATTTTCATGTAATTGAAACTAATATGACTTTAGTCACTAGTAAAGATGAACTTGGCCAAAGAGAAAGCTTACCAACACATATTTTGAGAAATAGATAAGCGAGATAAACTCGACTCAAAATAACAAATGTGTATAATCTAAGTCTATATAGCAATACGACTTTTGTCTCAAGATAGGAGATAGAGTAGATAGAATTTTGAGTGATAGATAAGTTCAAGTCTCCACATACCTTTTAGTCGATGAAGTTCCACCAGTTCTTTGAGTAGTTCTTCGTCTTTGTATGATGAACGTCGTGGAGTTTAGAGCTCAACTACTCTTTCTATCCTAGTCCGAGACTTAGCTATAAGTAAACTAGAAATCAAGACTTATAGTTTTGGAAACTAAACTTGACAAACAAGCTTGAGATAGCAATGCTTGCGAGTTTGGCCGAGCAGTGCTCCAACAATCTCCCCCTTTGTCAATTTTAGTGACAAAACTGTCAATACATATGGAATACAAAATAAATAAACTTTGCAGCTTCTCTTCCACATGCATGATCTCCTTGGTTCTTCAACATTACTCGAAATCTTCGTCACTTCCAAGTACTCCAATGATTCCAAAGGTTGTAAGTTCAGCATCATCGTTGTTGAAAATCCGTAGCCATAACAATGAGAAAACAAAAGCTCTCAATCATTGTTACACAGTGTCATAGTATTATTACACATCATCAAAGTTCAATTGTATCACAACTTAGACAACAATACTATGGTAGTATGTATCACTCCCCCTTAGTCAATACTCCATCTCACATGAAAACCACTCCCCCTTACATAATGATCCGAAAACCATATGTATTTGTAGTTGAACTACACATTAATTCTCCCCCTTTTTGTCAATAAAATTGGCAAGGGTACGAAAACTAGTGGGATCCTAATGAAATTTCCATAGAGACACTTCATGACCAAAAGAAAGCACATATCAACTTTTTAGATGCAATCATATAGCCGAAACTAAATGCATTCATCAAGGAGTTTATAAAGATACAAGATAACCCCTATAATATTCCACAACCGCACTCCCCACAAAGATTTGGCAATTAAGCACAAGTTCAATTAAGAACTCTCCCCCATAAAATGTCATTCCCGAAAGAACGACAATAGCGACCTTACTTTCACAAGAAAAGAAGGCTTTCTTTAGACAACACAAATCACATAAGAATATGAATCTGTATCCAAAATACTCAATTAAATTAACCACAAGAGAACCCATGATTAATTTAATCGGAAATGCTCAACATAAGAGAACTTAGAGCCAAACAGTATATACATAAGAAATATGGATCAGGGAAGATCAATACTGCGGAATAGACAATGATTCATTTTATTTTCTATCACTGTTTGCAGAATGACATACAATAGACATAATCCTTGTAAACAAAAGCTCATCCTTTCTTTCATCAATATTTGCATAATGACATAAAAGGCTTAACTTTTGTTTGTCAAAAGTTCATTCAATCTTTTATCAATACTTGCATATCAACATATGAAAGACTTAACTTTTGACCAAGTATGGGACAATCATAGTTCACGGACGCAAACACACATATCCCGTAAAAAATTGCAATATATAAAACCATAAAGATTAATACTGCAAAATCATCTTCCAAACAACTTTAGAATTTAAATAAATAAATCTAAAAACATTGAAGATGAAAACACTGGAAATAGCTATGTGTACTCACAATAATGACTATTCCAAACTCTAGTTATTCTTCCTAAAACACAAGAATAAAATTCTCATAAAAAGATTTCCTAGACAAAATAAAATCAACAAGCTAATGAGAAAAGACGGACTCCTAAGCCAAAGCCGAACACGAACTGAAATCAAATAGACGTTTCAGGATCCTCACGAGCCTTGAGGTCTTTGAGCTTGTGATTGACAACATCCACTGCATCTTCAGAGAAGATATCCTCATTGAGAAGATCTTTAACATGTGTCTTTATGAGACCACGGTAAGAAGTAACCTTTTTCAACTCAGTTCTTAAGACATCAAGACTCTTCAAAGTATCAATGAGCTGCAGTTTAGCTTCCTCAAAATATTTAAGAAAATCATGAACCACTTCAGCAGAAACCATATCCTCATTCTCAACATCCTGATGTGTATATGCATAGTAACATGAGGCATTAGGATGATCATCTTCGACTAGGGTTCTTTTCTTCGTTCCCTTGGACTCGAAACCAATACCTTTGTCAACAAAACCTTTTGCAAAACCGCTAGAGTTAGAAAAAGACATTCTTGACAAACCACAAAATATCCCAGAGTATGCGTACGTGACTCAAGGTTTTTGGTACTTAAATGGTTTCTTAGGGAAGGTAAATTTTAGGGTTTCTACAAAATTGATTTGTGACAGTAATACGGGAACTCGTACGAACACAACTTGACCTAACAACAAATATACGCAACCGGTCGTAATTTTTACGACAAGACAGAATTTCTGCTATGTGAAAATTATCACAAGATTTTTTGGCTCAATAAATTTTATATCTCCATAGAGAAACAATTTAGAGCACACAAGTAGCATGAACATAGTTGCAACGAAAACAAAAGAAGAACAACGTCAGACACAACCAGTACTTAAGCAAAGTTGCTTGCAGACAATAGTTTAGCTATGGACGATAAGAAAATAGATCAACTAAACAGAAAGCAATTTTTCCAACAATATGCCTGATTATTAACACATCTTGCTCAACGGGATTTTTATGAGTAAGTTTTCAATCCTTGTGATTAATTGACACAAGTATGAGCTCTAAGCTCATTAAATGAACTGTGTTTACAGTTGGGTCTCTTTTTCCTTTCGAATCTGGGAAAGAATTCTTTTTGATGTGAGAAATTATCATAAAACTTATTGTCATCAAAATACGAGACATAGTTTGAGTTCTTACCAGAAGAATTTTGACTAGAGGAAGTCGATAGCCTGTTGATGATTTCTTTATGACCTTTAATTATCACCTTTAGGTTATCTCTTATATCATCATTTTTGCTTCCTTCTCCTGATACTTTGTTTACATCAAAAATAACATTATCTCCCTTTTTTCCAGAAGAAAAAACCTGATCTCTTCTTAGACGATTTTTGTTGAGACATCGGTTCTGCTTCTGAGCATTTGAGGAACTTATAAAACTGACTCTCCTGGTAGAATACACAGGGCGAGTACTAAAACCAATTGGTTTAGACATACGAATGTCAGTTACACCTTTGAGGATTAGATCTAAGGTGTGTTGAAGTCGAACAATGGAATTGTTATTCAACCTAGAGTTCCTCTTTTGCTTAACAAGCCCTTTGAATCACAAAAGAGACATACTTTCTGATCATGAGGATGATTACAAAGTTCCGTCTTAACATCATCGTTTGAAGATTTCTTCCTCCCATGTGATGTGCAATATCCTTGATTAGAAGAGGCTATAGGCACATCTTTTCCAATAGATTCTGGAACTCTCTCAGTTGCAATCAGAGTAGATGGTATAGAGGACTTTTTGGAACATCCTTGAATCGAGAGTTTATTCAAGCGATATTCAATTTCCAAAACACCCTTTTTGAGGCTTGCCTCAAGTAAGATACATGAAGACTGAACTTCAGCGTCTTTGGAATCATAGTCTCTTACTATACCGAGAAGAACATTGACATTGTTTTTCAACCGATTAAATCTATCATCTTGGATTCTAACAAGGTTAATAATCATTTTACTCTCTTCAGCTGCTTCCCTTTTGTCGGAGTCAGACTCTTTTGAAGGGTAATCGGGATGACACATGTCATTAGTTTGTTTCGTTAGAACACTAGGTTCGTCTATATTTGAGATTGAAGAATCTTTATCTTTAATAGAAATTGCCGAAACAGACTTTTTATTTCTGGTGACGCGTTTGTCAGAGAGATTACTGTCCATATAGTCAGATCGCCACAAACACAGACTTATAAGGTCTTTAAACGTGTTTGCCTACTCTGATACCAATTAAAAAAGAGGGGGTCTAACAACCACACCCAATATTTCGCTTAGCAATCTGTATATGGACTAACTCCAATATACTTTTAAGAGAATCAACTAGACAGTCAGACTCAATCTTATAAAAAGTATATTCAAGAGTTATATTTCAATTTCTCGATTCAATACTTACTCAAGCAAATAGAAATCTATGAGTCTAATTGAATACAAGAGAAATTACTTGAACGGTACCAAAGACCAATGTTCAAGTATCAATCAATTTCAATCAACAACCAACGGTTGGATTTACCAATTGATCGATTCAACGCATAACCTGTGATATTTCAATTATATAACAAAATATAATGCGGAAAAGAAATAACACAGACACCAGAAGTTTTGTTAACGAGGAAACCGCAAATGCAGAAAAACCCCGGGATCTAGTCCAGATTGAACACACACTGTATTAAGCCGCTACAGACACTAGCCTACTACAAACTAACTTCGGTCTGGACTGTAGTTGAACCCCAATCAATCTCACACTGATCTAAGGTACAGTTGCGCTCCTTACGTCTCTGATCCCAGCAGGATACTACGTACTTGATTCCCTTAACTGATCTCACCCACAACTAAGAGTTGTTATGACCCAAAGTCGAAGACTTTAATAAACAAATCTGTATCACACAGAAAAGTCTACAGGAATAGATAAATTTGTCTCCCACAGAAATACCTACGAGTTTTGTTCAGTCTTTTGATAAATCAAGGTGAACATGAACCAATTGATATACCAGACTTATATTCCCGAAGAACAGCCTAGAAATATCAATCACCTTACAATAATCTAAATCGTATGATGGCGAAACTAGATATTGTGGAATCACAAACTATGAGATGAAGGTGTTTGTGACTACTTTTCTATCTTGCCTATCGGAGAAATTAATCTCAAGCCAATCTTATGATTGTACTCAAATACGATATCAACAATAAGATGAGATCACACAACTATAGAGAAAATAGTTGGGTCTGGCTTCATAATCCCAATGAAGTCTACAAGTCGTTAACCTACAGGGTCTCGGTAGAAACCTAAGGTCAAATGAGAATCGACTCTAGCTTATACAACTAGTATCACACAAGAGGTGTGGGGATTAGGTTTCCCAGTTGCTAGAGTTCTCCTTTATATAGTCTTCAAATCACGGTTTGCAATCAATGCTACCATGGAAACAAAGCATTCAATATCCACCGTTAGATGGAAACCTGATTAGATTCAAGCTAATATCTTTCAACCGTTAGGTCGAACTTAGCTTGTTGTATACAAATGAAATGCACGTTCATTTAGGTATGTGTAACCGTACCTAAACGTGTACACCTAGTTGGTTCAACAGTAGTTAACCAAATGGTTAGCTATATGAGTACTTTCATATCAACCATATTCTTCTTTACCACAACTAGTTCCAATGACTCAAATGAACTAGTTAGAGAGTTGTTCAATTACTTAGATCTCAAAGAAGTATATAAGAATTAATCGAAGCAAAAATGATTTTGTTTCACTCGAATCAATTCATGAACTTTTATAGCCAAGGTTTGCAAATCTGCGTTCCTTAGTTTATATAAGTTTAATTTCACAAATAAACCGTTTTTAGAAAATAACCCACCCAAGTATGCATACCGGTACACATACTTAAGTACCCGGATTAAGTTTGTTTTCAGTTCACAAACTCCAGCAGAAATTCACGGGACGTGAACTTCCGATAGTACACGTACAGGTACGCGGACTTTAGTTCCGGTTATCCTGAGCAGCAAAGTACGCATACTTTGGTTCAAGGATTATGAAATTACACAAGTAAGAGTCCACAAACAATGTTTATTTCCATTCAAGGTTATATATGTTAGAGCATTGCTCGGTCGAACTCGCATGCGTTGCTATCTCAAGCATATTTGTCAATGTTAGTGATCAAAACTATAAGTCTTGATTTCTAGTCTACTATAGCTAAGGTCTCGGACTAGGATAAAAAGTGTATTTGAGGTCAAGAACTCCATGTCAATCATCATACAAGACGAAGGACTACTCAAGGAACCGGTGGATCTTCATCGACTAAAAGGTATGTGGAGACTTGAACTTATCTATCACTCAAAAGTCTATTTTATCTCCTATCTTGAGACAAAAGTCATTTTGCTATATAGACTTAGATTATACACATTTGCTATTTCGAGTCGAGTTTATCTCGTATATATATTTCTCAAAATATGTGTTGGTAAGCTTTCGCTTTAGCCAAGTTCATCTTTACCTAGTTACGAAAGTCATGACAAGTTTCAATCACTTTGAAAATTGCTTACTTTGATGAAAAATAGTTTGTGAATAACAACTATAGAATATCAACGTCCTCTAAGAATGTTTTAATGATTGAAATGAGATTTTAGATAATATAACCATTGGAGGATATAAACATTGTTTTGGAAACACATATATGTATAAGTCCTTTTTCCTTGAACCGAAGTTTGCGTACTTTGTTGATCAAGAGAACCGGAATAGTGGCGTGAGCCAAGTCCGCGAACTGGCGGAAGTTTTCGACCCGAGAAATTCTGCTGGAGTTTGTGAACTCCGTCCGGGAACTTAAGTCCGCGAACCCAAACCGCGAACTTGAGTAGTTTATATCTAAAAACGATGTTTGTGAACTTATTCTTATATAAATTAAGGAATGCAAATTGCAAACCTTGGCTATATAGTTCATGAACCGATTCGAGTGAATCAGATCGTTTTTGCTTTAATTGTGTCTTGTGTAGTTACATAAGACTCCCTTGCAATTGAACAACTCTCTAACTAGTTCATTTGAGTCACTTGAACTAGTTATGGTGAAGAAGAATATGGTTGATATGAAATTGATAATATGGCTAACCATTTGGTTGACTATTGTTGGACCAACAAATGTACAAGTTTGGGTATGGTTACACAAGCCTATAAACGTGCATTTCATTTGTGTGTAACAAGCTAGTATTCGATCTAACGGTTGAAAGATATTAGCTTGAATCTAATCAGGTTTTCATCTAACGGTGAATATTGAATGCTTTGTTACCAAGCTAACATTGATTGCAACCCCGGATTCGGAAGACTATATAGGGAGAACTCTACCAACTGGGAAACCTAATCCCCACACATTTTGTGTGATACTAGTTGTCCTAAGCTAGAGTCGATTCTCCTTTAACATTTGGTTTATTCTTCTAAACCAGGTTAACAACTTAAAGACTTCATTGGGATTGTCAAGCCAGATTGATACTACTTTCTTGTAGTTGTGTGATCTGATCTTGATGTTTCTATCGTACGAGTACAATTGTAATAATTGGCTTGAGATTGATATCTTCGATAGGAAAGATATAAAAGAAATCACAAACACTTCGTTTCATCGTTTGTGATTCCGCAATATCTTTTTTCGCTGCGTCGATTAAGATTATTGTAAGGTAATTGATAATACTAGGTTGTTCTTCGGGAATATAAGTCCGGGTTATCAATTGGTTCCTGTTCACCTCGATTTATCAAAAGACGGAACAAAACTTGTAGGTATATTCGTGGGAGACAGATTTATCTATTGTCGTAGACTTTTCTGTGTGATACAAAATTGTTTATTAAAGTCTTTGACTTTGGGTCGTAGCAACTCTTAGTTGTGGGTGAGATCAGCTAAGAGAATCAAGTACGTAGTATCCTGCTAGGATCAGAGACGTATGAGCATAATTGTACCTTGGATAAGTGTGAGATTGATTAGGGTTCAACTACAGTCCAGACCGAAGTTAATTTGGAGTAGGCTAGTGTCTGTAGCGGCTTAATACAGTGTGTATTCAAATTGGACTAGGTCCCGGGGTTTTTCTGCATTTGCGGTTTCCTCGTTAACAAAATTCTGGTGTCTGTGTTATTTCTTTTCCACATTATATTTTGTTATATAATTGAAATATCACAGGTTGTGCGTTGTTCAATAAATTAGAATATCTGACCTTTTGGTTGTTGATTTAAATTGATTGATACTTGGATATTGGTCTTTGGTACCATCCAAGTTATGTCTCTAGTATTTGATAAAGACTCGCAGATTTCTATTTGCTTGAGTATATATCAAATCGAGAGATTGAGATAGAAACTCTTTGATATACTTTTTATCTAGATTGAGTGTGACTGTCTAGTTGATTATCTAGAAAGTATATTGGAGTTTGTCCATACAGATTGCTAAGATTGGGTGTGGTTGTTGTACCCCCGCTTTTTCAATTGGTATCATATCAGGCAAACACGTTTAAGACCTTACAAGTCTGTGTTTGTAGCGATCTTACTCTCTGGACAAGAGTACTATATCTGGTAACGCAACATCAGTTCAGAGACTCTCGTGTGAGCTTCAAAGTCCTGAAATTTTTGAGAAAAACTCTATCTCCTGTTCCTTGACTGAATCTGCATTCGACTGGGAAAAATCTCTTGATGAGAAGTTGGATGAACTTTCGGATGACAGTGATTCAGAAGAAGGACAAAGTATCGATGAGGAAGTCTCTCAATATATCAAGATGTTTGACCATGCTTTGAAAGAAAAAAAATCAACAACTTGCTTGAGTAAGTACATGACTCCTCTTTATCAAGAAAACAGAAAATTGTGAAAACTCTTTAAAGGATATGATGGTGGATATAATCTCCTAAAATCTATCGTTAAAGATCGTGAAGAAGATGTACGCACAAAAAGGTATGAATGTGATAATCTTCTCCGAAATCTCTTTGTGTTGAAAGAAAGACCTGCAGAAGCTGAAGCAAGATATGACTCTCAACAAAAATGTTTTGATGACAAAGAACTCAGTCTTCTTTCCAAAGAAAAATCCTTGGAGACTGACCTTGCAACTGCTCTTGATAAAGTGAAATCACTGGAAGAGAGTCTGAGAAGATTCAATTCTAGCTCTACAAAATTGTCTTCTATGATTGGAGCATGTAAAGAACATCGTGATACACGTGGTCTGGGCTATAAAGGAATAGACGCTCCAAAAACTAGTAAGATCAATTTCGTTAAAGCTATTGATAATTCTTCATGTGACAAACCGTTTGCAGCTTGTAATGTGTCTAAGGACAAGGATTGCGCTCCTTCTAAATCTCACATGAGAACAGCTAAGAATAATTCCTTTAACTGCTATTATTCCGAAAATAAAGGATATTCTGAGCGAAAATGTCGTTTTCGTTTAAGGAATGAAAAACTTCACAACATTCTTGCATGGGTGTCTAATGAAGTTATTAAACCTGTCTCTTATATTGTTGGAGTAAAAGGCATTGTTGAAAATCAAGAAAAATACTGTGATAAGTCATTTCTTAATTGTGCTTTTGAAACAAAAAATACCGACAACGGTAGAAGGAAGAAAGGTAGTAGAGCAACTGACTTCTTAAATAACTCTGAAAAGAGAAGAAGGCATAGGAGAAAGAAAGGTCGAATTCCTTGTCTCACCTTGAAGAAGGTTGCAGATCCAAGACTCCTGCTCTAGATACATTCATATCAATAATCAAGTCTCAGAGCTTAAGATCAGCATAAACAGACTCAAACGAAGCATCAAAGGGATAAGGAAAGCGGCTGACTCAGGTACTTCTTGTTCCCCTCTTGATAAAGCTTCCTCAAGAAAGTCAAGTGTTCCTTCTGTAAATCCTCTTGAAGGAGAAAAAGAAGCAGTCAGCATTGGTGAGCAAAATGCTCATCTAAACATAACATGATAGCTATTCAATGCAGCATTCTTATTGTACTTAAGAAGGATGCTCATAGTCTCAAGAAGTGTGTCTTGAGAAGTGTTGTAAAGGTTGTATGTTTTCCTTTCCTTCCTTGTTTTTTATCTTTAAATTCTGTTGAGCTTCGCTCCAGTTTTTCTCTTGTAGATAATCATGATCTTTCGTCCTTGAGAAAATTTCTTGTTTGCGTGTACTTCCTCCAAATAGTTGGTTCTCAACTATTAATCTTGACATACGAACTTCATTCTCTTTCCTTTTGGTCACACCTTAAGTTTTTGAAAAACGAACTGAAGAAAGCAACTGATGAGCTCGTCCATGTTCAATCTCTGGTTGCTGACTGGGTCTAGTGTTTTTCAGATCATGTTCTCTATAGGAGTGTATTTGCCTAGTAAATCTTCTATTTTTCTTGTTTTGTTAGAGGAATAACTAGAGTTTGGAATAGCCATTATTGTGATTACACATAACTATGTCTAACGTTTTCATCTTCATGTTTTTAAATTTATTGGTTTAAATTCTAAATTTGTTTGGAAGATGATTTTTGCAGTAATAATCTTTATGGTTTTATATATTGCAATATTGTTATGGGATATGTGTGTTTGTGTCCGTGAACTATGATTGTCCCATACCTTGTCAAAAGTAAAGTCTTTCGTATGTCGATATGCATGTATTGATAAAAGAATGAATAGAATTTTGACAAATACAAAAGTTAAGCCTATTATGTCAATTATTGATGGAAGATAGGTTAAAATATTTTGTTTGCAAGGATTATGTCTATTGAATGTCATTATGCGAATAGTGATGGAAAATAGAATGAATCCTTGTGTATTCCGCAGTATTGATCTTCCATGATGCATATTTTTATGTATTATTGTGAGGCTCCGTAAAGTGTCTTATGTTGAGCACTAAACGGCCAAGTTGATTATTTTTATGATTAGCTTAGTTGTTGTTCCGCGAGATACTTTATGTCGAGCATATTCAACTAAATTAATCATCTTGTTTGGTTATTTAGTTGTTGCTCCGTAAGTTTTCTTATGACGAGCATGACCAATTAAATTGATTACTTTTGTGATTAGTTTGGTTGTGTATTTCGATTAGATTAATTATGGGTTCTCTTGTGATTAATCTAGTTGTATATTTTTGAGTCTCCATAAGTTCACTTATGTTGAGCATTTTCGATTAAATTAATGAATGATTCTCTTGTGGTTAATTTAATTGAGTTTTTTTGGATTCAAATTCATACTTGTATGTGATTTTTTATGTCCAAAGAAATCCTTCTTTTCTTTCGAAATTAAGGTCGCTCTTGTTATTCTTTCGGGAATGACATATTATGGGGGAGAGTTCTTAATTGAACTTGTGCTTAATTGCCAAATCTTTGTGGGGAGTGCGGCTGTGGAATATTATAGGGGTTATCTTGTATCTTTATAAACTCCTTGATGAATGCATTTAGCTTCGGCTTTATGATTGCATCTAAATAAGATGATATGTGTTTCTTTCTTTTGGTCATGAAATGTCTCTTTCGAAAATTTCATTAGGATCCCGTTCTTGTACCTTTGCCAATTTTATTGACAAAAAGGGGGAGAATTAATATGTAGTTCACACTACAAATACATATGGTTTTCGGATCATTATGTAAGGGAGTGTGGTTTCCATGTGAGATGGAGTATTGACTAAGGGGGAGTGATATATATCACCATAGTATTGTTGTCGAAGCTGTGATGCAATTGAACTTTGATACTATATAATGATACTATGACACTGTATAATAATGATTGAGAACTCTTGTTTTCTCATTGTTATAGCTACGGATTTTCAACAACGATGATGTTGAACTTACCACCTTTGGGATCATTGGAGTACTTGGAAGTGACGAAGATTTCGTGTAATGTTGAAGATTAGGCATGTGGAATAGGAGCTACAAAATTTAATTCATTTATTTTTGTGTTCCATATGTATTGATAGTTTTGTCACTAAAATTGACAAAGGGGGAGATTGTTAGAGCATTGCTCGGTCGAACTCGCATGCGTTGCTATCTCAAGCATGTTTTTCAATGTTAGTGATTAAAACTACAAGTCTTGATTTCTAGTCTACTATAGCTAAGGTCTCGGACTAGGATAAAAAGTGTAGTTGAGCTCAAGAACTCCATGGCAATCATCATACAAGACGAACCCAGTCCGCGAACTTGAGTAGGTTATATCTAAAAACGATGTTTGTGAACTTATTCATATATAAATTAAGGAATGCAAATTGGAAACCGTGGCTATATAGTTCATGAACCGATTCGAGTGAATCAAATCGTTTTTACTTCAATTGTGTCTTGTATAGTTACATAAGATTTCCTTGCAATTGAACAACTCTCTAACTAGTTCATTTGAGTCACTTGAACTAGTTATGGTGAAGAATAATATGGTTGATATGAAAGTGATCATATGGCTAACCATTTGGTTGACTATTGTTGAACCAATAAATGTACAAGTTTGGGTACGGTTACACAAACCTAGAAACGTGCATTTCATTTGTGTGCAACAAGCTAGTTTTCGATCTAACGGTTGAAAGATATTAGCTTGAATCTAATCAGGTTTTCATATAACGGTGAATATTAAATGCTTTGTTACCAAGCTAACATTGATTGCAAACCCTAAGTTGAAAGACTATGTAAGGGAGAACTCTAGCAACTGGGAAACCTAATCCCCACACCTTCTGTGTGATACTAGTTGTGCTAAGCTAGAGTCGATTCTCCTTTAACCTTTGGTTTCTTCTTCTAAACCAGGTTAACGATTTAAAGACTTCATTGGGATTGTGAAGCCAGAACGATACTACTTTCTTGTAGTTGTGTGATATGATCTTGTTGTTTCTATCGTACGAGTACAATTGTTATAATTGGCTTGAGATTGATATCTCCGATAGGCAAGATATAAAAGAAATCACAAAACACTTCGTCTCATCGTTTGTGATTCCGCAGTATCTTTTTCGCTGCGTCGATTAAGATTATTGTGAGGTGATTGATAATACTAGGCTGTTCTTCGGGAATATAAGTTCGGGTTATCAATTGGTTCATGTTCACCTTGATTTATCAAAAGACGGAACAAAACTTGTAGGTATATTCGTGGGAGACGGATTTATCTATTACCGTAGACTTTTCTGTGTGATACAAATTTGTTTATTAAAGTCTTCGACTTTGTGTCGTAGAAACTCTTAGTTGTGGGTGAGATCAGCTAAGGGAATCAAGTGTGTAGTACCCTGCTGGGATCAGAGACGTAGGAGCATAACTGTACCTTGGTGTTGATGGTGGTTTTTAGCTTAAGGTTAAAATCGTAAAACCTTGCATCTGATGTGACGTCACTCTGCAAGGAAACAGATCCACGTGTGCTAACCTCTCCACTGGCATGTTTATTGATCCGCTTAATATACTTACATGAAATTTATCCAGACTGGAGAATCCCAGATGTTCTGTAAATTTCGGCGCCTCGCGTATATTCACTTAACATAAGTTCCTCTGAATTCCTTCTATGTTATGTTCTCCGGCTGAACTATTAATGTTGATATGGCATGACGATTTGTGTTCACTCACAGCAGAGTAGCACGAATCTCCAAGTATCAAGAATAAGATCTTTGCATTAGGTATTCAATCAAAAAAGCATGCTGCTCTCTGGCAACGAACTTAAAAGAGCTCCGTGTCGACACATAGAATTCAGTCAATCGCCCTGACTAACTTGCAGAAGTTAGGGCTTCGCGCCTCGCGCAATATACCATACATTAAAGGCCAAACGTGCCACAACAACGTACTGGTTAGCATGCCACTCTACCGCGGCAACTTCGCAACATGCAACCCACTTCGTGGCAACCTGCCATAAATAGCCACCCACGGCAATTCCTACTCCTGTGGCCGTTTCCACACTATGGCCTTTCCATAGTTCCCTTGACATAGCCATGGCGCCATTTGCACAAAAGTAGCGTCATGTCGCAGCCGCACGCTACGTGCACTAATTAGGTTTCGACAAACCCTAATTTGAGCAAATTGCTACCAAAGCCAAATAACGTTCCTAGAGCAACGGGATTGGCGTGGCAACATGGCCAATGTTGCCATGCCACATGTGGGTCCGACTCCACGGATCCTTGGCCACGCCAAGCCCTAATTCTTCCATGAAGAGTCCTTCCACGACGCCTTGGCCACGCCAATCCCTAATTCTTCCACGACGCCTTGGCCACGCCAAGCCCTAATTATTCCACGAAGAATTCATCCATGACGCCTTAGCCACGCGAAGCCTTAATCCTTCCACGGCGCCAAGACTTGGCCACACCAAACCCTAGCTTTGGCCACGAAGCCAATTTTCAGCTTTGACCATGCCGCAACATCACCAGCATACCGCTATGCCACGTCTACGCCATTACCATACCGCAATATCACTGGCATGCCGCTATGCCACGGCTACGCCATTAGCATGCCACTATGCCATGGCTACGCCACTGGCATGCCATTAGCATGTTGCTAACGCCACTTCGCTATGCAACGAGATGTGGCCACAATCAATGGCCATCTTTCTTCATGAGGTGCAATCTCAGCCATCCAAGTTCGCGACCGAACTGATGGACTTGTGGGAACTCTTAAGTGACCAACTGCCTAAACCCAGCGACCATGGCTACGCCAGGCGCCACTTGCACCATCGTGCCACTGGCGTGCGCAAGTCATGTCGCAATGCCACTGCGCCATTGTCAGGCGGCAACACAAGGTAGCCACAATCAATGGGTACCCTTATTCACAAGATGCGTTCTCGGCCGTCGAAGTTCGCCACCAAACCGGTAAGCTCGCGACAAGTTTTAGGCGACTAGACAAAACGAGCCTAACATCACATGTTATTTACCTGCGGCAAGCCTCTCGATTTTAACTTTCCACACGTAGCAAAGTGCTACATGTTTTCCACGAAAACACTCGTGACATCAAAATATGTCACAAACTGGGGGATGCTCATCGGGGTATTGGTCTGGCGGTTTACAGTGTGCGGCGTGCAATGTGCCCGCTACAAGAAAGTGTCATGAAGTAGGATAATTAGTGGTGGTGAAAAGTAACGGTGTAAACAATTCATTTCCTTCATCATGGAAGCGTAATAACTGGCGGTTACACGAATTCACTTCCCTCATCATGGAAGCATAACGCCTGGCAGTTACACGTTACTCTTTTCTTCCACCACTCAATCGTTTCCACCTCCTATGAGACCAGGGTACGTTTCACTATGACTTGTATAAATAGGTCTCACCTATTTCCACCAAACAACAAGTTCTGATCAGGAGAACAATACAACATCCAGATATCATCTGATAGATTTTTTCATCCAGCTAGCCAGTTCAACTTTCTGATACAAGTCACAAAACTCCCACACTTCCAAAATCAACTATTCTGGTCTCAACACTTTCTTAGCTTCCCTCCCTAAGACCAACCCTTCTCCTTCACTTTGTGACCGAAGCAAGCCTGGAACGACCATTTCTTGGTTTAGGACATGATTGTACAGATTGAACCCTCGAATCAAAAGTACTCCCGTGTAGTACATTGTTTAGGGTTTAGATTCGTTTCTCACCCACGCACCCAAAATTACCAAAATCAGCAGAAACGGTTTTCACCCTCAAACGCTTGGATCAGTGTGAGATTGATTGGGGTTCAACTACAGTCCAGACCGAAGTTAATTTGGAGTAGGCTAGTGTCTGTAACGGCTTAATACAGTGTGTGTTCAAATTAGACTAGGTCCCGGGGTTTTTCTGCATTTGCGGTTTCCTCGTTAACAAAATTCTGGTGTCTGTGTTATTTCTTTTCCGCATTATATTTTGTTATATAATTGAAATATCACAGGTTGTGCGTTGTTCAATAAATTAGAATATCCGACCTTTTGGTTGTTGATTTAAATTGATTTATACTTGGATATTGGTCTTTGGTACCATCCAAGTTATCTCTCTAGTATTTGATAAAGACTCGCATATTTCTATGTGCTTGAGTATATATCAAATCGAGAGATTGAGATATAAACTCTTTGATATACTTTTTATCTGGATTGAGTCTGACTGTCTAGTTGATTCTCTAGAAAGTATATTGGAGTTTGTCCATAAAGATTGCTAAGCGAAATATTGGGTGAAGTTGTTGTACCCCCGCTTTTTCAATATATTCTAAACTCTCACTTCAATCATTGAAACATTCTTAGAGGAGGTTATAAATTTGTTTTTCACAAACTATTTTTCGTCAAAGCGATTTTCAAGTAAATTAAACTAATATGACTTTCATCACTAGTAAAGATGAACTTGGCCAAAGCGACAGCTTACCAACACATATTTCGAGAAATAGATAAGCGAGATAAACTCGGCTCGAAATAGCAAATGTGTATAATCGAAGTCTATATAGCAATACGACTTTTGTCTCAAGATAGGAGATAGAGTAGATAGACTTTTGAGTGATAGATAAGTTCAAATATCCACATACCTTTTAGTCGATGAAGTTCCACCAGTTCCTTGAGTAGTTCTTCGTCTTTGTATGATGAACGTCGTGGAGTCTAGAGCTCAACTATACTTTCTACCCTAGTACGAAACTTACTATAAGTAGACTAGATTTCAAGACTTATAATTTTGGAAACTAAACTTAACAAACAAGCTTGAGATAGCAACGCTTGCGATTTCAACCGAGTAGTGCTCTAACAAGTTCATTGACCTTTTTTGGTTACAGGCACTGACATAATCGATGGTGGTCCCTGGTGATGGGCTTCAGTTCAGTCTCGATGGTGAAGTACTGAAGTTCGAGTATGGCGTTGTTAATAAGGATTAATGGAGTTCGAGTTGGTTGTTGTCGTTGTTTGATCACGTAGCTGTGGATGATGGCAGTGATAGTGATAGCCTGTTGTTGTTGTGGTGAAGATCGTGATCGATGACAGAAGTGGAAAGAGTGGTGGTATTTGGTATCTTTGATTGTAATGTAGTTGTTGTCGGAACTACAGGCTGAACTCGATGATGAATTATAAAGACGGTAAAGGAGACGGACGACGAGTTCTATGCCATTGATAGTAAATACAGAAGGTTGTTGCTACTCGCTCGATGCCATCGGTGATTGATAGATTCATGCTTGTGATGATGTTGTGTTACCGACGCTTAATGGTATTGAGGATGAATACTTCAGAGCTTAATGGTATTAATCAGTGGGCTGATTCTTGTTGTTGATATTTTTATGAGATTTAGAAGTTGAGGCATATGATGAGTTATTACTATAAAAGGCAGAATTATCTGATTCAATGACTGTGGCATTTTCAATATCTTCCGTCTTTATCCATTTCTCATGATGGAGAAGTGTAGAAATAATATCACTAAGTGAAAACTCAGTTCTCTACTTTGTGCAGTGATAACAAACTGCATGTATTCTTTTCCTACACCCATGAGTGCATACATGACAATATCTGACTCATCTACTCTATCTCCAATGGCTTGTAATGAAACAGTGGTGGTCTTCAGCTCATCAAAATAGGCAGAAACAGATTTGTTACCTCTTTTAATGGAATGAAGTTGACTTCTGAGAAGAGATTTCTTGGCCGAGAATTGTTGAATAAATTTTCGCTCCAAGTAAATCCAAATCTCTCTTGCGGTAGTAAAACCAATAACACCTCTAGAAATTGAGTCATCAAAAGTTGCATTCAGACAAGACAGCACGAACGTGTTCAGTTTGTGCCAGTGAGTAAACAATGGATTTAAAGCACATGCACCATCAAGATCTACAAATTCCATTGGACATACACTAGATCCATCAATAAATTCTTTAGGATCTGTAGTAATCAGAAGAAACTCAAATTGGTTTTTCCAGATTAAGTAATTGGAACCATCATCTTTGAGTTTAACTGATACAAAGTTTGTTATATTCCGAAAAGGTAAAGCTGGAGAAGTAGACATGATTAAGAAATCCAAGATCTGATAAGAAATTGATAGAAAATGTTGATGAGTAAAAATAATTTGAGAACAAGATTTCTCAAAAGATATAAGATAAGATGGAAAACAATTCAAGATTTTAAGAAATGCAAAACAGGAATGAAGAAATCAAGAAATTGAAGATAAAAGAAGAATCGTAGTTATTTTGAGTGATTGTAAAAACTGGTTGTAGAAATTTTGAGAAGTAGTAGCTGCAGCGGAAAATTCTAAGGAATATTGTATCGAAAAATGATAGAAGAATCAAGATCCCCTTTGAACATCTGATACCATGATAGATTTTCAGATAAAATGATTAAAAGTTTTTTTTTTTTTTTTTTGTAAGTTAAAATGCATCCAAAGACTAACTTGGGGAGTTAGTAACCCTTACAACATTCTGAGTAGAGCCATCGAATGTTGGACTAGTAGTCTTCACCCTAACATTCGATTTATCTACTTCTAAAGCATGAATAACACAAGACGGTGGTTCCTTCCTCCAGTTGAGAATGTTTCTAAAGGATTTGGCTTCCTTAGCCATTACATCAGCTACATTGTTTGTTGTTCTTGGTACAAAATAAAAACCCAAAAAATTATGACAGAGGTTGAATTCTCTTCTTACTTCATCCATTATAGTCTGATTCTGTCAGGTTATTTGAGACTCCTTCCCATTTAGATAATCAAAAAGGTTCTTACAGTGACCTTCCACAGTAAAATTGGACAGTCCTCTTTCAACAACCCATTTAGCTCCTTGCAACAGACCCAAGGCTTCCGCTTCTTCAGGGGTAGTAGCTGTGAATGGTCCTGCGCTGCCTTGTTCGATGTCTCCTGCATCATTCCTAAGAATTAAAGAGAAACCTGCAGGTATATCAACAGAAATCCAAGTAACATCTATATTGAGTTTCAGCAGGTTTTTCTTAGGAGGAGTCCATATATGAGTTTTCTGCTTGTCACATGATAGTTTCCTAATTGGGATGTTATCCTTATACCAGAATTCGAAGAATCCTTTTATTTCTAAACCTACTTGAGCACTAGTTTGTTGTTTGTTTTCAAAAGCTCTATTACATCTTTCCTTCCATATGAACCACGCCTTTGTCAAGATAATCTCTATGGGCATAGTTGGGTTTGTTTTCCCTATCCATTCCTTACAAATATCCAAAAAGGTTATTGAATTGTCAAAGTTAAGCTCTACTGGAGATGGATCTGTAGCTCATACAGACTTGGTAAAGGGACAAAAAAGCAAGAGATGTTTTATGGATTCAACAACATTACAACCAAAGGAGCAGTTAGGATGAACTTCCTCCATGAATTTAGACAATTTCGGATTTGTAGAAGTGGCATTGTGTAAGCACTTCCAAGCAAAATTTTTTATTCTTTGTGAAACATTTAGATTCCATAAATTGTTCCAAAATGAATCTGGTTGTCCTAGGTTGTAATGATTCACAGTTCTTTCAATGAGTTTGTCATACATAGACTTCACAGTGAAAACTCCACATTTAGTCAAAAGCCATCTAAGTGTGTCTGGCTTATCTCTAGCTATTCTAGTATTGATTATTGACCTAGCAATGTGTTCAGGAAACATTTCAAAAACTAAGGTTGAGTTCCACTTCTGAGTGATTGGATTAATTAGATCCTTCACAAGTGTTACGTGAGTGTTAGTAGTTGTTGAAAATGTGGGGGTACAACAACCTCACCCAATATTTCGATTAACAATTTGTATGGACTAACTCTGATATACTTTTAAGAGAATCAACTAGACAGTCAGACTCAATCTTAATAAAAAGTATATCAAGGAGTTAATATCTCTATCTCTCGATTTGATCTATACTCGAACAAATAGAGATATGTGAGTCTTTATCAAATACAAGAGATATAAACTAGGATGGTACCAAAGACCAACATCCAAGGATCAATCAATTTCTAATCAACAACCAAAGGTTGAATTTCGCAATTGATCGATACAACGCACAACCTGTGATATTTCAATTATATAACAAAATATAATGCGGAATAGAAATAACACAAACACCAGAAGTTTTGTTAATGAGGAAACCTCAAATGCAGAAAAACCCCGGGACCTAGTCCAGATTGAACACCATACTGTATTAAGTCGCTATAGACACTAGTCTACTGCAAACTAACTTCAGTCTGGACTGTAGTTGAACCATAATCAATTTCACACTGATTCAAGGTACAGTTGTGCTCCTTACGTATCTGATCCCAGCAGGATACTACACACTTGATTCCCTTAGCTGATCTTACCCACAACTAAGAGTTGCTACGACCCAAAGTCGAAGACTTCAATAAACAAATCTCTATCACACAGAAAAGTCTGCGATGATAGATAAATTTGTCTCCCACAGACAAATCTATGAGTTTTGTTCCGTCTTTTGATAAATCAAGGTGAACAGGAACTAATTGATAACCCGGAATTATATTCCCGAAGAACAACCTAGTATTATCAATCACCTCACAATAATCTAAATCGTATGGTAGCGAAACTAGATATTGTGGAATCACAAACGATGAGACGAAGATGTTTGTGATTTCTTTTTATCTTGCCCTATCAGAGATATAATCTCAAGTCAATTATTCAATTGAACTCGTAGGATAGAAAATAGCAAGATCAGATTGCTCAACTACAAGAAAGTAGTTTCGTCTGGCTTCACAATCCCAATGAAGTCTTTCGGTCGTTAACCTACAGGGTCTCGAGAAGAAACCTAAGGTTAAAGGAGAATCGACTCTAGAAAAACCAACTAGTATCACACAGGAGGTGTGGGGATTAGTTTTCCAGTTGCTAGATGTCTCCTTTACATAGTTTCAAATCAGGGTTTGCAATCCAAGTTACCTTGGTAACAAAGCATTCAATATTCACCGTTAGATGAAAAACCTGATTCAACCAAGCTAGTATCTTTCAACCGTTAGATCGAAACTTAGATTGTCACACACAAATGAAATGTATTCATTTAGGTTTGAGTAACCGTACCTAAACGTGTACACTTAGTTGGTTCACAAATAGTTAACCAATGGTTAGCCGTATGAGCACTTTCATATCAACCATATTCATCTTTCTCATAACTAGTTCAAATGACTCATAAGAACTAGTTCAAGAGTTGTTCAATTGCTTAGGTCTTTGTTCATAGACACAATTGAAACAAAATCGGTTTGATTCACTTGAATCAATTCATGAACAATATATCCACGGTTTTCAAAGATTGCATTCGTTATAATTTATTGTTTTAAGCTCATGAACTACCGATTTGAAAAATAACCAGCTTGGGTACGCGTACCTTAGCTACCGGATTTGAGTTTACAAACTCAGCAGAAATTTTCGGTTCGAAAACTTCTGTGGGTAAGCGTACGGGTATGCGCACCAAAGGTGACTGCTTTACTAGTTTGCAGACTTACAAACTCAGCAGAAATTTTCGGTTTGATAACTTCCGCAGGTACGCATACGGGTACACGTACTCAACCTGTCTCCTTCACCAATACCGCATGCACACATATGCACGCACTTGGTTTCCGGCACATGGATTTATACACTAATGTGCGAACACACTATATATGCTTATATTCATAGTTGGTAATCTCAACTCTACATTTCAATCATTGAAACATTCTTCTATAATGTTATAACAATCGTTATTCACGACTATCTTCATCGAAGCTATTTTCAAGATTGAAACGTCATCATGATTTTCGTCACGGGTAAGATGAAAATGGTTAAAGCAAAATCTCACCAACACATATTTCGAGAAAAAAATACGCGAGTAAACTCGGCTCGAAATAGCAAATGTGTATGTATGAAAACTATCATACTTATACGAGTTTGTCTCAAGAGTAGGAGATAGCGAGATAGACTTTTGAGTGATAGATAAGTTCAAGTCTCCACATACCTTTTAGTCGTATGAAGTTCCACTAGTTCCTCGAGTAGTTCTTCGTCTTCGTAAGATTATCGCCATGGAGTCTGGAGCTCAACTACACTAATCTGTCCTAAACCGAGACTTAGCTATAAGTAGTCTAGAAATCAAGACATATAGTTTTGACACCTAAACTTGACAAACATGCTTGAGATAGCAACACATGCGAGTTCGACCGAGCAGTGCTCTAATAATATCCCCATTTGTCAATTTTAGTGGCAAAACTATCAATACATATGGATTACAAAATAAATAAAACTTTGTAACTTCTCGTCCGCATGCTTGATCTCCTTGGCGCTTCAACATTACTCGAAAACTTCGTCTTTTCCAAGTACTCCCATGATTCCAAAGGTTGTAAGTTCAGCATCATAGTGGTTGAAGTTCCGTAGCCATAACAATGAGAAAACAAAAGCTCTCGATCGTTGTTATACAGTGTCATAGTATTATTACACAGCATCAAAGTTCTCATATCACACTTTGACAAAAATAATATGGTGATATGTATCACTCCCCCTTAGTCAATACTTCATCTCAACATGAAAACCACTCCCCCTTACATAATGATCCGAAAACCATATGTATTTGTAGTGTGAACTACATATTAATTCTCCCTCTTTTTGTCAATAAAATTGGCAAAGGTACGAAAACGGGATCCTAATAAAAAAATTCATGGAGACACTTCAAGACCAAAGAAAAGTACATATCAACTTTGTTTAGATGCAATCATAAAGCCGAAGCTAAATGCATTCATCACGGAGTTTATAAAGATACAAGATAACTCCCCAAATATTCCACAGCAGCACTCCCCACAAAGATATGACAATTAAGCACAAGTTCAAAAAAACTCTCCCCCATTTGATATCATTCCCGAAAGAACAACAAGAGCGACCTTACTTTTATAAGAAAAGAATGATTTCTTTGGACACCAAAAACCATAAGGAAATGATTTTGCATCCAAAAATTCTCAAATAAACTAATTACAAGAGAACCCATAATTAATTTAATCGGAATACATAACCAAATTAATCACAAACGAATTTATGATTTGTTTAGTTGGAAATGCTCACATAAGAAGACTTATGGAGCCGCATAGTATACACATAAAATATGGATCAGGGAAGATCAATACTGCGAAATAAACAAGGATTCATTCTATTTTCCATCACTATTTGCACAATGGTATACAATAGACATAATCCTCGTGAACAAAAGATTTAAACCTATCTTCCATCAAAGAATTGACATAATAGGCTTAAATTTTGTTTGTCAAAAGTTCATCGATCTCGTATCAATACATGCATATCGACATATGAAAGAGATAACTTTTGACACAGTATGGGACAATCATAGTTTACAGACGCAAACACACATATCCCATAACATATTGCAATATATAAAACCATAAAGATTAATACTGCAAAAATCAATCTTTGTCCTTAGAAGGTAGAATCAATCTTTTTCGCACGGATTTACACCAAGAGTGGTTACCAAAAGCGTATAAAAAAATCTCTTAACAAAGAAGAACATACAAAGTCACTAAACACCATGCATCATAGTTCACATAAGATGATTGTGAACATTCAAGAATCCCATAGCAATGCGTACTACTGCCCATTCTTGAATTTCCTTCTTTGTGATTCACCAACATCATTCTTGTAAAAGCTACAAATGAGCTTAGAAGAGAATTACTCCAAGAATCCAAGTGCCCAAGTCCAGTAGAACAAATGCAACGAACGGAGCAAAACACTCAAAAACAAGATAAGTGACAAAGACCAACCTCAACTCATTCACATTTAGGATTTATCATCACCATTTTGAAGATAATTCAAAGAGGAAGAGAATGCAAAAATAATGAGGTCATTCCGAGTTCAGACGAAGAAGTTACGGCCAAAACAAATTTACCGAATATCGACGTCAAGTAAGCAAACGGGTTTGCAAACGAATTTTCGTATCCTGGAGCAGTATGCAAACGGGTATGCGTACCTAAACCCCTGGATTTCGATTTTAAATGATGTTATGCATACCTGGTATGTGTACCATGTAGTCCAAACATCCTGAACCGTTATTTTCAAACCTAAACATTTAAGAACCTTAAACACAGATCAAGTTAGTTAGAAAAGAACGATAAGAAAGGTACGTGAATCATTATAAGTTCTTTGAGCAAATAAAAACACAAATCTTGCTCAAGTTTATAGACATATCTTTTTAGATGAATCCAATTGAATTCTATAGCCTTACCAAACATAATTTGTGCTCCCCAATTTTCGTGCTTCCCTCACCGTATACATAACAGGGCATTCCTTGGTGAGGATGCACTTAAAACACACTCAAGTTGTGTTGAGGTGAACAATGTCTCTCTCACCACAAGTGACTTTTAGATTATCATGAACGAGATCACTTTTAGAACCTTTCACATCCAAATCCATCTTTCCAAAGAACTCTTTGAGTTCCAACATCATGGATATTGCCTTCTCCATAGTCATGGAATTTTCTGGGAGATCATTCCTTTTCACACTCAAAGTGTCATTGACTTTCTTTGGAACCCACTTATGAGTGCGTTTAGAAACAACCAGAACCTTCTTCCCGTTTCTCTTTTCAAGATTTCCCGAAAGAGGATTGGATTTACTATTCTTTTGCAAGTTAGTCTTTCTCCAACTGGAAAATTGGATCTTGTATTCGTCTTTATGAAGTTATCCTTTTGATAACCATTACGATTATGAAAAGGATTTGTATGACGTTTATAGGCAAAAATAGGTTTATCACAACACTGATTCCTTTGCATAAAGGTTGGACAGTTACAACCTGTAGCATTAAGGGGATTAGCCTTAACATATGATCTTGGTTTCACAACTTCTTGTGATTCCCAAACAAGAACATCATGAAGTTTCTCATTCCTTATACGGAAACAACACCTCCTTTCTAGGTGACCTTTATTTCCGCAATAGTGGCAAACATAGGGAATGTTCTTACCTCGATCTGTATGTGCTGACTTTGGAGGTTGATATACTTTCCTCTTTCGAACCTAATTTCCGGTGAAGGTATTTCACTTTTGCCATCAATGGAAACCTTTTGTTGAGAAGAATCACTAGCCTTGACAAATTTTACCTCTTTGCTAATACTTGGAGCATCTATTCCCTTATAGCCCAGTCCTCGTGTATCACGATGATTTTTACTTGCTCCTAGCATAGTGGTTAATTTGCTTGAACTAGTATTGAACTTTTTCAAGTCATCTTCCAACATCTTGATTTTATAAAGAGCAGCAGCTAAATCAGCATCAAGGCGTTTTTCTCGAGCGAGACAAGCACTTTCTCTGTCATCAAAACTAATTTGTTGAGAGTTAAACCTTGTTTCAGATTCTGCAAGTTTCTCTTCCAACAAAAAGTACTTTTGATAAAGATTATCACATTCAAGTGACTTCATACGTAGGTTTTCCTCAGAATCCTTGAAGATCGATTCGTTAGAACGATTAGAAAAATAAACACCTACGTAACATATTCTCAATTTCTTGTTTTCTCGACAGAGAGGAGTCAGAAGAGGTGAGACATGAGAAGTTGTAATTTTCTTCATATTCCACGAATCCAAAAACTTAACATACTCTGAGACTTCCTCATCAACATATATATCAATATCTGAATCACCTTCATCAGAAAGTTCATCCAACTATTCTTCTAGGAGAGTTTCCCAATCAACAGTTTTTACATCAAGAGAATGTTTAGATATTGACTTAGATGCGACAGTTCTCTCAGGTGAATCCAAGCTTTTAGAATCATATGGTAATTTCTGAACTGGTACGTTATTATAGATAGACTCGTCCATAATCAGATCGCTAAAAACACATACTTATAAGGCCTTTAACGTGTTTGCCTACTCTGATACCAATTGAAAATGCGGGGGTACAACAACCTCACCCAATATTTCGATTATCAATATGTATGGACTAACTCTAATATACTTTTAAGAGAATCAACTAGACAGTCAGACTCAATCTAAATAAAAAGTATATCAATGAGTTAATATCTCTATCTCTCGATTTGATCTGTACTCAAACAAATAGAGATATGTGAATCTTTATCAAATACAAGAGATATAAACTTGGATGGTACCAGAGACCAATATCCAAGGATCAATCAATTTCCAATCAACAACCAAATGTTGGATTTCACAATTGATCGATACAACGCACAACCTGTGATATTTCAATTATATAACAAAATATAATGCGGAATAGAAATAACACATACACCAGAAATTTTGTTAACGAGGAAACCGCAAATGAAGAAAAACCCCGGGACCTAGTCCAGATTGAACACCACACTGTATTAAGCCGCTACAGACACTAGCCTACTACAAACTAACTTCGGTCTGGACTGTAGTTGAACCCTAATCAATCTCACACTGATTCAAGGTACAGTTGCGCTCCTTACGTCTCTGATCCCAGCATGATATTACACACTTGATTCCCTTAGCTGATCTCACCCACGACTAAGAGTTGCTACGACCCAAAGTCGAAGACTTCAATAAACAAATCTGTATCACACAAAAAAAGTATACGATGATAGATAAATTTGTCTCCCACAGATAAACCTATGAGTTTTGTTCCGTATTTTGATAAATCAAGGTGAACTGGAACTAATTGATAACCCGGACTTATATTCCCGAAGAACAGCCTAGTATTATCAATCACCTCACAATAATCTAAATCGTATGGTAGCGAAACTAGATATTGTGGAATCACAAACGATGAGACGAAGTTATTTGTGATTTCTTTTTATCTTGCCCTATCGGAGATATAATCTCAAGTCAATTATTCAATTAAACTCGTACGATAGAAAATGGCAAGATCAGATCGCTCAACTACAAGAAAGTAGTTTCGTCTGGCTTCACAATCCCAATGAAGTCTTTCAGTCATTAACCTACAGGGTCTCAAGAAGAAACCTAAGGTTAAAGGAGAATCGACTATAGCAAAACCAACTAGCATCACACAGGAGGTGTGGGGATTAGTTTTTCCAGTTGCTAGATGTCTCCTTTATATAGTTTTCAAATTAAGGGTTGCAATCCAAGTTACCTTGGTAACAAAGCATTCAATATTCACTGTTAGATGAAAAACCTAATTCAACAAAGCTAATATCTTTCAACCGTTAGATCGAAAATTAGCTTGTCACACACAAATGAAATGTATACATTTAGGTTTGAGTAACCGTACCTAAACGTGTACACTTAGTTGGTTCACAAATAGTTAACCAATGGTTAGCCATATGAGCACTTTCGTATCAACCATATTCATCTTTCTCATAACTGGTTCAAATGACTCATAAGAACTAGTTCAAGAGTTGTTCAATTGCTTAGGTCTTTATTCATAGACACAATTGAAACAAAATCGGTTTGATTCGCTTGAATTAATTCATGAACAATATAGCCACGGTTTGCAAAGATTGCATTCCTTATAATTTATTGTTTTAAGCTTATGAACTACCGATTTGAGAAATAACCAGCTTGGGTACGCGTAGCTTAGCTACCGGATTTGAGTTTACAAACTCAGCAGAAATTTTCGGTTCGAAAACTTCCGTGGGTACGCGTACGGGTATGCGTACCTAAGGTGACTGGTTTACTAGTTTGCAAACTTACAAACTCAACAGAAATTTTCGGTTCGAAAACTTCCGCTGGTACGCATACTCAACCTATATCCTTTACCAATACCGCATGCACACACTTAGTTTCCGACACGTGGATTTATACATTAATGTGCGAACACACTATATATGCTTTTATCCATAGTTGGTAATCTCAACTCTACATTTCAATCATTGAAACATTCTTCTATAATGTTATAACAATCGTTATTCACGACTATCGTCATCAAAGCTATTTTCAAGATTGAAACATCATCATGACTTTCGTCACGGGTAAAGATGAAAATGGTTAAAGCAAAAGCTCACCAACACATATTTCGAGAAAAAGATACGCGAGTAGACTCGGCTCGAAATAGCAAATGTGTATGTATGAAAACTATCATACTTATACGACTTTGTCTCAAGAGTAGGAGATAGAGAGATAGACTTTTGAGTGATAGATAAGTTCAAGTCTCCACATACCTTTTAGTCGGATGAAGTTCCACTAGTTCCTCGAGTAGTTCTTCGTCTTCGTAAGATGATCGCCATGGAGTCTGGAGCTCAACTACACTAATCTGTCCTAAACCGAGACTTAGCTATAAGTAGTCTAGAAATCAAGACATATAGTTTTGACACCTAAACTTGACAAACATGCTTGAGATAGCAACACATGCGAGTTTGGCCAAGCAGTGCTCTAACAATCCCCCCCTTTGTCAATTTTAGTAGCAAAACTATCAATACATACGGATTACAAAATAAATAAAACTTTGTAGCTTCTCGTCCCCATCCAACTCTGTATTTTATGTTCCATCTTTTCCACTAATCCTTCAAATAGTTTTATTTTGGCCTTACTAATGAAAAGGGGGGGGGGGGTTCCTAGATAAGAGTCTATAGGATTTATTTTTTTTATTTCAGTAATTTGCTAATCATTCTCTGATGTTGTGGCTGAACTTTTTTACTAAAAAAGACTCCTGATTTGTCAAAATTTATTAACTGGCCTGATGCTTTACCAAAAGATTCAATTAGCGCAAGTATATTATGACACTCTTTAAGATCAACTCTAATGAAAAGGAGGCAATCATCAGCAAAAAAAGATGGGAAATATGACTGTTCTTAGGGGTTATCTTGATTCCATTGATCAACTTTTCTTCTTCACTGGTTAAAAGAAGTCTGGAGAAAATCTCCATGCAAATGATGAATAAGTAAGGGGAGAGAGGATCTCCTTGCCTTAGTCCTCTAGTTGGTTTGAAATACTCCCCTGGGATACCATTAAACAAAACTGCTATGGAAGAAGTTGATATACATTGATGAATGAGTTTGCAAAAAACAGTTGTCAAACCCAAATGCTTTCATTACAGTGATCAAGAACTCCCAATCTACTCTGTCAAAAGCCTTGGACATATCAATTTTGATTCCCATTCCAGCATGTTTAACTTTCTTCTTCTTAAAGGAATGAATTATCTCTTGAGAAATAATGATATTGTTAGAGATTTTCCTTTTGGAGAGGAAAACAGCTTGGAATGGAGAAATCAAAGAGTTAAGTAAAGGTTTTATCCTATTTGATAAAAAATTTGCTATAATTTTATAAATTGTGTTACACAGACCAATTGGTCTAAAACCACTAGCATCCTTAGGATGTCTGCTCTTAGGGATGAGAAAAAGAAGAGTTTTATTGAACTCGGGATGTAGTTCACCTGATTCAAAGAAGTGATGAATAGTAGAAACTACTTGTTCCCCTACTGTTTCCCAATTTAGTTTAAAGAAACTAGCTGGGAATCCATCTGGTCCTGGAGATTTGTTTGGCTTAAATTTTTTGATGACTTGCCAAATTTCCTCAGCAGAGGGGATAGAGTTTAAGATGAAATTGTATTCAGAAGAGATACATGGTTGGATATTTTGAAAAAGAAAGGGATTAGGGCAGGGTGGAGGGGGAGGGGCTGAAAAAAGATCCAAGAAATAGTCTGATAGAGTTTCTTGAATTTCAGTCCTTTTGAAAGTTATTTCATTATCACTCCTCTTAATGCATTCTATGTTGTTCCATTTTCTTCTTTTCATTGTCTTAGTATGAAAAAATTTAGTATTTTTTTCTCCTAATTGAACCAGATTATCTCTAGATTGATGTTTGGCTATGGCTTCTTGGGTGGCATAGAGGTTTTCTAATTGTGAGAGCTTTTCCTTAATTTTATCCTCTTTTCTATACACAAAATTGGAACTGTTCAATTTATCAATTTGTGACAGAATTCTTTTGATTTATTTAAAGGGAAGGCCAAAAATGTTTTTCTTCCAAAAATCTAGGTTGGTTTGTAAGGTTTGAAGATTCAAGATCAAACAATTGGAGGGACTCTCCCTGATAACATGGTACCAAGATTCTTTAATGGTTTGGACACATGTACCCTCCTTTTCTATGGATGTTGTGAGAGTGGTGTTAACTGCAAGCCGAACGGATAACGAGGTAAGTCAGCATATTTCCACCTTCGTTAAGTGGTTGATTTCCTTTCTTAGATATCGACAAAAAAAAAGGGTTTTCAAAATGAATAAAAGATGTGGGTTTTCAAAACAATTCGGAGGGTTTTTCCTTCCTACCAGTCAACGTGTCGCAGGATTCTCTCTTCATTCCTACCTGGACACATGTGTGACCCATAAAAAGCTGTTTATTATTGAGAGCAACTTCATAAAACCCTTTCTTGTGAGGCAGAGTCGAGACTTTTGATCACTCCGAACCCGAATTTCTTTCGATAAGGGGTGGTTATTTCTCTCTCAACTTTTAAGGATGAGATTGTGTTCATTTATGTGTCTAACTTCTTATGACTAGTGTGCAGAATTTATATGTCTTCTTAGCGCGTTGGATGCTATCATTTCGGAGAACTAGTAAGTTGGTAAAGTAGGTTTTGTGGGTATATCTCTAGTAAACCTTCACGAGACTATAACTCGTCCACTAGGGACACCTAGGGGTTTAAAGGCTTGTTATACATGCTAAGTGTGACCGTAGTCTCGACGACACGGAGTTGTATGTATGTTGTATAATAAATTTGTTTGATTTGCTCGAGGACTAGCAAAGTATAAGTGTGGAGGAATTTGATAGGTGTCTAAAGCACCTAATTTTATATCTAGTATTTATGCTTTCTTTGTTATTGTCTTTGTGAATTGTGGTATCTTATGTTCGCTTTTGAGTTTTATAGGTGTTTTGGAGTCATTAGAGCAAAAGAGGAGAAATATGAGCTAAAGGTTGTACTTGGAGGCACAGGGCGTTGACGGAGACGAAGCTGGCAAGCACACAGCTCTCTTAAGGCATTGGAAAGAAATATTACACAGGAACTGAAACAGTCAGTCATCCAAGATTGACAGCTGAATGGAGAATATTAGGTCTGCCCACATCCAAGTTGTAGGTGCCCTGAGTGATCCCAGTTATTACTAAACCCTGAAATCGTGAGAAATCAATCTCTCTCAATCATTTCTGTTCGAACTCAGGAGACTCATGAAAGTGAATCTGAGAAAGGGAAGAACGCGTGATTCTGCCAAGATTAGGTGGTAAGCTGGAAAGCATCAAGAAATTAAGAGTGGATATGAGTATAATCAGGGTTGATTGAGATTTAGAAGTGGTACGAGTTCATGAATCTGTAGCTTGAATTTGGGATTAGATGGCAATTGAGAAACACAGATGAAAAGGGGATCTGGTGAGTGATTTTGGTTTTCTGCAGGAGCAATAAGAGATGGGTTTGTTCTGATTCAATACAGGGAAGAGGAAGATCGAAGCAAATCATGGAAGAACAACAATTGTTGCTGTTGTATTGAATTGAAGAATCGATGGAGATTGAAATGGAGTTGTCTCTGTTGTTTTCGACTGAGCAGACGGGTTCAAGATGTTACTGAAGCTGAAATTGCTGAAGCAAGAACTTGTGGAGTTGCTGAGATGGGCAGTAATGCTAGAGCTAGGTTAGATGTTAGTTGAGATGAGAATGGTGGTTTGAAGCAGTTTCAGATGCCAATGGAGACAGTTGTGGTGTTCAAGTTTGTGGAGATTTGATTGTTTAGTTGCTGCTGTTGATTTGAGAGTGTGAGCAGGAAACTGCAGGGAAATGGCATTTGCAGGCGCAGTTCAAGGAGGAGATGCTATAGAGTTGGAGGAGCAGAAAAGCAGAATTGGAGCAGTAAGGTGTGGTGTTTGGTATACAGGGAGCTGGTGTTGCTGTTGCACCTAGAAGACTGAGAAGTTTGTGCAGTTAACAAAGAAGCTGAGATGCTGTTGCGATTGTTTGTGCAGGGTATGAGTTCAGGTTGTGGTATGAATCAATAGTTGAGAGAATGGGGTTAGAAGTGATGAGATAAGAAAATTGAGAAGAGATGATTTGATGCTTAGGAGGTTTCTAGTTCAGTGTGCAGGTGGTGTTAGCTCAAATGCACGGAGTGATATTGCAGGTGAATGGAGAAGTTGGTCGATTTGCTGGTGCGGGTACTGAATGAAGCTGATGTTGCAGTTGTAGTCAGTGTTGATGGTGTTTCTGAGACAATAAAGAAGACCTGAAATGGGTGTGATAGCTGCTACTATGTGGTGGTATTGAGACTGGTAGAAATGGAGAACAACAGCTGCAAGCAATGGAGTTGAAATAGCAGGCAATATTGGTTTGCAGTGTGGGTCTGTGTTGCTGTGGTGTTGATTAGGAGCTACAGGGATGGAAGGAATGGAATTGTATGTTGCTGCTGCCGATGTTGTTGATTACAGGGGTATGGAGTTGAGTTGTGATTCTGGTATGAGGCAGTGATGACTAGGTAATGGCTCAGCTGAATCGAAGCAATGCAGGAGATGGTGCTGGGATTAGATGCATGTTAGGGCAGGAGATTGCAGGCTCAGTTCGAGGCAATGAATGAGAAGCTGTGTATGTTCGTGCTGTGGAGTTAAAAATGTGGAAGCTACAGACTTGCAGCTGTTGCAGAAGCTACAGAAAGAACGGGATTATAAGAAGAAGTTGCAGTTAGGCATGTGAGCTGGGATATGCTATGGGAGTGTTGGTATTGCAGAGGCAAGCAATGAAGTTACAAGGATCCGTAGAAAGTGGCAGTAAGGTTGATGGTTTGAGCTGAGTTGCAGACAGTGAGTTGTGCAAGTTATGCACCACAGCAGTACATGAGTCTTGCAGAAGCAATGGTTGAGCTGCAAGGAGCTGTGCTGCTGCTCAAATTGTAGGTGAACAAGAAAGATTGAGAAACTAGAATTGATTACAGATGATGACTTGTGTGGTTGTGAAATGTATGAAGTGTAGCAACTGAGCTGAACTGAAATGGTGGTTTTGAAGTTATTTGAGTTAGCGGTGGAGTTAAAGCTGTAAGCAAGCGATGCCGAGTCACTGGTTGCTGTTGCAGTTGCAAGTGGTGGCTAAGTCAGATGGAACTGGGGATAATGCAGCTGTTATGAGGTGCAGCTGAAATCATGAGTAAACAAATCCAGTACTGGAGTAAAGGGTACTGGTGGTACTAGAGCTGAATGCCTTGTCAGTTTCATGAGACTGACAGGCTCAATATTTTAGAGATGGGCCTGTATTAACCGGGTTGTGGCTACTGATGGGCCTGAAACTGAACTGGACTTGGCTTGACCAGAAACTGAGTTGTGAGGCGGATACAGGATTTGGCCGACAGTTGGAAGTGGGAGCTATATAAGCTCTTTTAGGTTCTATTCTTGGGGGACCTATTATCTCTTCTATGGGAGATCTTATCTTCTCTTCTATTTTTGGCTAGGGTTTAGAAACATGATAGGTTTTCTTTTCCTTCTTGTTATGAACTCCACTCACATGTTTAGATAATTCTCTTTTGGTTAAGGAATAAGTTGGAGTTCCAACCATGATATTTATGCAATGAATTAGTTTTGTCTACATATTTTGTTGCTTATGATTCACTTTTAATATTGTTATATGATTTGAATGCATGTTTAGTCGAGTCGCGAATCGATTGAATTAGTTTTCATCTCTATTGCTAGATTAGGGTTATTATACGCAAAAGTGTTAATTCCTGATTGCAAGTAGCATAATTATGAGTATTGCTTGTAGTGATACATCCTAGTAGTCACAAGTGGATCATAACCTTTGTTAAAACAGATTAGTGTTTTTACACGTTCGTTTGCATTGATTAGTCTTATTTCATAGAACTTAATGCTCTTAGGGAGTTAAACTTAATTGTGCTTTTACACTTTAGGTTGCTTTCTAGGTATAATTCACATTCGCATCTTTTAATGTGTTTGTTGATGACAAGAGGAAATTAGCGGAATATTCTTGCGATCAAGGTATCCTAGGACTTTTAATAGATTGAGCTTAAATATAAATTCTAGTTATTGTTACAAATTCATGTTTGTGAATGAAAACTAATCCTTGACCAATATCTTCATTTTATTGATTTGCTAGTTTATTTCATTATTTGCTTTTAGTTTATTTTCCTTTACATAAAAATCAGAAATCCCCCTTGTTAATTTAAGAAACCGAAACATATTGACAACCTAGTCCTCTCTGTGGGAACGATCCTTTCTTACCCTTGCTATATTTTATATTTTGAGTAGTGAGAAAATAATTTATTTTTGACGCATACGACAGCGATCAGAAGAACCCCTGACATTGAGTGCTTATCTACTTGTCTAAAAGTTTTATTGAATGATTTTGATTAAAGAATACAAGGACAATAAGAGAGAGTATTACTTAAACATAATAGATTTAGACAAAATCTGTTATAACAGCTATATTACTCTCTCAGACACAGACATGTGTGAAACATAGTTTAAAACCGACCTTGCTACACCCGAGACATCAGGAACTAGTCCAGGTTTGGGACAAAACGTGTTACAATCAGAACAGTGAAGAGGAGAATGATTCTAGCGTTGGGAATGATAATGCGGTGAAGATGAGAATGATCAAAGATCTAAATTGATTGTCCCAGATCTGAACCATAATAGTTGTCCCCGTTTAAGAGTTTTCCGTTTAAAACGGACTCATTTGTAACTCACACTTACATTTATTCAATCTCACAGTCTTTTCAATGAAGTGTCAGTTGTTAGTTTACACACCATATGTGGGTAACGGAAGTACTACATATCCCCATATTTATCCCCCAGATTTGTCCCCCATAAGATGGCGTTGCTCTTGTCCGTTGATTTCAGTAGGAAAGTGGGGCGGGGGGAAGCAGGGGGACCCACTATTTAGTGTTATGTGAGGTGGGGGACAAATTTGGGGGATTTTTGTGGGGGACGAGAAGCATTTTCGTGTGGGTAACAATAGCTCAATTCATGGCAACCGATCTCATAAGTTAAGTGAACGGATCCGTGATTAGGGAAATTCGTTTTTTTTTTACTGACAAGACGTAAATCTACTCGGTGTAATTTGCTTGACCCTAAATCTGTCTTGTTAACTACTTTTCAATTAATTTGCTACTGAATCACCAACCCAATGACCGTTTTGAATTAAGCTAACCCTTTTCTTTAATACTAGATTTGTGCCTGTGCTACGCACCGGGCATATTTTTCGTTTAAATTGATGTGCGCGGGATTCCCGTCCCCCCGTGGCGATGTATTTTTAATTTGGTGTGCGTAGGGTTTTTCCCTTCCCTGTGGCGATGTATTTTTGACTTGGTATGCGCGGGACTTCACCCCTTCCCGTGCAGATGTATTTTTGATTTGATGTGGCAGGGTAAATACATTAAATAGGTTGAAAACATGTGCATGTTTTATTTATTTTTTTTCCTTTTAACTTGGTGTGTGCGGGTCTTCGCCCCACCTCGTGAAAATGCATTTTTGATTTGGTGAGCGCGGGGCTTTGCTCCGCCCCGTGTAGATGTATTTTTGATTCGGTGTGGCGGGGCAAATACATTAAATATGTGGAGGCTATTTGCAAATTTTATTTATTTTTTTCCTTTTATTTTCACAGAAAATATGAGGATTTTTCCCCTTTATATATTAATTTGGAAAAAATAGTCCCAATATAGTAATTACTCGATTTACAAATTGATTTTGGACTTCCATAAAATTCCAAACATGGTAAGTTAGGTTTTCCTTTTAAGTTCGTAATTTTTTAATCAATCATATGTTGCCAAGTGTCCTCACCTAAATATTGTCACTTTATAAATTCCAAATTGAATTTGATTTCCTTTTTTTAATCTTTTCCTATTCTTTTTTAACCAACCATACGTTGCCAAGTGTCCTCACCAAAACGCTCGTTTCACAAAACTCAAAAAAGACCTATTTCGGCAAATAGGAAGAGAGGTTTTCCTCACCGTTCAACGTGGGAGCTTTATTTGTCTAGACCTTTAAGTCTTTAGATATGTACCCAAATGTGCTATCCTTGTTATAAAACTCAGAAAATATATATAGTACATATTTCTCCGGAAAATAATACCTGGCTTGATTGGGGTATACTCAAACTAATTGGGGTATACCCAATTTTAAAGGGACTCTTTTTGAGGGTTTTAGGGGGAGTCCTAATGGGTAAGTTACAAAACTACCCTTACCCTATAAAAAACTATTACCCTAAATCAGTTTTAATCTTTTCATTTCATCTTCTTCTCCTCTTCTTCTTCTCCACCACAACCCTATCGGCTCCATCACCCCCACCACCACCAAAACTCGTTGATCAATTCGTTAAAATCGTCGATTCGAAAACTCCGATTAATCTTCATTAATGGATCCACCACGACGGAGGACAACTCGTATCAAAGAAGCTAATCGAAAACCCAATGAGTATAACCCTGGAATTGCAAGTTTGGTTGCTAAGAAAGTGAAGAAAAAAAACGGTTGAAGAAGGAGAAATTGAACCCGCTCAAAACGAAGAAATGGTGCGATTAAGAAAGTAAAGGCCTACTTAAACTCATTCTAGTACTTCGATTTGATGTTTGCATGTTAAATTAGGGCAGAAAAATCGAAAATGTGAATTGGCAATTGCGACGCCGGCAAGGTACTATGTTATTGACCTTGTCGGCTTTTCATAGTTAGGGTTTGGCCGGCAAGCTCTTAGGTTGAAGAACTTGTCGGTTGTGTAGTATCTGTATCTGCTACTAGCAGGGCCGACAGGTTATTCAAATGTAGACCTTGCCGGCGTCAGTTTTTTAATCAAGCCGACATGTTATTAGTTTTTACCCTGTCGACCCCTTGTTTTGAATATTTGGTTCCTGATGCCTAAAATTTATAAAACCGGAAAGGTATTTATATAAGACCATGCCGGCTGTTAGTTGGCCGGCAGTGTATGGGTAATGGACCTTGCCGACCTGCAATGTGAAAAATTCATGTTCTACTGTGTTCATATTTGTCAACAACCGGCATGCTATTTTGATGATATCCTGTTAGCCGACACGTATGTTTTAGTCGACCCTTCCGGCCATTGTTCCGCCGGATTGGTTAAACCTGTGGACCTGTAATTTTTTTTTAATTGTTCTTGTTCAGGTTGGAAAAGGAAAAGAAGAAAGCTCTGAAAGCTCTTAGTCCTCTTACAAGACCTTCTCGTGTTGGTGAAAAACTCTTGACTTTAACACATCGAGGGACATACATTGTGCTGGGAACGACAAAGATCCGTATAACAAATGATTCTCAACCACCATCTGAACCCAGTGATTCAAATGATACTCCAGATGGAGACCAATCAATTCCATCTGGTAGAAGAGGTGATGATGTTGATGAAAGCATTCCAGCTGATGGAGGAGGTAACAATGATGATGATGATGGTGATCAAGAAATGCCTGATGTTGGAGGAGGTAATGATGATGGTGATGATGATAATGGAGATAAAGGTAAGAATATCATCCAAGATGAAATTGTTGAAGAGGAACAAGAAGAAGAAGAAGTGCATGAGAGGCACCTAGTCATTGATAATGCGATACTTGCATATTTTGTGTTTCAATCAATGTAGTAACCAAAATCGCATGAATAAAGTAAATTACATCTTCCATATTTTGTTTTCTGTTTGGTATAAGTTTAGGTCGGTAAGGACATAAATCCTTAACATGCCGCCTACATGTCAGCCGACAGTGTTATAAATTATGTGCATGCCGACTTTACGATAGCCAGCATGGTAGGAAATATTTACATGCCGACCGTAGGATTGTTGCCCAAGATAGTCGGCGTGTTCTTCATCCGAAGACCATGCCGGCCGAATAATGGTCGACAACTTATTCAAATTGGGCATTGCCGGCCGAAAATTGGTCGGCAGCTTATTCAAAGTGGACCTTGTCGGCCGAAGACCGGTCGACACCTTATTCAAACCACGACCTTGCCGGCCTTGTGCATTTTCAAAACCAAACTTTTTGATCGAAATCGAACTCATAAGACAGATGAAAGGTTTAATCTACTGAATTCATAATTTCAAATTTTAAATCTAAACTCAATTAATTAACCTAATCAGAATTTTAATATTAATTAACCAAGGACATATTAGCCATTTAAAAAATACAAGGTTAAGGGGTGGCTTGATTTTACTTCAAAATAACCAGATTTTGTCTTACTGGGTATACACCAATTAGTTTGAGTATAACCCAATCGTGCGGGAAATAATAATCGTCTTGGGGGTAATTTTCCCAAAGGAATAACTTATATATACTATTATTAGCCCCCATCCTCAACTTTGGTGAAGACGTCTGAGCTTGCAGTCCCACAAAAGTGGTCCCCTGGTAGCAACCATGAAACATAAATCTGAGTAATTTAAAGGGACTCACGATCCACCACCTTCTTTTAATTCAGTTTAGATTATTTTACTTTTGCAAGTAGGACCGGTCATGGTAACGAAATCAAAAATCTCTTTCAAACACTTGACACGTGATTGTCTGATCACCTCGATAAAGACGCGTACTTAATTCGCAAAATTACTGATACGTGTCAGTACATTTATGTTGCGTGGGAATCTGTGATCTACAATTTTACAATTATGTGATGTGGGCCGTACGCACTGTTATTCTCATTTATTTATTTTTTAAAATACAGAAACTAAAGTCGTTGTCAGACAAGTAGTTCACTTATAGATGCTTTTCTTATAAAAGTAAGTGATAAGCAAGCGGGCTTATCAGTCTGACTCGACAGCTACTCCGCACTAACTTAGACAAGGACTTGTTGATTGGTCGACAAAAGATTTGAAGTTTTTGAAAGTAAGAAATTTAAATACTATTCTTTTTAAATTGAAAAAATAAGTAAATGTGTACGAGGAAACATTACGTGGCCAAACAAGAATCGTTTCAGCACATATCACTAGAGTACCCTCCAACTTTAAATATAAAGACAGTTTTATCCTAATCTTGTTTTTATTAAGTTACAATGTTATCCCTTTAAATTTTTAGCTATTTAATTAAACCACCTTAATTTGATCTGAAGGCTTTGTCACCGCGCCTCTCTTTACTCTTCTTTTATAATTGCATTAAATACACGGAGTTCTTGCTCCGACTAGAGCTTGGATTATGGGTAGTTTCCAAATAAGACTAGCTCTATCATCTTGAAGGAACACTTGATTAATGGAAGGAGTGATTCGATAATGGGGAAAGAGGAAAACAAGATGGGATGTTAGACTGTTTGTTGTCTAGAAAAAATTTCAAATAAATAAATAAATAATGTTTTACACATGAGATCATCTGCCGCCCAAGGCAAAAAGATTTGCTACACATGTATGGCAAACCTTTTTACTACTAGACAGACTGTCAGCCGTGTAGTCTCCTTTTTTTACGCGGTAGACAATCCTCCATGTAGTATCTACTACTAACCACTTCTTCGCACGAAAGAATGTATGTAGGAGTTGGGGGCCAAAGAGTGTTGGAAGACCTCTATGGTAATTAGCTCTTGGTGGTAGTCACTCCTTCATCTTGACGAAGCGACACTATTCACAGGATTTGATCTTACCAAGTAAATCCAATGAGACTGGGCAAAAAAATGTCTTTTGTGCCATGAGATTTTGAAGAAAGCAAATTAAGAGTATCCACAATCATGGACTAAAAGCTAGACTAAAGTTATATTTGGTCCGAAAATAAAGTACAATAGCACAATCGCTCAGACTTTACCAAATATAATTCTGCTTTCCTAGGGTTTGGACCAAATGTTGTGATCAAGCCAGACGATAGCCAAATATAGTGAGGTGTTAAAAGAAAATATGAGATTGAGTGTTAATACAAGTAGCTTCTAGGAGTAGGCGGCTATTGAATCTTCGTCTGAGATGTGGGTGCCGATATAAAGCCCGCTTGGGTTGGGCGTTTTTTTAATGTTCGACCGACCAAAAATGTATTATAAGTCCGTCTACATCTGGGCATGGTCTAAAAGTTTGCTTAGATGGGGCATGATATATCATTATATCAACCGACATGGTTTTAAAGTGCGTCTTTCCCCTGAACGGTTATAAAAGTTGCGTCCAATACTAGGCGTTGTTTTAGTATTCGCCCAACACCAAGCAGATTTTAAATTTACACCCATCCAAACATCCTTGATAACTGCGCCGAACCATCAGACGTTCTTTCTATCGGCGCTCAAAATCAGGCGTTGTTTATTCATCCACCCCACTATATAATAGTCTGTAACGATGTGCTTGACGCCTGAAAATGCCAATTCTTTTTAGTTTTTTAATCTGACATTTGGTCTTTAGTCTTGCTCATGAACATCAACCGCTTGAGAAAAAAAATCATCCACCTAAATATATGTTTACGTTTTTTCAAGAAAAAATTCAGTATGGAATCGGCTTTTAAGAGTTTTCAATAAATAAACAAATAAAAATAAAATAAATACTCGAGTGGCTGATTCTCCAAGCAGCTGAAGATCAACCTCTTACTCTCCACTGTTGGACACTCCTTCACTTGCAGGAGTGTATGGATGAGTTGGGTAAAGTGGACCTTTCCACTACCCATAATAACACATAATTTGATCAAACTCTTTCATTTTGAATGAGACCTCTCACCCAATAACCCTTGCTCCAGTTAAGCAAAGCTTTTTAATATTATGTTTTTGCAAGTGATTATCTCTAGTTAAAATTAAATAAAATGCAGCAGACAGGGACAAATCCATAACTCTTCTTTAGATGGGGTTAGAATGTCAAGGATTGTCAAAGCGACTGAAGATAGCAGTAAATATTTTGTAACGAATCATGTATTCTATAGACAACTTGTGATTTACCTATATAATACTAAATAGATAACCAAACAAACAGTATAGTGAAGAAAAAAAAAGTAACAAAGTTTGGTCGGAGAAAAAAATTATGGTTCATAAGCAAAATAAAATAAAATAAATTTAAACAAAATTTAGGTTTTAATCTCTTACTGCATGGGATAAAACTAGGAAAATCAAAAGTCATAACTTGTCTATAACTAAAATTAGTGGGCAAAAATCAAGGACGAGTTATATCATCGTTTATCCCCTCTACATGTCCGTCCCTGGAAAAAGATATTCAACACTCCATAGCATATATGTGAAATTTTAGTTTTTATGCTTGTGTTTTATCAGTGGGGTGATTTTATTTCAAAAATGATTAAGAAAAGTAATTTTAAGTTTGGTATAAATGGGGAAAATTTTATGGAGGTTTCTTCATGAATAAATCTATTTTCGTAAAATTCTTCTCCCATTACTTAGGGTAGTTACCACAAACCCCTGATTTTCTTTAATTCTTTCCATGGCTTCTTACGACCAAAAAAATTTGTAGGACCATAAATCCTTGTAAATATTGAGTTGAAATTAGAGTTTACAAATTTACAATTTAACTTGATCGAATGTGAATCATATACCATCTCCACAACATTTAATTTATCCTCACACCAAAATCATATAATATTACAAGATCTTCGTTAAAGGGGAGCATTTTGAAGATAATACGTGTTGTTTAACTTTCTCTCATAATATCATTTTTATCTGCATTTTTAATTGATACCCTTAACATTCTAACTGATGGTTGCATATTTCGTAAAAATAAATGAAAAAAACTCATTCAAAGAGAAATCCAAAAACCACAACCCCATGAAGAATAAACTTTTTTCTCAGACTGATTGAAATGCCTTGAAATTGATTCCATCCCCATATATTGCTGAAAATTGATCCCTAAAATTTCCCCTGTAGCCATGAATTGTTGAACCAATAATTTGAACTGGGATCTGACTTCAAAACCAATTGACGTTTAAATCTCTCTGTACCTTTTCACTCAAAACTTATCGATGTTGTTCTTCAATCAACAATGAGTCTGTACTCGAAGAATAAGAAATATTATATTCGTTACCCTCATATAAAACCATATCAAGATTATTATTACATTCTTGCTGAGACTGAGTGGTATTCACCTCTAAATTCAAAACTTGAAATAGGTGGAACAAAGACAATTTTTTTAAAACAATGCTACACGTCATCATCATAACTTAAAGTAGCCGAAAAAGACACATTAGGTAGTACTGGACTTGAGCCCAATATCAAGACCAACCTAGAAGGTTATCCCCTAGAATTCGTATACCAGCTTCATTATGGAAACCAACTAGTCCACCATATCAAACTAATTCCAAACGATTATCCGGTTCATTTTTCACTAGCCCAATATATGTATGGTATTTCCACCCCTTTTTTTCCTTCTAAATTTCAAATGGATTTGAATTTGAAAAACAAAATCAGAGACAGAAGCTGTCACATGTGAATTCATGACCATTTCCTCTTTAAACCTTGTCATTGTCGAAGATTCTGTTAACTATGTAAAACGTTACCACAACCCAATTTGATTCTGTTTGTTGTTGTCTCCTTTATCATTGCATCCTTCTCAAGAACAAAATTTTGAATTATAAAAATAGAGGCGAGCTCTCAACATTACAATATTCAGTAATCGTATCTGAACCCTAAATTATCACTTTTTAGACGCTTGAGCTAGCTTCCATCAGAGACACCGTGATCGAGAAGGAAAAACCAACAATATTGGAAGTTCTACAAACTAGAGATATAAAAGAAAAAAAGCTATCAACAATATTAAAGAGGAGATCCTTCCAATCTTTAGTATCCCGATGAACCTTCAAAATCCATCCAAACATATTACCGATATCAGTAATTATCTTTGAAATCCACAAGTTAAAAGAGAATTCCATTTACTTTTTCCCAAACACATTCATTATGAGTTTCACTAAAACTAGGTGACAAAGTTGCATTTATAGATAACCAACAAAGGCATAATATGATTGTTATATCTCCAACAGTTGAGAGATCGTTATATCTTTTCTACTCACAATATAAGCAAAGAAAAGAGCCTTACACTTGACAAATACCTATATTTTCAACCGCTAAAGCCTGTTCACAAAATCATTTCCTTTGACTTTCTGATTGAGAAGTTCGAGAACAAGTTGGCGGTTGGAAAAGAGTCTTCCTCAACCTTGTTGGGAAAACTGTGTAGGTTAAACATGTTCTTGGGAAGATACCACAAGACTACACTATGCAAAAAATCTCACTTTATAAATAAGATTATATTTCTTGAGAAAAAGGTGATGGAGGCTTAAGAGTCAGATTCTCGAATCAACTGAACATTAATCAAATTGGCAAGCTGAGATGGAAATTATTGGAAGACGAAGACTATGTTTGGGGTGCCATAATGAAAATAATTATTGATGTGTTAGTTGGCATGGAAAAAATAATTATTGAGAGCGATACCGAGAAGGTAATCAAAATATCGAGAGAGGAGAATACGTCAATAAAAATTGAACCATTCAACCTCCAAAATTAGAGTTTAATCAAAAAAATTATCGACTGCCGAAATTATTTTTTTTTTTAAAAAGAGGAACAATATTGCCCATACTCTGGTAAAATATGTCATAACTCACCATATTGCCCATACTCTTTACCCGAGAAAGAGGTTTCAGTAAAGAAAGAAGAAACTGCACTGGAAAAAAACTAAAAGAACACTTTTAGGATGGAAAGATAAACATGCTTATGTTGAAGAGAAACAACAAAATGACGATTATCCAATTCTTTTAGGAACAAAACAAATAAAGTTAAGACCTTTCAACACAAAAACCATCTACAATCCTTAAGGTTTTATCTAATAACTTTTAAATTAATATTTGAACATATTGAAGATGTGGACTTAGACCCAAGGTCATGGAGAAGGTCATGTCACATTTCTGAAAGACCTTGATCCTTGTATTGGAGATGGAATTTTGGTGAAAAAAATCCTAAATCTTAGGTGACATACTTTTGTATGACCTCCACGGCTCCACCCCTAGCATTTGGATGCTCTCACCGGTCCAATTTTTGGTGGCTTTGTTCAACCCTTTAGCATCTCTTTGGTGGTTCAAGTATAAAGTAATGACTAGTGGGTCTTAGTTTTTCTATGTTTCCTTGTAGCAATTAAAAAAAAATGTAAAACGTAATATAGTATTTAGAGATTAGTTTGTTATTCCTTCATGAAAGGTGCAAATGAACTAGTTACCCTGCCAGGAAAATTCCAAGAAGGAAGTATGTGCCGTCGAGTTCCAATATCATACGGACTCCATTAATGAGACTGATGTGGAAGATGTCGTCCACAAGAGACACGAAAACTAGAATGGGAAAGTTTTGGAATAAATGTAGGGTGTAGGAAGCACGAGGGAGATGTTTCATGTGAAAAAGGAAAATTTGATAAATAAAAGCAGCTCCTTTCCTAAAGCGCCATTCCAGGCTCCAGCTTTATTCTCTGTACCTTCCTCCTCCCTATAATAATAAACCCGTCTTTAAACCAGAAACCTCAGTCACACTCACACCAAGAAAAAAAAGAAGAAGCCTAGTTCAATAAAATATCTCCCATCACATTAATATTTTCTAACCATGACATATTGTGAAAAATCAAACTATGGAAGGCATTCCGATGTGGTCTTTGCCTTACTTCTGGCGCTCATAGAAGAAAGATGCAAAATAGCAGTTGGTGGATGAACCAACATAATACCATAGAGAGCCAAATATTCAATGTATGGGACAAAAAAGGACTTAGTGGACCAGCTAGTTCCGCCCATAGATGCAATTCTTTCTATTTTTAAAGAAGAGAAAAGAAAAGAAAAAAGAGAGGGAAGAATTTACACTCAATTTCAAACACAAAATGAACATGTACACGTACGTTTGCCAAACCATAAGTGAATAATATACATGATGACTATAGATAGTAAGATAGGCCCCCCCATTCATCAAAGTTAAAGATACCAGAGTAGTACAACATCATCATCACCCATTAAAGCAACAAATAAATATACTAGCACATACTGTTTCTCGCTCCTCCGTCTAACGCATATATAAAGGGTAAAAGCGGAAAATAAATAAGGATGGGGCGGTTGGAAAATTAGGCGAAGGGTAATAATGGGAAAAGAATTAGTTCTGAAAACAGACCTAATCCAGTGCTTTTAATTGTAGTGAGAGAAAATAGAAAGTTAGACGTATAAATAGAGCTTTCAAACTCTTTTTCTTTCTATTTCTTTCTCCTCTCTCTGAAGATAGAGATAGAAAAGAGAAGAAATAGATTAAGAGAGAGAGAAACTTTGTAAAGTTGTTCAGACAAGGAAAAGAAAGAGAGAGCCGAACACAGAAGGAAGAAAGAAACCAAGAAAAGAAAACCCTAACCCTAAAAATGGTTTCCTTCTTATTCTTCTGTTAAATCCTGTGCTAGATCTTCAAAATCAAATCTCTGATGAAACCAGTTTATTTCTTCTCATCTTTCATTCCATTTTGATGAATTTTTCTGCCTACTCTGTAGATCATTGATTTTGTGTTCAGAGGAAAGAGGAATTAGGGGGTTTATTGAGTTCAGATCTTTTCTCGTCATGTTTTGTATGAGATAAGAATAGTATTACTAATAGTGTGAAGCCATTAGAAGTTGCACAGTCAGGGATATTGTGTTGTTGTTGTTGTTGTTGTTTTTAGATCTTCTGTTTTTGTGCGGTTAGTTCTCTGTTTGTTTTTCTTTTTAGAGTTTTCTTGTTTATCTTTAAGATCTTTGCGCTGGATCGGTTAGGGATACCGGGAACTATGTCTTCCTTAAGCAGGGAACTGGTATTTTTAATTTTACAGTTCTTAGATGAGGAGAAGTTTAAAGAAACAGTTCACAAGTAAGTAATCTTTATTTTATTTTATCGTTGTTACCGTTTTGTTTCTGTTGATTTCAGGTTCTTTTTGTTGATAAAAATGGAAATTTCTTATTATAGGTTAGAACAGGAATCAGGGTTTTACTTTAACATGAAACATTTTGAAGATCAAGTTCAAGCTGGTGAATGGGATGAAGTTGAACGTTATTTGTGTGGATTTACAAAGGTTGAAGATAATAGATACTCAATGAAGATTTTCTTTGAGATAAGGAAACAAAAGTACTTGGAGGCACTTGATGCTCAAGACAGGGCAAAAGCTGTCGAGATTCTTGTTAAGGATCTTAAGGTTTTTGCTTCTTTTAACGAAGAGCTCTTTAAAGAGATTACTCAATTGCTTACACTTGAAAACTTTAGGTATGTTTTTTTTGTTGTTTGTTGAATTTAAATTTTGTTTGCATTGAGTGATTTGGTTTTTTTTGCTACAAGCATTAAAAGATTCTAATACGTGTTTGGTTTGATATGCATTCATATGACCAGGCAGAATGAGCAGCTTTCCAAGTATGGGGACACTAAATCAGCCCGTAACATAATGCTAATGGAACTTAAAAAACTTATTGAAGCAAATCCTTTGTTCCGTGACAAGCTTACATTCCCGCCCTTCAAAAACTCACGACTTCGGACCTTAATAAACCAGAGGTTATTTCTGCTGTGTTTTTCTATTTTCTTTGTTCTTTTTTTTTTTCTGTTGGATTTAATTATCTTCATGTGGAGGCTAGTTTCATAATTCAATGATTCTTCTGTGCGCGCGCACTCACATGTTTATGCTTCCTATTCTCAGCTGTTGTCGGTGTGGATGGCTCTCTTAACGTCCTTGTCTTCACTATTTATTTTTGCATTGGCAGTCTCAATTGGCAGCATCAACTCTGTAAAAACCCTCGTCCGAATCCTGACATCAAAACACTCTTCACCGATCATACTTGTGCTCCTAATAATGGAGCTCGTGCTCCTCCTCCTACAAACAGCCCTCTCGTGGGACCCATTCCTAAAGCTGGGGCATTTCCTCCTATTGGTGCGCATGGTGTAAGTAAATTTAACTTCCTATTGTGTATCCTATTATGTTTCCTAGGGGAAGTTTCCCATTTTGCAGCTATATATACCTGCCTAACCATTGTTCTGTATTATATTTCCTGACGTCATAAGTCCACATTTTGGCAGCCATTCCAGCCTGTTGTATCTCCATCTGCAAATGCTATTGCAGGGTGGATGAGTACTAGCCCTTCATTACCACACGGGGCAGTGCCGACAGGCCCCCCTGGTCTTGTACAGCCTCCTAATGCAGGTATGTTTTTTCTGAAGGTGACTTTTATCTTTTAAGAATGCTGGGTACAATTTGTATTTTTTATTTTCTTAAGAAAATTTTTGTAGTAAAACATGAATGCTTGTACAGTCTAGCTAAATGTCATTTTCGTAACTTCTGTAGTTCCATTCTTAAAGCCGCATCCTAGGACACCTACAAGTGCTCCAGGTATGGATTATCAGTCGGCTGATTCTGACCACTTAATGAAGCGTATGCGTACTGGGCCGTCTGAGGAGGTATGTTGAATTGAGCAATCAAATGGAAACTATTAAGATTTGTTTCTTTCTTTGTCTCTTTTATGCATTTTCATTTGATTAATGGAACACACTTTGTAGGTGTCATTTTCTAGTGTGGGACATCCCTCCAATATGTACTCGCAAGACGACCTTCCTAAAGTTGTTGTGAGGAGCTTGAGCCAAGGTTCTAATGTCATGAGCATGGATTTTCACCCACAGCAACAAACTATTCTCTTAGGTTGATTGTTGTATTATTACTTTCTTTTTTGGCTGCAAAGTTAAATCATCGAAGTTTAGCTAATTCCGTGTTTTTATTTCGTTCATATATCTAGTTGGGACAAATGTTGGTGACGTTGCCATATGGGAAGTTGGATCTCGGGAGAGACTAGCATATAAGACTTTCAAAGTGTGGGATATTTCAGCATGTACCATGCCGTTGCAGGTAAGTAATGAATCTGACCTCGTGCTCTCATTATGGCAATATCTTTAACGTGCTGAAGTTATTTTCAGAGTGAATTTGCCAAATCTTATTAAACCATCTTTTTGCAATCTCATGCTTCTCCAGTCAGCGTTAATGAAAGACGCAACAATTTGTGTGAATAGGTGTGTTTGGGGTCCAGATGGATCCATACTAGGTAAAGCTGTCTCTTTCTCAAAAATGCTGCTAAGGCTTGGTGTTTTGCATTTTTTTATATTTGTGATGTCAACTATGCTGGACTCACTGTTGATACACCTTCTGTTTTCTAGGTGTTGCATTCTCAAAACATATTGTGCAGACATATGCTTACAATCCATCTGGAGAACTGAGACACCACTTGGAGGTAAGCTCCTCCGACCTAACCTTGTATTCATATGAACAAGCGACTCATCCGTTTACCTTGCCTTAGTCGTTGACGTATCATGTATTGTAGATCGACGCGCATGTTGGTGGTGTAAATGATATTGCATTTGCTCACCCGAATAAGCAAGTTTGTATTGTCACTTGCGGTGATGACAAGACTATCAAGGTAACAATTGTTTTTCTACTTCTTATGTGTTAACCGGGAAGATGTCAAATTGGTTCCGGAATGAATCTTTGTATGTATCTAACAGGTCTGGGACGCTGTTGCTGGACGTAGGCTGTACATATTTGAAGGGCATGAAGCTCCTGTGTATTCAGTCTGCCCCCATTATAAAGAGAATATTCAGGTAGGTTCAGTTCAAATTTCTGCTGGTTGACAGATTTATTCCTTCTGGCTCCTGTTACATGTCTGAATTGTACGGTGTGGTGTTCTTAGACGTATGTTGGACTTATATCACCTCATGCTGCAGTTTATTTTCTCCACTGCCATTGATGGGAAAATCAAAGCATGGCTCTACGATTGCTTGGGATCTAGAGTGGATTATGATGCCCCTGGACTTTGGTGCACCACAATGTCATATAGTGCTGATGGAACCAGGTATGTCTCACATGCATTCCTAACAACTGAGTTCAGTAGATGATGACAAAATCTGATATTATTTCATTTATCTGCATTTTCTTTAGCACGTTGAAATACTGGGGGAGAACTTCCTCTGGTGCTTTGCTAATTCTTATTCTTATTTGTTAACCATACTGACTGAAACCACTTTCTATGCTCCTGGCTCTAGAAAGAAAATCATTTCACTTGTTACCTGTTGGTTCTCTCAGGCTCTTCTCTTGTGGTACTAGCAAAGAGGGTGACTCACACTTGGTTGAGTGGAATGAGAGTGAAGGTGCTATCAAAAGGACATATTCGGGCTTCAGGAAGCGTTCATTAGGTGTTGTTCAGTTTGACACAACAAAGAACCGTTTCTTAGCTGCTGGTGATGAATTTCAAATCAAGTTTTGGGACATGGATAATAACAACATACTTGCCACTACTGAAGCTGATGGTGGATTGCCTGTTAGTATAACATATTGATTTGTTTTTCTACAAAAACAAGAAGGTTTGGTATTTATGATGTCACACATTAAATTGATATGACTATATCACTTGCAGGCAAGCCCTAAGCTGAGATTCAACAAGGAAGGGTCACTGTTGGCAGTAACTACAAGTGATAATGGAGTCAAGATTTTAGCCAACGCCGATGGTCAACGCCTGATAAGAATGCTCGAGAGCAGGACCTTTGAGGGGTCTCGAGGCCCATCTGATGCCATGAACACGAAGGTGACCTTGCTAATTGTTTCTTACTCATTTGTGCTTTGTTGATGAACTTAATTGACTCTATTTCAGTTATGTAAGTTATATTCATCACTTCTCCGGCCTTTTGCAGCCTTCAATTGTCAATGCACTTGGTCCAGTAGCAAATGTTTCCGCGTCTCAACCACCAACAATAGAACGTTCTGATAGACTTTCCCCTGCCGTATCCATTGGTGGCCTTGTAAGTTAGTTTCCCTGTGTGTCTTTCTTTTTCGTTGGATTTCTAGAAAGTGTATGTTTATTTCTTTTTCAAATCAAACTGCAGGCTCCTATGGACAACAATAGGACCCCGCCAGATGTTAAACCCAGAATATCAGAAGACGTTGAGAAGGTTAAAACCTGGAAACTGCCAGATATTGTTGACGCGGCACAACTAAGAGCTGCACGGTTACCTGACCCTTTAACGGCTGGCAAGGTATGTTCCTGAGATAAACATTTGAGTTTGCACAAATCATGAAGTGTTGTATTTTTCTAATGGTTTGTTCACTTGCTTTACTGATTTGTGGCGAGACTGCTCATTCTCATCAACCTGTTAATGCTTGAATTATCATGATTTGGATCCCAGAAGAATTTAATTAAGTGTTTATTATGTATGTTCATACTCTTATCAAAGTTATCTTGTGGTTGCTGATTTTTTCTCTGGTGAATGGAGGTTGTACGCTTGATATACACAAATTCTGGAGGTGCAGTGTTGGCTCTTTCATCTAATGCAGTCCATAAACTTTGGAAATGGCAGCGCACAGAACGTAATCCATCTGCAAAGGTGATTGCATGTTAATTTAATATTGTTCATTTTTAGGTTTGCTATGCATAGGTTTTTCATTCCAACTCTGTTCTGATAGTTCCGTCTCCCTCTCTCTCTCTTCCATTCTTTTCTAGTCTACGTCATCTGTAGCTCCCGTGTTGTGGCAACCTGGCAATGGTACTGTCATGACAAATGACATTAGTGAAACCAGCCCACCTGAGGAACCAGCGGCATGCATTGCTTTATCTAAGAACGATTCATATGTCATGTCGGCGTCTGGTGGAAAGGTCTCTTTATTCAACATGATGACCTTCAAGGTTTGTCACCTGCTTAACCTATTTAGTATTATGGGATGTTGATTTATTCATTTTGGTCGGATTTTATTGCCATGTTACTGTGCGACATCAAGTCAAGGATTATGTCAAATTGAGTAATATCTGGTAACTTGTATATCAGGTTATGACAACTTTCATGCCCCCACCTCCGGCTGCAACATTCTTGGCGTTCCACCCTCAGGACAATAACATCATCGCCATAGGGATGGAGGACTCTACTATTCAAATATACAACGTTCGTGTTGACGAGGTAAAACTAGCATCATTTTCTTAAGAGTGATTTAGCTATTTTACATTTTCTCTAGAAAGCATAAAGTGAGGAACCGTGGAATATGATTTAGGACGAATACGTAGATGTTGTTAAATGGGACAGCACAGCATAGATCTTGCTATTTTACATTTTCTCTGGAGCAGCATAATACCGAGGAACTGTGAAATGTGATTAAGGACGAATACGTAGATCTTGTTAATGGGCTATTTTAACTGTGTTATCTTCTCTGGAGCAGCATAATACTGAGGAACTGTGAAATGTGATAAAGGACGAATACGTAGATCTTGTTAATGGGCTATTTTAATTGTGTTATCTTCTGTTTGGTCACATATTAGGCTTTGTTCATCGGAAGTCACTTCTGCCTCTAAGCTTGGTTTTGTTTTTCTTTATTTTACTGTGTCCTGGTCACATCTTAAACTTTTAATTTTGAACAGGTTAAAACAAAACTAAAGGGGCATCAGAAAAGAATCACAGGCCTTGCGTTCTCTCAGTCTTTGAATGTATTGGTGTCTTCGGGAGCTGATGCACAGGTACATCTGTCTTACAATTAGTAAATCTTCAATGTTTAAAATATGAAAAGTGTGTGCCTGATGGGTTAAAAATGCAGCTGTGTGTATGGAGTATTGATGGATGGGAGAAGAGGAAAGCAAGATTCATACAAGCACCATCAGGGAGATCAGGTCCATTGGTTGGGGAAACGAGAGTCCAATTCCATAATGATCAAACTCACCTTTTAGTAGTTCATGAGAGCCAAATTTCTGTCTATGATAGCAAGCTTGAATGTTTGCGCTCGGTAAGTAGTGTCTTATTTTTGTTTGTATGTCTGTAATTGCAAAGTTTCATAAACCGAAGTGAAAACAGTAAAAACTCACGACTAACACGTAGTAAATTAATTCGAGATAGTTGAGTACATAAACTGAATTGGAGATCCGTAGCAAGTTGTTGCTTCTAGTTTGGAGGTTTTAGGCACTAGGTTTGCATTTCATTGAGTTACCTCGATAAGTTTCTGATCCACATCATATCTTTTTTTTTTTTTTTTTTTTTTTGCAGTGGTCTCCAAGAGAAGCTCTCTCTGCACCCATATCAAGTGCTATATATTCATGTGATGGCCTGCTTGTGTACGTTGGATTTTGTGATGGTGCTGTAGGAGTCTTCGATGCTGACAGCTTGAGACTCAGGTGCCGAATAGCATCCTCTGCATACTTGCCTCCATCCAGTGCCAGGTACGGAAAGGAGTCATGTGATACAGATCTCTCATGGTTTACCCCTCTCACAGATGTTGAAGCTGATGCAAATGTTGTTTTTGTTGTTACAGTGCTGTCTATCCATCAGTAATAGCATCACACCCATCTGAACCAAACCAGATTGCACTTGGCATGAGCGATGGAGCTGTTCATGTAGTTGAGCCGTCTGATGCAGAACCAAAGTGGGGTGTTGGACCACCTCAAGAGAATGGATCAATGCCTTCTACAAATCCTTCTTTAAGTAATCAACAGCCATCAGAGGCACCTTCCAGATGACGATGATGGGGCGATTTAGCATCAGCAGAGCGCAAAAATAGAAGGTTTTAGTAAGAAAGAAGATCAAAGACCCCTGGGGTTTTGGGGGTTTGGTCTTTAATGTCCAGCAGCACTGTCCTGTTTTTCTTCTTTTCTTTTCTTATAAATTTTTGTAGTCTCATCTATGTCCCCTTTGAAGACAGATTTTGCATATTAATCTCAATGTAAAGTGTTTCTTCTGGGATGGAAGTGGAAGGGGAAATATATAGATATATATATAAATATTTTATATTTTATTAGGTGGGCACAAAGGTTTTGTATATCAATGTGGGCCTACAATGGGGAGATGGTGATGGACATAAGGATACAATGGTCAAACAGCATATTTTCAGTTTGAGGAAAGCCATTTTTGTCTTTTAGTCCAAGCACACCTTTACTTTTATCTGTGTCAAAGGTTGATTCTTGTCCCCATTTTCTCTTTCTTGTTTGTGCTTTGTCCCTGCTTTTGGTTAGGGTTTGCTTTGCTGACACCAAACCCTCACTAATGCTATTGGGAGGAAATGCAAGCTAGGGTTCAAAATGGTTAACCAGTTTTTGGGGGCAAATCTTTTTTTTTTTTTAGTTAAAATTTTTATTATCTTGTAAAAGGAGAAGATGGAGAAGGAGACACAAAGTAGAGGAGAAGAAGAAGGGAGAAATTGTATTCATTAGTATATCATAGATAAATATTAGAGCCTCTATTTATAGGCTAGACACAAGGCATCCCAGTAATAAACGAGATTCATCCTAGATATTGTTAACATAATTACACGTTTATAACATTCCCTCTGATGACATTGTGTCTAAGCTAATTACAAACGTACCAGGCAAAACTCAAAAGAGAAAAACCTGAAATTGCATAAGCACGTATAGACTCGAAACATTATTGGACACGCAAATGTTGCCTCGTTAAAACCTTGACAGGAAAAAGAGTACAACGCGATAAAGTCCAGTGAATGCACCTTAATTTGATGATGGCGCTCCCCCTAATAAAAACTTCAGTCAAATCTTGGCGTGTAAATCTTTGAGTCGAGACTTTCCATTTTTGAAGAACAAATTTCTTGAATGCTGGAGGTAACAATGTTTTCATGAGAAATTTGCCAGTTGATGAAGTCATCTTTTATGTTAGTCTTCCAATGATAGTTTCTCGAGTCTTCACGCTTCTTTAAATACATTGCGGACTTGCTTCTCGGATTGCTAGCTTCTCAAAAATGATTTGCAGAAGTAGTTGATGTAATTTCTTCAACGGAGTGCCAATACGCAGTTACAATACCATAGGTGTACAAATGTTGTCATATTATGGATCAGAATGATATCCAAATTCATAAGGTATGGTTATGTTGAAATAGCCTAACAAAATGACCTAGTTAATGGTGGGAATCCACCAAATAACCAAAATCCATACAACTCCCCCTTGGATGACCACCATGTTGAATTAATTTGCCTCACTAAAAACTTGTCCGTAAAACCCAATGGGAAAAAATTTGGACGAAAGAAAAAGAGCACAAATATCAACATTTTTTGAAAGAAAATTAAATGTCAACGAGATGTTGCCTCGTTAAAACCTTGTCAGGAAAACCACATGGGACAAAACCTGAAACGAAGGAAAAAGAGTACAACTTTTGACGTAAATTCACAAAAGACAAGCATCGAATAATAAGTCTAGTCTATCTCAAAGAAGAGTTTAAGCCAGCATAATTCTAACTGCAGATTTAAGAAAGAAAAAATAGAATTTATGCTGTTAAAGCGTGGATTTTTGTGTTTTTAAGGACTCCTCAAGAGACCCATAAAATTGATAACATCAACTAATTAATCCGGATATCAAATTCTAAAAACACATAGAGGATTGTTCAACCTAACATAATCGAGTCAGGTGTCTGCCCTAATATAATTTGAATCCTACAAGGATAACAAATTTGAATATGTTCCCAACCACATTTCTTGTGTAAATGCAATACGAGTCCCTCAAGGACTACCAAGCCAAAAGCATCATGCATGGAGAACAAAAATTTATTGAATCAATCCTAAGGTCTGAGAAAAAAAATAGAACCCTCAAATCGTTTTTACAACGAAGAAATTTTTCGTATAAAGACGCAATATGACTACACCAACCTGTAATTAATAGGCTTGGCATGTTTAAGGTGTTAAGTTTGGATCCAAAATTGCATCAATCGAGAAATTAATCCAACCTAACTTGGATTGTATGCCAACCAATCACATGTGTCGATATTTCTCTGCATAGGGGTTCACAACCACCATTTTTATTATTTCAGTAGCTACACCAAATGAATATTCGACAACATATTAAATAACCATGATCCCACACAATTCTCAAACAAAATTCATTGAATTACTGGTACCAGTGTCCGCAGGCATTATAATCTCCTATTATTCAAATGAGGAGATATGAATTTTGGGGACGTGAATCGTATTATGATAGACTCTATTGGAGCACTATCTGTAGCCTATATAAAAATGCTACATGATTTCTAGATGTGATTGAATTTGCCTTTTCAAACGGCATAATTAAGCTTATGGGAAAGCTAATTGAGATATTTTCACCCCTGTTTAGTGGAAGTCTTTTTCGACTTGATCGTGATGGGAGAGAAATGATATAACCTTTTCAGTAAATTAATGTCAACTTCTAATAACGTAGAGTCTCCCCATGATTCTGGCGGAAATTGTCATCTCATGTACGAAAATAAATTTCGTAGAATATTATCCGATTAAATCAAGGACACATACTCATAATATAGTCTGGATTTTAAGAATAATACCAGTTGGACTGTAGATAATGACTTCAAAAAGCATAAAAAAATGTCCTTAAAAATTGTAGTCTACTTGACAAACAAATTTAACATCAACTATGGATTTTAATGGTTACAACTAAAAAGCATATAAAATAAGTAACCAAATCTCCAATGAACTATAAGGCCGATGAGATATCCATTCACCTAAGAATGAAATTATGGACACTTTAATTATTTCATCAAAATAAATTAACTTTAAGATCAATATAGTCATTACAAAGACTAATAAGATAGGCTAACAAGCCGGGTGCGCACCCTTTGATCTTTAGTGTCCAATTCCAACTACAAGTGGAACAACTTCAAATTTTGGAGAATAATACAAGAGAACCAAAAATTGCTATATATCCCTAAGGAATGTAGCAATTCTCCGTCTCATTGATGTTTGTAATAGTGAATACTAACAACGACATCTCATCCTTTTGGGATTTCCAGAGAAACCAGTTTCAATTGGCTTATATGATTCTTTTTAAGAAAATAAAGAAATCGACTTTGAAAAAATCCATTATATGGTCGAAAAATTCTCTCCCTTTTGGCAAAAGGTTAGAAAATATGCCAATCTTATGGAAACGATGGAGAAAATTAGCACCAATTAGAAAAATCGTTTTAGTCGTCGCAATGGAATAATCCACTTTTGTGGTCGATGTATGGTTTCTTGTAAAGAAATAAAAACCATATACATGATCCTTGTTAATGGACAAGGATACCAAATTTAATTGGACGGAGGTTATTCAACCATGCATGTGATTAAATACCGTTAAGGTAGCTAAATCGTGATAACACCAATTTTTGGTGATTACAGTTTCATGAAAGAAATAAAAACTGTAGACCATCTTTCAATGGATTTTTATTTATTTTTTCTTTCTCTATGTAAAGGGATAAGAGAAGAAAGGAAATCAAAATTTCTGGGAAATTGATCACCGATATATCCGTATGACTCTATACTTGGATAACTAAACGTTTAAAATAAATATTAGTAATTAACAAATTGATCACAACTAGGTTAGTTACTGCTACCATCTCGGAATAAGAAACCTTTAGTTATCCAAGTATAGAGTCAGACGGATATATCAGTGATCAATAAATATTACAACTAGGTTAGTTACTGCTACCATCCTTGTAGACTGTGTACCTTATAAGGTTAAAAAAAAATGGTATCCACATGAACGTATGATATGTTAAGCCATGGTATACGTCCCATCAATCCAAATACCTTACATAAATAAAAACAAATGTATGTGTCAATGGTATATATATAAATATGTTAAGAAAAAGTTAAAAAAGAAGTAATAATGATACGGTAGATTGTTTCCATTCTTCTTTTATTGGAGATCATGCACCAACTGATCCAGGAAGATTCACGACCTCTGTTCATAATTCCATATAGGATCCGGTACGGTGTAAACCAATCAATAGATACCTAGTTAGATTTTCATTAACAAAATAGAAAATAATAAAAAAAGTCAAACCGAAAGAAAGAGTTGGGATATATATATTAAAGTTTTCTTTGTTCGTATCGGCGGAGCAACGTGCGTGATAACGTCTTGTAAAAGGAGAAGATGGAGAAGGAGACACAAAGTAGAGGAGAAGAAGAAGGGAGAAATTGTATTCATTAGTATATCATAGATAAATATTAGAGCCTCTATTTATAGGCTAGACACAAGGGCATCCCAATAATAAACGAGATTAACCCTAGATATTATTAACATAATTACACGTTTATAACATATTAATATTATTACATAATTAACTAATTGGAAGCCTAACAAGCTAAACTTCAAGCAGCGTACTACTACATTAGCCTACCAGCGAGCCTCATGATGAACAAAGCCGGGAAGCCGAAGCAGATAGTGTGTCTAATGTCGTCGCAAGGGGGCAAGCTAATTCTACCGTCCATGTCAAACTCTGTAATATTGTGCCATCTGGGACTCGAACCTGAGACCTCCTGGAGCGCATGAAACCTCTATGGAGGGCATGAAACCAGCTAAGCTACAAGCCGTTTATTTATATATATATAAGAAAATGTAATTTTTTTTTTGAAAGATTGATTTACATAATAAAAAATTCGGCCAAGTGATTTTTGCTGTCTCTTTGAAGATCGCCCTAGAAAGTGAGAAATTTGCTGGTTGGTCCATAAAACCCGACCCGACCTATCCTATATTCTAGGGCGAGAAATCATTTATCCGCTGGTCCAAAAAACTTTTCAAAACGCAAAATTACCAAGCTACCCATGAAAAAGTATGTAATTTTTAATAATCTTCGTTACTTTCATCTTCAGTGGGAGAAATCAATTTCATCTTCTTTATTTTCAATCAAATCTGAAAATCTATGGTACGATTTTAAGTTTCATCTTCTTTATTTTTCACGATTTCGGTTTCATTGTCTTTATTTTACTAAAAACTGAAAATCTAGGGTACGATTTTGAGTTTTATCTGAAAATCTAGGTCATAAAACCCAAATCAATCATCATCAAAGTAGCAAAAAATCAACGAGAATACCCTAGATTCGATGAAATCAAACAAGATTTCCCTAATTGTTTTGATGGAGATTTGTTTTGGATCTGATTTTGTGATTCGTTTTCTTGTTACTCCTTCACCATCAACAAAAAGGAAGAGAAACATTGGTACTCTCCTTCAGCATCCGCAACAAATGAAGAGAAACGTTGTTACTCCTTCACTAACAAAATGAAAGAAATCAATTTTACCAAAAAAAGGTACAGATCTAAAAATCACTTCTATTTTCCCTTCAATATGTATTGTTGGATAGTTAGAGTAGTGTTGTGTGCATGATCTAAAAGTACATATTAATATGTATTATGTTTTGATGTTGAATAAAAAGAAAAATATAAACTAGTGGGGTTGTTTGGTAACCATTATTATAATGGATTATCAACCCATAATCCATTATATAGCTCATAGTGGATTATGTATCTGTTTGGTAACTATTATAATAGTTGATTCAAAAAAAAGTTGTTTTTAAAAATTATTATAATCAATTATTTTTGTAAATAAAATTGAGTCGGGTTTTTTCTTGTAATTTTCTCTAAACTATCAAAAGAGAGCTCAAAAAACAATAGGGGACTTGGAAAAAAATCCTAGATCGTTGTTTTTTCCTCTCCTTCTTGAGAGCATTTTTCAAAGATAATCAATTATTTGAGAAAGATATTTGTGAAAATTTATCATAAAAATGATTATACTAAAATCATTTATCTATTTATGATATCTATAATCATAAATAGATAATCATAAATTTTACCAAACAAGGCCAATACATATTGACGTGCACTATTATTGAACAATACATATTGATATGTATTATGTGAAAAACATCTACTTGAATTAGAGTCGAACATATCGAAATGTACTGATGGATACAAGTTACATATATATTAGGTACATTTCAATATGTTATTGTTACTTTGGTTTCTGATGAGATAACCCTGTTGATTATGCAGGTAGTATGAAGAATGCGAAAAAGAAATCAAAAACACCTGCAAAAACCACAAGGAGATTGTACCTATCTGGTTTTACGGGTTTGTACGCTTTTGAAAGCACTAAAAGCGAAAAAACTGATGTTGGATGATGTACAGTTGCAAATGGATATGAGTAGAGAAAAAACGATCTGTATATCCAGTACATATCATTATGTATTGTATAAACCACCTAGTTTATGCTTGAATATCATCCTACAATACTTATCGATATGAACTTAGGAAAAAAGTGGTTTGTACGTGCACTACATATCATTATGTATTGTAAAGAAAAGAGTTATTCTATAATGTTGTCTCTGGTTTACATGGTTTGGTTTTGTGATTCATTATTAATACACCTTTCGTCTTTCTATTCATAAATTCGAGTCTGGATATTATGTTTGTTTACTCATTAGTGAAAATGATTTGAGTGTACGTGTTTCCTCGTGGATATTTTTCTGGATAGGTAGACAGGTAGATGAACATACATAATTCAAAATTGTAATGCTTAATGCTGGACTGTTATCCCTTCCAGTTTATTCTAAACAAGAAAAAGAAAGTTCAACGAAATTCCAAACTGAAAGACTTCTCATTTATATAAACACAATGTTATAGATTCGACTCCTCTACAAGATGAAGGAATACTCTGACACTATAGTACGAGGTGTATAATCTCCATGTTCATAATTATATAATTTCAGCCAGATAAAAATTTAATCAAGCTGAGAACAAGAGAGCGAAATATAGAAATGCAATATAATTCATTGCGATTATCCTCTGCCTTCCTTTTTCCAACTGTATCTTTTGTATAATCCTGTAATACATATGTAGTCCCCAGTACATATTGATCTGTGCTGAGATCAGAATCTTTAAGTTGATGAGATAATTCTTGTATGTCAACCTTGATGCCCGATACAACTACTGTTTCTTTGTTGAATCTGAGGTTTTTCCCAGAATCTACCTTAGCTTGCTTCTTTCCATCCAACTCCTGCCTTAGAATTATCAACTGCCAAATGTGCAATCAAAACTATCACTACGAATAAATATGAATTGCAAAATTACTACAAGCAAATATGTACTGTGAAATCAATACAAAATACAAGAAAATATGTACTTCAAAATCAGTACATTAAAATACTAGTTTAGTACGTATTATATTTGGTAAATATCCCATGCACATTTTTGAACATCTAACAATGCATCTAAACTAAATATATATACTAGTTTAGTGGATATGAATATGTAGTGGATACATATCAGATTACTTAACTTAAAAATAAAAAGCTATTAGTGGCTAGTCATTCATATCAATGTTCCTAAAAATTAGACTAACCGAACTGCGAAAGATTGGTTTGCTGCTGAATTCAGGAGTTAAACATTGAGTGAAACCATGATATACATTAATATGTAATGAGTGAAACTCTAGTGCATATCGATATGTACCGAGTGAAACCCAATCCATAAAAACATCGAAACATTTTTCTACTCACGACAAAATACAAAAAAAGTATTTCAACTATAAATACACACAGTCCTCTGTTTTAAGAATTAAATAAGCATAAACTAGCATTTTGACCTTACTGTAAGTCCCAAAACCATAGGTCGCGATGTCCAGTTGTGGCAATTACATTTACACTCCCTGCAACATTGAAAAAAATAACTGCATTATTAATAGCCCGATCAATTTTGCAGGAAATAATGTGACTTAAAAGATATAAGTTAAGTGAATAAAAAAATGAGAAAACAAAATTTAAAGATTAAACTTACAGTACAAATAACAATCCGTAACTCAAAGTTTCAAAAATCATCTTACCTACCACATCGAGACCAAGCAAAATGATCTTATAGGGGAATTATCGGCACTAAACCGTAGCAAAGGTTAATCTATTAGTTTCACCCTTTTAACTTATTATTCTTATGTTGGTTCTCTTTTGTTATTTGCAATTACAAACCACATTAGTCCCCAAACTACCATATTATAAGCAACAATTCACCAAGTTTTAAAAGGGAATGGATCTCGTACAATACAACAAATTATAAAATTGGAATCCAATAAATTTCTAAAGAGATTCAAAATGAAAAAGAGAACAGTGCATATATATATGTACCTGAATAAAACAAGAACTAACAACCTAGTACATATTGATACATAATGAATGAAAACACAATACATATTGATACGTACCAAGACAACAATGGTAATCTTACACATACCACTAGCTTCAAGTAATTTTCAAGTGATAAATTGATCAATGTGAAACTTCCCAAGTTAACATCAAATGATTGTCTCATACAAATCATATAAGATATTCAAGGTAATTTTCACATGATCATCTTGACTTAATATTTAGTTTCCAACAACGAATTGTTTACAACTAAACTTGTCAAGTATATGATGAAGTTAAGCTATGGCTTTAAACTTGTATTTCGAGAAATATATAAATGAGATAAATTCGACTCGAAATTTCAAATGTGTATAACACAAAGTCTATATATCTATACGACTTAGTCGCATTAGAAGATAGAATTGAATAGACTTTTGAGTGATAAATAAGTTTTAGTCTCCACATACCTTTTGTCGAAGAAGTTCCTCCAAGCTCTTCAGTTGATCTTCTTCTTTAATTGGCGAACGCCGTGAAGTCTAAAGCTCAACTACACACTTCTATCCTAATTCGAGACATAGCTACAAGTAGACTAGAAATAAAGTATATAGTTTTGATCAACTAAACTTGACAAATAAGCTTGAGATAACAACGCTTGCGAGTTAGACCGAGAAATGCTCTAACACTACTGATTCAAGATCTGTAGATAGAACTAGTGATCATCCAACGTCAACAGATTCCATTCTGTGTGTGATCGATCATTAGTAGGAGTCAAGTTGTTTGTGCAGGTTATACTTTGAAGTTTTAAGATTAAAAACTAGAAGACTTTTTTTTTTCTTTTCTTTGGTATTCTGATCTTTGTGATACTTCGTGCATACTTGATTCCATGGGATCGAAACAAACAGTTTATTTCGATAGATATCAGGCTTATTAAAAGATCGAACACACTGTCTAGTTTCTTATCCTAGTGGAGTTTCTTGGATAAAGCTTGTTCACTGAGATATACTGAAAAAGCGGGGGGTCTAACAACACCACCCAATATTTCGCTTAGCAATCTGTATGGACTAACTCCGAAATACTTTGCTAGAGAATCAACTAGACAGTCAGACTCAATCTAGATAAAAGTATCTCGAGGAGTTAATATTTCTTTCTTGATTTGTTTTTTACTCAAGCTAAAAACAATAGCGAGTCTTTATCAAATACAAGGAATACTTGGACGGTACCAAAGACGAATGTCCAAGGATCAATCAATATCAATCAACAACCAAAGGTTGGATTTCCAATTGATGATCACGAGCGCACAACCTGTATTATTTCAATTATATAAAATATAATGCGAAAAAGAAATAACACAGACACCAGAAATTTTGTTAACAAGGAAACCGCAAATGCATAAAAACCCCGGGACCTAGTCCAGATTGAACACACACTGTATTAAGCCGCTACAAACACTAGCCTACTACAAACTAACTTCGGACTGGAGTATAATTGAACCCCAATCACTCTCCCACCGATTCAAGGTACAGTTGCACTCCTACGCCTCTGATCCCAGCAGGATACCGCGCACTTGATTCCCTTAGCTGATCTCACCCACAACCAAGAGTTACTGCAACCCAAAATCGCAGACTTGATAATAAACAAATTTGTCTCACACAGAAAATTCTATCAAAGGATAAATCTGTCTCCCACAGATAAGCCCTAGTTTTGTTCCGTCTTTTGATAAATCAAGGTGAACAGGAACCAATTGATAATCTGGTCTTATATTCCCGAAGAACATCCTAGATTATTCAATCACCTCTCTATAATCCTTTCTGACTACACAAGCGGATTGTCGAGGAATCACAAACAGTGAGACGAAGATGTTTGTGACTTCTTTATCTTTCCTATCGGAGAACTCTCACGATCTCAAGTCAATCAATCGATTGTACTCGTACGATAGAACATGCAAGATCAGATCACACAACTACGATAAAGTAATATCGGTCTTGCTTCACAATCCCAATGAAGTCTTTAAGTCGTTAGCCTGCTTTTAGAGAAGAAAATCAAAGTTTAATGGAGATCGACTCTAGCGGGCGCACTAGTAGCACACAGACGTGTGGGGATTAGTTTTGCACAATGCTAGATGTCTCCTTTATATAGCCTTCAAATCAGGGTTTTGCCTTAGTTACAAAGCAATTCATATTCACCGTTAGATGAAAACCTGATTCAGATTCAAGCTAATATTTCTCAACCGTTAGATCGAAAAACCTAGCTTGTCACACACATTTTGGTAAATGTTTACTGGGTTCGTGAAAACCATGCCCAAACGTGTACGTGTATGTTCGTTCAATATAGTAACCCAAAAAGGTCAACCATATGAGCATTTCATATTAACCTTGTTCTTCTCCACCATAACTAGTTCAATTGACTCAAATGAACTAGTTAAAGAGTTGTTCAACTGCTATGAGATCTTATGTAACTACACAAGACACAATTGAAACAAAGATGATTCGATTCGATTGAATCGGCTCATGAACTTTATAGCACGATTTGCATAAAGCATTCTTTAGTAATTTAAGTTTAATGTTCAGAGCACATCTTTAGATCATAACCTCTTAAGTTCACAAACAAGTTCGCGGACTTAGGTTAATCGGTTGAGTTTTCCAAACTCAGCAGAAATTCTCGGAAAGAGAACTTCCGCCAGTTCGCGGACTTAGCACAAAAACGAGTTTTGGAAAATCCAGCAGAAATTCTCGGTCGAGAACTTACGTCAGTTCGTGGACTGATACTGCGGACTGGGTTCGCGGACTTGGCAAGCCGATTCCACAATCCTCCCGATTTCTCTTGATCAACAAAGTTCGAAAACTTCGGTTCAAGGAATACATGGTTATGTAATCTAAACTCTTATTTCAATCATTGAGACATTCTCAGAGGACGCTATATAGGCGTTATTCACAAACCAGTTCACATCAGAGCGATTCTCAAAGTGATTGAAAATTTTCATGACTTTCGTCACTAGGTGAAGATAAGCTTGATCAAAGCGAAACACTTTACCAACACATGATTTCGAGATATAGATAGGCGAGATATACTCGGCTCGAAATATCAAATGTGTATGATCTAGTCTATATAGCATACGACTTTTGTCTCATGAAGTAGGAGATAAGAGAGATGGAATTTTGAGTGATAGATAAGTTCAAGTCTCCACGTACCTTTTTGTTGATGAAGTTCCACGGTTCCTTGTATAGATCTTCGTCGTTGTATGATGAATCGCCATGAAGTCCTTGAGCTCAACTACACTTTTCTATCCTAGTCCGAGACTTAGCTATGTAGGCTAGAAATCAAGACTTATAGTTTTGATCACTAACATTGACAAACATGCTTGAGATAGCAACGCATGCGAGGTTGACCGAGCTATGCTCTAACAATCTCCCCCTTTGTCAATTTTAGTGACAAAACTATTAATACATATGGAATACAAAAAAGATTAACTTTAGTGGCTCCTATTCCATAGTCTAATCTTCAACGTTCCTTGAAATCTTCGTCCTTCCAGGTACTCCAATGATCCCAAAGGTTGTAAGTTTAGCACCATCGTTGTTGAAGATCCGTAGCTATAACAATGAGAGAAATCGAGATTCTCAATCATTATTATACAGTGTCATAGTATTATTATGTAACGTCAAAGCCCAATTGTATCACGACTTTAACAATAATACTACGGTAATATGTATCACTCCACCTTAGTCAATACTCCATCTCGATCATGGAAACCACTCCCTCTTACACAATGATCCGAAAACCATATGTATTTGTAGTGTGAACTACAATATTTCTCCCCCTTTTTGTCAATAAAATTGGCAAAGGTACAAGAATAGGATCATAATGAAATTTCCACAAGAGACATTTCATGACCAAAAGAAAAATACATACCAACTTAATTTAGATGCAATCTAATAGTCGAATCTAACAACATTCATCAAGGAGTTTTAAGATACAAGATAACCCTTATAAAATTCCACAGCCGCACACCCCGCAAGATATTACCATTAAGCACAAGTTCAAAAGAAGTCTCCCCCATTTGATGTCATTCCCGAGAGAACAACAAGTGCGACCTTAATTTCGAAAGAAAAGAAGGATTTTTTATTGGGTACCAAAAACCATGAGATGATTTTCTATATCCAAAACTCAACCAAATTAACCACAAGTAAACCCATGATTAATTCAATTGGAATACGTAACTAAATCAAACCACAAAAGTGATCAATTTAATTGAAAGTGCTCAACATAAGTAAACTCACGGAGCTACGACTAAGTCAATCATATGGAGATGACTAACTTAACCGTTCAAATACTCAACATAAGGAAAACCTTACGGAATTTATGACTACATTAACCAATATAACATGATAGTGTAGTCTTTCATATACTCAACACAAGAACTTGAGGAATATATGAAAACTCAACTAGATTAATTAAAATAGAACCTATAATTAATCTAATTGGAATACAAATAACCAAACTAATCACCGAAGTAATCAATTTAATTATTTTGAGCTCAACATAAAAGAACTTATGGTACCCCGATTAAGTTCATGATAACCTTAACCGTACATGTACTCAACATAAGAAAGAAAACTTATGGAGTACTAACTAAATAACCAAACTAGTTGATTAATTTAGTTCCTAATGCTCGACATATAACATCTCATGGAACAACCAACAAAGCCAAGGTAAATCGACTTAGTTGTAAGGTGCTCAACATAAGACACACAATGGAGCCTTCACGGTAAAACATAATAAAATGGATCAATGAAGATTAATACCGTGGATAACATACAAGGATCTATTCTATTTTCCATCATAACGACATAATAGACTTTATCCTTGTCGAACAAAAGATTTTATCCTATTTTCCATCAAATACATGACTGCATAGGCATAACTTTTGTATATGTCAAAAATCAATTCGTCCTTTCATCAATACGAATACCGATTCATGAACGACTTTACTTTTGACCGCAATATGGGACCTTCAAGTTCACGGACGCAAACAATACATATCCCATAAAAATATTGCAATATCATAAACTATTAAAATACTGCAATAAACATCATCCTCCAAATATTTTTAGAATTTAAAACCAATAAACCTAAAAATAACATAAGAAGATGAAAACAAAAATAGCTATGTGTAGTCACAATCATCGCTATTCAAAGCACTAGTTATTCTTCCAACTAATCCAAAAAGAAGACATCCTAGGCGACAATGCCTTTGAGAAATTCAGCATCATTCCCGAACTCCTTGTTGTCAACATCCATTGGAACATACGGTTCACGAAGATAGGAGTTTATATCAACAAACTGTCTTGGATGATTATGTCGTAACAGGGCTCTCTGAATTTCTAAGGACTTTGACAAAAAAGCCTTTATTTCATGAATCTCCTTTCTTACTTCCTTCAACTCATCAAGATCATAGGAAAACTTCTGAGAGTTAGAAGGCACAGCCCTGGGATTTCTTGTATTCCTTCTTTTTTCTTTTCAGGGACTTAGAAACAAGAGATTTTTCTTTTTTCCTTGATTGAAGATTTAACAATCATGTTGACATCCTTTCCATCTGACATGGTGCTTTGAGAACAATTATAAACAACTGGATTTGTGTGATTGAATCACTTAACTCAACAAGCAATCTTATATAGGATGTCAAAAAGGAAAAAGGAATGTAGGGTTCGAAACCTATTGACAGGTTCGTATAGGCCCAACTCTAAAACCCTATAAAGAGTAGAATTATCGATAATAACCCTTTATTTTATTTGATAGACAGAAAATAACAAATCTAAGAAAAGAAGGAAAAACTTTACTGAAGTCTCAATCAACACTCAATCTTGTCTCTTTTCAATCAGGCACATGAGACAAGATTTTCCCAACAACACAATCAAGTTGTGTTGTGATGAACAACGATTTGTGCATCTTTATCCTCAAGGGAGGAATCTTCAGACTTCTGTCTATCAAAACGATTCGACCATACTTTCTTTTCAAATGGTCTTACTCTATCCCTGGAAACCAACTTCTTAGACGAAGATAAGATCCTACATACCTCGGCGGTCTTCTGAGCAAGTTTCAGCTTCCTTGATAATCGATCTGCTCTTCGTTGAAGTTTGCTGGCGTGCCTTATTTGGTGCTTGTACTTGTAACACCTTGATAGTTCGTGTTCCTTCATCGAACAAAACGAGCACGTCAAACTTGTATAGTGTTCAGGCATCTGAGATGTGTAAGCAGCTAGACATACAGTAGATCCTGAAACATTACTGACAGGGTTCCCAGTTAGAGAATCTTCCAGCTTGATTGGGTTTCCTTCTTCTCCGAACCCATTGAGGATGATATATGTATTGCTACAAGTATCAAAATCGATGCTTTCACCAAGGAGCCCTACACTTGATTTCGTATCTTCATCGGAATCATAGGTTTCAGACATTTCATCAAGTGTTACAGCTAGACCTTTGTTCCCAGTGTATTTTCTACGATTTGGGCATTCGTTAGCAAAATGGCCAAATGATAGACACATTTTTGTGTCTAATTTGTCCTCAATGTCCGTATTGTTGGCACTCGATTTTGTACTAATTTTGTTATTTTATGTATTTATAGGTATTTTTTGGAAATAAATATTTTAAGAAAATTCGGCTCGAAAAGTTGATTTTGGCACCCGGAGGACAAGTGTTATTCGGACTCTCGCTAATGGATAAGGGGCGACCACTGGATAAGGGGCGACCTTCTTTCAAAATTCAAAATTTATTTTGGCGGGAAAATTCTTTCCTTTACTGGCAGATTTTCAATTCGACATTTGAAGGTGTTTTAACGATATTAAAGAGCTGAGACTTAATGGGTATATGTGATATGAGTATATGAAGATATTATGGTGGTTGGGATCGATCAAATTTGTCCAGAAAATCAATTCCCAATCAAAACAGAGAAAAGAATATCGTCTCATTTTTGGAAAGAAAATCACGTAAAAGATGTTGCATGTTTGTGTAGTTAAGCCCAGATATTCTCCTAGGATGCGTATCAATCAGTTTATGAAGATTTCCAAGACAATTAACGTACACAGAGGAAGAAATAAGAAATTATTCTCAAAAATATTTTTCTTCATTGTGAAGATTTTTGAGGAGTTATGGCGAGATTCAATGAGGCTTAGGTGTATAAATAGGTTTCTACTATCACAGGGAAGGTCTGTCGAGAGTTTGGGGTCTATAGGAGGAGTGTAGACTCCACAGGAATTGAGAGAAAAATTGACAGAGAAACTGCTGCTGCTGCTGTCTGAAGAACAAGGAATCGGCCACGGTTTCTTCATCCGATGCGCAACAGTTTCTTCATCTTCGCAACAGTTTCTTCAACCGATTTGCAACAGCATATTCAGCCACAGAACTTCATTTTCCGTCACCATTTGTTTCTCTGTATCAGTCCAACATCGTCTTCGCAACAGGAACTGCTGTTGCGATTTCTCTGTTGCATTGTTTACTCATTTGTAATCAACTTTGGAGCAATAATAATATATTTTGAGATGAATTACACCATGATGAGCTAAACCCCAACACTGGGGTGATGGAGGAAGCCTTATTTCACACTTGGGTAGTTATATTTAATTCTTCTCATGACTTTTGCACTAATTTTAATTGAAATTATGATTTGAAAAAATTAGTTGTCATTTGATTTGATGCGGCATGCTTAGCTTAGATGATTTGATGCCTCATGCATAACATTTACATCTAATATTTGGAGAATTTATCTTGGCAAATATAAGAGTCAATATATTTTATATATTTACTGAGCTATAATTGTTAAAAGAATCATTATTTGAACCTTAAGAAATGAATTCGGTGGAATCCTAAACCCCAGTACCTCTTGCACCATTGTTAATATTTTTGTGTATATAATGTTTTATAAATCTAAAAATCCATTACCTTCACAAGTCCGAGTTTGAACGATACCCCTTATCATCATTACTACAACCACGAAAATTACTTAAACATTTTGGCGCCGCCGACGCGGATTTGTGCTTAGGTAGAATTTTTTTTTTTTAGGTTTACTATTTTTTTTTAGAATTATTTGTTCCTTTTTACTTTGTCTTTTTGTCTTTGATTTACAGGTTCGAAGTGGAGCACTAAGGACTTGGAGAGGAAAAAGCTTAAAGCGAAAAGCGAAAAGAGAAGAAAAAAGGACAATTTTAGGATTTAATTTTTTTTTTTTTTTTTTTAGAGTGTGTGAGGAAAACTGTAATTTTTTTTATTTTGGACTTTCTTTTTTATTTGGACTTTATTCTGGACTTTGGAAATTATTTTTAAAACCCTACGGAAGGGTTATAAATTAAAAAAAAAAAAATTAAATACAAACTGTTTGCAGGGAAGGACGACGATTACTATATCGTCTCGGCCTCTCGGGTTCGCACACGGCATAGGAGTCGTGGCCCGAGTCGACGACAACGGTTCATCGCCCGTCTGGTACGGGAGGTAAGTCCAATCGAAACACCCGCGAATCTCCTGCAAGCGGGTTACTGTCTGCCTTAAGGTGATAATTGTTTGAGGACGAACCAGACTGTCTTTATTTTCCTAGTAAAGGGCATGGCCTGGCCTAAACAAGATAAGGGTTCGGATTTCATCACCGTTCTCTTCTTGCCCGCCTTAGGAAAACGAAACCGAACGCGAACCTAAGCTTTAAAATTTGGAATAGTACGAGACCGATAGGGTAACGAGCTTAATAGGAAACTCGTTCGAAAAATATTGGTTGCTCTTTAAGCAGACTCCAAAGTTCATGATGGTTTCTGTGAGTTGAATGCGTGACTGCGCCGCCTTGTGATAGCGGTGAGGCCTTGGGTATCAAAGCTCCACTGAGCTTCCCTCGCCTCAATTCAACTTACTTTGACTCGGATTGATTCCAGAGGGGTTTGCTCAAATTGCAACGAATTCCCTTTCGAAAGATAGAAGCTGGTCTAGAAACAATCTAAGTGGAGCCATCATGCTTTTTGTTTGCTAGAAATCTTTAGGTTTGCTTTGGTGGAGTCGAGTCGGCCTTGTTTGTGATTGTATAGAATCCCTCTGTAGTTTATATTTCTTCGGTGATGAATCCTTTTGAGGAGACGCCACCTGCGATGACGTTGCGAGAATATATGTCTAGAAATTCTCGTTATCAAGAGACGTCTTCGGAAATGACTCTTGGTGAATATATGCGTGGGCAGCGATATATGGATACTCCAACTTTTATTGAGGAATCACCTCTAACGATCTATGAGAAATATTATAAACATAGACCATGTAGTTTGGAACAAAGATTGAGAATTCTTGAATTTCAAAAATTGTATCATGATGATGAGGATAGTGATGATGAAGAATCTGAAATATGTGGGAATAGTGATCAGGAATTTGTTACCCCAGTTGAGCCTTATAATGATTATATTATTTCTGGTTCAGATCCTAATAATTTTAAAAATTATTCACCTATTCAAAAGGACGAGGATTTGACTAGAGATACCCCCGTTTCAGACGATGTAGTATGTCCTGTTTACGAAACCGATGATGGTTTAGAGGAACCAGTTTATCTTGAGATCGAGTCAAACGATTTAGAAACAATAGTCTTAGATGAACTCGTAGAGATTAGCGAGGATGAACCTGACTTAGAAAAATCAATTGCCGACCTAGAAATTAGGGAGGTTATGACTAGTCTATCTAGAGACGCCGAAAACTCTAAGTTTGGGGGTGAGTATCATTCTCCATGTGCTTTAACTCTTAGTAAGGTCCCTCACTTGGGACTTGACATCAATGCCTCAACCATCTTACAAGATTATCTTCATAATCGTTTTCCAGAACCTAATGATATCCAACAAGAGTCTCAAATGTTAGAAACCCATCCTCTGGTTGATGTGGTTAACCCATGCAATAATACCAAGATTGATTTTGTTTTCCCACCAAATAGTTTTCTTCCAATTGTGGGAACGTATAGATTTCAAATGTGTCACTTATTAAGTTCTGAGACTAAGCCTAAGTACTTTAGGTTAATGGAATCGACACATTTTCCTAAGAATGACCACTACTCACTGTGGTCAACTATGTAAGTCATATCTGATTGACTTAGAGGATCCGCAATTATTTAGGTTATTACTTCGTGATTCTAAGTTCGTATTTGAGTTTTTACAGACTCTAAGACCTAGTGATTCGGATCCCATCTATGAAGAAACGCAGCCAATGAAAATATTCTATCAAGATCCTTTCATAGAACCTGAACCTGAACCACAATGGGACATAGGTATCTTCATCAGGAAACTAGGTAAGGGCATGCTATTCTTGTCCACTTTCTTGGTTCATTGCAGTTTCCTTTGGTCAGCTCTATTTAGTTTTGAAGACCCACAGTTATTTCGACTGTTACTTTATGGTTCGAGTTGACTAATCCTTTCCTAAGTCTGGCTGAAGACTTTAAACTTAGCACTTCTTGGGAGGTAACCCAATCTCACGCAACACGGTAATATCTTTCCTTAACTCTTTCGCTTCAAATGGTAACAGTTTCTCCTTGTTCATGCTTTTAGTTTCATCTTTAGAACATTGAGGACAATGTTAGATTTAAGTTTGGGGGTATGGGAGAAACTTTTTAGTTGCAATAAATAAACTCCATAGCCTAGAAATTTATGCGTATTAAGGATAGCACTAACCAATCTAAGTGGATGGAAACATTTTTGTTTTAGGAGTTGAGGAACCAATCTGACTAGATGGAAACATCTATAGAGTCTATTCATAAAAGCACAGAGCTCAGGTGTTAGAAATAACATGATAGTTTCGCCATATCTTGTCGAGTCCTTTTCACTTTCTATTTTTAGTTTTCTTTTGTTTCAAGTGATTTGGTGGGGCACACGATTCAAGTTGTTACCTTTGCTAGGGTGAAATAGAGTGACTGAGTTACCTTTTTCAAAAAAAAAAAAAAAAAAAAAAAAAGACCGGACCAGTTAGACCAATCGGAATAAGTATTAACACTTGGATAGCAATATGCGTGTGTTCTCCCTGTTTCCGTCGCCTAAGCAAGCGTGGAATGCAGGACCCGTGGGAACTATCGTGTAATCTGCTGACAATAAGCATGTGCTTGGATCAAAAAGATTTATTCATGCCGTTAAGTTAAAAAAAAAAAAATGGTTATTGTTATGTGTAGTCAACTGCTGGTTCCCTTGTATTTGCCAGTTTGTTGATCTAGATTTAAGTTATTGACCACTGGTTCCCTTGTATATGCCAGTGTGTTAATATTAGTCAGACCGGTATCTCAGTCATTTAGGTTAGGTTCATCTTGGCAGAGGCCTTCAGACAGATATGGGAAACACCGTTCGCTTTTCAACCATCTACATTTTTCTTTCCATCTTCTTAATCTTTTCATGTGATTAGTCTGACTCCGAGTATGATGTCCATCGTGAAACTATCTTAGTAGAGCTCTGTCACTTATATGAATTTTAGTATGCTTGAGTGCAAACTCGTGTACAGCAATTGGAATTTCGCATCAGGGTTCTTCCTCTTAGAGTCAATAATTGTATGTCAACCAAGGAGGTTCTTTAGTGCTTTCCAAGGTTTTGCGTAGATAGCTAGGGTCTGGAGTATTGGTTTTTGTGGGTACACCTCTGATAAACCCACCCGAGATTAACTCGATCACTTTTCAAGAATAAATTTTGCTCGAGGACTAGCAAATAATAAGTTTGGGGGTATTTGATAGACACATTTTTGTGTCTAATTTGTCCTCAATGTCCGTATTGTTGGCACTCGATTTTGTACTAATTTTGTTATTTTATGTATTTATAGGTATTTTTTGGAAATAAATATTTTAAGAAAATTCGGCTCGAAAAGTTGATTTTGGCACCCGGAGGACAAGTGTTATTCGGACTCTCGCTACTGGATAAGGGGCGACCACTGGATAAGGGGCGACCTTCTTTCAAAATTCAAAATTTATTTTGGCGGGAAAATTCTTTCCTTTACTGGCAGATTTTCAATTCGACATTTGAAGGTGTTTTAACGATATTAAAGAGCTGAGACTTAATGGGTATATGTGATATGAGTATATGAAGATATTATGGTGGTTGGGATCGATCAAATTTGTCCAGAAAATCAATTCCCAATCAAAACAGAGAAAAGAATATCGTCTCATTTTTGGAAAGAAAATCACGTAAAAGATGTTGCATGTTTGTGTAGTTAAGCCCAGATATTCTCCTAGGATGCGTATCAATCAGTTTATGAAGATTTCCAAGACAATTAACGTACACAGAGGAAGAAATAAGAAATTATTCTCAAAAATATTTTTCTTCATTGTGAAGATTTTTGAGGAGTTATGGCGAGATTCAATGAGGCTTAGGTGTATAAATAGGTTTCTACTATCACAGGGAAGGTCTGTCGAGAGTTTGGGGTCTATAGGAGGAGTGTAGACTCCACAGGAATTGAGAGAAAAATTGACAGAGAAACTGCTGCTGCTGCTGTCTGAAGAACAAGGAATCGGCCACGGTTTCTTCATCCGATGCGCAACAGTTTCTTCATCTTCGCAACAGTTTCTTCAACCGATTTGCAACAGCATATTCAGCCACAGAACTTCATTTTCCGTCACCATTTGTTTCTCTGTATCAGTCCAACATCGTCTTCGCAACAGGAACTGCTGTTGCGATTTCTCTGTTGCATTGTTTACTCATTTGTAATCAACTTTGGAGCAATAATAATATATTTTGAGATGAATTACACCATGATGAGCTAAACCCCAACACTGGGGTGATGGAGGAAGCCTTATTTCACACTTGGGTAGTTATATTTAATTCTTCTCATGACTTTTGCACTAATTTTAATTGAAATTATGATTTGAAAAAATTAGTTGTCATTTGATTTGATGCGGCATGCTTAGCTTAGATGATTTGATGCCTCATGCATAACATTTACATCTAATATTTGGAGAATTTATCTTGGCAAATATAAGAGTCAATATATTTTATATATTTACTGAGCTATAATTGTTAAAAGAATCATTATTTGAACCTTAAGAAATGAATTCGGTGGAATCCTAAACCCCAGTACCTCTTGCACCATTGTTAATATTTTTGTGTATATAATGTTTTATAAATCTAAAAATCCATTACCTTCACAAGTCCGAGTTTGAACGATACCCCTTATCATCATTACTACAACCACGAAAATTACTTAAACACCAAAACCCTTACACTTAAAGCACCGAGGCATGTCCTCGTCAGCATCCCTACTTTTAGGAGGTACGTGACCATGAGGTTTGTCTCTTGAAAAACGTTTACTTCTCTTCAACAGAATATCCCTAAACTGTCTTGTGATCAAGGAGACCGACTTGTTAAGGTCTTCATCTGAAAAATCATTCTCAGACTGATCATCCTCAGAGACATGAACACTTTTACCTTTGGCAAGTATTTTAGTGCTCTTCTGTGCTTTAAAGGCAACATCCTTACCGACTTTGGATGTATGCTCATGGTCAAAGATCTTTAGCTTCCCAACCAAGGTGTTTCTGGAAAGATTATTGAGGTTATTCCCTTCAACGATGGCATGCTTCTTAGACTCGTATCTAGATGGCAGCGATCTGAGAATTTTCATCACAATGTCCTTTTCAGGAATAGTCTTACCCAATGCAAAAGATGTATTGATAATTTCAGACAATTTGTGATTAAACTCATCAAATGTTTCTTCATCTGCCATACAAAGGTTCTCCCAATCGGAATTAAGGTTTTGAAGCCTAGCTTCCTTTTCACTGGAGTTTCCTTCAAATACGGTTTCTAAGATATCCCAAGCATCTTTAGACCTAGTGCAATTAGACACATGGTGTTGAAGACTTGGGACAATGACATGTATGATAGCATTTAACCCTTCAGAATTCTGCTTCGCAGCAAGAATCTCGGCAGCATTATATTCACCAATATTCTTGGGAACAGTTCCGTCTCTAGCTTCAACAACGGGCGCATCATAACTATTCACCACATATACCCATGATTGAAAATCACGCGATTGAAGAAAAGCTCGCATAGCAATTTTCCACCATAAGTAATTGGAGCCATCGAAGACTGGTGGTACGTTAATAGAGATAACACCTTTGTCCATAGAGTCAGATCTCTACAAACACATACCGATGAGGTCTTAAACGTGTTTGCCTGATCTGATACCAATTGACAAAGCGGGAGTCTAACAACACCACCCTATATTTCGCTTAACAATCTGTATGGACTAACTCCGAAATACTTTGCTAGAGAATCAACTAGACAGTCATACTCAATCTATATAAAAGTATCTCAAGGAGTTAATATCTGTCTCTTGATTTGATTTTTACTCAAGCTAAAAACAATAGCGAGTCTTTATCAAATACAAGGAATACTTGGACGGTACCAAAGACGAATGTCCAAGGATCAATCAATATCAATCAACAACCAAAGGTTGGATTTCCAATTGATGATCACGAACGCACAACCTGTATTATTTCAATTATATAAAATATAATGCGAAAAAGAAATAACACAGACACCAGAAATTTTGTTAACAAGGAAACCGCAAATGCAGAAAAACCCCGGGACCTAGTCCAGATTGAACACACACTGTATTAAGCCTCTACAAACACTAGCCTACTGCAAACTAACTTCGGACTGGACTACAATTGAACCCCAATCACTCTCCCACCGATTCAAGGTACAGTTGCACTCCTACGCCTCTGATCCCAGCAGGATACTGCGCACTTGATTCCCTTAGCTGATCTCACCCACAACCAAGAGTTGCTGCAACCCAAAATCGCAGACTTGATAATAAACAAATTTGTCTCACCCAGAAAAGTATATCAAAGGATAAATCTGTCTCCCACAGATAAACCCTAGTTTTGTTCCGTCTTTTGATAAATCAAGGTGAACAAGAACCAATTGATAATCCGGTCTTATATTCCCGAAGAGCAGCCTAGTATATCAATCACCTCTCTATAATCCTTTCTGACTACACAAGCGGATTGTCGAGGAATCACAAACAGTGAGACGAAGATGTTTGTGACTTCTTTATCTTACCTATCGGAGAACTCTCACGATCTCAACTCAATCAATCGATTGTACTCGTATGATAAAAGATGCAAGATCAGATCACACAACTACGATAAAGTATTATCGGTCTGGCTTCACAATCCCAATGAAGTCTTTAAGTCGTTAACCAGATTTTAGAGAAGAAATTCAAAGGTTAATGGAGATCGACTCTAGCAGGCGCACTAGTAGCACACATACGTGTGGGGATTAGTTTTGCACAATGCTAGATGTATCCTTTATATAGCCTTCAAATCAGGTTTTGCGTTAGTTACAAAGCAATCCATATTCACCGTTAGATGAAAACCTGATTTAGATTCAAGCTAATATTTCTCAACCGTTAGATCGAAAAACCTAGCTTGTCACACACATTTTGGTAAACGTTTACTGGGTTCGTGAAAACCATGCCCAAACGTGTACGTGTATGTTGGTTCAACATAGTAACCCAAAAAGGTCAACCATATAAGCATTTCATATTAACCTAGTTCTTCTCCACCATAACTAGTTCAATTGACTCAAATGAACTAGTTAAAGAGTTGTTCAATTGCTATGAGATCTTATGTAACTACACAAGACATAGTTGAAACAAAGATGATTCGATTCGATTGAATCGGCTCATGAACTTTATAGCCACGGTTTGCATAAATCATTCCTTAGTAATTTAAGTTTCATGTTCATAGCACATCTTTAGATCATAACCTCTTAAGTTAGCAAACAAGTTCGCGGACTTAAGTTAATCGGTTGAGTTTTCCAAACTCAGCAGAAATTCTCGTAAAGAGAACTTCCGCCAGTTCGTGGACTGAGTTCGCAGACTTAACACACAAACGAGTTTTGGAAAATCCAGCAGAAATTCTCGGTCGAGAACTTCCGTCAGTTCGCGGACTTGGCAAGCCAATTCCACAATCCTCCTGATTTCTCTTGATCAACAAAGTTCGAAAACTTCGGTCAAGGAATACATGGTTATGTAATCTAAACTCTTATTTCAATCATTGAGACGTTCTCAGAGGACGTTATGTAGCCTTTATTCACAGACTGATTCACGTCAGAGCAATTCTCAAAGTGATTGAAACTTTTCATGACTTTCGTCACTAGGTGAAGATAAACTTGATCAAAGCGAAACGCTTTACCAACACATGATTTTGAGATATAGATAGGCGAAATATACTCGGCTCGAAATATCAAATGTGTATGATCTAGTCTATATAGCATACGAATTTTGTCTCATAAGAAGTAGGAAATAGAAGAGATAGACTTTTGAGTGATAGATAAGTTCAAATCTCCACATAACTTTTTGTTGATGAAGTTCCACGGTTCCTTGTATAGATCTTCGTCGTTGTATGATGAATCACCATGAAGTCCTTGAGCTCAACTACACTTTTCTACCCTAGTCCGAGACTTAGATATATAGGCCAGAAATCAAGACTTATAGTTTTGGTCACTAACATTGACAAACATGCTTGAGATAGCAACGCATGCGATGTTGACCGAGCTATGCTCTAACATATACTACTTTATAATCTTTGTCTTGGTTGATCTTTGACCAAATGAGTTTACACTGAATAAACGAAAGAACATTTATACCCAACTTATATCTGACCATTGTCGGGTTTTGGAGGTACACAATGAGATGATTACTGGAAAAGGTTATTCCTTTACAAGTTACGATCTAAAAGAGTTGAGAGCAAAAGTATTCATAATAGGTAAAGCGACTTAAGATAGTGGTCTATATATTAGCATTCATGTGCGTAGATTAGATTGGTTATATGCGTAGGGATACTAAAGGAACTGAATAACTAAGAGTAGTTTACTTGGTCTCAACTATACGACGTTGCGGTAGTCAATTTGTATAAAGGCTTAACTTTAAGAGTATATTCAAAACTGGACCCGTGTTTTTCTGCCAAGCAGTTTTCCTCGTTAACCAAATTTTATGTGTTGTGTGATTTACTTCACTTCCGCATTATATTATTTATCTTTCTAAATAAAGTAAATACACTTGGATGTCAATTAAACTTGGTATGATCCCATAGATTGGTTCAGTCACGAATTTAAGCTATATACCAAGTTACATCTTGTTGAAGCAATCTTTTGCCAGTTATTGATTCTGTAAGATTATACAAAGTGTGTCTATAGTAGGTTGACACGAAAAGATTGTGTTGTACTTGGTACCCTCGTCATTTCAATAACTATGAGTGATATAATAAACTCAGTAAAAATCTATTTCCAACGTATTTCAACCTGGTTAATGGTATTGGTGTGACTAAGGTTAAGTTTTTCCTATAGAGAATACTAGTTCTTGATGAACCGAGAATTTAAACATCGTAAAGACCGACACTCAAGTTGTGTTCGGTCCCATGTCATTTATACAATAACTAACCCAAGCATAATTTTATTTTCTTGCCGAGACATTAAGGTTCTGCATGTATTTAATAGCTTCAGTTGAATTTGCCTTGAAGAGTTGAAAATAACATACGTGATAAGTGCAGAATTTACTATACATGCTTGTACTTTCTACATTTATTTCATATTACCTTGTGTTACTCTTGTTTTATCTTGTTTGACTTATTTAGGTAGAATCATCCAAAATGAGCGAAGAGAGTGCTGAGATGGACATAAAAGTGAGCGTGGACTAAGGTCCAGGAGGAACTCTACCAAATCCAAGAGTATTTAACTCTATGTTATAGAGAATGAAGAGACGAAAAGAATGCAAAAAGGATGAGATCATTCCGAGTTCATATGAAAAAGTTATGGGCAAAACAGTTTTGGAATCAAGTAGGAACTGATCCCTTACCTACGTCGGAATATAGGGTAGGACCGATCCCTTCCTCAAAGAAGTGAGGAAAATACTTTCCAAAGTTGGAAAAATTAGTTCCAAAGCATTCCCAAACCTTAATATTCTTAGGGATATTTGAGGATACTTCTCAAGAGATTCCGAATAAGTTTTTGGAAGAGGGTTTATCACCGAAAGTTAGAAAAGAGGCTAGGTTTTACATCTATATTCTAGGGTTTACCCCTTTAGGGGGAAACCATGAGATATCTTCTTCTTTCTTTGTACCATGAGTAGGTAAACTTTTGTTCATTATGGATGAATTCAATGTTCTAAACAAGAAGCTTTGTTAGTCGTACAAGTTTATTTGGAGTTTTAATCATCTTACCGTTTATCTTCGCTATATCTAATATTTATGATTGATTTCTATATATATATATTATTTGGGTGCGCGACCAAGTTAATATATTGATCAATCTAATGCTAGTAAAGAGTTGAGTGATCCGTAATTGTCAAGCATCTTCTACACAAGTAGAAAACGTGAGACCTTGCAGAGGGATTCTGTGGAGCAATCACGTGTGAAGATAACAGTAGCAAGTGAACCGAGCGTACTAAGTTTAACTACTAGGATCAACCTAAATTCACAAACCCTAATGCGTTCGATTGAGTTACATATTGTAAGCGTACCTCAAGGTGGTTTAGTTGAATAAACTCTGGTAACTAAATGTACTTGTTATCCGGTGATACAAGGAATTTTGGGGATAACTAAGCGTACATACTATTTAACGATGGTGATATATGATTTTAACGAAATGTAAACAAGTATGTTAATTGAGTTAATGTTTGGTAACATTGAAGGATTCCCTAATCATCTCTTTCTTCTTATTGCTTTATTCAATCAATTCAATCCCCCCTTTTTGTAGTTACTTTATTTTAGTTTGCTAATCCAAATAAACTATCAATCACATAACTTTATGTGGGAACAATCTTTACTACCGCTATATTACTAGTTAATTTGTAGGAAATATCTTAACTAATTTGTTGTGTTTACGACAACACATCAATATGTATCCAGCCTTCTAAATCTCCTAACAAGTATTTGCCATTTTCACAGTCTAGTCTTTATCGATCTTATTATAGTCATTTTTGAACCAACTTATGATCCACTCTTGCAGTGTTGTATCAGTTGATTTCATGCTTCATCTACGCCAAACATCCAAACTGCTATAAAGAAGTGATAATCCCAAAAAATGTCATTTGTGGTTTTTGGTTCTTTATTACACATTTTAGGTATCACTACCTCCCCCACCCCCACCCCCACCCATAATCTACAACCTTGGAAGTCTTCCATTTGAAAGGGACGACTTTGGAGAGAGTATTTAAGAATCATAAAGTCATCCAAAACTTAGCTTCTTCTGTATTATAAGTCAGACTGTCATTATGTTTGACATCCATCAACTTTTTATAGGAAAACTTTACCGTAAACTACTAGTTTATACTCAATGTCCAAGTAATTTTATCCGCTGAAACTATTTTGGTATTCTCACCTTCATAATCATGTTCACAATTGAAGTGGGAAAAATATGCTGAAGCACCCGAATCTTCCATGACATGGTGTCTGAATTAATTAGATCAACTACTATGGTGTATTAGTCAGTTGCAACATGAGATGGTATGGGTTTTTGTGGTTCATGGAGACCAGAGACCCAATTCTCTTTACATATTATTATATTTGACTATTACAAATTATCCAGAAAACATGTTTTATTATGAATTCCACGCTACCTTGTATACCAATCCTGGTACATGAACTGCTCAATAACAGCTGAATAACAACAAAGATGATATGGCGCTGACATGGTGGGGAGATATTCTGAAATAAAATTACCAAGTCATCAATACAAAAAAATAAAAAATAAAAGAAACCTAAAATAATTTTTTTTGTTTTGATGGGATAAGATTATAATCAAAGTCATTGCTTTGATCTTTTTTTATCTGTGAAGTTGAGAAGACAACTAACAATATCGTTAAATCACTTCAAAATATGTTGCTTCAAAAATTTAAGGAAAGATAAAATTTATATCAAGATCGAAGAAAATCACAACTGAAAAAAATCCACTATTAACCAGGAAGAAGAACAAATTACTGATTACTCCATTTCCACCCAAAGAATAGCAAATCATTCATGGAGTATTAATCTAGGTGGGGGATTAATTTATGAACTCTTGTTAGGAGAAATAAAAGGTAACTACAAAGTGAAAATGGAGGAGGAGATCAAAGAAGAATAAGCAAAGATAAGTTATTAATTGACACGTGTTTGTTGGAGTCAATTAACGAGAAAAACACATGTCAACATATCATTTGTCCCCCATTCCCCCATCAAAAATTTATTCCTCAATCAAGTGTGTTATAGCATTGCTCGGTTGAACTCACCAACCGTTGGTATGTCAAGTTTGGTTGTCATATTTTAGTGAAACAAAACTCATCTAAGAGTCTCTTGATTATGTACTAGAGACAACTTCGTATAGGTTAGACTAGAAAATCTAGGAATATGAGACATACAATATTACTCGAAGACCTGAAGAACGTGAAGAAGTAACGAGCTACAACGACGACATCATCCTTCCTCTTGAGGTTAGTAATATTGATTTGAACTGCTCCATTCCTAACGTATCTTTCAATTCGTGTTATATTGAAAACATAACTGCAAAGCTATGAATGAATATTTTACTATAGTAGTGAGACATGATCGTATGATCATAGTATTAAAGAATTTGACTACGAAGTATAACGCTTATCTTTTGAACTTCGTAGATATGACATCGACATAATCTTATCAAGCTATTGTGATTAAGTGTATGGGTAAAGGTGAAGATTTCATCCTAGGAAACAATGTTTACATTTACATTTGTTTAAAGGAAGTATATCCATGAACTTGTTTTATGAATCGAAAGGAAAATCGCTAGGCTTACTGGTGTAGATGGGGAAAAACGATTTGCTGGTTTTTAAGGAATTGAGGAGACGACCGTACGGAGGAGACTCCTCGAACCGAGCGAAATGTTAAACCTCACACAGATGCACCACTGCAAAGGGGGTGCTTTAGATTCGAGAGATCAATCTATAGTACTCCGGCCTAAATCAAGACAATGATCGTTCCAGAGTATATTCGGTCACAAGAGAGGATGGGTTGATCTGTAGGAGGGAAGCTGAGAAATGTGTGAGATCAATGGTGATCGAGATTGTGGGTGTGTGAATTCTGAATATGATAAGCTATGAATGATTGAAATTTCTCAATTGAGAGTAGTTTCTCAATTGATGAGTTGATGATCTCGTGTTGTCGATGAGACGTGAGATTGATGATATTGTTGATGTTGATCCCTCAATCATGATTCAGAGACTTATTTATATTGCTGGAATTTTAGACACCATGATCCCATGAAGTGTGACAGTTGATGGAATCAAGGAGTGGGGAAGTGGAGATCGTGTTTGAAACCAGTTTCTCAACGTGTGGAGACTTGGTCGATTTTCCACCCACTACCTCGTGAATTCCTTCAACTGATTGCACGACTTGCTCACGTTCCATCGTGTGTTTGAACACACGTGCCATAGACTGCCAGACAAAAACCCTAAGTGATATCCCCCTAAAGTGGCACGATTGACGTCTCGTGGTATGTTAGTCAATTGATGACTTCGTGGTTTGATGGGACGATGAGTCCATGTAGTTGCTGAGTTGAACATGATGTTCTGAAACTCATGAATTGAACATGTCACGAGACAGAGGTATAGTTCTTACGATGAAGTGGGAAAGTATTGCTCATTCGATGGATCGTTAAATATTGATTGTTGAACCAATATTCCTTGGTTTGAGCAAATATTTATCATCTGAGCAAGTGTTGCTCATGTGATGAATTGTTAAATATTTGATCGTTTGAGCATGTGTTGCTCATCTGATGGATTATTGGCAGCGTACGAAAAATATTAATTAGAATACTGGTTGTTGAACCGAGCATAAGTAATAAAATTAATGACAATGAGGTCGTTGTAAAATTATTAAGGTTGGAATCTGGAATGATGATCCTTGGATTCAGAAACCCTAATTTGATCAATTGATGATCAATTCATGGTTCGTCAGAAGTTTAACCATGGGACGAAGGAGGGAGCGACTACATGGGACCATGGATCAACCATGTAGTGTCCATATGCTCACGTGAGCAAATACAAATAACTACTGAAGAGTTGACGATTTGTTGGTGAAAGAATGATTAAATGCTGGTTTAATCATTTATTCGAAAATGCTCGTCTGAGCCTTAGGTGAGAAAACCTAATTAATTATGACGGAGTGAGGGACCGACCATGGGTCATGAAACCGGACCTGGGTAGTCACGTGACCGCCTGATGATCACTTCATGAAAATCCAAAGTGTTTGGAAGAGTCTTTGACCTAATACGTGCAATTGTGCAAATTAGGTCAAAACTGTAAAACTTGATGGGACCGGCTTCTGTAAGCCAAAGATCCAATCTTGGTCGGTCAAGATAGCGAGCTCGTGTCCTTAAGGCGTCCACGTCTCAGTCCTGAGAATTTTGATATTTTCTGGCGTGCAGTTGAGCATCCATTCGAGAAAATATGCCAAAATTAGGGTTTCAACGAAACTTAGGAAAACACCATGAGATGATGGAAAATAATTATAAAATAAGAAATGAGGAGGCTGGGACCGCCGATGCCAAGGAATGGTCGGCTGGTCGTGGCCACGGTCTCGTGGTGCCTTTTCCTTAACTTTATAATATTTTGATGATTTTATGAAAAATATCGTGGATTTAAAGAGTTTTGATGAATTTAGGGAGTTTCCCTGAAGTGAAGGAGTTTCATGAGTTCAAGGAAGCAAAAATATTAAAATAATAAAAACAACGACGTATGGGGTCATGGGAGGCATGGCCGGCCGGCTAGGGCCCGGTCCCACGAGTTTCCCTAATTTTTATGTATTTTTCCATGATTTGAAGGGATTTTCCTAATTTGATAGAAATACCATGAAATCAAGGAGTTTCATGGGATGAAGGAAATCCTAAAAATAATAATAATAAAATACATGGGAGTGTGGGACCGGCTGAGGCATGGCTGGCCTGCTGGGGCCCGGTCCCACGTGTTTCCCTAATTTTATATTATTATTTTTTAATGTGTTTTTCCATGATTTGAAGGTATTTTCCTAATTTGAGAAAAATACCAAGAAATCAAGGAGTTTCATGGGATGAAGGAAATCCTAAAAATAATAATAATAATAAAATACATGGGCGTGTGGGACCGGCTGAGGCATGGTCGGCCGGCTGGGGCCCGGTCCCACGTGTTTCCCTAATTTTATATTATTATTTTTGTATGTATTTTGAAAATACAATGATTTGAGGGAATTTTCATGAAATCAGGGAAATAATAGTAATAAAAAAATAATAATGAGGAACCATAAGGTGTGGGGCCGGTTGGCCAATGGTCACGCCCCACACTATTTTTTCTTAATTTTATATTATTTTCATGGGTTTACGAAAACACCATGAAGCCGAGGAGTTTCCTCGAGACGAAGGAGATTTGATAAAACGAGAGAATTTTCATCAAATCATGGAAAATAATGAAAGTGCATTAAAAATATAAAACTGGCGTGGGATTGACCATGACACGGTCGATTGGTCGTGTGTCCGTGCTCCCAGCACCCTGGTCAATATTTTTAATTATTTATTATTTTCTTCCCTATTTTGCATAGGTTCATCGTTTCGTTGTATTTTGAAATACTCGTTCGCGGTGACTGTTAGTGCATTGTCGTTGAATACACTTTCACCATATAATCGGGGCTTACTTAGAGGTAGCTCAGACGCCCGGTTGTTGATTATTTATTATAATTGTGGAATTCAGTGGAGAATAATTCACAAAACTGAGTAATAAGATGTTTATTATTAATTCATAGGATCAGCTGAGGATTCGACTACGAATTCAGAATAATAAAGTGAGCATTACCATTCCATGGGATCGTAGATTCGACCATAGAATCAAGTAATTAAGTTTTATCTATTACCATTTATGAGACCAGTTGTGGATTCGATCATGAAATCGGAGTGATAATATAGATATAGTTATTGCTATTCTATGAGATCAAGCCGTGGATTCGATCATAGAATCAGAACAATTGTTTATTGCCATTCCATGGGACCAGTCGTGGATTCGACCATGGAATAGGAGCAATTGTTATTGCCATTCCATGGGACCAGTCGTGGATTCGACCATGGAATAGGAGCAATAATAGATTATTCTGGGAATTCAGTAGTGAATGTCACGGCAGAATTAATCTTAATTAGGAATAATTAACTTTGTGGCTCTATACTAGCAGAGCAAGCTGTCTAGGAGCATTAATTATCCCGATATGAGCTTGTCGGTAAGTCATATCCTTTATATAGTCAGGGTAAACTCGTTGTTTGTTCCTGAAGACGTTATCGCTCTATACTAGCAGAGCAAGCTGTCTAGGAGCCGTCCATCTCGTGATACTATATAGAAATAATCACTGAAAGTGTTCAGTATTCATGAGATATGCCGTTGTCCAGTCGTGAGACTACATATCTACATGTACTCTGAGAGAAAGTACTCTCCGTTGAGAATTCGATGAGAGACCCGTGTCTCAATACTCACGTCTGATTGCTGGATCAGAGCTTCGTATAATTATGAGTTTACGATTTTAGCCCTTGTCGAAAATCCACCATCTACATTAAGTCCCCTGCTTACTGAGGAAAGCATGTTCCTCAGTCAGCATTAAATGGTGATTTTCCGGCCATAAATATACCAGTAATTGAACTTAGTCGTAAGTTGAGACGTTACCGGATTTAGAAGCATGAGCAAACCGACTTGATGAAGGCTTCAATGTCATCATGATTAGAGCTCATTTGATGAGCATAAATTGGTGTGAACCGCTGGTTTGGACGAGAGCCTGGTCGTTTAGGATTGCGGGCCGGGCCCAATAAGGAAATCCTTGGAAAATTAGGTTTTGGAAATAAAAAATTGTATAAAAGGAATTAATCCTTTTTTTTAATTTTTCACGTCCAGCTCTCCATCACCTTCCTCCTTCACGCCAGCAGCTTGAGTTCCCCGCCACCTGATCGCCGCCGCGTGCCGCCGGCCAACTTCCGGCCGCCAGGTGTGTTTTTTTTTTTGTTTGCTGATGTTGCATGATTCATGGAGTGATCATGTTGAAATCATATATTTGTGTACGTTTTGGTGTGAGTTTTATGAAAAACCCTCGTTTTTGAAAACGTATGTTCGTTCGATCGTTAGTTTTGAAAACTAAATAATCCCTGATTTAGGAGAGATTTTTTTTTTATATGAACCTAGGTCCAGTGATAAAACTTAGTTATGAGCTTTCATGTGTACCAAGGTTTTATCATAAAAGAAGTGAATTTTCAGAAATCAATAACCTTCGTTTTAAAGACAAAACGACGACACGAAGGAAAATATATATGATGAACTTGTGTCCAGTGATAAAATTTTGCTTATGAGCTTTCATGTAAATACAAAACTTTATCATATGTATGAGATGTGAGCTTTCACAATATTTTGAAATAAACCTTCGTTTTAAAGACAAATAACGACGATACGAAGGAAAAATAGTTTTTTTTATTATATATGCAGCCGTGACATATATTGTGCAAAATATGATGATATATTTATTTCATGAGTTTGTTTTCATTAATAAAATCCTTGAGATTTATGTATGCAAGTTGCATTAATTGCTGTTTTTCGAAAAATCAAAGCGTGTTTTGAGGAACCTTCGAAGATAGACAATATATTTATGATGAAATATTTTATTGTATAACTTCATAGGTTTGTGTGAATGTTCACATTATGAAAATTGTGTCCGTGATTTCATGAAAAATCAGTTTCGGAAATTAAATAAAGTTTCGTTCGTTTTTGCAGTTTTCGAAGAGACGAACGATTTTGAGGTGTTAACTCTTGCATAACTACTACATTAGTAGAATGTAAAGAGGTAAGAGTTCAGAGTTATTTACATAGTAGTAATCTTTGATCTTCCGGTTCCAGAAAATGTCGACCAACAATAACACAATTACGATTACTGGTATTCCTCTTCTTCCTCTGGCTCTTCTGATGAGGATTCCGACGCTCCTGTAGCGAAATCAAAGGCTAGGGTTACCCATGAAGGGGCGAAGCCTAATGTTCCCTTGGGTGAGCGAAGAGTCTCTTTTGCTGAACTCAAGAAAAGAGAGCTGAAGACAAAAAGGAGGATGCCCGTCAACGTGAAAAGATCGCACCCGGCGTAAGAGACAGAGGGTTGAGGAGAAGCGTGATTCTTGGATGGAGTGCCTTCTGATTCTGATGCTGATGCTTCTGAAGAAGAGATCACATGGGAACCATCCGAGCGTTACATTAAGCCTGATCGATATGAAAGAGAGCATCAGAGGATGATGAAGAAAATTGAAGCTGAAGCTGCATGCAGCAGAAGATAACTCGGATTCAGATGATGATGTTATCTTCCGTCCACCGGACTTCACCAATGATCTGACAGTGACTCTGAAGAAGATGATTCCGAGAAGGACAGTGACGATGAAGCTGACAATTCGGATGAGTCCGACGAGTAGTTTTACTTCCATCTTCTTTAGACGTTAGAGCATTCCCTTTTAGTCTTCATAGTGGATATCTTTCTTTTGACTGTTTAAATGACTTTACTTCAATTAGACTTTTCTTCTGAATGATGAACATTTTGTTAACGTCGATTTCTTCTAATCCATGACATGGACCAATGTCCATATATCCAAATTCATCATGACTTGTCGATTTTCATGAGAAGTAACATAACACACGGCTGAGAATTCATGACGTGTACAAGGCCGCGTGGCCTATCCTTTGACCCGTGATGTTCAGTCCCCAGTGCGTTATTTTCCTCCGCGTCTTCAGTATCGATCTTTGAAGCCTAGGGTTTCAGTGAAACTCGTAACTGAGTTGACTATTCGCGAGTGATGACTATCGCCTGATATATATATCTTCAAGACTCCAAATCTATGATCCACGCAAATATTTCTTCCATTCCTGAGTCAGTTTCATCGTGCAGAGAAGTTTTGATCCTACCTCCTTGCCGTCATGTCGAGCAATAGCATTTCTTCTCAAGATGATCTTCAGTCGAAGCGTGAAATAGCAACGTCTATCTCAGTAAGTTGTACACTTCTTCTTCTTCTCCTTTCTTGTCTCTGTTCGATCGAGATTGTTGATCACAAGAGAATGATTTGTCGTAGGACTGTAAGAAGAATGCTACTCCTCATAATGCAAGGCCTAAGCGGACTGTTAGAGCTCCTGCCCGGTATGGATCGGCTCGTGCTGAAGCTGGATCGTCTGTAAGTAAACCTATGACTCTTGAGATTGTACTGAGTCCCGGGATTAACACTCCTTCGTTTCATCGTAGGCGGATGTCCGTGTCGTCGTCGATGCTAGACGAAGAAAGAGTGGAAAGTCCGTGACCGTGGTTGAGGTTGAGGAAAGCAGTAACCAGGCATGTGAAGATTCTGCAGGATCCGTGGAGACTGGAGACAGTGTCCATGTTCGTGAATACCCAACCGCTGGACTTTATTCGAAGCCCATTGATTAATACCTTCCCAGACAATGAATGGTCGGTGGATTCGTGATTCCCAAATGTCATGCCTCTGTACACCAAGATTGGAAGAGTATGGTCACATTGCTACCACAGAAGTGTGGAAAGGTTTTCTTCCAACTTTTAACCACGGTAGCGGGGCTATTGCCGATCATCGAGGAAATGAACCAGATGCATTTGCGAGACGTCAAAAACCATGAACTGCACAAATGGGATGAAATGATCTCGAATTGTGAGATATTGCGATTCAATGTAAGCTGGCTCCGTCGTCGTCTTGAGATAATCAAGGTTCATAAGGCGGCAGAGGCTGCGATGCAATTTCCATGAATGCGCTTTACTGGATGAGGAGAGGATACTGGCTCTGGAGTCAGCAAGGGTTGAGAAAGCGGTCGAAGACTTGAAGGCAAAGACCAAGATTTTTCAGAAGAAGCTTGACGAGGCTTCTTACAGGGATTATCCGTTGCTGGATGGTTTGCTCTGAGTGAGCATTTGTGGTTGTTTTTTTTGATAAATCTGAGTTTCTAGTTAGGTGAAACAGTTGATCATGGTATGAACGAATTTTGCTCATTTATGAAATGTTTAATGAACAAAGGAGCATTCGCATGCTCTTTGGAGGAATGAAATTACATTTTTGAAAATGCTTGAAATGATGAAGAGGTAGTTTGTTTCATGGATCAGGCATAATAAGCTTTGAGCCATTTCCATTGATGATGTTTCCTTCCTTTCCTCCATTGATTGCTAAAATTTTGTAGTATCCGCTAGACACTGCTTTGATAACAACATATGGCCCTTCCCATTTAGGAGAGAACTTAGGAGCACATGTCTTGTTGAATGTGCTTTGCCGTCTTTAATACCAAATCTCCTACTTGAAATGTTCGAGGTCTTACCATTTTGTTGTAGGCTCTGGAGATCCTCTGTTTGTAAGCTTCCACATATTTTTCCACCTTGGTTCTCCTTGATTCAGCATATCTAGCTCAGCGATTCTTGATCTGGAGATTTCAGCCTCATCCCATTGTACACCACTGGATGCTGCAATCCTGGCTGAGGGAACTTTGATTTCTGCTGGAAGTATGGCGTCGGCTCCATAGACAAGGGAATATGGCGAAGTACCGATCGAGCTCCTTGGTGCAGTTCTGTAAGCCCATAGAGCCATGGGTAATTGCTCATGCCATGATCGAGGATTGTCATGAATCGTCCGACTGATAATCCTGATCAAAGTCTTGTTGGTACTTTCTGCTTGACCATTTCCTTGTGGATAGTAAGGCGTGGAGAAGATTTGTTTGATCCCATATTTATTGAGCAGCTTCTCAACATCTTGATTGGCAAAAGGAGTTCCGTTATCTGTGATGATATGCTTAGGAACTCCGAATCTGCATATTATGTGCTCTTTGATGAAGGGCAATCGTAACTCCAGTGGTGCTTCGAAGAGGAATAGCTTCGACCCACTTGGTGAAGTACTCTGTCGCAGTGATGATATGTATTCATGTTGTTTTGAAGATGCTGGATTGATCTTCCCAATGATATCTAGTCCCCAGCTGTAGAAAGGCCACGGACTATTCACAGAATTCAACGGGAGACAAGGAGTGTGGATGAGATTACCATGGGTTTGGCATTGGTGACCCTCTGAACGTGTGCGGCTGCATCATCTTCCATGGTTGGCCAATAATATTTCTCATGAATTTGAAGAAATAGTTTCCTCTTTCCTTGATGTTCTCCATCATGTACTTCCTTCAGGATTGTAGGGATTTCATGTTCGGCTAAGCACCTCAGTAAATTCCCACCAAAGCTTTTGCGGTATAAGATCCCATCGAGATAGACGAATCTCTTAGCTTTCTGAATGAGTTTGACTGCTTCTTTTCCAGTGGTAGTTCGTTATCCCGGAGGTATTTGATGTAAGGCTCCTCCAGTCCCCAGTGTGGTGGACTGTCAAAACCTCCAGTGATGAGGAGGTGTTTGGCAATCAGGACAAGATCCTTGTAAAGCTCTTGACTGAGTTTCCATGGATGGCCAGTAGTATCCCATTCTTTGAAGCTTTCTGTAAAGTGTTACCACTAACGTTTGCCCGCAGACTTCTTCATGTATGCGCTTGAGTTGTTCTTCCGCTTCGTGCTCCCAAGACATCGTGATAGAGATCCATCAGGGTTTCGATAGTATAGTCCTCCATGAGCAAGAAGTAGTTCTTCAATTCTTGAGGCTGACTTGGCCTTCTGAAATAGAGCTGCTCAATTCATGAATGATGGGTGCTCGCCAATCGTTTGCTGGAATGTCTTCTATCTGAGTGAGCCAAGTTGAAGATACGTACGCCTCTGTACAGTGATCGTTTTCTCTGCTCCTTCAAATTGCACTTGGAGGCGAGAGTTCTAGGCAATCAGCATGCCTATTGTTAGTCCGTCCAGTATGGACGATCGTTGCGTCAGCAAAATAGGTCAACAGTCGCTGAGCTTCGGTTCTGAATGGAGCAAGTGTGATTTCTTGAGAGAATACGTTCCATTCATCTGGTTGACCAATAATTTTGAATCCCCCTTATCTCAGGTGTGTTGCTCCTGCTTGCTTGGCCAAGGATAATCCTAATAGGAAGGCTTCATATTCTGCTGAGTTTGTTTGCAGTGGAAATAACTTGAACGAATGTGAGAAAACTTCACCAGATGGAGACACCAGCACTATGCCCGCTCCTCCGGTGTCACTACTAGGGGTGGCAGATCCATCAAAGTATAGAAGCCATGTTTCTTCCTTGATGACCAAGATGTCTGGGAATTCGCCGGGCACTTCTTCATGTTGTTGTTGTGTCTTCCCCTGGAAAAGCAGCGAGCAAGTCTGCGACCGCTTGACCTTTGATGGCTTTAGGTGGCGTGCAAGCTATGTCAAATTCTGACATCTGGAGTAGCCACTTCGCTGGTCTCCCTATCAAGGCTGGCTTTGATAGCAAGAACTTTATGGGATCAGCTTTGGAGATGAGTACGACCCTGTTAGATAGTAAGTAATGTCTGAACTTCTGGATTGCATGTACCAATGCCAGGCATGCCCTTTCGGCCTTTGGATATCGGAGTTGAGCATCTCTCATTGTGCGGCTGAAGTAGTAAATCGGTCGTTCGACGCCTTCGTCGTCTTCCTGAGCGAGGAGTGCGCCGATGGCGACGTCACTGGAGGCTGTGTAAAGAATCAGAGGTCGTCCCCTGCACTGGAGACCTCATGACGGCCGGCGACAATAATATCTGTTGTATTTTATGGAAAGCTTCTTGTTGAACAGCTGTCCAGGTGAAGCTTGCTCCTTTTTTCAGCAGAGGTGTGAACGAAGCAATGAGTTGAGCTAATCCAGGAATGAAGCGTCGAATATAAGTTACCTTGCCCATAAAGCTCTGTAGTTCCTTCACAGTTCGTGGAGGAGGCATGGTGGTAATAGCTTTTGCCTTGTCTGGGTCGACTTTGATCCCTTCAGCCGTGACTAGGAATCCTAAGAATTTTCCGGAAGAAACTCCGAATGCGCACTTTGAAGGATTCATTTTTAGTTTGTATTCTCTGCATCTTTCAAATACCTGCCTTAGAACTTCGAGATGAGATGCTCGAGTCTTCGATTTTACCACCACATCATCAACATAGTCTTCTACTTTCTTGTGCATCATGTCGTGGAATATGGCAGTCATGGCTTGTTGATAGGTGGCACCAGCATTCTTTAATCCAAAGGGCATCACAGTGTAGTCAAAATTCCCAATGGGAGTACGGAACGCAGTCTTGTTGGCGTCATGTTCATACATCTTGATGTGGTTCTACCCACTATAGCCATCCATGAATGAGAACATACCGTGACCACTGGTTGCATCGACGAGCATGTCAATGTTGGGTAGAGGAAAATCATCCTTTGGACAACATTTATTCAAGTTCCTGAAGTCGACACAACATCTGATTTTACCATTTTTCTTCTTAACAGGTACCACATTTGCTAGCAACGTTGGATGAAGAATAGGCTTGATGAACCCTGCTGCCAACAGTTTCTGGATTTCGACCTTAATTTTCTCCTCGACTTCGTGTCTAAATTGTTTGTGCGGTTGTTTGACATCTTTGGAACCAGGGACGATGTGCAGGTGATGGGTGACGAGTTTGTCATCCATACCTGGCATTTCTTCGTACGTCCAGGCGAAGACATCTTGATATTATTTCAATAATTTTATCAGCTCGGTCCGCTCCTCTGGTGATAGTGCTAAACTGATCAGGATTGGCCTTGGGTCGTCTTCAGTCCCAATGTTGATTGTTTCAAGATCGTCAGTGGTAGAGTTAGTGTCGTCATGTAGTTGTCGTGGGGCATCCTGGACTTCTTCTTCAAGTGATAGATCACTCTGACACGATTCCTCATGGTGGGGAGAATTTTCATCGTTTTTCCCGATTAATTGCTAATCTTTCCGTCGGAGATAAATGACTTTCCCCTCTACGTCTCGATCGGTCGTGAAGTTTGACCCTGGAGTTGAGACTTGATCATTATGGCGTTTAGTCGGTGTAGTAGGTGACTTGATCATTTTAGCAGCTGAGGATGACGGATCGTTATCAGCCTTCTCGATAGTCTTCCATCTTGGAAGTGGAGCACTGTGAATCCTGCTTGGAGGTTCCGGGACGCCTTTTTGAGATTCAAGGAACTCAGTATCATAGACGGGAGCATAAGGAGATAATGAAGCCGGGATGCGAACGATCTTGTTGTCGAGCAGACCCTGCATGCATTGATGGTATGTTAAAGGAACCACTTTGTTATCATGGATCTATGGACCTCCCAGTATTATGTGGTAGTCAGGTTCTTGCTCGATCACATGAAACTTTGTTTTCGATCGAATCGGACCCACCCTCAAATCTATGTATGCATATCCATATGTATGGCTTTGACTTCCTTCAAATCCTGTCATTGGGATGGGATAGCGAACGATTTTACCTTGTGGGAATCTGGCCATCCTGAGAGTTTTCATAGTGACAATGTTGGTGGAAGCACCGGTGTCGACAAGAGCTCTTCTAAATTCGGTGCCTTTGATGAACCAGTGACATACAATGCTCGGTTGTGTCCTTCATCCGTCATGCGATCTTCTTCTCCAAAAGAGATTTTGTCGATCGAATGCCCAAGCACTAGGGAGACTTCTTCAAATAATGGTGTTGGTGACGTTATTTGCACGCTGGATGATATCTGGTTGAGTGCTGAAAATGTGTCTGTGCGCTGATCCCTGAAGAAGTGCAGGAGTTCACATTGATTTTCAATCAAATGTGTGACCTATTGTTCCACCAACTTCTCGTATGTGGTGAAGCTGTTAATTTGAGGGTCAGATGATGCTTCGGTCCCCAATGTTGAGGCTTCTGGAGCGGAGATACTGCCTAGCTCGGATGTTAATCTGATGAGAAAGTCGAGGATGTGGTTTATCGTCTCCTTCATCAGGTCCATGTTCCTGGTATGGACCTCTAGAATTTGAGCCAACTCTGCCAAAGTCGGGATCCCTCTGCCTTCCATGCCGCCAGGTGTGACATGAGGAATGTTGCCGTTTGAAATATTCTGATCTGAATTAGTTGAATTAGTCCTAAGACCGACCATCTTGTGAGACTGTTAGATTGCAACCGAGAGATTAATCTCCCACTGTGGTCGCCAATCTGTAGATGGGGAAAAACGATTTGCTGGTTTTTAAGGAATTGAGGAGACGACCGTACGTAGGAGACTCCTCGAATCGAGCGAAATGTTAAACCTCACACAGATGCGCCGCTGCAAAGGGGGTGCTTTAGATTCAAGAGATTAATCTGTAGTACTCCGGCCTAAATCAAGACAATGACCGTTCCAGAGTAAATTCGGTCACAAGAGAGGATGGGTTGATCTGTAGGAGGGAAGCTGGGAAATGTGTGGAATCAATGGTAATCAAAGATTGTGGGTGTGTGAATTATGAATATGATAAGCTATGAATGATTGAAATTGCTCAATTGAGAGTAGTTGCTTAATTAATGAGTTGATGATCTCGTGTTGTCGATGAGACGTGAGATTGATGATACTGTTGATGATTCAATCATGATTCAGAGACTTATTTATATTGCTGGAATTTTAGACACCATGATCCCATGAAGTGTGACAGTTGATGGAATCAAGGAGTGGGGAAGTGGAGATCGTGTTTGAAACCAGTTGCTCAACGTGTGAATACTTGGTCGATTTTCCACCCACTATCGTGAATTCCTTCAACTGATTGCACGACTTGCTCACATTCCATCGTGTGTTTGAACACACGTGCCGTAGACCGCCAGACCAAAACCCTAAGTGATATCCCCCCAAGTGACACGATTGACGTCTCGTGGTTGTTAGTCAATTGATGACTTCGTGGTTTGATGGGACGATGAGTCCATGTAGTTGCTGAGTTGAACATGATGTTCTGAAACTCATGAATTGAACATGTCATGAGACAGAGGTATAGTTCTTACGATGAAGTGAGCAAGTATTGCTCATTCGATGGATCGTTGAATATTGATTGTTGAACCAATATTCCTTGGTTTGAGCAAATATTTATCATCTGAGCAAGTGTTGCTCATGTGATGAATTGTTGAATATTTGATCGTCTGAGCATGTGTTGCTCATCTGATGGATTATTGGCAGCGTACCAAAAATATTAATTAGAATACTGGTCGTTGAACCGAGCATAATTAATAAAATTAATGACCATGAGGTCGTCGTAAAATTATTAAGGTTGGAATCTGGAATGATGATCCTTGGATTCAGAAACCCTAATTTGATCAATTGATGATCAATTCATGGTTCGTCAGAAGTTTAACCATGGGACGAAGGAGGGAGCGACTACATGGGACCGTGGATCAACCATGTAGTGTCCATATGCTCACGTGAGCAAATACAAAGAACTCCTGAAGAGTTGACGATTTGTTGGTGAAAGAATGATTAAATTGGTTTAATCATTTATTCGAAAATGCTCGTCTGAGCCTTAGGTGAGAAAACCTAATTAATTATGACGAGTGAGGGACCGACCATGGGTCATGAAACCGGCCCTGGGTTGTCACGTGACCGCCTGACGATCACTTCATGAAAATCCAAAGTGTTTGGAAGAGTTTGGACCTAATACGAGCAATTGTGCAAATTAGGTCAAAACTGTGAAAATTGATGGGACCGGCTTCGTGAGCCAAAGAGCCAATCTTGGTCGGTCAAGATAGCGTGCTCGTGTCCCCAAGGCGTCCGCGTCTCAGTCCTGAGAATTTTGATATTTTCTGGCGTGCAATTGAGCATCCATTCGAGAAAATATGCCAAAATTAGGGTTTCGACGAAACTGAGGAAAACACCATGAGATGATGAAAAATTATAAAATAAGGAATGAGGAGGCGTGGGACCGCCGTGGTCAAGGCATGGTCGGCCGGTCGTGACCACGGTCCCGTGGTGCCTTTTCCTTAATTTTATAATATTTTGATGATTTTATGAAAAATTCATGAATTTTGAGAAATTTGATGAATTTAGGGAGTTTCCATGAATTGAAGGAGTTTTCATGAGTTCAGGAAGCAAAAAATATTAAAATAAAAAAACAAGGGCGTGTGGGACCGTGGAGGCATGGCCGGCCGGCTAGGGCCCGGTCCCACGAGTTTTCATAATTTTTTAATATTTTTAGGTATTTTTTGATTTGAGGGAATTTTTCCTAATTTGAGAGAAATACCATGAAATCAAGGAATTTGATGAATTCAAGGAAAAATAGAATAAAATAATAAAACAAGGGGCGTGTGGGACCGGCTAGGGCATGGCTGGCCGGCTAGTGGCCCGGTCCCACAAGGTTTCATAATTTTATTTATTATTTGATGATTTGTGCAAAATACCATGAAATCAATGAGTTTTTTCATGAAATTAGAGAAATAATAATAAGAAAACAATGAGGAACCGTGAGGTGTGGGTCCGGCTGGGACCAAGGCATGGTCGGTTGGCCAACGGTCACGCCCCACACTTCTTTCCTTAATTTTATATTATTTTTTACGAATTTATGAAAATATCATGAAACCGAGGAGTTTCCTCGAGACGAAGGAGATTTGATAAAATGAGAGAATTTTCATCAAATCATGGAAAATAATAAAAATGCATTAAAAATATAAAACTGGCGTGGGATTGACCACGACACGGTCGGTCTGTCGTGTGTCCGTGCTCCAAGCACCCTGGTCAATATTTTTAATTATTTCTTATTTTCTTCCCTATTTTGCATAGGTTTATCGTTTCGTTGTATTTTGAAATACTCGTTCGTGCGGTGACTGTTAGTGCATCGTCGTTGAACACACTTTCACCATTTGGATCGGGGCTTACTTAGAGGTAGCTCAGACGCCCGGTTTTTGATTATTTATTACTAACTGTGGAATTCAGTGGAGAATAATTCACAAAACTGAGTAATAAGATGTTTATTATTAATTCATAGGATCAACTACGAATTCAGAATAATAAAGTGAGCATTACCATTCCATGGGATCGTAGATTCGACCATAGAATCAGAGTAATTAAGATTTATCTATTACCATTTATGAGACCAGTTGTGGATTCGATCATGAAATCGGAGTAATGGGATAATATAGTTATTGCTATTCTATGAGATCAAGCCGTGGATTCGATCATAGAATCAGAACAATTGTTTATTGCCATTCCATGGGACCAGTCGTGGATCCGACCATGGAATAGGAGCAATTTTTATTGCCATTCCATGGGACCAGTCGTGGATTCGACCATGGAATATGAGCAATAATAGATTATTCTGGGAATTCAGTAGTGAATGTCACGGCAGAATTAATCTTAATTAGGAATAATTAACTTTGTGGCTCTATACTAGCAGAGCAAGCTGTCTAGGAGCATTAATTATCCCGATATGAGCTTGTGGGTAAGTCATATCCTTTATGTAGTCAGGGTAAACTCGTTGTTTGTTCCTGAAGACGTTATCGCTCTATACTAGTAGAGCAAGCTATCTAGGAGCCGTCCATATCGTGATAATATATAGAAATAATCACTGAAAGTGTTCAGTTTTCATGAGATATGCCGTTGTCCAGTCGTGAGACTACATATCTACATGTACTATGAGAGAAAGTACTCCCCGTTGAGAATTCGATGAGAGACCCGTGTCTCAATACTCACGTCTGATTGCTGGATCAGAGCTTCGTATAATTATGAGTTTACGATTTTAGCCCTTATCGAAAATCCACCATCTACATTAAGTCCCCTGCTTACTGAGGAAAGCTGTGTTCCTCAGTCAGCATTAAATGGTGATTTTCCGGCCATAAATAATAATACCAGTAATTGAACTTAGTCGTAAGTTGAGACGTTACCGGATTTAGAGAGCATGAGCAAACCGCGACTTGATAAAGGCTTCAATGTCATGATTGGAGCATCGTTTGATGAGCATAAATTGGTGTTGAACCGTTGGTTTGGACGATGGGACCTTGGTCGGTTAGGATTCGCGGGCCGGGCCCAAGAAAGGAATCCGTTTTAGCGCAGACGCTCGTTCGTTCGTTAGTTTAAGAAACAACAAAATAGACCTGAGTCTAATGATAAAATTTTTGTCTATGAGCTTTCACGAAAAACAAAATTTTATTTTTAAAATATGTGAGATCTCACAAAGTCGAATAAACTCTCGTTTCAAAGGTGGATGCTCGCGTGAAGGAGCAAAATATATATTTTTCAAATTCACGTGAGTTTCACGTTAAAATATATTTTGTAAAATCAAAGTTTTGATTTTGAACAATTCTTGAAAGTAGACAACCATACATGGTGAAATAATGTCTATATGTGATTTTTCACAATTGTAGAATGGACGTCTGTACAATTTTTGAAGATCAGTGAGTGTTCACATAGTAAAAATTTACGTGGGTTGCTCACGGCTTTATGAAAATCAAGTCATGATTTTTGAGCAATTGCTGAAAGTAAGCAATTGTATACGTGATGAAATAACGTATGTATGAGTTGTGCGATTTTATAGTGTATGCACACATGTAGAAAATCAGCGAATGTTCACATGAAAGGTTATGTGAATTATTCATAGTTTCACGCAAAGTCAGGTGTTGACTTTAAATAATGAATTTTGCTCGTCTTGGAAAGTTTGAAGAAGCGAGCAAGTTTTTCGAGGTTTTTACGTTATTATCACTAGGTTCTTGAAACCGTAAATAAGTAAGAGTTGAGGATTACCATTTTGTTGCGTGTTTGTTATTGGTATATCCATGACTCCATGCCTTGCGCCTCAGATAGTGGTGACTTCTGGTTACAACCACTCTTAGGGATCTTCCGTGGAGCGCTCCAAAAATATCAAGTCAAAGATGAAGACTTCTGTGGATGCTCATACTGAGGAAAATCAATCTTTCAGAGACACTGGAAGCTGACATATTGTATGTCTCTCGATCATCCGAGAGTCGTCCCTCATTAGCAGAAGCACCGCCGAATTCAGCAAGTGAGACTATCGGCTGAAGATGAAGTTCGGCTTTGTGTTGACGGTGTAGCTCCTGATTGGATGAAGAATTTCGTCATCAGAAAATTCAGAAGTTAGGTCTTCGTTGAAATTGTTATAGAATCTTCGTCCGATGTCGGATTTTCGCGGTCGACCCATGTATCCTCATGCCCAGGAAATTTACAAGCTTTCACAAAGAAGCCTTTTAAGTTCCGAGCATGTTTAGGATGTGAAATCGACGAAACAGTAAACTTCCAGGAGACCTTCAGAAAATTTTCAGCTGTCATGTGGTCCAATTGTTTGGCCACAACTCTTTGCTCGTTTCTCCAATTGTTTTGAATTTTGGATATGTTGTATAGGACATCCATGTGAAGAGAATGGTATATAACTCATCCTCAGATTCCTTTTATATTGCTCCCAGTTAGTCATCTTGCACAGGGAAGAGTAAAGTCTCTTCAGACGAGCTTGCCGCAAAACGTATTTTCATGATTTTCATGCTATTTGCTCGTGCCTCGAGTGTATAATGATGAACCCTGATGATGTTGGAATGCTTGTATAATGTATTTTTATGATCTCATTTGGTCTCATGTTTAGATTGCTCTAACCTCGTGTAATCTTCGTATTAGGTGCCAAATACCGAAGTTGAGGATATTGAAACCAATAAGGATAACTCGAGCTGTTCTGGAGTTGTTGATGAAGAGACAACAATCCATGCACTTCAATGCCATGATAAGGTTGTCACTGAAGTTATGGAAACTTCGATTGTTGCTGCTCCAGTGATAGAAGAAACTGAGCCACCAGCAGAGAATACTGAAGAAACTGTTTCCCTGATTGTAGAGGCTGCCCCAGTAACTGAGAATCGTGTAGTGGTGTATTAACACCCAAGTGCAGGGGTTGTTTTGGTCCTCCATTCGATGCATCACTCCCATACCACGAACTGGTTAGTGGAGGATTTCAATGCTATTGATTCATTTGAGATCAGGACCCTTGGTTCATGAGCATGGTGCTTGCAGCCATCTTGTCTTTCTCAACCGTAAAACATCACGTCTGAAACCATGGTTACGGGACCATAGCTGAGGTTGCTTTCGAGAGGGGATGATGTAATGACCATGGTTTCATGTCCCGGCGGTAGCATCACTTTTATGATGAATGATTAGCACAAGAGAGTCTGGCGCCACGAGTCTTGGACTGTGAAACTGATCGTCATGATCAGCGGACCGTCAGTCCCAAGTATTTTGTAAAATCTCTCCTTTCCGTTTTCTCTTCTTCTAGCAAGACTTGGATAGAGGACCCAGGTAGAAAAATTGATGTGAAGACCTAGGTGGTCGAAGTTGGAGGTACCGTGATGAAGTACTTAGTGGAAAGACCTGGTGAACACCGCTCGACTGTGGAAGTCATGAATCCCGTCTAAGAATTGTTGCTTGTATGTTGTACGCTCTGGAAGCTGTAGGGACCTCATACAAGGTCGGAATTCGATGCTTGACCCCAACTTTTGAAGCTAAGAGGCTGAGTTATCTCATGAAAAAAGAATAATTCAATCTGGAGTTGTAGATATCAGACAATGGAGCGTGCACATTTGTAATTTGTAATCCCGTACAAATTTTTCAGATTCCGTAGACCTGACGGTAAAGGCCATATCTTTCATCTCGTATGTCCGATTGATGTGCCCTTTTGGTATATTGCAGAAGAAACATAGACGAACATCTTTTGTTGAGGAAGTATTGTCCCATTCCCCACCCGTTGGTATGTTTTTGTAAACCCATGGCCTGGAGCATGTCGTATCTCATTTGTAGAGGCGATGAGAACATCTTGTAAAAGACTTTGACTTGTACCTGTCCGTCGTGCAAGCTTTGGGAAGATGTTCATGTTATCATGTCTACATATATTTATATGAATCATTGGTTCTTAGAGAAGTCCGCTTCATGTGTAACACTTCAGAGAATGATTAGTTGATGAAGCCCTGAGGATGTTGCTTTTGAGACCGTTGTTGGTGCTGAGACCATGAATGATTACGTTCCAGAGATCCTTGTCGATGATGAAATTAGGGATGGTGTTCCTCTAGAGATTATTGTTGATGTTGATACCATGGTTGAAGTTGCTCCAAAGACCGAAAAGGCTAGAACCATGATTATAGATATAATCTTTGCTCCTCCATCCAGTGAGCCTTTTGCGAACTAGTTGATGAGTTGAGCGTCCCTAATATGAAGGTGTACTGAGAGTTCAACCTGAATGCTCCTGAAAGCATAACTCAGTAGTTAGTGCCATCCATGTATGAATGATGTTGCATCTGCTTCGGAAGTCTTATCATGGGATAATGAAGACTTATCGATTGTAGTTTAGTTACACTTTGATCATGCTGGTGTTGAATCAATGTGTCATCGTCGAGATATTTGTGCCGAAGCTGTACTCTTTTATTGGGAGTACAATTTGATGGCTTCTTAGATGCTTGAGCGTTGAAGCGTATATTCCTTAAGAATCGAATGTTTGATCATCTCGGCCCTGGAGTATCTTCCATTTATTCATCATCCCTTTCGTTGCGGTAGTGGGATTCGACACTTGTGCAGACATCAGAGCTTTCTGATTTTTTGGAACACATGGACTTGCAGGAGAAACACCCAAAGTGTTCTTTCCCATGTTTGGACATCATCTCGTTAATGAATGTTTCAGTGCTTGATTCGGAGGAGCGTCAGATTCAACCACTTGGTAAAATACTAATGTGGTGAAGCTACCATTCATAACGTCTTGCAGATTTGCTAGCAGAATTGAGTCCCCATGCTAGGATAGCATGTGACGAAATAAATGACATAGACATGGGATGAGACTTGCCTGAGTGCGGAACCTCTTGATGGATGTATATGCATCTTTTGCAGGTTCTTTCTTCAACCTCGTCAAAGTTTGAAATTCCTCCAAGTACTCTGATGATGGAATGTCCGTCAAATCTTCTGGATCAGAACTTTCTTCGTTAGAGACGTGTAACCAAAGGCGCTCTGTAAGTGCCCATATTTTCAGCGTGGATCCACGCTCGTCTGAAGGGAATGTCATATCCTGGATCTTCCTGATTATGTGAAACTTGGTTTCTGTCCAGTGTTGAACTTATGTTCACTTTGAGAGTGATGTATCCATAAGTATTACGAGCGCTCCTTCAAGGTCTCTGATTGAGATGGGAGCATGAGTAGCTTCTTGTCGACTGATGCCTGCGGCTCTGAGGTTTTCAGTGGGATGATGTTGATGGCGGTGCCAGCATCGATCAACGTTCTTCCAAATTCGTTTCTTCGACTGTGGTAAGCAGTCCCCAGTCGTACATCTCTTGGTTTGCGGCTGGAGTCTCAAGAAGTATTTCCGGAATGGACTTCTTGACACGATGTGGTTCAGTGCTGTGAACATGTATCTCTTTTGTGCCTTCGACATATAGAGAAATTCACGTTCGACCAAGGATTGAACTGCCTCTTTGATAGGTTGTTCAGAGAGTGTAAAGGTTATGATTGGGAGAGGATTCTTGTGTACTCCTCCAGTGCCCAGTTGAAGCTATTGTGGATCAGCCTTCTCTTTGGAGACGTGATTCAAAATATTGCAGTTACTTGTCGAATGATTGGTAAATCTATGAAGGTGACAGTACCTTGGATTCTTCATGTTGGCTCTCTATGATGAGCGACAGTTTGATTGCACCGTCTTGAACCAAGACTTCCAGTAACTCGATCATTCCTTCATGAGAAGTTTATTCTGTCCGATCATTTTCCCGTTCGTTGATGCCAGGTCGAGGTTTGTGCAAGATTGGTTATCCTTCCGTGATGCTTTTGTAGGAAGAGGTGTTGGATGTCGCATGTTTGAGAAGAAGCTTTTCTTTTACTTCCTTGAGCAACAACATTCATGGAAGGTTGGACATCGTACTTTTTGTTGATCAGGCGTCGACTGCTCCGAGGTTCCTCGACCTTGTAGACTTTGCTCAGGAAAGCAGGTGTAGTAGTCGCTGATCGTTTTGGCTACTTCATGAAGTTCTGAGAAAGTGTGGAACCGGAGGTTTTCCAGCAAGGCTCTGTAGATCGGGATAATTTTGTTGTCGCACAAGTCTACAAGTTGTTGGTATGTGACGTTTGGGTCGTGGCAGTCCAAGGCTTGAATTCTGAACCTTTTCACATAATCATCAGGATGTTTGCTGCTCCTTCGAAACATCCTTCCTAGATCAGAGAGAGTGACTTGATCTGACACGAAGAAGTATTTTGTGTAGAAAGCATTAATCATCTCTCCCCAATCGGTACTTCACGATGCGATGTTGTTGCACCAGGTGTATGCCTTGCCTTTCAAGGATTTTGAAAATTTCTCTAGACGGACGACATGGTTGTGCTCGTGTTCGCCCAATAATTCTAGAAACCGAGAAATATGTTTTTGAGTATTGCATGTTCCATCAGAAAGAATGAATGTTGGAGCGGTATAACCTTCTGAAAGAGGAATCTTTTGCGTAGCAGCAGGGTATGGAGGCTGGTGATGATGGACATGTGGGGTCTTGTCTTTTCCACGGTTCTCCAGAAGGCGTTACAAATATTCCCGAGTGATGAAGTTTGATGACTCCTTCGCTGATGGACCGTCTGCAGCTTTGCGGGCTTCATCATCATCCACTGTATGAATCGGGATTACCTCAGGATCAGCGTCTGAGGATTTTTCCTTCTCTTTTTCTTTTCCTTGGGTCTTCCCTGACATTGTATTAGTGAGAGCCTTCAGTTGATTAAATAGCTCCTTCTGTGTTGTAGCCATATCGGTTTGATTCTTTGCAAGAGTCTCTTGCACTTTGATGAGATCAGCAATGGTAGGTGGTGGATTTCCTCTGACTTCCTCAAGGTGTCGGCCGAACAAAAGATGACCCTCCGTGTTGACGTGAGTAGGAGTAACATCACCACCGTTAGTGTTAGAGGCCGGAATAGTTTCCGGAATATCCTCGTTGTAGTAGTTGTTGTTGTTGCTAGTGCTAGCGCCGTTTGCGTTGGAACCTGTGACTAACCCAGACCTAAGACCGGAAATCTTGTGAAATTGTGAGATTGCAACCGAGAGAATGATCTCCCATTGTGGTCGCCAATCTGTAGATGGGGAAATATGATTTGCTGGTTTTAAGGAATTGAGGAGACGACCGTACGGAGGAGACTCCTCGAACCGAACGAAATGTTAAACCTCACATAGATGCACCGCTGCAAAGGGGGTGCTTTAGATTCGAGAGATCAATCTGTAGTACTCCGGCCTAAATCAAGACAATGACCGTTCCAGAGTAAATTCGGTCACAAGAGAGGATGGGTTGATCTGTAGGAGGGAAGCTGGGAAATGTGTGGAATTAATGGTAATCAAAGATTGTGGGTGTGTGAATTCCGAATATGATAAGCTCTGAATGATTGAAATTGCTCAATTGAGAGTAGTTGCTCAATTGATGAGTTGATGATCTCGTGTTGTCAATGAGAGACGCGAGATTGATGATACTGTTGATGCCGATCCCTCAATCATGATTCAGAGACTTATTTATATTGCTGGAATTTTAGACACCATGATCCCATGAAGTGTGACAGTTGATGGAATCAAGGAGTGGGGAAGTGGAGATCGTGTTTGAAACCAGTTGCTCAACATGTGGAGACTTGGTCGATTTTCCACCCACTACCTCGTGAATTCCTTCAACTGATTGCACGACTTGCTCACGTTCCATCGTGTGTTTGAACACACGTGCCGTAGACCGCCAGACCAAAACCCTAAGTGATATCTTCCCAAAGTGACACGATTGACGTCTCGTGGTATGTTAGTCAATCGATGACTTCGTGGTTTGATGGGACGATGAGTCCATGTAGTTGCTGAGTTGAACATGATGTTCTGAAACTCATGAGTTGAACATGTCATGAGACATAGGTATAATTATTACAATGAAGTGAGCAAGTATTTCTCATTCGATGGATCGTTGAATATTGATTGTTGAACCAATATTCCTTGGTTTGAGCAAATATTTATCATCTGAGAAAGTGTTTCTCATGTGATGAATTGTTGAATATTTGATCGTCTGAGCATGTGTTGCTCATTTGATGGATTATTGGCAGCGTACCTAAAACATTAATTAGAATACTGGTCGTTGAACCGATCATAGTTAATAAAATTAATGACCATGAGGTCGTCGTAAAATTATTAAGTTTGGAATCTGGAATGATGATCCTTGGATTCAGAAACCCTAATTTGATCAATTGATGATCAATTCATAGTTCGTCAGAAGTTTAACGATGGGACGAAGGAGGGAGCGGCTACATAGGACCGTGGATCAACCATGTAGTGTCCATATGCTCACGTGAGCAAATACAAAGAACTCCTGAAGAGTTGACGATTTGTTGGTGAAAGAATGATTAAATGCTGGTTTAATCATTTATTCGAAAATGCTCGTCTGAGCCTTAGGTGAGAAAACCTAATTAATTATGACGGAGTGAGGGACCGACCGTGGGGTCATGAAACCGTACCTGAGTAGTCACCTGACCGCCTGATGATCACTTCATGTAAATCCAAAGTGTTTGGAAGAGTCTTGGACCTAATACGTGCAATTGTGCAAATTAGGTCAAAACTGTGAAACTTGATGGGACCGGCTTCTGTAAGCCAAAGAGCCAATCTTGATCGGTCAAGATAGCGCGCTCGTTTTCCCCAAGGCGTTCGCCTCTCAGTCCTGAGAATTTTGATATTTTCTGGCGTGCAATTGAGCATCCATTCGAGAAAATATGGCAAAATTAGGGTTTCGACGAAACTGAGGAAAACACCATGAGATGATGGAAACTAATTATAAAATAAGGAATAAGTAGGCGTGGGACCGCGGAGGCTAAGGCATGGTCGGCCGGTCGTGGCCACGGTCCCGTGGTGCCTTTTCCTTAATTTTATAATATTTTGATGATTTTATGAAAAATTCATGAATTTTGAGAAATTTGATGAATTTAGGGAGTTTCCATGAATTGAAGGAGTTTTCATGAGTTCAAGGAAGCAAAAAATATTAAAATAATAAAAACACGGGCGTATGGGACCGCGGAGGCGTGGCTGGCCGGCTAGGGGCCCGGTCCCACGAGTTTTCATAATTTTTTATATTTTTAAAGTATTTTTCTTGATTTGAGGGAATTTTTCCTAATTTGAGAGGAATACCATGAAATCAAGGAATTTGATGAATTCAAGGAAAAATAGAATAAAATAATAAAACAAGGGGCGTGTGGGACCGGCTAGGGCATGGCCGGCCGGCTAGTGGCCCGGTCCCACAAGTTTTCATAATTTTATTTATTATTTGATGATTTGTGCAAAATACCATGAAATCAAGGAGTTTCTTCATGAAATTAGAGAAATAATAATGATAATAAAACAATGAGGAACCGTGAGGTGTGGGGCCGGCTGGGACCAAGGCATGGCCGGTTGGCCAATGGTCATACCCCACACTTCTTTCCTTAATTTTATATTATATCTTACGAATTTATGAAAATATCATGAAACCGAGGAGTTTCTTCGAGACGAAGGAGATTTGATAAAATGAGAGAATTTTCATCAAATCATGTAAAATAATAAAAATGCATTAAAAATATAAAACTGGCGTGGGATTGACCACGACATGGTCGGTCTGTCGTGTGTCCGTGCTCCTAGCACCCTGGTCAATATTTTTAATTATTTATTATTTTCTTCCGTATGTTGCATAGGTTCATCGTTTCGTTGTATTTTGAAATACTCGTTTGTGCGGTGACTATTAGTGCATCGTCGTTGAACACACTTTCACCATTTGGATCAGGGCTTACTTAGAGGTAGCTCAGACGCCCGGTTGTTGATTATTTATTACTAATTGTGGAATTCAGTGGAGAATAATTCACAAAACTGAGTAATAAGATGTTTATTATTAATTCATAGGATCAGCTGAGGATTCGACTACGAATTCAGAATAATAAACTGAGCATTACCATTCCATGTGATCGTAGATTTGACCATAGAATCGGAGTAATTAAGTTTTATCTGTTACCATTTATGAGACCAGTTGTTGATTCGATCATGAAATCGGAGTAATGAGATAATATAGTTATTGCTATTCTATGAGATCAAGTCGTGGATTCGATCATAAAATCAGAACAATTGTTTATTGCCATTCCATGGGACCAGTCGTGGATCCGACCATGGAATATGAGCAATTGTTATTGCCATTCCATGGGACCAGTCGTGGATTTGACCATGGAATAAGAGCAATAATAGATTATTCTGGGAATTCAGTAGTGAATGTCACGGCAGAATTAATCTTAATTAGGAATAAGTAACTTTGTGGCTCTATACTAGTAGAGCAAGCTGTCTAGGAGCATTAATTATCCCGATATGAGCTTGTCGGTAAGTCATATCCTTTATATAGTCAGGGTAAACTCGTTGTTTGTTCCTGAAGACGTTATCGCTCTATACTAGAAGAGCAAGCTGTCTAGGAGCCATCCATCTCGTGATACTATATAGAAATAATCACTGAAAGTGTTCAGTATTCATGAGATATGCCGTTGTCCAGTCGTGAGACTACATATCTACATGTTCTCTGATAGAAAGTACTCTCCGTTGAGAATTCGATGAGAGACCCATGTCTCAATACTCACGTCTGATTGCTGGATCAGAGCTTCGTATAATTATGAGTTTACGATTTTAGCCCTTGTCGAAAGTCCACCATCTACACTAAGTAATCACCTGAGATGGTATGATCGATATTTGTAATTGGTGTGACCGATCCTAGTAATTGGCGTGACCGATCACAAAAGAATTGTGTAATCGATCCTTGTAATTGGTGTAACCGGTCCTAGTAATTGGTGTAACCGATCCTAGTGACTGGTGTGACAGATCACAAGCAATACCTGGTAATTGACGTAACTAAAAAAACGGGGGTCTAACAACACCACCCAATATTTCCATTAGCAATCTGTATGGACTAACTCCGAAATACTTTGCTAGAGAATCAACTAGACAGTCAGACTCAATCTAGATTAAAGTATCTCAAGGAGTTAATATCTCTCTCTTGATTTGATTTTACTCAAGCTAAAAAAAATAACGAGTCTTTATCAAATATAAGGAATACTTGGACGGTACCAAAGACCAATGTCCAAGGATCAATCAACTACAATCAATAACCAAAGGTTGGATTAGAGAAGTTGATGATCACGAACGCACAACCTGTATTATTTCAATTATATAAAATATAATGCGGAAAATAAATAACACATACATCAGAAATTTTGTTAACGAGGAAGCCGCAAATGCAGAAAACCCCGGGACCTAGTCCAGATTGAATACACACTGTATTAAGCCGCTACAGACACTAGCCTACTGCAAACTAACTTCAGATTGGATTACAGTTGAACCCCAATCAGTCTCCCACCGATCCAAGGTACAGTTGTACTCCTACGCCTCTGATCCCAGCAGGATACTACGCACTTGATTCCCTTAGCGGATCTCACCCACAACCAAGATTTGTTGTAACCCAAAATCACAAACTTGATAATAAACAAATCTGTCTCACACAGAAAAGTCTATAAAAGGATAAATTTGTCTCCCACAGATAAACCCTAGGTTTTGTTCCGTATTTAGATATAAAATCAAGGTGAACAAGAACCAATTGATAATCCGGTCTTATATTCCCGAAGAACAACCTTCATTAATCAATCACCTCTCTACAATCCTTCCTGACTACACAAGCGGATTGTCGAGGAATCACAAACAGTGAGACGAAGATGTTTGTGACTTCTTTATCTTGCCTATCGGAAAACTCTCACGATCTCAAACCAATCAATCGATTGTACTCGTACGATAGAAGATGCAAGATCAGATCAAACAACTATGATAAAGTAGTATCGGTCTGGCTTCACAATCCCAGTGAAGTCTTTAAGTCGTTAACCTGATTTTAGAGAAGAAAATCAAAGGTTAATGGAGATCGAATCTAGCGGGCGCACTAGTAGCACACAGACGTGTGGGGATTAGTTTTGCACAATACTAGATGTCTCCTTTATATAGCCTTCAAATCAGGGTTTTGCCTTAGTTACAAAGCAATCCTTATTCACCGTTAGATGAAAACCTGATTTAGATTCAAGCTAATATTTCTCAACCGTGAGATTAAAAACTTAGCTTGTCACACACACTTGGGTATATGTTTACTGGGTTCGTGAAAACCATGCCCAAACGTGTACGTGTATGTTGGTTCAACATAGTAACCCAAAAGGTTAACCATATGAGCATTTCATATTAACCTTGTTCTTCTTCACCATAACTAGTTCAATTGACTCAAATGAACTAGTTAAAGAGTTGTTCAATTTCTATGAGATCTTATGTAACTACACAAGACACAATTGAAACAAAGATGATTCGATTCGATTGAATCGGCTCATGAACATTATAGCCACGGTTTGCATAAATCATTCCTTAGTAATTTAAGTTTCATGTTCAGAGCACATCTTTAGATCATAACCTCTTAAGTTCACAAACAAGTTCGCGGACTTAATTAAACCGGTTGAGTTTTCCAAACTCAGCAGAAATTCTTGGAAAGAGAACTTCCGCCAGTTCGCGGACTGAGTTTGCATAAACGAGTTTTGGAAAATCCCAGCAGAAATTCTCGGTCGAGAACTTCCGAAAGTTCGCGGACTTGGCAAGCCAATTCCACAATCCTCCCGATTTCTCTTGATCAACAAAGTTCGAAAACTTCGGTTCAAGGAATACATGGTTATGTAATCTAAACTCTCATTTCAATCATTGAGACATTCTTAGAGGACGCTATGTAGCCGTTATTCACAGACCGATTCACGTCAGAGCAATTCTTAAAGTGATTGAAACTTTTCATGACTTTCGTCACTAGGTGAAGATAAACTTGATCAAAGCGAAACGCTTTACCAACACACGATTTCGAGATAAAAGATAAGAAATGAATGCTCAGCTCGAAACGTCAAATGTGTATGATCTAGTCTATATAGTAGACGACTTTTGTCTCATAAGAAGTAGGAGATAAAAGAGATAGACTTTTGAGTGATAGATAAGTTCGTCTCCACATACCTTTTTGTTGATGAAGTTCCACGGTTCCTTGTATAGATCTTCGTCGTTGTATGATGAATCGCCATGCAGTCCTTGAGCTCAACTACACTTTTCTATCCTAGTACGAGACTTAGCTATGTAGGCTAGAAATCAAGACTTATAGTTTTGATCACTAACATTGACAAACATGCTTGAGGTAGCAACGCATGTGAGGTTGACCGAGCTATGCTCTAACAGTAACCGATCCTGGTAACTGATGTAACCGGTCCTGGTAACTTGTGTGTCCGATCACAAGTAATCCATATTAAGGTATAACCAATCCTAGTGATTGGTAGAACCTATTGAACCCATGATTGTGATTTGATATTTGATCAATCACATAGTTGTCTTGGAATACATATGAACCAATTCTAAACTTTTTTGGAAGTGTGGTATAATCGATTCCAAGATTGTAAATATGAAAGATGATTGACAAAGAAAAGATGTCAACATACTTTGAATACAAACAGTAACTCCTATCTTTTACCGTCGAAGTTATTCCTTAATTACTCAAGGAGATCCCGGTCTGAAATAAATTAAGAATCTTTTAATTAAGGTTGTTAGTTTTTTATGCTTTAATTACCAGCAATTAAATGCATATATCTAGAGAATAAAAATTAGTAATGTGCATTTACTAATTGGAGATTTTCTATTGAGAGATTTCGGAAAATATTGGACAAAGCATTTCCAGGAATTATGAAAACTGATTTGGGCATTTATTGCATATCTTGAGAATACTTCGGTTTTGGAAATTCTTTGGTGTCCAAACATCCTTGGTATATAAATACCTATGTTTGCACTTCTAGCAAACTATCCTAAGAGCTAGGCAAACTTCATCTTTTTGGTGTTTCTGGTGGAGCCGTCTATCCGGAGAGGAAAATAACCTAATTAGGCGAAATCTCTTACGACCGCTCGTTTAAAGACTTCTGGGGGATCAAGAAGCTCTACGAGTACCATTGGTGGGAAACTATATTATTGCAGTTTATTAGTTTTCGATTGATTTGATTGACTAACGGTTGTTGAACTTTGATTGCACCTAGTTTGTTTATTCTTGAGAATTTTCTCTTATGATATAATATTCACTCAAACTAGATCGAAGTGTCGACAAGATATTTAGAGCTGTTTGTAGATGTAAAGATATCTTGTGATAATCCATTGTTAACAAACTTCGTTCTGTGCGTGATTGATCACAAGAGATTCAAGTGGTGTTGTGCAGGTTTAATTGAATATTAAAGAAGATTTGAAGACGAAGAAGATTTCTTACTGGTTTTTCATATCTTTGTGTAGAACAAACCTTGATCGGCTGGGATCCAACTAGAATCAGATTTATTCGATTGATTAGTTGCGTGAGATCGGTAACACCTAATAGTTCTCTTGAATTCTATTCTGATTGTTACAAATCCGAATCTTATTACTTAGGTAATAGAGATTGGATTGATCTAACCAGGAAAAGGAGTTTATTAGTTTAAACGGAAGAGCCTTTGCATATGACTTGAGATATATTTATCTGGAAAGAATCAATAGAGTTTTTACCAAACAGATTTATTGTTCCTTTACTGTTTGGAATACGATCCAAAGGTATTTTTCCAGTGCATGCACTTATTGAATGTCGGAAGCGCAAGGATACTAAAGCAACTAAGTGAACTGGTTTTAGTTGCTTGGTCTCAACTATACGAAGTTTGGTTTAGATTTTGTATAGCGTCTTAATTATGAGAGTATTCAATTCTGGACTTGGTCCCGGGGTTTTTCTGCATTTTCGGTTTCCTCGTTAACAAAATCTTGCTATGTCTTTTACTTTTCTATTTCCGCAATTATAATTGTTTATTATAATTAGAAGTAAAATACACAAACGTTAACTACGTATTACTTGATAGTGATCCTTTAAATTTTGGTTAAGTCTGAAACTATTATCACGTAATCACACTTTGATTGTTGTATTGTCTCGATCTTGTATCCATAGACGATAACACAAAGTGTGAATACCTATTTGTCGTATTGTCTCGACTTTGTCCATAGACAATCACTTTCGGTAAGAGGACTTATAGGTAGATATTTTAAAGATTGTGGTATATTTGGGTATCCTCGTCTTTTCAATTGGTATCAGAGCCGACAAACACGAAAATATCTAGCAATCAGTGTTTGGTGCAATCCAACCTATAAGAATTGAATCTATGTCTTATTCAGTTAACGTACCACCAAGATTTAATAGTATAAATTACCCATTATGGAAATATGTTATGAGAACTTTTATTCAATCCAGAGATTTAATAGTTGGCTATTAGTCGAAGATGAATATGAACGACCTGAAGTGGAATATTCAGAAACTGAGTTTAAACGCTTAGCGTTCTATACATATGAAGAAAGATCTCTTGCAGAACAAAATTCTGATGGTTTGAATCCCATAATACATGCAGTAAGTCATGATCTTTTACATCATGTTCTGTCATGTGAAACTTCTAAGGAAGTATGGGATACTCTTGAGACTGTATTTGAAGGAAATAATTCCGAAAGAGAGGCTCGACTTCTATCTCTTTCTTCTAAATGAGAATTCCTTAAAGTGGATGATAATGATACCTTCGAGGAGTTTAACTCTAAACTTTCTGAGATTGTCAATGCTTCTTTCTCCCTTGGAAAGACTATACCTGAAAAGGAAATAGTATGCAAGATTCTCATATCGTTACCATCCAGATACGAGTCTAAGAAACATGCCATAATAGAAGCCAATGATATTTCTATACTTTCTCGAAGCTCTCTTATAGGAAAGTTGAATATCTTTGACAAAGAAACTCTACTGAAGAACCGAAATGTTGGATATGATGTCTCAGCTAATACAAATCAATCTTCGAAAGAAGTATGTATAAACCTGACTGAGAAACGTTGTCAAGAGGATGAAATACTTGTTGAAAAAGAGCTTAACTCAACAATTGTACTCCTAACACAACGTATTAATGACGTTTTATTGAAAGATAAATCTAATCATGATACGTTATCTTTTTGTCATGAAAAAGGTAATGAAAAATCCAATGTTTCAAGTGTCGTAGATTCAGACATATGGAAAAACATTGTTCTAGCAGAAAAGCTCAGAAGTGCAACAAGGATTACGTCTCTACTCTAGATGATATCCCGGAGGAAAAACCCTATGAAGGAATATCAAGCTGTAATGCACTTCTTGCCAATTCTAACAGTGATGTATCTTGTGAGTCTAATCAACTCCTAAAGAACTGTTTAGAAAAACTTGAGTTGGGAATTAAGGAAAGTCGAAGATTAAGTCTAGAACTTGAAAGCCTTATGAAGCCCCTATCAGATAAAACTCAAGAGGTAAAGCCTCAGCAAGAAAAATTGGTTGACATACCAAAAAGGTCAGAAGCTAATTCTTCTGATAATAGGTTAAGTTCTTTATGTGGAGAAAATAACCACACTACAATCTTCCATGGAAATCTCCTACAAAATAAATTCATCAAGGCACTTCGCAAGGGCATAAAGATTTTGAAGGATGATGAGTTTATTAGATCTCAAAAAGAAGTTGCAGACTCTTGCAATAACAAGAGAAATAAGGAACACAAAGAAACACAATCTATTGTGTTTATAAATCATCCTAAGGATGTCTTTGTTACCTGTGGTGAGATTAATCCTCACCTCAACATACGCTGATTGTGTTGAAAAAAATGCATCATCACTTGTTGCCCAAATTCTATTTGTGAGGAGGCATAAAACTGGGCAGAATGTGCAAATCTGTTCTTTAGGTAACAATAATCTCATAATCGATATCTTTTACTTTTGGGATAAATATATTCGGTTTCCACAAACCAAACTATATCACCCCTTGTTTTTCTCTTATCCTATATATATATATTATATATTCTTCTTTTCTTAAAGAAGACTACCTTGCATCAATGGAGAAATCGGTAAAGGAAGGGTCATTTCTTGATGATTTAGCACTTTGTGCATCGGTTATGATTGAAACTCGAGGTGTCTCACAACATGATAATCTTTGTAGTTGCAGGATATCCTACAACACACCCCTTGTAATAATTTGTATATCTAAACATAAAAATGATGATAAGAATGCTAAAATTGTAAAGAGACACAAGGTTTACATGGTTCGATCAATTTGATCTACATCCACGGTGTTAGGTTTTACTATGATTATTTGTAATTACATCTTGATTACATGGAGACTCCATTAATGAGTATTTGGAGCTCTAGGTTCTTGAAGGAGGAAGAAGAAGGAGATAATAATAATACAACCAATTCTACTTTCTCTCTATACAGAATGTATCCTCTCCTAAAGTGTGTCTCTCTTTCTGATTATCTATCTCCTTTCTCTCTCTTTCCTTTCTCTTTATATAGGTGTTTACATAGTGGATCGCAGCTAATGTACAACTAACATTTCCCCTAATTTCGGATCTGGCTTGCGGTATTTTCGCAAGATTACAAATGTAACATTCGCAACATTCCTAATTTTCGCAAGATCATCACACTTTTCTCATGTTTAAGTTGATGTCATCTGTTATATCGTTTCTGAAATCATCCTGCGATGTCTTCTCGATGTGTTGTTAATAATTTCGCAAGCATATTCTTCTGTGCGAGATTCTGATCCTACATATTGCCTTTTTTTTCTTGAATATTGCTTGAAAAACGATCTTTAAGAAAAAATCCACCTTGTTGTAGTTGTTGGAGGAACGAGCGAAAGAATATCGAACTTGAAAAGTACGTACTTGCCTCTATCTTTTGTGAAGTTCTGGAACGTTGCGAAGTAAATAAGAAGTATCAACCCTTGAAGTATGCGAAGTATGAAGTATCCTTGATGAAGTATAAAAAGTACTTAATCCTCGAAATATAATAAGAACTCTGCGAAGTAAATAAGAAGTATCTGTCCTTGAATGATAAGTATTGCCTTTATTCGTGCGAAATTATTACTCCATTTTTGGTGAGGATTTTTATTGTTCATTAGCGAACGTCCACTTTGGGAATGATTCTTGCCGAGGAGATAAAGAACATAAAATGTTTTCTTGGTAATCCATAGTTGCCTCTGTTCTTTATCTATGAGGGTAGAATCCTTGAGAAAATGTTGAATGTGCGAATTGTTTCATTGTTCTTATCTTTGCCTCTGTCTCATGTTTTGTGCTCATGCAATAGTATAATCTCTTCAAGTTGCTTATAATTGTGCGAAATAATTGAGCGAGATAATCACATCATTCGGAAGAATCATATTCTGCGAAATTCTGATACATTCTACGAAATTTTGAATCATTCTGCGAAATTCTGAATCATTCTGTGAAGTTCTGAATAATCTTGCGAAATTCTTGAATAATCCTGTGAAATTCTGAATAATCCTGAATAATTCTGCTAAATTTTGCGATATTATTGTGAAATTCTGCAATATTATTTCGTACATTTTTGTAAAGTACTTATGCGAATATAATGCTTATGTGATGATTATGTTATGAAATGTGTATGCGATGTTTATGCCATGAAATGCTTATGCAATGCTTTTATGATGCGAGTATGATGCTTGTATGATGAGAATGCTTATCTATTGCAATGTATAGTTAATGTTTGTGTTACTTAGCTCACTTTGCTGTCTAAAATTGATGTAGCTCTAAATTGCTTCCACTCTTCATTTCTCTGCCTTTTTCTTTAGTGTATGCATTCTTCTTCGTGTAGTTATTGTTCTTCACAAGTTCTTACTTATTTTTCATCTTCCATCTTTCATGCACTATTAGTATCTCATAACAGTATGATCATAATATCAAGTCTGCGGCATTTTCACTGCCTCACTTTCATTTCCATGTACATATTCGCAAGCTTGTTTGCTTACATATAATCATTCTCGCAAGCTTACTTGCTTACTCATTTTCTTATGTGGTCTTATTTTTCCTTCCTAGTTAAAGGTCTTATTTTGCCACCTCTTGTCATTGCGACAAAATCGCAGGACGTCTTTGCACTTTCATGCAAAAACCCATTGATCTTGCCTTAACTTTTTCTTTTGTATTATTGCCTCTTCAGGATTGTTGCGACAATATGACAGGCCTAAATATTCTTGCGAAAATAAAGCCCCATGACATTGCCGTCTTGCGACGAAATCCAGGACGTCTTCACACTTTCATGTAATGACCCATTGATCTCGTCTTATCTTTTTCTCTAGTATTATTGCCTCTCCATGATTGTTGCACAAATATGACAAGTCTTAATACCCTTGTGAGTAAAAAGCCTCATGACATTTGCGTCTTAAGACACTTATCATCTCCCTAATGGAGGGTGCCACCCTTATCTCCCCCCTGGTTGCCCCTTCAAGGAGGCGTACTTCTACCATACAAGGTTAGCTCCTCCCATCCGGTCTTAACAACAACCAGTTATTTTCGCAGCCTCTTGTCCCTTTTACCTATAGGGCTTATGGTTACGAGACTGCACCCTAAGTAGGGTTTTCTTCGGGCCGAGTGCAGTATAAGCCAAGACTTGTCAAGAATGGCAAGGTACGCTCCAGACTCCCCTGGCACTCTTGACTCAACCGTGTACCTCGGCGCCTTAATCATATTCTGCACTCCTTAGAAGAGACCCCTAGTCGTCCAACCTAAAGCAAAATCTTAGATTGAAAATCCAAGGTACCTCTCCTGGATGGGCTTTATTGACCCAAATCTCCATGACTCAGGTTCCAGGGGCGGTGTAACCTTTTCGCTGAGTCATGCAACAGGTACCCCCTTCTATGACGTACTTTAGGTCTTACATTTTCCTCTTGCGAAATTTTATTCGCGAACTAGGGTGTACGCCATAAAGGTTCGCCTCTATCTGCGAAATTTTATTCGCGTTTCTGCGAAATGTTCGCGTCTCTTTGTTTCTGCGAAATGTTCGCATTTCTTTATTCTCTCATTCATCTTTTGATTTCTGTCATCTCTTTCATTCATTCTTTCATTTCTGTCATCTCTTTCATTCATTCTTTCATTCTCATAATATTATATCATTTGAAGCAAAATAAATATTCAAGAGAAATTCTAATACATTGGAATTCTAAAATCTTTGTAGTTGTGAAATCTTTGTAATACATTTCTTTTATCAAAAATTTTCATTTAATTGCAAGTTTAAATCGTTTTTCTTTTTTTTTGATTTCCTTTGTATAACTTGTTTCGTCTCATCCGATAAACATCTTTCATGGAAATGATCCTAATGAGGTCTTATGCAGCCTGTTGATGGAAGGTCTTACTAGCCTGTTGATGGAAGGTCTTATTTTGCCTCCTACTACTCTTCATGTTAGATATCATTCTCATTTGAAACGAAGCAAATTTTCAAGAAAAATATATAAATTGATCTGTGCGAGATTTTTCTCGCTTTCTTTTGTAATTGTGGAATCTTTGTAATTCTGAAATTTCTGTAATTCTGCGATTATATCGCCTTTTGTAAATCAAATCAAAAATCTTTTATTTTCTGTAAAAGAAATATTCTAGAAATATATATAAATCGAATTTTTTCGTTTTTTTTTTGTAATTTTGAAATCTTGAAATCTTAGTAATTTTTGAAATCTTGAAATTTTTGTTATCGTGCGATTGAATCGCTTTTTGTAAATCAAATCTAAAATCCTTTTATTCGTTCTTAGTATAAAGTAAAATGTTTAAGGAAGTGGTACTTATCTTTCATGTGAGTCGCTGTTGTTGTCAAAGAAGTGAATAAATTCCTTGAAATGTATGAATTTCGCGCAACAAAAAGAAGTATGAGAAGTGAGACTTGAACCCTTGACCTGCTTCTTGGATTTTCTCACACCATACCAACTGTGCTAAGCCTCTCTTGCGAAATAATCAAATTCCAACTGTGTGAGAGGCAATTCTGTATAAATTTCGTATAACAAAAATAAACATGTGAGAAGCAAGAATTGATCCCGCGACCTGCTGCTTGCATTCATGCCTCCTGACCAACTGTGCAAGCTTCTTCTTTACGAAATATCTCTGCGAAATTATCATCAACTCTCTTCTGTGCGAAATAATCATCAACTCTTTTCTGTGCTAACCAAGTGTGCGAACTCTCTCATGCGAAATAATCAAAAACAAATATGCGAGTGGCAAGAATTAATCCCATGACATTCTCCTTGCGAAGTATCACACTGAACCATCTGTGACAATTCTGCTGTGCGAAATAACTAAACAACTGTAAACCTTTATCCTCATCTTTACCCTTAATAGCTTAAATATAAATATGCGAAAAAGGCACGCGTGAGGTGGGAATCAAACACGCGACAATGAGCTCATAAACTTCGCACATGACCAATTGTGCTGCCTCTTGTTTGCGAAATTATTCATTTTTTCGCTCTCTGTAAAAAAGAATAAAATTATTTTCGCAGGCTAATTCGAACTTGCGACCACGAACGCACATACTGCTCTCTGGACCAATTGTGCAAGGACCTCTCTGCGAAATTAACGCATAACTTTTTTCCTTATTCTTTTATTCTCCCATGCAAATGAGAAGAAAATGAAAAATATGTGTCTCTGCGAATTCGAACCCGTGACCTATTTGTTGTTCGCTCAGCCTTGAACCATCTGTGCGAATTTCTGTTTGTGACAGAAATCACAACTTCTGACTCTTATCATCATCTTCGTCTTTCCTTTGTTTCTTCACAAAATGCCTCTTGTTTTCTCCTGAACATGAAAATCTTCCACCGAAACTTCCATTTTTTCCTTAAATTTCACCACAACAACTAATTTTTTTCTCTCACTCTTTTCATGTCTTTGAATTGTTGATGATGTTTACTCCCTGAAAGTGTGATTTCTTCCATAAAATTTCCATTTTTGAACCTAAACTTTGTAGATCTATAAAAATATGAACAATAGCTAATCTTCATGAAAATTTCTTGATCCAACAAGTTACAGGAAGGATAAATCCTTTACTCGCTCCCTGTTTCTAGCGCCAAAAATATAGTTGCATGAAATCCTACAACACACCCCTTGTAATAATTTGTAGATCTAAACATAAAAATGATGATAAGAATGCTAAAATTGTAAACAGACACAAGGTTTACATGGTTCGATCAATTTTATCTACATCCACGGGGTTAGGTTTTACTATGATTATTTGTAATTACATCTTGATTACATGGAGACTCCATTAATGAGAATTTGGACCTCTAGGTTCTTGAAGGAGGAAGAAGAATGAGATAATAATAATACAACCAATTCTACTTTCTCTCTCTACGGAATGTATCCTCTCCTAAAGTGTGTCTCTCTTTCTGATTATCTATCTCCTTTCTCTCTCTTGCCTTTCTCTTTATATAGGTGTTTACATAGTGGATGACAACTAATGTACAACTAACATTTCCCCTAATTTCGGATCTGGCTTGCGGTATTTTCGCAAGCTTACAAATGTAACATTCGCAACATTCCTAATTTTCGCAAGATCATCACACTTTTCTCATGTTTAAGTTGATGTCATCTGTTATGTCGTTTCTGAAATCATCCTGCGATGTCTTCGTGATGTGTTGTTAATAATTTCGCAAGCATATTCTTCTGTGCGAGATTCTGATCCTACAATCTTCAAGATTCTCTGTGAGGACAGATTCTTACTATTAGAAGTTGTATTAGACATCATGAGCTAATGATAAAGGATTCAAAAGAAGTACTAGATGGTCTTCATTCTCAACTCCTTGAGATGAACAAATATTTTGCTGGAAAAGGAAGTGCTCAGAAGAATCTAAATCCATAATTTGAAAGCGATCTTCACAAGACTCGCAATTTAAAATAGACATCAGTTTTTTATTTATTTCAATTATTGTATAAGGTCTATTTTTGAATAAAAATATCAATTATTTATGAATAAAATTATTATTTTATAATTTTTCTTGTGATAGTTTCCGATTAAATATCTTGTGCTTGAATGTCTATATTATTGCTATGTGTTCTCGGTTTATGGGATGTCTGATTTCGGTTTTCATAACCTTAATATTCGATCTCATATTATGTGAACCTGTAGATGGTGGATTTTCGACAAAGGCTAAATTCATAAACTCATAATTATACGAAGCTCTGATTCAGCAATCAGACGTGAGTATTGAGACACGGGTCTCTCATCGAATTCTCAACGGAGAGTACTTTCTCTCAGAGTACATGTAGATATGTAGTCTCACGACTGGACAACGACATATCTCATGAATACTGAATACTTTCAATGATTATTTCTATATAGCATCACGAGATGGATGACTCCTATACAGCTTGCTCTGCTAGTCTAGAGCGATAACGTCTTTAGGAACAAACAACGAGTTTACCCTGACTATATAAAGGATATGACTTACCGACAAGCTCATATCAGGATAATTAATGCTCCTAGACAGCTTGCTCTACTAATATAGATCCACAAAGTTAATTATTCCTAATTGCTCCTATTCCATGGTCGAATACACGACTGGTCCCGTGGAATGGCAATAACAATTGTTCTGATTCTATGATCGAATCCACGGCTTGATCTCATAGAATAGCAATAACTATATTATCTCATTATTCCGATTTCATGATCGAATCCACAACTGGTCTCATAAATGGTAATAGATAAATCTTAATTACTCCGATTCTATAGTCGAATCTATGATCCCATGGAATGGTAATGCTCACTTTATTATTATGAATTCGTAGTCGAATCCTCAGCTGATCCTATGAATTAATAATAAACATCTTATTACTCAGTTTTGTGAATTATTCTCCACTGAATTCCACAATTAGTAATAAATAATAAACAATCGGGCGTCTGAGTTACCTCTAAGTAAGCCTCGATTCAAATGGTGAAGGTGTATTCGACGATGATACACTAACAGTCACCGCACGAACGAGTATTTCAAAAATACAACGAAACGATGAACCTATGCAAAATAGAGAAGAAAATAATAATTAATTAAAAATATTGACCAGGGTGCTGGGAGCGCGGACACACGACCGACCGACCGTGTCGAGGTCAATCCCACGCCAGTATTATATTTTTAATGCATTTTTATCATTTTCCATGATTTGATGGAAATTCTCTCATTTTATCAAATCTCCTTCGTCTCGAGGAAACTCCTTTCATGGTACTTCCATAAATCCATAAAAAATAATATAAAATTAAGGAAAGGAGTGTAGGGAGTGACCATTGGCCAACCAGCCATGCCTTGGTCCCAACCGGCCCCACACCCCACGGTTTTTTATTATATTATTATTATTATTATTTCTCTAATTTCATGAAAAAACTCCTTGATTTCATGGTATTTTTGCACAAATCATCAAATAATAATAAAATAAAATAAATTATGAAAACTTGTGGGACCGGGCCTTGGCCGCCCCACACGCCCTAGCCGGTCCCACACACCCCTTTGTTTTATTATTTTATTATTAGTTTTCCTTGAATTCATCAAATTCCTTGATTTCATGGTATTTATCTCAAATTAGGAAAAATTCCCTCAAATCATCAAAATACCTAAAAATATTAAAAAATTAGGGAAACTCGTGGGATTGGGCCCTACCCGGCCGGCCATGCCTTCCACGGTCCCACACGCCCTTGTTTTTATTATTTTAATATTTTTTGCTTCCTTGAACTCATGAAAACTCCTTCAATTCATGGAAACTCCCTAAATTCATCAAATTTCTCAAAATTCATGAATTTTTCATAAAATCTTCAAAATATTATAAAATTAAGGAAAAGGCACCATGGGACCGTGGTCACGACCGGCCAACCATGCCTTGACCACGGCGGTCCCACGCCTCCTCATCCCTTATTTTATAATTATTTTTCATCATCTCATGGTGTTTTCCTCAGTTTCTTCGAAACCCTAATTTTGGCATATTTTCTCGAATGGACGCTCAATTGCACGCCAGAAAATATCAAAGTTCTCAGGACTGAGACGCAGACGCCTTGGGGACACAAGAACACTATCTTGACCGACCAAGATTGGATCTTTGGCTCACGGAAGCCGGTCCCATCAATTTTCACAGTTTTGACCTAATTTGCACAATTGCTCGTATTAGGTCCAAAACTCTTCCAAACACTTTGGATTTTCATGAAGTGATCGTCAGGCGGTCACTTGACAACCCAGGGCCGGTTTCATGACTCCATGGTCGGTCCCTCGCCTCGTCATAATTAATTAGGTTTTCTCACCTAAGGCTCAGACGAGCATTTTCGAATAAATGATTAAATCAGCATTTGATCATTCTTTCATCTACAAAATCCTCAACTCTTCAGGAGTTTTTTTTATTTGCTCACGTGAGCATATGGACTACATGGTTGATCCACGGTCCCATGTAGTCGCTCCTTCCTTCGTCCCATGGTTAAAATTCTGACGAACCATGAATTGATCATCAATTGATCAAATTAGGGTTTCTGAATCCAAGGATCATCATTCCAGATTCCAACCTTAATAATTTTACGACGACCTCATGGTCATTAATCTTATTAATTATGCTTGGTTCAACAACCAGTACTTTAATTAATATTTTGGTCATGCTGCCAATAATCCATCAGATGAGCAACACTTGCTCAAACGATCAAATATTCAACAATTCATCACATGAGCAACACTTGCTCAGATGATAAATATTTGCTCAAACCAAGGAATATTGGTTCAACAATCAATATTCAACGATCCATCGAATGAGAAATACTTGCTCACTTCATCGTAAGAACTATACCTCTGTCTCATGACATGTTCAATTCATGAGTTTCAGAACATCATGTTCATCTCAGCGACTACATGGACTCATCGTCCCATCAAACCACGAAGTCATCAATTGACTAACAAACCACGAGACGTCAATCGTGTCACTTGGGGGGATATCACTTAGGGTTTTGGTCTGGCGGTCTATGGCACGTGTGTTCAAACACACGATGAAATGTGAGCAAGTCGTGCAATCAGTTGAAGGAATTCACGAGGTAGTGGGTGGAAAATCAACCAAGTCTCCACATGATGAGCAACTGGTTTCAAATACGATCTCCACTTCCCCACTCCTTGATTCCATCAACTGTCACACTTCATGGGATCATGGTGTCTAAAATTCCAGCAATATAAATAAGTCTCTGAATCATGATTGAATCATCATCGTCAGTATCATCAATCTCACGTCTCATCGACAACACGAGATCATCAACTCATCAATTGAGCAACTACTCTCAATTGAGCAATTTCAATCACTCAGAACTTATCGTATTTAGAATTCACACACCCACAATCTTTGATTACCATTGATTCCACATATTTCTCAGCTTCCCTCCTACAGATCAACCCATCCTCTCTTGTGACCGAATTTATTCTGGAACAGTCATTGTCTTGATTTAGGCCGGAGTACTACAGATTGATCTCTCGAATCTAAAGCACCTCCTTTGCAGCGATGCATCTGTGTGAGGTTTAACATTTCACTCGGTTCGAGGAGTCTCCTCCGTACGGTCGTCTCCTCAATTCCTTAAAAACCAGCAAATCATTTTTCCCCATCTACAGATTGGCGACCACATTGGGAGATTAATCTCTCGGTTGCAATCTAACAATCTCACAAGATGGTTGGTCTTAGGACTAATTCAACTAATTTATATCAGAATATTTCAAACGGCAACATTCCTCATGTTACACCTGGCGACATGGAAGGCAGAGGGATCCCGACTTTGGCAGAGTTGGCTCAAATCCTAGAGGTCCATACCAGGAACATGGACCTGATGAAGGAGACGATAAACCACATCCGAGTTAGGCGGTACCTCCGCTTCAGAAGTCTCAACACCGGGAAATTAAGCGTCATCTGACCCTAAAATCAACGGCTTCACCACGTACGAGAAGCCGGTGGAACAAGAGGTCACACATTTGATCGAAAATCTATGTGAACTCCAGCACTTCTCTAGGGATCAGCGCAGAGACACATTTTCAGCACTCAACCAGATATCATCCAGCGTGCAAATAACGCCACCAACACCATCAGTTGAAGAAGTCTCCCTAGTGCCTGGGCATTCGATCGACAACATCTCTTTTGGATAAGAAGATCGCATGACGGATGAAGGACACAACCGAGCATTGTATGTCACTGGTTTCATCAAAAGCACCGAATTTGGAAGAGCTCTTGTTGACACCGGTGCTTCTACCAACATTGTCACTATGAAGACTCTCAGGATGGCCAAGTTCCCACAAGGTAAAATCGTTCGCTATCCCATCCTAATGACAGGATTTGAAGGAAGTCAAAACCATACATATGGGTATGCATACATAGATTTGAGGGTGGGGCCGATTCGATCAAAAGCGAAGTTTCATGTGATCGAGCAAGAACCTGACTACCATATAATACTGGGACGCCCATGGATCCATGATAAAAAGGTGGTTCCTTCAACATACCATCAATGCATGAAGGCCCTGCTCGAAAACAAGATCGTTCGCATTCCGGCTTCATCATCTCCTTATGCTCTCGTCTATGATACTGAGTTCCTTGAATCTCAAAAAGGCGTCCCGGAACCTCCAAGCAGGATTCACAGTACTCCACTTCCAAGATGGAAGACTATCGAGAAGGCTGATAAAGATCTGTCATCCTCAGCTGATAAAATGATCAAGTCACCTACTACACCGGCTAAACGCCATAATGATCAAGTCTCAACTCCAGGGACAAACTTCACGACCGATCGAGACGTAGAAGGGAGAGTCATTTATCGCCGACGGAAAGATTAGCAATTAATCGGGGAGAACGATGAAAAGTCTCCCCACCATGAAGAATCGTGTCAGAGTGAGCTATCACTTGAAGAAGAAGTCCAAGATGCCCCACGACAACTACAGGACGACACTGACTCTACCACTGACGATCTTGAAACAATCAACATTGGGACTGAAGACGATCCAAGGACAATCCTGATCAGTTCAGCGCTATCACCAGAGGAGCGGACCGAGCTGGTAAAATTATTGAAATAATATCAAGATGTCTTCGCCTGGACGTACAAAGAAATGCCGGGTCTGGATGACAAACTCGTCACCCATCACCTGCACATCGTCCCTGGTTCCAAAGCTATCAAACAACCGCCCAGACAATTTAGACACGAATTCGAGGAGCAAATCAAGGTCGAGATCCAGAAACTGTTGCAGTAGGGTTCATCAAGCCTATTCTTCATCCAACATGGCTAGTAAATGTGGTACCTGTTAAGAAGAAAAATGGTCAAATCAGATGTTGTGTCGACTTCAGGAACTTGAATAAATGTTGTCCAAAGGATGATTTTCCTCTACTCAACATTGACATGCTCATCGATGCAACCAGTGGTCACTGTATGTTCTCATTCATGGACGGCTATAGTGGGTACAACCAGATCAAGATGTATGAACATGACGCCAACAAGATTGCGTTCCGTACTCCCATTGGGAATTTTCACTACACTGTGATGCCCTTTGGATTAAAAAATGCTGGTGCCACCTATCAACGAGCCATGACTGCCATATTCCACGACATGATGCACAAGAAAGTGGAAGACTATGTTGATGATGTGGTGGTAAAATCAAAGACCAGGGCATCTCATCTCGAAGTTCTAAGGCAGGTGTTTGAAAGATGCAGGGAATACAAATTAAAAATGAAACCTTTGAAGTGCGCATTCGGAGTTTCTTCCGGAAAATTCTTAGGATTCCTGGTCACGGCTGAAGGGATCAAAGTCGACCCAGACAAGGCAAAAGATATTACCACCATGCCTCCTCCACGTACCGTGAAGGAACTACAGAGCTTTATGGCAAGGTAAATTATATTCGACGCTTCATTCCTGGATTAGCTCAACTCATTGCTTCGTTCACACCTCTGCTGAAGAAAGGAGAAAGCTTCACCTGACATCTGTTCAACAAGAAGCTTTCCATAAAATACAACAGATATTATTGTCACCGGACGTCATAAGGTTTCCAGTGCAGGTACGACCCCTGATTCTTTACACAACCTCCAGTGACGTCGCCATTGGCGAACTCCTCGCTCAGGAAGACGACGAAGGCGTCGAACGACCGATTTACTACTTCAGCCGCACAATGAGAGATTCTCAACTCCGATATCCAAAGGCCGAAAGGGCATGCCTGGCATTGGTACATGCAATCCAGAAGTTCAGACATTACTTACTATCTAACAGGGTCGTATTCATCTCCAAAGCTGATCCCATAAAGTTCTTGCTATCAAAGCCAACCTTGATAGGAAGACCAGCGAAGTGGCTACTCCAGATGTCAGAATTTGACATAGCTTGCACGCCACCTAAATCCATCAAAGGTCAAGCGGTCGCAGACTTGCTCGCTGTTTTTCCAGGGGAAGACACAACAACACTACATGAAGAAGTGCCCGACGAATTCCCAGACATCTTGGTCATCAAGGAAGAAACATGGCTTCTATACTTTGATGGATCTTCCACCCCTAGTAGTGACACCGGAGGAGCGGGCATAATGCTGGTGTCTCCATCTGGTGAAGTTTTCTCACATTCGTTCAAGTTGGATTTCCACTGCACCAACAACTCAGCGGAATATGAAGCCTTCCTATTAGGATTATCCTTGGCCAAGCAAGCAGGAGCAACACACCTCGAGATAAGGGGAGATTCAAAATTATTGGTCAACCAGATGAATGGAACGTATTCTCTTAAAGAAATCACACTTGCTCCATTCAGAACCGAAGCTCAACGACTGTTGACCTATTTTGCTGATGCAACGATCGTTCATACTGGACGGACTAACAATAGGCATGCTGATTTCCTAGCAATCCTCGCCTCCAAGCTGCAATTCGAAGGAGCACCGAAAACGATCATTGTACAGAGGCGTACGGTATCATTAACTTGGCTCACTCAGATCGAAGACATTCCAGCGAACGATTGGCGAGCACCCATCATTCATGAATTGAGCAGCTCTATTTCAGAAGGCCAAGTCAGCCTCAAGGAATTGAAGAACTACTTCTTGCTTCATGGAGGGATATACAATCGAAACCCTGATGGATCTCTATCACGATGTCTTGGGAGCGACGAAGCGGAAGAACAGCTCAAGCGCATCATGAGGAAGTTTGTGGGCAAACGTTAGTGGTAACACTTTACAGAAAGCTTCAAAGAATGGGGTACTACTGGCCATCCATGGAGACTCAGTCAAGATCTTTATAAGGATCTTGTCCTGATTACCAAACACCTCCTCATCACTTAGAGGTTTTGACGGTCCACCACACTGGGGACTGGAGGGAGCCTTACATCAAATACCTCCGGGACAACGAACTACCACTGAAAAAGAAGCAATCAGTCAAACTCATTCAGAATGCTAAGAGATTCGTCTATCTCGATGGGATCTTATGCCGCAAAAGCTTTGGTGGAAATTTTCTGAGGTGCTTAGCCGAACATGAAATCCCTACAATCCTGAAGGAAGTACATGATGGAGAACATCAAGGAAAGAGGAAACTATTTCTTCAAATTCATGAGAAATACTATTGGCTAACCATGGAAGATGATGCAGAAGCACACGTTCAGAGGTGTCACCAATGCCAAACTCATGGTAATCTCATCCACACTCCTTGTCTCCCGTTGAATTCTGTGAATAGTCCGTGGCCTTTCTACAGCTGGGGACTAGATATCATTGGGTAGATCAATCCAGCATCTTCAAAACAACATGAATACATCATCACTGCGACAGAGTACTTCACCAAGTGGGTCTAAGCTATTCCTCTTCGAAGCACCACTGGAGTTACGATTGCCGCCTTCATCAAAGAGCACATAATATGCAGATTCGGAGTTCCATAGCATAGCACCACAGATAACGGAACTCCTTTTGCCAATCAAGATGTTGAGAAGCTGCTCAATAAATATGGGATCAAACAAATCTTCTCCACGCCTTACGACACATGGAAATGGTCAAGAAAGTACCAACAAGACTTTGGTCAGGATTATCAGTCGGACGATTCATGAAAATCCTCGATCATGGCATGAGCAATTACCCATGGCTCTATGGGCTTATAGAACTGCACCAAGGAGATCGATCGGTACTTCGCCATATTCCCTTGTCTATGGAGCCGACGCCATACTTCCAGCAGAAATCAAAGTTCCCTCAACCAGGATTGCAGCATCCAGTGGTGTACAATGGGATGAGGCCGAAATCTCCAGATCAAGAATCGTTGAGCTAGATATGCTGGAATCAAGGAGAACCAAGGTGTAAAAATATGTGGAAGCTTACAAACAGAGGATCTCCAGAGCCTATAACAAAATGATAAGACCTCGAACATTTCAAGTAGGAGATTTGGTATTAAAGACGGCAAATCACATTCAACAAGACATGTCCGCTCCTAAGTTCTCTCATAAATGGGAAGGGCCATATGTTGTTATCAAAGCAGTGTCTAGCGGATACTACAAAATTTTAGCAATCAATGGAGGAAAGGAAGGAAACATCATCAATGAAAAATGGCTCAAAGCTTATTATGCCTGATCCATGAAACAAACTACCTCTTTATCATTTCAAGCATTTTCAAAAATGTAATTTCATTCCTCCAAAGAGCATGTGAATGCTCCTTTGTTCATTAAACATTTCAAAAATGAGCAAAATTCGTTCATACCATGATCAACTGTTTCACCTAACTAGAAACTCAGATTTACTCAAAAAACAACAACCATAAATGCTCACTCAAAGAAAACCATCTAGCAACGGATAATCCATGTAAGAAGCCTCGTCAAGCTTCTTCTGAAAAATCTTGGTCTTTGCCTTCAAGTCTTCGACCGCTTTCTCAACCCTTGCTGACTCCAGAGCCAGTATCCTCTCCTCATCCAGTAAAGCGGCATTCATGGAAACTGCATCGGCAGCCTCTGCCGCCTTATGAACCTTGATTATCGGAATCAGAAGGCACTCCATCCAAGAATCGACGCTTCTCCTCAACCCTGTGTATCTTACGCCGGGTGCGATCTTTCTCACGTTGACGGGCATCCTCCTTTTTGTGTTCAGCTCATCTTTTCTTGAGTTCAGCAAAAGAGACTCTTCGCTCACCCAAGGGAACATTAGGCTTCGCCCCTTCATGGGGAAACCTAGCCTTTTATTTCCCTACAGGAGCATCGGAATCCTCATCAGAAGAGCCATAGGAAGAAGAGGAATACCAGTAATCATAATTGTTGTTGTTATTGGTCGACATTTTCTAGAACCGGAAGATCAAAGATTACTACTATGTAAAAAAACCAACATCAGCAAAAAAGGTAACTCTGAACTCTAAACTCTTTACAATTCTACTAATGGTAGTAGTTATGCCATAAGAGTTAACACCTCAAAATCGTTCGTTTCTTCGAAAACTGCAAAAACGAACGGAACTTTATTTAATTTCCGAAACTGATTTTTCATAAAATCACGGACACAATTTTCATAATGTGAACATTCACACAACTGACCTATGAATTTTATAACAATAAAATATTTCATTACAAATATATTGTCTATCTTCGAAGGTTCCTCAAAACACACGCTTTGATTTTTCGAAAAAAACAGCAATTAATGCAACTTGCATACATAAACTATCAAGGATTTTATTTAATGAAAACAAACTCATGAAAATAAGATATATCATCATATTTTGCACAGTATATGTCACGGCTGCATATATATATATATAAAAAACTATTTTTCCTTCGTATCGTCGTTATTTGTATTTAAAAAGAAGGTTTATTTCTAAACACTGTGAAAGCTCACAATTTATACATATGATAAAGTTTTGTATTTACATGAAAGCTCATAAGCAAAATTTTATCATTGGACACAAGTTCATCATACATATTTTCCTTCGTGTCATCGTTATTTGTCTTTAAAACGAAGGATTATTCCGATTTCATGAAAATTCACTTCTTTTATGATGGAACCTTGGTACACATGAAAGCTCATACACTAAGTTTTGTCACTGGACCTAGGTTCATATTCTAAAAAAAAAAAAATCTCTCCTAAATCAGGGATTATAGTTAGTTTACAAAACTAACCATCGAACGAACATATGTTTTCAAAAACGAGGGTTTTTCATAAAACTTACACTAATATACACACATGTATATAACTTCACCATGATCAAAACATGAACAACTCATGGAGGTCATAACATCTGGAAAAAAAAATCGTCGCTTACCTGGTCGGTGCCGGCCGGAATCTGGCCGGTCGGTGATCGGACGGCGGCGGACGGTGGAGCGCCGGCGAAATTTTTTTCTTCTTGCTCCTGTTGTTAGCGTAAAAGTGGTGGAGAGGTGATGAAGCACTGGTCAGTTGTGCAAAAAAAAAAAAAGGATTAATTCCTTTTATATCAAATTTTATTTCCAAAACCTAATGTTACAAGGATTTCCTTATTGAGCCCGGCCGGCAAATCCTAAACGACCAAGGTTCCATCGTCCAAACCAGCGGTTCACACCAATTTATGCTCATCAAAAGACGCTCCAATCATGACATTGAAACATTCATCAAGTCGTGGCTTGCTCATGCTCTTTAAATCCGGTAACGTCTCAACTTATGACTAAGTTCAATTACTGGTATTATTATTTATGGCCGGAAAATCACCATTTAATGCTGACTGAGGAACACAGCTTTCCTCAGTAAGAAGGGGACTTAATGTAGATGGTGGATTTTCGATAAAGGCTAAATTCGTAAACTCATAATTGTACGAAGCTCTGATTCAGCAATCATACGTGAGTATTGAGACACGGGTCTCTCATCGAATTCTCAACGGAGAGTACTTTCTCTCAGAGTACATGTAGATATGTAGTCTCACGACTGGACAACGGCATATCTCATGAATACTGAATACTTTCAGTGATTATTTCTATATAGCATCACGGGATGGACGGCTCCTAGACAGCTTGCTCTGCTAGTATAAAGCGATAACGTCTTTAGGAACAAACAACGAGTTTACCATAACTATATAAGGGATATGACTTACCGACGAGCTCATATCGGGATAATTAATGCTCCTAGACAGCTTGCTCTGCTAATATAGAGCCACAAAGTTAATTATTCCTAATTGCTCATATTCCATGGTCGAATACACGACTGGTCCCGTGGAATGGCAATAACAATTGTTCTGATTCTATGATCGAATCCACGGCTTGATCTCATAGAATAACAATAACTATATTATCTCATTATTCCGATTTCATGATCGAATCCACAACTGGTCTCATAAATGGAATAGATAAATTTTAATTACTCTGATTCTATAGTCGAATCTATGATCCCATGGAATGGTAATGCTCACTTTATTATTATGAATTCGTAGTCGAATCCTCAGCTGATCCTATGAATTAATAATAAACATCTTATTACTCAGTTTTGTGAATTATTCTCCAGTGAATTCCACAATCAGTAATAAATAATCAACAACCGGGTGTCTGAGTTACCTCTAAGTAAGCCCCGATTCGAATGGTGAAGGTGTATTCGACGATGATACACTAACAGTCACCGCACGAACGAGTATTTCAAAAATACAACGAAACGATGAACCTATGCAAAATAGAGAAGAAAATAATAAATAATTAAAAATATTGACCATGGTGCTGGTAGCACGGACACACGACCGACCGACCGTGTCGAGGTCAATCCCACGCCACTTTTATATTTTTAATGCATTTTTATTATTTTCCATGATTTGATGGAAATTCTCTCATTTTATCAAATCTCCTTCGTCTCGAGGAAACTCCTTTCATGGTACTTCCATAAATCCATAAAAAATAACATAAAATAAAGGAAAGGAGTGTGGGGCGTGACCATTGGCCAACCGGCCATGCCTTGGTCCCAACCGGCCCCACACCCCACGGTTTCTTATTATTTTATTATTTTTATTATTATTTCTCTAATTTCATGAAAAAACTCCTTGATTTCATGGTATTTTTGCACAAACCATCAAATAATAAAATAAAATAAATTATGAAAACTTGTGGAACCGGGCCTTGGCCGGCCGGCCATGCCCTAGCCGGTCCCACACGCCCCTTTGTTTTATTATTAGTTTTCCCTGAATTCATCAAATTCCTTGATTTCATGGTATTTCTCTCAAATTAAGAAAAATTCCCTCAAATCAACAAAATACCTAAAAATATTAAAAAATTAGGGAAACTCGTGGGACCGGGCCCTAGCCGGCCGTCCATGCCTTCCACGGTCCCACACGCCCTTGTTTTTATTATTTTAATATTTTTTTCTTCCTTGAACTCATGAAAACTCCTTCAATTCATGGAAACTCCCTAAATTCATCAAATTTCTCAAAATTCATGAATTTTTCATAAAATCATCAAAATATTATAAAATTAAGGAAAAGGCACCACGGGACCGTGGTCACAACCGTCCAACCATGCCTTGACCACGGCGGTCCCACGCTTCCTCATCCCTTATTTTATAATTATTTTTCATCATCTCATGGTGTTTTCCTCAATTTCGTCGAAACCCTAGTTATGGCATATTTTCTCGAATGGACGCTCAATTGCATGCCTGAAAATATCAAAATTCTCAGGACTGAGACGCGGACGCCTTGGGGACACGAGCACACTATCTTGACTGACCAAGATTTTCTCTTTGGCTCACGGAAGCCGGTCCCATCAATTTTCACAGTTTTGACCTAATTTGCACAATTGCTCGTATTAGGTCCAAAACTCTTCCAAACACTTTGATTTTCATGAAGTGATCGTCAGGCGGTCACGTGACAACCTAGGGCCAGTTTCATGACTCCATGGTCGGTCCCTCGCCTCGTCGTAATTAATTAGATTTTCTCACCTGAGGCTCAGACGAGCATTTTCGAATAAATGATTAAATCAACATTTGATCATTCTTTCATCTACAAAATCGTCAACTCTTCAGGAGTTCTTTGTATTTGCTCACGTGAGCATATGGACACTACATGGTTAATCCACGGTCCCATGTAGTCGCTCCCTCCTTCGTCCCATGGTTAAAATTCTGGCGAACCATAAATTGATCGTCAATTGATCAAATTAGGGTTTTTGAATCCAAGGATCATCATTCCAGATTCCAACCTTAATAATTTTACGACGACCTCATAGTCATTAATCTTATTAATTATGCTCGGTTCAACAACCAGTACTTTAATTAATATTTTGGTCACGCTGCCAATAATCCATCAGATGAGCAACAGTTTCTCAAACGATCAAATATTCAACAATTCATCACATGAGCAACACTTGCTCAGATGATAAATATTTTCTCAAACCAAGGAATATTGGTTCAACAATCAATATTCAACGATCCATCGAATGAGAAATACTTGCTCACTTCATCGGAAGAACTATACCTATGCCTCATGACATGTTCAATTCATGAGTTTCAGAACATCATGTTCATCTCAGCGACTACATGGACTCATCGTCCCATCAAACCACGAAGTCATCAATTGACTAACAAACCACGAGACGTCAATCGTGTCACTTGGGGGGATATCACTTAGGGTTTTAGTCTGGCGGTCTACGACACGTGTGTTCAAACACACGATGGAATGTGAGCAAGTCGTGAAATCAGTTGAAGGAATTCACGAGGTAGTGGGTGGAAAATTGACCAAGTCTCCACACGATGAGAAACTGGTTTCAAAAACGATCTCCACTTCCCCACTCCTTGATTCCATCAACTGTCACACTTCATGGGATCATGGTGTCTAAAATTCCAGCAATATAAATAAGTCTCTGAATCATGATTGAATCATCATCATCAGTATCATCAATCTCACGTCTCATCGACAACACGAGATCATCAACTCATCAATTGAGCAACTACTCCCAATTGAGCAATTTCAATCACTCAGAACTTATCGTATTTAGAATTCACACACCCACAATCTTTGATTACCATTGATTCCACACATTTCTCAGCTTCTCTCCTACAGATCAACCCATCCTCTCTTGTGACCGAATTTACTCTGGAACGGTCATTGTCTTGATTTAGGCCGGAGTACTACAAATTGATCTCTCGAATCTAAAGCACCCCCTTTGCAGCGATGCATCTGTGTGAGGTTTAACATTTTGCTCGGTTCGAGGAGTCTCCTACGTACGGTCGTCTCCTTTATTCCTTAAAAACCAGCAAATCGTTTTTCCCCATCTACAGAACCCTTATGGTTTGTGTGACTTTTTGATTTAGCGGGATTAAGTTCTAGCCCATGTTGGTAGGCTTTATCAAAGGATCATAAGGTGTTCCGATTGAAACTCATATGTAAAAAGTCACAATGTGTTGAATCAATTTGTGTTTACGTGATTTGTGTTTAGCATAAACATATGTGTTTCAGGTTTTCAACTTTTTCTATTGGCACACATTAATTAAAACCGATTCAACCTTTCTCTGGTAAAGGTTGCTCTTTGTTGTTGTTCTTTTGTTCTTGCGAGAGGATGACAACATACCCGGGGAGAGTACTAACATGAACTTGCGCTTAATGATATATCTTTCTGGGGAGAAGAGGATGCGGAATCTGAGATAACAAATTTGTTAGTTAATCATTTTCCTGTTTAAGAAAAGCCTGCTTATATTGCATGTATTTTTATTTTGCTTAACAAAACTTCGGTAGAATTGATATATATTCCATTATGTGTGTATGGATGTGTGTCTGTCTGTGATTCAATTGTTTCCGGCTAAGAAAAATTGTGTCAATTTATTTGGCTTATTGTTTGGTATCTTCTTTATTGTTTGATATCAAGTGATTTTCTTAATGAAATTTCGGTGCAATTGCGGTGCTATGTTTGTTTCAATTGCTTCCGGTTAAGAAAATAATTGTGCAAATCAATTTATTTTGGTTTGTATGTATTGTTTATGGCTTAACAAAATACGGGATCATTTTGTTAGAGCACTACTCGGCCGAACTCGCATGCGTTGCTATCTCAAGCATGTTTGTCAATGTTAGTGATCAAAACTATAAGTCTTGATTTCTAGTCTACTATAGCTAAGTCTCAGACTAGGATAGTAAGTGTAGTTGAGCTCAAGAACTCCGTGGAAATCATCATACAAGACGAAGAACTACTCAAGGAACTGGTGGAACTTCATCGACTAAAAGGTATGCGAAGACTTGAACTTATCTATCAATCAAAAGTCTATCTACTCTATCCCCTATTTTGAGACAAAAGTCGTTTTGCTATATAGACTTTGATTATACACATTTGTTATTTCGAGCCGAGTTTATCTCGTTTATCTATTTCTCTAAATATGTGTTGGTAAGCTTTCACTTTGGCCAAGTTCATCTTTACCTAGTGACGAAAGTCATGTTATGTTTCAATCACTTTGAAAATTGCTTTGACGAAAAATAGTTTGTGAATAACAACTATATAACGTCCTCTAAGAATGTTTCAATGATTGAAATGAGAGCTTATATTATATAAACATTGTTGGATATAAGCATTGTGTGGCAACACGTATATGTATAAGTCTTTATTCCTTGAACCAAAGTATGCGTACTTTGTTGATCAGGAAAACCGGAACAAGAGCTGGGAACTCAGTCCGCGAACTCAGTCCGCGAACTGGCGGAGGTTCTCATCCCGAGAATATCTGCTGGAGTTTGTGAACTCCTTCCGGGAACTCAAGTCCGCGAACTAAGTCTGCGAATTTGAGTTGGTTATATCTAAAGACGATTTTCGTGAACTTATATTTATATTTAACTAAGGAATGCAATTTGCAAACCGTGGATATAAAGTTCATGAATCGATTCGAGTGAATCAAATCGTTTTTGCTTTAATTGTGTCTTATATACTTCAATAAGATTTATACAATTGAACAACTCTCTAACTAGTTCATTTGAGTCATTTGAACTAGTTATGGTGAAGAAGAATATGGTTGATATGAAAGTCCCCATATGGCTAACCATTTGGTTAACTATTGTTGAACCAACAAATGTACATGTTTGGGTACGGTTACACAAACCTAAAATTGTGCATTTCATTTGTCTGTAACAAGCTAAGTTTTCGATCCAATGGTTGAAAGATATTAGCTTGAATCTAATCAGGTTTTCATCTAACGGTGAATATTGAATGCTTTGTTACTAAGCTAACATTGATTGCAAACCCTGATTTGAAAGACTATATGAGGGAGAACTCTAGCAACTTGGAAACCTAATCCCCACACCTCCTATGTGATACTAGTTGTATTAGCTAGAGTCGATTCTCCTTTAACCTTAGGTTTCTTATTGAGACCCTGTAGGTTAACGAATTGAAGACTTCATTGGGATTGTGAAGCCAGACCAATACTACTTTCTTGTAGTTGTGTGATCTGATCTTGCTGATTTTATCGTGTTGAGTACAATCGTAACGATTGTCTTGAGATTAATATCTCCGATAGGCAAGATATAAAAGTAGTCACAAACATCTTCGTCTCATCGTTTGTGATTCCACAATATCTTCTTTCGTCGCGTCGATTAAGACTATTGTGAGGTGATTGATAATACTAGGCTGTTCTTCGGGAATATAAGTCCGGGTTATCAATTGGTTCATGTTCACCTTGATTTATAAAAAGACAGAATAAAACTTGTAGGTATTTCTGTGGGAGACAAATTTATCTATTATCGTAGACTTTTATGTATGATACAGATTTGTTTATTAAAGTCTTCGACTTTGGGTCGTAGCAACTCTTAGTTGTGGGTGAGATCAGCTAAGGGAATCAAGTGCGTAGTATCCTGCTGGGATCAGAGACGTAAGGAGCGCAACTGTACCTTGGATCAGTGTGAGATTGATTGGGGTTAAACTACAATCCAGACTGAAGTTAGCTTGTAGTAGGCTAGTGTCTGTAGCGTCTTAATACAATGTGTATTCAATCTGGACTAGGTCCCGTGATTTTCTGCATTTGTGGTTTCCTCGTTAACAAAATTATGGTGTCTGTGTTATTTCTTTTCCGCGTTATATTTTGTTATATAATTGAAATATCACAGGTTGTGCGTTAAGATCAATCAATTGGAAATCCAACCTTTGGTTGTTGATTTACGTTGGTTGACACTTGAACATTGGTCTTTGGTACCGTTCAAGTTATTTCACATAATAATCAGGATCACGGATTTCTATCTGTTCGATTTGCTGATTACATTGTGAAATAGAGATATTAGAACTCTTTGATATACTTTATTAAGATTGAGTCTAGTTGATTCTCTTGAAAGTATATTGGAGTTTGTCCATACAGATTGCTAATCGAAATATTGTGTGAGGTTGTTGTACCCCCACCTTTTCACATTTTTTTAGTCCAATTCGATTCCGAATAAGAGAAACTAAGTTATTATGATCTTAGTTAGACTTATCAAATAAAAGGATTCGGTTATTCAAGTCTAATCGAATGCCTTGACAAGAAATACTAGTTAACTAACCTAGTACTTCGCTTGTCTAAAGAGAAAGGTCTAAGTTATTATCTGAACAATTAGAACCTGATGAGAGAAATAAAGTTAATTCTAATCTTTAATTTGGTCTTATCGAAATAAGCGATTGTATGTTTACAATCGGTTTAACAAGGGAACTAAGTTTCTTAGTCAAATTGTTAAACTATTAGGGAAAATTGCTTCGGGAAATTGTTTCCTTGATAACATATTAAAACTAAATTACTTGTAGTTTCGGTTTTAATATTGGTTATCTAAAGTGGTATGTGAAACCTTCATGCTTAACTCTTATAGGTTGTACAAGTCTTTTAGATTTGTAAGATCCTTTCGGTTTGACCTTTATTTGCTCGAACCTTTGTAATTTTGTGAAAAAAAGGGGGAGAAATATATAGAGTAAACAACTGATTTGCAATCACTAAAGAAATGACAATTGTGCTTAAACGTCATATCTAACTAAAGAGTAAAGCATTATTTAAGGGGGAGAAACATATCATATTGTTGTGTAGTTATCTTGGCTACAAAAGGGGAATAACAAAGATGTTCGGATTGAATATCTACCTATCTTACCTTTAGGGGGAGTATATGCTTTGTTATTCAGATTTCAACATCGCCATTTATTAATTGAATATATGCAGGTTATTGTGCTGTTGAAACTTGGAATCAAGCGTATGTATAATGAATTCTTGTAATTTGTTTATCCATATGTATTAAGATTTTTGTCACTAAAATTGACAAAGGGGGAGATTGTTAGAGCATAACTCGGTTGAACCCACCAAGCGTTGGTATGTCAAGTTTGGTTGTCATATTTTAGTGAATTAAAACTGAAAAAGCGGGGGTCTAACAACACCACCCAATATTTCGATTAGCAATCTGTATGGACTAACTCTGAAATACTTTGCTAGAGAATCAACTAGATAGTCAGACTCAATCTAGATAAAAGTATCTCAAGGAGTTAATATCTCTCTCTTGATTTGATTTTCACTCAAGCTAAAAACAATAACGAGTCTTTATCAAATATAAGGAATACTTGGACGGTACCAAAGACCAATGTCCAAGGATCAATCAACTACAATCAACAACCAAAGGTTGGATTAGAGAAGTTGATGATCACGAACGCACAACCTGTATTATTTCAATTATATAAAATATAATGCGGAAAAAAAATAACATATACACCAGAAATTTTGTTAACGAGGAAACCGCAAATGCAAAAACCCCCGGACCTAGTCCAGATTGAATACACATCGTATTAAGCCGCTACATACACTAGCCTACTGCAAACTAACTTCGGACTGGAATAGAGTTGAACCCCAATCTGTCTCCCACCGATCCAATGTACAGTTGTACTCATACGCCTCTGATCCCAGCAGGATACTGCGCACTTGATTCCCCTAGTTGATCTAACCCACAACCAAGAGTTGTTGTAACCCAAAATCACAGACTTGATAATAAACAGATCTGTCTCACACAGAAAAGTCTATAAGAGGATAAATCTGTCTCCCACAGATAAACCCTAGGTTTTGTTCCGTCTTTAGATATAAAATCAAGGTAACAGGAACCAATTAATAATCCGGTCTTATATTCCCGAAGAACAACCTAGATTAATCAATCACCTCTCTACAATCCTTCCTGAATACACAAGCGGATTGTCGAGGAATCACAAACAGTGAGACGAAGATGTTTGTGACTTCTTTATCTTTCCTATCGGAGAACTCTCACGATCTTAAGCCAATCAATCGATTGTACTCGTACAATAGAAGATGCAAGATCATATCACACAACTATGATAAAGTAGTATCGGTCTGGCTTCACAATCCCAATGAAGTCTTTAAGTCGTTAACCTGATTTTAGAGAAGAAAATCAAAGGTTAATGGAGATCGACTCTAGCGGGTGCGCTAGTAGCACAAAGACGTGTGGGGATTAGTTTTGCACAATGCTAGATGTCTCCTTTATATAGCCTTCAAATCAGGGGTTTGCCTTAGTTACAAAGAAATCCATATTCACCGTTAGATGAAAACCTGATTTAGATTCAATCTAATATTTCTCAACCGTTAGATCGAAAACTTAGATTGTCACACACACTTGGGTATACGTTTACTTGGTTCGTGAAAACCATGCCCAAACGTGTACGTGTATGTTGGTTCAACATAGTAACCCAAAAGGTTAGCCATATGAGAATTTCATATTAACCTAGTTCTTCTTCACCATAAATAGTTCAATTGACTCAAATGAACTAGTTACAGATTTGTTCAATTGCTATGAGATCTTATGTAACTACACAAGACACAATTGAAACAAAGATGATTCGATTCGATTGAATCGGCTCATGAACATTATAGCCACGGTTTGCATAAAGCATTCCTTAGTATTTTAATGTTTCATGTTCAGAGCACATCTTTAGATCATAACGTCTTAAGTTCACAAACAAGTTCACGGACTTAAGTTAATCGGTTGAGTTTTCCAAACTCAGCAAAAATTCTCGGGATGAGAACTTCCGCCAGTTCGCGAACTTAGCACACAAACAAGTTTTGGAAAATCCCAGCAGAAATTCTCGGTCATAACTTCCGACAGTTCGCGGACTTCGCAAGCCAATTCCACAATCCTCCCGATTTCTCTTGATCAACAAAGTTCGAAAACTTCGGTTCAAGGAATACATGGTTATGTAATCTAAACTCTCATTTAAATCATTGAGACATTCTCAGAGGACGATATGTAGCCGTTATTCAAAGACCGATTCACGTTATAGCAATTATCAAAGTGATTGAAACTTTTCATGACTTTCGTCACTAGGTGAAGATAAACTTGATCAAAGCGAAACGCTTTACCAACACATGATTTCGAGATAAAAGATAAGAAATGAATGCTCAGCTCGAAATGTCAAATGTGTATGATCTAGTCTATATAGCATACGACTTTTGTCTCATAAGAAGTAGGAGATAGAAGAGATAGAGTTTTGAGTGATAGATAAGTTCAAGTCTCCACATAACTTTTTGTTGATGAAGTTCCACGGTTCCTTGTATACATCTTCGTCGTTGTATGATGAATCACCATGAAGTCCTTGAGCTCAACTACACTTTTCTATCCTAGTCCGAGACTTAGCTATGTAGGCTAGAAATAAAGACTTATAGTTTTGATCACTAACATTGACAAACATGCTTGAGATAGCAACGCATGCGAGGTTGACCGAGCTATGCTCTAACAATCTCCCCCTTTGTCAATTTTAGTGACAAAACTATTAATACATATGGAATACAAAAAAGATAAACTTTAGTGGCTCCTATTCCATAGTCTAATCTTCAACGTTCCTTGAAATCTTTGTCCTTCCAAGTACTCCAATGATCCCAAAGGTTGTAAGTTTAGCACCATCGTTGTTGAAGATCCGTAGTTATAACAATGAGAGAAATCGAGATTCTCGATCATTATTATACAGTGTCATAGTATTATTATATAACATCAAAGTCCAATTGTATCACGACTTTAACAATAATACTACGGTGATATGTATCACTCCCCCTTAGTCAATAATCCATCTCGATCATGGAAACCACTCCCCCTTACACAATGATCCGAAAACCATATGTATTTATCGTGTGAACTACAATATTTCTCCCCCTTTTTGTCAATAAAATTGGCAAAGGTACAAGAATGGGATCATAATGAAATTTCCACAAGAGACATTTCATGACCAAACGAAAAATACATACCAACTTAATTTAGATGCAATCTAATAGCAGAAGCTAACATCATTCATCAAGGAGTTTTAAGATACAAGATAACCCGTATAAAATTCCACAGCCGCACTCCCCGCAAGATATTACCATTAAGCACAAGTTCAAAAGAACTCTCCCCCATTTTATGTCATTCTCGAGAGAATAACAAGAGCGACCTTAATTTCGAAAGAAAAGAAGGATTTTATATTGGACACCAAAAACCATAGGAATGATTTTCTATATCCAAAACTCAACCAAATTAACCACAAGTAAACCCATGATTAATTCAATTGGAATACGCAACTAAATCAAAACCACAAAAGTGATCAATTTAATTGAAAATGCTCAACATAAGTAAACTCACGGAGCTACGACTAAGTCAATCACACGGAGATGACTAACTTAACTGTTCAAATACTCAACATAAGGAAAACCTTACGGAATATTGACTACATTAACCAAAGAACATGATAGTGTAGCCTTTCATATACTCAACACAAGAACTTGTGGAATATATGAAAACTCAACTAGATTAATTACAAGAGAACCTATAATTAATCTAATTGGAATACAAATAACCAAACTAATCACCGAAGTAATCAATTTAATTATTTTGGGCTCAACATAAGAGAACTTATGGAACCCCGACTAAGTTCATCATAGAATATGACAACCTTAACCGTACATGTACTCAACATAAGAAATAAAACTTATGGAGTACTAACTAAATAACCAAATTAGTTGATTAATTTAGTTTCTAATGCTCGACATATAGCATCTTATGGAACAACCAACAAAGCCAAGGTAAATCGACTTAGTTGTAAGGTGCTCAACATAAGGCACATAATGGAGCCTTCACGGTAAAACATAATAAAATGGATCAATGAAGATCAATACCGTGGATTACATACAAGGATCTATTCTATTTTCCATCATAGCGACATAATAGACTTTATCCTTGTTGAACAAAAGACTTTATCATTTTTTCCATCAAATTAATGATTACATAGGCTTAACTTTTGTATATGTCAAAAGTCCATTCGTCCTTTCATCCATACGAATACCGATTCATGAACAACTTTACTTTTGACTGCAATATGGGACCTTCAAGTTCACGTTCGTAAACCATACACATCCCATAAAAATATTGCAATATCACAAACCATTAAAATACTGCAATAAACATCATCCTCCAAATATTTTTAGAATTTAATACCAATAAACCTAAAAAATAACCATAAGAAGATGAAAACAATAGTTATGTGTAGTCATAATCATCGCTATTCAAAACACTAGTTATTCTTCCAACTAATCCAAAAAGAAGACTTACTATGCATATAAGACTCAGTTTTCCTTGATGATTTCATACCTCTGAAATGGTCCATCAAGGTAGGAGTCACTGATATCCTTGACGTTGTTGACCGTAGAGACACCATGTTCAAAAGTTAGAACGTTGACTTTTCGATCAATAGTGCGATAATAATGACGAGCCTTTGCACAGTCAAGGATAACTTTCTTCTGATTTCTGATCAAGATATTCTGAGTACCAAGGATTTTCGCCTGTCCATCAATCAGCTGGTTTATCTGCAATTGAAGGTTAGCCAGTTCGTTCTTAACTTCATTCTGAACACTAATAAAATCCTTGACAGATTCACCAATCCAAGTGTTATACTATTTTCTTTCAAGCATATTCTTCCGTATAAACTCTTGACCAGAATCACATCCTTTGAGATCATCCTCAACCAATGGGTTAACTTCTTCTTTGGGAACATATTCCATAGTGCTCTTTCTGAAGAAAAATGAAATGCATATAAGATTTATATATGTTCGTGAATGCTCTGGCTAGAAACCCTAGAGTTCTTTGAGGAGATACGGGCATTCGTGGGCCGACCAAAAATCATCGGCCCTAAAAGTGATATTGCACACTATGTAGCTTTCAAAAATCCTCCATCCCCAAAATCATAGAGACAAGAAGACAAAGCGACTAGAAAGGGGTAAAACAACAAAGACAAGAGAAAAATATATCACAATGCTTGAGCATCTCTCAAATCCTCATCCTTGTATCTCTCAAGTTAGACACAAGGATGGACCATTCTGCTGTTAAGTATCAGAGGGAGACATAGTCTCACCATAGGTTCTGAGAGAGTAGCTATAATTTCTTTCAGGATGTCTTATCACAACATTTCTAGTCCTTTCACTGCAGTTTCCAGGAAAAAGGGTGCGTCTAGCAGTTCTTCTTGGAATCACAGGAGAGAAACCTTTATGATGACAAAGTGTAGGACCTCTAGAAATAGGTTCTAGGGGATTTTCTGAAATTTGTCTCCACACACTAGACTTAGATTTATCAGATGTGTTCTTATAAGTATAAGACATACTTTCATTGGTAACACGTGGATTTACAAATGTCCTGTAATGATTTCTAGGAGAGAGATCATTTTTATAAGATGCTTGGTTTCCTGTAAACGGGACCTTCACTGTAGTAGTCGTCCGACTATTTACTCCATTGATAGTAGAAAGAACCAATTTGTGAAGTTCAGAAACACGTTTCTTTCTGGCAAAACAATGGATAACATAGTGATTTCTTTTTCCACAGAAGTTACAAATTCGTGGAGAAGAAGTAACAACTGGTACTTGTTTAAACTTCATAGCCACCGGAGAAGATTGTAAGTTATGAAAACTTTTCTTGACACAATATTCTTCTGGAGAAAATTTCATTCTGTACAGTAACTCATGAGAATTAGTTTGTGCAGAAGAATTTTTCTTTAAGACAAAGTTTTCCTTTTCCAAGGATTCGCACTGTCCATGGGATAAGACAAGCGATGCTTCAAGTTTCTCCTTCTCAACACGAAGTCTGTCTAGATCAGATGAATGCGTCTTGATCAAACAATTTTCTCTAGTTGAACCTTCTTTGACCAGCTTTTCAAGATCACAAATCTTTTCACGCTGTATTTTGTTTTCTTGAAGAAGTTTCTCAATTTCCTTAGAGAATGACCCTATAATGTTGTAGAGTACTTGTTCACGATCAATAGACTTTTCAAATTCATCAATGAGTTTACCATGATCCTGTAGATCAATACACTCAGTAGAATTTTTTGAAATTCTGGTGAGCTCCAATTCAACTTTAGCCATTATATCCAATGTCTCATTGGAGGAATAATGATTTACACAAGATGAGACATTCTTCTTACCTCGGGATTCAGAAGAATCATCTAAGGAGTGACCCTTTGAGGTATTTCCGAGATACTTGACAAAGTTGACAGCTTTAGGAGGCATTTTGGTATGCGTATGAGATCCTGTTCAGATAATCAGATTGCTACAAACACAGACTGATGAGGTCTTAAACGTGTTTGCCTGCTCTGATACCAATTGAAAAAGCGAGGGTGTAGATGGTGGATTTTCGACAAGGGATAAAATCGTAAACTCATAATTATACGAAACTCTGATCCAACAATCAGACGTGAGTATCGAGACACGGGTCTCTCATCGAATTCTCAGCGGAGAGTACTTTCTCTCAGAGTGCATGTAGATATGTAGTCTCACGACTGGACAACGACATATCTCATGAATACTGAATACTTTCAGTGATTCTTTCTATATAGTATCACGAGATGGACGGCTCCTAGACAGCTTGCTCTGCTAGTATAGAGCGATAACATCTTCAGGAACAAACAACGAGTTTACCCTGACTATATAAATGATATGACTTACCGACAAGCTCATATCGGGATAATTAATGCTCCTAGACAGCTTGCTCTGCTAGTATAGAGCCACAAAGTTAATTATTCCTAATTACAATTGCTCCTATTCCATGGTCGAATCCACGACTGGTCCCATGGAATGGCAATAACAATTTCTCCTATTCCATGGTCGAATCTGCGACTGGTCCCAAGGAATGGCAATAAACAATTGTTCTGATTTTATGATTGAATCCACGACTTGATCTCATAGAATAGCAATAACTATATTATCTCGTTACTCCGATTTCATGATTGAATCCACAACTGGTCTCATAAATGGTAATAGATAAATCTTAATTACTCAGATTCTATGGTCGAATCTATGATCCCATGGAATGGTAATGCTCACTTTATTATTCTGAATTCGTAGTCGAATCCTCAGTTGATCCTATGAATTAATAATAAACATCTTATTACTCAGTTTTGTGAATTATTCTCCACTGAATTCCACAATTAGTAATAAATAATCAACAACCGGGCGTCTGAGCTACCTCTAAGTAAGCCCCAATTCAAATAGTGAAAGTGTATTCAACGACGATGCACTAATAGTCACCGTACGAACGAGTATTTCAAAATACAACGAAACGATGAACCTATGCAAAATAGGGAAGAAAATAATAAATAATTAAAATTATTGACCAAGGTGTTGGGAACACGGACACACGACCTACCGACCGTGTCGTGGTCAGTTCCACGCCAGTCTTATATTTTTAATACATTTTTATTATTTTCCGTGATTTGATGAAAATTCTCTCATCTGATCAAATTTCCTTCGTCTCGAGGAATCTCCTCGGTTTCATGGTACTTACATAAATCCATAAAAAACAATATAAAATTAAGGAAAGGAGTGTGGGGCGTGACCATTGTCCAACCGGCCATGCCTTGGTCCCAACTGCCCCACACCTCACGGTTCCTTATTTTTTTTTTATTATTATTATTATTATTATTATTATTTTATTATTAAAGGGAGCCACTAAGGCATTTATTAATCAAAATCAATATTACAAGAGATGGTGGGTAGCCTAGCAACAAGTGGGGCACCAACACCTTTCTGAATAACGATTCCTAGCCTATGAAAAAGAGAATTGCCTATCTTAAAGTTGGCATCATGTCCTACCATGAAATTCCTTAATCTCTTCAGGAAAGTTAATAAATCCGTACTAAGCTCGCCAAAAGTGGAGAAAGACAAAACACCGAACCCATATCCGAGAGAAGTGCAAACATCTAAGTATTTAGTGTTCTTGCAAGTAATTGCTGCAGAAATGGCGTGACCTGGTACGAAGTGGCGTGACTTAGCGCTGGTAAACGGAGAGACCCAGTGACATCGAGACAAACATCCTTCCCATCTATCCAATTATAAACCATGATGTCCGCTGGCCGAAAATCCTTATTATTGGTGAGCCCAAAGAAACCTCTTTTCTAGCCACAACCCCAGCTCTGTAACACATGTCTGCCAGAATATCTTTTACTAAATCATGTCTGAATTTAAGCCCGACATCGCTAGCACAATGGATAGCGTGGTCTCCAAAGATATCCATGAGTTTGCCACAACAGGTACATTTATTACCTTCCTCAAAAAGGGGTATAACTAAACGATATTGTAAGACCGAGCTAAACTGCCTGGAACCAACTGCCTGGTTGAGACCAGGAATAGGTATTGCCTTAAGGAAATCCATAGCATGATCAGATCTATTATATTGCCAAACAGTAGCTTCACGTGTAGAAAAAGAAAAGCGAGTAAGTACCTTTTCCCTGATAGCTCCAAAGTAGATAGCAGCCAATGACTTCATGTAATGAGGGGCGGCATCATTAATGTTGAAATCAGGGAGGGGGATCTCACAAGCTTGTGTGAAACTCTGTAAAGTAGTATGGAAACCAAGGCATAAGTCGGTTGTTGCAGGCAGCCTCAAAATAGAATTCTGCAAATGCTGGGTCTGTGCCTGAGATGCAAGGTAACAGTACTGCATAGTATCTGTCATAGTAAGAATACCCAGACCACCATATTTGATGGGAAGAGTGGCTAGTCGCTGTTGGACTAAGCCAAAACCAGCCCCATCTCCGACTATAAGACGACGAAGATATCGCATAAGATAATCATCAAAGCGCGTGGCAACATTCTGAATCTCCTTGGGGAAAGTAGTGCGTAAGGAAAAATATAACCTCGAAACTCCAGTAGAGTTGCGCAAAAGCAAAAGTTCACACTGAGGATCATGCAGCTCTTGAATATTGCCAATGAGCTGAGAGGTTTTGTCAATCCTGTTCAACACCACATTACTACAGAAGTTCATATCTAGGATGACTGGTCCACCAAGCAATTTAACACCATCTTTTGGCTTACCAATATTCGCAGGAAAGGCAGTATCGGAATCCCTTCTCGGGTCATAAGAGGGCCAAAATAATTCAGTCTTCGAAATATTCAAATGTAACCCGTAGACAGGACCGTCCTCTTGGAGAATCTTCAATGCCTTAGACACTTCCAAAGTGTCACCTGCGATGGTGCCATCGTCTAAATACCAGGCATGGAAATCCAACATACAAGTGGATGCAATCTTCTCGATAAGAGGGTGCAAAGCTAAAGCAAAAAGAAGGGGACCAAGAGGGTCACCCTGCTGAACCCCTTGTGCCGAGGAGAGTAAGTGTTCCTGATAATATAGCCTGGCGGGTTGCATATAGTAGAATTCAACCCAACGAGAGATGCTAGGGCAGTGTGTTCTTACCTCACGGATAATAGTAGATCGATCAACCATGTTGAAAGCGTTTGAAAAATCTATCAATAACATAGATTTGGTGTTATCAGATCCATGCATTTCAAGCAATATATTCGCCGCATGTAGAATACTTTCTCCGCCGCAAGGGATTCCAACTCCATATTGGTGATTGCCAAGAAAGTTGTTCAAGTTTTTGCAAACAGAAGTAGCTTCTAACTTAGAACACAGCCTGCGCCATATGGTGCCTACCGCAATTGGTCTCAAACCACCACCAGGTTTAAGTAGTGGGGTTAAGGGAGCACTGGCTACAAATATACCAAGGGAAGGAGGGAATTTACCTGCAAGCTACAGGTTCACAACGCCAGTAATCGACAGCAGCAAATCATCAGAAATCGCAGCACCAGCTCCACTCATGGCATCCAACAAATGCTGAGCACGTAGACCGTCTCTGCCACAAGATGTCCCCTTGGGGAAGCTCTTAAGGGCTGCAAGTACAGCCTTGGAATCAACAGTCAGGGAAGGTGTTGAGACAGCTTCAGTGGGTATAGTAGGGGGTGGAGCATATGGGTGTTTCTGCTGGAGTTCGAACAAAGTCTCTGCGGTAGGTTGAGCAACGCCACTAGAAGAAAGAATGTGAATTTCTGCTGTGTAGTGGCCATAACTCAGCTTTTTACGACAGGATTCTATATGTCTCATCGTCTTCTTTTTGATAGGAGCACTCTGTGTAGAAGCTCTTTTGGTCAGGCCAAGCAATTGTTGTACCAAACTGATGCAGCCGGCAGGTTCCCTCCAAACCAACAAAGCTTTGTTTACAGCAGCAGTCTGCAACTTCTTTCTCGTACCAGAGTGTTCCTCACTGGAGATCTGAGGTTCATACAGGTTTAGTGTACAAATTGGCAGCAGTAACAATCGTATCCAGGCCGCAACGTTCATGGGATTAGCAAGAACAGAATCTAATGCAGACTTGAGAGCACGCGAAAAATGTAACCTGCAGTGTGGAGGAATACTAACAGTCGTATGTATTTGTCGTTGCAGCATCAGGTTTAGGATCTCCACATTAAGGCCTACAAAATCTTCATCACCTGCAAGCTCTATACTCACTGAAACACCTGCACCAGCATTATCCACTGCACCAGGTGAAGCAGTTTGAGGTTTCGCAACACCATGAATCAGGAAATCTGCACCAATTCCATTGAACGGCCCTGGAACGACATCTGCAGCATGCAACTTGTTTTTGCAGGCCATTTTCCATGTATGAGTAGTCATGCATTTGGTGCATAACCAAGATTCCAACATCAACAGATTGCTTTCCCATGCAGTGAAGCAGCTCTCGTTAGTCCGAATCCTTTCAATGCAAACCAATCTGGCATCCTCTGTTGGAAAGTGGTGGTCTTTCAGATGTCTTGATAATCCACTCTTGGAGTAACCTAAACCACCAGGACCTCCTTGATAGCCATCAAAAGTTGCGAAAGGACAAGGAAGCTTATCACTCTGCGAAGAAACCTGCCCTGCATCCCTACGGACTGAAGAAGATGAGGCCGTGGAGGAGTGGGAATCAGGGCTGTCATTCCTACGGACTGAAGAAGCTGAAGAACGTGTTATGGGCATAGAAAATTCTAGGGGAAAGCTGCGTATGAACAAAAAAACCCTAGAAGAAACCTGCCATGCATCCCTGTATGCAATCAAACAATAAACACAGAGGAAACAGGGAGATTATGCGTTGAAATCACGGACAAAGGCAGGGGAGATTTCTGGTTTTCAGTCGCCTGAAAATCCCCCACACAATCGCCGGAGCTTCTCTAATTTCATGAAAAACTCCTTGATTTCATGGTAATTTTTGCACAAATCATCATATAATAATAAAATTAAATTAAATTATGAAAACTTGTGGGACCAGGCCACTAGCCGGCCGGCCATGCCCTAGCCGGTCCCACACGCCCTTTGCTTTATTATTTTATTGTTATTTATCCTATTTTTCCTTGCATTCATCAAATTCCTAGATTTTATGGTATTTCTCTCAAATTAGGAAAAATTCTCTCAAATCATCAAAAATACCTAAAAAAATATTAAAAAATAATGAAAATCTCGTGGGACCGGGCCATAGCCGGCCGGCCATGCCTCCATGGTCCCAAACGCCCGTGTTTTTATTATTTTAATATTTCGCTTCCATGAACTCATGAAAACTCCTTCAATTCATGGAAACTCCCTAAATTCATCAAATTTCTCAAAATTCATGAATTTTTCATAAAATCATCAAAATATTATAAAATTAAGGAAAAGGCACCACGGGACCGTGGTCACGACCGACCGACCATGCCTTGACCACGGATGATAATTATTTTTCATCATCTCATGGTGTTTTCCTCAGTTTCGTCGAAACCCTAATTTTGGCATATTTTCTCGAATGGATGCTCAATTGCACGCCAGAAAATATCAAAATTCTCAGGACTGAGACGCGTACGCCTTGGGGACACGAGCACGCTATCTTGACCGACCAAGATTGGCTATTTGGCTCACGGAAGCCGGTCCCATCAATTTTACAGTTTTGACCTAATTTGCACAATTGCTCGTATTAGGTCCAAAACTCTTCCAAACACTTTGGATTTTCATGAAGTGATCGTCAGGCGGTCACGTGACAACCCAGGGCCGGTTTCATGACTCCATTGTCGGTCCCTCACCTCATCATAATTAATTTGGTTTTCTCACCTAAGGCTCAGACGAGCATTTTTGAATAAATGATTAAGCCAGCATTTAGTCATTCTTCCACCAACAAATCGTCAACTCTTCAGGAGTTCTTCGTATTTGCTCACGTGATCATATGGACACTACATGGTTGATCCACGGTCCCATATAGTCGCTCCCTTCTTCGTTCTATGGTTAAACTTCTGACGAACCATGAATTGATCATCAATTGATCAAATTAGGGTTTCTGAATCCAAGGATCATCATTCCATATTCCAACCTTAATAATTTTACGACGGCCTCGTGGTCATTAATTTTATTAATTATGATCGGTTCAACGACCAGTATTATAATTAATATTTTTGGTACGCTACTAATAATCCATCAGATGAGCAACACATGCTCAGACGATCAAATATTCAACAATTCATCACATGAGCAACACTTCATCAGATGATAAATATTTGCTCAAACCAAGGAATATTGGTTCAACAATCAATATTCAACGATCCATCGAATGAGAAATACTTGCTCACTTCATCGTAAGAACTATATCTTTGTCTCATGACATGTTCAACTCATGAGTTTCAGAACATCATGTTCAACTCAGCAACTACATGGACTCATCGTCCCATAAAACCACGAAGTCATCAATTGACTAACAAACCACGAGACGTCAATCGTGTCACTTTGGGGGGATATCACTTAGGGTTTTGGTCTGGCGGTCTATGGCACGTGTGTTAAAACACACGATGGAGTGTGAGCAAGTCGTGCAATCAGTTGAAGGAATTCACGAGGTAGTGGGTGTAAAATCGACCAAGTCTCCACACGTTGAGCAACTGGTTTCAAACACGATCTCCACTTCCCCACTTCTTGATTCCATCAACTGTCACACTTCATGGAGTCATGGTGTCTAAAATTCCAGCAATATAAATAAGTCTCTGAATCATGATTGAATCATCAGCATCAACGGTATCATTAATCTCACTCCTCATCGACAACACGAGATCATCAACTCATCAATTGATAAATTACTCTCAATTGAGCAATTTCAATCATTCAGAGCTTATCATATTCCGAATTCACACACCCACAATCTCGATCACCATTGATCTCACACATTTCTCAGCTTCCCTCCTACAGATCAACCCATCTTCTCTTGTGATCGAATTTACTCTGGAACGGTCATTGTCTTGATTTAGGACGGAGTACTATAGATTGATCTCTCGAATCTAAAGCACCCCCTTTGGAGCGGTGCATCTGTGTGAGGTTTAACATTTCGCTCGGTTCGAGGAGTCTCCTCCGTACGGTCGTCTCCTCAATTCCTTAAAAACCAGCAAATCTTTTTTCCCCATCTACAGATTTGCGACCACAGTGGGAGATCATTCTCTCGGTTGTAATCTTACAATTTCACAAGATAGTTGATCTCATATCAGGTTCAGTTACGAATCCTAACACAAACCGTGCTAGCATTAGCAACAACAACAATCATAATATCCCGGAGACAATTCCGACCTCCAACACCGATGGTGGTGACATTACTCCTCCTCACGTCGAAGGTCATCCACTGTCCGGACGACTCCCTGAAGAAGTCAGAGGAGATCCACCACCTACCATTGCTGATCTTATCAAAGCGCAGGAGACTCTTGCAAAGAATCAGACTGACATGGCTGCTACACAGAAGGAGCTGTGCAATTATCTCAAAACTCTTACTGACAAGATGTCAGAGAAAACTCAAGAGAAGGGAAAGGAGAAAGAGAAATCCTCAGACGACGATCCTGGAGTAATTCCAATCCATACAGTAGAAGACGACGAAGTCCGCAAAACTGCTGCAAACAACTCATCAGCGAAGGGATCATCGAACTTCATTACTCGCGAGGATCTGGAGCACCTCTTGGAGAACCGTGGAAAATACAATACATCGCATGACCATCGTCATCAACCTTCTTATCCTGCCGCTACACAGAGGATTCCACTCCCCAAAGGTTACGTTTCTCCAACTTTCACCTTGTATGATGGAACTGGCAATGCTCGGGAACATGTCTCTCATTTTCTTGAAGCCCTGGGAGAACATCAACATAATCATGTCGTTCGTCTCAAGGAATTCTCAAAATATCTGAAAGGCAGGGCATACACCTGGTATAACAACATCACACCAGGGACCATCAACAATTGGGGAGAAATGGTTAACGCATTCTACAGGAAACACTTCTTCGTGTCAGAACAAATCACCCTCTCCGACCTTGGAAGAATGTTTCAGAGGGTCAGTGAAAACCCCAATGATTATGTGAAAAGTTTCAGAGTCCAAGCCCTGGATTGTCATGACCCAAATGTCACGGAGCAACAAATGGTGGACTTGTGCATCAATGGCATGCTCCCGGTCTACATGGACTTGCTGGAGAACCTTCGATTCCATACTTTCTCAGAGCTTCACGAAGCTGCGAAAAGGTCGGAAACCACTGCACCCGCTCTTTTGGAAAGAGCAAAGTCTACAAAGACTGAGGATTCAAAAGACACTCGAGGAAGCAGGCGTTTGATCAACAAGCAGTACAACCTGCAACCTTCAGCAAATGTTGTCGCAGAAGGGAGTAAGCGAAAAGCAGAACCACAACACAAGTAGACTTCCTCCACCCCTTCAAAGGCACACAAGAAGGAGAATTCGAAAGTCCCTCCTCAGCATACGGAAGATCCAGAAGCACCTGATTTTCCCTGTTCAATAGAAGAAGTTAATGAACTACTCGATGCCTGGATCCAAGATGGTGCAATCAAATTGCCTTATGTCAAGAAGGAACCAACTGAAGAAGCCATGGAAAATCCTCGGTATTGCCGCTTCCATAGATACGTCAGCCATCCCATAAGTGATTGCAAAATTTTGAAGCGCATATTAAAAGAAAAGGTCAAATCAGGAGAGCTCAACCTGGGGACTGAGGGAGTACACAAAAAACCCCTCCCAGTCAGAACTTTTACCATCTCTGAACCTCCTGTCAAGGAAGCGGTCCAATCTATGATCGAACATGTCTGCGAGTTGTTGTATCTTTCGAAACCTCAAAGGAAAGACATGTTTGTTGCACTGAACCACATCGTGTCCGGAAAACGTCCGCTGATCCAAGAGACTACCACCGGACCTTCAGCCACTGACACAGAAATGTATGACTGGGGACTGCTCACCGCAGTGCACATTAAAGGAAATGAGTTCAAGAGGGCGTTCGTCGATGTTGGTACCGCTGTCAACATCATCCCTTTGAAAAATCTCAGAGCTGCTGGTATTACTCGACAGGAAGCCACCCACGCTCCCATAGCAATCAGGGACCACGAAGGAATCTCCAGAGACGCATACGGCTTTATCACTCTCAAAGTTACGGAAAGATTGATCTGCACTGAGGCCAAGTTTTTCATAATCCAGGAAGACCCTGGATACGACATGGTCCTTGGAAGAACTTGGATTCATGCTGGAAGGATAACGATGCCTTCATCACATCCTGACATCAACAAGGGTTCCGAGTCAGAAGATGAAGCAGAGGACGCACCACCGTTTGAGCATCTGGAAGAAGTAAAAACTCTGATGGGACTTACATAGGAACTTGGATATAATCCGCACGCCTTTGTCAGAAGGTTTCGAGCTCAGGCAAGTCTTATTCCTCCTCATGCTCCAATATTACCAATATTCAGATATGCTACTATGGTCCAGGGACTTCTCCCCATGAACAATTTAGCAGTCATCAAAATCTACAAGTGGGTGACTTCACCGCAGCAATATTATACCCAATGGTTGGGTTCATAACTTCTTCAAATCGGTCACTCCATCGAGAGGTTTATTGTTGAAGACCTGGCTAAGCATGATCAACACTATGCTGGATACTCTCTTCCGCTCGAGTGTCCATATGTGCCACAATCGTGGAATTCCGTCAAACAGGGAATTCCGAATCAGCGAAATATTCAAGGCACAATCGACCAAGCCTAACAAGTTTCATGAAGGAGACCTGGTTCTCAAAGAAGTTCAGCGCGGTCTTCATTCTATAAGGAACTCCAATTGGGAAGGACCATTCATGGTCGCTAAGTCCGTGGCCGGAGGATACTACAAATTGATCAAAACAAATGGCAGAACCCTACCAGTAATTCATGAAAATTGGCTCAAGGCGTTTATCTGAAATTATTGGACATTTAAGGTATTGGGCGTTCGAAGCATTCATGGCGTTTGGATTTAACATTTAGGATTTTCCTTTCATTTGTATTTCAATTCCTCCAAAATATTTGCAATACTTGCAATCAGTATTTGAATTCAGCAATTTATCAAAATTCAGTTCATATTTCGTAAAAGAAAATTTCTATCAAATCTACAAGAAAATCCTTAACCATCAGTCAATCCAAAACCATCTAAATATCAAAACCCAAGTATAAACCTCACATCTCTCAGAAGTTCAAAAGTTCAAGAGATCAGCAAGAAAAGGCTTTCGCTCATCAGCATCCTTCAGCCCTCTCCTTGTTCAACTCCTCGGTCAGCTTGGCAATCTTGTCCTCCTTATCCTTCACAGCATCATTGGGAAAGGGTATGTTCTTCTCACATGAATCCTTGATAACGTTTATTTGCTTAAGAATCCATTTCACGTTGAGGCCAAGTCTTTCTGAATTCTCCAAGTTAAACTCCCAATCAAAGAGTATATCTGGAGTCACGGTATTCCTGGGTCTCGTATGCATATCACTCATGACACGCAAGATAACGCCTACTTGCATGGTTAAAGCATAAGCACGCCCAGGGTTCCTGTCAACGATCATGTGGCCAAACTTCTTCCATATCGTCTCGTACAAGCGTGCATATCCAATGGGAACGCTGAATCCACCGACCAGTTCATGATACGGGAGTGAAGTGTTAAAGGGAGGATCGAAAGCAACCCCTGCAGTTGGATATTCATACACTATTATACGGTTCTCAGTCACTGGAGCGGCTTCCACGACCAAAGACAGTTCCTTCGGTATTCTCCGCTGCTATCTCGGTTTCTTCTATCACTGAGGCAACAACCATCTGGTTTTCCATAACATCAGCAGCGACCTTCTCATGGCCTCGAAGTGCAGGGATGGTGTCTCTTCATCAATAACTTCGGAAGGGTTAGAGTTATCATCATTGGCTCCAGTATCCTCAACTTCGGTATTTAGCACCTAATACGAAGATTACATGAGGTTAGAGTCACGAAGCCAAAGGAGATTATGAAACACAGTATACCGCAAGGAAATATCATCAAAGTTCATCATACTACATTCAAGGCACGAGCAAATAACATGAAAGTCATGAAAAACATTTTACGATGAGTCCGTCTGAAGAAACTGAACTTCCCTGTACTAAGAGACGAACTGGGAGAAATCTACAAGGAATCTGAGGATGGGTCATATTCCATTCTCTTCGTATGGATGTCCTCTATGACATGTCAAAATTTCATGACAATCCGATGAACGAGCGAGTAGATGTGGCCAAAATATCAAGTGATGCGCAATCTGAAAAAGTTCTGGAAGTCTCCTGGAAGTTTACTATTTCGCCTTTTTCAGGCTCTGAACGTGCTCAAAACTTAAAAATCTTCTTGTAAAGCTTGGAAATTTTCCGGGCTTGAATTTGCACATGCAGATCATCAAAATCCGACTCCGGACGAAGATTCTACAGCGTTTCTACTAAAAGCTGGGTTCTGAATTTTCTGACGACGAAATTCGACTAAGTTTTCATATATTCACATGGGTTCTCATTCATTCATTCACAAGTCAGCACTTTTATACTTCTATGAAGAATATACAGGATATATACTTACTTGAGGAGTCTCCAAAGTGTCCAAGGGGTTGGAATTGTCCACATCAACGACAAGAGGAACATCACTTCCATCCGGCTCCGAATCTTGGGAATTACCTCCATTCCCATTCCCAGAGGATGATTGAGTTCCAGAATTCTCCATCTCCATGACGACATCCTCCTGTACATCCTTTACAATCAATATTTTCATCTATGAAGCACCACATTTGAACATGTGAAGAAATACTTACAGTTTCTTCGTCACTCAAATCAGCGATTGCTTGTTCAGTAGCAGAAAATTGAAGACCTTCAAGACTTGATGGAGTAAAATTCTGCAACAAAATTAACAACATTGGCTTCATGATTCTAATGTTAATAGCAATGAAAGTCACGGTGAGAAATATTGGGAACTCACCAAAGAACGAACTGGGGACTTCACGGTATTAGGTAACAGCTTATAACTTTTGTTCCTTCCTTCTCCGCCGTGAACAACTTCTCCAATATCTGAAAAATCTGCATGGATTCGAGGTCTTACGCTACGACCGTCCTGTAAAGAATTCAATAACATGATCAGAATACAGTTACCATGGTTTCATAAAAGACATGTGGAGAATCTTACTTGAGAACATCCTGGAGATAATTTTCGTTTATCACCAGAAAGGTACTTCAGTCTTGGTCGACCAGAGATCATCTCAGCAGACGGAGGAATCTTCACTGGAGGCTGACTAACTGTCACGAATTCATGCAACCTCTCAAATTGTTGATGCCAGAATTCTATATAACCTGGGGTTACATATGCAAATCTATCAGAACCAGGAAACCAGTAACTACTCCCTTCCACGTGAGTGTGATCTAAACGAGACGCAAGCTGATCAACTGATGGTTTCCTTCTCCGGGTAGTTGGAACACATTGATCCATACCCATTTGTCGAGCCGCCCTATCAATGTTGTATTCTTCTACGGCCCACTCTCCATGCATAACGGATAACAAGTGACCAGGAGTACAGCTCAACATGAAGGATCTCTCACCATCATTCGGGTTAGCACCAGATTTCAGAGTCGTGCTCTCTCCAGTATTGAAAGTCGTTGGTTGAGAAACATAATCAGGAACCGACACCCACGGACGAAAGTCGAACTCCGATTCTTCATCCAACACATCAATGAGGCGTGCTTTAGACCGAGGCTTTGTAGACCAACGCATGATTCGGGCATTATCTTTCTCGGCGAAGATGTGACGGGCATCAGTATTTGGTCCTTGCAGGATATTACGTGGGATAGGCGCATAATTCTTGAAGTGTTCCCACATCAAAGCTTGAAGAAACATCGTGTTAACATAACACTCAATCTTCATGAAGCCATTCGACACGCTGGAATCTAACACCAAGGAGTCTAAGTTAGAATACAAGGAACCCAGGAATAAGCTACCTATTGGGAGTTGCTCACCTTGAGCCATCTTAATAGCAAAAGGGATTACGAAAGGCTTCAACAAATGTCCACTGTCTTCGAATATGTCTCTGGATAACCATAAGCATAAGAAAGCGGAATAGGTAACATACCGGTGATGGGACTATCAGAAACTTCATCTCTTGGCCACCAACGTGTCAACCAATGGGCATAACAACCTTTACTACCAGACGCCTTGTTCACTTCTTCCATGTCAAAAAACCACTTTTTCCTCATCCGAAAGACCTCCAGAGAAATTACCTGTAATCGGGAGATGCATCAAAGCAGCCACATCTTCTAAGGTAACAGTAAATTCTCCCCATCTACATATGAAGGTGAGTGGGAACACACCAACGAGCCAGCAAAGCCACGATACTTTTCACATCATGATTAATAGACAAGTCTCCAGAAGCTTGAATAGCTCTCGTCACTTGCGCCTGGTTGAGCATAGCCCTGACATGAGGGAAACCCAACATATGCCTCGCCCATCCAGAAATTTTTTCCAAAGGGCGTCGAGAAAGCTTAAACTCTATGGTCGATGCAAGGAAAAGCGTTCGAGACAAAGCCGTATTACCATCTTCGGGGTCACCAATTTCTTCTGAGTCACAGTCCTAGGGTTGATCAGAAGACGATATACTGGGGACTTGAGATATGCTTCAGCTCCTTTTGGATCCTCCTCAAAGAATGCGTCGTCTATATTCGGAATGTTCTTCACGCCAGTGGCATCCTCCTCTTCTTCACCAATGGAGGTCTCGTCCATGCGTGCATCATCCCTGGAGATGTCATCATCAGAATGCGATTCGTCCCTTGAAGTATCGTTGGCTGAGGAATTGGTCTTTTTTGCTAAAACAACTGCAAAGTCCACATTACATTCTACTTCAGGATGTTGTCCAGACATGAATCAAGGAAATATGGAAAAAATGGTAACTCTTAACTCTTACCTTTTGTCCCACTACAATAGTGATAGTAACGGTAGAGTTAACACCTAAAATCTCTCGTCCTCGAAAACTGCAAAAACGAACGAAACTTTATTAATTTCGAAACTGATTTTCATAAAACGGACACAATTTTCATAATATGAAATTCACACAACTGACCTATCAAGTTCATAACAATACAATATTCATCATAAATATATTGTCTATCTTGAAGGTTCCTCAAAACCCACGTTTCTGATTTTTCAAAAAAAACAACAATTAATGCAACATTGCTTACATAAATTCTCAAGAATTTTATCTAATGAAAACAAATTCATGCAAATAAAATATACCATCATATTTTACAATATATGTCACGGCTGCATATAATATAAAAAATATTTTTCCTTCGTATCGTCGTTATTTGTCTTTAAAACGAAGGTTTATTTCAAAAATATTGTGAAAGCTCACATCTCATACATATGATAAAGTTTTGTATTTACATGAAAGCTCATAAGCAAAATTTTATCACTGGACACAAGTTCATCATATATATTTTCCTTCGTGTCGTCGTTATTTGTCTTTAAAACGAAGGATTATTCCGATTTCATGAAAATTCACTTCTTTTATGATGAAACCTTGGTATACATGAAAGCTCATACACTAAGTTTTATCACTGGACCTAGGTTCATATTTAAAAAAAAATCTCTCTAAATCAGGGATTATAGTTAGTTTTCAAAACTAACGATCGAACGAACATACGTTTTCAAAAACGAGGGTTTTTTCATAAAACTCACACTAATATACACACATGTATATAACTTCATCATGATCAAAGCATGAACAACTCATGAGGATCATAAACATCAACATCAAAAACACGTACCTGGTCGGCCGGAAATTTGGCCGGCGGCAACGGACGACGACTGGCGGCGGCGACGGCGTGGATCCCGGCGGTCTTCCCTGTGCTGGCTGAAGATGAGAGGTGATGGAAGCTGACGTGAAAAAAAAAGGATTAATCCCTTTTATCAATTTTATTTCCAAAACCTAATTTTCTAAGGATTTCCTTATTGGGTCCGGCCCGCGAATCCTAACCGACCATGGACTCGTCGTCCAAACCAGTGGATCAACACCAATTTATGCTCATCAAACGATGCTCCAATCATGACATTGAAGCCTTCATCAAGTCGTGGTTTGCTCATGCTCTCTAAATCCGGTAATGTCTTAACTTACGACTAAGTTCAATTACTGGTATTATTATTTATGGCCGGAAAATCACCATTTAATGCTGACTGAGGAACACAGCTTTCCTCAGTAACCAGGGGACTTAATGTAGATAGTGGATTTTCGACAAGGGCTAAAATCGTAAACTCATAATTATACGAAGCTCTGATCCAGCAATCAGACGTGAGTATCGAGACACGGGTCTCTCATTGAATTCTCAACGGAGAGTACTTTCCCTCAGAGTACATGTAGATATGTAGTCTCACGACTGGACAACGGCATATCTCATGAATACTGAATACTTTCAGTGATTATTTCTATATAGTATCACGAGATGGACGGCTCCTAGACAGCTTGCTCTGCTAGTATAGAGCGATAACGTCTTCAGGAACAAACAACGAGTTTACCCTGACTATATAAAGGATATGACTTACCGACAATCTCATATCGGGATAATTAATGCTCCTAGACAGCTTGCTCTGCTAGTATAGAGCCACAAAGTTAATTATTCCTAATTACAATTGCTCCTATTCCATGGTCGAATCCACGACTGGTCCCATAGAATGGCAATAACAATTGCTCCTATTCCATGGTCGAATCTGCGACTGGTCCCAAGGAATGGCAATAAACAATTGTTCTGATTCTATGATTGAATCCACGGCTTGATCTCATAGAATAACAATAACTATATTATCTCATTACTCCGATTTCATAATTGAATCCACAACTGGTCTCATAAATGGTAATAGATAAATCTTAATTACTCAGATTCTATGGTCGAATCTACGATCCCATGGAATGGTAATGCTCACTTTATTATTCTGAATTCGTAGTCGAATCCTCAGTTGATCCTATGAATTAATAATAAACATCTTATTACTCAGTTTTGTGAATTATTCTCCACTGAATTCCAAAATTAGTAATAAATAATCAACAACCGGGCGTCTGAGCTACCTCTAAGTAAGCCCCGATTCAAATGGTGAAAGTGTATTCAACGACGATGCACTAATAGTCACCGTACGAACGAGTATTTCAAAATACAACGAAACGATGAACCTATGCAAAATAGGGAAGAAAATAATAAATAATTAAAAATATTGACAAAGGTGCTGGGAACACGGACACACGACCTACCGACCGTGCCGTGGTCAGTTCCACGCGAGTCTTATATTTTTAATACATTTTTATTATTTTCCGTGATTTGATGAAAATTCTCTCATCTGATCAACTTTCCTTCGTCTCGAGGAAACTCCTCGGTTTCATGGTACTTCCATAAATCCATAAAAAACAATATAAAATTAAGGAAAGGAGTGTGGGGCGTGACCATTGGCCAACCGGCCATGCCTTGGTCCCAGCCGACCCCACACCTCACGGTTCCTTATTATTTTATTATTATTATTATTATTTCTCTAATTTCATGAAAAACTCCTTGATTTCATGGTATTTTTTGTACAAATCATCATATAATAATAAAATTAAATTAAATTATGAAAACTTGTGGGACCATGCCACTAGACGGCCGGCCATGCCCTAGCCGGTCCCACACGCCCTTTGCTTTATTATTTTATTATTATTTATCCTATTTTTTCTTGAATTCATCAAATTCCTTGATTTTATGGTATTTCTCTCAAATTAGGAAAAATTCCCTCAAATCATCAAAAATACCTAAAAAATATTAAAAAATTATGAAAATCTCGTGGGACCGGGCCATAGCCGGCCGACCATGCCTCCATGGTCCCACACGCCCGTGTTTTTATTATTTTAATATTTCGATTCCATGAACTGATGAAAACTCCTTCAATTCATGGAAACTCCCTAAATTCATCAAATTTCTCAAAATTCATGAATTTTTCATAAAATCATCAAAATATAATAAAATTAAGGAAAAGGCACCACGGGACCGTGGTCACGACCGGCCGACCATGCCTTGACCACGGTGGTCCCACACATCCTCATTCCTTATTTTATAATTATTTTTCATCATCTCTTGGTGTTTTCCTCAGTTTCGTCGAAACCCTAATTTTGGCATATTTTCTCGAATGGATGCTCAATTGCACGCCAGAAAATATCAAAATTCTCAGGACTGATACGCGGACGCCTTGGGGACACGAGCGCGCTATCTTGACCGACCAAGATTGGCTCTTTGGCTCACGGAAGCCGGTCCCATCAATTTTACAGTTTTGACCTAATTTGCACAATTGCTCGTATTAGGTCCAAAACTCTTCCAAACACTTTGGATTTTCATGAAATGATCGTCAGTCGGTCACGTGATAACCCAGGGCCGGTTTCATGACTCCATTGTCGGTCCCTCACCTCGTCATAATTAATTAGGTTTTCTCACCTAAGGCTCAGACGAGCATTTTTGAATAAATGATTAAGCCAGCATTTAGTCATTCTTCCACCAACAAATCGTTAACTCTTCAGGAGTTCTTCGTATTTGCTCACGTGACCATATGGACACTACATGGTTGATCCACGGTCCCATATAGTCGCTCCCTTCTTCGTCCTATGGTTAAACTTCTGACGAACCATGAATTGATCAAATTAGGGTTTCTGAATCCAAGGATCATCATTCCAGATTCCAAGCTTAATAATTTTACGACGGCCTCGTGGTCATTAATTTTATTAATTATGCTCGGTTCAACGACCAGTATTCTAATTAATATTTTTGGTACGCTGCCAATAATCCATCAGATGAGCAACACCTGCTCAGACGATCAAATATTCAAAAATTCATCACATGAGCAACACTTGCTCAGATGATAAAATATTTTCTCAAACCAAGGAATATTGGTTCAACAATCAATATTCAACGATCCATCGAATGAGCAATACTTGCTCACTTCATCGTAAGAACTATACCTTTGTCTCATGACATGTTCAACTCGTGAGTTTCAGAACATCATGTTCAACTCAGCAACTACATGGACTCATCGTCCCATCAAACCACGAAGTCATCAATTGACTAACATACCACGAGAAGTCAATCGTGTCACTTTGGGGGGATATCACTTAGGGTTTTGGTCTGGCGGTCTACTGCACGTGTGTTCAAACACACGATGGAATGTGAGCAAGTCGTGCAATCAGTTGAAGGAATTCACGAGGTAGTGGGTGGAAAATCGACCAAGTCTCCACACGTTGAGGAACTGGTTTCAAACACGATCTCCACTTCCCCACTCCTTGATTCCATCAACTGTCACACTTCATGGGGTCATGGGGTCTAAAATTCCAGCAATATAAATAAGTCTCTGAATCATGATTGAATCATAAACATCAACAGTATCATCAATCTCACGTCTCATCGACAACACGAGATCATCAACTCATCAATTGAGCAACTACTCTCAATTGAGCAATTTCAATCATCCAGAGCTTATCATATTCAGAATTCACACACCCACAATATCGATCACTATTGATCTCACACATTTCTCAGCTTCCCTCCTACGGATCAACACATCCTATCTTGTGGCCAAATTTACTCTGGAACGGTCATTGTCTTGATTTAGGCCGGAGTACTACAGATTGATCTCTCGAATCTAAAGCACCCCCTTTGCAACGGTGCATCTGTGTGAGGTTTAACATTTCACTCGGTTCGAGGAGTATCCTCCGTATGGTTGTCTCCTCAATTCCTTAAAAACCAGCAAATCGTTTTTCCCCATATACAGGGGGTCTAACAACACCACCCAATATTTCGATTAGCAATTTGTATGGACTAACTCCAAAATACTTTGCCAGAGAATCAACTAGGCAGTTAGACTCAATCTAGATAAAATTATCTCAAGGAGTTATTATCTCAATCTCTCGATTTGATCTTTACTCAAGCAAATAGAAATCTACGAGTCTTTATCAAAGAGAGATAACTTGGAAGGTACCAAAGACCAATGTACTAGGATCAATCAAAATCAATCAACAACCAAAGGTTGGTTTTCCAATTGATGATCACGAACGCACAACCTGTACTATTTCAATTATATAAAATATAATACGAAAAAGAAATAACACAAACACAAGAAATTTTGTTAACGAGGAAATCGCAAATGCATAAAAACCCCGAGACCTAGTCCATATTGAATACACACTGTATTAAGCCGCTACAAACACTAGCCTACTGCAAACTAACTTCGGACTGGACTATAGTTGAACCCCAATCAGTCTCTCACTGATCCAAGGTACAGTTGTACTCCTACGCCTCTGATCCCAGCAGGATACTGCGCACTTGATTCCCTTAGATGATCTCACCCACAACCAAGAGTTGTTATAACCCAAATCACAGACTTGATAATAAACAGATCTGTCTCACACAGAAAAGTCTATAAGAGGATAAATCTGTCTCCCACTGAAAAACCCTAGGTTTTGTTCCGTATTTGGATATAAAATCAAGGTAACATGAACCAATTGATAATCCGGTCTTATATTCCAGAAGAACAACCTAGATTAATCAATCACCTCTCTGCAATCCTTCCTGACTACACAAGCGTATTATCGAGGAATCACAAACAGTGAGACGAAGATGTTTGTGGATTCTTTATCTTTCCTATCAGAGAACTCTCACGATCTCAAGCCAATCAATCGATTGTACTCGTACGATAGAAGACGCAAGATCAGATCACACAACTACGATAAAGTAGTATCGGTCTGGCTTCACAATCCCAATGAAGTCTTTAAGTCGTTAACCTGATTTTAGAGAAGAAAATCAAAGGTTAATGGAGATCGACTCTAGCGGGCATACTAGTAGCACACAGACGTGTGGGGATTAGTTTTGCACAACGCTGGATGTCTCCTTTATATAGCCTTCAAATAAGGGTTTTGCCTTAGTTACAAAGCAATCCATATTCACCGTTAGATGAAAACCTGATTTAGATTCAAGCTAATATTTCTCAACTGTTAGATCGAAAACTTAGCTTGTCACACACACTTGGGTAGACGTTCACTTGGTTCGTGAAAACCATGCCCAAACGTGTACGTGTATGTTGGTTCAACATAGTAACCCAAAAGGTTAGCCATATGAGCATTTCATATTAACCTAGTTCTTCTTCACCATAACTAGTTCAATTGACTCAAATAAACTAGTTACGGAGTTGTTCAATTGCTATGAGATCTTATGTAACTACACAAGACACGATTGAAACAAAGATGATTCGATTCGATTGAATCGGCTCATGAACATTATAGACACGGTTTACATAAAGCATTCCTTAGTAATATAATGTTTCATGTTCAGAGCACATCTTTAGATCATAACCTCTTAAGTTCACAAATAAGTTCGCGAACTTAAGTTAATTGGTTGAGTTTTCCAAACTCGGCAGAAATTCTCGGGATGAGAACTTCTGCCAGTTCGCGGACTGGGTTCGCGGACTGAGTTCGCAGACTTAGCACACAAACGAGTTTTGGTAAATCCCAGCAGAAATTCTCGGTCGAGAACTTCCGACTGTTCGCGGACTTGGCAAGCCAATTCCATATTCCTCCCGATTTCTCTTGATCAACAAAGTTCGAAAATTTCGGTTCAAGGAATACATGGTTATGTAATCTAAACTCTCATTTCAATCATTGAGACGTTCTCAGAGGACGCTATGTATCCGTTATTCACATACCCATTCACGTCAGAGAAATTCTCAAAGTGATTGACACTTTTCATGACTTTCGTCACTAGGTGAAGATAAACTTGGTCAAAGCGAAACGCTTTACCAGCACACGATTTCGAATTAAAACATAAGCAATGAATGCTCAGCTCGAAATGTCAAATGTGTATGATCTAGTTTATATAGCATACGACTTTTGTCTCATAAGAAGTAGGAGATAGAAGAGATAGACTTTTGAGTGATAGATAAGTTCAAGTCTCCACATACCTTTTTGTTGATGAAGTTCCACGGTTCCTTGTATAGATCTTCGTCGTTGTATGATGAATCGCCATGAAGTCCTTGAGCTCAACTACACTTTTCTATCCTAGTCCGAGACTTAGCTATGTAGGCTAGAAATCAAGACTTATAGTTTTGATCACTAACATTGACAAACATGCTTGAGATAGCAACGCATGCGAGGTTGACCGAGCTATGCTCTGACAAAAACTCATCTAAGAGACGCTTGATTATGTACTAGAGATAACTTCGTATAGGCTATACTAGAAAGTCTGGGAATATGAGACATACAAGTATTACTCGAAGACCTGAAGAACGTGAAGAAGTAACGAGCTACAACAACGACATCATCCTTCCTCTTGAGGTTAATAATATTGACTTGAACTGTTTCATTCCTAACGTATCTTTCAAGTCGTGCTATATTAAAAACATAACTGCGAAGCTGCGAATGAATATTTTACTGTGTTAGAGCGTAGCTCGGTCAACCTCACATGCGTTGCTATCTCAAGCATGTTTGTCAATGTTAGTGATCAAAACTATAAGTCTTGATTTCTAGCCTACATAGCTAAGTCTCGTACTAGGATATAAAAGTGTAGTATAGCTCATGGACTTCATGGCGATTCCTCATACAATGACGAAGATCTATACAAGGAACCGTGGAACTTCATCAACAAAAAGGTATGTGGAGACTTGAACCTATCTATCACTCAAAAGTATATCTCTTCTATCTCCTACTTCTTATGAGACAAAAGTCGTATGCTATATAAACTAGATCATACACATTTGACATTTCGAGCTGAGCATTCGTTGCTTATCTTTTATCTCGAAATCGTGTGTTGGTAAAGCGTTTCGCTTTGATCAAGTTTATATTCACCTAATGACGATAGTCACCTAATCATGGATTCCTTGAACCAAAGTTTTCGAACTTTGTTGATCAAGATAAATCGGGAGGATTGTGGAATTGGCTTGCCAAGTCCGCGAACCTAGTTAGCAGACTCAGTCCGCGAACTGTCGGAATTTCTCGACCGAGAATTTCTGCTGGGATTTTCCAAAACTCGTTTGTGAGCTAAGTCCGCGAACTCAGTCCGCGAACTGGCGGAAGTTATCTTTCCTAGAATTTCTGCTGAGTTTGGAAAACTCAACCGATTAACTTAAGTCCGCGAACTTGTTTGTGAACTTAAGAGGTTATGATCTAAATATGTGCTCTGAACATGAAACATTAAATTACTAAGGAATGCTTTATGCAAACCGTGGCTATAATGTTCATGAGACGATTCAATCGAATTGAATCATCTTTGTTTCAATTGTGTCTTGTGTAGTTACATAAGATTTCATAGCAATTGAACAACTCTGTAACTAGTTCATTTGAGTCAATTGAACTAGTTATGGTGAAGAAGAACAAGGTTAATCTGAAATTCTCATATGGTTAACCTTTTGGGTTACTATGTTGAACCGACATACACGTACACGTTTGGGCATGGTTTTCACGAACCAAGTAAAGGTCTACCCAAGTGTGTGTGACAAGCTAAGTTTTCGATCTAACGGTTGAGAAATATTAGCTTGAATCTAAATCAGGTTTTCATCTAACGGTGAATATGGATTGCTTTGTAACTAAGGCAAAACCCTGATTTGAAGGCTATATAAAGGAGACATCTAGCATTGTGCAAAACTAATCCCCACACTTCTGTGTGCTAATAGTGCGACCGCTAGAGTCAATCTCCATTAACCTTTGATTTTCTGCTCTAAATCAGGTTAACGACTTAAAGACTTCATTGGGATTGTGAAGTCAGACCGATACTACTTTATCGTAGTTGTGTGATCTGATCTTGCATATTTTATCGTACGAGTACAATCAATTGATTGGATTGAGATCGTGAGAGTTCTCTGATAGGCAAGATAAAGAAGTTACAAACATCTTCGTATCACTATTTGTGATTCCTCGACAATCTGCTTGTGTAGTCAGGAAGGATTGTAGAGAGGTGATTGATTAATCTAGGCTGTTCTTCGGGAATATAAGACCGGATTATCAATTGGTTCCTGTTACCTTGATTTTATATCTAAAGACGGAACAAAACCTAGGGTTTATCTGTGGGAGAAAAATTTATCCTCTTATAGACTTTTTTGTGTGAGACAGATCTGTTTATTATCAAGTCTGTGATTTTGGGTTACAACAACTCTTGGTTGTGGGTGAGATCAGCTAAAGGAATCAAGTGTGCAGTATCATGCTGGGATCAGAGGCGTAGGAGTACAACTGTACTTTGGATCGGTGGGAGACTGATTGGGGTTCAACCTTAGTCATGTACGAAGTTAGTTTGCAGTAGGCTAGCGTTTGTAGCGGCTTAATACAGTGTGTATTCAATCCGGACTAGTCCCGGGGTTTATTTGCATTTGCGATTTCCTCGTTAACAAAATTTCTGGTGTCTGTGTTATTTCTTTTCCGCATTATATTTTATATAATTGAAATAATACAGGTTGTGCGGTCGTGATCATCAATTGGAAATCCAACCTTTGGTTGTTGATTAATATTGATTGATCCTTGGATATTGGTCTTTGGTACTGTCCAAGAATTCCTTGTATTTGATAAAGAATCTCTATTATTTTTATCTTGAGTAAAAATCAAATCAAGAGAGAGATATTAACTCCTTGAGGTACTTTTATCTAGATTGAGTCTGACTGTCTAGTTGATTCTCTAGCAAAGTATTTCGGAGTTAGTCCATACAAATTTCTAATCGAAATATTGGGTGGTGTTTTTAGACCCCCGCTTTTTCAATTGGTATCAGGCAAACACGTTTAAGACCTAATAAGTCCGTGTTTGTAGCGATCTGAATTTATGGATTATAAAGTCTCAATTAACGCTTCACCAGGTTTGAAAAAAAAACGCAAGAAAAGGTCTGACAAACTGATATCTCTTCAAAAAGGGTTGGATGAACAAATCCAGATCAACTATGGTCTTGTTGCTGAAATTGTGATTCTTAAGGATTTGATATCCGGAAATACTTCCTTTGAAAGGTTGAAAAATCTCAGTTGTTCCTCTCTCATGAAAAGTCATAAGTCAGATAGTAATCAACGACAGGATGTTGAGAAAACTGATATGACAAGGAACCAGTCAGACAATCTTCAAAGCATTGGCTCATGTTGTGGTCCATCCGATCATATACATCAAGTTTGTATGTCCTTTCAAAAGAGTCTTAATATTGCAAGTAATCTTTGTGAGAAAGCTAAACAACCGTATGACTCCCTAAAAGTTCATACAACTCTACCAGGAAACTCTAAATCGAGAAGTACTAGTAGTATGGGTGCCTTTGCTTTAAGATCTACATCTCCTTTTCAATGGTTTCTTGATAGTGGATGTAGTCGGCATATGACAGGAGATCTCACTTGGTTTGTATCATCGGTTGACTACGAAGGAGGTCCTGTAACGTTCGGAGATGGAAGTTGTTGCTATATTAGGAAAAAGGGAACGATCAAACTACCCGATGTTCCAGAAATCCATGATGTGGTATACGTTAAAGGTATGACTGATAATCTTCTTTCTATTAGTCAAATTTGCGACAAGGGCCATCGAGTTGTCTTCAATGCGAATGGATGTGACATTGTTGACAAATCCGGGAAGGTAATCTTTCAAGGAAATCGTGGTAAAAACAATTGTTATCTTCTTGATACTCAGTTTAGCAACCGCTGCAATTTGACTAAGGTGGAATCTATACATTTTTGGCATGAGCGTTTTGGTCACATCAATTATCGTCTTCAAACTAAGACCATTAACAAAGAACTTGTTATAGGCATTCCCAAAATCAATGCAAAGATTGAAGGTGTATGTGGTGCCTGTCAAAAGGGTAAGCAAACGAAAGTTCACCACAAATCATCACGATATATTCTCACTAAAGCTCCACTTGATTTAATTCATATGGATCTCTTCGGACCAATTCAACAACCTATTGTTGTCGGTAAGAAGTATGCTTTAGTTATGGAAGATGATTACACCATATTCACTTGGGTTGCATTCCTATCTCATAAGAATGAAACTCTGAGTGAATTCAAGATTATTGTTAAAAGCATCCAGAATGAACAAGGTCGCAAACTAAAGAAAATTAGGAGCGATCGTGGCACTGAATTCAAAGACACCAAGGTATTCGGATTCTGTGACGAACTGGGGATCATTCAACAATACTCACCACCAATTACTCCTCAAGCTAATGGAGTTGCTTAAAGAAAAAATAGGAACATTTAGGAAATGGCCAGGGTAATGCTCCACAACAAAAACTTACCTTTAAGATTTTGGGGAGAAGTTGTCTTTACAACATGCTACTTGATTAACCGTGTGTATTTGCGGTCTAAAACCCTTAACACTCCTTATGAGTTATGGTATGGAAGAAAACCCAATCTACACTATCTCAGGGTTTTTGGAAGTAAGTGCTATATTCTGAAAGATCGAGAACAGAAAGGAAAATTCGACACCAAAAGTGACGAAGGAATCTTTCTTGGCTACGCTTCTGATAGTTGTGGTTTTCGAGTTTTTAATCTCAGAACTCAAGTCATGATGGAATCTTCTAATGTTATCATCGATGATATTAGTAAATTTTGTCAAGATAATCCCCCTGCTGAATTTCCTCCAACAGAGACAATTGAGAAAGTCAAAGAAATTCCAGAATCAGTTGAAGTTATTCTAAATGTTACTGATCCTGACATTTCTAGTGACGAGGAGAAGAGCACTGATCAAGCCATTCCTGATGAACAAGTACGTGTTCCTCCACGACATCTTTGGGTTCAAAGAAATCATGACCCCAACAACATTATTGGGGGAAGGGATTCTACAGCCAAAACAAGAGGCCAACTTCAAAATATATGCAATTTTGGTTGTTATCTTTCGCAGGTGGAACCAAGGAATATTGATGAAGCTCTGAAAGATCCCTTTTGGGTGAATGCAATACATGAAGAGTTAAATCAATTTGAAAGACAAGATGTCTGGGAACGTGTACCCTGTCCTCCAAATGTCAATATTGTGGGTACCAAATGGATATTCAAGAACAAGTCTGATGAGTATGGCACAATTGTCAGAAATAAAGCTAGACTTGTCGCTCAAGGATATTCACAGATTGAAGGAATCGATTTTGACGAAAACTTTGCTCCTGTGGCACGTCTTGAATCCATTCGACTTTTATTGGCCCATGCCTGCTTTCTCAAGATTAAGTTGTTTCAGATGGACATAAAATCAGCGTTTCTGAATGGAATTTTAAAAGAGGAAGTCTATGTTGCTCAACCTAAAGGGTTCGAAAACACTGATTTCCCTGATCATGTGATGAAGCTCAAAAAGGCGTTATATGGATTGAAACAAGCACCAAGAGTCTGGTTTGAGAAACTCACTACCTCTCTTATTAGAAAAGGATTTTCAAGAGGAGGAGCTGATAAAACATTGTTTACCAAATGGAGTGAGAAAGATGTTGTCATTGCTCAATTTTATGTAGATGATATCATCTATGGATCAACCTCTGAAAAGTTTGCAAAATACTTTCAAGTCTCCCTTGCTAAAGAATTCGAAATGAGCAATGTTGGTGAGTTAAAATTTTTCTTAGGATTACAGATTCAACAACATAAGGAGGGTATTTACTTATCCCAAGAGAAGTACGCACATAATCTTGTGTCAAGATTTGGTCTGGATAAGTCATCTCCTAAACTGACTCCTATGCCTACTACTGGTAAATTGCACAGGGATGAGAAAGGAGCAAAAGTGGATCAAAAGTTATATCAATCCATTATAGGTATCCTTTTGTATCTTACAGCTACTAGACCTGATATTGCTTTCAGTGTTGGTTGTTTGTGCCAGGTTTCAAGCGGATCCAAAAGAATCTCATCTTGCAGCTGCAAAGAGAATCATACGATATATAAATCACACCGCTGGGTATGGTCTCTCGTATACTTTTGATACTAATGCTGATCTTTCTGCTTATTTTGATGCTGATTGGGCAGGTTGTGTAGAAGACAAAAAAAGTACATCAGGGGGCTTCTACTATGTAGGTCTCAATCTTGTAGCATGGCATAGCAAGAAGCAAAATTCCCAATCCCTGTCTACATGTGAAGCAGAATATATTGCTTCCAGATCATGTTGTACTCAACTCCTATGGATGAAACAGATGCTTGCTGATTATGGAATTGATACTGGAATTATGAGGATCTTTTGTGATAACTCTAGTGCGATTCGAATTACTAAGAATCCTGTTGAGCACTCAAGAACAAAGCACATTGACATAAGGTACTTATTCGTGATCTTTATGAAAATGGTATCATTAGTATGGAATTTGTGCCTTCCGAACAACAATTGTCTGATATTCTCACAAAACCCTTAGATACTGCAACACTTCAACACCTGCGGCAGTCTATTAGTGTTGTTTTGGTTCATTAAAACGTTTCATTGACTCTTGCCCCTTTGCTTATCCTTTTCTTTTGGGAAATTGAGTCTGAAACTCCAGTAGGAACATTCCAGTTCAGTTTCTGTAGGATTGTCGTTTTTGTCTTTTTAGTTTCTCTAGTGTTTCAAAATCCTTCTTTTCTTTCGAAATTAAGGTCGCTCTTGTTGTTCTCTCGGGAATGACATCAAATGGGGGAGAGTTCTTTTGAACTTGTGTTTAATGGTAATATCTTGCGGGGAGTGCGGTTGTGGAATTTTATAGGGGTTATCTTGTATCATAAAACTCCTTGATGAATACTGTTAGCTTCGGCTATTAGATTGCATCAAAATTAAGTTGGTATGTATTTTTCTTTTGGTCATGAAATGTCTCTTGTGGAAATTTCATTATGATCCCATTCTTGTACCTTTGCCAATTTTATTGACAAAAAGGGGGAGAAATATTGTAGTTCACACTACAAATACATATGGTTTTCGGATCATTGTGTAAAGGGGAGTGGTTTCCATGATCGAGATGGAGTATTGACTAAGGGGGAGTGATACATATAACCGTGGTATTATTGTTAAAGTCGTGATACAATTGGACTTTGATGTTATATAATAATACTATGACACTGTATAATAATGATCGAGAATCTCGATTTCTCTCATTGTTATAGCTACGGATCTTCAACAACGATGGTGCTAAACTTACAACCTTTGGGATATTGGAGTACTTTGAAGGACGAAGATTTCAAGGAACGTTGAAGATTAGACTATGGAATAGGAGCCACTAAAGTTTATCTTTTTTGTATTCCATATGTATTAATATTTTTGTCACAAAAATTGACCAAGGGGGAGATTGTTAGAGCATAGCTCGGTCAACCTCGCATGTGTTGCTATCTAAAGCATGTTTGTCAATGTTAGTGACCAAAACTATAAGTCTTGATTTATAGCCTACATAGATAAGTCTCAGACTAGGATAGAAAAGTGTAGTTGAGCTCAAGGACTTCATGGCGATTCATCATACAACGAAGAATATCTATACAAGGAACCGTGGAACTTCATCAATAAAAAGGTATGTGGAGACTTGAAATTATCTATCACTCAAAAGTCTATCTCTTCTATCTCCTACTTCTTATGAGACAAAAGTCGTACGCTATATAGACTAGATCATACACATTTGACATTTCGAGCTGAGCATTCATTGCTTATCTTTTATCTCGAAATCGTGTGTTGGTAAAGCGTTTCGCTTTGATCAAGTTTATCTTCACCTAGTGACGAATGTCATGAAAAGTTTCAATCACTTTGAGAATTGCTCTGACGTGAATCGGTCTGTGAATAACGGCTACATAGCGTCTTCTGAGAATGTCTTAATGATTGAAATGAGAGTTTAGATTACATAACCATGTATTCCTTGAACCGAAGTTTTCGAACTTTTTTGATCAAGAGAAATCGGGAGGATTGTGGAATTGGCTTGCCAAGTCCACAAACCTAGTTCGCAGACTCAGTACGCGAACTGTCGGAAGTTCTCGACCGAGAATTTCAGCTGGGATTTTCCAAAACTCATTTGTGTGCTAAGTCCGCGAACTTGCGGAAGTTCTCTTTCCGAGAATTTCTGCTGAGTTTGGAAAACTCAGCCGATTAACTTAAGTTCACGAACTTGTTTGTGAACTTAAGAGGTTATGATCTAAATATGTGCTCTGAACATGAAACATTAAATTACTAAGGAATGTTTTATGCAAACCGTGGCTATAATGTTCATGAGCCGATTCAATCGAATCGAATCATCTTTGTTTCAATTGTGTCTTGTGTAGTTACATAAGATCTCATAGCAATTGAACAACTCTTTAACTAGTTCATTTGAGTCAATTGAACTAGTTATGGTGAAGAAGAACAAGGTTCGTATGAAATGCTCATATGGTTAACCTTTTGGGTTACTATGTTGAACAAACATACACATACACGTTTGGGCATGGTTTTCACGAACCCAGTAAACGTCTACCCAAGTGTGTGTGACAAGCTATGTTTTCGATCTAACGGTTGAGAAATATTAGCTTGAATTTAAATCGGTTTTCATCTAACGGTGAATATGGATTTCTTTGTAACTAAGGCAAAACCCTTATTTGAAGGCTATATAAAGGAGACATCCAGCGTTGTGCAAAACTAATCCCCACACGTCTGTGTGCTACTAGTATGCCCGCTAGAGTCGATCTCCATTAACCTTTGAATTTCTTCTCTAAAATCTGGTTAACGACTTAAAGACTTCATTGGGATTGTGAAGCCAGACCGATAATACTTTATCGTAGTTGTGTGATCTGATCTTGCATCTTTTATCATACGAGTACAATCGATTGATTGAGTTGAGATCGTGAGAGTTCTCCGATAGGTAAGATAAAGAAGTCACAAACATCTTCGTCTCACTGTTTGTGATTCCTCGACAATCCGCTTGTGTAGTCAGAAAGGATTATAGAGAGGTGATTGATATACTAGGCTGCTCTTCGGGAATATAAGACCGGATTATCAATTGGTTCTTGTTCACCTTGATTTATCAAAAGACGGAACAAAACTAGGGTTTATCTGTGGGAGACAGATTTATCCTTTGATATACTTTTCTGGGTGAGACAAATTTGTTTATTATCAAGTCTGCGATTTTGGGTTGCAGCAACTCTTGGTTGTGGGTGAGATCAGCTAAGGGAATCAAGTGCGCAGTATCCTGCTGGGATCAGAGGCGTAGGAGTGCAACTGTACCTTGAATCGGTGGGAGAGTGATTGGGGTTCAATTGTAGTCCAGTCCGAAGTTAGTTTGCAGTAGGCTAGTGTTTGTAGAGGCTTAATACAGTGTGTGTTCAATCTGGACTAGGTCCCGGGGTTTTTCTGCATTTGCGGTTTCCTTGTTAACAAAATTTCTGGTGTCTGTGTTATTTCTTTTTCGCATTATATTTTATATAATTGAAATAATACAGGTTGTGCGTTCGTGATCATCAATTGGAAATCCAACCTTTGGTTGTTGATTGATATTGATTGATCCTTGGACATTCGTCTTTGGTACCGTCCAAGTATTCCTTGTATTTGATAAAGACTCGCTATTGTTTTTAGCTTGAGTAAAAATTAAATCAAGAGAGAGATATTAACTCCTTGAGATACTTTTACCTAGATTGAGTCTGACTGTCTAGTTGATTCTCTAGCAAAGTATTTCGGAGTTAGTCCATACAAATTGCTAATCGAAATATTGGGTGGTGTTGTTAGACCCCCGCTTTTTCATACTCTAGTAGTGAGACATGATCATAGTATTAAGGAATTTGACTAGGAAGTATAATGCTTATCTTTTGAACTTCGTAGATATGACATCGACATAATCTTATGAATGCTATTGTGATTATATGTATGGGTAAATATGAAGATTTCATCCTAGGAAACAATGTTTACATTTGTTTAAAGGAAGTACATTCATGAAATTGTTTTATGAATCAAAAGGGAAATTCCTAGGCTTATTGGTATTGTTATTCATTGCATATCTTTGGATTACCAATATGTGTGAGTTAGTAGAAGAGATCATAACTTGTTATGTATCTTGGTATAACTAATCACAATGCCTGACTTATGATTGTTATGACTAGTTTTTATTAATTAGTGTGACCGATCCTAAGTAATCACCTGCGATGGTATGATCGATATTTGTAATTGGTGTGACCGATCCTAGTAATTAGTGTGACCGATCACAAAATAATTGTGTAATCGATCTTTGTAATTGGTGTAACCGGTCCTAGTAATTGGTGTAACCGATCCTAGTGACTGGTGTGACCTATCACAAGCAATACCTGATAATTGACGTAACCGATCATGGTAACCAATGTAACCGGTCCTGGTAACTTGTGTGTGCGATCAAAAGTAATCCATATTAAGGTATAACCGATCCTAGTGATTGGTAGAACAGATTTAACCCATGATTGTGATTTGATATTTGATCAATCACATAGTTGTCTTGGAATACAGATGAACCAATTCTAAACAAGTTTGGAAGTGTGGTATAATCGATTCCAAGATTGTAAATATGAAAAATGATTTACAAAGAAAAGATGTCAACATACTTTGAACACGAACAATAACTCTTATCTTTTATTGTTCAAAGTCATTCCTTAATTACTCAAGGAGATCCCTGTCCGAAATAAATTAAGAATTATTTAATTAAGGTTCTTAGTTTTATATGCTTTAATTATCAGCAATTAAATGCATATCTCTAGAGAATAAAAATTAGTAATGTGCATTTACTAATTGGTATTTTCTATTGAGAGATTTCGAGAAAATATTGGACAAAGCATTTCCAGGAATTATGAAAACCGATTTGGGCATTTATTGCATATCTTGAGAATACTTTGGTTTTGGAAATTCTTGGTGTCCAAACATCCTTGGTCTATAAATACCTAAGTTTGCATTTCTATCAAACTATCCTAAGATCTAGGAAAACTTCATCTTTTTGTTGTTTCTGGTGGATCCGTCTATCCGGAGAGGAAAGTACCCTAATTAGGCGAAATCTCTTACGACCGCTCGTTTAAAGACTTCTGTGGGATCAAAAATCTCTACGAGTACCGTTGGTGGGAAACCTGATAATTGCATTTTATAAGTTTTCGATTGATTTGATTGACTAACGGTTGTTGAAATTTGATTGCACCTAGTTTGTTTATTCTTGAGAATCTTCTCTTATGATATATAAGAGTCACTCAAACTAGGTCGAAGTGTCGATAGGATCTTTAGAACTATTTGTATATCTAAAGACATAGTGTGATAATCCATTGTTAACAGACTCCGTCCTGTGCATGATTGATCACAAGAGATTCAAGTGGTGTTGTGCAGGTTTAATTGAAGATTGAAGAAGATTTGAAGACGAATAATATTTCTTATTGGTTTCTCATATCTTTGTGTAGCACAAACCTTGATCGGATGGGATCCAACTAGAATCAGATTTATTCGATTAGTTGCGCGAGATCGGTAACACCTAATAGTTCTCTTGAGTTCTATTTTGATTTTTACAAATCCGAATCTTATTACTTAAGTAATAGAGATTGGATTGATCTAACCAGGCAAAGGAGTTTATTAGTTTAAACGGAAGAGCCTTTGCATATGACTTGATATATCTTTATATGGAAAGAATCAATAGAGTTGTTACCAAACAGATTTATTGTTCCTTTACTGTTTGGAATACGATCCAAAGGAATTGTTCCAGTGCGTGCACTTATTGAATGTTGGAAGCGCAGGGGATACTAAAGAAACTACGTGAACTAGGTGTAGTTTCTTGGTCTCAACTATACAAAGTTTGGTTTAGATTTTGTATAGCGACTTAATTCTGAGAGTATTCAATTCTGGACTTGGTCCCGGTGTTTTTTTTTGCATTTGCGTTTTCCTCGTTAACAAAATCTTGTTGTGTCTTTACTTTTCTATTTCCGCAAATATAATTGTTTATTATAATTTGAAGTAAAATACACAAACGTTAACTGCGTATTACTTGATAGTGATCCTGTAGAGTTTGGTTAAGTCTGAAAGGACGAGGGTACCCAAATACACCACAATCTTTAAATTATCCACCTATAAGTCCTCTACCGAAATTGATTGTCTATTGACAAAGTCGAGACAATACTACAAATTGGTTCACACTTCATCGTCTATGGATACGAGATCGAGACAATACGACAACAAGATAACTTGCATGATTGACTACGTATACAAGATTGAGACAATAAAACAATGAAGCATGATACTTGGTAATAGGTTCTAACTTAACCAAACTCTATAGGATCACTATCAAGTACATTCAGAATTAAAGTTTGTGTATTTTACTTCTAATTATAATAAAACAATTATAATTGCGGAAATAGAAAAGTAAAAGACACATCAATATTTTGTTAACGAGGAAACTGCAAATGCAGAAAAACCCCGGGACCTAGTCCATAATTGAATACTCTGAGAATGAAGCCACTATACAAAATCTAACAAACTTCGTATAGTTGAGACCAAGCAACTAAACCTATAGTTCACCTAGTTTCTTCAGTATCACTGCACTTCCGACATTCAATAAGTGCGCGCACTGGAACAATTCCTTTGGATCGTATTCCAAACAGTAAAAGAACAACAAATCTGTTTGGCAACAACTCTCTTGATTCTTTCAGATGAAGATATCTCAAGTCATATGCAAAGGCTCTTCCGTTTAACCAATAAACTCCTTTGCCTGATTAGATCAATCTATCCAACAACTACCGAAGTAGCAGAGTTTAGATTTGCAATCAAACAATATATAATCAACAAAGAAATTATAAGGTGATGCTGATCTTACACAACTAATCAATCGAATAAATCTGATTCTAGTTGGATCCCAGCCGATCAAGATTTGTCCACACCAAGGATATAGAAACTAAATCAGAAATCTTTTTGTCTTCAAATTTTCTTTAATCTTCAATAAACACCTGCACAACACCACTTGAATCTCTTGTGATCAATCACACACAGAGCGGAGTTTGTTAACAATGGATTATCACAAGACGTCTTTAGATCTACAAACAGTTCTAAAGATCCCGTCGACACTTCGATCTAGTTTAATCTTATATCAGAAGAGAAGATTCTCAAGAATAAACAAACTAGGTGCAATCAAAGTTCAACAACCCTTAGTCAATCAAATAAATTGAAAACTAAAATAAACTGCAATTATTCAGTTTCCCACGAACGGTACACGTAGACGCTTCTTGATCCCACAGAAGTCTTAGTCGTAAGATATTTTTCCTAATTAGGGTACTTTCCTCTCCGAATAGACGGCTCCACCAGAAACAACAAAAATATGAAGTTTGCCTGGATCTTAGGATAGTTTGCTCGAAATGCAAACTTGGATATTTATAGACCAAGGATGTTTGGACACCAAGGAATTTCCAAAACCGAATATTCTCAAGATATGCAATAAATGCCCAAATCGGTTTTCATAATTCCTGGAAATGCTTTGTCCAATATTTCCGAAATCTCACTAGAAAATCTCCAATTAGTAAATGCACGTTACCAATTTTTATTTTCCAGAGATATGCATTTAATTGCTTGTAATTAAAAGCATATAAAACTAATAACTTTAATTAAAAGATTCTTAATTTATTTCGGTCCGGGATCTCCTTCAGTTATTAAGGAATATCTTTGAACAATAAAAGATAAGAGTTATTGAGAATGTTCAAAGTATGTCGACATCTTTTCTTTGTAAATCCTCTTTCATATTTACAATCTTGGAATCGATTATACCACACTTCCAAACAAGTTAGAATTGGTTCATCTGTATTCCAAGAACTATGTGATTGATCAAATATCAAATCACTAATCATGGGTTTACGGTTTTACCAAACACAAGGATCGGTTCTACCTTAATATGGTTACTGGGACCGGTTACATCAGTTATCATGATCGGTTACATCAATTACCAGGACCGGTTACCATATTCTCATGGTATAATGGGGTTGTTTGGTAACCATTATTATAATGGATTATCAGCCCATAATCCATTATATAGCTCATAATGGATTATGAATGTGTTTGGTAACCATTATAATAATTGATTATTTTAATCATTATTGAAAAACCCATTATTTTCAGAAACAGAAAAAAGTTGTTTTAAAATTTATTATAATCAATTATTTTTTTATAAAAATGAGTTCGATTTTTTCTTCTTATTTTTTCTAAACTATCAAGAGATAGCTAAAAAACACAATAGGGGACTTGGAAATAACTTCTAGATCATTGTTCTTTCCTCTCATCTTTGAGAGCATTTTTCAAAGATAATCAATTATTTTAGAAAGGTGTTTGTGAAAATTTATCATAAAAATGATTATACTAAAATCATTTATCAATTTATGATCATAAATAGATAATCATAAATTTTACCAAACAAGGCCATTACTTGTGATCGGTTACCCAAGTCACTAGGATCGGTTATACCAATTACTAGAACCGGTTACGCCAATTACAAGGATCGACTACACAACTCTTTTGTGATCGGTCACACCAGTTACTAGGATCGGTCACACCAATTACAAATATCGATCATACCATCTTAGGTGATTACTTAGGAACAGTTACACTAATAAAAGTCATACCAATACATAAGTCAGGCACTGCGATTAGATTTACCAATATACATAACAAATTATGATCGGTTCTACTAACTCACACATATTGGTAATCAAAATATATGCAATGAATAACAATACCAATAAGCCTAGCGATTTCCCTTTCGATTCATTAAACAAGTTCATGAATGTACTTCCGTTAAACAAATGTAAACATAATCATAATCATACGATTATGTCGATGTATTATATACGAATTTTAAAAGATAAGCGTTGTACTTCATATCCTAACTCTTTAACACTATGATAATGTGATCATGTCGTCGTTGTAGCTCGTTACTTCTTCACGTTCTTCAGGTCTTCGAGTAATATTGTATGTCTCATATTCCTAGATTTTCTAGTCTAACCTATACGAAGTTGTCTCTGGTACATAATCAAGCGACTCTTTAAATGAGTTTTGATTTACTAAAATTTGACAACCAAACTTGACATACTAAGGCTTGGTGGGTTCAACCGAGCTATGCTCTAACAAAGTCCGAACCTATTATCAAGTAATCACACCTTGAGTATTGTATTGTCTCGATCTGTATCCATAGACGATCACACTAAGTGTGAATACCGATTTGTCATATTGTCTCGACTTTGTCCATAGACAATCACTTTCGGTAAGAGGACTTGATCGAATTTTATATAGTGGTAAAGGTTGTCGTTCACTCGGACTTGATGAGATTGATTTTAAGAATTACTAAACTAAAATAAAAGAAAATATATACAAAATATGGACACAAGATGAAGAATTTACTAGGACTTAGGATTCCACTGTTTTTCATGTTCATGGGGTTCATCAATTAATCCTAAACATTTATAGCTCAAAACAAAAGAAACAACAACTCTATTCTTTGCCAAAGTAAATTTCATAAAACATTACTTGTAAGTTATGAGCATGACGCATCAAAACTAATTAAAACTAAGCATGCGACATCAAATAAAATAACAAATAATTAATAGATATCATAAATAAGTTAAATTCAATGCAAATAGTTATAAAAGAATTATTTTAATTACCACATGAACGAAAAACAACCTCCTCCGTCGTCCCAGTATAGGGGTCCAGCTCCACATGGAGAAAACACACTCAAAGGAATTTTTCATGGCTCAAAATGTGACTTTTATTGAAGAATTATAAGGAAGAGAAATTTGTAACGGTGTAACGTCGTTACTGTTACAATTCTGTGACTATTACAAATAAATTAGTGCTCTCGTGCGCCTCAGAATAACTGTTGCAAAGGGAAGAAAAGATGACATTCAATCAACGACTGTCTTTGACTGTCAGCTGTTCTTCCTCTTCTTCTCTTCTCTGCAGATTATCAAATCACTCCGCAACTCTCATTTTACGCTCAGTAATCAACCCCCAAACTCTTCATCCCCTTTTCTAGGACCCCCGAACACTCTTTAAATACTCCACAGGATCGATATAACTCCCGTATCATTCTCGTATCTTCTTCATTAATTATATTTATCTTCCACTGACTGTCACGGGAATAATCTTCCTTCTTTAACTCCACATCGCGTCTGTACGGTGCTGAAACACTCCAACACGCAGATTTCTCATAACAGATCGATTCTAACTCGTGCCGGGAAGATTTCAACACGCTCCAAACATGTAATCTCCACAAACTCATCCAACAGAATCTCGAGTATCTCGTGCTCTGTTTACTTTTTTTCACTCGTCACTGCCTGTCAAACAAGTTGAAAAATGATTGCTGCAACACTGACTACACACGCCGGCCCGAGAAAATCTCATGAAATCCCGAGAATGACTCAACCAAATGTCTGTTCCCTGATTTCCATTATTCCACGCGTCTCCCTTGTTTTGCGAAACTAGTCAACATAGCTTCCCTGTTTAACCAAAACATGTGTATACCAACCATAACACGAGAATATTCCGGCCAAAACTCTCCCAAGTCGAGTAACAGAAGTCCGGCAATAATTTTCCCCTGTTTTGCTTTAACCGAACAAAATTTCCCTATATTTTCGAAATCACAGCTCATACCAACCCTTTTTGGCCGTCAAAGGGTGTTTCCAACCAATTCCCACGTGAAAATCCTACAAAATCTCCACCAGAATCGAACCCAAAATCCCGCAGGAAGAAACATAAGTTTTCCCGCCAAAAACATTCTTTAAATGTGAAGAAGAAGGGTGTCCCCCTAACCATACTGGGGGTCCCTTTAGCAACTGGGGTGTCTTAGGTGCAAATAGCAGCTAGTGTGCCCCTTAGTAATTGGATGCCCCTTATCTAAAACTGCGAGTCCGAATAGTATGTGTCCTCCGGGTGCCAAAATCAACTTTCGAGCCAAATTTTCCAAAAATGTTTATTTCCCAAAAATGCGTACAAACACATAAAACACCAGAATTAGTACAAAATCGAGTGCCAACAATATATAGTATTGAGATCAAATTTTTAGACACAAAAATGTGTCTATCAAATACCCCCAAACTTATTATTTGCTAGTCCTAGAGCAAATTTATTCTAGAAAATAAAAACTCACTAGGTGGCCCTAGTGATCGAGTTATAGTCTCGGGAGGATTTACCAGAGGTGTACCTATAAAACCTTTACTCCAGACCCTAGCTATCTACGTAGAACCTTGGAAGGCACTAAAGAATCTCCTTGGTTGGCATACAATCATTGACTATTGGAGGAAGTACCCTGATGCGAAATTACAATTGTTGTACACGAGTTTGCACTCAAGCATACCAAAATTCATATAAAGTGACAGAGCTCTACTCAGATAGTTTCTGGACATCATAAACCGGAGTCAACCAATCGCATGGATAGATTAAGAAGATGGATGTAGAGAAAAACGTAGATGATGTTGACTAAGGTGAACCTATCTGGTCTGGACTAATATCAACACACTGGCATATACAAGGGAACCAGTGGTCGATAATCCTAACTCTAGGTCAACTCAGTTGGCATATACAAGGGTACCAGTGGTCGACTTTATTGTATTTATTCTGGTTGGTCTGGTGGTATGGTCTCATTTTTTCTCTTTTTTTTTCCACTCTATTTCACCCTAGCAATGGTAAAAAAAAAAAAGAAAAAAAAAAGTGATCAGGATTCTTTCGATGTTTCCATCACGAGATATGGCGAAACTAGCATGTTTTTTTTCTCTAACACCTGAGCTCTGTGCTTTTATGAATAGACTCTTTAGATGTTTCCATCTAATCAGATTGGTTCCTCAACTCCTATAACCAAGATGCTTCCATCCACTTAGATTTGTTAGTGTCATCCTTAATAAGCATAAATTTCTAGACTCTGAAGTTTATTTAATGCAACTAAAAAGTTTCTCCCATACCCCCAAACTTAAATCTAACATTGTCCTCAATGTTCTAAAGATAAAATTAAAAACATGAACAAGGAAAAACTGTTACCACTTGAAGCAAAAGAGTTAAGGAAAGATATTACCGTGTTGCATGAGCATGGGTTACCTCCCAAGAAGTGCTAAGTTTAAAGTCTTCAGCCAGACATCAGAAGGAATTAGTCACCTCATAGAATCATAAAGTAATAGCCGGAATAACTTCGAATCACCAAAACCAAATAGGGCTACCACAAGTAAAAGGAATCTGCAACATCCCAAGAAAATTATTAAATAAAGCACACCCTTGTCTAGTTTCCTGTTTAAGACAACTACATCTAGTTGTGGTTCCGGTTCAGGTTCTATAACTGGGTCTAGATAACATATTTTCATGGACTGCATTTCCTCGTAGATAAGATCCGATTCAGGTATTAGAGTCTGGAGATACTCAACTAAGAACTTAGAAGCACATAACAATAACCTGAATAATTTGGGATACTCTAAGTCAATCAGATTTTACTCACACAGCTGACCACAATGAGAGTGGTGGTCTTCCTTAAACAAATGTGTCGACCCTAATCTCCTAAAGTAATTAGGTTTAGTCTCAAAACTCAATAACCGACACATCTGAAATTCAAACGTTCCCACAATTGGAATAAAAGTTTTTGGTAGGAAAACAAAATCAATCTGGGTATCATAGCCTGGGTAAACCACATTAACCAGAGGATGGGTTTCTAACAACTGAACTTCTTCCTGGACACTATTAGGTTCGGGAGAGCTAGTATGACGGTAATCTGGCACAATGGTTGAGGCGCATATATCAAGTCCCAAGTGAGGGACCTTTCTAAGAGTTAAATCACACGGAGAATGATAATCACCCCCAAACTTAGAGTTTTCGGTGTCTCTAGAAAGACTAGTCACAACTTCCCTAATTTCTAGGTCATCAGATTCCTGAAAATGGTCAATTGATTCTTCTAAGTCAGGTTCATCCTCACTCATCTCTACGAGTTCACGTTCTTTGTCTAAGACTATTGTTTTTAAATCGCTAGACTCAAAATAAACTCGTTCCTCTAAACCTTCGTTGGCTTCGTGAAAAGGAAATACTACATCGTCTAAAATGGGGATATTTCTAGTCAAATCCTCGTCCTTTTGAATAGGTGAATAATTATTAAAATTATTTGGATTTGTACTAGAAATAACATTATCATTATAAAGCTCAACCGGAGTAACAAATTCCTGATCACTATGCCTACATATTTCAGATTCTTCATCAATACTATCCTCATCATAATCATCATTATATGAAAATGATCGAACCTCATCTAAACAAGTAGTGTTACAAATTCTAACCTAGTCATCTTGATTATGTGAATAAAAACTATCCTTATTTTCAAGGGTGGTACTGGGAACACTGTATTGGAATTTAAGACTATCTTGAGCAAATTTTTCCACAATCCTATTTGTACTCTCAGTAAATTGCTTGAGGGACTCTTCTAGAGACATCTTAGTTGACTGCTCTACGTACTCTTATGGAAGCGGAATATTATAAGTTTCCTTCATAAATAAGTGAAACTTCTGTGTTGATTTATTGAAACTCTTGAGAGACTCTTCTAGAGAAATAGGAGGATCGTTTTGCTCGTATAACCCGGGGGTGTGCAAATAGTAGTTAAGCTCATCATGGTATGAGCCATAACCTTCAAAAGGTGGATGTTCCCAACCACTATTCACACTATGGTCAAAGTAGTAATGTCCATTTTGTTCAGTTGGATATTCGTTGTATTGGCTGTTGTACCAGTTTGACATTCTAAAAATAAACCCATTGACAGGGGATTCGCGGGTGTTCAGAAAACCTTACCTCCCGTTCCAGACGGGGGATGAACCGCTGAAGTTGACTTAGGCCACCGACTTCGATGTCAGTGTACGAACCCGAGGGGCCGAGACGGTATCGTAACCGTCGTCCTTCCCTGCAACAGTTTTATTTAAATGAACCCTTCCGTAGGGTTTAAAAAATAATAATGTCCAATGTCCAAAAATAAAGTTCAAAAGGTCCAAAAATAAAAAATTACAAAAATTAATTCCCTATTTACAGTTTCTAAAAATAAAATAAAATAAAATATTTATATACAAAAAATCTTCTTCTTCACTCCTTTTGGATTCCTCTTTTCTTTACTTCTTTGGCTTCGCTTATGTTTTTAGCACTTTCTCCCTTTTTCTTTAGCTCAGCTCCAAATCTGAAAACAAACAAAAAATACCAAAAGGGCGTAAAAAGAACAAAAATAATAAAATAAAAACAAAACCTAAAAGAAAATATATACACAAGTCCGCGTTGGCGGCGCCAAAAATTGATCGAATTTTATATAGTGGTAAAGGTTGTCGTTCACTCGGACTTGATGAGATCCTAGTTAGCGTCCGAATCCGTTGCATTCGTCCGAACTACTGAAAGTTCGAACATGGTACGCGTATATTATGGAGTCCCCGAATTAACCGGAAATAATTCGGATACACGAACTATTCGGCCAACTAAGTCGTCTAGTCCGACTCGTCCAACTCGTAGCTGAGTTAGCATCCAACTCGGCCGATTAATCATGTGAATTTGTCAAAAATTAAAGTACAAGTGTGGAGAATCGATCCCACGACCTCACATTGGTTCTCTAACACCTAAACCACCAGGCCAACCATGCGCTGGTGATACCACTACAAGATATTTGATATATATATATACATATTTAAACTACAAATCATGATCCCCTACTTGAAATTCTTCATTTTTATTATTATATTATTATTATTTAATGCATGCGAATTTTTTAAACCTAACTCATATCTTGAAATCGAATTATACACGAACGTATGTCGTCCCGAACTACTGTCCGAACATGAATCGTTGGCCGAACCCGATCTATCTGAATCCGTATAATTCCCGTACGTATACCGTCCCGAACTCCCCTCCGTACCCTGAATTACTAACTAGGGATGAGATTGATTTTAAGAATTAATAAACTAAACTAAAATAAAATATATACAAAATATGGTCACAAGATGAAGAATTTACTTGGACTTAGGATTCCACTGTTTTTCATGTGGTTCATAAATTAATCCTAGACATTTATAGTTCAAAACAAAAGAAACACCAACTCTATTCTTTGCCAAAGTAAATTTCATAAAACATTACTTGTAAGTTATGAGCATGACGCATCAAAAGTAATTAAAACTAAGCATGCGACATCAAATAAAATAACAAATAATTAATAGAAATCATAAATCAGTTAAATTCAATGCAAACAGTTATAAAATAATTATTTTAATTACCACATGAACGAAAAACAGCCTCCTCCTTCGTCCCAGTATAGGGGTCTAGCTCCACATGGAGAAAACATACTCAAAGGAATTTTTCATGGCTCAAAATGTGACTTTTATTGAAGAATTATAAGGAAGAGAAATTTATAACGGTGTAGTGCCGTTACTGTTACAATTCTGTGACTATTACAAATAAATTAGTGCTCTCGTGCGTCTCAGAATAACTGTTGCGAAGGGAAGAAAGGATGAGTCTTCTCTGCAGATTATCAAATCACTCTGCAACTCTCATTTTACGCTCAGTAATCGACCCCCAAACTCTTCATCTCCTTTTCTAGGACCCCCGAACACTCTTTAAATACTCCACGGGATCGATATAACTCCCGTATCATTCTTGTATCTTCTTCATTAATTATATTTATCTTCCACGGACTGTCACGGGAATAATCTTCCTTCTTTAACTCCAAATCGCATCTGTACGGTGCTGAAACACTCCAACACGCAGATTTCTCGTAACAGATCGATTCTAACTCGTGCCGGGAAGATTTCAACACGCTCCAAACACGTAAGCTCCACAAACTCATCCAACAGAATCTCGAGTATCTCGTGCTCTGTTTTCTTTCTTTCACTCGTCACTTCCTGTCAAACTAGTTGAAAAATGATTGCTGCAACACTGACTACACACGCCGTCCCGAGAAAATCCCATGAAATCCCGAGAATGACTCAACCAAATGTTTTTTCCCTGATTTCCATTATTCCACGCGTCTCCCTTGTTTTGCGAAACTAGTCAACATAGATTCCCCGTTTAACCAAAACAGGTGTATACCAAGCATAACACGAGAATATTCCGGCCAAAACTCTCCCAAGTCGAGTAACAGAAGTCCGGCAATAATTTTCCCCTGTTTTGCTTGAAACGAACAAAATCTCCCTATATTTTCGAAATCACATCTCATACCAACCCTGTTTGGCCGTGAAAGGGTGTTTCCAACCAATTCCCACGTGAAAATCCTACAAAATCTCCACCAGAATCGAACCCAAAATCCCGCAGGAAGAAAAATAAGTTTTCCCGCCAAAAACATTCTTTAAACGTGAAGAAGAAGGGTGTCCCCCTAACCAGACTGGGGTTCCCTTTAGCAACTGGGTGTCTTAGGTACAAATAGCAGCTAGTGTGCCCCTTAGTAATTGGATGCCCCTTATCTAAAACTGCGAGTCCGAATAGTATGTGTCCTCCGGGTGCCAAAATCAACTTTTCGGGCCGAATTTTCCAAAAATGTTTATTTCCCAAAAATGCCTACAAACACATAAAACACTAGAATTAGTACAAAATCGAGTGCCAACAATATATAGTATTGAGATCAAATTAGGCACAAAAATATGTCTATCAGGACTTATAGGTGGATATTTCAAAGATTATGGTGTATTTGGGTACCCTCGTCTTTTCAAAGTGGTAGTAGTTTGGTTGTTAAATCATTATCTGGTTATCATTGTTGACCGACATAGCTATATTAATCTAGTTCAATAGATCATCTGTGATAATTTGTAGTGAGATTGAGAAGCGGATTTGAAGCTGTCAATCACAGATTTAATCAATTTTGATTTAAATCTCGATACAAAATATGACCCCGCCAAAGTTGAAGTAATTTTAGGAGGATGATGATCTTGATGGTTGTTTTCTCAACTTCACCATCTTCTTTGATGGAAAAAAACGCAACAAGGAAGATCTTAAGTTTTCTTTTTCTTTTTCTGTTTTTCATTCCGATTAAAATGGTAACATAGTAAATAAAATAAAAACTTCTATCTGCCACGTCAATTTTGATGTTATTTTAGCTGTTATCTAGCGGGTCATATAACATTTTCGCTTGTACACTCTTCCAAGTCTGAGTATTATCTTTCTTTTTTTGAGAATGTAATAAAGAATAACTTGGATAATGCTTATTCTTTAGAGATTTAGCCACATAACTGATGATTTCCCTGACATAACCTCCAAGCTCCTTCTGAAAGTAGTACTCGATCAAAACAAGCTAGATCACTAAATCTCACACTACCCAGATCTTTACTTTTGCACACTTTAGTCCAAGATGTAAGAAAAACTCATATATCATCAGGATTATCCCATCAAAAACTTCTTTGCATTTTATCTAACTCTTTTATAATACTTTCAGGAATTTTGAAAGTGCCCATATATGTAGTGGCATTGCATTTTGAACACGCTTTAACATAATAGACCTTCTCGAATGTGTCATTTTTCCTTTCCATTTTGTTAACCTTGATTTCATATTGTCGACAATACTAAAGAAGGATGTTGGCTTCTTCCTATTTAAGAATAGGGGCATACCAAGATATTTTCAATTTGGACTAATTTTCTCATTTTGAGTCTTATAGTAATCATTCTACAATGTCTGGGATGGAGATGTTTACAGAAAAATAGAAGATTTTTGAAAATTGATTTGTTGATTACTTGTATCGGATTTTCTGCGTTATGCATATCTACTTCGGTAAAAGGGAAGGTGATATGCGGTGAGCTTGCCTTTTGCAACTTGTTGGCTTGAATAAAGTGCATGGTGAACCATTAAGTAGAATTTGCAGTTAAGATATAACAATACATTCATGGATAAGAGAGCGCCACTTGTTGTTGAAACCAAGCTTTTTAATTGACAGGAAGGTCCACTCAACATGATCAAAATGATGTTGTCTTCTTCATGCAGTGAATGAATTCATGAGCTAAAATGACGTTGTCTGAGATTTTTCTACCAGGTACATAAGCCGCCTACATTGGTGAGAAAAAGTTCCAATCTTGTAGCCGATTTTTTTTCAAATGAACTTGTATGTTGAATTTCGTATGGTAATAGGCCGATAGTCACTTGGAGTAAGTGGAAGCTTGACTTTTGGAATATGACATAAATTGGTCTTTTTCACCTTTCTCAGCAATCTGCCATACTCAAAGAAGCTCTGCACCATATTGATTACATCATCTCTAACAATTAGCCATAGTGATTGGAAAAACAACCTAAGAGAAAAATCATTTGGTCCTTGTGCTTTCCAGGGTTGCATGCGTTTCAGTATAGCTAATATTTTATCTTTATCTGGATATCTTGTAAGAACCATGATATCCTCATAATTGATACATTGGGGAGATAGATTGAGTAATTCCTCATTTGTTTTTGGAGATGCAGTGTTGTTAAAACATTCAGAAGTTCTTCTACATTTCTTCTGCCATTGTACCAGCTGCCATCATTCTTCTACAAAGACTCAATTCTGTTTTTGCTTCTTCTTTTATTTGCTGACACATGAAGAATGCTCTGTTTTCTAGACCAAATAATTAAAGTATATATCTCTTGACCATTGTTTGTAGAATACTTCCTCCATTTTATGTATTAATCAATCTTTTGTTCCGCCATTTGAACAAGCTTAGTGTTGTTTGTTGAGGTACTTGAATGTTGTAGACTTGTGGGTTATTTTTATAGAAATTTAAGCCTCTCTTTTATGTTCACAAAAGTTAGTCGTTCTATATAGAAAGATCTCTCTCAGTCTTACATAATTTCTGATCCAACCTATAAACTGTAGAACCATTAATATGCCTAGACCAAGAGTTGCAGATTTATTTTATACAAGAATATTTTCTCATCCAGTATTCAAAAAATTTCTAACATTATTTTTTCATTATTAGGTGAAAGATCAAGAAATATGGGGCAATCTGATCAGATGTTAAGAAAGGTAAATGTTGAAAACAATAGGGAAATGATTAAGCTAATCAAGATCTATCTCGTCTAGATTTAATTATTCCTATACACAAAAACAACAACCGCCTATGCTTAACCAATTCAATTTGTAGAGTTAGTAGAGTGTTATTTATTAAATTGGATTAATGAGATTAACACCATCACAAAGGTATACTCCACTTCATAGATGAAAAACACCATCACACTCGGCAAGAGGTCAAAATTTTGACCGTTCCAACTATGAAAACGATGTCACGGTCGGCAAGATTCTGCATGTTGACCATACTGGTAATAAAGAACATAATCATAGTCGGCTGATAGGTGTGATAAACACCTAGATTTATATCTATTGTTTATGCTTTCTTTGCGAGTTTTCATGTAAATTTTATATCTTATGTTTGTTTTTGAGTGCTTAGGTACTTTGGAGTCATTTGGATCAAAAGAAGGAGAAATCGTGCATTTGGAGCAAGAAGTGCAAAAGCGCCATCTCATTGCAAGCACTACTGGGAGCAAAGTGGAGGATAAAGGATAGCCTGCCTACAACAACATTTTTGTCGGCCTATATTAATCTGCTGGGTGCCTATAACAGTTCTTATCATTACCTATCCCTGAAAACAAATGTATTTTCTCTTCTCATTATCATTATTCTGAAATTCAGAGAGAGAAAATGGTGAGGTTGCAGTGCTGTCTGAGATGGAAGCAGTGGTGAGCATCTGGATCGAAATTGATGGCGCTGTCAAGAGAGTATCTCAAGGAAATAGAGAAGGGATTGGATCTGGTGATTTTGATTTGAAACTGAGGTTTGAGAGATGAATTCGATGAGTGAAGAAATGTTGTTGTTGTCGGATTCAGAGAAGAAGAATTAGGGTTTGATGCTGAGAGAAACAGAAACTGGTGGATTTCAAATGAGTTTATGGAATTGAAGATGGGTTATACTCGATTTGAGTTATTACCCCAATATCTGTTCAAATAAGATTGGGAAGACTTCGAAACACAATAGCAGTTGGCTGAGAGGTCGAAGTTGATGTTGCTAAAGTGCTAAATTAGATGTATGTTTAGGACAGGGATGGTCTTGGTGATTGCATGTGCAGCTGTAATATGATGCTGGTTGGCTTTGTGTTGAGAATTTGTGCTCAAGCAGAGATTACATAGAAGAATATAAACTAGTCAGATGGGAGATGCAGAACTGCAGTTGTTGCAGGTGGTGGCTACAATGAGAAGAACAATAGATGGAGGCAGTGAATTCAAGCTCAGACAAGAAGATGGTTTATATGAAGGAGCTTCTGAAATGGGGGTTTGTTGCTAATGTTCCGAGATGGTTGCCATGGTTGCAGCTGAGCTGATGGTGCTAGAGGAAATGGCGGAGTTGCAGTTATGTTAAGCCAAGATAGAAGAGGAAATGGAACTGCGGGAGATTGAAGTGATGGCTTGCAGTGGGGTATATGAGCTCGAATTTGCTGAGAGGATTTGCAAAGCTAGAGATAGAAATGGGTTGTCGGTGAGCTGTTGAGAAGTGGTATTGTACTGCAGGTGAAGCTGCAGAATGGTTGAGACACTGGTGGCGTTTGGAGCAGTTCTGCCAAGAAGAGTTAGGAACAGACCCTGTAGTGGTTGTAGCTGAGATTGCAAGTAGATGAGCAGCTGGAGTTGAAGCAATGGCATGGATCTGGTGGTTACTGTGACTAAATGATGCAGGAGTAGATTGGCAGCTTGGATTGCAAGTGGAGAAGAAACCAATGGGTTGTGCAGGTTTGCTGTGTCGAATGGTGTTTGTTGGTGGTGCTCAAGTCTGATGTCTGGTACTGGTATTGAAGCTACAGGGAATTGAGCTATGCTGTTGAAGTTGGTATAATGCGAGAAGAAGTGCAGAAGTCTTGGTGCTGTGAAGAATCAGAGAAGAAGGCCGGCAACTTGGTTGTGTTGCAGAAGTGCAGCTCGAGATGGAGACTGGCTCGAGTGTGTTGTTGTGTATTATGGCCTGAACTGAAGAGCAAGTGATGGTGACTTCAAGCAAGGAGGCTTTGTTTATGTTGCTTCTACTGGGTATGACTGAATTTAGGAGTTATAATTTACAGTCTGTGGATGATTTTGCAGAGCAGCTGCAATTGGAAGCTCCATGCAATGGATTGAGGGTTTGAGTTGTAAGAATGCTAATGCAGGAAAGTATATAAGAAGCTGTAAGCTGAATGAGTTGTGACTGGAAGGAACCTGGAGCTGTTGAAGGCAAGGAAATGATGCAATTTGAATGAGTAATGGTGGTGGAGAATGGCTAGTGGTGCTGTGTTAAGGGGTTTGATTGTGGCAATGAGTTGAGGAAGTGCCAGAGATGGTTGTGGGTATTGGTAGTGACAGTGCCTGAACAAGACTGCAGCAACAGTGCAAAAAGTGAGCGAAAATGGCGAGCCGGTGGTACTAGTTCCGGTTGCCGGATTTTGGAGCTTGAAGCATGGATCATAAAGTTTCACCGAATCATGAAGGGGGTACGAGTTGGATGTAAGATTTGGCGGCCGGGTAATAAGCACTCGTTTGAAACTAGTCAGATGGGAGATGCAGAACTGCAGCTGTTGCAGGTGGTGGCTACAATGAGAAGAACAATAGATGGAGGCAGTGAATTCAAGCTCAGACAAGAAGATGGTTTATATGAAGGAGCTTCTGAAATGGGGGTTTGTTGCTAATGTTCTGAGATGGTTTCCATGGTTGCAGCTGAGCTGATGGTGCTAGAGGAAATGGCGGAGTGCAGTTGTGTTAAGCCAAGATAGAAGAGGAAATGGAACTGCAGGAGATTGAAGTGATGGCTTGCAGTGGGGTATATGAGCTCGAATTTTCTGAGAGGATTTGCAAAGCTGGAGATAGAATTGGGTTGTCGGTGAGCTGTTGAGAAGTGGTATTGTGCTGCAGGTGAAGCTGCAGAATGGTTGAGACACTGGTGGCGTTTGGAGCAGTTCTGCCAAGAAGAGTTAGGAACAGACCCTGTAGTGGTTGTAGCTGAGATTGCAAGTAGAAGAGCAGCTGGAGTTGAAGCAATGGCATGGATCTGGTGGTTACTGTGACTAAATGATGCAGGAGTAGATTGGCAGCTTAGATAGCAAGTGGAGAAGAAACCAATGGGTTGTGCAGGTTTGCTGTGTCGAATGGGGTTTGCTGGTGGTGCTCAAGTATGATGTCTGGTACTGGTATTGAAGCTACATGGAATTGAGATGTGCTGTTGAAGTTGGTATAATGCGAGAAGAAGTGCATAAGTCTTGGTGCTGTGAAGAATCAGAGAAGAAGGCTGGCAGCTTGGCTGTGTTGCAGAAGTGCAACTCGAGATGGAGACTGGCTCGAGTGTATTGATGTGTATTATGGCCTGAACTGAAAAGCAAGGAGGCTTTGTTTATGTTGCTTCTACTGGGTATGGCTGAATTTAGGAGTTATAATTTGCAGTCTGTGGATGATTTTGCAGAGCAGCTGCAATTGGAAGCTCCAGGCAATGGATTGAGGGTTTGAGTTGTAAGAATGCAAATGCAGGAAAGTATATAAGAAGCTGTAAGCTGAATGAGTTGTGACTGGAAGGAACCTGGAGCTGTTGAAGGCAAGTAAGTGATGCAATTTGAATGAGTAATGGTGGTGGAGAATGGCTAGTGGTGTTGTGTTAAGGGGTTTGATTGTGGCAATGAGTTGAGGAAGCGCCAGAGATGGCTGTGGGTATTGGTAGTGACAGTGCCTGAACAAGACTTCCGCAGCAGTGCGAAAAGTGAGCGAAAATGGCGAGTCGGTGGTACTAGTTCCGGTTGCCGGATTTTGGAGCTTGAAGCATGGATCATAAAGTTTCACCGAATCATGAAGGGGGTACGAGTCGGATGTAAGATTTGGCGGCCGGGTATATGAGTTTGGAGTTACGCTTTTGGGCAGTTTCCGCAAGAATCCAAGAGTTGGTTTAGATGGTTCATTTGTGACATATGGATCTGAATTGTGAGTGTATGAACTGCAGAGAAGGATAGTGAGTTACTGGGAGTTACGATAGTCGGATACATGCTCAGGGGGTCCGAGATAGTTTCCCGGTGGCCGGATTCCGGCGTCGATGACTGTATTTCGGTGATGACGTCAGCAATCAGGCAACCCAGTTTTTGACCCAGAATTTCCAGAAGAGATGTTCTAATACATGGGCTTGGTGGACCAATTGGAGACGGGTCTTGAGAAGACTTGACCTACTTTTGGAAAGAGTATCCTTTTGGAATTGGAGAAGCATATAAATAGAAAAGTCTTTCTCTAAACCTAGATATCTCCATTAGGGAGGCTTCTACTTGTTTTCTAGGGTTTCACATGATAGTTCTTCTTTGCTTTCTATGATGAACTCCATTAACACAACTTACACAAGTACTTAGTTTATTGTTATTGGTTAAAGAAGTAGTCGGATTTTGCAAGCATGTTATTTGATTTATGAATTAGTTTTTTCTCAAAATCATCGTTCACTTTCTACAGTTTATAATAATTGCATGATTGACGTATTGCAATATGATTGAATGTTTGTTTAGTTAAGTCTAGAATTGATTGAACTTATATCCATATCTATAGCTAATTTAGGGTTCATCATCGAGCGATAACCTTGAATACGAGTAGCATGATATGATTACGGTTTGTAGTGATACACTCTTGTAATCATATGTAGAAAGTGACCTTTGTCCGAATTGTCATGCGCAATGTATGACAATTGCATTAGTTAGCCTATTTCTGAAACTTAATGCTCCTAGGAATTGAATTTAATTAGCGCAAGGCGTTAGGTTATTCTTTAGGTAGAATTCACATAAGCAGCTCTAATGTGTGTGTTGATGAAATTAGGAAATTTACGTAGTATTCTTGCAATAAGGTATTCTAGGGCTTTTGGTGATAGCGAGATTAAATACGAATTTTATTCATATATCCAAAAACTTGTTTACAATTGAAGATGAAACCTTTACCCAATATTTCACATCCTTGATTTGCGTGTTTACTTTTCATTGTTTTGCTTTTCTTTTATTTTAGTATACTTTTATAAAAATCATAAAATCCCCTGTAGTTGCAGGAAATCCTACACTACACCCCCCATATGATTTCATTGTTGATCAACTCATTTTTAGGTTTACACTCTTAATTTTATTGATAAATCTTTGAATGTTCTTACGAGAAAGATAAAAAAGTCAAGAATGATCTCTACTCTAAACTTTCTCTCTCCTATTTACTTGTTTCTTACTCAAAAAAGATCTCTCCCCTTTCTTTACAACTCGAACGACTATTTATAAAGAAATACATAGTGGATGACAGCTAATTTGTCCTTTGTTTTCGGGTATGGTTTGCGACATTCTCACAACCTTACAAATGTTAATTTCGCAAACTCTCTAATTTTCGTAGAACTATCATATCTTTCTCGTGATCTTTGTTGACGTCATTTATTTTATCATTCTTGAAATTGTTCTGCGACGTTTTTGTGCTGTGGCATTGATAATTTCGGTGAAACATTGTCGTTGCGAGATTCTGATCCTACATCTTGCCTCTTCTCATATCTTCTCTGCAATGTAGAGAATGATGTGACAAATGCCGCAGCTGCTTATCTTTTCATATTCTACATTTATCACACATATTCTTTCTTCCATTTATTTCTCGACACGTCTTTTGTAACCGTTACTTTTTAACCGCTTATATCTTTCTGTATTAATCGTGTTTATTTTCTCGAGGATAAATTCCTTCTATATATATTCCTTTTCATTCTCTTCTTCTTTCTTTTTATCTTCTCTGCAACTTCATCGTTCTTCTGCAAATTTCATTATTGCAACTTTTCTTCTTTCTTCTTCAATCTTTTTAATTTCTTCTTCATCTTCATACTATTTCTTCTGCAAATCTTCATAGTTCATAATTTTCTTCGAAACAATCTCCCTGTTATTATCTTCCATGGATTCATCAAGGTTAGTTTTCTTTTTTCTTCTTTATGAATTTTGCTGAAATTAAACTTGTTTATTGCCTTATTTGATGTTGTTTATGTGATTCATATACTCTTGTTATTTCAGCAAAAGCGCTTCCAACACTAGATTTACAGTTCAGAACCCTAACATTCCCAAGTCGCAGCATAAGGTTTTTGCGCATAAAAGAAAGTCTGCGAATGAAAAGGTAGTAAGAAACACTATCCTTTTATAATAACAATATTGTTGCCTCTGTTTCTTATCTGGATTGTAATTCGCAGGGTGATAAAGATGTTAATAAACCAAACAAGAAATCTCGCCACCTTAAAACTGTTCCGACTTCTGTTCCCTTCCACTTACTCATTTCTTCTAAATCTTCTGCGACATCTTCGCAAGATAAACCTTTGTCTCCAATTCGCGAAAAAGTTGCCTCAGACTTCATTTCTTCAGCTGACCTCTCAATGATTGAAATTCCCCTTGTTGATCTTGCTGTGAATGAAATCTCTTCTCTTCCCATTGAGAATGTTTCTCAACCTTCTATCTCTACCAGTTCTTTACCTAAGACTCTTCCTCTTTCGAAAGAAACCGTGGAAGGGATAGTTATTGCCTTCAAAGTTTTATCTGAAGTCCTGGATGATGTCAAGAAGTCTTCTACTGATCCCATCAAGTCTAATGTTTGCGAAATTCGAAGCAAGCATTTGGGTTCTGACAGAGCTGCTTCGCAGACAGCTTTGGAAAAAGAATGTAATGTTCTTCGTCTCGAAAATCAGAAGCTTCAGAATGTTTTACTGGATCGTGATAATCTTCGCAAGAAGAATGATGAATTGAGAGGTATAATTTTCTTATATGTGTCTTTAATTTTCCTTTTGAATGCTTTTATCTTTCCCCTATTTAATTATCCTTGAAATCCCTCTTTCGCACGTTAAGCTTTAAACTAGAAACGAATAATGGAGAGATATCAATTTGAATCTGCTGTTGAAGAAGCTCGTGTTGATAAAGAAATCTTGATGGATCAATATAACCAATTAGATAACCTCTATTCATATTTTCTTGATCATATAAATAACCTTACTAATGAAAATACCCAATTAATTCAAAGACAAGATTTATTAAGTAATGAAGTATCTCGTCTTTCTTATTCTTTAACTAAAGCTAATTTAGGGATGGAAACTTTATCAGATGAGAATAAGATCTTGTCCCAAGAGAAGAGAACTTATTTAAACAAGATGGTGATATCTTCGCAACAACTTAGTATTCTCAAAAAGTATGTGATGACCAAGAGCAATCTCTTCGCTCTTTGAGAAATGAACTTAAAGAAGTAACAGAGTCATCTATCGCTGAAATAGATACACTCATTCAAGGTAGAGTAGCTTTAAGTGTAAAAGCAAATCAGCTTAAAGAACAATATTCCAAATTAGAAGAATCTTATTCTTCTCTTGCGAAGAAAAATGCCTTTCTTATTTCTAAAGAGAAAAATCTTCAGTCTCGACTTAAAGGTTTAGTTGGAGATAAATTTGATGACGCAATGGATCGTTGGGAGAATAGTTGTTTGTCCTTGATTCAACACCTTATTTCGCAAAAGGAAGGTAGGTTTGTCAAGAATGGCAAGGTACGCAAGACTTGTCAAGAATGGCAAGGTACGCTTCAAACGTCCCTGGCACTCTTGACTCAACCGTGTACCTCGGCGCCTTGATCAGATATGCACTCCTTGGGAGAGTCCTTATTACCTTAGTCACCCAACCCAAGTCATATGCTTAAGCTGAGAATCCAAGGTGCCTCTCCCGGATGGGCTTTATTGACCCCAAATCTCCATGACTCAGGTTCCGGTGGCGGTGTAGCCTTTCCCTGTGCCATGCAATAGGTACCCCCTAATATGACGTACTTTAGGTATTACATTTGCCTCTTGCGAAATTTTATTCGCGAACTAAGGTGTACGCCATAAAGGTTCGCCCCTTTCTTTTATGTCATTGTTCTGTAATTATCTCTGCGAAAATTTCGCACATCATGATCTTGTTTTGATATGAGTAATCTTGCAATTATTCTTTTAAAATCCATAACTTCTCAAAGCTTCTTGCGGATAATATTTTTTTTAAATACAACCTGTTCCATGGTCTGTCTAATCTATGACCAACATCTCTTCCTTCTGGATCCATTAATCTATAAGCTCCTGTTCCAACTATCTCCTTAATGATGTAAGGTCCATCCCATTTTTTCGCTAATTTTCCACCATTTTCTCGCTGATATATAGGTGTTTCTCGCGGAACTAAATCTCCTGGTTGAAATTCGCGTATTTTGACACGTTTATTATATTCTCGGGCTAGTCTTCGCTGATAATTCTCCATATGTTGTAAAGCTTTTTCTCTTGTTTCTTCTAACTCATCAAGTTTATTTAAAATCAAGCCCGCACTAAGATTTTTCTCCCAAGCTTCTCTTTTTGTTGTCGGAATAATAACTTCTGTTGGTAGCACCGCTTCAACTTCGTATGTTAAACAAAAGGGTGACATTCCAGTAGCTTCTCTTCTAGTTGTATTATAAGCCCATACTGCATTATGTACTTGTTCGCACCATGCTCTATGATGTCCTTCCAATTTCTTCTTTAATATATCTGCAATTGTTTTGTTTGTTTCTTCTACTTGCCCATTAGCTTGTGGATACAAAGGAGTATATTTTCCACATTTTATCTTGAATGCATTAAGTAGCATTTCTATATTTTGTCCTTCGAATTGTTTCCCATAATCAGATACTAACTGTGCAGGAATTCTGAATCTGCAAATGATATTTTCGAATATGAATGTAAAGATATCTTTGTCGCGAATATGTTGTACTGCCTTCACTTCTGTCCATTTTGTGAAATAATCTGTTGCGACTATTAAGTATCTTCTTTGTCCAGATCCTGGTAAAAATGGTCCCACAATATCTAAGCCCCACTTTCCAAAAGGCCATACACTAGTTGAAGATGACAATGGTGCTCCAGGTGCATGTATTTTCTTTCCATGCCGCTGACAATCTTCGCAACGTATTGATATTTGTTTTGCATCTTCATGCATGTATGGCTAGTAATAACCTTGCGTTTTTGCTCTATGTGCCAAAGATCTTCCTCCACTATGATTGCCAGCATCCCCACTATGTAACATTTTTAGCACCTTTTCTCCTTCCTCTCGTGTCAAACATCTGAGTGATGGTCCACTAAAGGACTTTCGGTATAACAACCCATCTCTTAATTCATAATTCGTTGCACGGCTTTTTAACTTGTGTGTTTCCAATCTATTTCTTGGTGTTTCTCCTTTCGCCAAATATGCATGAAGTTCCATTCTCCAGTCTGCGATATTGTTCATTTGTTCTTCTTTTTCATTGTCTATTATCATCACGTCCACGTCTTCTTCTTCTTTATTGATTGATGGTGACAAAAGTGTTTGTATTTTTATGCATCTCGCAGTTGGATCTGTCATCATGCTTGAGATGAAAGCAAAAGCGTCTGCGAGTCTGTTATCCTTTCTTGAAATGTGCCTCCATTTTATTTTTGGGATTTTCGCTGACAATTCTTCAACCAGCTTCTTGTATTTCTTCAAGGATGGTTCATTTGTAGTATACTCTCCCTTTATTTGGCGAATAACTAGCTGCGAATCACTAGTGATCCTGGCATTTTCTAGTTTCATTTCTATTGCGAATTTTAAGCATGTATCACAGCTTCATATTTGTTTCATTATTAGTGGATGCAAATTCCAATCTGAATGAAAAAGCCATTTTATTCCTTCTGGCGAAATTAAAACAATTCCAACTCCATTTCCTTCTCCATTTGATGATCCATCTACCAATATCTCCCATCTATTTGGTTCTGTTAATAAATCTTTTGGATCTCCATGTTCTTCTTCTACATCCATCATTTCTTCTACTGCTTCATCTTCTTCTAAAGGAAATTCTGCCAAAAATCTGCAACAACTTGTGATTTTGGTGAAGACAAAATTTCATATTTAATATCAAAGTGGCCTACTTGTGCATTCCATCTCTCCACTCTTCCTGATCTTTTAGAATTCTTCATCACTGATTCAATTGGTACTTTTGTTAATACCTTTATCTTGTGCTTGAAAGTATATGCGGAGCTTAAATGATGCATAAACTAATGCTAAGATTAACTTTTCAATCTTTGAGTAATTCTTCTCAGCAGTATTAAAAGTTTTGCTAATGTAATAAATGGGTTTCTCCACTCCTGCGTCTACTCGCAATAACACAACACTTAATGCATGCGACGTCGTCGCAAGATAATCAATAATTCTTCTCCTGATTCTGCTTTTGTAAAATAGTTGTATTCATAAGATGTTCTTTGATTCCTTGAAAAGCTTTTTCACATTCATCAGTCCATTTAAATTTCGCACCCTTCTTGAGTATATCGAAAAAATATTTGCATTTGTCTGATGATCGCGAAATGAATCTCCCCAGCGAAGCTAGAAGCCCATTCAACTTCTGTACATCTTTTATTGTTGCTGGTGTTGGCATGTCACGAACTGCTTGCACTTTTTCTGGATCAACCTGTATTCCTTCCTTTGATACAATGTAGCCTAAAAATTTTCCCGATGCAACTCCAATAGTACACTTCTCAGGATTCAATTTAATGTTATATGCCGCATTTGTTCAAAAATCTCCCTCAGGTCTTGTACATGGTCTTTAGCTTCTTTACTCTTTACTAACATGTCGTCCACGTATACTTCTAATGTTTTGTGTATCCATTTTGCGAACACCTTCTCTACCATTCTTTGATATGTCGCTCCCGCGTTTCGCAAACCAAATGGCATTTTCGTGTAACAATATAAACCTCTAGGGCAAAGAAAGCAGTATGTTCTTGATCTTCTTCAGCGAGAGGGATTTGGTTATACCCTTTGTACCCATCTAAAGATGATACCCTATCATTTCCTGCGGATTCCACCATTTGAGGAATATCTGGTAACGGAAAACTATCTTTGGGGCAAGCTTTGTTTAAATCAGTGAAATCTATGCAAATCCTGATTCCTTTGTTTTTCTTTGGGACAATGACCATATTCGCTATCCATTCTGGGTATTTAGCTTCTCTTATATTCCTGCCTCAAGCATTTTCTGTAGTTCTTCTTCTATTTGGGAATGGTAAGTTGTTGCAATTTTTCTTATTCTCTGTTTAAATGGTCTCACATTTTTGTTAATCTCCAATTGTGGCATGCAATTGATGGATCTATTCATGGTATCTCATCTATGCTTCCTGCGAAAATATCTTTATATTCTCGCAACAAGTTAACAGTTCTTTCTTCTTCTTCTATATCCATTTTGGTTCCAATTCTCAATATTAGAGGTTCTTCTATAGTCCCAACGTTTATTTCTTTTGTTGGTTCTGCAGCAGTGTAACTGGGTTTAAGTTCTCCCATTGGTGTTGGTTCTTTTATTGTTTTTATGGGTCCTTCTCCTTCTTCCGAAATTTCGCTGGGTATTCCTTTGCCTTCTTTTGCCCTTATCATATATACTCTAAATTCTTCTTCCTTTTTTGCTTCCTTTTCCAATTTTCTGCGAAATTATTTCTTTTTTGCTTGTCCTTCACAATGTTTGACTTCAATTTGATGACATAATTTCGCATTGTCAACATCTCCTCTGATTTCACCTATTCCATTTGGAGTGGGGAAATTAATATGTTGATGCAATGTTGATACTAAAACTTTTATCGCATGTATCCATGATCTTCCTAATAACATATTATATGGCGATTCCATATCCACCACGCACAATGTTACATGTGTTTCGATTTCTCCAAGTGGAATTCGTACCACTATCTCTCCTTTAGGTTTTGTTGTGGATTTTCCAAAACCGTGAACAAAATATGTTGAACTGGACATTTCTTCATCTTTAAATCCCATTCCCCAGAATGCGTGATAAAATATTATATCAACTGAACTTCCTGTATCGATTAAAGTTCTGTTCAACATCCATTCTCCTGTGGATTTTATTGTTGTCTCCTTCTCTTTTCGTGTAATTGGCACTGTGATGACCAACAAAGATGTGTGTTTCAAATTTTCTTTTGGTATTTCTTCCACCATGAATGCAATTTTTTGCTTTTTCCAATCTTTCAAGGGTGATGTTTTTTCTACCGCCATAACTTTCCTTCCTTCAAAATTTCGTTTATGTATTCTTCCTTTGATGTTTTCATGGAATTCATTAATCATCGTTTTTGTTATCATATTACACTCCAATCTTTTGTCATTTTCACTAATTTTATTCATCTTTCTTCTAACTGATTCACTGATTTGTTTAATCACTTTCTTGACTTGAATATTCTCAATCAACAATCTTCAATTTTCGATCTTCAAGTCCCTGTTTCTAGTGCCATTATGTAGTTGCAGGAAATCCTACACTACACCCCTCATATGATTTCATTGTTGATCAACTCATTTTTAGGTTTACACTCTTAATTTTATTGATAAATCTTTGAATGTTCTTACAAGAAAGATAAAGAAGTCAAGAATGATCTCTACTCTAAACTTTCTCTCTCCTATTTACTTGTTTCTTACTCAAAAAAGATCTCTCCCCTTTCTTTACAACTCGAACGATTATTTATAAAGAAATACATAGTGGATAACAGCTAATTTGTCCTTTATTTTCGGGTATGGTTTGCGACATTCTCGCAACCTTACAAATGTTAATTTCGCAAACTCTCTAATTTTCGCAGAACTATCATATCTTTCTCGTGATCTTTGCTGACGTCATTTATTTTATCATTCTTGAAATTGTTCTGCGACGCTGTTGTGTTGTGTCATTGATAATTTCGCTGAAACATTGTCGTTGCGAGATTCTGATCCTACATCCCCCCTTGTTACTTATAAGAAACCATAACATATTGACAACCCAAGACCTCTTTGTGGGAACGATCATTTCTTTCCCTTGCTATATTATTTATTTTGAGTAGTGAGAAAGTAATTTATTTTTGACGCCTATGACAACGATCATCGGCAAGGTCTGATCAGAAACCTGCTATTACGATAGTATTCTTTACGAATAAAAAACACTATGTAAAATTGGTAAGGTATTGATTCAACCACGACGCCGACAATGAAAGATTAGCACCTTACGAACTGTGGATGGAAAAAACCCGAGTGAGTGAGTACGACTGAGAACTAGTTAGTAACATCCAATGTGCTACACTAAAATTCCTCTTATAACATTTTCATTTATTAATTGAAACCTCCTCTTTTCAAAAAAAAAAAAAAATAATAAAAAAAAATTAAAAAAAAAAATTGTCGTAAATTTTTGGTCTTTAAGTAAATTAGGTTTTGTATAGAAGCCTCTAATTTAACATTCATAGATATACCATTATGATTGATGTAATGTAAAATTTGAATCCTGATAAAAATGTTTTTTTTCTCTCTAAAGGATAAGACTTTACAAGAACCCACATGATGTTTATTTTTTGGATCAGTTATAAGTCCAAATGATGTTGAATGTTATTTTTTGGTTTGATTCGCATGGTAAATGTAAAACAAACCAAGAATCGACATAGTAAAGTGATGAATGTAATGCCGACTTTTGATAATCGGTATGGCATTCATCATTTAACAATACCGACAGTGGATGTTCCCTCAATTCATAGTCTATTTCAATCAAACAAAAAAGAAATTATTACAATTGGGATTGATAAATTTTTAGTCGACTATGCCGACTAGGTATATTTGTACACCAAAGAATTGTTCCACAGTCGGCATAGCAAAATGATGAATATTATGCCAACTCTCAAGTATCGGCATAGCTTTCATTATTTGGCGATGCCGATAGTAGGCATCCCTCAATTCGTGGCCTATTTCAAAAAAAAATAAAAAATTGTTCACAGTCAAAATTGTCTGAATGAAGGTCGACAATGCCGACTATGGTAACAAGCAGTCAATATGGATAAAATTTTAATCGATTATGCCAACAAGGTGTATCTGCACACCAGGGAATTGGTACCACAATCGGCATTATGTGCATGATGAAGACAATGGAGATTTTATAGTCGCCATTGTCTTCATCGTGCATACAATGTCGACCGTGGTGATAAGATTTGACGTAACTTGTTTCTCAGATTCGGTTTGATTTTTAAAGAAGTATAAAATCCAGCTCTATTTAACCGTGAGTATCCCTCAATTCTTATTTAGATTCTTCAGATCTTTCTTTTTTTTTGAAAAAAATATTTCATCACTAAAAACTACGCCTTCACCCAGGTTCAGCCGTATTCAACCATAAATATTCCACAATTCTTGGAGATATCTCCAAACGCGGGTTCCTTTAAAAACCTATATAATATTTTATTAAATCATCTCAGAGGTTTGAAAAGTTACATAGTGGTGGAGAATAAGCATTCGACCAATTGGAATCATGATAACATGATAATTCAAGTACATCATAATGGTACGTACAACATAAACAATACAAAATATAACATATTCCGTAAGAATTTACTAGGTCTCAATCTGTGCCGTAACGGCACGGGCAAGGATATGTGTTTCAAATGTATCCATCGATTTATACATGTCGTAATTTTCTAAGAAGAATCGAACGGATCGATCCAGGTCTAAATGTTTTGAGGAGTTGGTTAATAAACATGCCCTTATCCTCGAATCTTTTAATATTGTGTATGTAAGTCATAGAACCCTTTGGGACAAACATAGTTAATCGTTAGAGCAAATCCTATGGGCAGTAGAACATTACTTCGTTCACTACTTCAAAAAAATATCATGAAAGGTCATTCACCAAATTGCAACAAAACTAAAAACACCTAAAATTACTTTAAAATCAATTATATTAATCTTGCAAAATCTGTTAGCATTAGAATTTAATTTTTCTATTTGATATAAATTGTTGGGTTCCCAATTTGCATAGATTTGTGTTTATTCATTTTTCTAAAATTTATAATAATATTTAATTCATGATCCATTTCTTTTCTTGTCTCTTTACCTATTATCATGAACTATTTCTCAAGCATGCATAATTAAACGAAGGGGAGAAATGACAAAAATAGAAATCATGACAAAAAAAGGGGAATAGAGAGAGATGTGAGAAACTAAATTGATTACAATTAATTCACGCGTAACCTTGCATAATCTCATGAAGTAGGGGAGAAATAATGACAGAAACAGAAACAATGACAAAAAAGGGGAATAAAGAGAGATGTGAGAAACTGAACCGATTACAACTAATTCGCGCGTAGCCTTGTGTTTGGTCAATTTTTTTATAGGTTTCATTTTTTTCCTGCCCCTGACCCGATAAATCTTAAAATCGCAACATCTTCTTTTTTGGAAAAATATGGCCTTTAAAAATCGTTTTAATTTTAAAAAATAATAAAAAAAAGTAATTTGAAAACTAAAATCAAATTAAAACAAAACAAAGAAAAATTAGCCAAGGGTGACTAAATAATTTACCTATCTTAGGACACCTTTTCTCACCCTACTACCACTACTTCTTCCAGCACCACATTATCGTCACCACTCCACCATTCTCACCAATACCCACCACCATTATCCCCGCCACCGATCCACCACCACCGTCCACCATCACAACCACCATTAATGCTTAATTTACCTATCATATGATCCCTTTTCTCACCCTACTACCACTATTTCTTCCACCACCACATTATCGTCACCACTCCACCAGTCTCACCAATACCCACACCATTATCTCTACCACTGCCCACCATCACAACCACCATTAATGCTTACTGATATGGTTAATATCAAATAAATTTATTATGTATAAAAAAAAATATAATCATTTAATTAATTAAAGAAACATTTATTATAAAATATCAATTGAACATTTATTATTAAATTTTAATTAAACGTGATCATTTTCGGTAGATTTATGTTCTGCAAGTATAAATATGATCGTTCTTTATCTAGCCTAACTTGTCCAAACTTTGTTTTGTATTCTAAAAACCGTGATTTATTCGATCGGGTACCATAAATAGTTGGGATCCCATTTGGGTGGTCCAGCGGTCATGATCATATTGCCTTATGTGATTTAGTATCCTCCTCAAAATATTTGTGTTTTTTCCTTACCAGTTGTGCTAAAAGCAACCAACTACATCTATCACAATACAATGTTTCCACTAAAACTATTATTGTGCACTGTTATTCACTAACATCCACCGCCGTACGTAAAAACCAGCCACGTCCACTATTTTTTCCTCCACCAGTAATGTTACCACCTCGACCACTCACAAATACCCGTCATCGTTTCCACCACCCATTGCTTCTTTCACTACGACCCTTAAAAATTATTAATATAATTTTTAATAGCCGGGGTCACTGTAGTATAGTGGTAAAGTTATTGGGTGATGATACCAGTTACCTGAGTTCGAAACTCGCTAGCACCAAATTCTTTACCAATCAATACATATATAGTTTTTAACAAACTTATTTATTAATAAGAATATGTATTTATTAGATTCATTAAATGAACATTTATCATGAAAAATTAATTAATCAATCATCATGAGCAATTAATAGGACACTAATTAATAAAGTATTTATAATGGTTAGTTGAAAAAATCACGGCCGTAGATTTATCCCTCCTAGACAAATCCCGATCGTTTTTTATCTAACCTAACTTAGCCAAATTTTGTTTTGTATTCTAAAAATACAATAGTTCTACAGAATAGTGGATCAAAGAGATGAATGATGTAATTCAAAAAAAATGGTCTTCTCATTAGATTTTAGCCATTTTAAAACTTCTTCATTAATATAAAATCCTTCTTGACAAGAATGATTTGTCCTATATGTCATCATAATTAACCCGTTCCACTAACCATTGATTGACTTTATAAGAATCCTCGTCCTCACGTCAAAATTGGCTGTCTTCAAAAAAATATACTTTGAACATACCATCGACTCCGTTACAAAACCTAAAGGGCTATATAAATCGATGTAGTAGCGGAGTTAAAATATCATATGACAAAAATTTGCCATAGATATATTTTCATTAGAAACATAAAGGAAAACATAAAGCCAGCCCCCAATTTCATTAGAAAATAAATCAAAAAAATAAAAAGAAATCATTTTATTTATATAAAACAAGATCCAGTGAATAATACTACTAAAATGTAAGATATGAAATTTGCTCAGAAGATATGAAATCCCAAATTCTAGATTTAGGTCGAACCGTTGAAGAAGTCGAAGAGAAAATGGGAATAGTTTTTCGTCGGAAACACGGTTTTGGCAGTTAGAACCAGAGTAAAATAATTATGGATACAAGGACTTTTGGGTTTGATCATTGGTAAGGGAGAGGGAAGGGCTACAATTTTTCTTACGTAAGTGGATATCATAATTATTGAGTTTTGAGTTTGTATTTGGACTTTTGAGCCGATAGGACTAGTGGATATCATCTGAAACGTAACGGGTAGAAAATCGATAAGGTGAGCAGGAGAAGCAGTCGCCCATTATGGAGTTCCGGAAGCGAGTGTGAAATATGAACAATCAATATCATTATCAACATGATAAATCTCACGGGTCTATTGTTCTTACCAAGAACATCAAAAACTAAAACATGAACCTTTTTTTCATTATGCTGTAGTGGCTGCTAGTAAGAGGAACCGACCAGGATCACGTCACCCTCGTTTAATCAAAATGCTAGGAGTCGACATCTCAATATGTCCATTCCATTAAATAGATCAAAGTTCTAAGAGCAACAAAGAGGACTAATGGTTAACCAATACTATACTTGCTTTAGAATTACAAAATGAAGTAGAACTGTTGTACTTTTTCAGTGGGTCATATGATAATTCACCTTAGTCAGACCGTTGGAAATTTGAACCTGAAACAAACCATGCATACAGTTGGATCCTGTAAAGAAATATACAGAAAAGATACTTCCACAAGTTTTAGAAGTGCAGACCAAGGGTAGAGAGATGACCTGGACTGTTTAAAAGGATGAGGTGCCCAATGTAACAGAATATCCAGCCGCTTTTAACTCTTTCAGCGTTCCTGCTAACCAGTCCAACCCCTCATAAAGGCCATCTCCTTTAAGAGCACAAGTACCTTGGATGTGCCATTTTCTGTTCTTCAAATCACGGAGGCCAAGTCCCTCACACACCTCCATTGGGGTCATTGCACCTTTCTGGATAGCATAAATTGGAAAAGTATAAAGGATGAATAAATCGCAAAATTAAAAAGAAAATTTATGGGTTTGATTGATAGCAGAAAGAAATTTAAAAAGTGTCATGCTCCATTCTAGTACAAAATAATGACAAAAACACAAACTATGCAGCTTAAAGTACATTCAACAGACCATGTCCTGTTTGTTGGCAAACACCAGTATGACACTGTTCAGCATAAAAGGATCTTTAATGATAGCCTGAAGAAAAGAACACTCGTTAGAATCTACAAATAGAGAAAATCTTGATGAATGGAATCAAAAATATACTTAACCTGAAACTCTGCTTTGGCTTTTCCAATTCTCTCTCTGTCCAGAGAATCAACAACGTAGATCTGCAAATACAATATATTAGATATGTCAACTTTGGTTAATACAAACTAACACCCGACATTTCATCATTTGTCAACCAGAAAACAACCAGCAGTGACAAAAACTAAAATGAGACAAAACCAATTTAACAGAAATATTAGACGCATGATAATTAATATTCACAAAATTTCTAATGTGTCAAACTGGCCCCAATCTTGAATTTATGTCGCGAACATTAAAAATTTATGTTGTAAACATAAAACTTTAATAAGGCTAGGTTCCCTGCCGACGGTGGAGACCTGGTATAGATGTTTATTGTCGCTATCTTACTAACACTATACTAATTGCGAACTATAAGTTCAACAGTCTTCTGTTCTACAGAACGGGGAGAATACCTGACTAAGCAGGCGGCAGTCTGGCTATGTTAGTATCCAGTTGTCTTAATTGTATAAAAAGACTAGTATAATAACACATCCAAAACACTAAAAAGGCATCAGATTAGATATTAATATACCAGGGAGGAAAGATATATAAGAACAATTTCAAATTGTTACCAGTCCATCAGTATTATTGAAGTAATGCCTCCATAGTGGCCTTAGTTTCTCCTGGCCTCCTACGTCCCACACAGTGAAAATTACATTCTTATACTGAACCTTTTCGACATTGAAACCTACACAAAATCAATAAAGGAATATATAAACACAGTGCAACTCCAACTCAAGAAGAAAATAATTACCGTCTCAATAACAATAGTCATATGAGGTGTGTAAAGTTTTCATTTGACATCAGAACATACTTATAAAACTGAACTGGGCCAGTATAGACAAACATTAAACACAAACATACAACATCTTAATTTTATTGCCGAAAAAAGAAACTCACCAATTGTGGGTACAGTCGATAATACTTCTCCAATGTGTAGTTTATACAGAATAGTTGTTTTACCCGCTGCATCCAGTCCAAGCATCACAACCTAAGCAAGCATAGATTCAGAAATCTCCAATAATAAATAGATTATCACCACATAGACAAATTCTCACATACAATCAAATTTTCAAAATTTTCTTAACCACAACTGTTATGAGGTATAGGCTATACTAAAAGCAGAGTCAATTCTTTTTGAGTTTTAACAATTTAGGGTTAAACTTAGTGATTTCTGTGTTCCTCTCTTTTTTTAATATCCAAATTTCTCAAACAGAACCGCAGTAACCTAATTTTCTTCACCATCAAAGTTGCGAGTTTAACTCTTTAATAAAAAATAGGGAAGATCAAATTGAACCCTAAAATCTCCCAAACCAAAATCACTCATACAATCAAAGACATCATTAATGAATCTGATAAAATTCAAGAATTAAACAAACGAACAAAAGAAAACAATTAAGCAGCCGAAGTTAAATAAATTCATAAAATTTCCCTTCAGATATGATAGTCAATAAATTTCCTAAAGAAAAAAACGTACCCTCATCTCGCTATTACCGAAAAAGGTATCAAAGAGTTTCCTGAAGGCCTGTCCCATTGCCCTATTCTTCTTCCTAACTTCTTCTCTCTAAAATAAAACAACGGAAGATTTATTGAAGTTCCTACTTCTAAGAATTAAGAAATTTCAGAGGTTTTTTTTTCTCTGTTAGGTTGATGTTTTCTTCTAATGACAGAAGAAACACACAGATAGACGACAGAAGAGAGAGAAGAGTTTTTTGCTTTTTTGCTTTGGAGGACTTGGTTTTGAGAATTTTCCATGAAAGAAACTTACATTGTGGTGTTGGACCCACCAAGTGTTTTCAATTTTGGTTCCCGGATCCGAACCAGGTTCCTTTTGTTCCTTTGAGTTTGGTTCGTTGGCCTGTTGCCAATTCCATCCCATGATGGGCACGTCAGAGTTTGTATTAAGGGAAAGAAACGGTTTGGTCCAAGAACGCCTCCAAAAATACGGATTAGCCTAGTCTTAGTTAATAACGGATTATCCTAGTCTTAGGCCCTTAATTAATAACTAGGTACAATTTAGTCCAAAATTAATTTAAAAAAGTTTATAGACTTTTTTATCCTTCGGAAGGGTTTCGTTAAGCACACGTGCAGTGAATCACAACGTCCTGTAATTGACGCATTGATTGTGGAGGCGCCACGTTCACTTGGAAAAAAGTAATCATTTAACAGAGAGAAGAAAAAAATCAAACCAAAATAAAAAACACTCGTAAACCCTAACCTAACCGAGAGAAAATTCAAAATCAAAACTCAAAATCTTCATAATCAAAAACCATTGATGAACTAATAGAAGTAACATCGTGGTGAATGCGAAAAAAAGTAGTTTCAAAGAGAAAAGCAGAAGAACTACCAGAAGATTCAACATCAACTAAAGTACAAGAAAGTCCTAAATCATCAGCACCTAAGACGAGATCAAAATCTTCAAAGAGTATAGCAGTTTCAACATCAATTGTAGCAGAAGAAACTTCAAAATCATCACCACCTAACAAAAGATCAGAACCTTCAAAGAAATCACTACCTAAGAAGAGAACAACAGTCTCAACATCTGTTCGAGGAGCAAAAGGTAACAAATCATCTGCTACTTTCATATATTGGCCTTCTTTTTGTGTGTTTGAAGTTGTTTTTATCAGATTTGTGGTATTAGCGTACAGATCTGTAAACCTGCATGCTATTTCAGCAACATACGACCTGTTATGTGTGTTTTGAAGTTTCTTTTCCCATGTTTGTTGTGGTTGTGCACATATTTGTGCACCTTCATGTTATTTCAGCAACATATGAGTTGTTGTGTGTGTATTGAAGTTTCTTTTCCCATGTTTGTTGGTTGTGTACATATCTGTCCACCTTCATGTTATTTGAACAACATATGACATGTTGTCTGTGTTTTGAAGTTTCTTTTCTCATGTTTGTTGTGGTTGTGTACATATCTATGCACCTTCATGATATTTCAGCAACATATGACCTGTTATGTGTGTGTTTTGAAGTTTCTTTTCACATGTTTGTTATGGTTGTGTAAAGATCTGTACACTTGCATGCTATTTCAGCAACATGAAATAAACAATTGAAAAACTCTATGAGTAACCTTACAGTGATGAAGAGCGATTGCTTTTGTATGAGTATCGGAAGATGAAATAAGCAAGGGATTTATACAAAAATAACCCTTTTTTATGGTTTACAAAACTAAGCCAGTTTTTTAATTTCTTACAAAACTAGGTCTTATTTGACCAAAAACGGTGGATGGAAAGTTAGCTCCGTTAAGTGGTTTTAAAATTGACTGAATAGTCATTTGAATCGATAATTGATAATCCACTCGATGGTTTGACTCTGCACATGTCATCTTTTCCTAGATACGTGGCACTCTTATCTTCTTCTCCATAAATGAACATCTTCACCACCACAGCTACACTAGCTTCTGTGTGTTTAGTCAGTTCTTCAGGTATCTCAGGATTGTTCTCAGCTACACTAGTTTGTGTGTGTTGAGTAAATTCTGGAACATAGGAATCTTCATCATATAAATCAATGAACAGTCTTGTAGGATTCTTCTTCTTGATCCTTGTTATTCTCATACTGCTTTTTACAGTGTTGCCATCTCAAAATCTCTTTATTACAATGTTTCCATATGATCTCTTGGGTGTTGAACTACTGCAACCATCTAGTTTCTTTGGAGTCTTAGATACTGGTTTCTTAGGTGTTACATTCTTTTTGGGTGTCTACTGAGGTGGAGGAGGCTGCGACTCTGCAGTAATTTGAGATAAATCTATCTCACCATTCTCATCTATTGGAAACACTTGGAAATGCAATGTAATCCAACCATTCTCATCTTGTTGTGCATAATCCAAGAAAAACCAAAATTCTTTATCTCTAATGATGGATTTTGGTAAACAAAGATCCACAAACCACATAAGGTCTAAAATCTCCATATTGGTCAATCTAAACATAGGACTAATCCTAGACTTTAACTGATTCACGCCCATATCTGCTCTAGACAAACCCTTAAATTCAAAATCGCAGTGTTGATTACATGCTTAACCTTAATATCTCTGGTTGGAAACATATCCTGTTGAACATCATTTATAACCCCTTGAATCTCATACTTTACAATTAAGAACAACATACATCATACAAACCCTAGAAAAATCATTATCAGACAAACCCTAGAAAAATCATTATCAGAGAAACATGAAGAAATTATAAAAACATAGAAACCTTAAGTTCAAATCAGAAGAATCGTTAAAATCTCATCACAGAAAAAAAAAATCTAATACGTATAACATGATTACAATTAGAGAAAAATCATCAAAATCAGAAGTGGGGTTCTCACTAACCTCTTTGTAGAACATATATTTCGTCTCATCATATTCACCACCATAAAATCTTCAATAAAATGATTAAATCTCTCTTAAACAACCACGATTTTGCTTGATTAAATCTGATTTGATGAAAACTCTAAGTTATCTCTTGATTTTAGCAGAAAAAATGATGTAGAAGAACCAAAGAGAATAAGGAAAACAAAATAGAATGAGAATCGATCTCTCTCTTCTATCATTAGATGTCATTTCCCACGCACCAGTTAATCATCTAAGCATCTTGACCATCCAATTTCTCTGAGATTTGGATATCTCAGATTATTGATTCTGAGATCGCCACGTGGTTAATAATTCATATGTTCGTCAATCATAGTAGTTTAAGTATCCTCGAGATTTTAGAGATCTGTAGATAAGGCTTTCAGATCGACACACGTGGACGAGATTCACTATGTTACTGACATACGTACGGAATGGGAATTATAGTAATCTTCACACGTCATGAGATCTCTCTGGACGATATTTTAGCGAGATATTGACTGAGATAACGGATTTGGATGGAATCTATTAGATTGTCTTAGATTTGTAAAAAAAAAAAGGCTTAGATTTGAAAACGAGGTACCAAAACAGACCTATTGTTGTATATATTCCAATAAGCAAATCACACAGATGCACTGAAGGAAAAGATACGCATATCAGATATGCAAAGAGAGGAACTACATGAGGAGATTACTGAATTGCAGACTAAACATGAAAGACTTGTTACTTTTATTGAAGAGCAAAGCCGAAAAGTTCATGCAGCTGATTTTGAAGAATTTTCCAGAAAGAGACGTGAATGATTTATGTGCTGACACTTTGGAGAAAATCTTTAATTTCATTCACAAAGGAACTACGACGTGAGGATGAGGAGTAGGAGGAGGTTGGTGAGGAGAAGAAGGTTGAGAAAGAGGGTGGCGAAGGTGATGATGAGGATGATGATGAAGAGGATTTGGAGGATGAGGGTGGAGAATGTGATGATGATGAAAAGGATGAGGAGAAAAAGGATGACGATGCTGAGGAGGACGACAAGTATGTTGATGATGGGGATGACGACAAGACTGCTAATATGCCGACGTATAACATGATTTCTATTAAAAATTTCAGTCAATTCATCTTCTTTATATGTGTGCATAGTTGTACACCAGTGTGATGAAACTCATACCTTTTCTCAAAACTTGCATCTTTTAGCACTCTTTCATCAAAAACTAGTGAGGAAATGAAAGTGAATCTGACAAAGGAGTTGAGCCTGAAATTGCTAACAAGCCGAGGTACAATGATCCGAGCTTACATTTGTTTTCATTTTATGGATGTGTACATACTTGTACACCAGTGCTAAAAATCATATATAACTCGTACACTTGCATACAACTTTGTACACCCTTAAAATTTCTCAAAAAAAATTGCATTTTTCAGAGAAGAAGATGTGGAGGATGGAACAATCCGAGGAGTTGAGTGTGAAACTAACAAAGTAGTTGAGTGTGAAGTTGTTAATTAACAAGCCAGCGTATGAAGAAAATGATCTCAGCTTACATTTCTTTTCGTTATCTGTGTGCATGTACAAATATGTACACCTTTATGATTTCTTCTGTATTTGTGTACATACTTGTACACCCTTAAAAATTCTCCAAAATTGCATTTTTCAGTACTCCTCTATCAAAGACAAACGAATTCCCTGAAGATCAAGAACACCAGGTAGGTGCAACTTGATGACCAAAATGTGATGGATGCAACTCAAACTGCTGAATAATCATTTGACGAAGCTACGATAATCGCAGTTCAAGCCGTATCTTAGTTGAATCCTGAAGGCATGTTGACGGTTGAAGAAAATGTGCTTTTACTCACACAGGGAGAAGATCCAGAAACGACACCTTATATGACAAAGGAAGAAATGGATGTCATTGTAGAGAACTTGTTTGAAACTGTGTTCGTGAGGCTTGAAAAAGGTTGTTACAAAACGACACCACCTGAAGTGAAGGAAAGGATGACAACCATGATCCATAGCGATTGTCCGAGATTTTCATTGTTGAGACAAAATGATCCCAAAGAAGAGTCGTCACAAAAATCATTATCCAGTGAAGACGTATGAGAAAGGATCACTGTTGAAGCGGTGCAGTTCATCCAAGAGAATCAAGGTGTCTTTTTCAGCTGTCAAGAAGTTGAGGAAGATAAATCAGAAAAGACCCCAACAAATACAAGAGCAGGGAAAATGAAGGAAGTATGGATGTTGAGGAAAAAACGGCTGGTAAGTTGTCCAAGACACCACAACAAAAGAGAGTTACAAGGAAAAATCTAGATCCTGACTTCACCGAGGGTAAAGACAGGCCAAGTAGGATAAAATCCGATAAAAAAGGAAAGGGGGAAGGTACAAGAAGTAGGTTATCCTGCACCACTAAAGAGAAAGGGAAATGACTATCATCCTCTTGTACCATTGCCAGATATTCGTCAATCCCCAATATATCAAGGTATGAAATAAGGAGAGGACAAAAAAACGATACAAAAGTTCTTTGACTATGCAAACCTGGGGTAAGATCACAAAGAACCACCTTGCACTCTCCACATGATTTAATCTTAAAAAAAAGTTATGTGCACCACTATGTACACCATGTTAACATTTCCTTTATGATTCTGCAATACAGTGGCCTGGGAAGTAACGAGACTAGAAGAACCAGAAGTGAGGGAAAATATTATGATTGTGGGACGAGTACTACATGATCTGATGTTCAACAAAGATCTGAATCAAGATGTACTGCAGTTCTACATCTATCAACGTAGAAGAGCAATGGTCAGAGATAGTATTCGTCATCCAGGTGATCAAAAGTACATGAGCTGTGAAATAATGGGTCCTACTGCATGTGTAAGTTTCTCAAACAAATCAAATGTCATATAATTCATATTACTTAGATATTTTAATGTTGTGTACATAGTTGTACACCTAATTGACATGTCATGTTTTATGTGTTTGTATAAGTTGGATTTGTTAGATTTCTTCAGGTGTGTACATAGTTGTACACTAGTATGCTATATGACTGATACATGGTCTGTTAAGTGTTGGCATGGATGGCCTGTTAGATTTATTTAGGCGTTTACACAGTGTACACCTATATCACACGTCATAGATATACAGTCTGTTTTCAGGCCTAAATGTTTGATTTGTTAGTTTTCAGTAGGAGTGTACACTCTTGTACACCAGCGTGATATCTCACGCATATATGGTTTGATTTTGTTGTACCTAATTCATTTTACTTTCCAACAAATTATTGATTGTGGTACTATGTGAAGCATAATAACACCAGCATGGCACAAGAGCTAGTGGTTGATTTAATAAGGGATATTACTGAGAATCCAGAAGTTCTAGTAATCCCCATGAATCATTATACAAAGAGTTTGAAAGTAGAAAGGCACTGGTCCCTATTGAAATTTGATTTTGAAGCTCTTGAATGGAAGTGGTATAACTCCTTGCAATCAGAAAATGAGAAGACATATCAAGATGAAGCACAACAAATGACAGATGTGGTGCAATTGAAACTCAACAAGAAGAGAACGTTAATGGGTCATCCACCTATAGAAAAGCACGAAATAAACTTCATGTCATGCCTGACACAAAGAATCAACCCGGACTGCCTCAAATACACTTGTTACTTTATGAAACGATGTCTCAAGAAAACAAAAGGTATAGAAAGAGATTAACACAAGATCGAAGACATTTTTCAGCAAATGAGGTCAAAATTGGTGTCTAGGATGCTGAAAACAATCGGAGGTTATGAAAAAATGTAGGATGTAGCAATGGATGAACCATACAAGGAGTGGTGTGATACTAGAGGAATGCAACCATTAAAGAGGAAGAGGAATTTTTATTCTTCATACAAGATCACTTTATGAATTGCTTCAAAACGTTTTTTAATCTTCGGACAACTTTTTAAATTTCAGTTTAACTTTTTGTTTAAGACTTATCACTACTATAAAGACCTTGAATTAATCTTTTGTTAGTTTCAATATTGAAGTTTTGAATGCAGACTTGTGTCAGACTTGCAGGGTATATTACAAGTTAGGAAAAAATGTTAAAAAGGAGTACATTATTGTGCACATATACTGACATAGTAGAAAATATTAAGGTGTACATGATTGAGCACATGCAATGAAATGGGTGGAAATGAAAAGGTGTATTGACAGGGTATTAAAGTAGTGTTAGAAAAGTTATCCATATGGTACACATCTAGATACTTAAAGAGAAATAACTAGTTATCATTGTAAGCAAAGGTAAAGGTGTACATAATGGTACACATATTGTACTGACAGGTTAGAAAACGGAAGTGTACATAACGATACACATGTACTGACAATTTTTTCTTATTATCCAGGCCTGCAGAATTGAAAAAAAAGACATTACCAAAAGTAATCATACATAATTGAAAAGGCATCACCAAAAAATAAAAACCAAAAACACATAATCTTTCTAAACAAAATAACATAGTATTATCCATTGTACATGGAGGTATACATAATGGTACACTTGTAATGACAGGTAAGAAAATTGAAGTGTACAGGAAGGTGTACATATTGGTACACCTGTCCTGACACTAATTTTCCACACCTACAGAATTGAAAAGACATTATAAAAAGTAAAAACCAAAAACATAGAATCTTTCGAACAAAACTAACATAGTAAAAAGAATCAAGTGGCTCTATTGTGATGACCAAGAGTGAGGCACTTTGTGCACATCATGGCCTTTTTTTTCCAATCCCACGCACTCTTGAAACGTTGTGTTCTTCGTCTACCAGGTAGAGGAACATGAATGGAACAACAACCCTATCACTAAGATCATAAGCCTGCGACTTGTCAAAATTGGGGATGGGGTAGATGATCTCCTGGTATGCCAAGTTGAACCATTCGGTGGTGAAATATGGCTCAATAAATGAATAGATTTCCTCTCTCGTAGATTGAATGGCGGCACAAGCATGTGCACAAGGGAAACCATTAACTCGCCACCTGTGACACGTGCAAGTTTTCTGCAAAATATCTACACAATGGGCCTGGGAGAATGGACTTCGTATAATGTTTCCCCATACTCACTAACCGTCCAAGTACAACCAATGTCGATGTTTTCCTCCAGTAAAGCCTCGTATATAGGAGTGAGCCTAGTTTTGAAATTTTCTAGACCTTCTGTCATTCTCTTAGCATTCTTCCTCATAATCTTCAAACTAAAATAATAAAAAAAGAAAACATAAATAAAAAAGGATCTAAAAAGAAGAAATATAAACATGTGTACAACAATATACACATTAAGGAAATCCATGCGTACAACAATGTACCCATAGTTGCAGAATGATAGATAAACATGTGTACAACAATGTACACATTAAATAAATCCACGTGTACAACAATGTACACATAGTTTAACAATGATAGATAAACATGTGTACAACAATGTACACATTAAGGAAATCCATGTGTACAACAATCTATACATTAGAAAAACAAATGAATGAAACACTAAAAATCGCACTCACCGTATCGCATCGAGAAGAGCATAAGCAGGCAACTTTTTGAGATCAACAATACAGTTGTTAAATGACTTGGCAAGATATGAAAAGTGAGTACCATATCTGCATACAGGGAAAAATGCATTTTTCCCATTTCTCCTTTGGAACAATCCTGATATAATTGGCAACATGTCCACATCCAAGCGCAAGCATACCCCGCAAAGCATCATCAAAGTTAGTTGTTGTATAAGAGTGAGCAGCTTTGTAGAACATATTAATAACGACATTATAATTCGCGTCACCTGATCCAATAGGAAGATTGCACTTAATGTGATAAAAGCAATAGCTGTGATATGAATTGGGGAATACTTTTAGAATTCCCTGCAAAATGCCTTCTCCGCGATCACTAAGGAAAACAATCGGACGATCGTCCACCACTTGTTTTCCAGAAACCAAAACCAATTTTCTTTGTTTTCAGCAGAAACAAAAGCATAAACATATAGGTAAAAATCGTTGTTTCCATTGACACATGTTGCAGCCATTGAATCACCCCTGAATCTACCAGTAAGGAAAGTAGCGTCTAAGTAAATCATGAGCCTAAGATACTTATATCTATGCTTGCAAGGACCAAAAAATATGAAAAGCCTATGAAATCTTATTTTTCCATGATCAACCTCAAAATTCACATATCTATAAGGATTAGTTTCCTCAATGGCTTTGACATACCAAACTAAATCACTATATGACTTCTCGTCATGTCCAAATACATTTTCTCTCCCTCTACGAGCATGGTGATACTTGATATTGGACCCATAAATATTCTCAAAAAGTGAAATGATCTGATTAGGTTTTAAACTAGGATCTCCTTGTATATTGCCAACGATCAAATGCTTGACTAACTTGGTTGTCATCGGAGGACTCTTCAACCTCAAACCAACACCACATCCACAAAAAATAAAATAGTGAAAGAAAATAATAATAATGTGCACCAAAATGTACACCTAAAGAAATCCTACATATTCAATTGTGCACAATCATTTACACCTTAACTATGGACATAGACATGAAAAGCCTAGAATATGTAATGTGCACCACAATGTACACCTAAAAAGCCTACATACATAAGGTGCAAATATATGTACACCACTATGAAAACTATATATAATGTGTACTAAAATGAACAACACTCACCCATGAAGAATATTGGCATCTTTCAGATATAACCGAGAAATTTCACCATTCACAAGCCCAAAGTGAATCCTCCATGAACAACCATTTTCTTTACACTTTGCAGTATATCGAGTCTTGTCATTTTTAGAATACTAATGTTTTAACCAGTAGCCATCTTGTACTTATCCACAACAATTCTAATAGGTTCAACACCACCCATAAACTCTCTACCTATCTTGTTAAAAATATAAATTCATTCATTGGAAATCAGAGGTTTGCCTTTATCTGCATCATGATCAACCACCCTTACAAGCTTATGACTTTCAGTTACACAAGAATTTGCAGTACTAGTAATACAACCAGATTTAGAACGAGAACTAGTCTTCTGAATCACGCCAACATTCAAATAGAAATCTTCATTGTTAATAAAAACACTAAGAGAGACTAGACCTTGCAGTTGTATATCACCAAGTAAAAAAAATATTTGATCAGTTTTTATATAGCTCAAATGTATAGTCTCATGAGACAAAGACCTCAACTGCTTACATGCAGAATGCTTCAACTCATCTATGGTGCTCTGCGTACTTACACGAAAAGGCGTTGAATGTTCACCATGATTTAAAATAGCATAACTACTTTCTCAGAACACAAATTTTGATAAATTTTGATAAATCCTATCTTATTTCCAAAATTCCACCTCACCCGAAAACCTAAGAACACAAATTCACTTCTTTTTCTCACCACCACTGACCCTATTCTTACCCAACTCCAACTGATAACACCTTGGTTGTTTTTTTCATGTGATTGTTGATCTACTACTTGTTCTTGTTCAAATTCTATTTGTTTTTTTTATTGGGATGAATAATTAGTCATTGATATTGGGTCGACATTATGTGATTGTACTAGTTGAATATGAAATACTACCGTAATAGAACTGATTTTTGGGTAACACGAAGAACAGTCGTTCATAGACGAACGACTACAGGTAGACATACTTGTCCAGATGCAGGTGATTGTTAGCTTTGTAGTCTGTCAAATATGAAAGACTGGAGAGAGTTGTAGTCTTTTTGGAAAACGAGAGAGATGAGTGCTATTAACGTTCGTATTTAGTGAAATGGAAAATTACTTGCCAATAAAGTTGTTGTACTTCACTTTATATTAGGTGCTTGGTTTCTATTGATGTGGTACTTCGATTGATCGAGGAATGCTGAAAGCCAGTAATGGGAATAAATAGTACTAGAAAACATTTAGTCAATAGGCTCAATACATTAATCAGATCATTTTTAGATGTGAATTTGTTTGATTAACAATTGAGAATGTCAATGCAGAATAAGTTTTGAGCTTATATCTATTTAATTTCGATGACTATAACATGATATTGTTAGTTATCTATAGCTACTGATATATTTCATACAATTTTTAGATTTTTTCCAATAGATCATTTGATCGTAGTTTACGAAACATTGACCAAATGAAATACATACTGGCTAACTTAGGGTTTTAAATTTGATAGGTTTGGGATTTATTTAATGAAAATAGAAATTTGTATGCAAAGAAGGATTTTAACCTAGCGAAACATTCAGATATTAATGTACCAAATTTATAAGTGAGAGCATTATTTTCTATCGCAGGTAAATTTATACATTATTAATGCAATTGATTGAGTTTGATAAATTAAATTAGAAAAATAAAATAAAATTGATAACAAGATCTGATGCCAAGGAAGATGTGGATACTTTTTTATTATGGAATTACAAGTTTCACACTTTGACGGTATTGCAGGGTTAACTCAAAGTAGAACCGAGTGATATAGTATAAGGTAACTTTTTCTTGAGCTTAAATGACTAACCTAATAAGAGGGGACTGTTTATACCATAATATTGGGGTACCAATACAGGATACCATATCACTATTGATGGAAAATATATGTCAGCCCCAGCCTGGAAGCTTGTATATTGATCCAGTTTGCTGACCCATTTTCAACGATCCGTTTCCACCGGTCTATTCCTGAAACCCTAGAAGAACATTCTAGAGTATTCCAAATTATTTTATAAATAAGTCTATACAACTATTGAAAAGGGGGGCTTTCCACAAAGAGAGAAAACCATTGTAATTCTTATCAATAAAATATCTCTCCCTTAGAGGATTCATCGTGGATGTAGGCATCATTCGCCGAACCACGTTAAATTCGTGTCTCTTTTGTTATCTTTAATTTGCTTTCAAACCCTAATTTTTCTTGATCATCACCAATCAATAGTGTTTTGCGCCTAAAAATAATTTTAGGTACAAACATTGGCGCCGACTAAGAGGAAACGAGCGAAAGAAACGTGTTTTCTCATTTAAAAGTTGAGTTCGTGAAGGAAGATATTCGTGTTCTTTAAACAACAAACTCGCCATGTCTGTTGTGCTCGCTCAAATAACATCAATCGTAGATCCAGTTGAATACAGTTCGAAGGGCTAGTATATAAAGTCAAAAAAAAATATAAAAAAAATAAAATAAAAAACTCGTGCAATCTGTACATATTGTGGTAGTCATCGATGGATCCAATTTCCAAAAGGATGAAGCCACAACAGAGATGTATGAATATGAGAAGAAGTTTGCGAAAATCAACAGTGATTTCATGGATGTATATTAAGAAGTTCACGAAGGTCCAACAACTTCAGGAAAGCAAACTCCAATGCAGCGTTTGAACGTCTTCGGAGTCAGGGTGGTGCCGTCCTCATTATCCGGCTTCAGAAGCATTCAGCTCGTATCGGCAACTAGCATAACACACGCGGAAGAGATAAGCCATATGTTTTATCCTTAAATCTCTCTAAATTATTCTTAATTTAATTCCTGAACTACATCATACGTTTCTATCCTTAAATCTCTCCAAATTATTTTTGATTTAATTCCCTGAATTAAAGCATATGTTTCTATCCTTAAATCTCACTTATTTTTAATTTAATTCCCTGAATTAAAGCATACGTTTTTATTTTTAGTGAATGTCATGGGTATTTTATTACTCGATTGATGGCCCTGACCGCGGAACTTCGCTAATCAATGGTGATCACTACTGCACAGAATAAACCTCATTCTAGCCATGACCACATCAAAGCCGTGAAGTTTGTAACTTCATTGCATACCACGGACATACAAATCGCAGCGTTTCAAAAGATCATATCCCCAGCAACCTCCGTTTGAAGTCGGGAAGTTTAATAGGTAAACTTCGCGAAAATCGTTTCCAACAACTTCAGTGAAGATGAGTCTTCGCTAGGAGGATCGCTCCTGAAAAAATAGCACCGCCTGCAGCCACCGGGTTTGCAACGAGACCTTCTAGCAACAAGCTTGGGAAGCATTCAGCATGTACCAGTCAATACGATCAGCGCAGATAACACATTTAAAGGGATAAGATTTCTCTTTTTATCCTTGCTCTCTTGTTACTTTCTTTTAGTTCCGTTCCATGCCTAACATGTTGTGATAAGTGGATACACTGGCGAAATGCTTGTTTGTTTAGGTGGCCGGTAGCTTACACAATTTTTAGACTGATGCACCGTGTTTGGTGATACTGACAAAATAGATACAAATTAATAATGTCATGCTAATAGTCAGATCGACATCATTAAAACATCGATAGCATGCTATTATTTTCGTGTAGCTTGGTAATGGAATTTGATTGCCAAGACATAAATCATAAAAATTACTAGAGAGTGAGATTGAGACTCTTGAAATCATGCTTATCTCTGATGCTAATTGCACAATCCTACTGGAAATCTGATTAGCCACTTAATGGACAGTCTTAAAGCTCAAAGGCGGAAACAAGTTGATGCGGTAAAGAAACCAGTTCTTCTCTTAACGTAGCTGCAAAGTTGTTGAACTCAATTTGCTGCTATGCGAAGGACGAATGCACTTATATGCTAAAAAAATTTAGCAGATAGTAATCGTCATATATCAAGAACGAAAGGCGTAAAAATATGAGCTGCTAACATTGTTCTTCTTTTCCACCTCGGAAAAACTGGTTTGCACGTCCTTTTCTGTAGATTACTTATCTTGATAATACACATGTATCCGGTACCAACAATTTCGTTCATGTCTTTTGTCAAATATTTAAACGATAGAAGTCAGTAATATGACAACTTTCGGCCATAATTTCTAGATTTGGACAGAAAATGAATTTTTCATTCAGTCAACCAGATATTTGCATTCATTTTCTACTTCCTACTTTACTTTGTCATATATCATACCTGAAAATTGAAAGATCACTCTTACCGGGTCATCTAGTGTATTCTCGATGTCATAAGTCCTACTTGTAACCATATATACATGACTCTAGCAACCTAGATACTGCCATGTTTGATTTTGGTCAATTCTGCAATGTTTCTATTTAGTTCAAACGGAACTGATATTTTCGGTGTCAGTCTTACTTGATTCAATATCAGACTGCCATTTCATTGAGATTCATTAACAGGATACACAAAGAGGTCGACAACATCATTTGTAAAATTTGACGGATGGTTACTTGTCAGTGTAACCTCACCTGCATTTTCTATACCTGGAGCCATGTTGTTGTATCCGACTCGATTGCAACATTGAAATTGTTTACCAAGATCTCTTTGATCACTGCCGCACAAGTTACGCCTCACCCAAGCCGCGGTGCAACATACAACATCGTCGAATACAAACTGCGTACTTTCCACTGAAGCATGAAGGTTCAAAAATAGTGCATGTTCAATGTACTAAAGAACACTACTGAAAGGAGTTCAAATTTCGGCATGCAGTACAACGTACAATCGGTGGTCATTGGTAATTGGAATCGGTGGTCATTGGTAATAATATATGTCTGCTCACTTGATAACTAATCATTGATTTAGTACGCTCAATACTTTGAAATGCAACTAACCAACTTTGGAATCTCAAAGCATTTTCCAAGCAGACAAATTCCCATCATTTGGGACGACTACGATGTGGCGACATTTTTTGCGTGTCATGGCATGCAAGGATGCACACATTTCAATTCTGCGCGTCATGGCATGCAAGGATGCACACATTCTGCGCGCATCTTGAATAGTAGGATTGCCCCTCTATGTGAATTCGAGATAGCAGAAAAATCTTAGTTTTCTTTCCATGCGCGAACGAGATGCAGCAAGGAAATGCACCCTTGTGCGAGCATCAAGCAACATGACACTCACAATTTGCCGGGGGCGAGTTGCATCTCACCTCAACTGCGATAACCACCGCTTGGGGGCGGAATATGTAACACCTCAGAGTAAAAATCTGTCGTTCATTTAAGCGTTTATAGCTAAGTTCGTGGAAGTTGCGTTGATTTTTTATCCACAACATGATCGAGTTTGATTTAAACTTTTATAGCTAAGTTCGTGGAAGTTCTGTTGATTTTTTATCCACAACATGATCGAGTTTGATGTTCGTTTAAGCTTTTAGAGCTAAGTTCGTGGAAGTTGCGTTGATTTTTTATCCACAATGTGATCGAGTTCGATGTTCGTTTAAGCTTTTATAGCTAAGTTCGTAGAAGTTGTGTTGATTTTTTATCCATAACATGATCGAGTTCGTCGTTCATTTGAGCTTTTATAACTAAGTTCGTGAAAATTATTGAGTTGATTTTATGTCCGCAGCATGTCAGTTTGTGAAATATATTGCGTTGATTTTATATCCGCAAATCGATTAAGTTTAAAGATCGTGAAAGATATATTGTGTTGACTTCTTGTCTGAAATGTAGTCGAGTTCAAGATTCATTCGTATTGTTGTTCGAGAAATTCTCCAGCAACTTAATCTATTTTGGAGTTTGTGAAAGTTATTGGCTAAGACTGTAACTGTGTCAACATATTTATGCAGCAAGCCTAAATTATCATACTACCGTGAGTATCGACAATACCTGATCAAGCAAATTTACCATCATAGACGAGTACTTCAAATTTACTGGCATAGACGAGTACTTCATTTTCTTCGTATCCGTATATGCCAGTGGGGGCGACTACACTATATACGGTAGCTACGGAAAAGACTAAAAGAGTTTTATTCAAGACTGGTAAACGCATTTAATATATGGATTTCACCTCACCAAAAATGTGGCAGTCGTCCTATGCTATAGAAGGGAAGTGCGGGTGTATTCATAACCAGAAATGGATATGCATTTACTGTCAAACAAGTGATGTTACACATGTATAACTGCGCGAGAAGACAAGCTGGATATAGAAAATGCTACTAAATCTAGAAAAGGAGTTCTCGCACTAACGGACTCCTCCCGTCCTCCGTTTCATTCTTGATTACAACAACCAAATTGAAAAGCCAGAAGGAAAAAGATACATAATTACATATACACATATATATGCACAGTAACACCTGAAGTTAGTAAAGCTCCCAATACGAAGAAAAATCAGTCAATATGTGATTCCAAGAAACAGTAGCATCAGCCGCTCCATTCCGAGAATTCTTTTTCAAGCAACTAACGCCCGTAGCATTTAGAATTTCAGATGACCAAAAGATGGAGGACAAGAGAATGTTTGAAGTTGTCATTACTGCACTGAACTATTAGTTTCTAATGCAGCGCTATGCAGATCATGGCGACCACCGAGGAATAAGATTTGGGATTTACCTGGTTAAAGCTCTCCTCCAATTTTTTTCATGAGCCGAGGGAAGTCCGGAAAATTGCACGTAGGACCAGAGGCTAGAGGTGTTGGACGTGGAGACATGATTGGAGAAAGCTCTATGAACAACGGTGTGCTCTTCCGCATGTCACCTCGTGTGGGAGCCACTACCTTTAAGTCCATGGCCTGAGCTTGTAATATGACCTTCCCGCGCACCGGTGCAGTATTGTCTTTCTAAGGGAGGTGCAGAAACAAAGTCGGTGGTTTTCCTCTTTTTTGGTTGTCTTTTCGTTGTTCGAGTATTTGTGAGCTCTGGATTTGAAGGAACTGGAACATTGTTGGTGGTGGACGACGGATCTGCGCTTTTCTGGTTTTCGTTAACTTCGGCAGCATTCAAAGCATCATCCGGAGAAAACAATGAGATTTATCAGCATTTATCAAGCAATTCAGTTTCACCAAATGAGCTTCACAAGATTTAGACAACACACTTCATCAAAGAAAAACATGCCATCAGGGGGCGAAATACGGGGAAGTTACGATCACTAACTCGATCACCCATGGAGAAGGGAATGCCAGGCACTATAGTTGATACAGGAGTATCGTAGCAGAAGTTGAGCCATATTAAGGCTAGAAGAGCGACATGAAGATTATCTTCACATAGCTGTATCAACGACTAGATAGTTGGATGTGCAGATCATATGTACAGAACTTAAGAGGTGTGAAGATTATATTCACACAAGCAAATAATAGAAGCAGAGGGACAACTAAGGCTGCCAGATGAGGCTAATCATTAGCCTAGGTTTAGCCATATTCAGCTAGAGAGTATCTAGAAGGTACTAGAAGAGGTGTAAGTTGTTAACTTAGCCTAGAAGTTTGACGTTTCCTAACTAGATTGGATTCCTAGTTTAGAGTATCTAAAAGGTACTAGAAGAGGTGTAAGTTTGATAACTTGGCCTAAAAGTTTGAGGTTTCCTAACTAGATTGGATTCCTAGTTTAGATGAGTTCTAAAAACTCATAGCTTTAATTCTTTTCCAGCAAGTTTACACCGATATAAAAGGGGGAGACTTGTAGGCTAGAAAGATAGAGAAAACAAGAGGGATAGCAGTCAGTTATTGATTGTAATACAGTTTTCTTTCAAGCAATTAAGAAGAAGAAGTTAGCAGGTGGAGAGAAACTCGAGAGAGAGTGCAGCCATAGTTTTGGTTTGTAATAGAGTTTTTTCTTTCACAGTTATAAAGAAGAAGAAGTTAGAAGAATCAATCGTGTTCTTTTCTTTGTGTTATATTATCTTTTCTTTTGTGTTCTTCCTACTTTCCTATTAAACAACACTGACTCTAGGTACCCTTGATCGATTACGTATCAAGTGGTATCAGAGCCACGTTCTGACTTCTAGGGTTAGATGTGGTGCATGGACTCAACACGAATTCAGTGTACGCGATCAGGGGAAGATATTGTTGTTTTAACAGACACAAGGAAACCTAGAGGAAGTATTAGAACCAAGATGGGAAGTGAAGAAGACGAGAGGAAACTAACAGATGAGGACAAGTTTGCTAAACTTAAACTTAAGATACAAGATATAATAGATACCTTAGCTGTGTTCATGAAAGCAAGTGATGTCAAACGAAAACCTAAGCGTAGAAAAGAAAGTACAAAGAGAGAAAAAGGAGAAGTTGAAGATGAAGACAACTATCCAGAAGTTGAAGATGGAGTTGTTTTTACATCTGATGCTGTTGATACCCTTATTAGGGAAAAGAACGAAGTCGTAAATTCTTATAAAGAAGAGGTTAGTATTGAAGAAATCTGTAGAGAACCTTGCGATAGTTTTTCAGAAGTTGAAGACACAGTTTTATTTACTACTGTTGATATTGATCCTTCTATCAAGGAAGACGGTTACGTGGGAGCGGAAGATGAAGTTTTCTTTCAATCAGGTTGTATCGACCATGTTACGCAGGAACGTACAGAAATCGTAAGTACTCATGTTAACCAAACTCACTCAGTTTATGAGAATCAAGCTACACATCCGGTAGATGATTTTAGTTTGAAATCTCAAGCTCGATATACAGTACAAACTTTATGTACTGTTGACAATCTTAGTTTAAGATCAGACTATTACAAGGAAGTTGGTAAAGAAAATTACAGAAGTAAGATTCATGGGAGAATTTTACTTAACACTAGGAGAAATACGTTGATGAGGGGTTTAACAAACTATTGTTTAAATATTCCATCAATATGTTACGAAAGTGGCAATCATGGAACTCAAGTTTCATATATGGCAGAAAATATTAGTTTGAATTCAGACTGGTACAAGAGAAAATTTTGTTACAAGGAAACTTGTGTCGAAAATTATACAAGTCGAATTCGAGGAAGAATTTTCTTGAATTACAGGAGGAATACTGTGGCAGATGATTTGGTAGAACAGTTCAAAATTAACATCATAGCCTACCATGACGTTGGTACTTACTTGAAGGAGACTATCGTGCCATGGCCCGCAACAACAGGGGAGGGAGATGGTACACCAGATGGAGGCTATTTAGCAATAACAAATCTGGCTTGTAGAAGTTTGCCATTTCTTGTTGGTTTCTCTAGAGTTGTTTCTACTGCTGTTGTCGTCATGATGCTACAAGTTTTTATTGGGTTTTTGGTTGTGTGGTACCAAAACACTCTAACTGAATGCTATGTCTGCAAGAAAAACTGTAGACGGGTTTGTGCACCTATTTTTCAGATTATGCCAAGAAAAACTAGTTCGACACGTACAATCGACGCGGCATGTACGGTTCAATGTGTTAACAGTAAGAACAACCATGAGATGTTGGGTGATTTGGATTTGATGAGGAATTTTGCATTTGATAGCCAGAATTTTGGTTTGGAAAACAATACTAGGTTGGTGAAAAGCAATCCAGACATGATCAAGAAGACGCACCAAGTCCAGGATGTCATATCATCAAAGAAAGTTGATGTTTGTTTTTCTGAAGTTGTGACTACAGTTGCTAATAAACTATATGAGGCTAAGTATGAATATCATCCACAACATGGCGTTGATCCAGTAGCATTTTCTTTGATAAAGCAAATTAGTGAAGAAGGAAAATCTTATGTTGATGGCATAAGCCACCCATCAGGAGGGGTGTGAAACCATCAATAAGAAGAAAAAAGTGGCAGTGGATGTTGTCTTACCATCGTATGAAGTCAACAAAGAAACTTTAGGTTTTGTGTTCGATCGTGGGAAAGCAACAGAGATGTCTTATGATACGTTGGACACCATTCATTGCTTATGGCGTCTTAGAATCTTTAGGGCCACGAGTTTTGTTTTTGATCGAGGAAAGAAGAGAAGAAATATGGTGGTCACTGGTTTCAAAACAGAAGATGATGATCAAAGATTAGTATGTTTAGATTCCAAAGACGAGAAGAAGGAGTCGATGTTTGCTATTGGTGTAACTAAGCTCAGTACAAGAAGCGAAGATTTGGGTTTGTTTATGACCGTGGGAAGTCAACTGGATGTTACGCAAGAGTACTAGAGAATGAGCTCGAGACAACTGAGCTAGAAATTAAGTTTTAAAGAGGAATATAAAGGGTAATGGGTTTTTAACCTAAGTAAAGCAAGGTGGTTCAACAAGGAACAGGGGGAGACTGGGTTTTCCCACCTTCAGTTTAGAGCTTACACAGGAGTTTCAGCTTCCTAAAATGGGGGAGCCATGAAACAGGAGTATCGTAGCAGAAGTTGAGCCATATTAAGGCTAGAAGAGTAAAGTGAAGATTATCTTGACAGAGCTGTATCAACGGCTAGATAGTTGGATGTGCAGATAATACGCACAGAACTTAAGTAGTGTGAATATTATATTCACATAAGCAAATAATAGAAGCAGAGGGAAAACTAAGGCTGCCAGATGAGGCTAATCATTAGCCTAGGTTTAATTGAGCCATATTACGACTAGAGAGTATCTAGAATGTACTAGAAGAGGTGTAAGTTTTTAACTTAGCCTAGAAGTTTGACGTTTCCTAACTATATTGGATTCCTAGTTTAGAGTATCTAAAAGGTACTAGAAGAGGTGTAAGTTTGATAACTTGGCCTAGAAGTTTGAGGTTTCCTAACTAGATTGGATTCCTAGTTTAGATGAGTTCAAAAAACTCATAGCTTTAATTCTTTTCCAGCAAGTTTACACCGATATAAAAGGGGGAGACTTGTAGGCTAGAAAGGTAGAGAAAACGAGAGGGAGAGCAGTCAGTTATTGATTGTAGTACAGTTTTCTTTCAAGCAATTAAGAAGAAGAAGTTAGCAGGTGGAGAGAAACTCGAGAGAGAGTGCAGCCATAGTTTTGGTTTGTAATAGAGTTTTTTCTTTCACAGTTATAAAGAAGAAGAAGTTAGAAGAATCAATCGTGTTTTTTTCTTTGTGTTCTATTATCTTTTCTTTTGTGTTCTTCCTAATTTCCTATTAAACAACACTGACTCTAAGTACCCTTGATCGATTACGTATCAAGTGGTATTAGATCCACGTTCTGACTTCTAGGGTTAGATGTGGTGCATGGACTCAACACGAATTCAGTGTACGCGATCATGGGAAGATATTGATGTTTTATCAGACACAAGGAAACCTAGAGGAAGTATTAGAACCAAGATGGGAAGTGAAGAAGACGAGAGGAAACTAACAGATGAGGACAAGTTTGCTAAACTTGAACTTAAGATACAAGATATAATAGATACCTTAGCTGCGTTCATGAAAGCAAGTGCTGTCAAACGAAAACCTAAGCGTAGAAAAGAAAGTACAAAGAGAGAAAAAGGAAAAGTTGAAGATGAAGACAATTATCCAGAAGTTGAATACGGAGTTGTTTTTACATCTGATGCTATTGATACCCTTATTAGGGAAGAGAACGAAGTCGTAAATTCTTATAAAGAAGAGGTTAGTATTGAAGAAATCTATAGAGAACCTTGCGATAGTTTATCAGAATTTGAAGATACAGTTTTATTTACTATTGTTGGTATTGATCCTTCTATCAAGGAAGACGGTTACGTGGGAGCGGAAGAAGAAGTTTTCTTTCAATCAGGTTGTATCGACCATGTTACGCAGGAACGTACAGAAATCGTAAGTACTCATGTTAACCAAACTCACTCAGTTTATGAGAACCAATATACACATCCGGTAGATGATTTTAGTTTGAAATCTCAAGCTCGATATACAGTACAAACTTTATGTACTGTTGACAATCTTAGTTTAAGATCAGACTATCACAAGGAAGTTGGTAGAGAAAATTACATGATTAAGATTCATGGGAGAATTTTACTTAACACCAGGAGAAATACGTTGATGAGGGATTTAAATATTCCATCAATATGTTACGAAAGTGGCAATCATGGAACTCAAGTTTCATATATGGCAGAAAGTATTAGTTTGAATTCAGACAGGTACAAGAGAAAATTTTGTCACAAGGAAACTTGTGTCGAAAATTATACAAGTCGAATTCGAGGAAGAATTTTCTTGAATTATAGGAGGAATACTGTGGCAGATGATTTGGTAGAACAGTTCAAAATTAGCATCATAGCCTACCATGACGTTGGTACTTACTTGAAGGAGACTATCGTTCTATGGCCCGCAACAACAGGGGAGGGAGATGGTACACCAGATGGAGACTATTTAGCAATAACAAATCTGGCTTGTAGAAGTTTGCTATTTCTTGTTGGTTTCTCTAGAGTTGTTTCTACTGCTGTTGTCTTCATGATGCTACAAGTTTTTATTGGGTTTTTGGTTGTGTGGTACCAAAACACTCTAACTGAATGCTATGTCTGCAAGAAAAACTGTAGACGGGTTTGTGTACCTATTTTTCAGATTATGTCAAGAAAAACTAGTTCGACACGTACAATCGACGCGGCATGTACGGTTCAATGTGTTAACAGTAAGAACAACCATGAGATGTTGGGTGATTTGGATTTGATGAGGAATTTTGCATTTGATAGCCAGAATTTCGATTTGGAAAACATTACTAGGTTGGTGAAAAGCAATCCAGACATGATCAAGAAGGCGCACCAAGTCCAGGATGTCATATCATCAAAAAAAGTTGATGTTTGTTTTTCTGAAGTTGTGACTACTATTGCTAATAAACTATATGAGGCTGATTAAGAATATCATCCACAACATGGCGTTGATCCAGTAGCATTTTCTTTGATAAAGAAAATTAGTGAAGAAGGAAAATCTTATGTTGATGGCATAAGCCGTACCCATCAGGAGGGGTGTGCAACCATCAATAAGAAGAAAAAGGTGGCAGTGGATGTTGTCTTACCATCGTATGAAGTCAACAAAGAAACTTTAGGTTTTGTGTTCGATCGTGGGAAAGAAACAGAGATGTCTTATGATACGTTGGACACCATTCATTGCTTATGGCGTCTTACAATCTTTAGGGCTACGAGTTTTTTTTTTTTGATCGAGGAAAGAAGAGAAGAAATATGGTGGTCACTGGTTTCAAAACAGAAGATGATGATCAGAGATTAGTATGTTTAGATTCCAAAGACGAGAAGAAGGAGTCGATGTTTGCTATTGGTGTAACTAAGCTCAATACTAGAAGCGAAGATTTGGGTTTGTTTATGACCGTGGGAAGTCAGCTGGATGTTACGCAAGAGTACTAGAGAATGATCTCGAGACAACTGAGCTAGAAATTAAGTTTTAAAGAGGAATATAAAGGGTAATGGGTTTTTAACCTAAGTAAAGCAAGCTGGTTCAACAAGGAACAAGGGGAGAATGGGTTTTCCCACCTTCAGTTTAGAGCTTACACAGGAGTTTCAGCTTCCTAAAATGGGGGAGCCATGATACAAGAGTATCGTAGCAGAAGTTGAGCCATATTAAGGCTAGACGAGTGACGTGAAGATTATCTTCACAGAGCTGTATCAACGGCTAGATAGTTGGATGTGCAGATCATACGCACAGAACTTAAGTGGTGTGAAGATTATATTCACATAAGTAAATAACAGAAGCAGAGGGACAACTAAGGCTGCCAGATGAGGCTAATCATTATCCTAGGTTTAATTGAGCCATATTACGGCTAGAAAGTATCTAGAATGTACTAGAAGAGGTGTAAGTTGTTAACTTAGCCTAGAAGTTTGACGTTTCCTAACTAGATTGTATTCCTAGTTTAGAGTATCTAAAAGGTACTAGAAGAGGAGTAAGTTTGATAACTTGGCCTAGAAGTTTGAGGTTTCCTAACTAGATTGGATTCCTAGTTTAGATAAGTTCAAAAAACTCATAGATTTAATTCTTTTCCAGCAAGTTTACACCGATATAAAAGGGGGAGACTTGTAGGCTAGCAAGGTAGAGAAAACGAGAGGGAGAGCAGTCAGTTATTGATTGTAATAGAGTTTTCTTTCAAGCAATTAAGAAGAAGAAGTTAGCAGGTGGAGAGAAACTCGAGAGAGAGTGCAGCCATAGTTTTGGTTTGTAATAGAGTTTTTTCTTTCACAGTTATATAGAAGAAGAAGTTAGAAGAATCAATCGTGTTCTTTTCTTTGTGTTCCATTATCTTTTCTTTTGTGTTCTTCCAAATTTCCTATTAAACAACCCTGACTCTAGGTACCCTTGATCGATTACGTATCAAGTGGTATCAGAGCCACGTTCTGACTTCTAGGGTTAGATGTAGTGCATGGACTCAACACGAATTCAGTGTACGCGATCAGGGGAAGATACTGTTGCTTTAACAGACACAAGGAAACCTAGAGGAAGTATTAGAACCAAGATGGGAAGTGAGGAAGACGAGAGGAAACTAACAGATGAGGACAAGTTTGCTAAACTTGAACTTAAGATACAAGATATAATAGATACCTTAGCTGCGTTCATGAAAGCAAGTGCTGTCAAACGAAAACCTAAGCGTAGAAAAGAAAGTACAAAGAGAGAAAAATGAGAAGTTGAAGATGAAGACAATTATCCAAAAGTTGAAGACGGATTTGTTTTTACATCTGATGCTATTTATACCCTTATTAGGGAAGAGAACGAAGTCGTAAATTCTTATAAAGAAGAGGTTAGTATTGAAGAAATATGTAGAGAACCTTGTGATAGTTTTTCAGAAGTTGAAGACACAGTTTTATTTACTACTGTTGGTATTGATCCTTCTATCAAGGAAGACGGTTACGTGGGAGCGGAAGATGAAGTTTTCTTTCAATCAGGTTGTATCGACCATGTTACGCAGGAACGTACAGAAATCGTAAGTACTCATGTTAACCAAACTCACTCAGTTTATGAGAACCAATATACACATCCAGTAGATGATTTTAGTTTGAAATATCAAGCTCGATATAAAATACAAACTTTATGTACTGTTGACAATCTTAGTTTAAGATCAGACTATCACAAGGAAGTTGGTAGAGAAAATTACAGAATTAAGATTCATGGGAGAATTTTACTTAACACCAGGAGAAATACGTTGATGAGGGATTTAAAAAACTATTGTTTAAATATTTCATCAATATGTTACGAAAGTGGCAATCATGGAACTCAAGTTTCATATATGGCAGAAAGTATTAGTTTGAATTCAGACTGGTACAAGAGAAAATTTTGTCACAAGGAAACTTGTGTCGAAAATTATACAAGTCGAATTCGAGGAAGAATTTTCTTGAATTCCAGGAGGAATACTGTGGCAGATTATTTGGTAGAACAGTTCAAAATTAACATCATAGCCTAGCATGACGTTGGTACTTACTTGAAGGAGACTATCGTGCCATGGCCCGCAAAAACAAGGGAGGGAGATGGCACACCAGATGGAGGCTATTTAGCAATAACAAATCTGGTTTGTAGAAGTTTGCCATTTCTTGTTGGTTTCTCTAGAGTTGTTTCTACTGCTGTTGTCGTCATGATGCTACAAGTTTTTATTGGGTTTTTGGTTGTGTGGTACCAAAACACTCTAACTGAATGCTATGTCTGCAAGAAAAACTGTAGACGGGTTTGTGTACCTATTTTTCAGATTATGCCAAGAAAAACTAGTTCGACACGTACAATCGACGCGGCATGTACGGTTCAATGTGTTAACGGTAAGAACATCCATGAGATGTTGGGTGAATGGATTTGATGAGGAATTTTGCATTTGACAGCCATTATTTTGGTTTGGAAAACATTACTAGGTTGGTGAAAAGCAATCCAGACATGATCAAGAAGACGCACCAAGTCCAGGATGTCGTATCATCAAAGAAAGTTGATGTTTGTTTTTCTGAAGTTGCGACTACTGTTGCTAATAAACTATATGAGGCTGAGTACGAATATCATCCACAAGATGGCGTTGATCCAGTAGCATTTTCTTTCATAAAGCAAATTAGTAAAGAAGGAGAATCTTATGTTGATGGCATAAGCCGTACCCATCAGGAGGGGTGTGCAACCATCAATAAGAAGAAAACGGTGGCAGTGGTTGTTTTCTTACCATCGTATGAAGTCAACAAAGAAACTTTAGGTTTTGTGTTCGATCGTGGGAAAGCAACAGAGATGTCTTATGATACGTTGGACACCATTCATTGCTTATGGCGTCTTAGAATCTTTAGGGATACGAGTTTTGTTTTTGATCGAGGAAAGAAGAGAAGAAATATGGTGGTCACTGATTTCAAAACAGAAGATGATGATCAGAGATTAGTATGTTTAGATTCCAAAGACGAGAAGAAGGAGTCTATGTTTGCTATTGGTGTAACTAAGCTCAGTACTAGAAGCGAAGATTTGGGTTTGTTTATGACCGTGGGAAATCAGCTGGATGTTACGCAAGAGTACTAGAGAATGAGCTCGAGACAACTGAGCTAGAAATTAAGTTTTAAAGCGGAATACAGAGGGTAATGGGTTTTTAACCTAAGTAAAGAAAGGTGGTTCAACAAGGAACAGGGGGAGACTGGGTTTTCCCACCTTCAGTTTAGAGCTTACACAGGAGTTTCAACTTCCTAAAATGGGGGAGCCATGATACAGGAGTATCGTAGCAGAAGTTGAGCCATATTAAGGCTAGAAGAGTGGCGTGAAGATTATCTTCACAGAGATGTATCAACGGCTAGATAGTTGGATGTGCAGATCATACACACAAAACTTAAGTGGTGTGAAGCTTATATTCACACAAGCAAATAAGAGAAGCAGAGGGACAACTAAGGCTGCCAGATGAGGCTAATCATTAGCCTAGGTTTAATTGAGCCATATTACGGCTAGAGAGTATCTAGAATGTACTAGAAGAGGTGTAAGTTGTTAACTTAGCCTAGAAGTTTGAGGTTTCCTAACTAGATTGGATTCCTAGTTCAGAGTATATAAAAGGTACTAGAAGAGGTGTAAGTTTGATAACTTGACCTAGAAGTTTGAGGTTTCCTAACTAGATTGAATTCCTAGTTTAGATGAGTTCTAAAAACTCATAGCTTTAATTCTTTTCCAGCAAGTTTACACCGATATAAAAGGAGGAGACTTGTAGGCTAGAAAGGTAGAGAAAACGAGAGGGAGAGGAGACAGTTATTGATTGTAATAGAGTTTTCTTTCAAGCAATTAAGAAGAAGAAGTTAGCAGGCGGAGAGAAACTCGAGAGAGAGTGCAGCCATAGTTTTGGTTTGTAATAGAGTTTTTTCTTTCACAGTTATATAGAAGAAGAAGTTAGAAGAATCAATCGTGTTCTTTTCTTTGTGTTCCATTATCTTTTCTTTTGTGTTCTTCCAAATTTCCTATTAAACAACCCTGACTCTAGGTACCCTTGATCGATTACGTATCAAGTGGTATCAGAGCCACGTTCTGACTTCTAGGGTTAGATGTAGTGCATGGACTCAACACGAATTCAGTGTACGCGATCAGGGGAAGATACTGTTGCTTTAACAGACACAAGGAAACCTAGAGGAAGTATTAGAACCAAGATGGGAAGTGAGGAAGACGAGAGGAAACTAACAGATGAGGACAAGTTTGCTAAACTTGAACTTAAGATACAAGATATAATAGATACCTTAGCTGCGTTCATGAAAGCAAGTGTTGTCAAACGAAAACCTAAGCGTAGAAAAGAAAGTACAAAGAGAGAAAAAGGAGAAGTTGAAGATGAAGACAATTATCCAAAAGTTGAAGACGGATTTGTTTTTACATCTGATGCTATTTATACCCTTATTAGGGAAGAGAACGAAGTCGTAAATTCTTATAAAGAAGAGGTTAGTATTGAAGAAATCTGTAGAGAACCTTGTGATAGTTTTTCAGAAGTTGAAGACACAGTTTTATTTACTACTGTTGGTATTGATCCTTCTATCAAGGAAGACGGTTACGTGGGAGCGGAAGATGAAGTTTTCTTTCAATCAGGTTGTATCGACCATGTTACGCAGGAACGTACAGAAATCGTAAGTACTCATGTTAACCAAACTCACTCAGTTTATGAGAACCAATATACACATCCAGTAGATGATTTTAGTTTGAAATATCAAGCTCGATATAAAATACAAACTTTATGTACTGTTGACAATCTTAGTTTAAGATCAGACTATCACAAGGAAGTTGGTAGAGAAAATTACAGAATTAAGATTCATGGGAGAATTTTACTTAACACCAGGAGAAATACGTTGATGAGGGATTTAAAAAACTATTGTTTAAATATTCCATCAATATGTTACGAAAGTGGCAATCATGGAACTCAAGTTTCATATATGGCAGAAAGTATTAGTTGGAATTCAGACTGGTACAAGAGAAAATTTTGTCACAAGGAAACTTGTGTCGAAAATTATACAAGTCGAATTCGAGGAAGAATTTTCTTGAATTCCAGGAGGAATACTGTGGCAGATGATTTGGTAGAACAGTTCAAAATTAACATCATAGCCTACCATGACGTTGGTACTTACTTGAAGGAGACTATCGTGCCATGGCCCGCAACAACAGGGGAGGGAGATGGCACACCAGATGGAGGCTATTTAGCAATAACAAATCTGGTTTATAGAAGTTTGCCATTTCTTGTTGGTTTCTCTAGAGTTGTTTCTACTGCTGTTGTCGTCATGATGCTACAAGTTTTTATTGGGTTTTTGGTTGTGTGGTTCCAAAACACTCTAACTGAATGCTATGTCTGCAAGAAAAACTGTAGACGGGTTTGTGTACCTTTTTTTCAGATTATGCCAAGAAAAACTAGTTCGACGCGTACAATCGACGCGGCATGTACGGTTCAATGTGTTAACGGTAAGAACATCCATGAGATGTTGGGTGATTTGGATTTGATGAGGAATTTTGCATTTGACAGCCATTATTTTGGTTTGGAAAACATTACTAGGTTGGTGAAAAGCAATCCAGACATGATCAAGAAGACACACCAAGTCCAGGATGTCGTATCATCAAAGAAAGTTGATGTTTGTTTTTCGGAAGTTGCGACTACTGTTTCTAATAAACTATATGAGGTTGAGTACGAATATCATCCACAAGATGGCGTTGATCCAGTAGCATTTTCTTTCACAAAGCAAATTAGTAAAGAAGGAGAATCTTATGTTGATGGCATAAGCCGTACCCATCAGGAGGGGTGTGCAACCATCAATAAGAAGAAAACGGTGGCAGTGGATGTTGTCTTACCATCGTATGAAGTCAACAAAGAAACTTTAGGTTTTGTGTTCGATCGTGGGAAAGCAACAGAGATGTCTTATGATACGTTGGACACCATTCATTGCTTATGGCGTCTTAGAATCTTTAGGGCTACGAGTTTTGTTTTTGATCGAGGAAAGAAGAGAAGAAATATGGTGGTCACTGATTTCAAAACAGAAGATGATGATCAGAGATTAGTATGTTTAGATTCCAAAGACGAGAAGAAGGAGTCTATGTTTGCTATTGGTGTAACTAAGCTCAGTACTAGAAGCGAAGATTTGGGTTTGTTTATGACCGTGGGAAATCAGCTGGATGTTACGCAAGAGTACTAGAGAATAAGCTCGAGACAACTGAGCTAGAAATTAAGTTTTAAAGCGGAATACATAGGGTAATGGATTTTTAACCTAAGTAAAGAAAGGTGGTTCAACAAGGAACAGGGGGAGACTGGGTTTTCCCACCTTCAGTTTAGAGCTTACACAGGAGTTTCAACTTCCTAAAATGGGGGAACCATGATACAGGAGTATCGTAGCAGAAGTTGAGCCATATTAAGGCTAGAAGAGTGGCGTGAAGATTATCTTCACAGAGCTGTATCAACGGCTAGATAGTTGGATGTGCAGATCATACACACAAAACTTAAGTGGTGTGAAGCTTATATTCACACAAGCAAATAAGAGAAGCAGAGGGACAACTAAGGCTGCCAGATGAGGCTAATCATTAGCCTAGGTTTAATTGAGCCATATTACGGCTAGAGAGTATCTAGAATGTACTAGAAGAGGTGTAAGTTGTTAACTTAGCCTAGAAGTTTGAGGTTTCCTAACTAGATTGGATTCCTAGTTCAGAGTATATAAAAGGTACTAGAAGAGGTGTAAGTTTGATAACTTGACCTAGAAGTTTGAGGTTTCCTAACTAGATTGAATTCCTAGTTTAGATGAGTTCTAAAAACTCATAGCTTTAATTCTTTTCCAGCAAGTTTACACCGATATAAAAGGGGGAGACTTGTAGGCTAGAAAGGTAGAGAAAACGAGAGGGAGAGGAGACAGTTATTGATTGTAATAGAGTTTTCTTTCAAGCAATTAAGAAGAAGAAGTTAGCAGGCGGAGAGAAACTCGAGAGAGAGTGCAGCCATAGTTTTGGTTTGTAATAGAGTTTTTTCTTTCACATTTATAAAGAAGAAGAAGTTAGAAGAATCAATCGTGTTCTTTTCTTTGTGTTCTATCATCTTTTCTTTTGTGTTCTTCCTAATTTCCTATTAAACAACACTGACTCTAGGTACCCTTGATCGATTACGTATCAAGTGGTATCAGAGCCACGTTCTGACTTCTAAGGTTAGATGTGGTGCATGGACTCAACACGAATTCAGTGTACGCGATCAGGGGAAGATACTGTTGTTTTTACAGACACAAGGAAACCTATAGGAAGTATTAGAACCAAGATGGGAAGTGAAGAAGACGAGAGGAAACTAACAGATGAGGACAAGTTTGCTAAACTTGAACTTAAGATACAAGATATAATAGATATCTTAGCTGCGTTCATGAAAGCAAGTGTTGTCAAACGAAAACCTAAGCGTAGAAAAGAAAGTACAAAGAGAGAAAAAGGAGAAGTTGAAGATGAAGACAACTATCCAGAAGTTGAAGACGGAGTTATTTTTACATCTGATGTTATTGATACCCTTATTAGGGATGAGAACGAAGTCGTAAATTCTTATAAAGAAGAGGTTAGTATTGAAGAAATCTGTAGAGAACCTTGCGATAGTGTTTCAGAAGTTGAAGACACAGTTTTATTTACTACTGTTGATATTGATCCTTCTATCAAGGAAGACGGTTACGTGGGAGCGGAAGATGAAGTTTTCTTTCAATCAGGTTGTATCGACCATGTTACGCAGGAACGTACAGAAATCGTAAGTACTCATGTTAACCAAACTCACTCAGTTTATGAGAATCAAGCTACACATCCGGTAGATGATTTTAGTTTGAAATCTCAAGCTCGATATACAGTACAAACTTTATGTACTGTTGACAATCTTAGTTTAAGATCAGACTATTACAAGGAAGTTGGTAAAGAAAATTACAGAAGTAAGATTCATGGGAGAATTTTACTTAACACTAGGAGAAATACGTTGATGAGGGGTTTAACAAACTATTGTTTAAATATTCCATCAATATGTTACGAAAGTGGCAATCATGGAACTCAAGTTTCATATATGGCAGAAAATATTAGTTTGAATTCAGACTGGTACAAGAGAAAATTTTGTTACAAGGAAACTTGTGTCGAAAATTATACAAGTCGAATTCGAGGAAGAATTTTCTTGAATTACAGGAGGAATACTGTGGCAGATGATTTGGTAGAACAGTTCAAAATTAACATCATAGCCTACCATGACGTTGGTACTTACTTGAAGGAGACTATCGTGCCATGGCCCGCAACAACAGGGGAGGGAGATGGTACACCAGATGGAGGCTATTTAGCAATAACAAATCTGGCTTGTAGAAGTTTGCCATTTCTTGTTGGTTTCTCTAGAGTTGTTTCTACTGCTGTTGTCGTCATGATGCTACAAGTTTTTATTGGGTTTTTGGTTGTGTGGTACCAAAACACTCTAACTGAATGCTATGTCTGCAAGAAAAACTGTAGACGGGTTTGTGCACCTATTTTTCAGATTATGCCAAGAAAAACTAGTTCGACACGTACAATCGACGCGGCATGTACGGTTCAATGTGTTAACAGTAAGAACAACCATGAGATGTTGGGTGATTTGGATTTGATGAGGAATTTTGCATTTGATAGCCAGAATTTTGGTTTGGAAAACAATACTAGGTTGGTGAAAAGCAATCCAGACATGATCAAGAAGACGCACCAAGTCCAGGATGTCATATCATCAAAGAAAGTTGATGTTTGTTTTTCTGAAGTTGTGACTACAGTTGCTAATAAACTATATGAGGCTAAGTATGAATATCATCCACAACATGGCGTTGATCCAGTAGCATTTTCTTTGATAAAGCAAATTAGTGAAGAAGGAAAATCTTATGTTGATGGCATAAGCCACCCATCAGGAGGGGTGTGAAACCATCAATAAGAAGAAAAAAGTGGCAGTGGATGTTGTCTTACCATCGTATGAAGTCAACAAAGAAACTTTAGGTTTTGTGTTCGATCGTGGGAAAGCAACAGAGATGTCTTATGATACGTTGGACACCATTCATTGCTTATGGCGTCTTAGAATCTTTAGGGCTACGAGTTTTGTTTTTGATCGAGGAAAGAAGAGAAGAAATATGGTGGTCACTGATTTCAAAACAGAAGATGATGATCAGAGATTAGTATGTTTAGATTCCAAAGACGAGAAGAAGGAGTCTATGTTTGCTATTGGTGTAACTAAGCTCAGTACTAGAAGCGAAGATTTGGGTTTGTTTATGACCGTGGGAAATCAGCTGGATGTTACGCAAGAGTACTAGAGAATGAGCTCGAGACAACTGAGCTAGAAATTAAGTTTTAAAGCGGAATACATAGGGTAATGGATTTTTAACCTAAGTAAAGAAAGGTGGTTCAACAAGGAACAGGGGGAGACTGGGTTTTCCCACCTTCAGTTTAGAGCTTACACAGGAGTTTCAACTTCCTAAAATGGGGGAACCATGATACAGGAGTATCGTAGCAGAAGTTGAGCCATATTAAGGCTAGAAGAGTGGCGTGAAGATTATCTTCACAGAGCTGTATCAACGGCTAGATAGTTGGATGTGCAGATCATACACACAAAACTTAAGTGGTGTGAAGCTTATATTCACACAAGCAAATAAGAGAAGCAGAGGGACAACTAAGGCTGCCAGATGAGGCTAATCATTAGCCTAGGTTTAATTGAGCCATATTACGGCTAGAGAGTATCTAGAATGTACTAGAAGAGGTGTAAGTTGTTAACTTAGCCTAGAAGTTTGAGGTTTCCTAACTAGATTGGATTCCTAGTTCAGAGTATATAAAAGGTACTAGAAGAGGTGTAAGTTTGATAACTTGACCTAGAAGTTTGAGGTTTCCTAACTAGATTGAATTCCTAGTTTAGATGAGTTCTAAAAACTCATAGCTTTAATTCTTTTCCAGCAAGTTTACACCGATATAAAAGGGGGAGACTTGTAGGCTAGAAAGGTAGAGAAAACGAGAGGGAGAGGAGACAGTTATTGATTGTAATAGAGTTTTCTTTCAAGCAATTAAGAAGAAGAAGTTAGCAGGCGGAGAGAAACTCGAGAGAGAGTGCAGCCATAGTTTTGGTTTGTAATAGAGTTTTTTCTTTCACATTTATAAAGAAGAAGAAGTTAGAAGAATCAATCGTGTTCTTTTCTTTGTGTTCTATCATCTTTTCTTTTGTGTTCTTCCTAATTTCCTATTAAACAACACTGACTCTAGGTACCCTTGATCGATTACGTATCAAGTGGTATCAGAGCCACGTTCTGACTTCTAAGGTTAGATGTGGTGCATGGACTCAACACGAATTCAGTGTACGCGATCAGGGGAAGATACTGTTGTTTTTACAGACACAAGGAAACCTATAGGAAGTATTAGAACCAAGATGGGAAGTGAAGAAGACGAGAGGAAACTAACAGATGAGGACAAGTTTGCTAAACTTGAACTTAAGATACAAGATATAATAGATATCTTAGCTGCGTTCATGAAAGCAAGTGTTGTCAAACGAAAACCTAAGCGTAGAAAAGAAAGTACAAAGAGAGAAAAAGGAGAAGTTGAAGATGAAGACAACTATCCAGAAGTTGAAGACGGAGTTATTTTTACATCTGATGTTATTGATACCCTTATTAGGGATGAGAACGAAGTCGTAAATTCTTATAAAGAAGAGGTTAGTATTGAAGAAATCTGTAGAGAACCTTGCGATAGTGTTTCAGAAGTTGAAGACACAGTTTTATTTACTACTGTTGATATTGATCCTTCTATCAAGGAAGACGGTTACGTGGGAGCGGAAGATGAAGTTTTCTTTCAATCAGGTTGTATCGACCATGTTACGCAGGAACGTACAGAAATCGTAAGTACTCATGTTAACCAGACTCACTCAGTTTATGAGAATCAAGCTACACATCCGGTAGATGATTTTAGTTTGAAATCTCAAGCTCGATATACAGTACAAACTTTATGTACTGTTGACAATCTTAGTTTAAGATCAGACTATCACAAGGAAGTTTGTAGAGAAAATTACAGAAGTAAGATTCATGGGAGAATTTTACTTAAAACCAGGAGAAATACGTTGATGAGGGATTTAACAAACTATTGTTTAAATATTCCATCAATATGTTACGAAAGTGGCAGTCATGGAACTCAAGTTTCATATATGGCAGAAAGTATTAGTTGGAATTCAGACTGGTACAAGAGAAAATTTTGTCACAAGGAAACTTGTGTCGAAAATTATACAAGTCGAATTCGAGGAAGAATTTTCTTGAATTCCAGGAGGAATACTGTGGCAGATGATTTGGTAGAACAGTTCAAAATTAACATCATAGCCTACCATGACGTTGGTACTTACTTGAAGGAGACTATCGTGCCATGGCCCGCAACAACAGGGGAGGGAGATGGCACACCAGATGGAGGCTATTTAGCAATAACAAATCTGGTTTATAGAAGTTTGCCATTTCTTGTTGGTTTCTCTAGAGTTGTTTCTACTGCTGTTGTCGTCATGATGCTACAAGTTTTTATTGGGTTTTTGGTTGTGTGGTTCCAAAACACTCTAACTGAATGCTATGTCTGCAAGAAAAACTGTAGACGGGTTTGTGTACCTTTTTTTCAGATTATGCCAAGAAAAACTAGTTCGACACGTACAATCGACGCGGCATGTACGGTTCAATGTGTTAACGGTAAGAACATCCATGAGATGTTGGGTGATTTGGATTTGATGAGGAATTTTGCATTTGACAGCCATTATTTTGGTTTGGAAAACATTACTAGGTTGGTGAAAAGCAATCCAGACATGATCAAGAAGACACACCAAGTCCAGGATGTCGTATCATCAAAGAAAGTTGATGTTTGTTTTTCGGAAGTTGCGACTACTGTTTCTAAACTAATGAGGTTGAGTACGAATATCATCCACAAGATGGCGTTGATCCAGTAGCATTTTCTTTCACAAAGCAAATTAGTAAAGAAGGAGAATCTTATGTTGATGGCATAAGCCGTACCCATCAGGAGGGGTGTGCAACCATCAATAAGAAGAAAACGGTGGCAGTGGATGTTGTCTTACCATCGTATGAAGTCAACAAAGAAACTTTAGGTTTTGTGTTCGATCGGGGAAAGCAACAGAGATGTCTTATGATACGTTGGACACCATTCATTGCTTATGGCGTCTTAGAATCTTTAGGGCTACGAGTTTTGTTTTTGATCGAGGAAAGAAGAGAAGAAATATGGTGGTCACTGATTTCAAAACAGAAGATGATGATCAGAGATTAGTATGTTTAGATTCCAAAGACGAGAAGAAGGAGTCTATGTTTGCTATTGGTGTAACTAAGCTCAGTACTAGAAGCGAAGATTTGGGTTTGTTTATGACCGTGGGAAATCAGCTGGATGTTACGCAAGAGTACTAGAGAAAGCTCGAGACAACTGAGCTAGAAATTAAGTTTTAAAGCGGAATACATAGGGTAAGGATTTTTAACCTAAGTAAAGAAAGGTGGTTCAACAAGGAACAGGGGAGACTGGGTTTTCCCACCTTCAGTTTAGAGCTTACACAGGAGTTTCAACTTCCTAAAATGGGGAGCCATGATACAGGAGTATCGTAGCAGAAGTTGAGCCATATTAAGGCTAGAAGAGTGCGTGAAGATTATCTTCACAGAGCTGTATCAACGGCTAGATAGTTGGATGTGCAGATCATACACACAAAACTTAAGTGGTGTGAAGCTTATATTCACACAAGCAAATAAGAGAAGCAGAGGGACAACTAAGGCTGCCAGATGAGGCTAATCATTAGCCTAGGTTTAATTGAGCCATATTACGGCTAGAGAGTATCTAGAATGTACTAGAAGAGGTGTAAGTTGTTAACTTAGCCTAGAAGTTTGAGGTTTCCTAACTAGATTGGATTCCTAGTTCAGAGATATAAAGGTACTAGAAGAGGTGTAAGTTTGATAACTTGACCTAGAAGTTTGAGGTTTCCTAACTAGATTGAATTCCTAGTTTAGATGAGTTCTAAAAACTCATAGCTTTAATTCTTTTCCAGCAAGTTTACACCGATATAAAAGGGGGAGACTTGTAGGCTAGAAAGGTAGAGAAAACGAGAGGGAGAGAGACAGTTATTGATTGTAATAGAGTTTTCTTTCAAGCAATTAAGAAGAAGAAGTTAGCAGCGGAGAGAAACTCGAGAGAGAGTGCAGCCATAGTTTTGGTTTGTAATAGAGTTTTTTCTTTCACATTTATAAAGAAGAAGAAGTTAGAAGAATCAATCGTGTTCTTTTCTTTGTGTTCTATCATCTTTTCTTTTGTGTTCTTCCTAATTTCCTATTAAACAACACTGACTCTAGGTACCCTTGATCGATTACGTATCAAGTGGTATCAGAGCCACGTTCTGACTTCTAAGGTTAGATGGTGCATGGACTCAACACGAATTCAGTGTACGCGATCAGGGGAAGATACTGTTTTTACAGACACAAGGAAACCTAGGAAGTATTAGAACCAAGATGGGAAGTGAAGAAGACGAAGGAAACTAACAGATGAGGACAAGTTTGCTAAACTTGAACTTAAGATACAAGATATAATAGATATCTTAGCTGCGTTCATGAAAGCAAGTGTTGTCAAACGAAAACCTAAGCGTAGAAAAGAAAGTACAAAGAGAGAAAAAGGAGAAGTTGAAGATGAAGACAACTATCCAGAAGTTGAAGACGGAGTTATTTTTACATCTGATGTTATTGATACCCTTATTAGGGATGAGAACGAAGTCGTAAATTCTTATAAAGAAGAGGTTAGTATTGAAGATCTGTAGAGAACCTTGCGATAGTGTTTCAGAAGTTGAAGACACAGTTTTATTTACTACTGTTGATATTGATCCTTCTATCAAGGAAGACGGTTACGTGGGAGCGGAAGATGAAGTTTTCTTTCAATCAGGTTGTATCGACCATGTTACGCAGGAACGTACAGAAATCGAAGTACTCATGTTAACCAGACTCACTCAGTTTATGAGAATCAAGACACATCCGGTAGATGATTTTAGTTTGAAATCTCAAGCTCGATAACAGTACAAACTTTATGTACTGTTGACAATCTTAGTTTAAGATCAGACTATCACAAGGAGTTTTGTAGAGAAAATTACAGAAGTAAGATTCATGGGAGAATTTTACTTAAAACCAGGAGAAATACGTTGATGAGGGATTTAAAAACTATTGTTTAAATATTCCATCAATATGTTACGAAAGTGGCAGTCATGGAACTCAAGTTTCATATATGGCAGAAAGTATTAGTTGGAATTCAGACTGGTACAAGAGAAAATTTTGTCACAAGGAAACTTGTGTCGAAAATTATACAAGTCGAATTCGAGGAAGAATTTTCTTGAATTCCAGGAGGAATACTGTGGCAGATGATTTGGTAGAACAGTTCAAAATTAACATCATAGCCTACCATGACGTTGGTACTTACTTGAAGGAGACTATCGTGCCATGGCCCGCAACAACAGGGGAGGGAGATGGCACACCAGATGGAGGCTATTTAGCAATAACAAATCTGGTTTATAGAAGTTTGCCATTTCTTGTTGGTTTCTCTAGAGTTGTTTCTACTGCTGTTGTCGTCATGATGCTACAAGTTTTTATTGGGTTTTTGGTTGTGTGGTTCCAAAACACTCTAACTGAATGCTATGTCTGCAAGAAAAACTGTAGACGGGTTTGTGTACCTTTTTTTCAGATTATGCCAAGAAAAACTAGTTCGACACGTACAATCGACGCGGCATGTACGGTTCAATGTGTTAACGGTAAGAACATCCATGAGATGTTGGGTGATTTGGATTTGATGAGGAATTTTGCATTTGACAGCCATTATTTTGGTTTGGAAAACATTACTAGGTTGGTGAAAAGCAATCCAGACATGATCAAGAAGACACACCAAGTCCAGGATGTCGTATCATCAAAGAAAGTTGATGTTTGTTTTTCGGAAGTTGCGACTACTGTTTCTAATAAACTATATGAGGTTGAGTACGAATATCATCCACAAGATGGCGTTGATCCAGTAGCATTTTCTTTCACAAAGCAAATTAGTAAAGAAGGAGAATCTTATGTTGATGGCATAAGCCGTACCCATCAGGAGGGGTGTGCAACCATCAATAAGAAGAAAACGGTGGCAGTGGATGTTGTCTTACCATCGTATGAAGTCAACAAAGAAACTTTAGGTTTTGTGTTCGATCGTGGGAAAGCAACAGAGATGTCTTATGATACGTTGGACACCATTCATTGCTTATGGCGTCTTAGAATCTTTAGGGCTACGAGTTTTGTTTTTGATCGAGGAAAGAAGAGAAGAAATATGGTGGTCACTGATTTCAAAACAGAAGATGATGATCAGAGATTAGTATGTTTAGATTCCAAAGACGAGAAGAAGGAGTCTATGTTTGCTATTGGTGTAACTAAGCTCAGTACTAGAAGCGAAGATTTGGGTTTGTTTATGACCGTGGGAAATCAGCTGGATGTTACGCAAGAGTACTAGAGAATGAGCTCGAGACAACTGAGCTAGAAATTAAGTTTTAAAGCGGGATACAGAGGGTAATGGGTTTTTAACAAAGAAAGGTGGTTCAACAAGGAACAGGGGGAGACTGGGTTTTCCCACCTTCAGTTTAGAGCTTACACAGGAGTTTCAGCTTCCTAAAATTGGGGAGCCATGATACAGGAGTAACGTAGCAGAAGTTGAGCCATATTAAGGCTAGAAGAGTGACGTGAAGATTATCTTCACAGAGCTGTATCAACGGCTAGATAGTTGGATGTGCAGATCATACACACAAAACTTAAGTGGTGTGAAGCTTATATTCACACAAGCAAATAAGAGAAGCAGAGGGACAACTAAGGCTGCCAGATGAGGCTAATCATTAGCCTAGGTTTAATTGAGCCATATTACGGCTAGAGAGTATCTAGAATGTACTAGAAGAGGTGTGAGTTGTGAACTTAGCCTAGAAGTTTGAGGTTTCCTAACTAGATTAGATTCCTAGTTTAGAGTATCTAAAAGGTACTAGAAGAGGTGTAAGTTGTTAACTTAGCCTAGAAGTTTGAGGTTTCCTAACTAGATTGGATTCCTAGTTCAGAGTATATAAAAGGTACTAGAAGAGGTGTAAGTTTGATAACTTGGCCTAGAAGTTTGAGGTTTCCTAACTAGATTGGATTCCTAGTTTAGATGAGTTCTAAAAACTCATAGCTTTAATTCTTTTCCAGCAAGTTTACACCGATATAAAAGGGGGAGACTTGTAGGCTAGAAAGGTAGAGAAAACGAGAGGGAGAGCAGTCAGTTATTGATTGTAATAGAGTTTTCTTTCAAGCAATTAAGAAGAAGAAGTTAGCAGGTGGAGAGAAACTCGAGAGAGAGTGCAGCCATAGTTTTGGTTTGTAATAGAGTTTTTTCTTTCACATTTATAAAGAAGAAGAAGTTAGAAGAATCAATCGTGTTCTTTTCTTTGTGTTCTATCATCTTTTCTTTTTTGTTCTTCCTAATTTCCTATTAAACAACACTGACTCTAGGTACCCTTGATCGATTACGTATCAAGTGGTATCAGAGCCACGTTCTGACTTCTTGGGTTAGATGTGGTGCATGGACTCAACACGAATTCAGTGTACGCGATCAGGGGAAGATACTGTTGTTTTAACAGACACAAGGAAACCTAGAGGAAGTATTAGAACCAAGATGGGAAGTGAAGAAGACGAGAGGAAACTAACAGATGAGGACAAGTTTGCTAAACTTGAACTTAAGATACAAGATATAATAGATATCTTAGTTGCGTTCATGAAAGCAAGTGTTGTCAAACGAAAACCTAAGCGTAGAAAAGAAAGTACAAAAAGAGAAAAAGGAGAAGTTGAAGACGGAGTCATTTTTACATCTGATGTTATTGATACCCTTATTAGGGAAGAGAACGAAGTCGTAAATTCTTATAAAGAAGAGGTTAGTATTGAAGAAATCTGTAGAGAACCTTGCGATAGTTTTTCAGAAGTTGAAGACACAGTTTTATTTACTACTGTTGGTATTGATCCTTCTATCAAGGAAGACGGTTACGTGGGAGCGGAAGATGAAGTTTTCTTTCAATCAGGTTGTATCGACCATGTTACGCAGGAACGTACAGAAATCGTAAGTACTCATGTTAACCAAACTCACTCAGTTTATGAGAATCAAGCTACACATCCGGTAGATGATTTTAGTTTGAAATCTCAAGCTCGATATACAGTACAAACTTTATGTACGGTTGATAATCTTAGTTTAAGATCAGACTATCACAAGGAAGTTGGTAGAGAAAATTACAGAAGTAAGATTCATGGGAGAATTTTACTTAACACCAGGAGAAATACGTTGATGAGGGATTTAACAAACTATTGTTTAAATATTCCACCAATATGTTACGAAAGTGGCAGTCATGGAACTCAAGTTTCATATATGGCAGAAACTATTAGTTGGAATTCAGAGTGGTACAAGAGAAAATTTTGTCACAAGGAAACTTGTGTCGAAAATTATACAAGTCGAATTCGAGGAAGAATTTTCTTGAATTCCAGGAGGAATACTGTGGCAGATGATTTGGTAGAACAGATCAAAATTAACATCATAGCCTACCATGACGTTGGTACTTTCTTGAAGGAGACTATCGTGCCATGGCCCGCAACAACAGGGGAGGGAGATGGCACACCAGATGGAGGCTATTTAGCAATAACAAATCTGGTTTGTAGAAGTTTGCCATTTCTTGTTGGTTTCTCTAGAGTTGTTTCTACTGTTGTTGTCGTCATGATGCTACAAGTTTTTATTGGGTTTTTGGTTGTGTGGTACCAAAACACTCTAACTGAGTGCTATGTCTGCAAGAAAAACTGTAGACGGGTTTGTGTACCTATTTTTCAGATTATGCCAAGAAAAACTAGTTCGACACGTACAATCGACGCGGCATGTACGGTTCAATGTGTTAACGGTAAGAACATCCATGAGATGTTGGGTGATTTGGATTTGATGAGGAATTTTGCATTTGACAGCCATTATTTTGGTTTGGAAAACATTACTAGGTTGGTGAAAAGCAATCCAGACATGATCAAGAAGACGCACCAAGTCCAGGATGTCGTATCATCAAAGAAAGTTGATGTTTGTTTTTCTGAAGTTGCGACTACTGTTTCTAATAAACTATATGAGGTTGAGTACGAATATCATCCACAAGATGGCGTTGATCCAGTAGCATTTTCTTTCATAAAGCAAATTAGTAAAGAAGGATAATCTTATGTTGATGGCATAAGCCGTACCCATCAGGAGGGGTGTGCAACCATCAATAAGAAGAAAACTGTGGCAGTGGATGTTGTCTTACCATCGTATGAAGTCAACAAATAAACTTTAGGTTTTGTGTTCGATCGTGGGAAAGCAACAGAGATGTATTATGATACGTTGGACACCATTCATTGCTTATGGCGTTTTAGAATCTTTAGGGCTACGAGTTTTGTTTTTGATCGAGGAAAGAAGAGAAGAAATATGGTGGTCACTGATTTCAAAACAGAAGATGATGATCAGAGATTAGTATGTTTAGATTCCAAAGACGAGAAGAAGGAGTCGATGTTTGCTATTGGTGTAACTAAGCTCAGTACTAGAAGCGAAGATTTGGGTTTGTTTATGACCGTGGGAAATCAGCTGGATGTTACGCAAGAGTACTAGAGAATGAGCTCGAGACAACTGAGGTAGAAATTAAGTTTTAAAGCGGAATACAGAGGGTAATGGGTTTTTAACCTAAGTAAAGAAAGGTGGTTCAAAAAGGAACAGGGGGAGACTGGGTTTTCCCACCTTCAGTTTAGAGCTTACACAGGAGTTTCAGCTTCTTAAAATGGGGGAGCCATGATACAGGAGTATCGTAGCAGAAGTTGAGCCATATTAAGGCTAGAAGAGTGACGTGAAGATTATCTTCACAGAGCTGTATCAACGGCTAGATAGTTGGATGTGCAGATCATACGCACAAAACTTAAGTGGTGTGAAGATTATATTCACACAAGCAAATAACAGAAGCAGAGGGACAACTAAGGCTGCCAGATGAGGCTAATCATTAGCCTAGGTTTAATTTAGCCATATTACGGCTAGAGAGTATATAGAATGTACTAGAAGAGGTGTAAGTTGTTAACTTAGCCTAGAAGTTCGAGGTTTCCTAACTAGATTGGATTCCTAGTTCAGAGTATATAAAAGGTACTAGAAGAGGTGTAAGTTTGATAACTTGGCCTAGAAGTTTGAGGTTTCCTAACTAGATTGGATTCCTAGTTTAGATGAGTTCTAAAAACTCATAGCTTTAATTCTTTTCCAGCAAGTTTACACCGATATAAAAGGGGGAGACTTGTAGGCTAGAAAGATAGAGAAAACAAGAGGGATAGCAGTCAGTTATTGATTGTAATACAACTTTCTTTCAAGCAATTAAGAAGAAGAAGTTAGCAGGTGGAGAGAAACTCGAGAGAGAGTGCAGCCATAGTTTTGGTTTGTAATAGAGTTTTTTCTTTCACAGTTATAAAGAAGAAGAAGTTAGAAGAATCAATCGTGTTCTTTTCTTTGTGTTTTATTATCTTTTCTTTTGTGTTCTTCCTAACATCCTATTAAACAACACTGACTCTAGGTACCCTTGATCGATTACGTATCAACAGTAGGAACCGCCCTTGGGGTTTCATCCTCAAGGGGGTTCTCAGAGCAATCACCGATTTTGGAGCCGTTCGGGCTCTCACTCTCAATTTTCTCCCGGAGAGGAACAAAAAAAGTCAGTAGGAGATTCAACAAACCTGAGACCTTTTCAGACGATGATGGGAGTGTGACGGACTTAGGCTGAATTCCTTTGCGAAGCCTTTTGAGCTTTGCCTCACCTCGGCATGTTTCAGAACGACTGACGACTAAGATCTTGTCCCTGATTGGACGTGTCTTGTATATATTCCGAGATATTCTCATTATGCTAGAAGAAGAAGTCTCTTGACTGTAATGGGTGTTCACTGGGTTGATATTTTTTACCATAGGAAAGCTACATTCATCACTGTTAGAGTCTGAATCAGTGATTGTGACCCCTGGTCTTCTAGTAAGAGGAAAAACATTAGTTGGGAGCAAGACTTCGTTTACATTCAACATACTCACTGGAAAGAGAAAATTCGAATAATCTGTCCGTTAATTAAAGAAGCGTTTCATTCCATCATCACTCTCACCATTGTTACCATCGGTGAGGAGATCACTACCGAGTTTTTTATCTGCATGTTATCAAAGGTTAGTCAGAAAAACATAATTATTATGAGAGAAAGATTTGCACGAAGACAAAACAGTGGCAAAGACAGATGATACCAGTTGGAGTAGCATGGACGTTGTCTGTATGTTCCTTTCGCCATCTCTGAAATTTGTGAAAATTGCTTATCCAACTCTCTATAATTTTTGGTAAACCCCGTTGATCCGGAATCTTGAATTTCTATTTTACCATTCACAAGAGAAGATTTTCCAAGGGCGACCTTATACCTGCCAGCGCAAGCCAAAGCGATGGATGCAGTTGAGGTATTGTGATTCCCCATGCATTAAAAAGCGCACAAGTAAAAGAATCAATCTGTTTGAAGACCACAAGCCAGTTGATGAAGACTAACTACCACCTTGTAGTTACCTAGGGGATCAGTCATTCTCTTCACCGATAGCAGGCCAACCAGCATTTGAGATGCGCTTTAAAGTGCCACCAGGTTAGACGAGTTCGCTATCAGTATCCGAAGATGAAAACTCATTTCTGCAAGTACAGTACACATACACATAAAATCAATTTGTACGCCTACAAATTGGTGTATGGCAAAATCAAGTGGCAACTGAAATTAAAAGAAAGTTAAGTTATCTAACTTTACAAGGAAGTGGATTCACAGTTCTACGGGGTCAATTGTGAGCCAGTGGAAATGGTTAAACTTGATTGATTTTGGGGCGTCAAAATTTGGTGGCTTATTTAAGTTTTCCTCTTGTCAGCTTATACATGAAGGTCCACTAATGGATAAAGGAAACAGTAAGTCAGAGCTACCTATGATTTCATCACATTTTATCTGAGGAGTGATCATTTTTCTACTACCGAATTCAATTATAAGCGGAATCCAAGTCATAATTCCCAAGAGATTTTTATACCTTAAAACAGCAGCAGAGCTTCAGTGCGATAGTTCCGGTTCCTCTCGGTGGCTAATATCCTTTCTAACAACAAGAGATCTGGTGAAATCAGTGAATACCTTTATTTTTCTGTAATTCGAGAGGAAATGATGAGAGTCATGAGACCTAAATTTTTAGGGATTTTTCTCGGGCACAGATCGAGCAGGACATAGGAATATCTGTGAGAGTTAAATGGACCTGCGCTGGAAGGGCCCAATAAGCAAGACAACCTTGCGCATCCCTGCGTTAGAGACACGGCACCAGGGTCTATACCACTGTCGAAACAGCGTTGAGCACCCTATAAGTGTCTGCTATCCACCATACTCCGAGCCAGATATTGTTGTTACTAACGGGGGCGAATGGTTTATAGCATCACACAATCTACGGGTCGACAAGAGGATTTGAAATAATTTCTTAACCCCACAACATGTTAGAAGTTAAGAGGGGGCGACGTTTGTACCATAATATTGGAGTACCAATACGGGCTACCATATCATTATTGATGGAAAATATATGTCGGCCCAAGCCTGGAAGCTTGTATATTGGTCCAGTTTGCTGACCCATTTTCAACGACCCGTTTCTACCGGTCTATTCCTGAAATCCTAGAAGAACATTCTAGAGTATTCCAAATTATTTTATAAACAAGTCTGTACAACTATTGAAAAGGGGGGACTTTCCACAAAGAGAGAAAACGATTGTAATTCTTATCAATAAAATATCTCTCCTTTAGAGGATTCATCCGTGGATGTAGGCATCATTCGCTGAATCACATTAAATTCGTGTCTCTTTTGTTATCTTTAATTTGTTTTCAAATCCTAATTTTTTTTGATCATCACCAATCAATCGTGTTTTGTGCCTAAAAGTAATTTTAGGTACAAACAAGGACATTACATATGATCGTTTGACACTAAAAATATGGCGGGAAAAGGGTATTATAGGTTACTCACTTGATAATTTATAAGATATTAGTAGGTTACTGCTTCAATTCAGGTGATCCTTCAAATACCTCATGTTTCAAGCGATCCATTTGAGAGTTTTTAAGCTTAAATTAACTTTTGAGCGACTATAAGGTGTTGAGTACAGTCTTAAATGTAATGTAGAGCTGAAGGCTGTGTAAGCACATTCAATTGTGATTCCTCGTCACATATTCACCTTATCTGAATATGACGGATTTAATGCTCGAAGTCCAAAATATTTATATTTTGGGCCTCACAATTAGCTATGATTCATTGTTGTTATGTTGATTCAAATAACGTGGGGTGTTGAGGTACTTGAAAAATGTGCAAGTTGTGAAGAGACATACAAGAACAAGTGACATTTGTGACACTTGACAATCATGAGCCTTAGGGACAACTAATCACTTGGAATTCATTGAGTAGTAGTTAACTGCTGGAGAAAATATACTCGTACCCAAATACAAAATACATGTTCTTCTTAATGATAGTCGGTTAAAGGACGAGTCAGATCAATTTTGACCTCAATGATTTTGGAGGTATCTAAGAAGTAGTGGTCATTTTGGTTATATACACATTTATGAAAAAAGTGCAAAGAGGTTGTCTGACTTTGCTAATCAAGTTATGCTGAAAATTATTTTGTGCATGTATTACAAATAATCAACCATTATCTTTACGACGTGCAAATGCACGCTATCCTCCACTAATGCAACCTCAAAAACAGAGTGTACCTCGTAAACCACTAAATTTTCGCCCGTGAACCTGTATGCACAATTACTTGTTACAATAAAAAAGTATAGGTCAACAAAAAAGTTCTTTATACCCGATTATAAAACAAATTTTTTGGACAACCTCAAAAATCAATATCCAAGAACAACCTAGTATGTACCCGAACTATATACGAACCGAATTTTAGCAAAAAAAAAAGTCTTGTAATTTACGTTTATAAGAACAAGTCTTGCAGGTTCTATACAGTGTGAGCTTAAAAACTGTCGAAGTTGTTTAACATACTACTTATGATTATTCTATCTTAGAGATAAAAAAAATTGTAAAAGAAATAACACAAGACACCAGGAATTTTGTTAACGAGGAAACTACAATCTTATAGGAAAACCCCGGATTCTAGTCCAGTGTGAACACTCACTGTGTTAAGCCGCTACAAACACTAGACTACTATCAGACTTCAGACTGCAATGTAGTTGAGATTGAACGACCCTTCGAGAAATTCAGGACTGGGATTCTAATTTGCAGAGAGTCATCTATTTTTAATGATGAACAAAGCTTCGGAGCTTACAATCAAAGCTGAGTTCGTGAAATAGTTTCCGCATTTACGAATTAATTTGACACCAAGTAAGCTCTGCTTCTCAATATAGATTCATCATGTAAGCATGTGAGAAGTTTGCCTTGAATTACAAATGTAAACCCCCATAGTTTTCTTAATATGATCCAGATCACTTATTCGGATTTTTAATCTGAAAATTAATCAATAAGGAATAAATATTTAGTTATGGGTATACTTATGGTTGTCAAATTAAAAAAAAATGTTAATTTACTATGTTCTTAATATCTCTTCAAAATATAAATCATTTTCCATTTTGATTAATTAATTAATTAGGATTTAATTAAGTAGGAAATACTAATAGGTCATAGAAATAGTATATTAGAGAGAGTTTGGTCCAGTTGACTGAGTCAACTGTCTGTTTGGTCCATTTTCAAAATATATTTTACAGTTTGGTCCTAGGATGACGTCATGGATGATGTAATTGTCATTGTGTGGTGATAGAAATATCCTTTTGGGACCACGTATATAGAAAAGACCCTAGAAAATAATATATTTTCATATTTACTTTCTCTCTCTTCTTGTTTTCATATCTAGTTTCTCTCATTTTCTCTCATTTTTCCATTTTTTTCCTGCTAGTGATGAAGAAGATGAAGATGATGATGAATGATTCTTCTTCTCTCCATTTTTTCTCTCTGCTAGTGATGAAGAAGATGAACTATGATGATGATGAATACGATGAAGTTTTGCGGTTTTTTCTTTTTATATTTATTGTTGTTTTGATGATGAAGACGGTGATGTTAAAGATTCTGCTGCTATTTATGATGATAATGAACCTTTATCATTTTCACATGCTTGGGTAAGTTTCAGATCTACAAAAGAACCTTGAAATCCTTTGATTTCTTCATCTTTTTCTTTTTCTTCATCATCACTTTGGATCTTTTGTTCTTGATTTTTGGATCTGCTGTTGTTGTTGTTGAAGATGAGTTGTTGCTGTTGATGAAGAAGATGAAGATGACGAAGTTAATTTCTGGAATGAGCTATGGTTTGTGATGAAGATTTTGATGTTTTTTCGCATGTTGTTGTTGCTGATGATGGAGACGATGCATATGAGTTGCTTCTCCTGATGAAGAAGATGAAGATGACGAATTTCATTTCTGGAATGAACTCTGGTTTGTGGTGAAGATTTTGATGTTTTTTCGTCTATTGTTGCTGCTGATGATGGAGACGATGAAGATGAGTTGTTGCTGCTGATGAAAAAGATGAAGATGACGAAGTTCATTTCTGGAATGAACTCTGGTTTGTGATGAAGATTTTGATGTTTTTTCGTCTGTTGTTGCTACTGATGATGGAGACGATGAAGATGATGAAGATGAATTTTTGTTGCTGATGAAGAAGATGAAGATGACGAAGTTCATTTCTGGAATGAACTCTGGTTTTTAGTAAAAAATGAACTCTGTTTTTTAGATCTTGAATTACTAGGTGTTCATGTAAAGAATGAACTTGTGTTGAAGATGAACTCAGTTTTTTAGTAGGTGTTCATGTAAATAACGAACTCATGTTGAAGATGAACTCATGTTGAATTACTAGGTGTTCATTTGAAGGAATGAACTCCACACAAAAAATAATTAGGAAATTTAGTTTGGTTTTATTAGGAGTTCATTTGAAGGAATGAACTCCGGAGTTCATCAACACAAAACATAAGTAGGAAATTTAGTTTGGTTTTATTAGGTTTTCATTTGAAGGAATGAACTCTGGAGTTCATCAGACAGAATGAACTGCTACAAAAAATAAGTAGAAATTAACACAGAAGGGTACTTTGGTCCATTTAATATTTTTAAATAATTATGGACCAAATGGAAAAGGTGATTTCTGAAAGGACCATACTGACTTGGGACCACCTAAAAAAGGACCAAACGGTATTTTTCCCTTTAATTAACTATAAAAACAATAGTTCTATTTAACCCACTGGTCAAACCCACTGCTGAAGTGGCGTTGGCGTGGCTTGACTCTTTATTTTTTATTTTATTTTTGTTTCTGCTAACGTGTCAATCTTTTCATTTTTCTTCTTTGATATTCCTTTGTTCAGGCTGAAAAAGAAGTATTAACAATGAAACCTTTGGTAACCGGATCCACGGAACAAAGGTGTTTGGTACTTGAACGTAGGATTTTTGCTTTTTTATTAGTGTTTTAGGATTCTTTTCTTTTTCTCTCTCCTCTCTTCGATCCAACTCCAGAAAACCCCCAAATCTCTAGGGTTTTTATATTTCAACTGGGCACCAGCAAAGCTGCGTTAATGCTGTAAAAATAATGGGTTGTTGTCTCCTTAAGGTGTTAACTTCGAAGGTAATTCACTTCAAATTCCTTTTGCTTGTTTTCAATTGACAATTTTTATTGAAATTTCACGTGAGTTTTGCTTTATATGGGGAATTTTCAATGAAGGTTATTGTTGTTGTTTGAGTTCAGGCTTTGATGATCTTATAACTTCCATAGAATATCCTCATGGATGCATATTCGTCTAACATAGATTGTATTTGAGATTTTGATGGAAGACAAACATTGAACACCTGACCAGAATGTTAGCTTAATTTATCATTCGTCTAACATGGATTGCATATTCGTGGGATAGTGAAGTTTCCACATACATTGACATTGTTGTATTATGGATCCAGGTAACCATTGGCAGCCTTTTTGCTTTTCGAGCACAAGTCTTGAACCAAATATTACGACTGATGTTTCCGCGATAGATGCTCAATGTACTAAAAGATTGTTAACTTGAAATCAGTTCAGGTAATTTATCAATTAAGTTAGTTTTATCTCTCTACACTTTGTTTGTAGTCTCATCGGTTCTTTTACAATCAATTTATTGTCAGTCAAATCATTGCTAACAGCAGCCCCTTCCAAGAGGTGTAGACATCAAATTTTTTTAACCAAATTATCATGCCATGAACCTGTAGAGGAGCATATAAATCATATGGAGCGGTTTAGTTAATTTACAAACAAGTCTCAATGTTTGCCAAAGTTTGAGCCGAAAACAAGTGTATGTCGGCTAACTGAATCATCAAATGCAGCAGTAATATGGTCTTACTGGTTTAAACATTAATGACAAAAAATGGCCAAGGGTAATCCTTGTCCACGTGCTTACTATGGGTGCACAATGGTTGTAGGATGCCCAGTACGGAAGCAGGTGCAGAGATGTTCAGAGGACAAGACGGCTAAGATTACAGCTTATGAAGGAAACCACGACCACCCTTTACCGCCGCAAGAACATCGCACAACCACTGGAGCTTCTACTAGGCTCCTTTCAGGTTCAACCATGAGCAACAACAGAGAACCAGCAAACGATCTCTTCTCTTCACGCCATCAGCAAAACCTTTATCCCATTGCTTTGCGAACATTGCTACTCTATCAACCTCTACACCATTAAACTGCACACAAGTTGGCTTGAAATGTCAAAGCTTTAATCATTTCGTGGCCTAAAGTCTATGATTAGAACTTGTCTTTATTGCTAGCTTATCCATTGTACAGTGTTTTTTCATAACAGAAAATGTAAACTTCAAACACACACTATTGTAAGACATATCATATGTATAAAATGTTTAATCAGTAATGTAAAAGATATGGTATTTCTCCTTATGCTTAAGAAAGTTCTTCTTAGTTTAGAGTTTGAGTAATATGAACAATCAGAAACAGAACTATAATAAGTTTCAGTAACCACATAAAGCTGAACCATTTAAGTATATCGATGAGTTTCTACAGCAAAAATTCTGACTGCAAATAAACTAATGTAAGTTTCAGAACTTCCATATAAACTAATTAGTAAGTTCAAGTAAATAATCTTCTTCTTCTATTGGCCAGTTCTTTTAACTTAGGTTCAAGATTTTGGTTTATTTCTTTGTGCCAGATTTGTTTGAATAAAGCAAAGGAAGGCATGAAACGTTGATTAGAGCTTTATCTGAAGCCAGAATCTTGTTTATAGCAAAAGGAAGAAACTACAGATGTTGACGAGGTTGAATCACTTCTTGGTTGGTGTTCTTAACTTTCGGTTTTTAAGAAAATCGGAAACTAAAAATTCAAAACCCACGTAAGAAGAGAGAAGAAAACATGGAAAAGGGAAAAGTCAAGCTAAGTCATTGCTACCTCAGCGGTTTGACTGAGTGGGCTGAATAAAATTATTACTATAGAAACAATTAATGCATTGATTGGTAGTTACATGTAATTAATTTTAGACATTTTTATTAATGTTAGTAAAGAGATTTATTATTTTTAAGTCGCTAATTGTAGCATGAATTTGAAATACATAAGAAAATTGAAAATGAAAGATTTGATTTATTTTGGCAATTTAATGATTTGACTCTTATGAAAAATATTTGTGCATATCTCTTATATTAATTAATAGGTAAGTAAAGAATATGTATATATATATATTTAAGTTTACAAAGATAAATTAAAAAAATGATTGATTAGTACTAATTGCATGTACATGATAATGCAAAATTAGATGAGTTTTTCTTATTTACGTGTCTATTAAATGTTAGCAAAATTAAAAGAATTTTCTTTAGTATATAAATATGAAATTATGTTTACATGTATGAAAGGTATATTTGGATAAGAATAGAAACATCATTGATAACAATTTAAGAAATTTCTTTGTGTTAGGAAGTAAAGAATTATTTTACAGCTCTGGATCCCCTGTCTCCTTGTTTCTTGTCTCCCCGTGTCCCACCAATGTAAATTTTCCATGTGTCATTATCTGATTACCTTAAATTCAGTATTATTAAACCGGCAATCAAATTGAGTAAATATAGGAAAATGAATTAATATAGTTCAAAACTTACCAGTTCTGTCAAAATCTTCCGAACTTATTCCTAACCTACATCTTCTTGTTCATCTTTTTTTCTTTTACTGTTGTTCATCTTTCCCCTGATTGCTATGAAACAGTGAGGTACATTAAATAAAAACATAACAAGGTTAAGTTTGGTGATCATCTTCTAAATGATTAAAATTTCGGTGATCATCTTTCACATGATTAAAATTTTGGTGATCATTTTCTAAATGATTAACATCCATTTGTAAATTCTATAAAACCACAAATTTTATAGGTTTTAAAATCTTTTTAGTTGTTTTAGTTTGATTATGGCTCAAAAACATTGTAATTGCATTTTTGGTTTATTGAGTGCACCAAGCTATTGGAAGATAATACTTACTTTATAGATAAACTTTGATTGAAAAGGATGTATAGGTTTCCAAATGGTTTCATGCCGCAAAAAGGAAGTACATATATATTATCCCATATATATTTCAGATTTTCTTTCTCAAATTAACTAGATAATCCGAAAATAAATATAAGGGAAGACAATGACGCCACATGTCAACACCTAGTTGGAGGGACATGAGGGCACACAGAGATAGGAAATAGGGAATCCAGACCCTTATTTTACCTAAGTTTCCATATTAAATAAAAATTTTATTTTACTTTAGTAAGTTTGAATTAATAATAGCATGCATAGGTTGTCACTTAATTGTAGTTGATAAAATTTAAATCAGAAAATAAAATATAAATCAACGGGTTTTATTTGTCTGTCCTTTTTTAGTAAACGTTACTTATAGCAGAATGAAAACAAAAAAGTTAGCTATCATTTTCATATCTCTCTTTTTCTCTTCCTCTTTCTATTTTTCTTTTGAAACAAGTGGAAATTGAATTATTGTCCCTCCTTCTGATGGGCCTTCATAAATATACCTAACAGACTTCACAAATATCCCTAATGGCAAAATCGAAATTTCTAAAGAGAATCATAATCTATATGATTCCTCATTTGACCTTCTCTCTAACTTTCGTTCTTTTTTCTTTCTTACAACTCAGGATATTTAATCGTTCCCACCACCACCATCTCTGCCGCTTCCTCCACCACTATTATCTCGATCGTCTCCACCAGAACCAGCACCACCATCTCCGTCACGTCCGCCACCACTATCATAAAGTGATTAGAAATCTTTTGGTTTCAAAATAGATTCCAGAAAAACATTCGTGAGTTTCGAAAACCTAATTTCGTCGATTTCATATCGATGTTCTAACTTGTTTCATGATTAAAGCATAGATCTATAACTATCTCGTCTCAATCTTTGTTTTGCAATAAAATTTCGAAGAAAAAAAACCAATTTTTCTAGGGTTGTTGTTTCCAGGATTTGAGAAGAGTTTGAATATGGAGTTTTTGATGAAACATCGATGAAGGAGATCAATTAATGGAGTTTCTAAGCTTATACAGATGGATAAGAGTGAGTTAACATTTTGGCTGAAATACTGAAGCTATATATTACAGTATCATAAATTGATAAGAGTGAGTCAACAGGTGGGATTGAAGCTACATATTACAGTGTGGTTGGGGAGGAGATTCAAGGGCATGGAGTTTCTGCTGAGTTGATGTGGAATTCGTTTTTTCATATAACGATTAAAAGGATTGGAAATGGGCTTGATTTGATACAAGATAACTATGGAGATGCGGTAGTGATTGTTTGGCAGGGAATATGAAAAGGCGAGGGTACCCAAATATACCTCAAGCAAAAACTTTTCCTACCTATAAGTCCTTTCTCCGAAAGTGATTGTCTATGGACTGAGTCGAGAGAATACAACTAATCGGTTCACACTTCATGTGATCGTCTATGGATATGAGATCGAGACAATACAACAACGAAGTATGTTTACTTGATAAGAGGTTCGGATTTAACCAAACACAATAGGATTGCTATCAAGTAAATAGGAATTAACGTTTGTGTAGTTTACTTTAATTATAATAAAACAATTATAATGCGGAAAATAAAAGTAAATGACACAGCAAGATTTGTTTAACAAGGAAACCGCAAATGTAGAAAAACCTCAAGATGTTTTCCAGAATTGAATACTCTCAGGATTAAGCCGCTACACAAAATTAAACCAACTTCGTATAGTTGAGACCAAGCAACTAAACCTATAGTTCACCTAGTTCCGTCTGTATTCCCACGCCTCCAACTTATGAATAAGTCACGTACTTGGAACAATTCCTTTGGTTCGTATTCCAAACAGTAAAGGAACAAAAAATCTTTTTGGTAGCAACTCTCTTCAACCAAGTGACGTGAGTTCGACAAAGGCTCTTCTATTTATCTCAATAAACTCCTTCGTCAGGCTCTTAGATTTATCTTATTCTCAACTACCAAAGGTAATTGTTAAGATTTTGCAATCAATACTTTTAATCACAGATAATTGTATTGATGCCGATCTACACAACTAATCAATCCAATCTACCACAAGGATAAACCGATTATAGTTGGATCCTCTATACCGAAACAAGTATTGTGCACACCAAAGATTATGAACCTCAAATCAGAAATCTTCAATATCTTCTTTGTCTTCAAATCTTCTTAGATCTTCAATAAACACCTGCACACAACAACTTGAATCTCTTGTGATCAATCACGCACAGAACGGAGTCTGTTAACAACGAATTATCACACAACGTCTTTAGATCTACATACAGTCTAAAGATACCTGTCGAAACTTCGATCTAGTTTGAGTGAATCTTATATCAGAAGAGAAGATTCTCAAGCATAAACAAACTAGGTGCAACCAAAGTTCAACCACCGTTAGTCAATCAAATCAATCGAAAACACAAGATAAACCGCAATTATCTAGTTTCCCACCAACGGTACTAATAGAGCTTCTCAATCTCAAAGAAGACTTTAAACTGAGCGGCCGTAAGAGATTTCGCCTAATTAGGTTACTCTCCTCTCCGAATAGGCGGCTTCACCAGTAACAATACAACCGAGGAAGCTTGCTGTCATGAAGGATTAGTTTTCTAGAAATGCAAACTTCAAGTATTTATAGAAAAGGAATTTTGTACACCAAGGAATTTCTAAAACTGAAAATATTCTCAAGATATGCAATATATTCCAAATTCGGTTTCCATAATTCCTGGAAATGCTCTGTCCAGAATAATGACCGAAAATTTCTTTGGAAAATCTTTAACTAGTAAATGCACATTACTAATTCTCGTTTTCCTAAGATAAAATTAAAAACCTTAAATAAAAGATTCATAACTTACATATGTTTCGATCCTGGGATTTTCTTCCTTTAGATATTAAGGAATAACTTTGAACAATTAAAGATAAGCGTTACAGCACATGTTCAAAGTATGTCGACATCCTTACTCTGTAAGTCCTCTTTCATACTTACAATCTTGAAACCGATTTGCCACACTTCCAAACAAGTTTATAATTGGTTCATCTGATTTTCAAGAACTATGTGATTGATCAAGAACACTCAATCACAAATCATGGGTTTAACGGTTCTACCTCCATGTGAGTATTGTGCATAGTTATACTAGCTTTCCAAAATTCGATTGACTAGGTAATAGGATCGGTTCCCCACATATATATGGTATCTAACTTGAATGTGTTGCACATGTCCATAGGATCGGTTCCCCTTTGCCTAAAAACGTATTGCACATGTCCATAGGATCGGTTCCCCTTTTTGCTAAACCATGCTGCACCTCATACAAGGATCGATTTCCCTTTGTGATGCGTTGCACCTCTTACTAGGATCGGTTCCCCTTTACCCAGAGTCGGTCTTACACAAAATCACAAACTCAATCATACCATCTCAGGTGATTACTTAAGATCGGTTTCACTAATAAAAGTCATACCAATACATAAGTCATGCCTTTGTGAATAGTTTTACCAAGAACACAAACAAGTCATGAGTGCTTATACTAATCACACATATTGGTTTTTCACAAGATATGCAATGAATAACAATACCAATAACGCCTGGCGATTTCCTTTTCGATTCACAAAACAAATTCATGAATTTACTTCCTTAAAACACATGTAAAACATTGTTTCCTAGGATGAAATCCTCACCTTATACTCATACATAATCACAATAGCATTTAAAAGATTATGTCGATTTTTCTTTTTCTTAATAATGAAATTATATTGATTTTCAAAAAGAGATTACAAAAGGTTTATCAGAAAAAGAGATACAACAGAAAGAAACAACAATTACATGAATCTATAATATGCCTTATTTGTTTGTTCCAATCTACCCAAGAAAGAAGGCTTATGCAAAAAAATCCTCTTTTCACCTCTCAGTAATGTAGCTCCCAATTTTGCAAGCCCATCTGCTGAAAAATTCACTTCCCTATAACTGTGAATGAATTCACAGCTAACCAGGGTAGAAATAATCTTATTCCATCTAGTTTGAATATACCATGGAATTCTCTTGGTTACCAAAGAATTGAGTATTGATGCTGAGTCGGTCCTGATACATACTTGTAAGAAACCCTTACTAATGGCCCATTCACATGCATTTATGACTGCAAAAAATTCTGCCATGTAGTTAGTTGCAATGCCTATCCCCCTTGCAACAACAATCAAACATCCACCTGTATTGTCTCTGCCAATAAAGCCATATCCTGCTTCACCTGGATTGTTTCTTGAAGCACCATCACAGCATAGTAAGATTTTATCATCAATGGGTAAAGAGAAAAAACATTGTTGTATTCTGGAATTCTTTACTGTCCTGCATTTCATCCCAAAAAAATTGAGAATCTGCAAGTCTTCAATTGTGTTCCACATACACCCTTTCATCCTGACTTCACATTCCTTTGTAAAATGAAAGATTCTGCTCTTCACCTCTTCTTCATTTGGTTGGAATCCATCATACACCACTCTGTTTCTATGAAAACATAACTCTTTTATAGTTATAAGAGCAGCAGACATCCAAATTTCCTTCACAGCTGGGCTTTTAGACTTTGCCATGGAGAATACTTCATCAAAAGATATAGGATAAAGAATGAAAAAGTTCCACCCAGCCACTGCCAAATTATCTTACTAAAATTACATTACCATAGTATATGGTCTGTAGTTTCCTCTTCTTGCTTGCAAAATGAACATCTGGAGACAATGTTAAAACCCTTTCTCTTCATATTCTCATCTGTGGACCAAACATCTCTAATAATTTTCCATATGTTACTAGAGACACTAGGATGAATGCTGTTTTTCCATATTTTCTTAGTCCATTGTAGTTCAATGAATTTCTTTCTTATACACTCCACTGCAGTTGCCACTGTGAATTCTCCAGTTTTTGACCATATCCATATTTTCCTATCTTTTTGACCATCTACCACAGGCAGTTCTTCCACATTTATCATATTAGATAGCTCAGCTGGAATTACCCACTCCCCATTTGCTAATAAATCTTGCACCTTAAGTTGAGGAGTTTGAAGTAGAAAAGAATGATCAGAAAATAAAGTTCTCAAAGGCTGACTTGTGATCTAAATATCATTCCATACTGAGATATTTTTCCCATCCCCCACAATCCATCTTGAGTTAATAAAAACTTCATCAAGAACCCATTTGATCCCAATCCAAATAGAAGATTTTTTATAGTAATTGATCCACTCTCCATGTTTATCTTGAAATTTTGCTTGAAAGAATTTAGCCCATTCATCTTCATCATTTTGCATTTTCCAAGTTAACTTCATCAGTAGAGACTTATTAATATCTTTTAAAATTCTCAATCCAAGCCCCTCTTCTGCAAAAGGAGCATTTATTTCTTCCCATTTTACTGTCAATAACTTCTTCTTAGATGGATCACCTGACCAAAGAGAGTTTCTAATTATCCTATCACATGCTGACAAGACTTTCCTAAGCCATTTATACACTGACATATTGTAAATTGGTATGCTACATAAAACATGCTTCACCAATATTAATCTTTCTTGAAATGACAGCATTTTACCCATCCAGCCAGGCATTTTACTTTGTAATGCTTCTACACATTCCCATACATGAGATGATTTAATTTTCCCAGGAACCAAGTTAACACCCAAGTATTTATCAGGAAATTTAGATAAGGACATACCAAAATATTCTGCAATTTGGTTTTTCCTAGCTTCAGAAGTGCCACCTACAAAGCATTTGCTCTTTTCCATACTCACTATTTGACCAGATGATTGTTGATAGTCCTTCAAGAGTTTTACTAGATTACCAATGTTTATCTTATCTCCGTTGAAAAACAGAAAAATGTCATCAGCAAAGAAAATATGTGATGGCAGAATACCATTTCTAGTTACCATTGGAATCAATTTCTTTTCTTGCACCATCTGAGTTAATTTTCTACTTAGAATTTCCTGAGCAATGATAAACAAAATAGGTGAAAGAGGATCACCTTGCTTCAAACCTCTACCAATAGGAAAAAAACCACCTGGGCCTCCATTTACCATGACTGATATTCTAGTAGACTGAAAGAGTACTAGTAACCATTGAATGAATTTAGCTGAAAATCCAAAAGTGTACATAGCTTGAAATAAGAAGTCCCAACTGAGAGAGTCATATGCCTGTGTAATATCCAGTTTCAAACCAACATTCCACCCTCTTCTAGTTGTCTCCATCTCATTTATTAATTCAGAAGCTAACACTATTTGATTTTGAATATTCCTCCCTTTGATAAAAGCACCTTGCTGTGGAGATACAATTTTCTCTATGACCCCGCCTATTCTTGTAGTAATGATTTTTTTGAAAATATTGAAGCAGAAATTACTCATCCCAATGGGTCTAAATTGAGAAGCTTTCTTGGCACCTTGAACTTTAGGCAGCAGAGTAAGAAAATTTGCATTCATTACTTTGGGGATAAAACCTCTACTCCAACAAAACTGAATTGCAAGGGTTAAATCATCACCAATTATATCCCATGTGCTCGTGTAGAACCAACCAGCAAAGCCATCTGGACCAGGAGCACTGTCTGGATCCATTTCTTTTACTGCAGTATAAATTTCTTTTCTAGTTGGAATAACATTAAGCATGTTTTTATCTTCTTCATTAATGATCTTTGGGATATTATCAAAAATACCTTCAGCAAAGTTTACTTCTTGTTTCTTAAATTTGTTCTCAAAATGTTCCACCAGAGTTTCTGAAATCTCTTGCTCTGTTGAAATGATGCTACCTGCTGAATTCTCCAATTCTGTTATTGCATTGTGGCTTTGTCTTTTCTTGATTGAAGTATGGAAAAAATTAGAATTAGATGCCCCTTATTTCATCCATTTAATTCTTGCTTTTTTTTTTGAGCAATTTCTCTATTTCTTTGTTCCAATATTTCTTGCTTCCCTCTTGCAACTACAAGATTATTCAATAATACTGTATTTTCTGGTTGGTTGTCTGAAATTAATGTTGCCTTGATCACCTCCTTTTCTGCTTTTTGTAGCTGAGCTCTGACATCATTCCAATTCCAATCTTTAACAATTTGTTTTACTCTTTTCAGCTTGGATAAGAAAATAAAAACCGGATTACCAATTAAATTATATTCCCAAGTTTCTTTTATTAACTTCAGAAAATATGGATGAGTAAGCCACGCTTTCAAGGCTCTAAAAGGAACATTGTCAGGTTTTGGCATTACTGCATTTGCTCCTAATAAAGCACTATGATCAGAAGTCCCCCTAGCATTCACCTTATAACTCCAACCAGGATACTTTTCTAGCCATTTTGCATTATATACAGCTCTATCCAAATTGCACATGATCCTCTTTGTACCAGCTCTATTGTTACACCAAGAGAACTCCACTCCAGATTTAGGTGCTTGAATTAAACCACAAGTATTAAGACAATCATTAAACTCTTGCATGGATATAGTTAAAGGACTCCTTCCTCCCTTCTTCTCATTAACACTCATTATTGTATTAAAATCACCAATGGCAATCCAAGGTTTATCTTGAGAATTCAAAAATTCCAACTCCTCCCAAAGTTCTCTTCTATCAACAGTTAAACAGGCAGCATGAATTCCAGTTACCAAACAACCTCCTACTTCAACAGTAATGGATTGAGCAGTAATAGAAAAAAATTTAGGGGCAGATATGTTCACATTCCAGGACATCCAAATATTACCTTTCTTAGTATTAGTAGAATTATGAATTACTTTATGATGCATGTTAGGTAAATTCAATTTCTTGCAAAAATCAGAAGTAGCTCTCACCTTTGGTTCAGCAACAAAAACTACAGAGGGACAAGAAGAGTGAACTAAACTTTTGAGTTTATCTTTAGCATTTAATCTCTTCAAGCCTCTGATGTTCCAAAATACTATCTTCATTGAGAAGGGAGTGACTGAGAAGGATTGCTCCTCAGTCCTGTTAAACTTAATGTAGCAGCCTGCTGTCTTGTGGTAACTTTATCCACTTTGTTTTTCTGTTTTGTAGGTGCCATACCAATAGAATTTGTAATATTCTTCCCCACTGGAGGTGTTATTTTAACAGTAGAATTGATGGATGGAGAACTAACCACTGCTTGAGTAACTTGATTAATTGATAATGTAGGAAATTCACTATTGGGTTCCAAAATATTGTCATTCATGAATTGAAGCACTTGAAATTTACCAGAATTAATAACTGTCTCCTGATTTTTAGAGCATTCTGCTACATGTACTGAAGGAGATATATTGTGAATAGTATTTTCTTCTTGAGAATCTTGCACTCCACCTGAATTAGTAGTTTCTTCTTGCTGAGCTGCATAATGTTTCTTATTTAACTCCTCAGTAGAAAAGAAAATATCAAAACCTTTATTCTTTTGTTTATGGTTCACAATTCTTCATTCCTTTGCATTTTTAACAGGTCCAGCATCCTTTTGTTGATTATGTTCTTTTCTTTTAGTTCTACACTCCATAACATAATGACCTATTACAGAGCAATGACTACAAAATTTTGGGCAATTTGGAATTTGCACAGCTTGTTCAAAACCTCCATACTTAGTTTCAACTTGCACCATACTAGGGATAGCCTTTGAAAGATCAATCTCCACTAGAACTCTAGCATAATAACCAATCTCCCTCTTGAGAGTTGTTTCATCCACTTTAAATGGTTTACCAATCGACCTACTAATTTGCATTAAAATATTTTCCTTCCAGTATTCAATACTTAAACCAGGGAAATGAACCCAAACAAAATCTGTAGAAGATTTCTGGTTTGCAGGATTAAAATTGGGTTCCCATGCTCTTAATTTCAGGGTTTGATCTTCAACTGGCCAATACCCCTCCCAAATATGGTGTTTATCTTCAGCATTATCTAATTTAATTATGAAGAAACCTTTTCCAAGAGCAATACATTGTACTGTACCTTTTATGTTCCATTGTTTCTTCAGAGTCGTTACTGCAGAATCAAATTTGAGCTTTACTAAATCCAATCTTCCAATTAGGCTAAATCACCATTTGTCCAATCACTTCATCTGGTATATAGCAAACTGGATTACTTGAAACTGGCTCAGAAACATGTTCAGAATTATTAAAGTGTGAAAAAATTGATTCAGAATTTCCTGATAAAGACCTAGAAAAACAATTCTTTTCTGGTCGATTTTTCATTCCTTCTGAAGAATTAATGTAATTTAGATAGAAAATATTTGTAATGGTACATCACCAATCATCAGATCTGTTTGAAAAACACTTGAATTTAATGAATGAAACACAAAAAACTAGAAATTTTCGAGAAGACGAAAAAACGATTCAGTCGCCTGAGTTGACTTCGATTCGCCTGAGTAGGATCCGATTATGTCGATGTCTTATCTACAAAGTTTAATGGTTAAGCAATAAACCTCGTATTGTATTCCTTAATACTATATCTATCTAGAGTGTTCATGCTTCGCAGTTTTGTTCTCAATATGCACCACTTGAAAGATACGTTAGGAATGAAACAGTTCAAGTCAAATATCACTAACCTCAAGTGGAAGGATGATGTTGTCGTTGTAGCTTCTTACTTCTTCACTTCTTCAAGTCTTCTCAATACTTATAATGTCTCATATCCTAATACTTTCAAGCTAACTTATACGATAAATGAGTTTCGCTCTAGTACATAATCAAGCGACTCTTTAAATGATTTTTGATTCACCAAAATATGACAAACAAACTTGACATACCAACGCTTGGTGGGTTCAACCGAGCTATACTCTAACAATCTCCCCCTTTGTCAATTAGTGGCAAAACTCTTACATCATATGGATAAACAAATTACAAGAATTCATTACACATACGCTTGATTCCCGAATTCAACAACAAAATAACCTGTATACATTCAATCCTTAAATGTCGTTGTTGACATTATGATAACAAAGAATATTACTCCCCCTAAAGGTAAGATAGATAGATTTTATCAATCCGCACGTGTTTGTTATTCATTTGTAATGATATGTTACTCCCCCTTAGTCTATGCTTTCACTCTTTCCTTAGATAAACGTTTAAGCACCAATGTTCTTTTCCTTAGTGATACCATTGTACAAGTACAATCGCTTGTTCTATAAGACCAAAATAAAGATAACTCTATTTTTCTCATCAGGCTCTAATTATCCGTATAACTTAGACCTTTCAGTTTTAAACAAGACAAGTACTAGGTTAGTTAACTAGTATTTCTTGTTAAGGCATTCGATTAGACTTGAATAACCGAAACCTCCACTTTGATAAATCTAACTAAGATCAGAATTAACTTAGTTTTTCTTATCCGGAATCGAATTGGACTAAACAATTCACCCCGTAAACCTTTTCTTTCGTTAAGCCATAAACAATTCATACAAACCAAAATAAATCAACTTGCATAATTATTCACCTCAACCGGAAGCAATCGAAACAACATAGACATTATAGCACCGCAATTGCACCAAAATTTTGTAAGCCTAAACAATTGATACCACACAATAAAGCAAGATAACAACAGTTTTTCTTAACCGGAACCAATTGAATCACATACACATCCATACGCACATAATGGAATAAAACATCAATTGTACCGAAATTTTGTTAAGCAAAAGCAATAAATATATGAAATAAAAATCAGGCTTTTCTTAAACAGGAAAACAATTAACTAGCAAGATTGTTACCTCAAATTTTGGATCCTCTTCTCCAATATGTTTGCATCTTCTTCCAGGGAGAATTGATATTGAAATATCATTATGTTGTCATACTTATGCAAAACAAAAGAATACCAACAACCAACCTTTACCAGAGAAAGGTTGAAAACCGGTTTTTAACTATTGCAAGCAAAAGTTGAAAACCCCCGAAAAACATATGCTTTTATGCTAAACCAAAACCGATTCAACATATTGTGACTTTTTCACATATTATTTCTATCAGAACCCCTCATGATCCTTTGATAAAGCCTACCAACATGGGCTAGAACTTAATCCTGCTAAATCAAAAAGTCACCCATACCATAAGGGTTCACAACATTATGAGATCGAATATCAAGGTAATAAAACCGAAATCAAACATCCCATAAATATACATAGAAATAATCACTAAGCATTCAAGCAAAGGCTATGTAAATCAAAAACTATCACATGAAAAATTATAAATCAAATAATTTTATTCATAATAGACTTAATACAATCATTGAAAGAAATCAAAAATTGATGTCTACTTCTTTTTGCAATTCAGTCCTTCATATCAGTGCTAAATGAAGGCGGATTACTACTTTCAGTCTTCAGCTTGTGAATTTCTTCAAGTAGAAAACCTTGTTGCTTGACCAGAACTTCTTGCAGGTGGGAAATCTTTGCGAATGACTCTACAAGAGCATGTAATTCTGTATTTGATTGAACACAAAAGTGTGTCAATGCTTCAATACATTGGCCTTTCCTCAGCGTATTCTCTCTTTCCTTCTTGGTAAGCCAATCTCCCTTTTTGATTTTACTCTTGATATCAAGAGAAGATCCAAACTTAATCTTAAGTTGATCTTTCTGATCTAGCATCTTGCCATAAGAAAATGTTGGATCTAGACTCATGGTTCGGACAAGGAATGACCAAAGAAGGGGAAGGATCTTTTTATAATTTTCATACTTCCGAAAATATAATATTCCTATAAATACGAATATATCAAATATTTTTAAATACTAGATTTTATCCCTATAATCTACACATAAGTGCCTTGATTTTCCTTCTTCCTCACTCAATTTGGCACACAAGGTGAGGAAAGAATTCTAATATCGATCAAGTGGTATTAGTATGAGATTTTCTCTCATTATGGGATTTCGAACAACCAGAGTGTCCTTGATCTAGTATCGTATGAGAAATTCTCTTCTTGTTACCTCGAACTAGCGAAGTATCTTGAGATTGACTTAGGTTGCCTATGCAACTTTTAGCAATTCTGTTTTTAAGACAGTTTTTGCATCTTGTCTTATTATTCCCTTTACCATTAGATGATTTAATAATATCGGAAGACATGTCCATATTTAAAATGGGTAAATTATTAACGTAGGAGGAAGAAATAAAATTGACAACTAATGCAATATTAGTTGTTTCCTCTTCTTCAGAATCGTATGAATCAGAGGTCTCATCTAGAGTTACATCCAAAGCCTTGCTTCCAGTGTATTTCTTAAGATTGGGACAGTCTTTAGCAATATGACCAAACCCTATAGACTTAAAGCATTGCGGCTGATATTCATCATCTTCTTCATGATCCTTTTTGACAGGAACTCGATCATCTGGACGAGAAGATCGATGAGTATCCTTTATGAATCTCTTATTTCTTTTCTTTAAGAGGTCTCGAAACTGTCTGGTAATCAATGATAATGATTGTTCAATTTCATCATCAGAATTTTCTGCAATCTGTTCATCTGAATCATCCATCTGTCTATTCCTCTCCATTGGAGCTTTCGGAATTTTTGCAGATTTAAAAGCAATTCCTTTATTTTGATTAGACTGTAATTCATGATCAAAGATATTTAACTTTCCAACGAGTGTGCTTCCTGAGAGAGTTGATAGATCATTTGCTTCTATGATTGCATGCTTCTTAGAATCATATCTTGGTGGCAACGATCTGAGAATTTTGCACACTATATCTTTTTCAGAGATATTCTTTCCAAGAGAGAAACAAGAATTAATTATCTCAGAGAGTTTAAGATGAAACTCTTCAAAAATGTCGTTGTCATCCATTCGAAGGTTTTTCAAATCGGACGTAAGAGTTTGAAGTCCAGCTTCTTTCTCTGAAGTGTTTCCTTCGAATACGATTTGAAGATTATCCCAAGCTTCTTTCGAAGTTTGACATGTTGATACATGATGTTGTAGATCACGACTTACAGTATGTATTATAGTATTCAAGCTTCTTTCGTTTGAAAAATATACTAAGCGTTTAAACTCAGTTTCTGAATTTTCTGTCTTTGGACGAATATAACCATCGATGACTAATAGCAAAGTATTAAAGTATCGTGATTGAAGAAAAGATCTCATAGAATATTTCCACCATAGATAGTTTGTTCCGTCAAATCTTGGCAGTACGTTAACTGAAGTCGATTCATGAGAGCTCGAGTTCATTCTTATAGGTTGGATCGCACCAAACATAGATTGTTAGATCTTTTCGTGTTTGCCTGCTCTGATACCAATTGAAAAGGCGAGGGTACCCAAATATACCTCAAGCTAAAACTTTTCCTACCTATAAGTCCTTTCTCCGAAAGTGATTGTCTATGGACTGAGTCGAGATAATACAACTAATCGGTTCACACTTCGTGTGATCTTCTATGGATACGAGATCGACATAATACAACAACGAAGTATGTTTACTTGATAAGAGGTTCGGATTTAACCAAACACAATAGTATTGCTATCAAGTAAATAGGAATTAACGTTTGTGTAATTTACTTTAATTATAATAAAACAATTATAATGCCGAAAATAAAAGTAAATGACACAGCAAGATTTGGTTAACGAGGAAACCGCAAATGTAGAAAAACCCCGGGACCTTATCCAGAATTGAATACTCTCAGGATTAAGCCGCTACACAAAATTAAACCAAATTCGTATAATTGAGACCAAGCAACTAAACCTATAGTTCACCTAGTTCCGTCTGTATTCCCACGCCTCCAACTTATGAATAAGTCACGTACTTGGAACAATTCCTTTGGTTCGTATTCCAAACAGTAAAGGAACAACAAATCTGTTTGGTAGCAACTCTCTTCAACCAAGTGATGTGAGTTCGACAAAGGCTCTTTTGTTTATCTCAATAAACTCCTTCGTCAGGTTCTTAGATTTATCTTATTCTCAACTACCAAAGGTAATTGTTAAGATTTTGCAATCAATACTTTTAATCACAGATAATTGTATTGATGCCGATCTACACAACTAATCAATCCAATCTACCACAAGGATAAACCGATTATAGTTGGATCCTCTATACCGAAACAAGTATTGTGCACACCAAAGATTATGAACCCCAAATCAGAAATCTTCAATATCTTCTTTGTCTTCAAATCTTCTTAGATCTTCATTAAATACCTGCACACAACAACTTGAATCTCTTGTGATCAATCACGCACGGAAAGGAGTCTGTTAACAATGGATTATCACAAGATGTCTTTAGATCAACAAACAGTCTAAATATCCCTGTCGAAACTTCGATCTAGTTTGAGTGAATCTTATATCAGAAGAGAAGATTCTCAAGCATAAACAAACTAGGTGCAATCAAAGTTCAACCACTGTTAGTCAATCAAATCAATCGAAAACACAAGATAAACCGCAATTATCTAGTTTCCCACCAACGCTACTAATAGAGCTTCTCAATCCCAAAGAAGACTTTAAACTGAGCGGTTGTAAGAGATTTCGCCTAATTAGGTTACTCTCCTTTCCGAATAGGCGGCTTCACCAGTAACAAGACAACCGAGGAAGTTTGCTGTCACGAAGGATTAGTTTGCTAGAAATGCAAACTTCAAGTATTTATAGAAAAGGAAGTTTGGACACCAAGGAATTTCCAAAACCGAAAATATTCTCAAGATATGCAATATATTCCAAATTCGGTTTCCATAATTCCTGGAAATGCTCTGTCTAAAATAATGACCGAAAATCTCTTTGTAAAATCTTTAACTAGTAAATGCACATTACTAATTCTCGTTTTCCTAAAATAAAATTAAAAACCTTAAATAAAAGATTTTTAACTTATTTATATTTCGATCCTGGGATTTTCTTCCTTTATCTATTAAGGAATAACTTTGAACAATTAAAGATAAGCGTTACAACACATGTTCAAAGTATGTCGACATCTTTACTCTGTAAGTCCTCTTTCATACTTACAATCTTGAAACCGATTTGACACATCTCCAAACAAGTTTAGAATTGGTTCATCTGACTTTCAAGAACTATGTGATTGATCAAGAACACTCAATCACAAATCATGGGTTTAACGGTTCTACCAAAAAAAGTTTCGGTTCTACCTCCATGTTAGTACTGTGCATAGTTACCCTAGCTTTCCAAAATTCGGTTGACTAGGTACTAAGATCGGTTCCCCACATATATATGGTATCTAAGTTGAATGTGTTGCATATGTCCATAGTATCGGTTTCCCTTTGCCTAAAAACGTGTTGCGCATGTCCATAAGATCGGTTCCCCTTTCTGCTAAACCATGCTGCACCTCATACAAGGTTCGATTCCCCTTTGTGATGTATTGCACCTCTTACTAGGATCAGTTCCCCTTTACCCAGAGTCGGTCTTACACAAAATCACAAACTCGATCATACCATCTCAGGTGATTACTTAAGATCAGTTTCACTAATAAAAGTCATACCAATACATAAGTCAGGCCTTTGTGAATAGTTTTACCAAGAACACAAAGTTTAATGGTAATCACAATAACATTGTTTCCTAGGATGAAATCCTCACCTTATACCCATATATAATCACAATAGCATTTAAACGATTATGTCGATGTCTTATCTACAAAGTTTAATGGTTAAGCAATAAACCTCGTATTGTATTCCTTAATACTATGTCTATCTAGAGTGTTCATGCTTCACAGTTTTATTTTTAATATGCACGAATTGAAAGATACGTTAGGGAATGAAACAGTTCAAGTCAAATATCACTAACCTCAAGTGGAAGGATGATGTTGTCGTTGCAGCTTTTTACTTCTTCAAGTCTTCGCAATACTTGTAATGTCTCATATCCTAATACTTTCAAGCTAACCTATACGAAGTTGACTCTAGTACATAATCAAGCGACTCTTTAAATGAGTTTTGATTCACTGAAATATGACAACCAAACTTGACATACCAACGCTTGGTGGGTTCAACCGAGCTATGCTCTAACAGAATAAATACATGGTGTTGTGAATCTGAATGCTGCAGTGGTGTTTGTTGCGGTGCTGTTATGGGATTTATGGAAAAATGGTTGGATATGCACTGGTGTTGATAATGAATGACTCGAATTAATGGTGTTGAAGTCGTTGTTGTTTATGAAGCTACAGGTGATGATCAATTATTGTTGTTTATATGTTTTTATGGGACCAATTGTTGTTGTTGACCCAATATTTTATGAGATCAACTATTGTTGTTGATCCGATCAACTCCTATTATTGACATTATTTCCTTGGATTAGTATAATCATGCTTGTAGTTTAAATCATGTAAATTTCTTCCAATGTTGAACTTGTGGTGCAATGGTAGCATGACTGACCCCATGTCAGATGATGTGTGTTCGACTCATGCCAAGTTTACTCCATTTACATGGATCAACTTCTACTGTTGATCCTTTTTTTTTGGATCAGCTACCATTGTTGATCCCCTAAATTGGATCAACTTCTACTATTGGTTCTATTTTTATTTGGATCAACTACTGTTGTTGATACAAAAATATCTGAACCAGTGGTGGCCGCGACGGCGACGGTGGTGGGGCGGCGGTGGCGGCGGCGGCGGACTAGTGGTGGCGGCGGCAACGGACTAGTGGTTGCGGAGGACTGGAGGTGGTGTAATGGTGGTGGTGAAGGAGTGGTGGTGGAATATTAATGGTGGTGGCGGTTGGTAGGTGGTGGTTGTTGAACGGTGGTGGTGGAATGGTAGTTGAATGTTGGTGGTGATGGTGCTAGTAGTGGTGGTGAAGTGGTAGAGGAAGAAATTTGTTCCATTTTGAAATAAAGAAAAATATTATATGAGTGAGGGTATTAAGGTAATCTAATTTTAAATGGATATAGTTATTAAGAAGTATGGATATATTTATTGTTGTATAAGGATATATTTATTGGGTGTCAAAAGTAAGGACATATAAATAACGTACCCTTGAAACAACAAAAGAAAACAAAACTCTTTTTCCTATCACTTTTAGTACCTTCTTCTCATAGTCTTATTTATACAAGAAAAAGATAATAAAAGCATTAGATTTATTATTCTTGGAAATAGATGTTTGTACTTGCAACAAAATTTGTGGATTGCTATTTGAGGTATGGGTTTCTACCTAATACAAAAATCAAAACCTATTTTATCATTATAATTATATTGATTTCTTTTGATTTTCTTGTTAATAATCATGGTGTTTGTTTTAAAATTTATTATGTTATTTTGTATAAACTGATTCACTTACAAAATTATATGTATTGATTAATTACTAATCATTATGGTTAATTTTTCAAGATTTTGATTTTAAACATTATATCTAGGTAATACCTTTTTTTTAATTATTAGTATAAAAGTATATTAATGCATAATTATTAAGTTGTGGTTTTTGAAAGCTACAATGGTGTATTATATATATTAGTGAACAAAATTGAGTTTAGATTTGCGAAAGTGAGTTTAATGCATTAGTGAATGGATCTTACTTCGATTAAGTTTTTGGGATTCTCAACATGGTTTGGTGCGTGTGGGATTAAATGCACTTATTTGAAATGAGTTATAGAAAAATATATATGTTTGTTGCTGAAATGTCAGGTCTTTATGGCATCCCACCACTGGTGGCTACCCTGGGAAGAATGTCCGGTGAACAGTAATGGTTTATTACCGAAATAACTATGACATCTAGATTAAAAATCATTTGAATAAAGAAAAAGAAGACTGTTCGGGGAATAGTAGTGGTTTGTTTACCGGAATAACTATGACAACTAGATTAATGATCTTGATTTTAAGGTTGAAGATTTGAGTAAGAAAGTGTTAAATATTTATGGTTAAAATGGCGTAAGTATTATTGCCAATTTTTATGCATGGTTTAAATTATGGTATCGGTTGCATGTGTTTGATTTTCGATGCATTCTATTATTTTTGGAAACTTCCTACTGGGTTGTGGTTTGCTCACCCCTTTTCCTCCCTTTTTCCCAGAGAATAAATAAACACTAGCCGTAAAAGAAATTATTCTTTATATTCATGAGGATTTGGTGTTTGCGCATTTTGAATTAAACAAGAGTGTTGGTTTGTTTTAATATACTTTGATTTTGTAATTATTATTTTACAGTTTTGTAATTTTAAAAGTAATATTATATTTTATTTTATAAATATCATTTGAGTTGAGTTTTGTATTTCACTAAAATCTTTTGGAACGAAAAATCTGGTCCTACACGAATGGCGGTCCGGAAATTTGGACTTGCTAGCTAGATCGGAATTGACCCACAAGTTCGAATCCGTGTCTGCTGGAAGTCCGAAAACCCGGGCTGTCACAAGAAAGAAGATTATGCACCCGCATAATTATCGATATTTTTGATCAGAAAAGAGGATATATATTTAAAAAAGAGGATTTACAAAAGACTACCAAAGGTAGTCAGTGAGGGAAAAAAAGTAGCATTACAGGAACAGAGTATCCCAATCATTTATAACAGAACTAGAAAACTTCACGTGAAATTGCACAAAGAAGAATTGAGGTTTTAACTTCATTACCCAGATCATCTGTTGGAAAATAGACACTAAAACAGGGTGAAGAAAAGAATATTGTATTAGGGTTCAAGGCTCTAATGAAAGATTCTTTTCGACAATTATTCGACCCTTTCCCAATTGAATTGGCGAGTACAAACAGGTCAATGAATATCGCCGTCAGGATACTTGAAGCCCCACAACAGTTGTTGGATTCAAAGCTTGTACGACCTTGATCCAACCAAGAACACACTGGTTTTGATACTGATGATGCTTGTAAGAAAGAAAACAAAGAAAGTTGAGAGATGTTTTTTGAATGAAAACAAGTCTCATATTTAAAGAGAAAATCACACCCTTTGGAGATGACTCTTCAACTATACAGGCATCTTTTCAGAGTGAACAGGCGCGTCTCTTCCTTCAATGCGTCCATTGGTGAAACGAGTTTTCTGTTCAGTTTTCTAACTGACAATGGGAACCCTAGAACAGCCTAAATGCCTTCAATTCAAGGGTTTATTGAAAATATCTAGCATCATCGGCTGTTTTAAAGAAGTGATTTACATCAAAGGTACGGCTGTTGCGTTCCTTCCACAAGGACCAGAAAATTGCAGCAAAAATTAATCTCCAGATTATAGTTTCCATTGTGTGAAAAATTAGTATTGTGCCAGCAAAGAGCTAACTGCATTACCGAACGAGGAATGACCCAAGCACAACAAGAGTTGGCTAGCAGTAAAGACCAAACTAAGAATGCAACTTTGCAGAGAAAGAGGAGATGCTCTTGAGTATCGATATAAGCTATGTGTATCAAATGGTTAGCTCAAAAACAATGGTTAAGTTATCTGGAAACCATCAAGGAATCATGGAGTTCAGTAATTCTCAAAAACTAAATGAGTTCATGGACTGCCCAAAACAATTTGTGAACAAATTGTCATCATAATGTTCATAGACTTTTCATATTTAAAAGTTTATGGACTGTCCAAATTAGTTCTTTATTTAAGCTATAAAAAGCGTCCAAGAAATTCTTATAAGCAATCAAAATTTACGTACTGACCAAACCAGTTTGTATATTTGAGGATTCAAAAATGTCCAGAAACACTTTTCTTTTTAATTTCAAGACATCCATAATAAATTAGTAATTATCTCATCACACCAATAAAAAACCAAGGGGTGGGAAATCAATCTCAAAACAAAAATAATTAACAAACCAGAGTTCTTTTTCCTCATTTAATTGGGGACCCTAAAAACTAATTAGGGGCTTTGTCATTTTATTTGCACCCCAAATTATTCAGAGACGTATTAAACCGACTGTGAAAATATTGTTTTACCCTTGACTAAACCTAAATCTTAAAAATCATTTAACCCTTAATTAAAAACTCTAATTAGGCCCCCAATTCATTTTTATTCTAAACCTAAAACCAAAAATCAGTTCTCCTATTCCTTTCATTTTCTTCTCCTCCCCTTTCTCTTCTCCACCACCATTGGCAACCCTGTGAAGAAAAAAAAATCTTCACCCGATTCATCGCGTAATCGTCGATGCGAAAACTTTAGTCGACAATTAACCTCTTCTACAAACATGGCTCGTACCAAGCAGACCGTTAGATTATCGATTAAGCACCCTAATAACCCTAATGTTGTTGAAGTAATAAAAAGAAACGAAAGAAAGGTTTCTGTGAGGAAAACCAAAAAAATCAAATCAATCGAAGCCGGAGGAAGATATGGCTCCAATTAGAAGGTACTTGAACTTAAACCCACCTTTTATTCGTTTTTTTCTTGAGTTTTGATTGTGAAATTGAGTTTGGCAACTGAAAATTTGCAGTTACACTGAATGGGTCGTTATTGTCGAATTGATAAACCATAACGATTTTTTATTTACATGTGGATTCTATTAAAAATCGTTAGTGTATTATGTTGAAGATGACGACCCTAATTCTGCTACTTCAACATTTTTTGCCATAGAATAGAGTCGTTACTCTATAATAGAAACTTCTGACGATCCTTATATGACGACCCTTTTTTACTGGTTAACGACTCTAGATGGAACTCGAACAACCTTCTGTTTCAAAAAATGATAGTGTCGTCATCTTAGGTCCCATAGATTTATCATTTAGCTATATGCTCTAGAGTCATCATCCCAATCGTCATTTCCTTTTTGACGACCCATTGTTAAACAATAACGACTCTGTAAGATAAATTACAACCTCTTTGTCTAAATAATTGGAAGGGTCGTCATCTGTAATTGGTAGAGCCATCATTATCTGATATAGAATCGTCATAAAATAACTTAGAGTCGTCATATTTTCTTGAAGGGTCGTTTGCTTTAAAGATTATCCCATTGATGACCCTTTAACTGGTATCATAGAAATGATATCTTATTGGTTCCTTTTTCTCCTTGGACAATTGTACCAAGACCAAAGAAAAGTTTCCATGATAATTCCTCCTTCAAGACCTCCCTACCACGAAGGATACTTAATTGTCGGTCCATTACGCGGAAAAAAGACGGGTGAGGTAGCCTTTTCTATCAGCGAACCAAGAGACAAAGGTAATGAGTTGTAGGACTCGTCAGATTCATCCTATCCTATTATTTCTGCTAACGGTAGCGATGAAGAAGAATATGATATAGAAGAAGAACTTCCGGTATGAGGTGAAGAAGAAGAGAGTGATAATGATGTTGAAGATAATGGTAGTGGTGATGATTCTGATGATAGTGAGGTTGATGGTAATGGTGGTGATGAGGAGGATAAAGAGGATGAAGGTAATGATGCTGGTGATAATGAGGAGGAAGAGGATAAAGGTAATGATTTTGGTGATAAGGAGGAGGAAGAAGATGAAGGTAATAATGATGGTGACAATGATGAGGAGTAAGAGGATGAACAGTCAAAGCCGACACGGGTACGGAAGGATGGAAAGGAAATTGCATCCAGCGCGAGACACATTCCCCCATTCATTTGCAGCTGGAACGTCTTCGCAGTGGTAAATCCATAGGAGAACCAAGAGGTGGTTGCGAAGTTCTATTTGGATATCCCAGATCGTGGGATCGTACCATCTATGAGACAATCGTAATCCCAACTTTGCGTGTTATTTGATTAGTTGATGTTAACTTTCTAATTTTTTTTTATATTTACTTGTTTCTTTTTTGTAGGATCATAAGAATGCCACACGTCTTTTCAGGAACCAATTTAAGAGAATGAAACTGTGGCCGCTAGAAGGTGAATGTGCAAGAGTTAGAGATTATGTTGAAAACTCCGGTTTATTTAATGTCGTTCTGAACTCTGTGATTGTGTATGACAAGGTCGCAATATCTAGTTTTTGTGAGAGGTATTACAGTGAAGTCGACACATTCTAATTCCCTTTTAGAGAGATGACTGTGACTCATGATGATGCAGAACAGATATTAGGGCTGCAGGTCGAAGGTAAATCCACCAATGACAAGTTTAAGAAAATGCTTAGTTGGGAAAGAATTTATGAATCGACCAGGAACTTGTTTGGCTGGGATAAAGAGACGACTGATGGCCTTTTCGTGCCGGGAAAGAAATACCCAAAGAAGGAGTTCAGACTTGTAGAAATAAGGAAAATGTATGCTGGGTCATTGATCAAAGATGGAGAAAATTGTGGCCTCCTCTCTGAAACAGAAGTTCGTGCTTTGGCAGCTGCATATTTGTTGTACGTCCTTGCGTCGGTTGTATTTCCAGCCAACAAAGGTAACAGGGTCAGCGTCAACCTACTTCATCTTTTGGATCCTTTAGAAGAAGTGAAAACGTACTCTTGGGGGACTTCCATAGTAGCACATTTGAATGGTCAGCTTTCCCAGGCATCTCGGGAACAAACTTCTCAAATTAATGGGAATTTGGCTCTACTCCGGGTATTTGGATTTATGAAAGTTGTCTTCTTTGTGTACATTTTTTCCTTGAATATTTTTATGTTTATTGGATTTTTTTAATTTTTTCAACTTTGCTTGTTATAGATGTGAATTTACGATCATTTCCCCTCATTGTTCAAAGATAATGAAGATGTGCAACTCAACCCAGAATGGAGCAATCCTAATTCAAGAGGAACCCGATACTTGTTCACTAGGTCTCAGGATAAGGAACAAACTAACGCGTTGTTAGAAATGCGCCAAAAATTGGACAACATCACAGCGAAAGAGGTAATCTTTGATCCGTACAAGAATGGTAGAGTTGGCACAATGGAAGATGTCGTGTATTACCATGGACCTCTGTTTTACCCTTACGGATTTTCAATGTATAGTCCACTGAGAATCATGCGTCAACTTGGGTTTATTCAAGATTCACCCGATGATGACTATGTACCTACGTTCAAGCACAAGTTAGACAAATGCGAGGCTGACGTGTCAGGCATGAAGGTGGTTTACGAACCTGAACCTGATACCATGCATTGGAATACTAAACACTCTAGGCTAGATGACACTAGAGACGATTCTACCATTCTTAAGCTTGTGGTGAGTATTTATTTTCGTAATTGTGTTATTCATATACATACAAATATAAGTTTGTTAATGTGAATTTGTATTTGAATGCAAATAGAGGGAACGAATGAAGCTTTTTGTCAAGGCATTGTATTGCTCGGCTGACAAAGGGGAAGTATTCGATTATGACAAACAACATCGGTATGTTGATTACTGCAGACATGTTGAAAATCCCAATGCAAAGAAAATTTTTAGTGAGATGGATAAGGTAGGTAAGATGACCAGGAAAACACGTAGCCAACTAAGAGAAGAACGTGTTGAACAGGGACAAGGTAGCCAACCTCATGATGAACAAGGCAATAGAGAAGATGGTGGTTCCTTAGGGGGCAGTAGAAGTCAGGGTCCTAAGAGAAGCCGAAAATCATCAAATCAGGGAGGTCAAAGTGGTTGAGGCGGAGGTCGAGGTGGTGGTCCTGAGTGAGGAGATGTTACTGTCGACTTGAACTTATATTTCTTTAACTTTTCTTAGATGCAACTATTTTTTGTAATAGATACTAGGGTTTTGGTTTGAATAGTTTGTTGAAACTATTTTGCTTTCCTAATATTTTATAACGATGTTTAGAAGTTTCTTTGTTTAATTGTTTGTTAGAATGAATAAGGACTATGAAGCTGACAAGATGAATACTGTGGCAGCGTAAGGGTCGTCAACTGTATATTTAGCAGAATAACGACCCGAAAGCTGACAAGTTGAAATATTCCATCTCAGTCCTAGAGTCGTTAAGGATGACGACTCTAAACCTAACAAATTAATTTTGTTTTTCAGCCTTAGAGTCGTCAGCTTGATATTTAGAGCCAAATAACGACTCCTTCATAACAAAACTTCCAGGAGATACCTAAAAAAAATTAGTGCAAGGGTCGTCAACCTTATAATTATGCATGAATGACTCTACCTATCAAACAAGGATCGTCACTACATAGATTTAAGGTGTTGAAGACCCTTTGTAGAAACTTTGAATTGGAAGGAAAAAGTCCATGGATTTCATTAAGAAGATAACATTACATCAATCTCGCATTACAAAAGAGCTAGTATGGGTAATCTGGAATCTGACACATCAAGTATTCGTCAATAAACCTTCTTGCACGTCGATACAACGTTGTATATTCTTTGTGGTGAATGATCTTAGTTTCCCCATTACGAATTTTCCATAACCCATTGAAACGTTCTAGCTGAAATTAAACGATGAATCTTAAACGTTAGTAACTTTTAATGATGACAAAAGTAAAAATATTATCGGATTACTCACTTTCCCCTAAGAGGAGCTCTGGATGATGGTCGTACACCATATTTCTAACTTTTACGTACTCTCGCATTGCACTTTTAATGTAGTTGAATCGAAATGCCAAGTCTCTCCATTTGTGGTTATTAGTGTTAGAGCACTGCTCGGTCGAACTCGCATGCGTTGCTATCTTAAGCATGTTTGTCAATGTTAGTGACCAAAACTATAAGTCTTGATTTCTAATCTACTTATAGCTAAGTCTCGGACTAGGATAGAAAGTGTAGTTGAGCTCAAGACTCCATGGTGATCATCATACAAAAACGAAGAACTACTGAAGGAACTGGTGGAACTTCATCGACTAAAAGGTATGTGGAGACTTGAACTTATCTATCAATCAAAAGTCTATCTACTCTATCTCCTATCTTGAGACAAAAGTAGTATTGCTAAATAGACTTTGATTATACACATTTTCTATTTCGAGCCGAGTTTATCTCGCTTATCTATTTCTCGAAATATGTGTTGGTAAGCTTTCGCTTTGGCCAAGTTCATCTTTACTAGTGACGAAAGTCATATTAGTTTCAATTATTTGAAAATCGCTTTGACGAAAAATAGCTTGTGAACAACAACTATATAACGTCCTCTAAGAATGTTTCAATGATTGAAATGAGAGTTTAGAATATATAACCTTGGAAGGATATAAACATTGTGTGGTAACACATACGTGTGTAAGTCCTTATTCCACGAACCAAAGTATGCGTACTTTGCTGCTCAGGAAAACCGGAACTAAAGTCCGCGTACCAGTACGCGCACTGCCGGAAGTTCACGTCCCGTGAATTTCTGCTGGAGTTTGTGAACTGAAAACAAACTTATTCCGGGTACTTAAGTCCACGTACTAGTATGCGTACTTAAGTTGGTTATTTTCTAAAAACGATTATTCGTGAACTTAAATTTTATATAAACTAAGGAATGCATACTTGCAAACCGTGGCTATAAAGTTCATGAATTGATTCGAGTGAATCAAATCGTTTTTGCTTCGGTTGTGTCTTGTATACTTCTGTAATATCTAAGCAATTGAAAAACTCTCTAACTAGTTCATTTGAGTCATTTGAACTAGTTGTGGTAGAGAAGAATATGGTTGATATGTAAGTGCTCATATGGCTAACCATTTGGTTAACTACTGTTGAACCAACTAAGTGTACATGTTTGGGTACGGTTACACAAACCTAAATAAATGTGCATTTCATTTGTGTGTAACAAGCTAAGAAATTTTGTTGGGTGGGGCACTATGAAAATTTTTCATGTACATAGAATTCTCGTTGGGTGGGGTACTACAGAAATTTTGTTTTACACCTTAAATAATCTTGTTCTTGTTGTAAGTGAGCCATTTTTATTAGAAAACATTTCTTCTTTTAACAGTTTTATCATAATTTGAATTTTTATCTTCTTAACAATTTTTCATTTTGATGGTGATTCAAGTTTAAGTTACGCTTGATTATTTAATTCTATCATTTTGATGATGTTAAAGCACTACTCGGTCGAACTCGCATGCGTTTCTATCTCAAGCATGTTTGTCAATGTTAGTGATCAAAACTATAAGTCTTGATTTCTAGTCTACTTATAGCTAAGTCTCGGACTAGTGTAGTTGAGCTCTAGACTCCATGGCGATCATCATACAAAGACGAAGAACTACTCAAGGAACTGGTGGAACTTCATCGACTAAAAGGTATGTGGAGACTTGAACTTATGTATCACCCGAAAGTCTATCTACTCTATCTCCAATCTTGAGACAAAAGTCGTATTGCTATATAGACTATGATTATACACATTTGCTATTTCGAGCCGATTTTATCTCGCTTATCTATTTCTCGAAACATGTGTTGGTAAGCTTTCGCTTTGGCCAAGTTCATCTCTACTGGTGACAAAGGTCATATTAAGTTTCAATTACTTCAAAATTTCTTTGACGAAAAATGGTTTGTGAATAACAAATATATAAAGTCCTCTAAGAATGTGTCAATGATTGAAATGGGAGTTTAGAATATATAACCATTGTTGGATATAAACATTGTGTGATAACTCATACGTGTGTAAGTCCTTATTCCTTGAACCAAAGCATGCGTACTTTGCTGATCAGGAAAACCGGAACTAAAGTCCGCGTACCAGTACGCGCACCATCGGAAGCTCACGTCCCGTGAAAATCTGCTGGAGTTTGTAAACTGAAAACAAACTTATTCCGGGTAATTAAGTTCGCGTACTTAGGTTGGTTATTTTCTAAAAACGATTATTCGTGAACTTAAACTTATATAAACTAAGGAATGCATATTTACAAACCGTGGCTATAAAGTTCATGAATCGGTTCGAGTGAATCAAATTGTTTTTGCTTCGATTGTGTCTTGTATACTTCTATAAGATCTAAGCAATTGAAAAACTCTCTAACTAGTTCATTTGAGTCATTTGAACTAGTTATGGTAAAGAAGAATATGGTTGATATGAAAGTGCTCATATGGCTAACCATTTGGTTAACTACTGTTGAACCAACTAAATGTACATGTTTGGGTACGGTTACACAAACCTAAAACGTGCATTTCATTTTTGTGTAACAAGATAAGTTTCGATCTAACGGTTGAAATATATTAGCTTGAATCTAATCAGGTTTTCATCTAACGGTGAATATTGAATGCTTTGTTACCAAGGTAACTTAGATTGCAAACCCTGATTTGAAAGTCTATATAAAGGAGTACTCTAGAAACTGGTAAACCTAATCCCCACACCTTCTGTGTGATACTAGTTGTATTAGCTACATTCGATTCTCCTTTAACCTTAGGTTTCTTCTCGAGACCCTGTAGGTTAACGACTTGAAGAGTTCATTGGGATTGTGAAGCCAGACCCAACTATTTTATTTGTAGTTGCGTGATCTGATCTTGCTGTTTCTATCGTGTTTGAGTACAATCGTAAGATTGGCTTGAGATTGATTTCTCCGATAGGCAGGATATAAAAGAAGTCAGAAACACCTTCGTCTCATCGCTTGTGATTCCGCAATATCTTATTTCGCTATTCGATTAAGATTATTGTGAGGTGATTGATAATTCTAGGTTGTTCTTCGGGAATATAAGTCCGCATTATCAGTTGGTTCCTGTTCACCTTGATTTATCAAAAGACGGAACAAAAAACTCGTACGTATTTCTGTGGGAGACAGATTTATCTATTACCGTAGACTTTTCTGTGTGATACAGATTTGTTTATTAAAGTCTTCGACTTTGGGTCATAGCAACTCTTAGTTGTGGGTGAGATCAGCTAAGGGAATCAAGTGTGTAGTATCTTGTTGGGATCGGAGACGTAAAAAGCGCAACTGTACCTTTGATCAGTGTGAGATTGATTGGGGTTCAACTACAGTCCAGACCGAAGTTAGTTTGTAGTAGGCTAGTGTCCGTAGCGGCTTAATACAATATGTGTTCAATCTGGACTAGGTCCCGGGGTTTTTCTGCATTTGCGGTTTCCTCGTTAACAAAACTTCTGATGTCTGTGTTATTTCTTTTCCACATTATATTTTTTTATATAATTGAAATATCACAGGTTGTGCGTTGAATCGATCAATTGGGAAATCCAACCTTTGGTTGTTGATTGAAATTGATTGATCCTTGAACATTGGTCTTTGGTACCGTTCAAGTGATTTCTCTTGTATTCAATTAGACTCGCAGATTTCTATTTGCTTGAGTAAGTATTGAATTGAGAAAGTGATATATAAGTCTTTGATTTACTTTTATTAAGATTGAGTCTGACGGTCTAGTCGATTCTATTAAAAGTATATTGGAGTTAGTCCATACAGATTGCTAAGCGAAATATTGGGTGTGTTTGTTAGACCCCCCGCTTTTTCAATTGATATCATAGCAGGCAAACATGTTTAAAGACCTTAAAAGTCTGTGTTTGTAGCGACCTGACTTTATGGACAGGAATTCTATCTCCATAAACGCACCACCAGTCTTCGATGGCTCAAACTACTTATGGTGGAAAATTGCTATGCGTGCTTTTCTTAAAGCTCGTGATTTTCAAACATGGGTATGTGTTGTTAATGGCTATGATCCTTCGGTAAATACAGAAGGCAATGTATCTATACCTAAGGATATTGGTAGATATAGTCCAGAAGAAATTCTTGCTGCAAAAAAAAAGTCTGACGGATTAAATGCTATCATACATGCCATTACCCCAGATCTTCAGCACCATGTGACTATGTGCACTAAGTCTAAAGAAGACTGGGATATCTTAGAAACCGTATTTGAAGGAAATACCAGTGAGAAATAAGCTAGGCTTCAAAACCTAAATTCTTATTGGGAAAACCTTCGTATGGTACATGAAGAATCATTTGATGAGTTTAATCACAAAGTGTCTGAAATTATTAATGCATCTTTTGCATTGGGTAAGACTATTCCTGAAAAGGACATTGTGATGAAAATTCTCAGATCTCTGCCATCTAGATACGATTCTAAGAAGCATGCCATCGTTGAAGGGAATAATCTCGCAACGCTATCCAGAAATACGTTGTTTGGGAAGCTAAAGATCTTTGATCATGAGCATACGTCTGTTAGAGTATTGCTCGGTCGAACTCGCATGTGTTGCTATCTCAAGCATGTTTTTCAAGTTTAGTTGTCAAAACTATATGTCGTGATTTCTAGACTACTTATGGCTAAGTCTAGGTTTAGGACAGTTTAGTGTAGTTGAGCTCCAGACTCCATGGTGATCATCTTACGAAGACGAAGAACTACTCAAGGAACCAGTGGAAATTCATCCGACTAAAAGGTATGTGGATACTTGAACTTATCTATCACTCAAAAGTCTATCTACTCTATCTCCTACTCTTGAGACAAAGTCGTATAAGTATGATAGCTTTAATACATACACATTTGCTATTTCGAGCCGAGTTTACTCGCCTATATTTTTCTCGAAATATGTGTTGGTAAGTTTTTGCTTTAACCACTTTTCATCTTAACATGTGACGAAAGTCATGATGACGTTTCAATCTTGAAAATAGCTTTGATGACGATAGTTGTGAATAGCGACTATTATAACATTATAGAAGAACGTTTCAATGATTGAGATGTAGAGTTGAGATTACGTAACCAACTATGGATATAAGCATATATAGTGTGTTCGCACATTAGTGTATAAATCCATGTGCCGGAAACCAAGTGTATGCATATGTGTGCATACGGTATTGGTGAAGGAGACAGGTTGGGTACGCGTACCAGCGGAAGTTTTTGAACCGAAAATTTCTGCTGAGTTTGTAAGTTTGCAAACTGTTAAACCAGTCACCTTAGGTACGCGTACCCACGAAAGTTTTAGACCGAAAATTTCTGCTGAGTTTCTAAACTCAAATCCGATAGCTACGGTACACGTACCCGTACGTGTATCCAAGCTGGTTATATTTCTCAAATCAGAAGTTCATGAACTTAAACAATAAATCAATAAGGAATACAATCTTTGCAAACCGTGGCTATATTGTTCATGAATTGATTCAAGTAAATCAAACCGATTTTGTTTCAATTGTGTCTATTCTGAAAGACCTAAGCAATTGAACAAATCTTCAACTAGTTCTTATGAGTCATTTGAACTAGTTATGTGAAGAAGATGAATACAGTTAATATGAAAGTACTCATATGGCTAACCATTGGTTAACTATTTGTGAACCAACTAAGTGTACACGTTTAGGTACGGTTACTCAAACCTAAATGAAATACATTTTATTTGTGTGTGAAAAGCTAAGTTTTGATCTAACGGTTGAAAGATATTAGCTTGGTTAAATCAGGTTTTTCATTTAACGGTGAATATTGAATGCTTTGTTACCAAGGTAACTAAGATTGCAAACCCTGATTTGAAAACTATATAAAGGAGACATCTAGCAACTGGAAAACGGATCCCCACACCTCCTGTGTGATATTAGTTGCTTTTTCTAGAGTTGGTTCTCCTTTAACCTTAGGTTTCTTCTCGAGACCTTGTAGGTTAACGACTGAAAGACTTCATTGGGATTGTGAAGCCAGGCGAAACTACTTCTCTTGTAGTTGAGCGATCTGATCTTGCCATTTTCTATCGTACGATTTCAATTAAGTAATTGACTTGAGATTATATCTCCGATGGGGCAAGATAAAAAAAAATCACAAACATCTTCGTCTCATCGTTTGTGATTCCACGATATCTAGTTTCACTACCATAAGATTTAGATTATTGTAAGTTGATTGATAATTCTAGGCTGTTCTTCGGGAATATAAGTCCGGGTTATCAATTGGTTCCTGTTCACCTTGATTTTATCAAAAGACAGAACAAAACTTTTAGGTTTATCTGTGGGAGACAGATTTATCTATCATCATAGACTTTTCTGTGTGATACAAATTTGTTTATTAAATTCTTCGACTTTGGGTTGTAGCAGCTCTTGGTTGTGGGTGAGATCAGCCAAGGGAATCAAGTGCGTAGTATCCTGATGGGATCAGAGACATAAGGAGCGCAATTGTACCTTGAATCAGTGTGAACATAAACTCAGCCTGGACAGAAACAAAATTTTACATAATCCGTGAAGATCCAGGATATTATATGATTCTTAGATGTACGTGGATTCATGTTGGAAAGGTAACCCCAACACCTTCAACTTCAGTTGCACATTTTTCCGTTGATGAAAGCTCTGATTCGGAAGAAGAAATAGAGGATACTCCACCGTTTGAGTATCTAAAGGAAATCAAAGCCTTGACGGAACTGACACAAAATCCTGAAGAAAATGTAAATGCTTTCATCAAAAGGTTTCACGGTCAGGCAAGTCTTATTCCTCCTCATGTGTCCATAGTGTCAGTTTTCAAATATGCTGCTTTGGTTCGAGGGCTCTACTCCACCAACAACTTAGCAATTGAAAAATGCTACGAATGGATAACCTCGTCTCAGCAATATTTCACCAAATGGTTAAGTCCAGGGCTTCTTCAAATTGAGCATACTATCGGAAAGCTTATTGCTGAGGACATAGCCAAACATGACAAACAATATCTCAAATACTCTCCTCTGCATGAATGTCCATACATACCACAACCATGGAACTCTACTACACGAGGAATTCTGAATCAGCAGAAGATGTTCAGAGCACGGACGGCCAAGCTTAACAAGTTCCAAGAAGGAGATTTAGTTCTCAAAGAAACTAAGCGTAATTCTCATTCTGCAAAGAATTCCAACTGGGAAGGACCTTTTATGATCTCTAGGCATGTTGCTGGTGGGTACCACAGATTGATCAACATGGATGGCAAGTCGAACGTGGCAATAATACATGAGAATTGGCTCAAAGCATTTGATGCGTGAGATTATTGGATATTTGAGGTATTCGGTTTCAAGACATGGACGTCTCTAAATACCTGAATTTGGCTTTTAGAATTTTCTTTCACTGTATTTCAATTTCCTCCAAAATGTTTGCAATACTTGCATCCAGTAGTTTAAATTCAGCAATTTATCAAAATTCAGTTTACTTAAAGAAAATCTCTGTCAGATCCAAAGAAAATCCTCAATCATTTACTTATCCAAAATCAATAAAAACCAGAAATAAAACCTCACATCTCTCAGAAGTTCAAAAGTTCAAGAGATTATGGAAAAGAAATCAAAGAAAATCAGCAAAGAAGGATTTTTGCTCCTCCGCATCCTTCAGGACTTGTGAAGCCGCCTTCTCCATGTTCAATTCTTCAGTCATCCGAGCGATCTTCTCTTCTTTCTCCATCACAGCATCATTGGGAAAGGGTATGTTATTCTCACATGAGTCCTTGATAGCATTTATCTTCTTACGAAGCCACTTCACGTTGAAGCCATGTCTCTCAGAATTCTCCAAGTTGAAATCCCAATCAAAGAGTACATCTGGAGTGACAGTATTTCTGACCCTAGCGCATATGTCACTTACAACACGCAAGATAACACTTACTTGCATTATTAATAATAAGAACGCTTGGGATCTCTGGTAACGATGATGTGACCAAATTTCTTCCATATTTTCTTGTACAAGCCGGCATATCCAATGGGAACGCTGAATCCACCAACCAGTTCGTGATATGGGAGTGATGCATCAAATGGAGGATCAAAATCAATCCCTGTGCTCGGGTATTCATGCACCACTATACGATTCTCAATCACTGGAGCAACTTCTACAGTCATAGCAACAATTTCTTCAATGCGTGGTTCAGCTTCTTCTGCTACTGAAGCAACAACAATTGAAGCCTCGATCTCTTAAACAACAACACTCTCATGGCCTTGAAGTTCTGAGATGGTTACCTCTTTATCAATAACCCTAGGGTTGCTCGTTTCATTATTGGCTCCTTCATTCTCAACTTCAGTATTTTGCACCTAATACGAAGATTACATGAGATTAGGATCATCCAAGCATGAAACCAAAGGAAATCATTAACTATAACATACAAGTGGTCTAACATCATCAAATTTCTTCATGTTACATGCTAAACATCAGCAAACAACGTGAAAGTCACAAAAACATATTTTACGATAAGCTCGTCTGAGAATATTTTAACAGCCCTGTACAAAACGATGAACTGGGAGCAATTGGTGAAGAATAAATGGTTGATTTATATACCATTCTCTTTGTATGGATGTTACCTACAACATGTAAAAATTTCATAGTAATCGGATGAACGAGCAAAACGATGTGGCCAAACATCTGACTACATGACAGCTGAAAATTTCCTGAAAGTCTCCTGAATGTTTATTGTTTCATCTATTTCGACACTTATAAGTGCTCAAAACTTAAAAATATTCTTCGCTAAAGCTTGGAAATTTCCTGGGAATAAGGATACATACGTGGATCGCGAAAATCTGACACCGGACGAAGATTTTATGGCGATTTTGCTAAAAGGCTGAGCTCTGAATTTTCCGGTGATGTATTTTCGGCAAAGCTTTTCATATATTCAAATGCATTCTCATTTATTCAATCATAAATCAACAAGTTTACGCTTCTATGGATAAAATTCAAGGGAAATACTTACTTGAGTGACCTCTGAAGCGTTTGAAGAATCAGAATTGCTCGTATCAGCATCAACATCACCATTATTTTCATTCAGTTTCGAGCTTTGGGAGTTTCCTTTATCGCCATCCTCCAAACGAACATCATCAGTGCTCTCCACTTCCATGGAGACATCTAACTGGATATATTCTTAACAATTATCATTTTATCTACAAAGCATCATAATTTTTTGTATGAAGAAATACTTACGGCCTCTTCTCCATCACTCAAATCAGAAGTTGTTTGCCCAGCAGCAGAGAACTGAAGACCGACAATACTCGATGGGGTAAAATTCTGTAACAAAGTAACGAACATTGGTTTTACGATCCTAATTACACGGATGAGAAGAAGTCATGGTGGAAAATATATCTACGACTCACCAAAGAAATCACTGGGGACTTTATGTTGTTAGGTGACATCTTATAATTCTTATTCCTTCCCTCTCCACCATGAATAGTCGCTTCAGTTTCTGAGAGATCTACATCGATTCGAGGTCTTACGTTACGACCGTCCTGTGGAAAATTTTGATGCAATAATCAAAATACAATTATCATAATCTTATGAATACTTCGTAAAGAATACTTACTTGTGAACCTCCCGGAGACGTTTTTCGCTTATCACCACCAGGGAAATGCTTCAGTCTTGGGCGAGTAGCAATCATCTCAGGAGAAGGAGGCTCCTTCACCAAAGGCTGATCATCTTTCACAAAATTATGCAAGCGCTCGAGTTGATGATCCCAAAAGTTTATGTAACCTGGAGTTACATATGTGATTCGCTCAGAGCTAGGGAACCAGTATTCACTTCCTTCAACATGTGTGCGGTCTAAACGGGTCATGAGTTTCTCAACTGATGGTTTCCTCTTTCGAAAAGTCGGAACATACTGATCCATACCCATTTTCCGAGACGCCCTATCAATATTGTATTCTTCCACTAAGAATTCGCCATGAATTATGGATATCAAATGACAAGGAGTACAACTTAGCATAAAAGACCTCTCGCCGTCGTTCAAATCAGCACCAGATTTCAAAGTCATACTCTCTTCATCATTAAAAGTTGTCAACTGAGAGATGTAAGAAGGAACTGACACCCATGAGTGGAAGTTGAATTCAGATTGACGGTCGATGTCTTGAGCCGAGGTTGCTTTGTGGACCAGCGCATGATCCTGGCATTGGCCTTCTCAGAGAAAACATGGCGAGCATCAGCGTTCAATCTTTGCAAAATAGTACATGGAATGGGAGCATAATTCTTGAAACGCTCCCATATCAAAGCTTGAAGAAACATTGTATTGGCATAGCATTCAATCTTCATAAAACCACTCGAGATGCTGGAGTTTATAATCAAGGAGTCCAAGTTAGAGTACAAAGAACCCATAAACAAACTACCTATTGGGAGTTGCTCACCCTGAGCCATATTAATTGCAAAGGTAATCACGAACGGCTTCAACAAATTTCCAGCATCTTCAAATACATCTATGGACAGCCATAAACACAAGAAAGCAGCAATAGATTACGTACCGTCAACAGGCCACTCCAGAGGAGTATCTCTTGGCCACCAGTGTATTAACCAATGAGCATAACAACCTTTTCTGCTGGATGCCTTATTAATCTCCTCCATTGTGGTTGTCAAGATGTTAGATATTTCAATTTCCTCTGATGAAGAAAGACCTTCAGGAAGGTTACCCGTGATTGGAAGATGCAACAAAGCAACTACATCATGAATCATCCTTAGAGGCATCATTATCTATATATGAATCTTCCCTGGAGGCATCATTGTCCACACATGTATCATCTCTGGAGGCGTCATTAGCTTGAGAATCGGACATCTTTGCGAAGTAGCTGTAAAGTTCACATAACATTCTACTTCACTACATCATCCAGATACAAACTTCGACAAGAGATGATGGAATCATACAAATGGAAAAATGCTCAACTAGCCTCTACCAAAATGATCTACAAAAGACGAGCAAAACTCAGATTTTCATGAAATCATGAACATTTCTACGGTATGAACATTCACCATGGAGTTATGAAAACTAAAACATTATTTCATCATAAATAATTGTTTACTTATAATGACTACACAAAATTCAAGTTTTGATTTTTAATATATATATTCATATATATATAAATTAAAAAAAACGTGATTTATTCACGTAAATAAAAATTGTGACGTGAGCAAGGCTCACGTAAATAAAATTTGCGGATATTCCACGGTTTCATCAAAAAAAAAATCCATGAACAGGCCATGGTTTTATAAAAAAAAAAATATTTTTCCTTCGTACTATCATACGTCTTCGAAACGAGGGTTTATTTCGATTTTGTGAAAACTCACACCTTTTAAGATAAAGTTTTGGTTCTCATGAAAGCTCGTACACAAAATTTTATCACTGGACACAAGTCTATGTATAAAAAAAATATCTCTCCTAAGTCAGGGATTATTATTAGTTTCTTAAACTAAGGATTGAACGAACATACCTTTTCTAAAAACAAGGGTTTTCTACAAAACTCACACTCATATATACACATGTATATAACTTCAACATGATCAAAGCACGAACAACTCATAAACAAACTGCCAGTTTTTTTTTTTTTTTTTAAAATCGCTCACCTGTCGGCGTCAGCCGGAATATGGTCGGACGGTGATCGGACGGCGGCTGTTCCGGCTAGAAAGCTCCGGCGAAAATTATCTACTTTCTTCCTCTGCTCGGGCGTGAAGAAGGTGAAGAGGTCAAGGTGGTGGTCGGTCGTGGGAGAGAAATAAATATAAAAAAAGGATTAATTCCCTTTTATATCAAATTTTATTTCCAAAACCTAATCTCACAAGGATTTCCTTATTGGGCCCTGCCCGTGAATCCTAAAATGACCAAGGTCCCGTCATCAAAATCAGCGGTTCAACACAAATTCATGATCATTAGGCGATGCTATATGATGCCACCAGAATCTTCGTTCAAGCCGTGGTTTGCTCGTACTATCAAAAATCCGGTAAAGTATCATCTTATGGCAAAAGTTCAATTGCTTATATTGTTTGTAACCGGAAAATCACCATTCAGTGGTGACTGAGGAACATGACTGTCCCTCACTAAGCAGGGGACTTAATGTAGATGGTGGATTTTCGACAAAGGGTAAAATCGTAAACCCATAATTATACATACTCCTGATCCAGCAATCAGATGAGTATTGAGGCTCATGTATCTTATCGAAAGCGTGAAAGCTCATGCCACAAAGATCTCTGACTGAGAATACTGTCTCTCAGAGTATATGTAGATGTGTAGTCTCTCAGTTGAGGTAACAACATATCTTATGAATACTGAGCAATTTCAGTAATTATTTATATATAGAATCGAAAGATTGGACGGCTCCTAGACAGCTTGCCTGCTAGTATAGAGCAATAACGTCTTCAGGATGTAACAATTGTTTTCCCTGACTATATAAAAGAAGTATGACGCTTCAACAAGCTCATATCACTCAATTCATGAATAATTAATGCTCCTAGACGATCGTACTAGTATAGAGCCTTTAATTAATTAATCTTAAATCATCAGATTCATTAACTGAATCCCTGGAAAGTATTCTATGTTTTCCATAATATTTCATTACTTCAATTCATGGTTCTTCCCAGCAAAATTCCATGGGTTAGTAATAAATATTCAACACACGGGCATCTGAGCTACTATCGAGTAAGCCCCGACCAAAATGGTGCAAGTGTACTCAGCAGTAATGCACTAACGAGCATCTAAATGCACGAACGAGCATTCCAAAAACACGAAGGAACGATGAACCTATGCAAGGAACAAAAATAATAAATAATAAAATATTAATCAAGGCGCTGGGGGACTGGGCCCACCGGCCGGCCGGTCGTGTCGTGGCCAGTCCCACGCCCAATTCTATATTTTATCATATTTTTATTATTTTCCTTGATCTCATGAAAATCCCTTCATTTGAACAAATATCCTTCGTTTTAAAGAAACTCCTCGATTTCATGGTGTTTCCTTCGCATCAAGGAAATAATATAAAATTGGGAAAGGTGTCGTGGGACCGTGTCTACTAGCCGACCGGCTATGCCCTAGTCGTGGCCGGTCCCATGATAGGTGTTGTAAAACACCTAATTTTATATCTATGTTTATGTTTTCTTTGCTATTTTTCTTGAGAATTATGTATCTTATGTGTGAGTTTGAGTTTATTAGGTGCAATGGACTCATTGGAAGCAAAAGAAGGAGAAATCATTCATTTGGAGCGAAAATGGCAAAAAGACCAATTCAAGGCGAGTGATACTTGGAGCTAGCTAAAGTGATGCAGCAAAATGGTGAATAATATCTGTCAGTTCCGTGCAACTGACAATTGAGCAAGAAAACATAGTAGGCAGTTAGTTCTGCGAAACTGACAAGCCAAAGATGAATTGGGTGGCCCTTATCGACTGCACCTGAGTGTCCTTGTCAATTTATACTCCTACACATACCCTAAAATTCAGAGAGGAGACAATTCTTCTCATCATTATCTTCATTACCTGGCGGCTTCATTATCTTCACAGAAAGGAAATTCAGAGTGGTAGAATTTGAGCAGAGAAGGAGATGAAGTTGTTAGAGATAAGATATGTATTGATTGTTAGGGTTTGCGAGAAGAACACATATGAGAGAAGATTCAGACGAATTGAGATGGGGGTTTTGAATCTGTTGCAGTCAAGAACAAAATTAAGAAGACGCTGCAGCTGGAGTTGAATGGAGGAAGAAATCTGACATGGGTTTTGTTCAAAACGATGATGGAACAACTGATAATGATTTAGGGTTAGTAGATGTTGAATCTGGGTTGATTTTATATTTGGGTTTTGGAATTGCATTTGAGCATGAATAGAGAAGTTTCTGAGTTTCTGAAGCTAGGGTTTTGTCGAGTTTGAACTCTCAATCGAGAACTGAGCTGAAGAAATTAGAGTTATGTTGATGAGATTTAAATGATGAATTGTTGTTGTGTACTGGTGATGAAAGTGAAGATTAAAGTCGAGATTCAAATGGGTTTTGATTAGTCACCTGATGGAGAAGAGATTTGAGAAGATGGGTGAGCTATTGTGAAGTGATCTGAGAATGGGGTTGCAAGTCAGATGAAGAATAGTATGGTGGTAAGGTTTGGTTTGCAGTTGAATATATGTTGGCAGCTAAATGGTGAAGATACAAGTGATGTTGTGTGGATATGGATGTTGGGATTGTGCTGGTGCTGCTGTGTTATGTAGCAGCTGAAGGTTGAGCTGCTAATGATAGTGTCTGAGATTGTTGTAGGTGATGTTGCAGCCAATGGGAGAAAAGAAACTGATGTTGAGTTAGACCTAGTGACATTGGTGAAGGTCAGATGCAGGTGGTAATGAAACTGAAGAGGGAGCTACAAATGGTGGTTGAGATGTGAATGCAGGAGGAGTTGAAATGCTTAGATGTATGCTTAGGTTTTTCTTAAGGTGTTGGTTACAGGGAAGTGCAATTGCAGTTGCTGAGATGCACATGGAGCTGTAAATTTGCTCAAGACAGAGTTGGTGGTGATTGTTGGTTTCTGCAACAGGCTGAAGTTGCAGTTGAGTGCAATTGCAAAGCTGGTGGTTAGGCTGTGTCATTTGTGACAGTTCAGGTGGTGTTGAAGAAGCTGAGATGAACTGAGATGGGTATGAATGCAAGTGACTGAAATTGGTTCTGGAAATGTATGAGTAATGGTGGAGGTCTATGCTGGTGGGTGTTTACAATTGCGGCTGTTACACAAACTGTAGTGCTGTGACATTATGAGGTGCAGAGGGTTTGTTATGGAGTTGATGCAGATAGACAAGAATAAGCTATAAGAGCTACAAATTGCAGGTGGTGAATTCTGTTAGTGAGCTGCGGCTAATAAAGTTACAGGAGGTGCTTGGTGCTGGTTTGCTAGTTATGGAGAGATTGCAGGTGCAGTTTTAATAAGAATGATGTTGTGTTGCTTGAGAAGGAACTGGTGGCACTGAATTGCAGGCTATAGTGAAGCTGGTGGAGCTTTTGAATGTTGCAGTTGAGTGTCAGAGTTGCAGTTCTATGGGTTAGAGGTTTTGAGCTCAGTCTTGAACCTGAGTGCAGACAAGATGAATAGACATCATGGCTGGCAGTGATGCACAATGATGGTGCAGCACAGAATCTATCATGTGAAATGGCTCAAGCCTTTGCAACTGTGGCTTAAGCCAAGGTGACTCAGACCCTGACTCAGGTCTGACTAGACACAATCTGACATCACTGAGTTGAGTCATCTGACTCGGTGCCTTTGAATGAGTTGACTCGTTGACTGGTGACCGGTTTGACTTTGCCGGTCACCTGAGCTCTTTTCCGGTGACTTCTCCAGCCAATTTCCGGCACATGTACCCGTTTTCCGGCGACTATCTTTTGGGACATATTTTCACTTGGGCATTCCTCACATATGGGCTTGGTGGACATATTATTATTGGACTTTGGGCTTTGAAGACCTAGTTTTGGAAACAAAAAGAGCTACAAAAAGGGAAAGTTTTCTACAACTTGGGGGATCACGTAATTTTCTACTTGGAGTTGGAGTTTTGGAGAGCGGCGACTAGGGTTTGCTTTCGTTTATTTTTTGTCTTCTTCATTTCATTTTTGATTATGATTATGATGAACTCAAAATCTATGAGTAGCTAAATACAATTATTGGTTATGGGATAAAAGTTGATTTCTCAAGCATGATATTTAAATCAATGGATTAGTTTTGTCTCAGCTTTATTGTTTATGATTCATGGTTTATATTGTTTTATGATTTGAATGCTAGTTTGGTTGAGTCCGGAATCAATTAGATTAGTCTTCATCTCTATTGCTAGATTAGGGTTATTATACGAAAAAGTGATAATTCCTGATTACAAGTAGCATAAATGTGAGTAGTGATTGTTGTGATATATCCTACTAGTCACATATGAATCATAACCTTTAACGAATTAGTGCTTTTACACGTTTGTTTTCATTGATTAGTCTTATTTCATAGAACTTAATGCTCTTAGGGAGTTAAACTTATTTTGCGTTTACACTTTAGGTTGCTTTCTAGGTAGATTTCACAATAGCATCTTTTAATGTTGTTTGTGATAAAATCGGGAAATAAACGGGATACTCTTGCGATCATGGTATCCTAGGACTTTTAATAAATGAGAGATTAAAATACCAATTCTAGTCATTGATGAAAATACATGTTTGTGAATGATACTATCCCGTGACCGATATCTTCCTCTTATTGATTATTTTCATATTTTATTGCTTTCAATTATTTTTATTGTTTTGCTAAAACAAAAATCTCCCCCTTGGTTACTAAGAAACTGAATTTTATAACAACAAAAGCCTCTATGTGGGAACGAACTCTTTCTTACCACATACTTCATTTAAATTTAGTTGAGTGAGAAAGTGAATTATTTTTGACGCATACGACGGCGATCAAATTTTGGCGTCGTTGCCGGGGAGGCATACAGCTTGTTATTAAGTTTTTAGTTTCTTATCACCATTTCTGCTTTCATATTTTCTTTTTGTTTTCTTGTCTTGTTTCTCACTTGTTTGCGAGAATTGTTTTCAGGTACCTAATCGCTGACTTCTAAAGATTGGAATTATCCAAGGTGCGGGATAACCACTCGAAGAGGCACAATACTCTAACCAATTCAAGACACGACGAAAGAAAAGAGTTAGAAGTGGAAGAAGAATTACAACTAGAAGAAGAACAAGAGGTTCCATTTGTAGAAGAACCACTAGTTGAAGAAGAAGAAGAAGCAATAGGTGATCGTACCCTCAAGGACTTGGCTTCTCATAGTCTTGATACACAACGATGGTGTATCCAAACAAATTCAACCTTCGAGATCAATCCGGGGTTGATTAGAGAGTTACCGAAGTTTCATGGCATGGAGAATGAGGATACAAACAAGCATCTCATGGATTTCCATACCATAGTCACAGCCATGCTACCACCGGAGACTAATGTTGATGGTTCAATGTTGAAAGCTTTTCCATTCTCTTTGGCGGACAATGCTAAGGAATGGTTGTATTATTTACCATTCGGAAGTGTCACTACATGGAACGGGTTGAAGAAACTCTTTCTATAGAGGTATTTTCCTGCGTCAAAGGCTACTCAGATTCGCAAAGACATTTGTGGGATAAAGCAACACGTAGGAGAATCTTTGTATGAATGTTGGGAGCGATACAAAATATTGGTGGCAAGCTGTCCACACCACCAATTCAGTGACGCTATGATAATACAATACTTTTATGAAGGCCTCCAAACAAGTGATAGATATCTTCTTGACGCAGCGGGTGGTGGTGCACTAGTGAACAAGACGGTGGCCCAAGCTACCGAGTTGATTGAAAGCATGGTTGCAAACTCGCAACAATTCTGCACAAGAGGTGAACCAATGGTTAGGCGAGTGCATGAAGTTACGGATTCATCATCACATCATGATCAGAGAATGGATAATATGGAGCAAATGATGGAAAAAATGGTTGCAGTTATTTTACCTTCATATGGTGAAGAGTTGGAGCAAGTTAGCGCGGTCTTTCCAAATCAGCAAAGACGGTATGATCCCTACTCCAACACTTACAATCCAAGATGGAGAGATCATCCCAACATTAGTTATGCCAACAAGCAAGGTGCAGTCCAACAACCTACTTTCAACCGTTCGGGTGGATTTCAACCACAACAACAACAATTCCAGCCGCAACAACAACAATTTCAGCAACCACAAACACAACAAGCAACTCAAAATCAAGGTTCCGATATCGATGCAAAGCTTCAAACGTTTATGCAAGGCATTTCTACCATGTTTAAAGAAAGTCAACAAGAAACTAAGAGTGCTATCAAGGAGTTGCAGACACAAATGGGCTCCATGGCGGTTGATATAAACAAATTAAAGGCACAAAATAGTGGGAAACTCCCTTCTCAACCCATTAACCCAAAAGAGGGTGTCAATGCTATTACGTTGAGGAGTGGTACACAACTTGTGCAACCCGAAGATACTGATTCGGGCAAGGTGGAAACACCAAAGGAACCTGTTTTGGAGGAGAAGAGTGATGATTCTACCCAAACTTCTGAGGTACCTATTCCTAACTCTAAAACTCCGGTTTCTACTTATGTTCCTCCTTTACCTTTTCCTCGCAGATTTGCAAGTTCCAAGAAGGCGGAACTAGAAAAAGAGATTTTAGACGTTCTTAAAAAAATCCATGTGAACATACCACTCATAGATGCGATCAAGCAAGTTCCCAAGTATGCAAAAGTGTTGAAGGACTTGTGTACCAATAAGCAAAGGCTCAAAGGTAATGAAGTGCTAAGTGTGGGGGAGAATGCTTCGGCAATCTTACAACACAAACTCCCACCGAAATGTAAGGATCCCGGTAGCTTTGACATTCCAGTCACAATTGGTAACACCACATTTAACAAAGATATGATGGATTTAGGTGTATCCGTTAATGTTATGCCTGCATCTATGTACAATTCACTTGAGTTAGGTCCTCTTAAAAAGGCTGGAATTGTATTGCAATTAGCCGATCGCTCTAATGTTTATCCAATGGGTATTGTTGAGGATGTTCTTGTGCAGGTTAATCAACTTGTATTTCCAGCTGACTTTTGCGTGTTAGAGATGAATGAAGGGTCACCGGGCTCAACTCTTCCATTGCTACTTGGGCGTCCCTTCATGAAAACGGTGAAAACCATTATTGATGTGGACAAGGGAACGCTAACTATGGAGTTTGATGGAGAAACAATACGTTTCAACATTTTCTAGAAGATGAGATATCCTAGCGATGTCCACTCTTTGTTTCTCCATTGATGTTATGGATACGATGGCACAACAAGTGTTTGAATTGAATGATGATGATGCTTTGGAAACCGTTTTAACTATATCCATGGATAATGGTGTAGAGTGTAGTAATGAAGTCAAGGAACCACTTGGTGATCTTAATTTACTACAAGGATGCCCGGAAACTCATAATATATCTTTTATTTCTTTACCATGCAGTGATGAAAAGCTTGTACCTTCCATTGTTAAATCTCCAAAGTTAGAATTGAAACCTCTTCCCGATCACCTAAAGTACTTGTACTTGGGTGACAAGGAAGATTTACCTGTGATTGTTTCTAACAAACTTAGTGAATTACAGGAGAAAAAACTTCTAAGGGTGCTAAGGAAGTACAAGACGGCCATATGATGGACAATTGCTGATATCAAGGGTATAAGCCCTGCCGTTTGTATTCACAAAATCCGTTTGGAGGACGATGCAAAGCCTACAAGGGACGCGCAACGTCGTTTGAACCCTCCCATGATGGAAGTTGTGAAAAAGGAGATACTAAAGCTTTTGGACGTGGGTGTTATCTACCCCATATATGATAGCAAGTGGGTGAGCCCGGTACAAGTAGTACCAAAGAAATCAGGTGTGACGGTGGTGGAGAATGATAAGAATGAACTTGTCCCAACTCGTGTGCAAACCGGTTGGAGGGTTTTTATAGATTACAGAAAATTGAATGCCACTACTAGAAAACATCACTTTCCTTTACCTTTTATTGATCAAATGCTTGAACGTTTAGCTGGACACTCTTACTATTTGCTTCCTTGATGGCTATTCAGCTTACAATCAGATTATGATAGCGCCGGAGGATCAAGAGAAAACCACTTTCACTTGTCCTTTCAGTACTTTTGCTTATAGAAGGATGCCTTTTGGCCTATGCAATGCTCCAGCTACCTTTCAAAGGTGTATGGTGAGTATTTTTTCGGAATATGTTGAAAACATAATCGAAGTGTTTATGGATGACTTTAGTGTCTTTGGTGATTCATTTGACCTTTTCTTGCACAACTTGTCACTAATCCTTGAACGATGTGTTGAAAAAAAATCTTGTGCTTAATTGGGAGAAGTGCCATTTCATGGTAACTCATGGCATAGTTTTACGCCATATAATATCTTCTAAAGGCTTGGAAGTCGATAAATCTAAAATAGACTTTACTCTTGCTTTAACCCCTCCCACTACGGTGAGGGAGATACGCTCTTTTCTTGGTCATGCAGGTTTTTATCGCAGATTTATCAAGGATTTTTCCAAGATAGCATCACCACTTTGCAACTTATTTCAAAAAGATGTGGTTTTTAACTTTGATGAAAAGTGTATGGCGGCATTCAATCGTTTGAAAGAACTTTTGATTTTAGCCCCTATCATTAAACCACCGGATTGGAGCAAGCCTTTTGAGCTCATGTGTGATGCAAGTGATTATGCGGTTGGTGCGGTGCTTGGGCAACATGTTGGGAAGATACCTCATGCTATTTCTTATGCTTCTAGAACATTAAATGATGCCCAACAAAACTACACAACCACTGAAAAAGATTTGTTAGCCATTGTTTTTGCTTTGGAAAAGTTTCGCTCTTATCTAATTGGTACAAAAGTTGTTGTCTTTTCTGATCATGCAGCACTTAGGTACTTGCTAATGAAGAAAGAAGCGAAACCGAGGCTCATACGATGGATTCTACTCTTGCAAGAGTTCGATATTGAAATCAAACACAAGAAAGGAATTGAGAACACCGTTGCGGATCACTTGAGTCGTCTTGTTGTGGACAAGGAATCTATCCCATTGTGTGAAAGTTTCCCGGATGAGCAACTATTCTCAATTGCCTTCGGAGAACCATGGTATGCTGACATTGTGAACTACTTGGTATCTAAACAAATCCCAAAGAACTTGTCTCGTGCTGAGAGGGACAAACTTAAGAGGTTAGGGAACCAATACATATGGGATGATCCATACTTATGGAAACAAGGTAGCGACCAAGTATTACGAAGGTGCGTTCCCGAATCCGAGTTTAATTCTATCTTATCTTTTTGTCACTCCTATGCTTGCGGAGGACATTTTGGGAGTAAGAGAACCGCCTACAAGGTACTTGAAAGCGGTTTCTATTGGCCAACCTTGTTTAAATATGCATATATATTTTGTACAACTTGTGATAGGTGCCAAACAACATGCAATCTAGGTGCCCGAAATCAAATGCCACAAACTTTTATTCAATTTATTGAAGTTTTCGATGTATGGGGTATTGATTTTATGGGTCCTTTTGCCAACTCTCATGGGAATTTTTATATCTTACTTGTTGTTGATTATGTTTCCAAATGGGTGGAAGCTAAGGCCACCCCAACTAATGATTCTAAAGTGGTTTCAGATTTTGTGCAAGCTAATATCTTTGCAAGGTTTGGAATTCCAAGAGCCATAATTAGTGATGGGGGCTCTCACTTCAAAAACAGGATCTTACAAACCTTGTTAAAGAAGTACAATGTGTCACACAATATTTCAACACCTTATCATCCCCAAACAAATGGGCAAGCCGAGGTTTCAAACCGGGAGGTGAAATTCATTCTAGAGAAGACGGTGAATCCAACAAGGAAAGATTGGAGCATGCGACTTAATGATGCTTTGTGGGCTTATAGAACCGCATACAAGACACCTATCGGGATGTCTCCCTTTAGGCTTGTGTATGTTAAACCTTGTCATTTACCCGTTGAAATTGAGCATAAGGCGTTTTGGGCTATTAAGCAATGCAATATGGAGATAGATGGGGCTGGAAAGCAAAGGAAGTTACGACTCCAAGAGCTAGAGGAGCTTCTCAATGATGCATTTGAAAGCTCACGCATTTATAAGGAAAACACGAAAGCATTTCATGACAATATGATTTCTAGAAAACAATTTTGCATTGGGAAGAAAGTGCTTTTGTTTAATTCTCACTTGCATTTATTTCCGGGTAAATTAAGGTCACGTTGGATTGTGATGTTATCTCAAAGTTGTTGTAGCAATAAGTTCGTTGAGGCTTGTGAAAGAAAAAGATTCTAGACTTAATAAAACTTAAAAATAAAGAAAACTTAAATCAAAATTGATTTCAAGATATGAGAAAATAACCAAGACACTGATTCCACTATTACACATGAATGAATGATGGTAAATAACCCAAAACTCTAATTATCTTTATGCCCCTTATTTTCTTAACTCACAAATAATCAGGAAAATTCTCAAATATTAATTGTATCCCCTAAGCATAGATTATCTAAACAAAGTATAACCTATCTAATTGAATCACAACTAATGAATAAAATTATGCAAACAATTAAAAACTCTGCAAAAGCAGTGATTGAGTGAATTATAAATTATAAATTAGAGAAAATAAAATAGTTACCAATTATTCATGCGTAAATAGCTTCCTCATTGCCTTGGTTGTGAGAGAATTAGCTCATCATCATGTTGGAAACACGCTCAAAAATCATTATTATTGCTCAAAGGGTGTTTACAAAGATGAAATGGAGAAAATGATGAAAATCGGGTGTTTGCAACGTTTATAGTTGTTGCAAACACTGTTACAGAAAACGATAAAGATGAACTGTTGCTGTTACTGTAACTCTGCGACCCTCGTATGAATGTCGTTGTCACTGTAGCATGAACGACAGTCTCTGGTGGTCTTTGTTCTTCGTGTTCTTCGCAGCAGCAGCAGAAATGGTGGTCTTATGCAACTCGATTATCTCGATTTTCTGATGCTCTGAAACTCTCCCAATCTCTCTGTCCCTTACTCTAGACTTCCCAAACACCATATAAATACTCTCAGGACAAAGAATAATGGCTCATAACTCCGTATAATCTCGCCATAACTTGGTATTATCCTTCACTGCCAGATTAAGGAAATATTTTCTTATTCTTCTCTTTCTTACGTCCCACTTGCAGCGTACACACTCCATCTCGCTGAGTCATCGATACAGATTGAGTAACTCTCGTTACATCCACACTCCGGTCTTTAGAGAACACGGGAAAAGAAATGAACATCCTGAGATAATTCACGATATTCTCACTTCACTGTTTTCCTCCACGCGTGTACGTATTGCTCTGATTGTTTCAATTCAATGATGCAGTCAATTCTAACCAAATCTAACAACCATACCTTCCCTGTTTGGTACGTCCAAGTCATCCCAGAAAATCCGAGTCATTGAATCTCTTTGTTTTCCGATCAAAATGCAAACCCTAAATCTTGTTGCCATGAATATCTTTTTTTCCATGTGTCATGTTTTCTCCTCGATGATTATCTGGTTCAACTGGACTGAATCCAACACCTTTACCACGTCTGTTAAGCCCAATACAACCTCCCCACATGATTTCAGACGTTGAGTCTCATTGTAACTCTTCTGCAAATCCGAACCAAAACATGTTGTGAGTCTGCAACAGTTTCCCGCCAAAACCAAAATTCAAACAAAGAAGATGGTGTGCGCTTAGCCAAATATGGTATGCGAATAGAAAATGGGTGTTGTGGACAAATATGGGTGTTGTGGACAAATGGGCTACACATAGCCGTGGGGGTCCGTATAGCAAATTTCCTCCGGGGGTGCTCCGAGCAACTTTTCGAGCCGAATTTTCCAACAATGTTTATTTCCAAAAAATATCTACAAACACACAAAACACCATAATAAGTACGAAATCGAGTGCTAACAATACGGACCATTGAGGACAAATTAGACACATAAATGCGTCTATCAAATACCCCCAAACCTATTATTTGCTAGTCCTCAAGCAAAATTAATAAAAAATAAAAAATAAAACCGAGTTAATCTCGGGAGGGTTTACCAGAGGTGTACCCACAAAACCATGACTTCTAATTGGTCACAAGTATCCAAAGAGATATGAGGACATACAAATTCTCAACCTATCTCCAAGTAACTAGAATGCCAGAGAAATTAAAGGTGTCAGCTCTAAAGCTGACTGAAGAAAAGGGGAGACATATCCGCAACACTGCTAGATAAAGAGATATCCGCTACACACCTAGATAAACATTGTAAGATGCGTCCACTGATTTACAGCTGGATAAGATTAGGAGAGAGATAAAGATGAGAGGGACATCTGCTACACAGCTGGACTAATTACGTGTGATGAGTTAAACCAGTGCTAGAAAGATCTTGTGCCAGATTGAAAGCGGACTAACGAAGCAACCAAATGTATCTTTCTTCGACTCTCTCATAGTGCTCAGTAGAAACAACGTCTTCTTCGGTCTTCAACTGTTGATGATAAACTATCGAACCTCATAGAACCTTGAAAATTAACTCTTCTCTTCGATTTCTAGCTTGACTTCCTTCATTTTTTTTTTCTATTTTCTTTTCCTTCATTTATTTTTTTTATTATTTTTTTATTATATTTTTTTTGGCACAAAAATTACAAGACAAAAATTTACATGGCCATGAGAGAAGGACTTTAAAAACTTGGATCTTCGCAACTTGTGATGTCTTGGTATCATGAATTCCAACAACTTATATCATTTGCTCTTATAACTTCTTGTAACTAAGTCTTCAACTTTGATTTTTGAATTATTATTTTCTATTGTTGCTTCTAAACCTTAACCGTCTTCAACTTTCTTCATAGATTTTGATGTCGCTCCGCTTGTTGATGATGATAAGTTTCTACTGAGAGAGAGTCGTAATCCATTAACTAAGACTACATTGTGAGGTTTCTTTGTCTTTCTGGCATTTCCTGACCTACTTGCCTTTCCATCATGGATGGTTAGGTCCATCACGGTTACCCTCTAAAAGGAACAAGTTCTCTCCTGAATTTCAAAGATCTCAATGTCTTTTTCTCTAATGTCTGAAAAGATTGTTATCTCTAGCATTCCAATTTCTATCTTTTCGATGAGAAACAATATGTAAACTTAGCTAACCGGATACTATGTGACGCTAGAAGTTTCAAAAAATGCGACTAAAAAGTTCTTCCCCACCCCAAACTTAAATCTAACGTTGTCCTCAATGTTTCTAATGAAAGAGCAGTACCAAAAGTAAAATAACACGAGGAGAAGTTGGAAAGATAGTACCTGGGTGAAGAAAATCAAAAACTAATATACAACATACAACTGCCTCGATGGTCAATCAAGGGTAAACAGGGTCCTCCAGAGGGACCTCCTCAACATCACCTGTAGGAAAAGGCTCTAAAAAGGGTTTCAATCTCTGACCGTTAACCTTCGAAGAACTACTACCATTCGGTGTCTCGATTTCAACAGCTCCATGAGGAAAGACAGTTCGAACAATAAAAGGACCCGTCCACCGAGAACGTAACTTCCCAGGGAAAAGATGCAAGCGGGTATCATACAGAAGAACTTTTTGACCTGGAGAAATGACTTCCGTAAACTATTTCTATCATGCACAAGTTTCATTTTATTCTTATACTCCTTCGCACTATCGTAAGCATCTATACGAATCTCGTCCAACTCATTGAGATGGAGTTTCCTATGGGCTCCTGCCTTGTCAAGTGAAAAATTTAGCTGCTTAACATCCTAATAAGCTCTATGTTCTAACTCAATAGGTAAATGACATGCCTTTCCATACACAAGCCGATAAGGAGACATTCCAATGGGGGTCTTAAACGCAGTACGGTAATCCCATAAGGCATCAGTAAGCTAGACGACCAGTCTTTCCGATTAGGATTAACTGTTTTCTCTAATATACGTTTTATCTTCCTATTGGAAACCTCTACCTGACCACTAGTCTGTGGATGATACGGGGTAGCTACCTTATGTGTAATGCCATATTTCTTCATCAGAAGCCTAAAAGGACCATTACAAAAGTGCGACCCTCCATCACTAATTATAGCTCGCGGTGTACCAAAACGTGTAAGTATATTATTTTTCAAGAACTCAATCACAACCCTATAGTCATTGGTTTTACACGCAACCGCCTCAATCTACTTAGATACATAGTCTACAGCGACAAGGATGTATAGGTTACCGAAAGATAGGAAACAGACCCATAAAGTCAATACCCCACACATCACAGACCTCAACAATTAGAATCGGGTTCAAGGGCATCATGTTCCTACGGGAATGGTTCCTAATTTCTGGCAACGTTCACAAGTAACACAGTAACTATGGGAGTCTTTAAACAACGAGGCCAATAGGATCCACACTGCAATATCTTAGCATCAGTCTTCTTAGCACTAAAGTGACCCCCACAAGCATGATCATGAGAAAAGGAAATAATACTGGACTGGTCACTCTCAGGTATACATCTCCTAATAATCTGGTCTGGACAATACTTAAACAAATAAGGATCATCCCAAAATAAGTGCTTAACCTCGGCTAAAAACCTAAAACGATCTTGTTTACCCCAATGTTGGGGCATTCGACCAGTAACAAGATAATTCACTATATTCGCATACCAAGGTGCTTGGGTAACAAAGAAAAGTTGTTCATCAGGAAAACTATCCCTTATAGGAAGGGAATCAACAACTAGCCTAGACAAGTGGTCTGCTACTACATTTTCGGCACCCTTTTTGTCTCTAATGTCTGGAGAGAACTCTTGCAACAAAGGATCCACCTAACCAATCTAGGTTTTATATCCTTCTTAGACGAAAGATATTTCAAAGCAGCATGATCAGTATATATGACGATCTTAGAACCTAAGAGATATGGTCTAAACTTGTCTAAGGCAAATACAATGGCTAACAGTTCCTTCTCGGTAGTGGTATAGTTCAACTGGGCATCATTCAGAGTTTTCCTAACATAGGAAATCATATGAAGTAATTTGTTTTCTCGCTGACCTAGCACAACACCAATAGCATAATCTGAAGCATCACACATGATCTCAAAGGGTAAGTTCCAGTTGGGTGCCTGGACTATGGGGGCAGTAGTGAGTAAAGTATTAAGCTTCTCAAAAGCCTCTAAACAAGCATCATCAAAGACAAACTTAACATCTTTTGCAAGCAAATTGCAAAGAGGTCTAGAAATCAAGCTAAAATCCTTAATGAATCGACGATAAAAACCTGCATGCCCTAAGAATGACCTAATATCTCTTACGGTTTTTGGGACCTGTAAAGTCTTGATAAGGTCAACTTTGGCTTTATCTACCTCTATACCCTTAGAAGATACGATATGCCCTAAAACAATTCCTGATCGAACCATGAAATGACATTTCTCCCAATTAAGCACTAGATTCTTTTCCTTACACCTAGTCAACACTAATGACAAATGATGCAAGCACTCATCGAAAGACGAACCAAACACTGAAAAATCATCCATAAAGACCTCTAAAAACTTTTCTACCATATCGGAAAATATGCTCATCATGCAACGCTGAAAAGTCGCAGGGGCGTTACATAGCCCGAAAGGCATGCGTCTATACGCAAAGGTACCAAAGGAACAGGTAAAAGTATTTTTTTTCTTGGTCTTCTGGGGCAATAACGATCTGATTGTAGACTGAGTAGCCATCTAGAAAACAGTAATGACTATGTCCAGCTAATCTCTCTAGCATTTGGTCGATAAAGAGAAGGGGAAAGTGGTCATTCCTAGTGACCTTGTTCAATTTCCTATAGTCAATACAAACATGCCAACCCGTGGTCACTCGGGTCGGGATTAACTCATTGTTATCATTCTGGACTACAGTAATATCGGATTTCTTGGGAACAACCTGAACGGGGCTGACCCACTTACTGTCTGAAATGGGGTAGATAATGCATGCATCTAACAACTTAAGAACCTCGGTTCGAACTACTTCTTTCATATTAGGGTTTAGTCTTCGTTGCATCTCCCTAGAAGGTTTGGTATTTTCTTCTAAATAGATATGATGCATACAAACAGTAGGACTTATACCCTTAAAGTCTGCTATGGTCCACCCTAAAGCTTCCTTGTTATTTTGAAGGACGGTAACTAGCCTACTTTCCTGATCACTATCCAAGTCGGAAGCAACAATCACAGGTAAAGTCTCAGACGGGCCTAAAAACACATACTTCAGGGTATCTGGCAATGGTTTTAAGTCCAACTTATGAGTCTCTTCTAACGAAGGAACTAGGGTAGACTTAGAAACTGGTAGTGGTTCGAACTTAGGTTTCCATCCATTATTAGTGTCTAACAAAGGTGTTGAATCTAACAAAGAATTCACCTCATTAATCACATTATCATCATCGAAATCAATCCCAAAGTGAGCAAGGCATTTCTCTAATGGATCTTCTAACAAAGTGTTTGGTAATGACTCCTCGACTAATGTTCCTATCATGTTTACCTCTTCTATGCTCGAGTCATCTAATTCAGAGGGTAGCTTACTAATATGAAAGACGTTCATCTCAATAATCATATTACCAAAAGACAATTTCATAATACCAGTTCGACAATTAATGATCGCATTGGATGTTGCTAAAAATGGGCGACCTAAAGTCACTGGTATCTGGTTCTCTGGGTCAGGGACAGGTTGAGTATCTAGGATAACAAAATCCACTGGATAAATAAACTTGTTGACCTCAATAAGAACATCCTCGATCACACCACGAGGAATTTTAACGGACCTATCATCTAACTGTAGTGTCATCTAGGTAGGTTTCATCTCACCAAGTCCTAGATTAAGGTACACATGGTATGGGAGTAGGTTCACACTGGCTCCTAAGGCAAGCAACGCTTTCTCAACACGGTATTTACCTATGGTGCAAGAAATGGTAGGTGACCCTGGGTCTTTATACTTAGGAGTAGTGGTATTCTGAATAATGGAAATCACGTGACTAGCTAGGAAGGCTTTCTTTTGGACACTAAGCTTACGCTTTCGTGTACACAAGTCCTTAAGAAACTTGGCATAAGCGGGAATCTGCTTAATCACATCCAACAATGGTAGGTTGATAGTTACCTTCTTAAAAACCTTCAATATATCATTAAAGTTGGACTCCCTCTTAGTTGGAACTAGCAGTTGTGGGAATGGGGCTCTGGGAACAAAGTCGGACTCATTAAGACCCTCATTGGTCTCTTTAGAGACTCTATCAGTCTCCTCATCATTTTCTGGCTCAGAAGGGTGAACTACAACATGTTCATTTTCAGGCATGGCGACCTTATTGTCAACTTTCTTTCCACTCCTAAGGGTTGTAACAGAATTCACATGATTGTACGATTTCTCTCCTTTAGGATTGGGTTGAGTTTGACTAGGAAACTTACCTTTTTCCCTCAAAGATTCATTTATCTGACTAACCTAGTTTTTTAACTCAGAAATAGCTTGGGAGTTAGCATAACCTATATTTTTACTTTCTTTTATCCCTTGAGCAACCATTTGGTTGATCTTCTTGGAGTTTTTAATAAACGAGGCTAGAGTGTCTTCTAAACTTGTGATCTTTTTATCCGAAGAGTTATGAAACTGGGGTTGACCTGAAGAGTTCTTAGGATAACCAAAATCTAGGGGAGGCTGAGGATTACTAGACTGTCCTTGATTCTGACCCTTAGACCAAGAAAAATTAGGATGGTTTCTCCAACCAGGGTTGTAGGTATCTGAATATGGGTCAAACTTCTGACGGTTTTCAAACCTAGAGTTGTTATAGACAGCATGGGCTTGTTCTTCACTAACCTGACCTTCCCAAAACGAGTTATCGGGTTCTACTCCACAACTAGAGACTTGAGAGGCTCTAATTCTATCATTAGGTTCAACAAGAGACATATTTTCTTATTCTTCTCTTTCTTACGTCCCACTTGCAGCGTACACACTCCATCTCGCTGAGTCATCGATACAGATTGAGTAACTCTCGTTACAGCCACACTCCGGTCTTCAGAGAACACGGGAAAAGAAATGAACAACCTGAGATAATTCACGATATTCTCACTTCACTGTTTTCCTCCACGAGTGTACGTAATGCTCTGATTGTTTCAATCCAATGATGCAGTCAATTCTAACCAAATCTAATGACCATACCTTCCCTGTTTGGTACGTCCAAGTCATCCCAGAAAATCCCAGCCATTGAATCTCTTTGTTTCCCGATCAAAATGCAAACCCTAAATCTTGCTGCCATGAATATCTTTTTTTTCGTGTGTCCTGTTTTTTCCTCGATGATTATCTGGTTCAACTGGACTGAATCTAACACCTTTACCACGTCTGTTAAGCCCAATACAACCTCCCCACACGATTTCAGACGTTGAGTCTCATTGTAACTCTTCCGCAAATCCGAACCAAAACATGTTGCGAGTCTGCAACAGTTTCCCGCCAAAACCAAAATTCAAACAAAGAAGATGGTGTGCCCTTAGCCACATACGGTTTGCGAATAGCAAATGGGTGTTGTGGACAAATATGGGTGTTGTGTACAATTGGGTTACACATAGCCGTAGGGCTCCGTATAGCAAATGTCCTCCGGGGGTGTTCCGAGCAACTTTTCGAGCCGAATTTTCCAACAATGTTTATTTCCAAAAATACCTACAAACACACAAAACACCATAATAAGTACGAAATCGAGTACTAACAATACGGACCATTGAGGACAAATTAGACACATAAATGCGTCTATCAGATTGGACCTTTTATTGTTACTAATGTGTTTTCTCATGGTGCAGTAGAAATTCGTAGCATAGCTACAGGCAAGGAACTTAAAGTTAATGGGCACCGGTTGAAACCATATTATGAGAATTTCACTTCCGAAGTGGTGGAAGGAGCTAACTTTGTGGATGCACTCCCTCTGGAGGAGGCATAGAAAGCAAGCAGATAGTCGGGCTGACGACTTTAAACCAAGTTCTAAATGGGAGGCAACCCATCGGATGAGTATTTCTTGTATTATTTTTATTTTCTTGTCTTGTTTTTCGCTTTTTCTTGTCTTGCATTTACTTTTTCTGATTTCTTGTCACATTATCATGTTAGAATTTCCCACCTTGACTTACTTTGGATGACTCAATTTACATCGAGGGCAATGTAAAGTTTAAGTGTGGGGGAGTGGTTAAGCATTTGCATTGATTTTTCGATTTTTGTGTAAAATAATGAATAAGAAAACTCCAACTTGTGGTTAGTTTAGAGTCACATATTATACATTTCGTTAAGATTACATCGAGATTCTCATAAGAGTGACTGAACTTAGAGATGACAGAGAACATGATCGGGTTTCTTACTTATATGAGAGTTAAAGTTGGATTTAACCATCCCAATGGCAAATGAGGTGCATACTGAATTCGGTATTAGATTTGTGATCCCCTATAGTGGAGACTACCCATGTTACATCATGAGAGGCACCGACCTTCACTTCTTTGTACCTGTCTAAATATGTGCTTTTAGAGTGTGTGTCACCGTACGTAAACTCCGGGTAGAATGGTGAGCTACCCAACCTCCCACCAATAGAAGCACTATTTTGATCTCTTGAGTGCTATTTTATCAATCATGAATGGTGACATCGAATTGCTAACTTACATACCACTTGTAATCTTGTTCGCAGTTAGCACCATCCACTTTATCTCTCTTTACACCAACAGGTCCATAGAAACACTATCATCATCAACAAGAGGAGCATCACAAATTCGAAGGAAAGTTGAAGACGTTTAATGTTTACAAGCAACGTTACAGAAATGAGCAGATTTAAGTATAACAACAAGACAAGGAGCGAAATTTTTACAAGTTGAAGACTATTGTACGAGAGCGAATATTATCAAGATGAGAGTCAAGAAGTTTATGATGTCGGGACATACAAGTTGTGAAGAATCGAGCGGTAAAGTACTTACACCGTGGCCTTTGTATTTTATTTATTTATTTTATTTTTTTTGGTAATTTTTATTTTATTTTCTCTTGTCTAAAAAAAAACTTGGGACATGGTCATCATTATGCTAGGTCCCTTGTCAAAAAAAAAAAAAAGACAAGAGAATTTTTTTTATTAGGTTCATCATTAGTTTTCATATTTTGTTTATTTTTATTTTGTATTTACTTTATTTATCTTAAAAAAAATATTCATTGCATCATATTTTGGTTTGTTTAGTTCGTTTTTGGTTTTGTATTCATTCAATAAAGCCAATGGAAGAAGCAATATACGTAATGAAGTTTCAAGCAACAAGGAATTAGAGGAAGAATCACATTGTCAAGATTCTACGAAGTTCAAGATTTCATCATCAAGAGTTGAAGACCGAAGACGAAGATGAAGACAAGGATTCAAGACCGAAGACGTTTCTATGGATGCTGTGAGAGTGGTGCTAACTGCACGCCGAACGGATAACGAGATAAGTAAGCATATTCCCACCTTCGTTAAGTGGTTGATTTACTTTCTTAGAAATCGTCAGAAAAAGGGTTCTCAAAATGAATAAAAGATGTGGGTTTTCAAAATAATTCGGAGGGTTTTTGCCTTCCTACCATTCAACGTGTCGCAGGATTCTCTCTTCATTCCTACCTCGACACTTGTGTGACCCATAAAAAGTTGTTTATTATTGAGAGCAATATCATGAAACCCTTTCTTGTGAGGCAGAGTCGAGACTTTTGATCACTCCGAACCCGAATTTCTTTCGAGAAGGGATGGTTATATCTCTATCAACTTTTAAGGATGAGATTGTGTTCATTTATGTGTCTAATTTCTTACGACTAGTGTGCAGAATCTCTATGTCTTCTTAGCGCGTTGGATGCTATCATTTCGGAGAACTAGTAAGTTGGAAAAGTAGGTTTTGTGGGTATATCTCTAGTAAACCCTCTCGAGATGGAGTTGTATGTATCCTTTAGAATAGGTTTTGTTTGATTTGCTCGAGGACTAGGAAGGTCTAAGTGTGGGGGAATTTGATAAGTGTTGTAAAACACCTAATTTTATATCTATAGTTTATGCTTTCTTTGCTATTTTTCTTGAGAATTATGTATCTTATGTGTGAGTTTGAGTTTATTAGGTGCAATGGACTCATTGGAAGCAAAAGAAGGAGAAATCATTCATTTGGAGCGAAAATGGCAAAAAGACCAATTCACGGCGAGTGATACTTGGAGCTAGCTAAAGTGATGCAGGAAAAGAGGTGAAGAATATCTGTCAGTTCCGTGCAACTGACAATTGAGCAAGAAAACAGAGTAGGCAGTTAGTTCTGCGAAACTGACAAGCCAAAGATGAATTGGGTAGCCCTTATCGACTGCACCTGAGTGTCCTTATAAATTTCTACTCCTACACATACCTTAAAATTCATAGAGGAGACAATTCTTCTCATCATTATCTTCATTACCTGGCGGCTTCATTATCTTCACAGAAAGGAAATTCAGAGTGGTAGAATTTGAGCAGAGAAGGAGATGAAGTTGTTAGAGATGAGATATGTATCGATTGTTAGGGTTTGCGAGAAGAACACAGATGAGAGAAGATTCAGACGAATTGAGATGGGCGGTTTGAATCTGTTGCAGTCAAGAATAAAATTAAGAAGAGGCTGCAGCTGGAGTTGAATGGAGGAAGAAATCTGACATGGGTTTGGTTCAGAACGATGATGGAACAACTGATAATGATTTAGGGTTAGTAGATGTTGAATCTGGGTTGGTTTTATATTTGGGTTTTGGAATTGCATTTGAGCATGAATAGAGAAGTTTCTGAGTTTCTGAAGCTAGGGTTTTGTCGAGTTTGAACTCTCAATCGAGAACTCAGCTAAAGAAATTAGAGTTATGTTGATGAGATTCAAATGATGAATTGTTGTTGTGTACTGGTGATGAAAGTGAAGATTAAAGTCGACATTCAAATGGGTTTTGAATAGTCACCTGATGGAGAAGAGATTTGAGAAGATGGGTGAGCTACTGTGAAGTGATCTGAGAATGGGGTTGCAAGTCAGATGAAGAATAGTATGGTGGTAAGGTTTGGTTTGCAGTTGAATCTATGTAGGCAGCTAAATGGTGAAGATACAAGTGTTGTTGTGTGGAGATGGCTGTTGGGATTGTGTTGGTGCTGCTGTGTTATGTAGCAGCTGAAGGCTGAGCTGCTAATGATAGTGGTTCTGAGATTGTTGCAGGTGATGTTGCAGCCAATGGGAGAAAAGAAACTGATGCTGAGTTAGACCTGGTGCCATTGGTGAAGGTCAGATGCAGGTGGTAATGAAACTGAAGAGGGAGCTACAAATGGTGGTTGAGCTATGAATGCAGGAGGAGTTGATATGCTTAGATGTATGCTTCGGTTTATCTTGAGGTGTTGGTTACAGGGAAGTGCAATTGCAGTTTCTGAGATGCACATGGAGCTGTAGATTTGCTCAAGACAGAGTTGGTGGTGATTGTTGGTTTCTGCAACACGCTGAAGTTGCAGTTGAGTGCAATTGCAAAGCTGGTGGTTATGTTGTGGCATTTGTGACAATTCAGGTGGTATTGAAGCTGCTAAGATGAACTGAGATATGTATGAATGCAAGTGACTGAAATTGGTTCTGGAAATGTATGAGGAATGGTGGAGGTCTACACTGGTGGGTGTTTACAATTGCGGCTATTACATAAACTGTAGTGCTGTGACATTATGAGCTGCAGAGGGTTTTTTATGGAGTTGATGCAGATAGACAAGAATAAGCTATAAGAGCTACAAATTGCAGGTGGTGAATTCTGTTAGTGAGCTGCGGATAATAAAGTTACAGGAGGTGCTTGGTGCTGGTTTGCTAGTTATGGAGAGATTGCAGGTGCAATTTTAATAAGAATGATGTTGTGTTTCTTGAGAAGGAACTGGCGGCACTGAATTGCAGGCTATAGTGAAGCTGGTGGAGCTTTTGAATGTTGCAGTTGAGTGTCAGAGTTGCAGTTCCATGGGTTAGAGGTTTTGAGCTCAATCTTGAACCTGAGTGCAGACAAGATGAATAGACATCATGGCTGGCAGTGATGCACAATGATGGTGCAGCACAGAATCTATCATGTGAAATGGCTCAAGCCTTTGCAACTGTGGCTTAAGCCAAGGTGACTCAGACCCTGACTCAGGTCTGACTAGACACAATCTGACATCACTGAGTTGAGTCATCTGACTCGGTGCCTTTGATTGAGTTGACTCGTTGACCGGTGACCGGTTTGACTTTGTCGGTCACCTGAGCTCTTTTTCGGCGACTTATCCGGCCAATTTCCGGCACATGTACCCGTTTTCCGGCGACTATCTTTTGGGACATATGTTCACTTGGGCATTCCTCACATATGGGCTTGGTGGACATCTTATTATTGGACTTTGGGCTTTGAAGACCTAGTTTTGGAAACAAGAAGAGCTACAAAAAGGGAAAGTTTTCTACAACTTGGGGGATCATGTAATTTTCTACTTGGAGTTGGAGTTTTGGAGAGCGACAACTAGGGTTTGCTTTCGTTTATTTTTTGCCTTCTTCATTTCATTTTTGATTATGATTATGATGAACTCAAAAGCTATGAGTAGCTAAATACAATTATTTGTTATGGGATAAAAGTTGATTTCTCAAGCATGATATTTAAATCAATGGATTAGTTTTGTCTCAGCTTTATTGTTTATGATTCATGGTTTATATTGTTTTATGATTTGAATGCTAGTTTGGTTGAGTCCGGAATCAATTAGATTAGTCTTCATCTCTATTGCTAGATTAGGGTTATTATACGAAAAAGTGATAATTCCTGATTACAAGTAGCATAAATGTGAGTAGTGCTTGTAGTGATATATCCTACTAGTCACATATGAATCATAACCTTTGTTAAAACGAAATAGTGCTTTTACACGTTTGTTTGCATTGATTAGTCTTATTTCATAGAACTTAATGCTCTTAGGGAGTTAAACTTAATTGTGCTTTTACACTTTAGGTTGCTTTCTAGGTAGATTTCACAATAGCATCTTTTAATGTTGTTTGTGATAAAATCGGGAAATAAACGGGATACTCTTGCGATCAAGGTATTCTAGGACTTTTAGTAAATGAGAGATTAAAATACCAATTCTAGTCATTGATGAAAATACATGTTTGTGAATGATACTATCCCATGACCAATATCTTCCTCTTATTGATTATTTTCATATTTTATTGCTTTCAATTATTTTTATTGTTTTGCTAAAACAAAAATCTCCCCCCTTGGTTACTAAGAAACTGAATTTTATAACAACAAAAGCCTCTCTGTGGGAACGAACTCTTTCTTACCACATACTTCATTTAAATTTAGTTGAGTGAGAAAGTGAATTATTTTTGACGCATACGACAGCGATCATCCCACACCTCAGGATTCCTCATTATTTTATTATTATTTCCCTAATCTCATGAAAACTCCTTAATTTCATGATATTTCCTTAAAGCCATGAAAAATAATATAAAATTAGGGAAACTCGTGGGACCGGGCCCTAGCCGGGCGGTCATGCCCTAGCCGGTCCCACACGCCCCTCATATTATTATTATTATTTTTTTTTATGTTTCCTTCATCCTATGAAATTCCTTGATTTCATGATATTTCCTTCAAATTATGAAAATTCCTCCAAATCATGAAATAATACATAAAATTAGGAAAAACTCACGGGACCGAGCCCTAGCCGGTCGGCCATGGCCAAGCCGGTCCCACACTCCCTTATTTTATTATTGTTAGTATTATTTGTTTCTCTCATTTCATGGAAACTCCTTCACTTTCAAGGAAACTCCTTGATTTCAACAAAACTCTTTAGTTTCAACAAACTCCTTGATTTTATGATATTTCCATAAAATCATGAAAAAATATAATAAAATTAGGAAAATGTTATGGGACGGACTCATTGGCCGGCGGCCATGGACGGTCCCACACTTCATGATTCCTTCATTTTATTATTATTTTTGCTTCATCTCATGAAGTTTCCTTAGTTTCAGCAAAATCCTTGATTTCTTCATATTTTCATATTTTCTCAAATGATTGCTCAAACGCACATCAGAAAATATCAAAATTCTCAGGACTGAGACACGAACACTATGATGACATGAGCATACCACCTTGACCGACCAAGGTTGGATCTTTTGCTTGCAAGAGGTCGGTCCCATATATTTTCATCATTTGACCTAATATGTTCATATTAGGTGCAAACTCTTCCAAACAATTTGGAACTTCATAAAATGATCGTCAGTCGATCCTATGATCACCTAGGGTCGGTTTCATAACCCCTCGGTCGGTCCCTCATCTCTTTATAATTAATTAGGTTTTATCACCTAAGACTCAGACGAGCATTATTTTAACAAATGATTAAACTAGCATTTAATCATCCTTTCACCAACTGGTCTTCAAGAGACTTTGGTATTTTGCTCACTTGAGCATTTGGGCGCTACATGGTCGATTCCTCATCCCATGTATCCGGTCCCTCCTTCATTTCATAAATGATTTTCAATAAATCATCAGTTAATCATCAATTCAGCAATTGATCAAAATTAGGGTTATGAGTCCAACGTTCATAATTCCAGATTCAAACACTAAATTTTATGTTGATACCATGATCAACACTCTAATTAATTATACTTGGTTCGGTCGCCAGTATTTTAAATCAATATTTATTTGGTCCTGCTACCAATAATTAATCAAACGAGCAACATTCGCTCAGATGAGCAATATTTGCTCAAACCAAGGAATATTGGTTCAAACTATCAATATTCAACAATTCATCGGATGAGCAATATTTTCTCACGTTAACTATCAACGTTTATTCATACATTATACCTTTGTCTCAGCAACATGTTCAATTCATGAGTCTCAGAACATTTTCAAATCATGTTCGACTCAACAATACGAGGACTCATCGTCCCATGAAGTCATGAAGTCATCAACTGACTAACTAAATACACGTCTGCCTTGCAAACTCCACAATCACGAGACATCAATCGTGTCACATGGGGGATATTAACTAGGGTTTTGGTCTGGCGCGATAAGAATGTGAGCAAGTCGTGCAATCAGTTGAAGGAGTTAACAAAGTAGTGGATGGAAAATCGACCAAGTCTCCGCACGTTGAGCAACTGGTTTTAACACGATTCCCACTTCTCCACTCTTTGATTCCACCAACTGTCACACTTCATGGGATCATGGTGTTTACAATTCTAGCAATATAAATAAGTCTCCGAATCATGATTGAAAGGGGGAATCTCACGTCGAACACGCAACAAGAGATTAACAACTCAACATCTGAGCAATTACTCTCAACAGAGCAAATTCAATCATTCAGAACTTATCTTATTTCAGAACACACAACACACCTACAATCTTCGATCACCATTGATCTCACACATTTCTCAGCTTCCCTCCTACAGATCGACCCATCCTCTCTTGTGACTGAGTTTACTCTGGAACGGCCATTGACTTGGTTTAGGCCGGAGTACTACATATTGATCTCTCGAATTCAAAGCACTCCCTTCTTGCAGTGCATCTGTGTGAGGTTTGACAGTTCGCTCGGTTCAAGGAGTTTCCTCCGCACGGTCGTCTCCTCAATTCCGTAAAAACTAACAACTCGTTTTTCCCCATCTACACCTACATATGAAGTCACTTGAATGTGATAATATTTATCAAAAGTACTTTTTGTTGGAATAGAAACTTGCAGAATCTGAAGCAAGGTTTACCTCTCAACAAATTAGTTTTGATCACAGAGAAAGTGCTTGTCTCACTCGAGAAAAACGCCTTGAGGCTGATTTAGCTGCTGCTCTTGATAAAATCAAGTTGTTGGAAGATGAGTTGAAAAAGTTCAATACTAGTTCAAGCAAATTAACCACTATGCTAGGAGCAAGTAAAAATCATCATGATACACGAGGATTGGGCTATAAGGGAATAGATTCTCCAAGTATTAGCAAAGAGGTAAAATTTGTCAAGGCTAGTGATTCTTCTCAACAAAAGGTTTCCACTGATGGAAAAAGTGAAATACCTTCACCGACAATTAAGGTTCGAAAGAGCAAAGTATATCAACCTCCAAAGTCAACACATACGGATCGAGGTAAGAACATTCCTTATGTTTGCCATTATTGCGGAAATAAAGGTCACCTAGAAAGGAGATGTTGTTTTCGATTAGGAATGAGAAACTTCATGATGTTCTTGTTTGGGCATCACAAGAAGTTGTGAAACCAAGATCATATGTTAAGGATAATCCCCTTAATGCTACATGTTGTAACTGTCCAACCTTTAGCCAAAGGGATCAGTGCTGTGATAAACCTATTTTTGCCTATAAACGTCATACGAATCCTTTTCACAATCGTAATGGTTATCAAAAGGATAAATTCGTAAAGATGAAGACAAGATCCAATGTTCCCAGTTGGAGAAAGACTAACTTGCAAAAGAATAGTAAATCCAATCCTCTTTCGAGAAATCTTGAAGAGAGTAACGGGAAGAAGGTTCCGGTTGTTTCTAAACGCACTCATAAGTGGGTTCCAAAGAAAGTCAATGACACTTTGAGTGTGAAAATGAATGATCTCCCAGAAAATTCCATGACTATGGAGAAGGTAGTATCCATCATGTTGGAACTTAAAGAGTTCTTTGGAAAGATGGATTTGGATGTGAAAGGTTCTAAAAGTGATATCTTTCATGATAATCCAAAAGTCACTTGTGGTGAGTAAGACATTGTTCACCTCAACACAACTTGAGTGTGTTTTAAGTGCATCCTCACCAAGGAATGCCCTGTTATGTATACAGTGAGGGAAGCACGAAAATTGGGGGGCACAAATTATGTTTGGTAAGGCTGTAGAATTCAATTGGATTCATATAAAAAGGTATGTCTATAAACTTGAGCAATATTTGTTCTTTTATTTGCTTAGAGAACTTATAATGATTCACTTACCTTTCTTATCGTTCTTTTCTACCTAACTTGATCTGTGTTTAAGGTTCTTAAATGTTTAGGTTTGAAAATAATAGTTCGGGATGTTTGGACTACATGGTACACATACCAGGTATGCATAACATCATTTAAAATAAAAATCCAGGGGTTTAGGTACGCATACCCGTTTGCATACTGCTCCAGGATACGAAATTTCGTTTGCAAACCCGTATGCATACTTGACGTCGATATTCATAAAATTTGTTTTGGTCGTAACTTCTTCGTCCGAACTCGGAATGACCTCATTATTTTTGCATTCTCTTCCTATTTGAATTATCTTCAAAATGGTGATAAGAAATCCTAAATGTGAATGAGTTGAGGTTGGTCTTTGTCCCGTATCTTGTTTTTGAGTGTTTTGCTCTGTTTCGTCGCACTTGTTCTACTGGACTTGGGCACTTGGATTCTTGGAGTAATTATCTTCTAAGCTAATTTGTAGCTTTTACAAGAATGATGTTAGTGAATCACAAAGAAGAGAATTCAAGAATGGGCAGTAGTACGCATTGCTATGGGATTCTTGAATGTTCACAATCATCTTACGTGAACTATGATGCATGGTATTTAATGACTTTGTATGTTCTTCTTTGTTAAGAAAATGTTTTTATACGGTTTTGGTAACCACTCTTGGTGTAAATACGTGCGAAAAAGATTGATTCTACCTTCTAAGGACAAAGATTGATTTATGCAGTATTAATCTTTATGGTTTTATATATTGCAATATGTTATGGGATATGTGTGTTTGCATCCGTGAACTATGATTGTCCCATACTCTGTCAAAAGTTGTCTTTCATATGTCGATATGCATGTATTGATAAGAGAATGAATGAACTTTTGACATGACAAAATTTTTAAGCCTATTATATGTCATTATGCAAATATTGATGGAAGATAGGATGAACGTTTGTTTACGAGGATTATGTCTATTATATGTCATTGTGCAAATAGTGATGGAAAATAGAATGAATCTTTGTATATTCCGCAGTATTGATCTTCCCTGATCCATATTTTATGTATATACTGTGCGGCTCCATAAGTCTTCTTATGTGAGCATTTCCAACTAAACAAATCATAAATTCGTTTATGATTATTTGGTTGTGTATTCTGAATAAATTAATCATGGGTTCTCTTGTGATTAGTTTAATTGAGAATTTTTGGATACAAAATCATTTTGTGGTTTTTTTGGTATCCAAAGAAATCCTTCTTTTCTTGTAAAAGTAAGGTCGCTCTTGTTGTTCTTTCAGGAATGACATCAAATGGGAGAGAGTTCTTTTGAACTTGCGCTTAATTTCCATATCTTTGTGGGGAGTGCGGAAACTCCTTGATGAATGCATTTACCTTCGGCTTTATGATTGCATCTAAACAAGTTTATATGTAATTTTCTTTGGTCTTGAAGCATCTCCGTGGAAATTTCATTAGGATCACGTTTTCGTACCTTTTCCAATTTTATTGACAAGAAGGGGGAGAATTAATATGTAGTTCACACTTCAAATACATATGGTTTACGTGTTTTACGGATCATTATGTAAGGGGGAGTGGTTTTCATGTTGAGATGAAAGTATTGACTAAGGGGGAGTGATACATATCACCATAGTATTGTTGTCGAAGTTGTGATATAAGAACTTTGATACTGTGTAATAATACTATGACACTGTATAACAATGATCGAGAGCTTTTGTTTTCTCATTGTTATGGCTACGGATATTCAACAACTACGATGCTGAATTGAACACCTATGGAATCATGAGAGTACTTGGAAAAGACGAAGTTTTCGAGTAATGTTGAGGCACCAAGGAGATCAAGCGTGTGGACGAGAAGCTACAAAGTTTTATTTATTTTGTAATCCATTTGTATTGATAGTTTTTCCACTAAAATTGACAAAGGGGGAGATTGTTAGAGCATTGATCGGTCGAAATCGCATGCGTTGCTATCTCAAGCATGTTTGTCAAGTTTAGTTGTCAAAACTATATGTCTTGATTTCTAGACTACTTATAGCTAAGTTTCGGTTTAGGACAGTTTAGTGTAGTTGAGATCCAGACTCCATGGTGATCATCTTACGAAGACGAAGAACTACTCAAGGAACAAGTGGAAATTCATCCGACTAAAAGGTATGTGGAGACTTGAACTTATCTATCACTCAAAAGTCTATCTACTCTATCTCCTACTCTTGAGACAAAGTCGCATAAGTATGATAGTTTTCATACATACACATTTGATATTTCGAGCCGAGTTTACTCGCCTATCTTTTTCTCGAAATATGTGTTTGGTAATCTTTCGCTTTAACCACTTTTCATCTTAACCCGTGACGATTGTGAATAACGACTATTATAACATTATAGAAGAATGTTTCAATGATTGAAATGTAGAGTTGAGATTACGTAACCAACTATGGATATAAGCATATACAGTGTGTTCGCACATTAGTGTATAAATCCAAGTGCCAGAAACCAAGTGTGTGCATATGTGTGCATACGGTATTGGTGAAGGATACGGGTTGGGTAGCGTACCAGCGGAAGTTTTCGAACCGAAAATTTCTGCTGAGTTTGTAAGTTTGCAAACTGTTAAACCAATCTCCTTAGGAACGCATATCCGTACGCGTACCGACGGAAGTTTTTGACCGAAAATTTCTGCTGAGTTTCTAAACTCAAATCCGGTAGCTATGGTACACGTACCCGTACGCGTACCTAAGCTGGTTATATTTCTCAAATCGGAAGTTCATGAACTTAAAAAATAAATCAATAAGGAATGCAATCTTTGCAAACCGTGGCTATATTGTTCAGGAATTGATTCAAGTGAATCAAACCGATTTTGTTTCAATTGTGTCTATTCATAAAGACCTAAGCAATTGAAAAACTCTTCAACTAGTTCTTATGAGTCATTTGAACTAGTTATGTGAAGAAGATGAATACGGTTAATATGAAAGTACTCATATGGCTAACCATTGGTTAACTATTTGTGAACCAACTAAGTGTACACATTTAGGTACGGTTACTCAAACCTAAATGAAATACATTTCATTTGTGTGTGACAAGCTAAGTTTTGATCTAACGGTTGAAAGATATTAGCTTGGTTAAATCAGGTTTTTCATCTAACGGTGAATATTGAATGCTTTGTTACCAAGGTAACTAAGATTACAAACCCTGATTTGAAAACTATATAAAGGAGACATCTAGCAACTGGAAAAACTAATCCCCACACCTCATGTGTGATACTAGTTGGTTTTGCTAGAGTTGGTTCTCCTTTAACCTTAGGTTTCTTCTCGAGACCTTGTAGGTTAACGACTGAAAAACTTCATTGGGATTGTGAAGCCAGACGAAACTACTTCTCTTGTAGTTGAGCGATCTGATCTTGCCATTTTATATCGTACGAGTTCAATTGAATAATTTACTTGAGATTACATCTCCGATAGGGCAAGATAAAAAAAAGAAATCACAAACATCTTCGTCTCATCGTTTGTGATTCCACAATATCTAGTTTCGCTACCATACGATTTAGATTATTGTGAGGTGATTGATAATTCTAGGCTGTTCTTCGGGAATATAAGTCCTGGTTGTCAATTGGTTCATGTTCACCTTGATTTTATCAAAAGACGGAACAAAACTTTTAGGTTTATCTGTGGGAGACATATTTATCTATCATCATATACTTTTCTGTGTGATACAGATTTGTTTATTAAAGTCTTCAACTTTGGGTCGTAGCAGCTCTTGGTTGTGGGTGAGATCAGCTAAGGGAATCAAGTGCGTAGTAACCTGATGGGATCAGAGGCGTAAGGAGCGCAATTGTACCTTGAATTAGTGTGATATTGATTAGGGTTAAACTACAGACCATAATTCTGGTGTCTGTGTTATTTCCATACAGTGTGGTATGCTAGTGTCTGTAATGGCTTAATACAGTGTGGTGTTCAATCTGAGACCAGACCGAAGTTAGTTTGTAGTATGCTAGTGTCTGTAATGGCTTAATACAGTGTGGTGTTCAATCTGGACTAGGTCCCAGGGTTTTTCTGCATTTGCGGTTTCCTCGTTAACAAAATTTCTGGTGTCTGTGTTATTTCCATTCTGCATTATATTTTGTTATATAATTGAAATATCACAGGTTGTACATTTGTATCGATCAATTGTGAAATCCAACCTTTGGTTGTTGGTTGGAAATTAATTGATCCTTGGATATTGGTCTTTGGTACCATATAAGTTTATTATCCTTGTATTTGATAAAGACTCGCACATTTCTATTTGCTTGAGTAAAAATCAAATCAAGTGAGAGAGAGAGAGATATTAACTCCTCGATATACTTTTCTCTAGATTGAGTCTGAATGTCTAGTTGATTCTCTAGAAAGTATATTGGAGTTACTCCATACAGATTGCTAATCAAAATATTGGGTGAGGTTGTTAGACCCCCCGCTTTTTCAACTTCCAAGTCTTGTAAGGATGTTGCTTTCAAAGCACTAAAGAACACTAAATTACTTGATAAAAGTAAAAGTGTGTACATCTTTGAAGATGATCTTTCTGAGGCTGATTCATCAGATGAAGATCTTGACAAGTTAGTCTCGTTGATCACAAGACAGTTTAGGTATCTTCTTTTGAAGAGAAGTAAACGGTTCTCCAGAGATAAATCCAAGCCATCAGATAAACCTCATAATCGTGTTCCTCCTAAAAATATGGATAATGATGAAACTGATGACGAGGATATGCCTAAGTGCTTTAAGTGTAAAGGTTTTGGTCATTTTGCAAATGAGTGTCCAAATCGAAAGAAATACACTGGGAACAAAGGTCTTGCTGCAACTCTTGATGAAATGTCTGGCAACTATGATTCTAATGAAGACGAAAAATCAAGTGTTGCACTTCTTTGTGAAAATATTGATTTTGATAATTGTAGCAATACATACATCAATCTCGATATTCTTTCAGAAGAAAACTCAACCAATCTGGAAGATAAAATTGACCTTTCTATTGGAAACTCTGTGTATGACGTTTCAGGTAGCACTATGTTTCTAGAAGCTTGCACATCTCAGATGCCTGAATTATATCCAAGATTGACGTGCTCATATTGTTCACGCAAAGGTCATGAACTTTCAAAGTGTGACAAGTACAAACACAAATTGAGACATGTCAACAAACTTCAACGAAGAGCAAATCGATTAGCAAACAAGCTCAAACATGGTCAAAAGACCGTTGAGGTATGTAAGATTTTATCTTCGTCTAAGAAGTTAGTTTCCAAGGATAAAACAAGACCATTAGAGAATAAAGTATGGTCCAATCGTTTTGATAGACAGAGGTCTATGGATTCCTCTCAAAGGGAACATGTGGACAGATTGTTGTTCACCACAACACATGTGCCTGATCAAAAGAGACAAGGTTGTGCACCTCTCAGGCTTTAGGAAAAGTTTGTTTTCTTCTTTTCTTAGTTTTTTTTTTATTTGATGCAAAATTGGAATTCCCTTTCTATCAATAAAGGAGGGTTGTTCTCGACAATTCTACTCTTTCTAGGGTTCAGAGTTGTGCGTGCACGAACCGGTTAAAGGTTGCGTAACCCTATATTTCTTTTTCCTTCTCTAAAACTCTTCCTAAGACTACTTGTTGAGTTTAAATTGTGATTTCCTCTTAGAAACCCATAATCTTATGGATGCTCCAAGCATCATGTCTTCTGATGGAAAAGATGTTAATATGATTGTTAAGCCACCAATCATGAAGGAAAAAGAGAAATCTCTGTTGTCTCCAACTTTGAAAAGGAAAAGAAGGAATGCGAGGAATCCAAGGGTTGATAATTCTAGGATGTTCTTCGGGAATATAAGTCCGGGTTATCAGTTGGTTCCTGTTCACCTTGATTTATCAAAAGACGGAACAAAAAACTCTTAAAAATTAATTTAAGATGGGTAATGGATGGTTTGGGGCAATTTTCTCAAGAGAATGGGGTTGTATTATATAGAAGAAAATCCCAACGGTCAGATTTTTTGAAATCCACAAAAGGGTCGTTAGCACTTTGACATACAAAATGACGATCCAAGGTTCATATTATGCAAAATTGTCAACCTTGTCTCTTTTGATTGTTTAGTTACTTGGTTCCTTAGCGATTGGTCCACAACATTAATATATTTGGTAGTTGATGGCGATCTAGATGGTTTTGCAGTAGGTTGATTCTTTCATTTGTGTATCTCTTCTTCCATTACATCAATTGATTTTGTTGTTCGCTTGCATCTTTTAAGTATGTCTTGAATTGAAGTGGTGGTAGTTGATGATGGACTAGCCATTGAAAAAAGATTTACTTTGATTTTATGGGGCTGGAATCTTTATATAGAAAATATCCAAACGACTATTTTTCTGGGAAAAAGAGTATACGGAAAGAGACGTTGAGCGCACTTTTCTTTGGAGTCGTCAACATGTAAAACTATACAGCAACGACCCTGGTGGTATCATAAAACGACAGCTATGGGTCTTCCATGTATACACGGTTCTGATGACGACTCAAAATGACAAAAACATACAGGAGTGCATAAAATTTATACCACTATGTCGTTATGGTATAGGGTTATCGTTGTTAGCGACCCTAAATATTCACTAAATGGCAGCTATGGGTCATCCATGTATACAAGGATCCAATGACGACTCTGAGTGACAAAAACATATAGGAAAACACCAAATGTGTACCACTAGGGTCGTTATGATATAGGTTTATCGTTGTTAACGACCCTAAATTGTCATTTAATGGCAGCTATGTGTCGTCCTTGTATACAGGGATCCAATGACTGACTCTAAGTGGCAAAAACATACAGGAGAACACAAAATTTGTACCATTAGGGTCGTTATTGTACAGGGTTATCGTTGTTAATGACTCTATAAGATAAATCAAATGGTAGGTTAGGGTCGTTGGTGGTTTAATCCATATATGGTAATGATAGACACATTTTTGTGTTTAATTTGATCTCAATACTATATATTGTTGGCACTCGAGTTTGTACTAATTTTTGTGTTTTATGTGTTTGTAGGCACCTTTGGAAAATAAACATTTTTTGGAAAATTCGACTCGAAAAGTTGGTAAAAGCCCCGGAGGACACGTGTTATTCGGACTCTCACCGTTGGATAAGGGGCACCTCATTACTAAGGGGCACCCAAGGTCACCCCAAAAGGCATCTGCTATTCGCACCCCAGTACAGGATTAGGGGGAGGTCATCTTCTCCATTTGAATTTTGTTTTTGGCGGGAAAATGGAGAACACTTCTGCAGATTTTTGATCGAATTGTTGAACGTGTTCTAGGGAGATTCAATGGCTGATTTTTGGTAGGAAGTTATGATATGTCCTAGCAAACACGTTTTGGGCTTTTGGTTCGATCAAATTTGGCCAGAATTAGCTGGATAATTCACGGAATGCAAAACAGGAAAACACGGGATTGGAGAAGATTTGAGCGTGTTCTGCTCATGCATGAGGGCTCTAGCAACATTGTGGGTCGTGTGTAAACATTTCTAGAGTTACCAGGATGGAAATCTACGCGTGAGAAGCTAAATCAGGGAAGAAAATATTCCCAGAATATTTTTTCATCAAACCGAGTTAAGAGAGAATTATCTCGAGTTATAGCGAGACTTCTTGATCCTGTGGAGTATATATAGAGTGCTGGGGACTCGTAGAAGAGGTGTCGAGAGTCTAGGGGGGTGAGGAAAGCCAGAGAAGAAGAAATTCGAGTTTTCCCAAACTCGGTTTCTGCTGCTGCTGCTGAAGAACATGAAGAACACGAAGAACGGACCTGCACCAGCAGTCGTTTTTCTACAGTAATACGACACACAGCTGTGGGTCGTACATCAGGCAGACTTATTTGCTACAGCGTTTGCGACACAACTGCAGCAGTCTTATTTTGTCACTGAGGGTCGTAGTTCTCTGGTTTGTAACAAATATAATTGTTACAAACCCGGTTTTATTGTATTTCTCATATTCTCATCATTTGTAAACCATTTTTGAGCATCAATGAAATATTTTGAGAGGTTTTCCAACATGATGAGAGGATAATTCCCTCGTAACCAAGGAAATGGAGGAAGCTATTCACGCAACATAAATGGGTAACTATTTCATTTAATTATATAATTCACCTAATCGCTGCTTTTGCAGAGTTTTAAATTATTTGAATGATTGTCTTAATTATTTGTTATTCAGTTTGATAGGTTATGCTTGGTTTAATCTCTTGATAATCTATGCTTAAGGTTTACAAATAATGTTTGAGAATCTGTATGATTGATAGTGAATTAAAGATAAAAGAGGACTTAAGAATTGAATAGAGTTTTGAAATATTTATCATTCAATTTTGCATAATAGTGGAATCTAGTGTCGTGATTACCTCTCGCATCCATTGTTAATATTTTTGTATATATAATTTTATCAAATCTTTAAATTTAATCTTCACAAGTCCGAGAGTTTGAACCTCATTACAACAACAACATCAAAAACAATAATCAGGTAACGACTCTAAGTTTAAAAACGAGCAAAAGAAACAAGAGTGAAAAACATTTATGCCGCAAGATAAAACGCATTGTATTCATTAAACATTCTTCAAAATACGAATATCCGGGTTTAAGATACACCATTTTCAAAAAGTATGCTTAAAAATGCAATGCAAAGCTCAAAATAAACATCTTCTCTCACGATTTATCGCCCATGTCAGTGTAACTAGGGGTTGGGTCCGTAGCATTCCAAATGTTCATTGCATACGCATACTAGTTTTCCCATTCCTTAGTGAACCCTCCCAAGTCACCATAGGCCACCCGTGGTAAAGGACATTCTTATGAAATCTTCAAACCTATGTAATGGTTATTGTTGACTTGTGCTATTACAATTCTTCTTTTGTTTAGCCCCGTCTCACACCTAGTTCTTGAGGGTACGTATGTACAAGAGCCTGCGGGGAACCCTTTGTTGAATATATGAACAACACAAGTGAATGTGTCTACTAAAAGTTGGCCACCAAAAGGCATTTGCATCCAAAACTTATAACCGGCCGTCTTCGACCCCTTTCGCCATTTAACGTTAGAAACCAACTCCTTAAACTTCATTTTTTTTTCTCTTTCTGATCTCCTATCATGATCATTGTCAAATAGAATTGCTTGTCCTCAACGAATGGCCATTTTTTTCTTACATATTTGATTTGGGTGAGTTTAAGTTCGTCGGCTTCATCGAAATTCCCTAATTATTCCGTTGCAACATGGTAACCACAATTTCCATCCCCGTCAACGTCGTCGGTGGATATAAGGTGATCTAAGATGATGTAAGGAAGTTGTTTGGTATACTCTTCGTACAAAGTGTAAGCAACACGATGTGGTCTTCCTTGCGAATTCCTAGGTGTCTTCGGATTACCCTTTATTCCTCTTATCGTCACCATTCCACTCGATTGGATTTGTTGGGTATCGACCACATGCTCTACAACATCCATGTCTGCCTTTTTTTCACTTGTCTATCACTTTGGGTGATTGCTTGCTTTTTTGGGCGACCCCTTTTCTTGGGAAGGAAAGAGTTCTCATACTCCTTATATTCCTCCTGGACATATACTCATGACGTGATGGGTCACTTGTGCAGCTCTTGTTCGCATTCACAGTTTCTCTAAACGAATTTTTAGTTGTTGGTCTACCTGGTGGTTTTTGTTTAGTTGGCTCTTCTTCTACTCCCAAGCTCTTACGGGCCGCCGGCCACAAATTAGAAACCAATATTTGTCTTCCTACACAATTCATTTTTCGGTAGCTTTCATTGATGTACTTGCCAATATCCAAGTCTCCAAATTGTTCCTCAGCAGGATTTGGGGGGAATGAAAGTTGCTTCCAGAATGGATCTATATCTTCAAGAGGAATGATCACCTTGTACCCACCAAGCTTATGTTTACACGGGATACCAAGCCATGTCTTGGTTGTACAATTACATTTAATCACTTTTCCCTTGGAAGCTTTGGCTCGAAATTTGTTAAGTTCAACCATCATATGCTTTATTGCCCACCATGATACTTGGTGTGAGAACCCACGTAGAAAATCTTTATCTTCTATGTATGTCATCAAAAAACGGTCTTTACTATACTCCATCTAAGCCACTATCTTGCTTAGATCATTCTCGGCGTGCTCGCGAATAGCTTCCTGTACCGTACCTACCCCACCCTTGTTCTCTTCGAGAATTTTTTTCAAACGTCCATGAGACTGCTCTACAATACTTGTGGACTTATATTTGAAGTGCTTGTACTTATTGGTCCATGCATAAACAAACTTCTCCTTCCAAGTATTCAACCATGTATTTAGGAAATAGTCGACTACCTTCTTATGATCAGTGCTCCAATCATCAATAAACTTTTGCAAATTAGCATAGTACTTTACCTCGATCTTCGAATGAGCCAAATGGTCCCAATATTTGCAGAAATACTTCCATAGACCCCCCTCTTCATCGTATATTTCCTTTTCTTTCCTTTTATCTTCCGCTCGTTCTTTTTTTGAAAGTTGACTTAGACGCTCGTCTTCCTCCTTCGAACGTTGATTACCCTTCTTAGGTTGGATCTTTTGGATTTAATTCTTGCAATTAGATAAAAGATTGGTTTGGATGTGCCACGTACACAGAAAATGTTGAGCTAGTGGAAAAACACGACGAACGACACTCATAATTGCAGAATCATTATCTGTAAATATAACATGTGGTGTCTCTTCGCTACGGTAAATCAACCCCTCACTTGTTCCAACGCCCAAACATAATACTCTATTTCCTCTTTTTTCCATAAAGCACCATGCCACGGTGAATGATTATTTATCCGAAGTATGACTAACCACGTTCAACATCGTCATGTTATACCTGTTGGTCTTATAGGTGCAATCTATGAACAAGACTTGGTAAAAACACTGAGCCAAATCCACCATCCTAGGATGGTCAAGAAAAATATGAGTCACTTTGTCGCCCGGGCACACACTTGTTTGCATGGCGTAGTTAAGTTTTTCTGCCAACCACTCTGATTGTTGCATAATTAATCTACCGTACCATTCGTTTCTCTTGATCATTGCTTTGGCAGCGTAGATTGTGGAAATAGTAGACAAGTTTGTCTTATCTTCCGCCTTATTGTATTTAGGATCTTAAGGGGCCTACATCCCTTCATCTTCCAGACCTTTTCCATTTGACGTGGTTTCAATCGGGCATATGTTGGATGTCCAAAAAGACTTGTAGGTGGAGGATGGTTGTGACAACCATCTGGAATACTATACAAACTCCATAGAGAAGTTTCATGATGCCTTTTGAAAACAATCCTGAACGGGTATTGTATTTTCTTCAACGAAGTTTTGTAGACCCTCATCGTCTTCTTCTCATACTTATAATTCTTCCCTTTGTGGCTTTCTTCCTTATCTCCCGCTTTCTCACATATAATCTCAAACTTCTTAAAATCGATGTGTTTGCTTTGAACAACCACGCACATCTTCTCTTTTGCCTTGGAGATAATCCATTCCTTGACCTCATCCTTAGTTGTCCACGTCTACATTGAGCAAATTACACATTCATGAGAACACTAATTAAACAATTTTCAAAAACATATATATCGATTCAAGCAAGAAAAACGTACCAAATCGATCATATAGTGTTGGGAGGTATCCAGACCAATCGTAGACACTGGTTCAGGTTGAGAGCTCATCTGTACAGCCAACTACAAAAAAGACAATCTTTTCATTAAAGGGTCGTCAATTTATAAGATGTACCCATGACGACAGTATTGTTTATTTTGATTTGCCTGAGAAAGAGCCGTCAGCTAAATTTTTGCAGATGACAACTCTAAGAGTCGTCACCTTATTTAGCAGGTTGACGACTTATTTGCCTGAAACCCTGATCTTCTTCCCAGGGTTAGAGTCGTCAGGGTTTGTTTTAGCAAAATAACGACTCTTTTTCAACCAATGGCGACTCTACACTTACAAATATACACCTTCACTCAGAGACTTTTTGATAGTAGAGTCGTCATCCAATCTTTCTTTATAATAAGAGACCCCAAGTCGCCACATGGCGCCACCCCAATTATTCTTGATTGTGGTGCGCCCACATAATCGCCTACATCATCACCATTTTACATGTCATTGCACTACCATCATCGTGTCTCATGGTAATACTTTGTGTTCTTCACTTCAGACACAACTCTTCATAGAAAACTTCTATGACCACAACTAATGCAAAACACACCTCACTTCCCAAGCGTCATTTCCCTTATTTTAAGAAAGGAAGATACAAGCATCCTTTTCCATTGATGCAAAAGACATCTCACTTATATCTATATATATATATAGCTTGATGAAATTGGTGGTGGTTAGTCCGTATAAGAGGCAAAAAAATGAGCAGAAATATTAAGAAAAACAGTTAGAGACAGAGTTGAACATGCTTCAATAAAAAAAGGCCAGGGAGAAAATGGAGGGAAGTTGAAAAGACGAGGGTACCCAAATACACCACAATCTTTTATTTTGATCACAACCTATACAAGACCCACTGTGTATAAACCTCTTGGAGATACAATCACTCAAGGAATATTTCAACAGTGTCCACTTGAAATAGGGTTAGTCCGGATTGGCCTAACAATGTGAGAATATCAAAGTCAAGTGGATAAATCCAATACACTTTATGTGATTGTCTATAGATATGAAATCGAGACAATACTACAACAAAGTGTTCACTTGATAATAGTAAAACCTTATAAGATAAATATCAAGTGCCTAGTTAATGTACAAGTGTATTTACTTTAATTATAATATAAAAACAATTATAATGCGGAAATAAAGTAAAGCACACACACCAGAATTTTTTTAACGAGGAAACCGCAAATGCAGAAAAACCCCGGGAGCTAGTCCAGTTTTGAATACTCAATTGAATTAAGACACTACAAAAAGTAAACCTACAACTTCGTATATACAATACTAAGTAAGCTAAAATCCTAGTTACTCATCTTTAGCAGTATTCTTGATTTGATAATATCTAGCAGAACGAAGTTCTCAATAGATATTTAATACCCAATATCCTAGCAGAACAAACGTTCTCTTTAAGACTAGATCTACTATATCTTCTCAATAGTTCACAACAACTTCTTCTTCAAATCTTCAATTTAATCTTCAAAGTAACAATCAGCAAAAACAAACTTGATTCCTTATTGATTTGTCGCACATAATGGAGTCTGTTAACAATGGAAAATCAATGAATCTATCTTACGGATCTAGAAAAACTTAGATCCGTAGAAATGTTAAATCTTTGATCTAGTTTGAGTGAGCCTTATATCAGAAGAGAAGGTTCTCAAGAATAAATAAACTAGGTGCAATCAAAGATTCAACAACCGTTAGTCAATCAAATCAATCGAAAACAAAAGATAAACTGCAATTATCTAGTTTCCCACCAACGGTATTCGTAGAGCTTCTCAATCCCAAAGAAGATTTTAAACTGAGCGGTCGTAAGAGATTTCGCCTAATTAGGTTACTCTCCTCTCCGAATAGGCGGCTTCACCAGTAACAACACAACTGAGGAAGTTTGCTGCCACGAAGGATTAGTTTACTAGAAAGGCAAACTTCAAGTATTTATAGACAAGGAAATTTGGACACCAAGGAATTTCCAAAACCGAAAATATTCTCAAGATATGCAGTAAGATCCAAATTCAGTTTGCATAATTCCTGGAAATGCTCTGTCCAAAATATTGACCAAAAATCTCCTTGGAAAATCTCTAACTAGTAAATGCACATTACTAATTCTTATTTTCCATATATAAAATTAAAAACCTTAAATAAAAGCCTCCCCCCCCCCTGATGTTGACTTGTTAGACAAACATCCGTTGGATTCTCCCCCTGAGGTTCCCATAGACGATATCACTGTTGACCCCATTTTTGTGGGTTCCAAGGATGTTTTGGGAGATATTAAAAGCTTCCCTAAAGGTACGTCGTGTGGTCGTGATGGTCTACGAGAGCAACACCTTGTCGATGTTCTTAGTGGGGCGGCGGCAGCAGTGGCGGATGACATGCTTTTGTCTATTCCTGGGTTGTCAACCTTTGGTTGGATGGAAAATGTCCTAGTGAATTAGGAGAATACATTGCTAGCGCACCATTGACACCTTTTCTCAAGACAGGATGAGGCCTTAGGCCCATTGCAGTTGGTACGGTTTGGCGTAGATTGGTTTCCGGGGTGGATGCTTTTTCTGTTGGAAAGCACATGACCTCTTATTTAGGAGATCACCAATTTGGGGTTGGAGTTCCTGTAGGAGGGGAAGGTATTTTACACGCTGTAAATCGCCTTTTAGAGATGAAGGGTCATTCGGACAAAATGTCAATGTTGCTAATTGACTTTTCTAATGCTTTCAACATGGTGAGCAGATCTCAGCTCATCAAGGAAGTTCACCTTCATTGTCCAGGTATTTCTCGCTGGGTAGAACTTTGTTACTTACATCCGGCTAAGCTTTATTATGCCCAATATATTTTGTCTTCTACACTTGGTGTGCAACAAGGCGATCCCCTCGGTCCCTTGTTATTTGCATTGACACTTCACCCTTTAGTGAAGGATATTGCTTTTCGTTGCACACTCGATTTGCACGCATGGTACCTTGATGATGGTACAATTGTTGGTGATACTCTAGAGGTATCTAAGGCTTTGCGTATCATTGAAACTGAAGGACCTAGCAGGGGATGACACCTCAATATAAATAAAACGGAAGTCTTTTGGCCTTCCCCTGATCCCAGGAGTACAGCAGATAGTGTTTTCCCCTTGGATATCGGTAGACCTTCTAAGGGTGTTAAACTTTTGGGAGGCCCAATGAGTTTAGATATGGACTTCATTAGCGATATGTTGTTGATCAGGGTGCACAAAACTGTTAAACTAATGGAGGCGATCAAAAAACTCAAAGATCCTCAAAGTGAGATGCTTTTACTTCGCAACTGCACCGGGGTATCTAGACTTTATTTTGCAATGTGAACTACCAATCCAGCCGCCCTGCAATCTGCCACCGATCTTTTGGATGACTAGTTATATCAGTATTTGAGGCTTCTAATTACTGGAGATGGTGCGGGTTTTGGCCCTCTACAGAAGAGATTAGCTACCTTGCCTATTAAAGATGGTGGTCTTGGCATTTATACCATGGCTAATACTCGTGCGTACTGTTTTCTTGCTTCTCAGAGCTAGACTACCTCAGTGCAGAAAATGATCCTTGGTGATTTGTTCTCAACAGAGAGAGGTTCAGCTTATCAGTTGGCTCTTCAGACATTCACCCAGGTATGTGGATTACCGTCTACTTACTGTATCGATGATACTTCCCCTCCTTCCATGCATTCCCTGGCAGTAGTTTATTTTGATGCAGTTAAGAAGCAAATCCCAAACCAATTCCATATGTCTGTAAGAGACTTCTCCCTTTGGAAATGTAACCGTATTAAGCATGGACAAGATTATCTTTTTGCGGTACCCATTAGTGGGCTTAATCAATGCCTCGGACCTAGACAATTTAGAGTTGTGCTTTGTTATCGCCTTGGTATTCCTCTGTTTGTTGAAAATAGTTTATGCCCAAGTTGTAACAAATCTATGGATATTTTTGGAGATCATGTGCTTCACTGTGCCAATGATATTGGCTATAAGTTTCGTCATGACGTTGTCCGTGATGTTGTCTTTGACATTTGTTACAAAGACAATGTGCATGCGCGTAAGGAGGTTTTTCTTGGTCTTCAGACGGATGATGGTAGAGATCTTAAGCCCGATGATATCCTTGTTCTTAACTGGGAAGGTGGGAAAGATGTGTGTATGGATGTTACAGGTGTCTCTCCATTCACTGGTGATGGTGTTCGTTCCTTTGTCCCCGGCAAGGCTATTTCTGGTGCGGTTTCACGTAAACGTGCCAAATACTTGGACGAGTGTGCTGCACATGGATATGGTTTGGGTGTTTTATATTTCTCTACCTTAGGGGAACTTGGTGAGGATACTCTGGATTTTTTTAAGCGTCTAAAGAATTGTTTATTTAGCAATGACGCTAGTAGTGGCGTAGGTAGTTTCTTTTTTTTATAGATTAGGTGTTGCTATTCAGAGGGGAGTTGGAGCCCAGCTTTTCGCTAGGTTACCAACCAAAAGCTTTGTATGATTTATTTTTAATCCTAAAATATTTTTAACTTATTTAATTTCGATCCTGGGATTTTCTTCCTTTAGCTATTAAGGAATAACTTTGAACAATAAAAGATAGGCATTAATGCACATGTTCAAAGTGTGTCCACATCTTTCCACATTAACCAAATATATTTTCGGTATCTCTAATATTTCTAGAAAAATAGAAAATTCGAAAAGATATTTTTGGATAATTTTTTGTGTTAAAAACACAAAACGTGCTCGGATTTGATTGAGACTTTTTGTGGCCGATTGTACATGTTCAAAGGATCGGTTCCCCCTTGTTGCACATGTCCATAGGATCGGTTCCCCACATATTTATGGTATCTAACTTGTATGTGTTGCACATGTCCATATGATCGGTTCCCCTTTGCCTAAAAACGTGTTGCACATGTCCATAGGATCGGTTCCCCTTTGTTGCACCTCATACAAGGATCGATTCCCCCTTTGTGAAAGGTTGCACCTCTTACTAGGATAGGTTTCCCTTTACCCAGAGTCGGTCATACACAAATCACAAACTCGATTATACCATCTCGGGTGATTACTTAAGATCGGTTTCACTAATAAAAGTCATACCAATACATAAGTCAGGCCTTTGTGAATAGTTTTACCAAGAACACAACCAAGTTATGAGAGGTTATACTAAATTACACATATTGGATGTTCACAATATATGCAATGAATAACAATCCCAATAACGCCTGGCGATTTCCTTTTCGATTCATAAACAAGTTTATGAACTTACTTCCTTAAAACACATGTATAACATTGTTTCCTAGGATGATATCCTCACCTTATACTCATACATAATCACAATAGCATTCAACCGATTATGTCGATGTCTTATCTACAAAGTTTAATGGTTAAGCAATAAACCTCGTATTGTATTCCTTAATACTATGTCTAACTAGAGTGTAATCATGCTTCGCAGTTTTATCTTCAATATACTCGACTTGAAAGACACAAGATAAATATGAAACAAGTCAAGTCATAGTTACTAACCTCAAGTGAAGGATGATGTCTTTGTTGTCTTCAATCCATCTTCAGATCTTTGTGAGTAACTGGAGCACAATACTTCTATCATTTCTAATCTATCCTATCGAAGTTGACTGTAGTTTACATATTAAGCGACTCGAGTTTTGGAACTAAATATGACAACCAATCTTGACATACCAACGCTTGGTGGGTTCAACCGAGCAGTGCTCTAACAGTCTCCCCCTTTGTCAATTTAGTGACAAAACTCTATTACATATGGAGATAAACGAATTACAAAAATAACTCATACCAATCTGCATGTATTCAAAAAATAAATGTCGATATTGATATTATAATAACAAAGATAATACTCCCCCTAAAGGTGAGATAGGTAGATTTCATCAATCCACACGTCTTTGTTATACCAATTAATATGATATGTTACTCCCCCTTAGTCTATGCTTTCACTATGTCGTTAGATAAACGTTTAAGCACAATTGTTCTTTTCCCTAGTGATACCAATCAATATAAAATCGATACCAGTATCACTTGTTTACTCCATATATTTCTCCCCCTTTTTGTCACAAAATGACAAAGAAAGGGAACAATAAAGGACAACACGAAAAGAATCTTACAAATCTCAAAATAAACTTGTAACCTATAGAGTTAAGCACGAGGGTTCCACACACCATTTTTGATAACCAATATCAAAACAGAAGCTACAAAGTAATTTGTTTTGATATGTTATCAAGGAATAATTGTCCGAAGCAATTTTCCCAATTTAGTTTAGCAAACCAAAAATCAACTAAGCACCTTAGTCCCTTTGCTAAACCGATTGTACAAATATAACCGCTTCATTCGATAAGACCAAAATAAAGATAACTCCATTTTTCTCATCAGGTTCTAATCTGGAATATAAAGCAAAGCATGGACAAGTTAGGCAAGATAAAGAATTCTACGGATTTATTTTTGGGAAAGCTAAATCCATCGTTGTGGTTGTTTACATCATTATTGTATCATTAATTTCTTATAATAAATATTTTATTAATCTCTTGTTATAAATATCTTATAATTACATCTTAATAAATATACTTTCATTAAATAAATAATAAATTTGGTGATAAAGAAACATAATAACTTTTTAAAATAAAAATTTACTTGCTTTTCAGGGACAGTTAATCCTGAGGATTCTTTTTATTGCGGAAAGATTAATAATTATAATTTTTAAAGAATCATTTCAGAAAACTAGAAGGAATCCTAGCAACAAGCTGGGATCCAACTCCCGTCTGAATAACAATCCCTAATATGTGGAAAAAGTAATTACATTTCTTAGCCGTAACATCAAACCTAGATAAATGGTTATGTATCCTCTTCAGTAAATCCACCAAATCCTCTCCCAAATCACCGAGTGTTGTAAAAGCCAAAGCACCAAAACCATACCCTTGAGCCAAGCATTTATCAAGATATTTCTTATTTTTACGAGAAATAGCATTGCCCAAAGCAGCACCTGGTTGAAAGGAATTAGCCCAATTACCTGTGAAAGGAGAAACCGCAGTGACATCAAAGCAAACATCACGACCATTATCCCAGTTGAGAACAAGAATATCAGTCGGACGCAAACCATTCCCCTCATTGGACGAGAACCCCAAATCAACTTCCTTCCTGGCAGGAACTGCAGCCCGAAAACACATGTCTACAATAGAATCACGAGCAATATCATGTAGATATTTAATACCAACATCTTTCGCACAATGCAAGGCATGATCTCCAAATAAATCCATATCCCTATTACATGAAGCACATGAGCTATGTTCGGGGAAAAGAGGAATACCCAATCGATAGCTCAAAACAGCACTAAATTTTCTGGCACCAACCCTCTGATTAAGCCCTTCAATTGGCAAATCCTTGAGGAAAACTTGGGCATGACTATCTTTGTTACATTGCCAAAGGGCACTGTCACGCGCAGACATGGCATATTTGGATGGCATCTCCTTCATGACAACATCAAAATATTTAACTGCCAAAGTTTTCATGGGATGGGGGCAGCAAGATCGACGTTGGCTTCAGGGTCACAAACATTAGAGAACAACTCAAGAGCACGCTGAAGGCCAATGTCAGGGACTTGCAGATGGGTCTTACGAAGGATGACAGTCTGAAGAGGCTGAGTTTGGATACAAGATGCTAAATAACAATAATGCATAGCATCCGCCATAAAATAAATTCCTAGACCACCATACCTGAGAGGCAAAGAAGCAATCCGAAGCTGCAGCAAACCTAACCCAGGTCCATCATTCGTGATAATGTGACGCAAGTGCTGATACAAGTGCACATCGAAGGTGACTTGAGAGTCAGCAAGGTACTCCGGCCTAGTTATCCATATAACTTAGACCTTTAAATTTTAAACAAGCCAAATACAAGGTTAGTTAACTAGCATTTCTTGTTAAGGCCTTGTTTGATAAAATTTATGACTTTCTATAATCATAAATAGATAAATGATTTTGGTGTAATCATTTTACAAATAAATTTTTCCAAACACTTTTTTCAAATAATTGATTATCTTAGAATGATGATCTCGAAAAGGAGAAGAAAGAACAATGATCTAGGATTTTTTTCTTGTCCTGTGTTGTTTTTTTACCTCTCTCTTGATAGTTTAGAGAAAATAAAAAGAAAAAATTAAATTTGAGTTTGCTAGAAAAAAAATTGATTATAATAAATTTTCAAAACAACTTTTTCCTGTTTATGGAAATAATGGATTTTTTCAATTATGATTAAAATAAGCAATTATTATAATGGTTACCAAACGCATATAAAATCCATTATAATCTGCATAATGGATTATGGGCTGATAATCCATTAAAATAATGGTTACCAAACAGCCCCTAAGGCATTCGACTAGACTTGAATAACCGAAACCTCCACTTTGATAAGTTTAACTAAGATCAGAATTAACTTAGTTTCTCTTATTCGGAATTGAATTGGACTAAACAATTCATCCCGTAAACATTTTATTTCGTTAAGCCATAAATAACTCATACAAACCAAATAAATCAACTTGCATAATTATTCACCTCAACCGGAAGAAATTGAAACAACATAGACATTATAGCATCGCAATTGCACCGAAATTTTGTAAGCCTAAACAATTGATACCACGCAATAAAGCAAGATAACAATAGTTTTTCTTAACCGGAACCAATTGAATCGCACACACATCCATACACACATCATGGAATAAATCATCAATTGTACCGAAATTTTGTTAAGCAAAATCAAAATATATATGAAATAAAATCAGGCTTTTATTAAACAGGAAAACAATTAACTAACAAAATTGTTACCTCAAATTTCGCATCCTATTTTCCTCATTATTTTCTCATCCTTTTGCGAAGACATAAGAACAACAAAAGCAACCTTTACCAGAGAAAGGTTGAAATGGTTTTTAACTATTACGTGCCAATAGTAATAAGCTAATACCAATAACTCATATGTATACTATATACACAACTTATGAAAAATAAATTGATAATAGTATAATCGTGACTCATATATGGGATTAATTGTCATCATCCTTTTATGATTATTTGATTAAGCAACCCAAAAAGTTAGATATGAAACTCGCTAAATCAAAAGTCACAAAATCATAAAAAGGTAACCGATATGAGACCTAATTATCTCATATAACGATGATAACATGGAGCTACATTCATTTGATCAAGAACGTTTAGCACAATATTCTGAATGTCATGAGTATTGAAACTTATCATTCGAGTGTCATCATTGTGACTATCTTTTGATACTTTCATGGTTGTCTTTAGAGAAGACTTTGGACTCCATTTAGAAATGGGTTTTACAGGAGCAGCTTTGTTCTTCCTATTATTTCCTTCTGAAATCCAAGATGAATCTCTTGAGGAAACATTAGGGTAACTGAAATGTGGAAAACTCTGAGAGTTACCCTTTCTCCATTTGGAACATCAGATCTGGTATTTACAAAGTTATCTCTCCTTTTATTGTTTGAGCGATAATGAGAAAACTTTGTAGAAGCCTGACCAGGAAACTTTGAACTATCACTACAATAATTCTTCTGCTCATTTTTAGGACAATGATGTCCTGATTTACCACGAGGGGCATTATTGAGTTCGGCCAATTTTACGGAAACACGTGCATCTATGCTTTTTCATTCCTTTTACGGAATCTGCATCCCCTTTCCAAGTGTCCTTTATTTCCACAATATAAGCAATGCTTAGCAACACACGAATCATGTTGTATACAGTGTAGTCAATATCGGCCGTATCGGCCGATATATCGGGAATATTTCGGATATCGGCCTTGGAGCGGTAGGATAAGCATTGTATCGGCGATACGATATCTTGGCGATAATATCGTCCGATATTAGCCGTATCGGCCGATATATCGGGGATATTTCGTGATCCTATTTTTCTTGATGAACATGATGAAAATGATGAATGGTTGGATCCACAGAACTTGGAAGACTTGGCGGTAGAAGGTGATAATGTAACTTTGGATGATTTGCAAGATATTCTTGGTGAAGAAAGTCGGCTAGTTGGTAGTAGAGGTGCATGTAGTTCTCGAAGTAAGTCTATTTACCCAACCCACTCTGAGTATGATGGATATGATACTGATCAATTGATGCTAGACACAGATTATGGACTACTTGATGGAGCTAATGGAGTTACCGAAGATGATGATATCAATAGTGGCTCGTATGATTTTGAATAAGACTGTAATATCCTTGTTTAATTACCATTTTAGGTAGTAAACTTTAAAGTTGTTGAAGTTACTCTCCTGTTTTTGGTTTGAACTTTTAACTTGTTTAATTACCATTTTAGGCAGTAAACTTTTAATTTGTTGAAGTTACTCTCCTGTTTCTAGTTAGGACTTGTTTATTTATCATTTTAGGTAGTGAACTTTAAAGTTATTGGAGTTACTCTTGTGTTTTTTTGATAAAATTGATGGTAGCTATAAAATTATAGTCTCTAAATTTGGAACCGATATTATACCGATATTTGAACGATAATATCCCCGATATAAAGTCGTACCAGTGTATCGGTCCTGGCCGAGATAAACCGATATCTGATATTAACTAGATTGGTTGTATAGTGATACCTTATTGTGGATCCACTTGTATTGGAGTTTGACGGAATTTACGTTTTCCATCTTTTGCTGAAGATGAAGGCGCTATAGATTTTTCTTTTAAGGAAGAGCTATCTTTTGTGGAAACTTTTGAAGCAATTTCTTCATAAGAGTCTTTAGGATTTACAAACTCTGTTTCCTGTTTAACATTCAAAGTTTGTTTACCTTTGTAGCCCAATCCTCGAGTGTCACGAGGAACTCTAGTTAACTTCAACATTGAGTCAAGTTGTTTTGTGCTACTATCGAACTTTTTCAAGTCCGCTTTTAGATTCATATTCTCTTTCTCCAAAGTTTTTATTTTTTCAAGAGCATTATCTAAATCAACCTTAAATTTATCAATTTGAACTTTATAATCTATTTCAGATTCGGTAGAATTACTTACCTTGGTGTTCTTTAGATTCTCCAACTCTGTATATAGCTTCACTTCTCGATCATGACTTTCTTCGATTTGCTCTCTATAACATTTCATGCATTCAAGATAATTACCAGTACCAATAGTCTCTATATTGTCTCCAATTCATCAAGTTCCCTTTTCAATCTTTCATTCTCTTCATGAAGATCACAGTTGAGTGCCTTTGGCTCTGGAGCTGCTCGATCATCACCTTTTTCAATTTGTTTTCTGTATTCTTCCAAGACTTCAAGATAAGTTTGATCATCGCTTACACGTTCTATATCCTTATATAGAATATCAAGTTCCTTTTTAAGACTTTCATTCTCTTTGCAAAGTTTATCACATTCAAGTGCCTTTGATTCTAAAGTTACTTCAGTATCCTTTTCAGGTGTGCATTCAACAGTTACATGAAAAGCTTTGTTCTCTTGATCCTTGGAACAATTAGAGTTATCAGAATTATTTTGTTCTCTATTCTCTACACATTTCTGTTTTTTTAGAAGGAGAAGAACTCATTTTCTTTTGTCTTAATAACTTTCTAAATTGTCGTGCAGTCGTATCAACACTACAATTTTCAGTTTTTGTATCCGAAGAACAAGTCTTAGTTAGAGATTTAAGGGTAATACCCTCTTCATTCTTGAATTGGTATTCAAGGTCAAAGATCTTTAATTTACCAACTAGAGCGCTTCTAGATAGTGTGGAAAGATCATTAGCTTCCATGATGGCATGCTTTTTAGATTCGTATCTTGGTGGTAAAGACCTTAGAATTTTACACACAATATCTTTATCTGAAATAATTTTTCCTAAAGCATAAGAGGCATTTACTATTTCAGAAAGTTTTTGATCAAACTCATCAAAGGTATCGTCTTCATCCATACGAAGATTTTCCCATCTAGAAGATAGGGTGTAAAGCCTAGATTTTTTCAGAGCCATTCCCTTCAAATACGATATTAAGAATATCCCAATCCTCCTTTGATGTTTTACACTTGGTTACATGATGATGGAAGTCTCGAGTTACAACATGTATAATGGTGTTTAATCCATAAGAATTTTGCTTAGAAAGCAATTTTTCTTCATTATTGAATTCTTTCAATTCCTTTAGTTTAAACTCAGTGGTTGAGTTTTTGACCAGTACTTTTGGGTGTTCATACCCATCAGTGACTAAAACCCAAGTGTTAAAGTCATGAGATTGGAGGAAAGATTTCATAGCCATTTTCCACCATAGATAGTTTGACCCATCAAACTCTGGAGGTACATTAACTGAATTAACCATTTGATTCAAAACTTATAGGTTGGATCACACCAAACACAGATTGTTAGATCTTTTCGTGTTTGCCTACTCTGATACCAATTGAAAAGACGAGGGTACCCAAATACACCACAATCTTTTATTTTGATCACAACCTATACAAGACCCACTGTGTATAAACCTCTTGGAGATACAATCACTCAAGGAATATTTCAACACAATGTCCACTTGAAATAGTTTTAGTCCGGACTGGACTAACAATGTGAGAATATGAAAGTCAAGTGGAGAAATCCAATACACTTTATGTGATCGTCTATAGATATGAAATCGAGACAATACTACAACAAAGTGTTCACTTGATAATAGTAAAACCTTATAAGATAAATATCAAGTGCCTAGTTAATGTACAAGTGTATTTACTTTAATTATAATATAAAAACAATTATAATGCGGAAATAAAGTGAAGCACACACACCAGAATTTTGTTAACGAGGAAACTGCAAATGCAGAAAAACCCCGGGACCTAGTCCAGTTTTGAATACTCAATTGAATTAAGATGCTACAAAAAGTAAACATGCAACTTCGTGTAGTCAATACTAAGTAAACTAAAATCCTAGTTACTCAGCTTCAACAGTATTCTTGATTTGATAATATCTAACATAACCAAAGTTCTCAATAGATATTTAATACCCAATATCCTAGAAGAACAGACGTTCTCTTTAGGACTAGATCTAGTATATCTTCTTAATCGAAAACAACTTCTTCAAATCTTCAAAATCTTCAATCTTCGATTTAATATTCAAAGTAACAATATGCAAAAACAAACTTGATTCCTTATTGATTTGTCGCACATAATGGAGTCTGTTAACAATGGCAAATCAATGAATCTATCTTACGGATCTAGAAAAACTTAGATCCATAGAAACGTTAAATCTTTGATCTAGTTTGAGTGAGCCTTATATCAGAAGAGAAGGTTCTCAAGAATAAATAAACTAGGTGCAATCAAAGATTCAACAACCGTTAGTCAATCAAATCAATCGAAAACAAAAGATAAACTGCAATTATCTAGTTTCCCACCAACGGTACTCATAGAGATTCCCAATCCCAAAGAAGATTTTAAACTGAGCGGTCATAAGAGATTTCGCCTAATTAGGTTACTCTCCTCTCCGAATAGGCGGCTTCACCAGTAACAACACAACTGAGGAAGTTTGCTGTCACAAAGGATTAGTTTACTAGAAAGGCAAACTTCAAGTATTTATAGACAAGGAAGTTTGGACACCAAGGAATTTCCAAAACCGAAAATATTCTCGATATGCAGTAAGATCCAAATTCGGTTTCCATAATTCCTGGAAATGCTCTGTCCAAAATATTGACCGAAAATCTCCTTGGAAAATCTCTAACTAGTAAATGCACATTACTAATTCTTATTTTCCATATATAAAATTAAAAATCTTAAATAAAAGATTCTTAACTTATTTAATTTCGATCCTGGGATTTTCTTCCTTTAGCTATTAAGGAATAACTTTGAACAATAAAAGATAAGCATAATCCACGTGTTCAAAGTGTGTCCACATCTTTCCACATTAACCAAATATATTTTCGGTATCTCTAATATTTCTAAAAAATAGAAAATTCGAAAAGATATTTTTTGGATAACTTTTTGTGTTAAAAACACAAAACGTGCTCGGATTTGATTGAGACTTTTTGTGGCCGATTGCACATGTTCAAAGGATCGGTTCCCCTTTTTGCACATGTCCATAGGATCGGTTCCCCACATATTTATGGTATCTAACTTGTATGTGTTCCACATGTCCATATGATCGGTTCCCCTTTGCCTAAAAACGTGTTGCACATGTCCATAGGATCGGTTCCCCTTTGTTGCACCTCATACAAGGCTCGATTCCCCTTTGTGAAAGGTTGCACCTCTTACTAGGATCGGTTCCCCTTTACCCAGAGTCGGTCATACACAAATCACAAACTCGATCATACCATCTCAGGTGATTACTTAATATCGGTTTCACTAATAAAAGTCATACCAATACATAAGTCAAGCCTTTGTGAATAGTTTTACCAAGAACACAACCAAGTTATGAGCGGTTATACTAAATCACACATATTGGATGTTCACAAGATATACAATGAATAACAATCCCAATAACGCCTGGAGATTTCCTTTTCGATTCATAAACAAGTTTATGAACTTGCTTCCTTAAAACACATGTAAAAAATTGTTTCCTAGGATGAAATCCTCACCTTATACTCATACATAATCACAATAGCATTCAACCAATTATGTCGATGTCTTATCTACAAAGTTTAATGGTTAAGCAATAAACCTCGTATTGTATTCCTTAATACCATGTCTAACTAGAGTGTAATCATGCTTCGCAGTTTTGTTTTCAATATACACGACTTGAAAGACACAATATAGATATGAAACAAGTCAAGTCATAGTTACTAACCTCAAGCTGAAGGATGATGTCTTTGTTGTCTTCAATCCATCTTCAAATCTTTGTGAGTAACTGGAGCACAATACTTCTATCATTTCTAGTTTATCCTATCGAAGTTGACTGTAGTTTACATATTTATCTACTCGAGTTTTGGAACTAAATATGACAACCAATCTTGACATACCAACGCTTGGTGGGTTCAACCAAGCAGTGCTCTAACAGAAGTAATACACATTTAACGTTTTACAATCTACAGACTGTAGATAGGTGGCAAACCAAATGTATGTAGCCTCACGACTCACCAACTAGCATAATCTTAAGAAGCATTGTGATGAGAAACAACATACATCTTGAGATACCATCTTCAAAATCATCGCGTATATTCATTCCATAACAATTGAAATTGAAGCATCCATGGAATGTTAATTGTAGTGACACATCACACATACATCTATACATATAACTGGTAGTGTTTTTTAAGTCAATAAGCAAGGCAACTTGATGAAATTGTAAGCAGATTGTCAAAACTCGAGACAACAGTGAATCAGTGATTACAAGGTTGGAGTGGTTTTGAGGATAAAACACAAAATTTCAGAGGTAGAGGTGGAAATGGTCAAAGAAAACCATCATAGGAGAAAAGGAAACCAAAGTTTGATCAATACAGACGTATAGAAAAATTAGCATAAAAGTGTAATTAGATTGTCATACTAAATGAGAAATACCTTAAAGGATGGAAATAATATACAAACTGAGATTTTGACTCATCTTGTGACCTGTTATGAGAGGATGTTAGTGGCATTGATTAGAGGTTAAACAATGAAACATTATTTTTGATGGAGAAAAACTACAAATACATGGTGGATGATCTGTTTGCTTAAATCCTCGAGGAGAATCTGTTTGCTTCATAAAATTGAAGGATTCCTAAATCATTCTATGTAACCATTATCCTATATATTCAAGTTCAAGTAGTAGACTAGAGGTGATTTAAGTCTCCCGCGAAACAAAACGCAACCAAAGTGTAATTGGAACAAAAAGGTTAAGTACAAAGGAGGAAGAAAGACGTAAAAAAAGGTTAAGAAGGCAACCAATGATTATGAGCCAAAACATAGTCGAAACAAAGGTTAAATAAACTGTATGCTTTTTGTCTAACCAATTTAATTTTAATTCAAAGATTAAGGAAATTTTTTGTTCGCTTACTGTATTTATTTGGTTTATGAAAAAATCTTGAACTTTTAAACTTCGCCGGCACAACTGGAAATTTCTTATGTCCCCAAATTTCTACATTTGTGGAAAACAATCACAGGTAACCAAAAAAATTCATACACATAAAACACTATCAACAACTGGAAATTTCTTATGTCCCCAAATTTCTACATTTGTGGAAAACAATCACAGGTAACCAAACAAATTCATACACATAAAACACTATCAATAAGACAACACATTTTTTAGTGTTACATCCGGTGTGTACGCACCGGGTTAGGGGCTTGTAAACATAATAAATGACGACTCTTTTGATCGGAAAGAGTCGTCACTTTGTTAATATGTCCGGTAACGACACACTTAGCAGTTAATGTGAATTTTGGATTCACCCAATGTGGTTGAGTCGACCAACGGAAAAAAATTCAAAAACTTGGCAGTTGGGTCGTTCAATTCTATAAATAGAGACCCATATCTCACCTCTTCCTCACCCAAACCATAATTCTCAACCTTCTCTTCTCCCTTTTTTTTTCTGAATCATTAAATTTTATTACTAAAAATCAAATTACAAAGTACAGAAAGTTAAGACTTTTCCTATACAGAAAAGCCCACAAACAGAAATAAGACTGAAAGCCCAACATGCAAGCCCAAGTAGTTTCCAAGCTATTTCAAAGCAACTAAATAGTTGAACAGCTAATAGACATTACACTTTGTTAAAATCTAAAGTAGAAATCATTTTCATTTTCAAGTCTACCTAAGAATTGAGGTTTCACTTTAAAGTAATGCACTTCACCTATGTTAAGAAGAACTCCTCTTTTGGCTAGCTTGTCAGCAGAGAAGTTGATCTCCCTATAAGAGTTCCTAAAAGTGATTTCAGTGATAGATCTTCTAATTATGATCCATCTGCTTTGTACAATCCAAGGTACCCTGTCATTTAAGAAAGCCATTATCACAGCCTTGGAGTCCAAGCTGAAACATACATCCATCATCCCCTTTGTGATTGCCCACTCTCCTGCAAGAATTAAAGCCATCACTTCTGCCAAGTAATTTGTGGCAATCCCCTGTCCCCTTGAAGTTGCACCCATATGAACCCCATAATGATTTCTGGCTATAAAACCAATACCTGCCATACCTGGACTACCTTTAGAAGCACCATCATAACAAATCAATGTTTGATGTTGAGCAGGAAAAAGAAGAGGAAACACCATGACTACTCCCTATACTTCCGGAGAGAATGACGGCATTGTGAGAGCTTGGTTGACACTCAAATACCACTTTGAAGATCTAGGAAAAGACATTGATCAAACATTCCATGCTTGGTGGAACCGTGTATTCATCGTTTTTGTGGTGTTATATGGAAATTATAACTCAAGGTCTTTGAAACTCGTCAAGGAAGGGTTCGAGGAGATATTCGTAGAATGTGAAGCTTTCAAAAAAGAATTGAAAGCCGTAAGGGAAGCCTTATGCAATATGTTGGGTGCTATAAGAGTAAGTATTTAAACAAGAGGTAAAACTAATCCCAAGTTTTGAATGATACTGAGTATATTATTTTTGTTTTGCGTTTTCAGTTGCGGAAGGCGTATGCCCGATATGAGGTGCTTCGTGGGAAAGAGTTTGAGTTCGACGAATGCTACCGTATAACTACCTATAATTACATCATTTATGGTTAATTGTATTAGTGCACCGTTATTATCTATTGTATTTCATTTCCTTCAATGTAACCCTATGAAAGATGTATGCCTTTTACGATTCAATGAAATGATTCTATGAAATCAAAAATCATAAAAATCAACACTACAAGTCGTTAAGGTATAGAAATGTAGAAAATGACGACTCTAACTAAAATTCTTAATGGTTGGTTAGGGTCGTCAATGTATATGAATAACTATATGACGACCCATATAGTAAGTTTTTTACAGAAAGTTTGGATTTGAGAGTCGTCCGGGTATAAACAAAATACAGTAACGACTCTAGGTGAACTAGAAACAAGTGTCGTTAGTGTTTAGCACACTACCTTAACGATTTTTCATCACCTGGAAAAATTGCAGGTTAGAGTCGTCGTTATTAGTATCAACAAACTGACGACTCTATAGAGTCGTTAGTGCATACAACCCCCGACTATAACGACTCTCACTCTGAGTTGGTCTATAGTGACCATGAATCGACCACTTGGAGCACCATTCAGACAATTTGAAGAGTATAGGAAGTTTACCTGATTGTTTTGAGCTTCGGGTTCTTCATTTTGAGCAATAGGATCTTCATTTGCACCATTGTTCATGGATCTATTAACATCTCTTGATCATACATCCAATCCATATGAGAATTTGAAACAATCTTACCATCAACACAATCATGTTTGTTATTTGAACCTTCACCAACATCATTCCCTCCACTTGAATCACTCATTTCCAAAAACCCTAGTTTTCCTCAGAAAACTCCCCTTCTTCCTCTCAACACACAAAAATTCAAAAATAAAATTTCCCCCAAATTTTTATCCCAAAATCTGATTTTAATCTAACCACACTTACCATACTAATTAAATTAATCAATTCTTGGTACTAATCATTCTTGGACAGTTTAGCCATTTAGAAAATTATTGGATAAGGGGTGACTCAAATTAGGTTTGAGTGTCCTTTTTTGTCCTCTAATGGGAGGCCCCCAATTAGTTTTTAGGGCCCCCAATTAAACGAGGTTCTTTTTCTCGGAATTCAGTAACAAGTGATTCTTGGGATCCATCTAGTACGCATAACCATTCTGGGATCTTTTTTATTGGTCCGTAAGTAGGTCACGTCGTGTCTCATTTTTTTGCAAAAATCAAACACCAGGGAAACGTAGTTATCACCTTCGCACTATGTCTAAGATACCCATTCGTCCATGTGAAAACTACGGACAAACCCTTTTTCAGATTTTTTCCACTGTGAAACCCACGCACAGAAAAACTCAGGCGCGCACCCATTTTCCGTGAGAAAATTTCTCACAAACCCAGAATTTGCAAAGTTATGTTCCGGTCTATTTTTCTCTTCTCTTCTTTCTCTCGTTTTTTACTGTTCTTCTCGTCTCTCTGTCGACCTCAATTCAAAGGAATTGAGCTTGATTTTGTGTGAATAATCTCTAGGAAATTTAGTAGCTTGATGAATCGAGGGAGAAGGTGATGGTGCTGAAGTCGATTGAGCTCTGGAAGAAGAAGAAAAGGGTAAGCTAAAAGGGTAAGGAAATTGAAGTTAGGTCATGAAATTAGGGCTTCGTCTTGCAGTGGATGTTTGAGCTCATGCCATGGAATTGCAAAGAAGAATAGGGAGAAAGAAGGGTTTCGGTGAGTTCAATCTGAGACAAAAAAGTGGGAATCGTTGTTGAATCGAGAAGAAACTCTGGTGGTGATTTGAATCAGGGAAGAACAAGTTTCTGCTTCCATGGAACAATTAGGATTGATGGTTGACCGACTGGTGTTATTGGCTCTGTTTACGACTTGTTACGTTTAATCATCCTCTGTTGAAAGTGAAATACTCATAATTTTTGTTGAATTCTAACACATATCGACTTGAATTAATCGATTAGGGGGGCCAAGCTTCAATCATAGGAGGTGTCATAGATTTTGTGAAAGAACTGGAGCAATTGTTGCACTCTATCGAGACTAAGAAGAGAACGAGAACGTCTTCAGAGGATGAGGATGACAATGAGAAGGTTGGTGCCGAAGAGAGGAGGAACAGAAACTGCGGTATTCATTCCTCATTGGCTCCATTTGTTGGGTTCTTCTCAGCGCCCCAGTACACCTCTTACTCATCATCCTTGTTTCTTAAAAATGATGTTGGGGGAGAAGATGAGGAGGAAGAGGAGAAGGTGATTAATGAGGATGAATTGAGGATGATGAGCTCTAATAACATCAAGCACAATAATAGTAATGAGCACGATTACTACTCTTTGTCATTGTTATCGCCATCGTCTTGGTTGGGCGTGGACATTAAAGTTGTAGTGGTTCAAACACATGTGAACCTGAAAATTCACATTATGTGGTCCAAATTTTCAGCAGTACCAACAACCAGTTTCATCTGATTAGCTAATTGACTATATGTTATTATTATTACTGGTTAACTCACGGCAAAGACATGACTTGCTGCCAGGCTTTAAGGAAAAATGGAGCACATTAATAGCCACTGCTTACCAATCTTCTCGTAGGACTGCTGCTAACCAGGTGAAAGAGTAGGGGAGAAGATGGTGGAAGCTGAGCACTGCTGATACCCATGTAGGGGATGATAGGACGATTTTTTTTCTTTTTCATTTCTGAGTGTAGAAAAACAGCCTTTAATTCCAGGAAAAAAGTTGTGATGCTGCTTCTGCAGGAAAGAAAAATGTGGAGCTGTAGCCTGTAGGTCACAAAAAGGATGCCCACTCTATTAAAGTAGTCAGTGTTTTTGACCTTATTTTCTTAAAGGTCAGCACTCATCTGTAAATCATGATTTTTATCTATTTTTCTTAACAATCTTGTTTGTTTTCTTCGTTGTCTTAACCTTCCTTTCATTGGTTTTAACAGACTTGGGAAAATAGGAAAAATAATGAGTAAAGTAAGAAAATGGAGGTGTGAATAGTGATGCATAACAGGTTTTGCATCTACAAAATTTGTTGCATAAGTTGTTATGAATTCTCAAAATTGGTTGCATAACATGTTCTGCAACTTTTTTTTTTTTTGCATAACTTGTTATGCAGTTCAGAAAACGGTTGCATAACACATTATGCAACTATTTTTTTCTCAGTATTGAAACTAACAAAAAATAAGGTTGCATAACTTGTCATGCACTTACAATAATACTACATAACATGTTATGCAGTCGTGAAAAATGGATGCATAACCTGTTATGCATCCGAAAATATGACTGCATAATGCGTTATGCATCGAGAAAATTGTTGCACAATTTTTTATGCATCGAGAAAATAGATGCATAACCTGATATGCATCCGTAAATATGGATGCATACTGCATTATGCATTAAATTTTATGTACGCACTAAAATCAACCAAAACAATGGTTACATAACTTGTTTTAGATCCATAACTTTGTTATGCAAATGCATAATTTGTTATGCAGTCGAGAAAATGGTTGCATAATTCGTTATGCATCTGCATAATGTGTTATGCATCTTTTTTGGTGGCTGCATAATGGTCATGTAGTCAGTTTTCGAAATTTTGCCTAAAATGAAGATCACCTCCGATATTTTCGTGAAAAACAAAAATTTGATGTTGTTTGTACTCGTTGCATAGCTCTCTTAAAAAGATTTCCAACGATATAAAATTTGTAAAATTTCAAGGCGCGAATTTTTAGATATGTTATATCCAAGTTGCGTTGCCAATTATACCCCTGATGCATAACCCGTCATGCGGATGCATAATCCGTCATGCAGACATATTTAATAATTTCATACAATTATGGGTGTCACGGTACCTAAAATTAATTGTGGGCCTGACAATGAGAATATTATTTTTTTTGGGCCTGCGCCTAATTTTCCTGGTGGTGAACCATTCCTCTCCACATCCTCTTCCTATTATGGGAAAATGGAGAGAATAGTGCTCCCTCCGCTAAATGAAACCAGGCTATTATTTTGAAATAGAGGGAATAGAAGTTTTCACGCCTAACACAATTCTCTATGTTTTAGGGTTTTGAGGAAATTAATTCCCATACCATAGTGCTACTCTAACTAGCAAACTTTTAAGCATTGGTATCGCTTAGTTGTGTGCCTATTCCCCAAGACTCAAGGAACTAATACGATACATCAGATGTTTCCATTAAATTATTGTATTATTACCACAATTACAATCCTAAAACTCCAGAACATCAATATCTGAGAGGTTTAATCAATGTTGTGAAGAACCCTGGGTGGGAGGAGGCAGACGGAAAGAGCCCCCAGCATACAACATTTGGTAGACAGGTCTTATTCTGATTGTAAGAATTGCACTCAAAATGGAACCCAAACCACACACCGGCTAGAACCAGGAATGTAAGCCTAAAACAGTTAGGACTTAGGACCCAAGCAAGATACACTTGAAGCAAAAATCATACCATCAACTCCTTGCTGTTGCTGCTTTTCTACTTCCTTATCATATAAATAACCAGCTAAACCCCCTGAGAAAATAACTGCACCTAGAGGATTTCCGAGCAACATGAAATTGTATATGACACCAAAATGCTTCAACCCAAAAAGTTCAGAGGCGGTAGGGACCATGACAGAAAATTGAACCCCATAGCATACTCCAAGTAATGCTGTTGCTGCGAAAAGGGTCCCGTTCAGAGCTGATGCAAATAGAAGGTACGCTATAGCCATGACAAGTTGAGACACTGTCATCCAAACTGTGCGTGGGATTGTTTTTGACCTGCAAGTCATTACAACTCAAATATAAATCAGAAGGATAACCTATCTAGGTGGTCAGGCTTTTCACTTAGAGAAGTACGGTTACATAATTATGCAAAATCATGCGGAAAAAGATCTATGGTTATTGGTATGGACACTAATTGTTTATACATTGGTGACTGAGAGTCTCTAGTTCAAGGTTAAATTCTCCACCGTTACAGGAAATCACATGTAATTACTAGGTTAAGATTTTCACACTCATGATTTACTTTGCACTCTGTGGAAGCCCTATTTGTACAGTGGATGTAGATGCCTTAAAAATAACAGAAGTTTAAACTGTTGTCCCTAAAGCAGTTTCTCTTTCATTAAGCCTAGAGAAATTAGATTCCTTGCACATTCTTATCAAATAGGTCCAAGCAGTGATAATCCAAGAGACAATTATTGGATATGGCGAGTCTAAAACAGTAGGGCATCCTCAGTAGGAAGTCCTTGAATCAAATGCGGGTTGCATAGAATAGGGGTGTAATTGATGATGGAGATCAAACTTCCATCAACATGCCTTGCTAACTATTAACTACTAGTGGTGTACTAAATAGAAAATACTAACCTAACAAAGTGTTCAGAAACAACACCACCACCAAGACGTCCCAGAAAATTGCCAAAGCTGAAAATAGATAAGAGGATTGCAGTGTCACTTGTTCCTTGCGCAATTCCAATCTGTGCCAAATTATTGAGAACAGTCACACCTGAACCAACGCCCAAAAAGTACACCATGAACAGAAGCCAGAAATCAGCCTTCACAAAAGCTTCACGTAATTTGAAGTCTTCTCCTCTCCTAGGTCTCCTTTTCTTCTTTATAGCACCCTCCCCTTCAGCTATAAGTAAATCCACATCTGAGATATCATCTCCTTCTTGAAGATAAGTCGTTGATGAAGATAAGGCTATCCGCGTCGTGAGAAACCCCCACCTCCTACATCTGGTTCTTCAGGGCCTTCCTCGGGTGGGATCGTACCTTCATCGCAGAAGGGAAAGATTGCTAAACCTGCTGGTGGAGTTGAACTATCCAAGTAGATTATTGTAGAAAATTGATCTTTGTTGATTATAAGGCTTTGTGAGATTCCTTTTGTATTTTCTTGTTCCTGCGTATCATTGCCAAGCCTGTAATCAAATTTTAATGAATTGATCATTGCTTTAATTTTTATATGTGTTGTCCGATTTCCTTTTTAAGTATTGTTATGGTTAATTTGGAATATAACTGAATGTAACCAAGGATAGCGAAGTGTTTGAGTGCGAACCTGAAGATATGTGTATCTTCGTGAACGTCTTGAGACCTGTCACCCCGCTGGCTAATCCTGGGACAGAGGATTCCCAGACGGTGGGGGTCGGGGCAGCGTTCTAGGATATGAGTTGTTTGGAATGTACATTCATTCCTTCAACCCGCTGTCATAAGATTGGTTGGGTATCTCTTTCTGTTGGTTGCCTTCCCCATGGTCCTACACTTATAGACGCTGATAGGGGAGTCCCGAGAGATTGTAGGTGACTACTTTCCCCAAGTAAAATAAAACAACAATTAACACAAGTGTTTACGTGGTTCGACAGCAGAGTGTCTACGTCCACGGGTGAAAGAGGGTTAAAGTGTCTATTCAGTTTGTTGAGTTACACTTAGAAGAATTCCATTGATGGAACCTCTGAGGTAGTAAATGGAAAAAAATAGGAGGATGAAGTATTGACGCGGAGGTCATTTCTCTGTATTTTCAGGTGTAGGGTTCTCATGAGGTGTTGTATTTACACGCAGTCGTCTTGTTACTATGTTGCTCCATGTATTTTGACTATTTTTTGCCAAAAGTTTGCTTGATTGATAGGTTGAGGTTTGCTATTCCTCTCTTAGAGATAGAAACATGTCGATCGAAAGCGTCGTTTTCTTCTTCTGGCGCTCTTCACGCAGATACAGGTCTGCGTTGCCTTCTACGGGTAGTATGGCTTGAGATATTTTGCATTCCATGGGTGTCTGAGGATCTCCCCTTTTAGGTTGCGCAGATAATAAGACCCATTTCCTGCAACATCATGTATGAAGAAGGGTCCCCCCTCATGTTGGTGCTAATTTGCCCCACTTCTTTTCTCATTGGTATTGGGGAATGGTCCTCAGCACATACTGCCCTTCTACGAAATTTCTAAGCTTAACCCTCTTATTATACTCCCTTGATAGTTTTCTTTGATAGTTTTCCATTTTTTGTAGTGATGCCTCCCTCCTCTCTTCCAGATCATCCAACTTTTCCAACATCATGTCCGCTGTGAGGTTCTTCTCTCATGCTTCAGTTTTCGTAGTTGGCATGATTATTTATGTTGGGATAATAGCTTCGGATCCATAGGTGAGTAAGAATGGGGATTCTCCGTGGCTGATCTTCGAGTTGTCCTATAAGCCCACAAAATGTGTGTAGTTGCTCACACCAACGCTTCTTGTATTCGTCCAACTGCTTTTTGAGGATGAGTGCGAGGGTTTTGTTTGTGGCTTCTGCCTGACCATTGCTTTGAGGGTAAATTGGTGTTGACTTGTTCTTTCGAATTTTGAAAGTATCGAAGAGTAAGTAGATGTTTTTTCCCTGGAATTGCTTTCCATTGTCAGATACAATCTCAGCTGGTATGCCAAACCTGCAAATGATGTTTTGAAAGATGAATGTGAAGACATCTACGTATCGGATCCTTGCCAGGGATTTAGCCTCTACCCATTTGCTGAAATAGTCCGTGGCCACTATCAAAAATCTTCTCTTCCCTGATCCTTCGATTAGGGGACCCACGATGTATATGCCCCATTTTGAGAATGGCCAAGGGTTGTCTACTGGTTTCAACATTGATGCGGGTGCGTGGATTTTTTTGGCGAAACGCTGGCATTCTTCGCATCTTCGTGACATTATTGCAGCGTCTCGTATTATTGTTGGCCAGTAATATCCTTGAGTTTTCGCCTTATCTGCTAGGGATCACATTCCGCTGTGATTGCCTGCATCGCCGCGGTGTATGTCTTTCAAAATCAAATGTTCTTCGGATCTGGATAGGCAGCGTAATAATGGTCCGAGAAAAGATTTTTTGTACAAAATTTCTTTTCTCAGATCATATCTTCCTGCCTTTGACTGTATTTTTCTGGATTGCTTTAGATCCGAGGGTAGTATTCCTTCTTTTAGGAAAAGATGAATTTCAGATCTCCAATCTTCTTCGCTGCTGAAGTCTTCATCTTGGTCTGCCTTAGTCATGATATCGTCTTCTTGGAAATCATCCACGATGAATTCTCCTGCGTCATAATCTGCAATATCTTCTTCTGCGTGGTTCCTCTGCTGTGCAGCGCAGAGTTCTTGAATATCAATTGAAGGCTCGTAAATCCTGGTTACTTTGATTGCTTTGACGTCCTCGTTTCTGAGCATCGATGATATGTAGGCCAGGGCATCCGCGTGCCTGAGTTCCTTCCTTGCCAGGTGTCGGAATTTGATGTTTGGGATTTGTGATGCCAGTGTTTGCACCAATTCCATGTATGCTGACAATGTTCTGTCATAAACATTATATTGCAACCCTATTTGTCGGATGACCAGCTGTGAATCGCTTGTCAGACGCACGTCAGTTATGCCCATTTCTATTATCAACTGAAGGGCATGCACCACTGCTTCATATTCAACTATGTTGTTGGTATGCCCCTTGAATTCTAACCTGAAAGCATGTATGATCCTGTCTCCTGTTGGGGTGGTGATTACGATGCCTATCCCCGCCCCTTCTTTATTTTTCGACCCATCTACGAAGACTTCCCATTGCCTAGGATTTTTTGGTTCCAAGATGTCTATAGGGTCTTTACCTTCGTCCATTTCTGGTAGTCCTGCTGCCTTTCGTCCTTCGATGATGACTTCTTCGCAGTTATCCAATGGTAAGTCTGCTAGGAAATCTGCTAATACTTGTGACTTCTGAGAGTGTTGTAGCTCATGGATGATATTGAATTGATCTAGGTGAGTATTCCATTTTGCAATTCTGCCTACTTTCCTGCGTTTTTAAGGACTGCTTCTAGCGGAGCTTTGCATGGGACGCGGACGTAGTGAGTCAAAAAGTAAGTTCTGAGTTTCAGGGTTGCCCATACTAATGCCAAGATGAGCTGCTCGATCTTCGTGTAGTTCTTTCTGCTGCGTTCAGAGTCTTGCTGATGTAATAGATGGGCTGCTCTATCTTCGTGTTGGTTTTAACCAATACTGCGCTGACTGCATCTTCTGTTGCTGCTATGTATAGTGCCAACACTTCATCAGGGTCTGGTTTTTGTAGTATAGGGATCTCAGCCAGGTATTCTTTGATATTTCGAAAAGCTTCCTCGCACTCTGCCGTCCATTCGAATTTGCTTCCTTTTTTGAGAATGTTAAAAAAGTGCTTACATCTATCCGAGGACCTGGATATGAACCTCCCCAGCGCAGCCAGCGAACCATTGAGTTTCTGAACCTCTTTTAAATTCTTTGGGGATGGCATTCTTACGATGGCTTCAATTTTAGCGGGATCGACTTCAATGCCCCTCTTCGTCACCAAATATCCGAGGAACTTTCCGGAAGTGACACCAAAAGTGCACTTCTCTGGGTTTACCTTCATGTTGTGCACTCTCATTGCTTGGAAAATATCTTTTAGGTCTTGGTGATGATCTTTGCGCAGCTTGCTTTTACGAGCATATCATCCACATATACTTCCAGTGTACTTCCAATCCATGGTTTGAAAATTGCATCCACCATTCTTTGGTAGGTTGCCCCTGCGTTTCGCAGTCCAAAGGGCATTCTTACATAGCAATAGAGGTCGTGTGGTGTATAGAATGTTTATGTTGTGATCTTCTTCTGCTAGGAATAATTGATTGTATCCAGAGTATCCATCCATGAATGACATTTCTTCGTATCCTTCACTGCCTCGACAAGTTGGTCAATGCTTGGCAGTGGATAGCTATCTTTAGGGCAAGCCTTATTGAGGTTGGTGAAGTCGATGCATATCCTTACTCCCCCATTTTCTTCGGTACGATGACCATGTTAGAGATCCATGTTGGGTACTTAACTTCTTTGATGAATCCTGCGTCCAGTAGTTTGCGGAGTTCCACTTCAACTGCTCGATGGTATTCTGGAGCTACTTTGCGCACCTTCTGCCTAAAAGGGGGGGTACCTGGTTTTATTCGAAGTTCGTGATGAACTAACTTTGGGTCAATTCCCGGCATGTCCCCCAATTTCCAAGCAAAGATGTCCGCGTATTCCTTTAGAAGTTTGATTAGCGCGGCTTCTCTTTCTTCATCCATCAAGGTGCCTATTCTGATAATCTTCGGGTTTCCCTCAGTACCTATGTTGACTTCTTTAGCTGCTTCGACAGGTGTAAACGTGGGTTTTGGTTCCCCCAAGAGAGGAACATTCTTTGATTGCTATTTGGTGGGCTCTCCGTCTTCTTTTGTCGCGGAGGTGCTTGCTTCTGCGCTGCCAGTGGTGCTTACGTTCAGAAGGCTTTTTCCGGAGATTTCTTCCAGATATGTATCTATGGTTATCTCCTTATTTTTGGCTCTTCGGGACTGGTGCTTTTTTCCCGCTCATTATTGATCTGATTCTGTAAGGTCTGACATTCCCGCGCAGTTACTTGGTCTCCTTTAATTTCCATGACTCCCTGGGTGTTGGGAATCTGAGATATTGATGGTAGGTTGCAGCTACTCCCTTGAGCTTGTGAACCCATCTTCTTCCGATGATGGCGTTGTAAGGTGAAGGTGCATCTACGACGCTGAATCGAGTGTCCACTTTCATGGGCCCTGCGTCTACTTGTAAGACAATGTCCCCTAGGGGCTTTGTAGCTGCGCCGTTGAATCCGTAGATGGTGTAGTAAGATGACAGCAGTTGCTCGTCGTTGAGTTCCATACGTTTGAACGTGTCATAGAACAGGACGTTGACTGAGCTTCCTCCATCGATGAGAATTTTCTTGACATTGCACCCTGCTATTGGGAGTGTGAGGACTAGAGGATCATTATGGTCTTCCATGTCTTCTTCCACATCGTCTCGAAAGTCATGGGCGTCCATCCATTGTTCGTGCTCGTTTACCTCTTTCCCATCGATCTTATAAAGCTCACAATAATCTTCGAATTGTTTTCTCAATCTCTTCCCAATCTGGGCGGTTAGGGATGGTCCTTGAATCTCTGAACATGAAATCGTGTTGAGGGTGCGGTTGCCTTCTGGTAATTGAACCTGCTTGCCTCTCTTGGTTCTATCTTCGTTATCAATCTTCTGTATATATTGCTTCAGGTCTCCTGCGTCGATTAGTTTTTGAATCATTATCTTGAGATTTTTGCACTTTTCTGTTTGATGACCGTTGAAACAGTGGTATTCACAGTATTCCTTGGATTTTTCTGATCTAGGAGGCTGCTTTCCCTTGGACCATGGCCAATCGAAGTTCTCCCTCCCTTTGATCTCTCTCAGGATGCGCGAATAACTGGTATTCAGCTTGGTATAGACTTGATCTTCAAATTTTCGATCATCCTTCGTCTATCATCCCTTCGTTCTTTCCTTTCTTCGTTGGGACGCTCTTCTGTGATTCCTCTTTTGGACCCGCTGGCTTGATCCACGGAATTTGTGCGTGTGGGACGTTGAGTATGAGCTCTGGGATTTTCACGCTGAATTTCTTCTAACCTTGCATGCTTTTCTATGATTATCCGGAGATCTCCTTCGGTGGTAGGGATGGTTCCGTGGATCTCGACAAAGGACTCATCCTGTCCATCCCCCATTTGTAGCAGTTGATACTAACCACGGGATCTACGTTGCCAATAGCTTGGCAAATCTTGTGCCATCTATCAGTATATTCTCTGATGGTCTCTTTGTATTTCATCTCCAGCGAGAATAGCTTGTCCATGCCGGTATTGACAACCTTGTTGTACATGTATGTTGCTAGAAATTTTTCTGTGAGTTGGTCGTAGGAGTCGATGGAGTTTGATGGCAAGTTATCAAACCATGACAACGCGGACCCTTTTAAACTTGATGGGAAGTATCTGCACAGTATGGAGTCTTCGTTATCCCAACGGGCCATCATTCGATTATAATATCGAAGATGAGCCGCAGGATCAGTTGATCCGTCATAGCAATCGAAAGCAGGAACCGAACACTTCTGCGGTATGGAAGCCCTGGCCAAGTGTGGCGTCAGCGGGGTAGTGTTTGCTTCCTTCATCACTTGCTCTAGTCTTCCGCCTCCCTGCCTAGTCTTTAGCTCCTTGATTTCTGCCAGCATCTCAGCACGCAGATTTTCCATTGCGATCTGGTGCTCTTCATGAATGGTAGATTTTGCTCGTAGGAGGGTGGTACCGTCGTAGTAGTCCGAGTTCTCGGGATTGTAATCAGGGTCTGATCTTTGGCTGCTCCTTGCTCCTCTTCGATTCAATGGAAGTGGGTTGTTTGCGATCACCATTCTTCTATCTTGATTAGGTGCTACAGCCTTGGAGTTAGCTTGTTCGCGTTGGTTTTCTACCTCTGCGCTATGAATGATTCTTTCCTTGAGTGTTTGGTTCTCTTGTGCTAATATCGCCACAGCATCTGCGTATGCCTTCTGGTTCTTCCTTAATTCTGTCAGCTCGGCCATCATCTGAGCGGAATGATTTGACCCTTGATTTGGTGTTCCTGCCCGCAATTGCTCATCAGCGGCTATGGTTTGTTCCTCATCCACGATCTGTATTACTGGTTCTGGTGGGTCTAACCGTGCACCTTGGGACCCGACGGTTGTTTGAGGGTTGACCTGCTATTAGAAGCGGTTGCTTGGCTGGAAAGGTATGTTGTTCGTTGGTTAAGGGCATCCCATAGAGGGGTTGTTGTATTCCTGACTCTGCTACGACTTCCTGATGTTCCTGTAGTTGAGCATTGGTTACTCTGGGAGCTCCAACTTTGGATCCGCCAGCTCTTGAAGCTCCTGCTTTGGCTGCCGCGGCATTTACTACTACTACTCTACTACTACTACTTACTACTGCGTTTGCTGCGATGATGTTGGCATTGATGGGGGCCGTGCTTTCTGCATTATCCTGCGCCCTATCCTGCCTTCCTTTAGTTTTCACCTTTCTGCTTACTCCTAGTTACCACTGGGGTTGTCCTTTGCATCTCTTTTGACGAAGCTTTTGCCTTCCCGACATCTTTGCTTTTCTCCATTTTCTAATATTTTCCTGAAAGAGAGAGAAAAAATCACGAAGACAATGGGTCCCACATGATATCTATTAGTGTTTAGAGTTCTCAAAGGTGTAAAATCTTGAAAATACTTAAGGCTCCCATCTATGTAGATGACCGCAGATCTGTTCGAAGTTTTGATTTTCAAAGATGTGAAAACTTAGAAAATGCATGAAGAATCAGATCTACTTAGATAAACGCGGATCTGTTCATAATTTTGATTTTCAAAGACGTGAAAACTTAGAAAATGCATGAAGAATCATATCTGCTTAGATAAACGTGGATATGTTCATAATTTTGATTTTCAAAGACGTGAAAACTTAGAAAATGCATGAAGAATCAGATCTGCTTAGATAAACGCGGATCTGTTCATAATTTTGATTTTCAAAGACGTGAAAACTTAGAAAAAGCATGAAGAATCAGATCTACTTAGATAAACGCGGATCTGTTCATAATTTTGATTTTCAAAGACGTGAAAACTTAGAAAATGCCTGAAGAATCAGATCTACTTAGATAAACGCGGATCTGTTCATAATTTTGATTTTCAAAGAAATGAAAACTTAGAAAATGCCTGAAGAATCAGATCTACTTAGATAAACGCGGATCTGTTCAAAATTTTGATTTTTGAAATCATGAACGGAAAAAACCGTAATGTTCCATACATCGTTATTTTCAGTAAACGAAGCCTGAAACAAGTCACAGGAGAAGATAAATCTTTTACCGGGATGAAGATCCCTGTTTCTTGCGTCAGATTGTGAACACAAAGATCATTATCATATGAGTGTTCATAAATAATGCGCGCAGACTCATGACAATACAGTAAATAAGCTGCGCCTGAGGGGGATGAATTGGTTATGTCGAATCCTTGACTCAGAGTTCTAATACTCTTCCTCGTCTCATCAACTACAATCATTGTTCTTAGCTCGCACAACAAGATAAATAATGGATGAAGTATAAAACGTACGAACATGATATACCATAAGTATCGAATCGAACATGTAAAGTATAAATGCATGAATATAGATGAAACGATTAACTTATATGATTCATCACTCAAATCTTTGTCTGCGGGTCCACATAAGCCTGCGTAGCAGGAGGAACTTACTTACACTTTCTATATCTCTCTGTCTCTCTCCCATTCTCCTCGCAATGTTTTTCCGATCCCCTCTTCATTTGGGAGAGAGGGGTATTTATAGGGAGGTTACGTGGGGTCCACTTCTGAAGCCCGTTATAACCTTATCCTCTTGTGTCTTGTGCCACTTACGCAGAAGTCTTCGTGTTCTCGGTTTTATCTGCGTGTTCTGTTTGAATATGCAGAGCTATCTACGCTTCCTACACAGGATGACTGACACGTATGCTGTTTGAGGGTATTTAATGCGGTTAGTTGAGATGTATATCCGCGGTAGACAGCTGTCCTCTGCCCCTGTCTTGTCTGCGTCAGTCGGGCTATCCCCAGCCGTAGATCTCGGATCTTTCTGGGGATATGATAAAGTGACTCTTGGTTGTCCACGTGTGATATCATATCTTGATGCTCTTAGCCGCATGTCCTCCACGTGTACCATTGTGGACACGTGGCGGAAGATGAAATGTGTACCTACACATAAAGAGGACAAGAGGATACGAACGGATGGGTGTTTGAAAGTTGATAAGACATTAAGACCTCAGGATATCAACTATGCACGTGATCATATAAACCTCCTAACTTATGATTTAGGAGCAGCAAACAGGTTACGTATGCTTTTAATGAGTTTTTTTAAATTCGATTTTTTTAATATTATTTTCTAAGTTTGTATTACATAAACCTGATGGTTTATTAATTGACATATCAAAGGGGATTTTTCTTTTACCTACCTTCCAACTCCATGGTTATTACTATAACCATTTTTTGGAGTAACTGTATCTATTGCGGATATTAACCAGATCCCGTCTATATTTCTCGGGATATGGGTGATCAACTATTTTTCCATTAAGTTGATTTTTCTTTCTTCTATAATTTTTTCATATGGAGAGAAAAAAAAGAAAAAAAAATCTATCGGTATTCGGTAGATGGTTTATAGTTTCTATTCCTATAATGAAACTATAATCACCAAAAATTGGTGTTGGTACTGAATCATATGCATGATTGAAAAACTTCCGACCAGTTAATATTGGTATTTTTGTCCATTGGACAATGATCATGTGATTCGTATTTGGTTCCTATTCTTTTTAAAAAGAAACCATTCTTTTACCACTATGGATTTCCATAGTAAACGATATCTTCTTCTTTTTCCAGTCGTCGATGTGATTTTGGTATATCGTTTTACCAATCGGTATTAATTTTTTCCATAGATTCTCTACAATGAGATGCAAAAAATTGGCATTCGAAGTATTTTAGCCAATTTTGGTTATTGATTTCTATTCCTTCAAAGAAATCTTTATCAACCAAAAAGTAGATTTTTCTCTACAAAAAATACCATAATGATTTCTTTATTTTTCTCAAAGAATCATTTAAACCAATTGAAAATAGATTTCTCCACGGATCCTAGAAGGATGAGATTGGTTATTACGACAAACACCAATTTAAATTTTTTTGGTTTTCTTCATTATATTATTCTCCAAAATTTGAAATAGTTCCACTTATAGTTGGAATTGGACACTAAAGATCAAAGGGTGCGCACCCGGCTTGTTAGCCTAAATCATTAACTATTCCTTGTAGTGACTATATTGATCTCAATATTAATTTCTTTGAATGAAATAAAATGTCTATAATTTCATTCTTAGGTGAATGAATATTTCGTCGGCCCTATAGGTCATTGGAGATTTATGTTTTTCTTGCTCTAACCAACGAATCCATGGTTGATTTTAAATTTGTACGTCAAGTAGACTACAATTTTATTTATTTATTTGGACATTTCTTTTATGCCTTTTGAAGTCATTATTTACGGTCCAACTGGTTTTGTTAAAATCCAGATGTTATTACGAGTATATGTCCTCGATTTAATCGGATAATACTCTGCGAACTTGTTTTCGTATATGAGATGATTATATTTCCCCCAAATCAGGGGGAGACTATACATTACCAGACGCGTTTCTCTCCCATTTTGATCAAATCGAAAAAGGCTGTCTACTAGGCGTGAAAATATCTCATATAGCTTTTATGTAAGCTTATGCCGTTTGAAAAAGAAAATTCAATCACATATAACAAGCAAGTAGCATTTTTATATAGGTTACAAATAGCTCCAACAGAGTGTACCAAAAACACGATTCACGTTCTCAAAGTTATTATATCCTCATTTGAAGGGGAGGAGATTACAATGCCCATGGGATCGTACTATCAATTATGTAATTCTTTTCAAGATATGCATACGCTTGAGAACTGTATGAGATCGTAATTAGTTGTCGAATATTCATTTAAAGTAGCTACTAAAATAAATGATGGTGGTTTTGAACCCCTCTGCAGAAAAATATCGACATATGTGATTGGTTGGCATACAATCCAAATTAGATTGGATTGATTTCTCAATTAACACAATTTTGGATCCAAAACTTAACACCGTAAATGTGTCAAGCCTATTAATTACAGGTCGGTGTAGTCATAATGTGTTATATGAGAAATATGTTCGCTGTGAAAACGATTTGAGGGTTTTCTTTTTGCTCAGACCCTAGGATTGGTTCAGTAATTGTTCTTTTTATAAGACACATTTGGCATGGTAGTCCTTGAAGGACTCGTATATGGTCGGAGAACATTTTCAAATTTGTGATCCTTAGAGGACTCAAATTACACTCACGCAACCACTTGACTCGACTATGTCAGTTTTAACAATCCTTTATGTGTTTTTATAAATTTGGTACAAAATCAAAAAATCCGGATTAATTAATTGATGATTTCAACGTTATAGGTCTCTTGAGGAGTCCTTAAAAACACAAAAATTCATGCTTTAGTAGCATAAATATTAATTTTTCTTAAATCTGCAGTAAAATATTATGCTTGCTTAAACTTGTCTATAATATAGACTATAGTTATGATTTTGGTGTTTTTAATAATACTCATATAGTTGAGTTAGCATCCATATTTACGGCAAAAGTTGTACTCTTTTCCCTTCGTTTCAGGTTTTGTCCCATGTGGTTTTCCTGACAAGATTTTAACGAGGCAACATCTCATTGATGTTTAATTTTTTTTTCTTCAAAATGTTGATATTTATGCTCTTTTTCCTTCGTCCAAATTTTTTCCCATTGGGTTTTACTGGAAAGGTTTTAGTGAGGCAAATTAATTTAACATGGTGGTCATCCAAGGGGGAGTTGTATGGATTTTGGTTATTTGGTGGATTCCCACCATTAACTAGGTCATTTTGTTAGACCACATCAACATAACCATCTCCTATGAAGTTGGACACCATTCTGATCCATAGTATGACTACAAAGTTCGTACACCTATGGTATTGTAACTGCGTATTGGCACTTAATTTTTTGAAGAAATTACATCAACTACTTCAACAAATCATCTTCGAAAAGCTAATAATCCAAGAAGCAAGTCCTAAATGTATTTAAAGAAGCGTGAAGGCTCGAGAACACTACCATTAGAAGACTAACACAAAAGAAGAGCTCATCAACTGGGAAATTTCTCACGAAAGCATTGTTATCTCCAGCATTCAAGAAATTCGTAAATTTGGAAAATCTCGACTCAAAGATTTGCAAGCCAAGATTTTACTGAAGTATTTATCAGGGGGAGCATCATCATCAAAGGTGCATTTACTAGACTTATCGCATTGTACTCTTTTTCCTTCGTCAAGGTTTTGTCCCACTGGGTTTTCCTTGTCAAGGTTTTAACGAGGCAACATATGCGTGTCCAACACTGAATATGAGTCTTTACATACTTATGCAATTTCAGGTTTTTCTCATTTGAGTTTTCCTGGAATGTTTGTAATGACTTAGCCACAGTGATCATCAGGGGGAGTGTTATAAACCAAGTTTATTTACTAAGATGCTTTTTGTGTCTAAGATTAGGGTTTACCTATCTTGGAAACCAAGTCTTCTATCTATATAAATAGAGGCTTAACCCATTGTAAATACACACACATTAATAGAATTTCTCTCTCTCTTTTCCCCTTTACTTTGTGTCTCCTTCTCTAATCTCTATTTCACAATAATAAATATTTACCCGTTCAATGGAGAGAAACAAGATTGTACCTCGACCAACTGAGGATTTAGTGTTTGTTCATAGTAAACCTCGTCTCCTTTCACGAAAAAGTGAAAATTATTCGAAAGTATAACGTGGGATATCAGTGGAATTGCATTTGATCCACTAGACGGTGTGGAATAACTTGAAGTTGCAAATCTTTTACTTGACGAGCCAGAACTAGAAGCAATACTCTTTGATGAAGACAATATTGATGGGTGAGCAAGATGTTAGATAGATTTTATCTATTTATTTTTTTAAATACTCTAGATCGTATTTAAGAATTTTTTATTTTATGTGATTCTTTTTATTAAAATGGATTATTATTAAATTAATAATTATTGTATTCAAAAAGGGGTTGGTGTCCAGCTTGTTGCTAGGCTACTAACTAAATCTTTGTATGATCCCAACATTGATTAATTATTAAATTAACGAACGAAAAAAAATCCATTATTATATTAAATTAAAAAGAATAAAAGAAAATACAACCCCCTATGTATCCCGTATCCTCGTTTTTTGAAAATTAACGAATCCTCGTATCCATATCCCTATTAAAACACGACTTGTGTTCTGCTCTCTGTTCAAAGTAAGATTTGAGTTTCTAAACCAACCACAACGGATAATGCTTGACACCTCCCATTTTCCCCATCCTTTGCCCCCATGATATGTCACCAATCTAAACCCCGGGTGTAGTGAACCCCTAGGGTCCCATGGTAGGTCCGAATCTGAATTCTATGAACTGGTATAATGGTGAGACGTCGTGGGGGCAAGGTTTGGGGGCATCAAGTATTTTCGAACCACAACAAACCAAGGGCAGATTCCACGAATCTCACCTGCATAAGTTCGAGACTAGCTATTGATAACCATTTATTGTTGGTCCTACTTGTCGCTTCAGCATTCTCTTAATCTCGTTTAATACGAGAAGACACCCATTTAAGGCGCATTCATAAGTATCACTCTCAGTCTCATGAATATGTTTCCGGTTGACTCTGTGAATCTAAGCCTTTTGGACATGTCAACGGGCTTACTAGAAGCCTTAGCTTTCTCTTTTACTCATTAAGACATTATATGTGTAGTTGAGTTGTATCAGACTTCAACGGAAGAATATTAACAAACAAACAATGATACGCTTCAAAACCAAACAACAATATCAGAAAACCCATACATGCTAGGAGCCTTGGCTTTCTCTTTTACTCACCAAGTCATTCTATGTGCAGTTGAGATCTCAGGGATTTCAGCACAATCATGCTTTCAAACCTGCAGTTTATAAAAACCAAGGGCTTCTCTTAAACCTAAGGATAAAACCATATACCAACAATGCCGGACACGCAGGGAAAAATGAAGACCCGGTCATAACAAAAAGGTAACACTTGATAGTTGTTTTACATAACTCATTTTATTCATCTTATTAGCCTAGATCGCCCGAAATAAATAAAATATCTTCCAAATTTGGGAGTCTCAATGAGGACATACAATATGTCCAACATTCTCAGCAAGCCAGTAGTTTTCTAAACAATCTCACATAAACATATTTTGGCCAGTTTCACCGGAAAGTATATCTCAAATGACAATAGCTGAAGGGAAAATTTTGTTGCCAGTTACATGCAGAATAGTAAATTGATATACAAAAAAATATTGGTTGCATTCAATGAAGTATTTTGTTGCATTCATATAGTCTTTATAATTAAAGTTATTATTTGGTCTAGGATTTGACCAAAAAGAAAATGTAAGTTGAATCAAGTGGAACCTGAAAAATATGATTCTGATAGCAAAGAAGAATCCCCATATACATGTAAGTTATTTTATTGGCATCTATTGTAAACTAGAAGCGTACTATTCTATGTGACTCTTCCTTTTGTACTAATCTTTTATATTGCAGTCATGGACTTGAACAAGCATAGTGTAGGAGGTCCTCTTCCTTTTGTACTAATCTTTTATATTGCAGTCATGGACTTGAACAAGCGTAGTGTAGGAGGTCCAACTGCAGTATGCCCTCATTGTAAGGCAATGATGTAGAAAAAGGAAAACCAACAAAATCCAAAAGAATAAACCACCAGAGTTTGGAATTTGTTGTTTGAAAGAAAATGCGAAATTATCTCTATTGCAAGAGTCGCCAGAACTTTTAAAATATATTTTGCAATATACATGTGGTGGTTATAGAGCAATAAAATTCACGATCAACATTAGGGATTATAATTCCATGTTTACATTCACCTCGCTAGGGGCCAATGTAAGAAAAATTCATAAAGAAATTTTATCCTCATATGTATTTATAATGTATATGGCCAAAATCACCACTTCATCGATTCTTTATTGCCGAGTGACTGTGAATACCAATATTCTGCGAAGCACGTGTCACGATCTCATTGGTCGCATACAAGATAACTGTGTAGCCCTCGCTATACAGAGGAATCTAAGTGACGGAGTATACCTTCATATATATACTTTTCTCGTCCCAAGAAAGGATCCCTCGACGGCTAAGATTAAAGAAGTAAAAGCCTAGTCTATATGGAGGCAGCTGGCGAAGGGACAGAAGTAGATGACATATCTATCAGCATTAAATGCACAAATCTCTTATCTACACGCATAATCAAAGCACGTGGAGAGAGATGATGTGACGGAACCAGATTGGTAGAGGCTGGCGGTGAACGAAGGTACAATCTGTACTGAGGTTGGGAATTTCCCGAATGAACGTGGGTCAGCTGAGGTGGCAGAGTTCGATTGGGGAAAGCACGCGGTGAACAAAGGTACCATCTGTACGAAAGGTATATCGGGAAACGATGGATCCAGAGGCATCAAAGATATACCTGGAGCAAAAGGGGCTATAAATACTAAGCCTCACCAACAAACTAAAGGCATTCAATTCCTAGGAGAAGAAGATCTAGTCTTAAGCTTATACCTCTTTAATGTTTAGAACTTAAGTAATGACTTCGACTTGAGTTCTCTTTATTACTTTGGGAAGCATTTAAGATCTTTTGTAACCACTACAACATAATACAAAAAAATCACTCATTACCCCGTGGATGTAGATGAAAGTCGAACCACGTAATATCTTTTTGTCTCATGATAACTTAGTAGCGTTTACTTTACATTAGTGTTCTTGGTTATTATTGTGATCTTCGATAACTTAGTATCATCAGTTCAACTGAGGCATCGATACTACTTAGTATCTGATTCTCCGAACTGTATACATTACGTAGACTACGGGAAAACGAGTAGTCACAGTTTGGCGCTAGAACGGTTTCCTCACCAGCTTGAGTTTTTATATTCCGTCATTTATTTTTATGCATCTTCTTTAACGAAGAGATCTCAGTTCAACAACGATGGATCTCACTTTCTAGTGATTGGTTCGTCCATTGTTTTCGCAAATTCTTTGAGTTCATAACCTCTAAATACTAGCAATCTCACAGATCTACAAAAGTTTTCACAAAAACACACTCACAAAACGTTAAAACTTTTGTTTTGTACTAAAACACCTTTTCCGACAAAGTATTCTTCAGATATGAGTGTCTCTGAGCACTGAGGAATCTCAGCGAGAATTTAAGGAAGCAAAAATCTTTTCAAGCATTTAATACCCCATTTTTCGAAAAGATATGGTACCTTTTTTAATTATTTTCAACATTTAAGGTTGTTTTCTCCAAGGGTACCATAAAAAATCAGTACTTGTCTCTCCAAGACATCATTTCAGTCCTTTTTCTGAAAAGGCTGCTTAGCCATCTTCTGTGTCAGAGCATTAATTTCTACTTTTGACGAAGGCACCCAAGTAGCAGATTTTTGTCGTTTTTTCTGTAACCGCATGATAACAAAAGCCGAAGGCATGCAGAAACCAAGTGATCTACCAACAAGTTCACGACCAGCAGTCACGAGAGGACGATCTCAAAAGCCGTCTCAAGCAAACCAAAGAACCGAAGCAGAGGACGGATAAAGCGAAATAGCAAGAATAACAACTGCTACCAAGCCGCTTATTCATGCTGAAAGGATGGGGCAAACATCTGGAGCACAACCACTTTACGACATGCCATTACCAGAGCATCTCAATGTCACACAGCCACCTGCGGCCAACGTAGGGCTACCCAGAACCCTAGTTCCTACGGGACGAGCGTTGGGACACATAACTCCAATCCAGATAGATCCAGACGCACCGGTCATAGAAGAAGGAGTGGATAACTCTGAGGATACGGCCGACAACACTCCTCAGGGTGGTGGAATCCACAACGAAGAACAAATGGCAGCACAAGTAGCGGCTTTGCTTCTACGAAACAATGAGCATGAGGATGCAATGCACGTGATGGCCCAGGAGAACCAGAACCTAAAGGATATGCTAGACGTGCAAATCGAAGGTTCCCAAACTCACCCTCCGCTAAAGAGGCGTGAGAACGGATCTATCTCAGGAAGACGAAGGGTGGATCTCAACCCACCGAAGGCTAACCCAGTAGGGGGATCCAGAAGAACACGTCATGATCCAGATGAGACGGATCCAACATACAAGCCCTCCCATTCCTACTACGACGAGACACTTTCCATAGATGCTCACAATGTGAACATGGTTATGGAGCAAATGGAGAAAATGCAGAAGGAGATACAAGGACTAAAAACAGGCCACGCAGGCGCAAGACTAGAAGAGGTACTACAAGAAGCGACAACATCTCCGTTGTCTTTTCGCATTTTGAGGGAACCCATCCCTCTGAAATGCCTATACCTACGTTTCAGGCATTCAACAGTACATCTGATCCCGCAGCCGGCCTACGGTACTACACCCGTGTCCTTGCCCATTGGGAAAGAGATGAGGTAGTACTTTGTAGGTACTTCCCGGGATGCTTGACGGGATCAGCATTGGCATGGTATGACAATTTACCAGCAAACTCAATTGACTCCTTTGAGCAATTATCTACGGTGTTCTTGGAGACATACATGTACAACAAGTCAACAAATGCAGGGTTAGATGGGCTATTTGCTTTAGCTATCAGGCCCCGAGAGACATTGATGCAATACACAGACAAGTGGAAAAATATATGCCAAGCAATAGGGAAAGTCAATCCAGAAATTAGCATTAATTGCTATAAGTATGGACTTGACAGAACCTCAGCCATCTTCGTGGAGCTTCACAACCGATCCCTTGATTCCGAAGGAGAGCTTAGGGTTGTCCAAGACCGCTACATCAGGATTGAAGAAATCCATAAGGACAACCCAAGGGCACAATCAAAGACGACAACAGCTCCACAATGAACCAACTCTCTGGAACCAATTCCGGAGATACCTAAGAGGCTAAATGAATCCGGGGGCAGAACCAGCTCTCGAGACAAAATATCCAAATATGGAGATGGCAAAGGTAGATGAAAAGGAAGAGAAGAATTAGTAGATAAAATCTACACAAAGCTAAACACCATGTTTTCCCACATTCTAAGCAAGGAAGGAGCGAAGTCGGGTTTTCGGTACCCTAACACTAGGGGAAAGCAACTGGATAAAACAAAGGAGGCTAAGGAATACTGTGAGTACCACCAGTACTACGGGCATACAACTGATACATGTTGTCACCTAAGGAACACACGATCCAGAGATTCATAGACGAAGGCAAGTTCATGGAGTACGTGCAGATACAAGCAGCTGATACTGAGGTAGCCCCCAAGAAAAGGGTAGAACTACCTCAGGACGGCAAATACATCAACATGATTACCTTCTCCAGCGGAGGTCAGGAGGAGCTACTCGAAGACATCCTCGAGTTAGCTCGAAACAGGAGAAAGCTAGAAGCCCACGAGGTGTTCAAGCTAAGCGGACCACCTACTAGCACTTGGTAAGAATGGATGGCCACGCCATTAACATTATCAACAAAAGACGTCAATCAGGAGGTCGAGATGCACAACGATCCACTTGTGATCACTCTTCCAATACACAGATGGAACGTTACGAAGGTCCTCCTTGACGGGGGCAGCTCGTTAAATGTATTGTTTTACGAACCCTACCTACGCATGGGTTTGACAGCGGAGCAGATGGATTCTTCCACTTGCACAATATACGGTTTCAATGGAGCAGTCTCTAGACCAAAAGGAGAAATCATCTTGCAGGTACGTGCAAGACCCTTAGTAAACAATACAAGGTTATGTGTGGTGGAAGCACCTTCGCGCTACAATGTAATCATGGGAAGGATATGGGTCCATAGATTACGAGGAATAGCTTCGACATATCATCAGTACCTTTGATTCCCTACACCCATGGGTGAAATTTAAATCAAAGGTGACCAGCAAGACGCAAGGCTATGCAATCTAGCAGAGGTCATACTCAACGAAGAAATAGTTGTTGCCCAGCAGCACGAAAGAAAAAGACGAAAGGCAAACACCAAAGAAGTGAAGGACAGATCCTTCTTAGTACCCGAAGCCATCTCAGTTCCGGAGACAAGCCCGCCACTCCAGGGGCGAACGTCTCTGCCAAATGACAATTACAGAAAAGCACTCCTCAACGTCCTCAGAAACAAACCTTCTCATCGGTGGAACCAACAAAGAAAATCAACACCGGAACGGAGGCGGAACCAAAAATGATCAACATCAGAACTTTACTTGAAGAGGAAGAGGAGATGCAACTACAAAGTCTACTAAAGGACTACACAGATGTCTTTGCGTGGTCAATGGAAGACATGCCTGGAATTGACCCGAATTTGGTCTCCCACCACTTTCGACTCAGACCAGAAATACCACCATTCAAGCAACGCATCCGTAAGGTGGCAGACATCTACCAAGAAGCGGTAGAAAAGGAGTTACAAAAGTTACTAAACGCAGGGTTCATACGAGAAGTCAAGTATCCCACGTGGATATCCAACATGGTGATTGTGCCCAAGAAGAACGGAGGCGTACGCATTTGCATCGACTTTAGCAATCTCAACAAAACGTGCCCCAAAGACAGCTACCCACTGCCAAACATTGACGAACTGGTCAATGCAACCGAAGGTCACCATAGACTATCCTTCATGGATGGATACTCAGGTTACAACCAAATCGCCCTTGCAGAAGAAGACCAGGAGCATACTGCGTTCTTTACCCCCAGAGGCTTGTATTGTTATACAAGGATGCCTTTTGGACTAAAGAACGCGGGGGCAACATACCAGCGATTGGTAAACAAAATCTTTAAGCCGTGGATAGGCAATATACTGGAGGTCTACGTGGACGATATGCTTGTCAAGAGAAAAGAGGCGAAACACCACCTATCAGACCTAAGGAAAATATTTGAAGCCATGAGAAGCTTTCACATGAAGGTAAACTCGGAGAAATGCACATTCGGAGTAACCTCAGGAAAATTCCTAGGATACTTGGTAACTAAGCGAGGAATAAAAGTGGACCCCGAAAGGGTCAGAGCAATCCATCTCCATACAAACTAAAAGGATTACAAAAGCTAAATGGAATCTTAGCTTCCATGGGAAGATTCATACCAAGATCATCAGATAAATGCAAAGCATTTTTCGATACACTAAGGAAGGGAAGCATGTTCATGTGGACCAGGGAGTGCGAGCAAGCCTTCCAAAAAATCAAGGAATATTTGACTTCGGTACCCATCCTACAGAAGCCGGAGCCAGGTGAAATTCTCACCTTGTACTTAGCAGCAACAAGCTACGTTGTGAGCGCAGTATTGGTACGAGACCAAGGACAAGGAGAAAAGCCCATATATTACATCAGCAAAACACTCAGTTCAGCGGAGCGTAATTATACCAAGGTAGAGCAGCTTATATATGCCTTAGTAGTGGCAACAAAAAAACTAAGGATATATTTCGACGCACATACCATCCGAGTCTTCACAAAGGCTCAGATAAGTCAAATCCTCGACAGCACGGAGAAAATTGGAAGGGTGGAAAAATGGAATGCCATGATCAAGCAGTTCCACATAATCTTTGAAACAATGAAGGCTGAGAAATCACAAATCTTAGCAGACTTTCTAGCGGACCTACCTCTCAACGACGAAGCAGAGATAGATGATATCCCAGGAATGGAGGAAGACAACAAGAACTAAAAGATCTCTTGGAACCTCAGAATTCACGGAAGTGGGAGATATTCGTAGATGGATCCTCCAATGGAGAGGGCGCAAGCATAGGGATTGTAATAACAACCCCTACCAGAGACCGACTCATCTATGCGTTCAGGTTAGAATTCGAACAATACACTAATAACATCACATAATACGAGGCGGTCATACATGGTCTACGCTTGGCACGAGAGCTAGGCTTATCAGATGTTCGTTTGACTAGTGACTCACAGTTAGTCATTAGACAAATCGAGCTAATATCAAACTTTAGATCCAGTACTATCTTCGTACCTAAAGTTAACACAGGAGCATGCGTCAAAGATCAACAACGTTACATTCAGACATGTCTTTCAAAAAGATAACAGACACGCAGATGCCTTAGCATTCATATCATCAATGCTAAGGTACATAAATACCACCTCCGTGCAAATTGGAAGGATATATGAGTCTTCGATAGAAGGACCAATCTCAGGAGCTGAGGAGGCTTTGGTCGTTCAAACTCGAGCCATGAGAGAAGCTGAGAAAGGAAAAGAAAACGAAGGAGAACCAGATAACGAAGTCGAAGAATCTGACAAAGACCAATCTATGTCGGACGAAGACAACGAAGACGAAGCGGAAGATGATTGGAGGATTCTAATTCACCAATACCTTGACAAAGGTACCTTACCAGCAGATGTCAAAGAGGCTCGGAAACTTGAATCAAAAGCAGCAATGTACAGCCTGCGTGATGGAATATTGTACAGAAGGTCATTTCTTGGACCTCTGATGCGGTGCCTCTCACGAACCGAAGGCAGAAGGATACTCCATGATATACACAGCGAAGATGTCGGCAATCATAGCGGAAGAAGGTTCTTGGCAGTCAAAGCCAAAATGCAAGGATACTACTGGATAAGCATGAACGAAGATTCAAAGAACGTGGCTAAGCGCTGTGAGAAATGCCAACGCTTTGCCAGGATGATTAAAGTACCAGCAACGGAGCTTAACTCAGTCATCATCCCTTGGCCATTTGTCAAGTGGGGGTTGAATTGTCGGACCCTTGATAGAGGGAACCTCGAAGAGAAAATACCTTATTGTGGATACGGATTATTTCACCAAATGGGTGGAAGAAAAGGCTTTGTCAAGAATTAGGGACACAGATGTCTTTAAGTTCTTGTTTGAGCAAATCATATGCAGTTTTGGAATACCAGCCGCCATAGTCTCTGACAATGGCAAGCAGTTGCAAGGAAAGAACATAGATATGTTTTTCGAAACTTTCAACATTCAGAAAAACAAGTCCACTCTTATATACCCTAAGAGCAAAGGACAGGCGTAGGTGACTAACAAAACAATAGCGATGAAGTTGAAGAAAAAGCTAGGAGCATACAAGAAAAGATGGTGTGAACAACTGCACAATCTCCTATGGCCCTACCGAACTACAAGAATGGCGTCCACGGGAGAAACTCCATTCTTGCTAACCTATGGAGCCGAAGCGGTCATCCCAACGGAGATAATACTTCCAACAACAAAAACGGAGGCATGGGAGAAGAACCTAACAACGGACCTAATGCTAGAGAAGCTCGATGATCTTGAAGAAAGGCGGGAAGTGGCTTTGCAAAAGATGGTAAACTATCAACAAAGGCTAGCTCGCGAATACAACAAACGGGTCATTGATCGTTGTCGTATGCGTCAAAAATAATATTACTTTCTCACAACTTAAAATATATAATATAGCAAGGGCAAGAAAGGATCGTTCCCACAGAGAGGTCTAGGTTGTCGTTTGTTTCGATTTCTTATATAAACAAAGGGAGGATTTTTCTGATTTTTAATAAACTAAGTTATGCTAAAAACAAATAAATTTAAGCAAATACGCAAATCCATAAGATGAAGATATTGGTCAAGGATTAGTTTTCATTCACAAACATGAATTTGTAATAATAACTAGAATTGTTATTTAATCTAAACTTTTATCAAAAGTCCTAGGATACCTTGATTGCAAGAATATCCCGCTAATTTTCTGTTGTCATCAACAAACACATTAAAAGATGCGAATGTGAATTCTTCCTATAAAGCAACCTAAAGTGTAAAAGCACAATTAAGTTTAACTACCTAAGAGCACTAAGTTCTATGAAATAAGACTAATCAATGCAAACGAACGAGTAAAAGCACTAATCCGTTTTAACAAAGGTTATGATCCACTTGTGACTACTAGGATGTATCACTACAAGCAGTACTCACAATTATGCTACTTGCAATCAGGAATTATCACTTTTGCGTATAATAACCCTAATCTAGCAATAAAGATGAAAACTAATTCAACCGATTCGCGACTCGACTAAACATGCATTCAAATCATATAACAATATTAATAGTGAATCATAAGCAACAAAATATGGAGACAAAACTAATTCATTGCAAAAATATCATGGTTGGAACTCCAACTTATTCCTTAACCAAAAGAGAATTATCTAAACATGTGAGTGGAGTTCATAACAAGAAGGAAAAGAAAACCTATCATGTCTCTAAACCCTAGGCAAAAATAGAAGAGAAGATAAGATCTCCCATAGAAGAGATAATAGGTCCCCCCAAGAATAGAACCTAAAAGAGCTTATATAGCTCCCACTTCCAATTGTCGGCCAAATCCTGTATCCGCCTCACAACTCAGTTCTGGTCAAGCCAAGTCCAGTTCAGTTTCAGGCCCATCAGTAGCCACAACCCGGTTAATACAGGCCCATCTCTAAAATATTGAGCCTGTCAGTCTCATGAAACTGACAAGGCATTTAGCTCCAGTACCACCAGTACCCTTTACTCTAGTACTTGATTGGTTTACTCATGATTTCAGCTGCACCTCATAACAACTGCATTTTCCCCAGCGCCATATGACTTAGCCACCACTTGCAACTGCAACTGCAACAGCAAACAGTTCAATACCATTCCTGCAACTTCCAGTGACTCGGCATCGCTTGCTTACAGCTTTAACTCCACCGCTAACTCAAATAACTTCAAAACCACCATTTCAGTTCAGCTCCGTTGCTGCACTTTATACATTTCCCAACCACACAAGTCATCATCTGTAATCAATTCTAGTTTCTCAATCTTTCTTGTTCACCTGCAATTTGAGCAGCAACACAGTTCCTTGCAGCTCAACCATTGCTTCTGCAAGACTCATGTACTGCTGTGGTGCATAACTTGCACAACTCACTGTCTGCAACTCAGCTCAAACCATCAACCTTACTGCCACTTTCTACAGATCCTTGTAACTTCATTGCTTGCCTCTGCAACACCAACACTCCCATAGCATATCCCAGCTCACATGCCTAACTGCAACTTCTTCTTATAATCCCGTTCTTTCTGTAGCTTCTGCAACAGTTGCAAGTCTGTAGCTTCCACATTTTCAACTCCACAGCACGAACACACACAACTTCTCATTCATTGCCTCGAACTGAGCCTGCAATCTCCTGCCCTAACATGCATCTAATCCCAGCACCATCTCCTGCATTGCTTCGATTCAGCTGAGCCATTACCTATTCATCACTGCCTCATACCAAAATCACAACTCAACTCCATACCCCTGTAATCAACAACATCGGCAGCAACAACATACAATTCCATTCCTTCAAGCCCTGTAGCTCCTAATCAACACCACAACAACACATACCCACACTGCAAACCAATATTGCCTGCTATTTCAACTCCATTGATTGCAGCTGTTGTTCTCCATTTCTACCAGTCTCAATACCACCACACAGTAGCAGCTATCACACCCATTTCAGGTCTTCTTTATTGTCTCAGAAACACCATCGGCATTGACTACAACTGCAACATCAGCTTCATTCAGTACCCGCACCAGCAAATCGACCAACTTCTCCATTCACCTGCAATATCACTCCCTTCACTTGAGATAACACCACCTGCACACTGAACTGCAAACCTCCTAAGCATTCATTAAGCATCAAATCATCTCTTCTCAATCTTCTTATCTCATCACTTCTAACCCCATTCTCTCAACTATTGATTCATACCACAACCTGAACTCATACCCTGCACAAACAATCGCAACAACATCTCAGCTTCTTTGTTAACTGCACAAACTTCTCAGTCTTCTAGGTGCAACAGCAACACCAGCTCCCTGTATACCAAACACAACACCTTACTGCTCCAATTCTGCTTTTCTGCTCCTCCAACTCTATAGCATCTCCTCCTTGAACTGCGCCTGCAAATGCCATTTCCCTACAGTTTCCTGTTCACACTCTCAAATCAACAGCAGCAGCTAAACAATCAAATCTCCACAAACTTGAGCACCACAACTGTCTCCATTGGCATCTGAACTGCTTCAAACCACCATTCTCATCTCAACTAACATCTAACCTAGCTCTTGCATTACTTCCCATCTCAGCAACTCCACAAGTTCTTGCTTCAACAATTTCAGCTTCAGTAACATCTTGAACCCGTCTGCTCAATCGAAAACAACAGAGACAACTCCATTTCAATCTCCATCGATTCTTCAATTCAATACAACAGCAACAATTGTTGTTCTTCCATGATTTTCTTTGATCTTCCTCTTCCCTGTCTTGAATCAGAACAAACCAATCTCTTATTGCTCCTGCAGAAAACCAAAATCACTCACCAGATCCCCTTTTCATCTGTGTTTCTCAATTGCCATCTAATCCCAAATTCAAGCTACAGATTCATGAACTCGTACCACTTCTAAATCTCAATCAACCCTGATTATACTCATACCCACTCTTAATTTCTTGCTGCATTCCAGATTACCACCTAATCTTGGCAGAATCACGCGTTCTTCCGTTTCTCAGATTCACTTTCATGAGTCTCCTCTGAGTTCGAACAGAAATGATTGAGAGAGATTGATTTCTCACGATTTCAGGGTTTAGTAATAACTGGGATCATTCAGGGCACCTACAGCTTGGATGCGGGCAGACCTAATATTCTCCATTCAGCTGTCAGTCTTGGATGACTGACTGTTTCAGTTCCTGTGTAATATTTCTTTCCAATGCCTTAAGAGAGCTGTGTGCTTGCCAGCTTCGTCTCCGTCAATGCCATGTGCCTCCAAGTACAGCCTTTAGCTCATATTTCTCCTCTTTTGCTCTAATGACTCCAAAACACCTATAAAACTCAAAAGCGAACATAAGATACCACAATTCACAAAGACAATAACAAAGAAAGCATAAATATTAGATATAAAATTAGGTGTTTTAGACACCTATCAAATTCCCCCACACTTATACTTTGCTAGTCCTCGAGCAAACCAAACAAATTTATTCTAAAACATACATACAACTCCGTGTCGTCGAGGCTACGGTCACACTTAGCATGTATAACAAGCCTTTAAACCCCTAGGTGTCCCTAGTGGACGAGTTATAGTCTCGTGAAGGTTTACTAGAGATATACCCACAAAACCTACTTTACCAACTTACTAGTTCTCTGAAATGATAGCATCTAACGCGCTAAGAAGACATAGAAATTCTGCACACTAGTCATATGAAGTTAGACACATAAATGAACACAATCTCATCCTTAAAAGTTGAGAGAGAAATAATCATCCCTTATCGAAAGAAATTCGGGTTCGGAGTGATCAAAAGTCTCGACTCTGCCTCACAAGAAAGGGTTTTATGAAGTTGCTCTCAATAATAAACAATTTTTATGGGTCACACATGTGTCCAGGTAAGAATGAAGAGAGAAACCTGTGACACGTTGAATGGTAAGAAGGCAAAAACCTCCGAATTGTTTTGAAAACCCACATCTTTTATTCATTTTGAAAACCCTTTTTTTGAAGATCTCTAAGAAAGGAAATCAACCACTTAACGAAGGTGGAAATATGCTTACTTACCTCGTTATCCGTTCGGCGTGCAGCTAGCACCACTCTCACAACATCCATAGAAACGTCTTCGGTCTTCAATCGGTGTCTTCATCTTCGTCTTTGGTCTTCAACTATTGATGATAACTCTTGAACTTCATAGAATCTTGACAATGTGATTCTTTCCTCTAATTCCTTGTTGCTTGAAACTTCATTACGGATATTTCTTCTTCCATTGGCTTTATTGAATAAATAAAAAACCAAAAACGAACTAAACAAACCAAAATATGATGCAATGAATTTTTTTTATTTTTTGTAAAATGCAAGATAAATAAAGTAAATACAAAATGAAAACAAACAAAAAATTAAAACTACTGATGGACTTAACAAAATTTCTCTTGTCTCTTTTCTCTCTTTTTTTTCACTTTTTTTATAAGAGACCTAGCATAATGGTGACCATGTCTCAATTTTTTTTTTTTTTGAGACAAGAGAAAATAATACAAATACAAAATAAAGATAAAAATAAAAATAAAATGCAAGTACAAAGGCCATGGTGTAAGTACTTTACCACTCGATAACTTGTATGTCTCGATATCACAAACTTCTTGAAGTCTCATCTTAATAATCTTCATTCTTGTACAATAGTCTTCAACTTGTAAAAATTCTGCTCCTTGTCTTGTTGCTTTACTTGAATCTGAAATCTGCTCATTTTTGTATTGTTGCTTGTAAACCTTGAACGTCTTCAACTTCCTTCGAATTTGTGATGCTCCTCTTGTTGATGATGATGGTGTTTCTATGGACCTGTTGGTGTAGAGAGAGATAAAGTGGATGGTGCTAACTGCGAACAAGATTACAAGTGGTATGTAAGTTAGCAATTCGATGTCATGATTGATAAAATAGCACTCAAGAGATCAAAATAGTGCTTCTATTAGTGGGAGGTTGGGTAGCTCACCATTCTACCCAGAGTTTACGTACGGTGACACACACTCTAAAAGAATATATTTAGACAGGTACAAAGAAGTGAAGGTCGGTGCCTGTCATGATGTAACATGGGTAGTCTCCACTATAGGGGACCACTACTCTAATACCGAATTCAGTCTGCACCTCATTTTCCACTAGGATGGTTAAATCCAACTTTAACTCTCATACAAGTAAGAAACCCGATCATGTTCTTTGTCATCTCTAAGTTCAGTCACTCTTATGAGAATCTCGATGTAATCTTAGCGACATGTGTACTATGTGACTCTAAACTAACTACAAGTTGGAGTTATTCATGCACTAATTTACAAAAAAGTTAAAAAAAATGAAAAAAATTACAATGCAAATGCAAATGCTTAACCACTCCCCCACACTTAAACTTTACATTGTCCTCAATCTAAATTGAATCGTCCAGAGAAAGTCAAGGTGGGAAATTTCTCATAATGATATGCGACAAGAAATCAGAAAAAGTAAATGCAAGACAAGAAAAAGCTAAAAACAAAACAAGTATATAAAAATAAGACAAGAAATACTCATCCTATGGGTTGCCTCCCATTTAGCGCTTGGTTTAAAGTCGTCAGCCCGACTATAACCTTGCGAGATTCATTCCCCATATACCAATAATCTGAAAAGTTGGGGATCCTTCCACGTAACCTATTTTGCAAACACTAGCTTCACACAAATATCAGTTTCATAAAACATAAACGAAGCTATTAACCGATAGAAGTTTCCTCACACTTATTCTTTTCTACACTTGGAAGTGTATAAAGAACATAAAAATCAGGAACTTCTATGGTTTCTTCTTTGCAAACATCCATAGTATGAGAATCAAATGTTTCTAATGGCGGAAATCGAGAAATAAAGTCATTGAACAATATTCTCGAAGCACATACATTCAACAATAAGAGGCAAAGGAGAAGAAACAATATGCAAAAGGTTAGACAAACCTTGCACAATCTCTTGTATCACATAATCCTCTTCATCCTTGAAAAACTCAAGTGAATTACTCACCTCTTTTATATCATGGTCCTCTATCAAACCTTGCAACCATTCTTCATCCGTTTCTACCTTAACTGAAGTCTCGGCATCAACATCTTCATTACAATTCTTTGCAAGCTCGATTGGGTCATCCACAATATTGGTCATATCGGTTTCATTCTCAACACACTCATCTTTGTTGTAAGGCACATACTCTTTTGCGGCTCCAAATTTCGCTATAAGAAACTTTTTTAGAAGACTCAAAAATGCATCATCCTCAAGCTCCACCATTTGAATAGGCTCTTGATCATTATTAAGATCAATGCTTGAGTAATCTACACAAGTGTCAACATATTCCTTTTCGTCTTCATTTTGATCCCAAAAAAATTCCGATGTACACCTTTGGAAAATGTCACCATGAGTTGGTTCAAGCGATGTATCTTCATAATCATCATCACTTTCATAGTTAACATAAGATTGGTTCTTGCTGAATTTAGTGTTGCTAATCTCAATCTCATCCTTTTGAATAGGTGAATGATCATTATTAAGATCAAGAGTTGAGGTAGCTACACAATTATCAATGAAAGATCCCAAAGGTTGGCCCTTTTCAACATTAGCATCAATCAAATATTCATCACAAACCATAGGCACATTAGAATAGTTATTGTTTTTAAAGCAAAGTTCTTCCTCATACCTTTCTTCTTTGATTTGATCAATACCTCTTTGTAAGTTAGCAATACCTTCACGGAGTTCTTGGAGTTGCTCTTCTGTAGCCTCTTTATATTTTTGGAACTCTTGTTGTACAAAGTTGGAAACTTTGTCTAGAAAGTCAGAAACTTTTTGTTCACGAGCATAAGAATCCTCCCATCCTTGTGGTTGTTCACACACATACCCGCCATAAGGTTGTTGAGGAAAACCATTAGGATCCATGGAATATTGGTCATAGCCAATGAATTGGTTTTGATTATACCCCTGAAATTGTTGGAAGTTGTCATGTTGTTGAGATTGTTGGAAACCGTATCCATTGTTCCAATATGCTCCATCCATGAGAAATAAGTACCTGAAACACGATTCTCAAAACAAGGTTAAAAACCAGAAAATAAAACAAAACTAAAAATAAGAAACCGAAAACAAGTGACAACCGTTGCCTCCCCGGTAGCGGCGCCAAAATTTGACCGCTATCGTATGCGTCAAAAATAATATTACTTTCTCACAACTTAAAATATATAATATAGCAAGGGAAAGAAAGGATCATTCCCACAGAGAGGTCTAGGTTGTCGTTTGTTTCGATTTCTTATATAAACAAAGGGGGGATTTTTCTGATTTTTAATAAACTAAGTTATGCTAAAAACAAATAAAGTAAAGCAAACACGCAAATCAATAAGATGAAGATATTGGTCAAGGATTAGTTTTCATTCACAAACATGAATTTGTAACAATAACTAGAATTGATATTTAATCTCAACTTTTATCAAAAGTCCTAGGATACCTCGATCGCAAGAATATCCCGCTAATTTCCTCTTGTCATCAACAAACACATTAAAAGATGTGAATGTGAATTCTTCCTATAAAGCAACCTAAAGTGTAAAAGCACAATTAAGTTTAACTACCTAAGAGCACTAAGTTCTATGAAATAAGACTAATCAATGCAAAGGAACGTGTAAAAGCACTAATCCGTTTTAACAAAGGTTATGATCCACTTGTGAATACTAGGATGTATCACTACAAGCAATACTCACAATTATGCTACTTGTAATCAGGAATTATCACTTTTGCGTATAATAACCCTAATCTAGCAATAGAGATGAAAACTAATTCAACCGATTAGCGACTCGACTAAACATGCATTCAAATCATATAACAATATTAATAGTGAATCATAAGCAACAAAATATGGAGACAAAACTAATTCATTGCATAAATATCATGGTTGGAACTCCAACTTATTCCTTAACCAAAAGAGAATTATCTAAACATGTGAGTGGAGTTCATAACAAGAAGGAAAAGAAAACCTATCATGTTTCTAAACCCTAGGCAAAAATATAAGAGAAGATAAGATCTCTCATAGAAGAGATAATAGGTCCCCCCAAGAATAGAACCTAAAAGAGCTTATATAGCTCCCACTTCCAATTGTCGGCCAAATCCTGTATCCGCCTCACAACTCAGTTTCTGGTCAAGCCAAGTCCAGTTCAGTTTCAGGCCCACCAGTACAGCCCGGTTAATACAGGCCCATCTCTAAAATATTGAGCCTGTCAGTCTCATGAAACTGACAAGGCATTCATCTCTAGTACCACCAGTACCCTTTACTCCAGTACTTGATTTGTTTACTCATGATTTCAGCTGCACCTCATAACAGCTGCATTTTCCCCAGCGCCCTCTGACTTAGCCACCACTTGCAACTGCAACAGCAACCAGTTCAATACCATTCCTGCAACTTCCAGTGACTCGGCATCGCTTGCTTACAACTTTAACTCCACCGCTAACTCAAATAACTTCAAAACCACCATTTCAGTTCAGCTCAGTTGCTGCACTTCATACATTTCACAACCACACAAGTCATCATATGTAATCAATTCTAGTTTCTCAATCTTTCTTGTTCACCTGCAATTTGAGCAGCAACACAGTTCCTTGTAGCTCAAACATTACTTCTGCAAGACTCATGTATTTCTGTGGTGCATAACTTGCACAACTCATTGTCTGAACAGCTCAAACCATCAACCTTACTGCCACTTTCTACAGATCCTTGTAACTTCATTGCTTGCCTCTGCAACACCAACACTCCCATAGCATATCCCAGCTCACATGCCTAACTGCAACTTCTTCTTATAATCTCGTTCTTTCTGTAGCATCTGCAACAGATGCAAGTCTGTAGCTTCCATATTTTCAACTCCACAGCACGAACATACACAGCTTCTCATTCATTGCCTCGAATTGAGCCTGCAATCTCCTGCCCTAACATGCATCTAATCCCAGCACCATCTCCTGCATTGCTTCGATTCAGCTGAGCCATTACCTAGTTATCACTGCCTCATACCAAAATCACAACTCAACTCCACACCCCTGTAATTAACAACATCGGCAGCAACAACATACAATTCCATTCCTTCCCGCCCTGTAGCTCCTAATCAACACCACATCAACATAGACCACACTGCAAACCAATATTGCATGATATTTCAACTCCATTGATTGCAGCTGTTGTTCTCCATTTCTATCAGTCTCAATACCATCACACAGTAGCAGCTATCACACCCATTTCAGGTTTTCTTTATTGTCCCAGAAACACCATCAACACTGACTACAACTGCAACATCAGCTTCATTCAGTACCCGCACCAGCAAATCGACCAACTTCTCTATTCACCTGCAATATCACTCCCTGCATTTGAGCTAACACCACCTGCACATTGAACTGCAAACCTCCTAAGCATTCATTAAACATCAAATCATCTCTTCTCAATCTTCTTATCTCATCACTTCTAACCCCATTCTCTCAACTATTGATTCATACCACAACCTGAACTCATACCCTGCACAAACAATCGCAACATCATCTCAGCTTCTTTGTTAACTGCACAGACTTCTCAGTCTTCTAGGTGCAACAGCAACACCATCTCCCTGTATACCAGACACAACACCTTACTGCTCCAATTCTGATTTTCTGCTCCTCCAACTCTATAGCATCTCCTCCTTGAACTGCGCCTGCAAATGCCATTTCCCTGCAGTTTCCTGTTCACACTCTCAAACCAACAGCAGCAGCTAAACAATTAAATCTCCACAAACTTGAGCACCACAACTGTTTCCATTGGCATCTGAAACTTCTCCAAACCACCATTCTCATCTCAACTAACATCTAACCTAGCTCTTGCATTACTTCCCATCTCAGCAACTCCACAAGTTCTTGCTTCAACAATTTCAGCTTCAGTAACATCTTGAACCCGTCTGCTCAATCGAAAACAACAGAGACAACTCCATTTCAATCTCCATCGATTCTTCAATTCAATACAACAACAACAATTGTTGTTCTTACATGATTTGCTTCGATCTTCCTCTTCCCTGTCTTGAATCAGAACAAACCCATCTCTTATTGCTCCTGCAGAAAACCAAAATCACTCACCAGATCCCCTTTTCATCTGTGTTTCTCAATTGCCATCTCATCCAAAATTCAAGCTACAGATTCATGGACTCGTACCACTTCTAAATCTCAATCAATCCTGATTATACTCATACCCACTCTTAATATTTTGCTGCTTTCCAGATTACCACCTAATCTTGGCAAAATCACGCGTTATTTCCTTTCTCAGATTCACTTTCATGAGTCTCCTCTGAGTTCGAACAGAAATGATTGAGAGAGAATGATTTATCACGATTTCAGGGTTTAGTAATAACTGGGATCACTCAGGGCACCTACAACTTGGATGCGGGCAGACCTAATATTCTCCATTCAGTTGTCAGTCTTGGATGACTGACTGTTTCAGTTCCTGTGTAATATTTCTTTCCAATGCCTTGATAGAGCTGTGTGCTTGCCAGCTTCGTCTCCGTCAACGCCCTGTGCCTCCAAGTACAGCCTTTAGCTCATATTTCTCCTCTTTTGCTCTAATGACTCCAAAACACCTATAAAACTCAAAAGCGAACATAAGATACCACAATTCACAAAGACAATAGCAAAGAAAGCATAAATACTAGATATAAAATTAGGTGTTTTAGACACCTACCAGTCATCCCTAGAAACTTTGTGGTCGAAGAATACGTGTTACGTCAGATATCACCACATCAAAGAAAGAAGGAGTGGGGCAAGCTAGCTCCGACGTGGGACGGGCCCTACATCATACATGACATCGCTGGAAAAGGATCATACTACCTAAGGACCCTCAAATGTGAAGTATTGCAACACCCTTGGAATGCAATGTACCTAAAAAAGTACTACCCGTAAGAGAATGGTGATTACTCAGGAGAAGAAGGGAACGGGCAATATCCCACCATGTTCTATCCCTGATCAAAGGCATTATGAACCTTACTAATCAATAAAATAAACTTTTTGCTAAGAGAAAGTTAATTTTTGATTAGGTACAAATTGGGTTAGAATGGACACCCTCCGTCAGGATTGACGATGATACAAGGAAAGACATAACTGCGCATATGTCAATACTCGGAGTGATAGCTCCATTCATGAGGCAATAAGAGAAAGTAAGATATCCCATATAGAGATACCTTGTCGAAGTAAAGCAGCCTTCGCGCTGAACGCGTAGGGTTACAAGAAAACTATTGCCCACGTAGGAGCCTTCGCCACCACGGTACCTTCTAGCCAAATGATACTTAGGTAGGACGATGAATGTTCCACCCAATGTTAAACACACTTTAGCACCTTGTGATGACTTGAATGTGCAATCATCTAGACACAACACGTGTGTAAACAAAATATTCATGCGATAATATAGGTATAGTAATAATGCTGCCAAGATATGACTGACATGTCTTAAAAGTTGCAGATAACAAAGGTTCAAACCATCACGGAGCATTGTTTCAAGGAAAGGAGACGATACAAAGGCCCCTCAGCTGGGGGCATAATACAATAAAGAGTTCAGTTAAGGTAAGACTGGACACGGCATGATCACTGGTAAGGAAGACGAGGAAAGACTACTCCTTCAGCTTGACGTTAAGCTTCCGCAAAGGCGTCGTTGATATAATCAATGGCTGACTTCTCGAACTGAACCTTCAATTGGGAGGCCTGAGCCGCCAAATTAGAGGCTGATTTCTGATTAAGCTCTATCACCTGAGCACTAAGCTGATCATTAGCTTGCTGGAGCGCCTCAGCCTTGAACTTAGCAGCAGCGTCAAACTGGAGAGATATCTCCAATGAAGATATTTTACCCTCAAGACGGTTAATCTTCGCATTTGCACCCACCAGCTGCTCCTGGAGACCTGCGAGTACAAAGGGTGTAAGCAATAAAGAGAAGCAGCAAAAGACACAAAGGATACTGTTGGAATATAAGGACCCTAAGCTACCTACTGCATGACTAAGGGATTCTTCTAAACTATGCTGAGCCTCAGCAAGATCCACCTCAGCGGCCTCGAGATCCTCCACGAGGGTATCACGTTCAGTTCAGAGGTCATCAACATCAATCCGGAGCGAAGCATTCTCAGAGGATAAAACTTGGTAAACATTCTCTAACTCTTCCAACTTCTTAACTAATGACGCATACGACATGGAAGATGACGCAGAGCCTGCCTCGACAAGTCTATTTTTAAGAGAACAGACCTTAGAAGATAAAACGTTACGCTCTGCAATAACCTTAGCTAATGAGGCACAAGCGTCTTCAAAATCTGCATGATATTTCTTGCGGATGATTTCTTAGGCTGAGAGGCGTCTCTCAACTAAGGCAATATCCTCCTTTTGCTTTAAAATAAGACTCTCCTTCCAATTAAGGGCTTCGTCATATTCTTTACAAAGCAAATCCATCTGCTTCACTAAATCCGCGTTATGAGCAGATTCAAGGGAAAGTTGGGCCTCATTATGAACAATTACGTTCATCAACCTGTCAGACTTCTTCTGATAATACCAAACATCGGAGGTTAACTTGGCTACTTGATCCCGGAGATATCTAAGCTCACTAGAGCTACCAGCTGGCAGGCGAAGGTTGTCTTAGGACTATGCAACCAAACAAGAACAAAAACAAAGCTAAGGGATGGAAGAAACGAACCTATGGCTTTTGAGGACTCAGCATCCAGAGCGGAATCAGCGGCTTTATGCCCGTCCTCAGCAACTTTAGCAGTATTGTTAGCTCTCTCGAGAGCCAACAAACAAGCCTCCAAAGATCTTTGAGTCTTCCTCAAATCATCCTCCAACAAAGATACCCTAGCAAAAGAAGCAGCATCACTGGAAGAAGGTTGTTGTGTGCTAACAAGGGCATATTCTTGACGAGCACGCTCCAACAGAGCACTCAAGTGAGTACACTTATCCCTATAGAACTTGAACAAGGTGCAGCCAACATCTATCTGTTTGCAAAGCTGCAAACAAAAGAGTATAAGAATAAACGGAGAATCAAAACAAATTGTGAAGCGGTAAGGAGGGAATCACTTACTGAGAACGCTGAGAGACGAGGAAGTAAATCAGCGTAGGTGTCAATGAAAGCCTCCATCTCTTGGATGATACCCCTGCGGATTTCACCAAAGCTATGGATGGAGCGAAGGAAATCCTGGTCAAAGAATAGATCCTTAGCCGCACGATATTGAGTAGACAGCACATCCAACTGCGAAGATACTTCAAAAGAGCTATCCAGATGATGACGATCAACCTCGGCAGAAAAAGGACCCTTCGAGTCCCGCAGAATGGCTTCAAGAATGGCATCATCAGAACTACCAAGGCTCAAGTTCTCAAGCAGCTTACCCTTGCTAGACTCATCAACAACTCCATCAATCGCTTGAGAGCGAACATGGGGCACGACTACTGAGCCTTCACCACGACGAAGAGACGGCATGGTGGATGAGCTGGGAACCGAAGAAAAAGCTTGAGCACCACCTAATTCCATATCACCAGCAGAAGGAAGATTGCCCAGTACGGTCCAATCTGGTAACAAAGGCGGAGGTCCAACAGCTTTCCTGACAGGGGCAATAGAAACAGACTGAGCGCTCCCTAACGGGGTTGGCGTAGCATTGAAGAAGAAGTTGTCCAGTGAAATCACAACCTTCTTCTTCGGATGAGAGTCTGAGCTGCTAACCCTCTCCACTAGGGTAACAACCTTAGCAAACAAACCACTTGATTGAAGCGAAGTAGCAGGAGACGAAAGAAGACTATTGGAAGCTACAACAAATGCCCCAGTAGTAGCCGAGACAACAGGAAATGCTCCGCCAGGGGCAGAAAACGAAGGCACCTTTGGAGACAAAGTAGGAGCTGGAGCTTGAACGCTAACAGGGTCAACAAATGGAGCATCACCACCAGCTACGAGGTTTTCACCTTCTACTGAGCCAACACGGATGGGACTGGGGTTATCCTTGGAAAAATCTTCCTCAATATCATCCAAATGAGGGCTGAGGCCAGTATCCTCAATATCCTCCATATATTCATCATCCGACACCTCCTCACCAGCCTTGGGATCTTCATCCGATGCCTCAAGGTCAATAACAGCCTTCAACTTTCCCTTTCTCTTGGAGGACTGTGGAAAACACATGCGCCAGCTAAGGATCAAGGGCAAGATACTAAGGAACCTACAAACACAAAGGTATGGCAATAATCCTTACCTTCGTAGGTGTTGGCATAACTGTTTCAGCTGAATCCTTTCTCTTCCTAGTCCTGGTGGCTGCGGAATTACCAGCAGAGCCCGGAGCAGTCCTAGCAGCAGAACCTGGAGCAGTTCCAGCAGAAGAAGCAGGGGCAGACTACAAAATAAAGTTATCAGAATATCAAACAAAGATATTAAAGCAAAAGCCTTCAAACAGAAACGAAGGTTACCTCATGAGAAGCAGCAGGGTTGAAAACCCAAGGCTGATATCCATCATACTTCTCAGGCAAAGAAAGAACCGCACGAGGAACGTTGGGATCAGCGGTAATAAAACCGTAGGCCCAAGAACCCACCACACGAAGAGGAATATGAGCCCAGCGATCATCATGATCAAGACGGATGCGATCAGACTTCGGCAAAGGCAGCCTAGCAGAATAAGGGATGACAGTCAAACCAGTCTTATCGATCTCCTCCAACAGACGAAGGTTGTTACCTTCCCTAATTTTCTTAGCAGTAACATGGATACGACGAGGGCCTACACTCCAAGGAAGAAGATTGCTCTTCTGAATAGCATCATCGTACGTAGCATTGAAGTTGGCGGGGGTATAATCCTCCTGCTTAGACCTTCCTGTTAGAGCATAACTCGGTCGACCTCGCATGCGTTGCTATCTCAAGCATGTTTGTCAATGTTAGTGATTAAAACTATAAGTCTTGATTTCTAGCCTACATACTTAAGTCTCGGACTAGGATAGAAAAGTGTAGTTGAGCTCAAGGACTTCATGGCGATTCATCATACAACGACGAAGATCTATACAAGGAACCGTGGAACTTCATCAACAAAAAGGTATGCGGAGACTTGAAATTATCTATCACTCAAAAGTCTATCTCTTCTATCTCCTACTTCTTATGAGACAAAAGTCGTATGCTATATAGACTAGATCATACACATTTGATATTTCGAGCCGAGTATATCTCGCCTATATGTATCTATAAATCATGTGTTGGTAAAGCGTTTCGCTTTGATCAATTTTATCTTCACCTAGTGACGAAAGTCATGAAAAGTTTCAATCACTTTCAGAATTGCTCTGACGTGAATCGGTCTGTGAATAACGGCTACATAGCGTCCTCTGAGAATGTCTCAATGATTGAAATTAGAGTTTAGATTACATAACCAAGTATTCTTTGAACCTAAGTTTTCGAACTTTGTTGATCAAGAGAAATCGGGAGGATTTTGGAATTGGCTTGCCAAGTCCGCGAACTGACGGAAGTTCTCGACCGAGAATTTATGCTGGATTTTCCAAAACTCGTTTGTGTGCTAAGTCCGCGAACTGGCGGAAGTTCTCTTTCCAAGAATTTCTGCTGAGTTTGGAAAACTCAACCGATTAACTTAATTCCGCGAACTTGTTTGTGAACTTAAGAGGTTATGATCTAAAGATGTGCTCTGAACATGAAACTTAAATTACTAAGGAATGCTTTATGCAAACCGTGGTTATAAAGTTCATGAGCCGACTCAATCGAATCGAATCTTCTTTGTTTTAATTGTGTCTTGTGTAGTTACATAAGATCTCATAGCAATTGAACAACTCTTTAACTAGTTCATTTGAGTCAATTGAACTAGTTATGGTGGAGAAGAACAAGGTTAATATGAAATGCTCATATGGTTGACCTTTTTGGGTTATTATGTTAAACCAACATACACGTACACGTTTGGGCATGGTTTTCACGAACCCAGAAAACGTTTACCAAAATGTGTGTGACAAGCTAGGTTTTTCGATCTAACTTTTGATAAATATTAGATTGAATCTAAATCAGGTTTTCATCTAACGGTGAATAAAGATAGTTTTGTAACTAAGGCAAAACCCTGATTTGAAGTCTATATAATGGAGACATCTAGCATTGTGCAAAACTAATCCCCACACGTCTGTGTGCTACTAGTGCACCCGCTAGAGTCGATCTCCATTAACCTTTGATTTTCTTCTCTAAAATCAGGTTAACGACTTAAAGACTTCATTGGGATTGTGAAGCCAGACCGATACTACTTTATCGTAGTTGTTTGATCTGATCTTGCATCTTCTATCGTACGAGTACAATCGATTGATTGACTTGAGATCGTGAGAGTTCTCCGATAGGCAAGATAAAGAAGTCACAAACATCTTCTTCTCACTGTTTGTGATTCCTCGACAATCCGCTTGTGTAGTCAGGAAGGATTGTATAGAGGTGATTGATTAATCTAGGTTGTTCTTCGGGAATATAAGACCGGATTATCAATTGGTTCCTGTTCACCTAGATTTTATATCTAAAGATGGAATAAAACCTAGGGTTTATCTGTGGGAGACAAATTTATCCTTTGATAGACTTTTCTGTGTGAGACAGATCTGTTTATTATCAAGTCTGTGATTTTGGGTTACAACAACTCTTGGTTGTGGGTGAGATCAGCTAAGGAAATCAAGTGCGCAGTATCCTGCTGGGATCAGAGGCGTAGGAGTACAACTGTACCTTGGATCGGTGGGAGACTGATTGGGGTTCAACTATAGTCCAGTCCGAAGTTAGTTTGCAGTAGGCTAGTGTCTGTAGCGGCTTAATACAGTGTGTATTCAATCTGGACTAGGTCACGGGGTTTTTCTGCATTTTCCGTTTCCTCGTTAACAAAATTTCTGGTGTCTGTGTTATTTCTTTTCCGCATTACATTTTATATAATTTAAATAATACAGGTTGTGCGTTAAAATCATCAACTTCTCTAATCCAACTTTTGGTTGTTGATTGTAGTTTGATTGATCCTTGGATATTGGTCTTTGGTACCGTCCAAGTTATCTCTCTTTGATAAAGACTCGCAGATTTCTATTTGCTTGAGTAAAGATCAAATCGAGAGATTGAGATATAAACTCTTTGATATATCTTTTTATTGATTGAGTCTGACTGTCTAGTTGACTCTCATAAAAAGTATATTGGAGTTTGTCCATACAGATTTCTAAGCGAAATATTGGGTGATGTTGTTAGACCCCCGCTTTGTTACTTCCATCATCAAAGGGGTCATAGGACTTAAAAGTGGTCTTTCCCTTACTACGGTACCATCTCTCACGAAGGGCACGCCAATAGTTACCAATATACTACATAACTCCTCGGACCTGAGTCTTGTTCACCCGGTCATCCCTGGTAGACAAAACGTCATAGTAGAAGAGATCCTTTCTACTAAACAAAGGGAGGAGCATACCTGCGGCCAACTGACCAACACTAATCAGGAGGTTGTTCTCATCATAAGGAAAGCTCCGGATTAGGGACTCAGTAAGAACATCAGGGCCATTAACAAAAGAAATCTCAAACTTATGGAGGCGAAAATATACAGTGATCTCAGCTAAAGATAAGTGAGCATAGCTATCCTTGTCACGCAGCTGAAGCCGGTGAATCTCATAGTGAGGAGGAGGAGGTGGAAGATCTTCAACAACAACTTCTTCTACCTTAGGGTCCGCAACAGCCTCAGGGGCCACGGCCATCTCAGTACCCGAAGGTATCTCAGTATCCTCATGAGGTGGAGATGGCGTAGCATCAGGATGATCCATCCGCGGAGGCGGATCAGTAGACGAAGAGGGCCTTCGATCTTTCCGCGTAGGCTTCTTCGGAAGTCTCATTATCCCTAACATCAGCAGGAAGAACATCTCATCAACAATGTCGGACTGAAAATCACAGTCAACTCAAAAGCAAATTGGGGGAAATAATAGGCATACTTTGGGCATGGGTTTTACTAAACCAACCAAAGGAAGCGGTTTAAACTCATCATAAGACGAAATCAATGGTTATTCATCACCATGATTAAAGTTGCAGACGAGGAACAATAATGGCTGAATCACCATCAAAATACAAAATTGGAGCAAACCCAAGTTTTCATACAACATGAACGAGTAAAAGAGAATTAAAATTCTCACATGAAAATACAGCAGCATTCTCCAACAAATCGAAAAAGGGAAGACAGAATTAAGCATGAAGAAGTTCAAAAAGCAACAACAAAAGGTAAAGTATCACTTACTTATATATGATGATCGAGTATTGAACCAGAAAGCTTTGGCGAACCGAAAGGGAGATCAACAATCAACAGCGAGAGAAGAATCTCTGTGAAAGAGACAGAGAGCGACAGTTCGATGGAGAGAAAATGAGTTAATGAAAATTCCTCCACTTTATTCTCTTCTTATAGGCGGCTAAAGAATCCAAAAATTTGGATGTACCGAAATTCAAGGGGAAGTTATTGCATGAAAGGACATGTGGGGACCACCCAATCGGTACGTGCAAAAATGGCGGCGTTACGGGAGTTTTTCTTCCAATCCAACCAAACGGTAGAATATGAATGAAAGGGGGCAAACTGTGAATACCAATATTTTGCGAAGCACGTGTCACGATCTCAGTGGTCACATACAAAATAACTGTATAGCCCTCGCTATACAGAGGATACCTTCGTAGATCTACTTTATCTCATCCCAAGAAAGGATGCCTCGACGGCTAAGACGAAAGAAGTAAAAGCCTAGTCTATGGGGAGGCAGCTGGCGAAGGGACAGAGGTAGATGACATATATAATCATCATTAAATGCACAAATCTCTTATCTACATGCATAATCAAAGCACGTGGAGAGAGATGATGTGGAGAAACCAGATTGGCAGAGGCTGGCGGTGAACGAAGGTACAATCTGTACTGAGGTTGGGAAGTTCCCGAAGGAACGTGGGTCAGCTGAGGTGGTAGAGTTCGACTGGAGAAAGCACGCGGCGAATGAAGGTACCATATGTATAAAAGGTATATCAGGAAACGATGGATCTAGAGGCAGCAAAGATATACCTGGAGCATAAGGGCTATAAATACCAAGCCTCACCAACAAACTAAAGGCATTCAATTCCTAGGAGAAGAAGATATAGTCTTAAGCTTATACCTCTTTAATGTTTAATACTAAGTAATGACTTCGACTTGAGTTCTCTTAATTACATTGGGAATCATTTAAGATCTTTTGTAACCACTACAACGTAATACAAACAGATCACTCATTACCTCGTGGATGTAGACCAAAGTCGAACCACGTAATATCTTGTGTCTCATGATAACTTAGTAGCATTTACTTTACATTAGTGTTCTTGGTTATTATTGTGATCTTCAATATCTTTTATTACTTAATATCATCTGTTCAATTGAGGCATCGATACTACTTAGTATCTGATTCTCCGAACTGTATACATTACGTAGACTACGGGAAAACGAGTAGTCACAGTGACGATAAGCTTCCTACATTTTTTCAGGTGTACATGATAGACACTGAAAATGAGATATAAAATAGAAAGAATGTTCTTTCAAGAAATTAAAAAAAACATATTAAAATAAAAATTTGGTGTTGATGCAAAAATGTTGATGTTGATCCTGAAATGAATAAAATTGACGAATACCAAGATGAGAACACCAGCTCATTGGATGACGTGTTGCACAGACAAAATTGGCTTTGCCAAAAATTCAGAATATGGAGGGACGGGTATAAGAAAAATGAACCAAGTAAAGTTGAGTAACGTCTTATTGGTACCCATCAATGCAAAGCAATACAATCCGACAACTAAATTTGAAATTGCTGGACTTGTAGTTGTTGACATAGAGTCAGATGGAACAAGGTATACTATTATCAATGAAAAGGATGGCGGGATGAAAAATATATGCGAGTTGCGCCCTAGATACATGACATTGCAGTATCTACTTATGTTTCCTTATGATGAAGATTCACTTCATATTAGCATTTCGTATGAAAAACAAAGTAACACAGTCGGAGAGGATAAATTTGGTGCAGAAAAGAAGAGGAAAAACATAACTTTGAGGGAGTATTATGAATTCAGATTGCAGCAAAGATCATGAAGAACAAACCCTTATCCGTGGAGGATGACTATTCCAGCATTTACTTGTTGATGCATATGCTACAATTGAGTTGGGAAAATTGAAAAAGTGAAGGGCCATAGGGAAGAACGACGTTGCAACTTATATGAAGGTAAAAGAGAAACAGTGGCAGTTGGAGACACCAAACCATGTACCACGGGTCGATTTGTCTTGTAGTCGAGCTTTTCACAGGTGGACGAAGGTATATGATCCAACATTGATGTGATAGATACATGCAGGGAGCTAAGTCCAAGAGACCTATTTATTAGAATCACATTAATCCAAATTGGTCAAAAATCACAGAAACTCTCAAGTTCGGTCCTGAAAAAAACCCAAGTAATATATCAGATATAATAAGTCATGTATTTCACATCAAGATCGATAAAACAATTAATATGATTTGGTGGGAAGCAGGCATTTCAAAGAAGTAAAAGGAGGTATATTTCACATTAGTGCGTTTATAAGTAATCTTAAAATAATTTCATTTGAAAATTGGAAGAGAGTGTATCCTGACACACTTAATTTTTCAACGCAATGCAACATTATATATTGTTGAATTCCTTAGACGAGGTTTGCCTCGCGCATACATATTACTGTGGCTTCAATCTGATGACAAGCCGAGATCCACAACACATATTGATTCAATTAGATTAGCATAGGTCTCATACCAAGAGAAAAACAAAGTTTCATATGATGCAGTCTGTCAATATATGCTTCATGGTCCATGCAGCAATGTCAATCCTAACTCTTCATGCATGTGTGCAAAAAAGTGTTCAAAGAAATTCCCTAAAAAATATTGCAATAGTACATGTGTTGATGAAAGTGGATATCCAGTTTATAGAGGGCATCAAATCGATTGCGGAATTACAAAGGATAAAATCATGTTAGATAATAGACGGGTTGTACCATACGACCTAGAATAGATTGTCAGATATGATGCGCATATCAATATAGAGATCTGCAACTGTAGGAGTATGGCTCGTAAATATCTTTTCAAGTACACACACAACGGGAAAGATAGGATAATTGTTATTCTTGAAATAACTCCGGTGAATAAAAATAAATCGAGCAACTATGATATCGTTGATCTAACACATAAAACCAAAGAATGGCGATATAAATATACATATCTTGAAGGTTGATATCTATTAGACACGAAATCAATGTGAAGAACACTTAATTTGGAAATTTAAAATCCTCACCCAAGCGTACAAAGATTATCATTACATCTCTAAAAGGAATAGTTAATCAATTAGAAAGATACTGATGACTTGAAAGATGTTGTCGACAATGTAGAACCAGATACATCAAAATTGCTACAGTTGATGAAATCTAATAGTGTTAGAGCATAGCTCGGTTGAACTCACCAAGCGTTGGTATGTCAAGTTTGGTTGTCATATTTTAGTGTGTCAAAACTCATCTAAAGTCGCTTGATTGTAAACTAGAGTAAACTTCATTTAGGTTAGACTATAAAGTCTAGGAATGTGGAGACATACAAGTATTACTCCAAAGACCTGAAGAATGTGAAGAAGAAGCGGACTACAACCACAACATCATCCTTTCTCTTGAGGTTAGTAATATTGACTTGAACTGTTTCATTCCTAACGTATCTTTCAAGTCTTGCTATATTGAAAACATAACTGCGAAGCTGTATATATTGTAAATATTGTATAATACTATAGTGATGTGACATGGTCATATTTGTATGATCATAGTAATAGGAAATTAGACTACGAAGTATAATGCTTATCTTTTGAACTTCGTAGATATGACATCGACATAATCTTATATATACTGTTATGATTATGTGAATGGGTTATGGTGAAGATTTCATCCGAGGAAACAATGTTTTATATTTGCTTAAAGGAAGTACATTCATGAACTTGTTTTATGAATCGAAAGGGAAATCATGAGGCTTATTAGTACGGTTATTCATTCCAAATCTTTGGATTACCAATATGTGTGAGATGGTAGAACCGATCATAACTTTGTTATGTATCTTGGTACAACTAATCACAAGTGCCTGACTTATGATTTGGTATGACTAGATTTTATTAATTAGTGTAACCGATCCTAAGTAATCACCATGAGATGGTATGATCGATATTTGTAATTGGTGTGACCGATCCTAGTAATTGGTGTGATCAATCACAGAGTGTTGTGCAATCGATCCTTATAATTGGTGTAACCGGTCCTGGTAATTGGTGTAACCGATCCTGATAACTGGTGAGACCGATCACAAGAACCGGTTCTGGTAATTGATGTAACTGATCCTGGTAACCGATGAAACCGGTCCTGATAACTTATGTGACTGATCACAAGTGTTTCCATATTAGGGTATAACCGATCCTAGTGATTAGTAGAACCGATTGAACCCATGCATGTGATTTGATATTTGATCAATCACATAGTAATCTTGGAATACATGTGAACCAACTCTAAACTTGTTGGGTTAATTATTCTTATGACCCTAGAAAACATGGGTCTTACTCTTTTGTCCCTGGGGTCATAGAAATAATTATTCAAATTATTCTCTTGGCCCTGAAACAATTGTGAATATTTCCTACACACATTGCAGTTGTGCATATTTCCTGCACGGATTCTAGTCGTGGATATTTTCTACACAACTTCATATCAATGTGTTTGTTCATATTTAAAAAACGGTTTTATAAACTTATTTAACGTACATATTATAGTATAAAACATTATGAAGGGTTAATTAACATTGTGAATTATAGTTGCACACCAAAAAAATACTGTGGATAATAGCAGCACACCAAAAAAATCGTGGATAATATCTGCACACTAAAAAAAATACTTTGAATAATAGTTGTACTTTAAAAAAATTCAGTGGATAATATATATCTATACACAAATAAGAAAAATAAATAAAAATCATTTAAGGAATAAAAATTTCTAAAAATACGAATAATTTGATATTTGTATTTTCGCTCGTTAGATTGGTCTTTCAAAAACCTTTCTAAATATATAAAATTTGTCAAATTCCTACGTATGGTTTGTGAGATATGTTATATTGAAGTTGGTTTTACAATTATACCCTTAAAGAATAGAGTTTATATCAAATTTTAACATCTTTATTCATATGACCCTCCTTCTTTATTAAGGGTCATTCCAATAAAATAGGTTAAAGAATTTTTAAATGGGCTTTAAGCCTAAGGCCATAAGAGTAAGAAAGAGTGAGGGGAGGGACAAACACTGAATTCCCACAAACTTGTTTGGAAGTGTGGTATAAACGATTCCAAGAATGTAAAATCTATGTAAATATGAATAAGGATTTACAATGAAGAAATGTCAACATACTTTGAATATGTACAGTAACTCTTATCATTTATTGTTCAAAGATATTCCTTAGTACTCAAGGAGATCTTGTACCGAAATAAATTGAAAATCTTTTAATTATGGTTTTTGATTTTATATGCTTTAACTACCAGCAGTTAAATGCATATCTTTAGAGAATAAAAATTAGTAATGTGCATTTACTAATTGGAGATTTTATATTGAGAGATTTCAGAAATTTTGGACAACCATTTATTGGAATTAGGCAAACCGAATCTTGTTATTCATTGCATATCTTGAGAATATTTTCGGTTTTGAAAATTCCTTGGTGTCCAAACATCCTTGGTCTATAAATACCTAAGTTTTCATTTCTAGCAAACTATCCTAAGAGTCAGGAAAACTTCATTCTTGTTGTTTCTGGTGGAGCCATCTAATCGGAGAGGAAAGTATACTAATTAGGTGAAATCTCTTATGACCGTTCGTTTAAAGACTTTTGTGAGATCAAGAAGCTCTATAAGTACCGTTGGTGGGAAACTAGATAATTGCAGTGTTATTAGTTTTTCGATTGATTTGATTGACTAACGATTGTTGAAACTTTGATTGCACCTAGTTTTTTTATTCTTGAGAATCTTCTCTTCTGATATAAGATTCACTCAAACTAGATCGAAGTATCGAAGGGACCTTTAGAATTGTTTGTAGATCTAAAGACATCTTGTGATAATCCATTGTTAACAGACTTTGTTATGTGTGTGATTGATCACAAGAGATTCAAGTGGTGTTGTGCAGGTGTTTATTTAATATCAAAGAAGATTTGAAGACGAAGAAGATTTAATTCTCGTATCTTTGGTGTGCAAACCTTGATCGGCTAGGATCCAACTAGAATCAAATTTATTCGATTGATTAGTTGCGTGAGTTCGGCATTCTCAATATATTTCTTTGAGATTTATTTGGATTGAGTGCAAATATAAACTTGACTACTTTTGTAGTTATTGGATAGATTGATCTAACCAGGCGAAGGAGTTTATTAGATTATACGGAAGAGCCTTTGCATATGACTGAGAGATCTTTATCTTAAAAGAATCGAAAGAGTTGTTACCAAACAGATGTGTTGTTCCTTTACTGTTTGGAATACGATCCAAGGGAATTTTTTCAGTGCGTGCACTCGTCGAAGTCGGAAGCGCAAGGACACTGAGGAAACTAAGTGAACTAGGGGTAGTTGCTTGGTCTCAACTATACGAAGTTGGTTTAGATTTTATATAACGGCTTAATTCTAAGAATATTCAATTCTGGACTAGGTCCCGGGGTTTTTCAACATTTGCAGTTTCCTCGTTAACAAAATCTTGATGTGTCTTTTACTTTTCTATTTCCGGCAATTATAATTATTTATTATAATTAAAAGTAAAATACACAAACGTTAACTTTGATATACTTGATATTGATCATATAGAGTTTGGTTAAGTCCGAACCTATTATCAAGTATCACAGTTTGGTAGTCGTATTGTCTCGATCTCGTATCCATAGACAATCACACAAAGTGTGAATACCAATTTGTTGCATTGTCTCGACTTTGTCCATATACGATCACTTTCGGTAAGAGGAATTATAGGTGGATAAATAAAAGATTGTGGTGTATTTGGGTACCCTCGTCTTTTCAATTGGTATCAGAGCAGGAAAACACGAAAAGATCTAACAATTTGTGTTTGGTGCGATCCAACCTATAAGAATTGAATATATGTATGATTCATTTAACGTAGAGCAAGAAGATGATATACTTCAGAAAGCCAATTTGTTTTCAGATCCTGATATAAACAGCTCAATACTGTTAGTTCACTGGTTGAACACAACTCAGGAAATATTAACCATAATGTGTTAATAAGAAAACAAACACTTGTGACACACAAGTCAGATTCAGATGATAGTGATGAGATTAAATTTTTCATAAAGCTTGTTGGAAAATATAATCTAAAAGATAATATATATTATCCATATGTCAAGAGGATTATCAAAGACTCTTTGATAAAAATCGGGTCTCATGAATAAGTTGTGTCTCAAGAAAATCTTGAAATTCATGAACCTCCTGACATGATGATAATCACATCTAAACTATGTCAAGATGAAAATACAGTTATTTTTTCTCTTGAAACTGAATCTGAAAATTCTGACAATGATCCTAAAATCAGAAAAGATTTTTATTAGTTAAGACAAGGATATGTGATTCTATCTCTCAGAATCTCTTAACTAATAAACAACATCTGGATTCTAATAGTTTAACCACTTGCAAGAATCGGAAGAGATGGGTTTCAAAGGATAGTCCTGCGACTAATATCCAGTCAAGAAAAACTGTCATTTATTGTGACAAGGATTATCTCTCTGAAAAGGACAGAGATCAGCTTAAATGCACTCTAACAAATAGTTTCATATCATGCTATTTTGTTGATGATCTTCTGTCCAAATCAAAATCTAAAAAACAATCTCATCAAAAGATGTTGTCGTATTCCAAGGAATATCCGGGTCTATATAAGAAGTCTGATCAACTCATGACTCAAAAGGTTTCTAGTTACACTTATAATCCTATTCATACTCGAATAGACTTATCTGTTGAGGAAATTCAGATTGTGACCTATAGATGTGTGAAACATATCCCTGGAATTGTTCCAAAAAGGAAGATGTCTGAAAACATAAAATAGGTCTTGTTCCACTGATATTGAGCCATCAAGTGCTCACCGCAACAATTAAATGTGTTGAACGAAATTTCCTAATTTTTGTGCTCGATTTAAATAAATGGGAAGTTCTTAAAAGAGCACTAGGAATGTGAGATGAGAAAAGTATAAAAACTATACTTGACCTACATGTATCATGAGCATATAAAGTATCTTTTTAAATTTGGAATTATTTTTTGTTTTAGAAAATTACTTTCGATCTGAGGAAAGTTCATGATAAAATTGTGCAAAATATATATTCGGACTCTTTTGACAATAATATTTCGGAAAATCCTTCTTGATTTTATTTCTGAATGTGTGTATTTTCACGACTACTTTAATCAAATAAAAATACCTTGCTAGCTGTTTTAAAACTTGGAAACCAAGTTTTATTTGATATATAAAAAAAAAACATCTTGTGAATCGATTCCTTCCTCCACGATTTGTCTACGGTTCAAGATGGGTGAAAATACTATTGATATTGATTCTCAATTACAGATGCTTGAAACTTGTCTTCCTGCAGAGATTAAGTGCTACTTCTCAAAGGAACATAAAGAGAATCAAATATCTTTGGAGCTAATGCTTTTTCTAATGCGAGATTTTGAAATTGCTCGTGAACAATTGGAAGCGTCTGAAAATAATGAGAAGTGGCTCGAGTCAAATCTTTTGAAAAGGAGACTCAATCTTCTAAAACAAAAGAGAAGACTCAAGAACTTGAACACTGAAGAAACCTCAGTAAATAATCAGAGCACTTTTAGGGATTAAGTTATATGCTGTAATACTTAATCAGAAAAATAGACATTAATGTTTGATCTGCTTCAATTATTGTATAAGGTCTATTTTTGAATAAAACTATCATATTTATGAATAAGATTATTTCTTTATAATTTTTCTTGTGATAGTTACTGATTACATAGCATGTTAATGAATGTCTATATTTTTGCTATGTGTATTCGATTTATGGGATGTCTGATTTCGGTTTTCATTAACCTTAATATTCGATTTCATATGATGTAACCCTTATACCTTGTGTGGCTTTTTGATTTAGAGGGATTAAGTTCTGGCCCATGTTGGTAGGCTTTATCAAAGGATCATAAGGTGTTCCGATTGAAACTCATATGTGAAAATTCACAATATGTTGAATCAATTTATGTTTACATGAGTTGTGTTTAGCATAACATATGTGTTTCGGGTTTTCAGCTTTTACTATTGGCACGCATTAGTTAAAACTGACTCAACCTTTCTCTGGTAAAGGTTGCTTTTGTTGTTGTTCTTTTGTTCTTGCGAGAGGGTGACAACATATTGGGGAAGAGTTCTTACTTGAACTTGCGCTTAATGATATATCTTTCTGGGGAGAAGAGGCTGCGGAATATGAGGTAACGAATTTGTTAGTTAATCATTTTCCTGTTTAAGAAAAGCCTGTTTATATCAATACTTCTTTATATAAAGAAGAATCCTTAGGCTGATGTGTCGCAACTAGATTTAGTCTAATTTGTGGTGGATCCACGTCATAATATGTTTTACACGTCATCACCAAATCCATGCCATGTCATCTCACAAAACTTTTGACAACATACATGTCAATTGGTGGTAACTTCAGTTTCCAAATAAATCCCTTCATCAAAGACACATCCCAAGTGGTGCATTCAACTTGAGAAAGAAAAGATGTGTCTCTTCACAAACGTTTGCAACTTTTCTGCCCATAAAAATTGCCTATTTATACTGCTCCAAGAAAATCTAATGTTAATGCTATTTTCTCTCGAATAGTTTATGTTTAGGTTTTCTTTTAAGGATGAAGATTGAACTTTTAATGTATGCGTGGTTAAAATTTTTGAAAGTGGATAAATCAGGTCTGATTTTATTTGGAAAAGAGAGTGATCATATAAAAGTTGTTTTCAAAGGATCTATATCAGCCATGGAAGCATCACTTAAGATTTTTTTGGTTTAGGTAACTTTGTCAAATCTAGGTCATTAGTGTTTAACCTAGATTTGAAATGTCAAACGATACACTGAAGTACCACCTCTCACAGGTATAAAATGTTTTCTGTTGCTTGCAAAATGTTTGAATTTTGTGAATGACATTGGTTTTTCAACGAGTTTGTGTTTATTCTCACTTTGATTGCACCTAGTTTGTTTATTCTTAAGAATCTTCTCTTCTGATATAAGATTCACTCAAACTAGATCAAAGTATCGACGGGATATTTAGAACTGTTGTTAGATCTAAAGACATCTTTTGATAATCCATTGTTAACAGACTCCATTTTGTGCGTGATTGATCACAAGAGATTCAAGTGGTGTTGTGCAGGTTATTGAAGATTAAAAAAGATTTGAAGACGAAAAAGATTTCTTATTGGTTTTCGAATCTTGTGAATTTGTGTGCACAAACCTTGATCGGCTGGCATCCAACTAGAATCCGATTCATTCAATTGATTACTTGGGTGAGATCGACATTCTCAATATATCTATTTGAGATGTATTTTGATTGAGTGCGAACCTATACTTGACTATTTCGGTAGTTAAAGTTAGATTGATCTAACCAGACAAAGAATTTTATTAGATAAAACCTAAGAGCCTTTGTCAACGACTCATATATATCTTGTAGAAAAAATTGATTAAAGTGGTTACCAAATAGATTGTTCCTTTGCTGTTTGGAATAAGATCCAAAGGACTTTCTATTCACGTGCGTGACTCTAAGTCGCAGAGATACTGAGGGAACTTAGTAGCTAGGGGTAATCTGCTTGGTCTCAACTATACGAAGTTGGTTTAGATTTTGTATAATGGCTTAACTCTGAGAGTATTCAAAACTGCTCTAGGTCCCGTGGTTTTTCTGCATTTGCGATTTCCTCCTTAACAAAATCTTCTTGTGTCTTTTACTTTGATTTTCGCATTATAATTGTTTATTATAATAAAGTAAAATACATATACGTTAACTCCGTTATACTTGATAGTGATCCTATAGAGTTTGGTTATACCGAATCTATTATCAAGTAGCACACTTTGATTGTCGTATCATCTCGATCTTGTATCCATAGTCAATCACAAAAGTTATCTTGTTGTCGTATTGTCTCGATCTCGTATCCATAAACGATCACACAAAGTGTGAATACCGAAGTTGTTGTATTTTCTCGACTTTGTCCATAAACGATCACACTTGGTAAGAGGACTTATAGGTTGAAAATAAAAGATTATGGTATATTTGGGTACCCTCTCCTTTTCAGACTTCTCTCCAGAAAACTTAACTATCATCTGCAGGAAAAATATAGCATAATTTGAGTCTAAACCTAAGCAACCTAAGCGTTCATTGGATCCCTCCTCTTATGGGAGTTTTACTTTTAATTGTGATAGTAGTTTTCATGAGATTACCCAAACAGATGGTACTGGTCTAACTTTTCGTGATTTTGCAGGGAGGCACTGGAGCTCAAAATACATCTACCTAACAGAAGTTATCGATGCAAAATAGGCGGAGTGCAAAGAATTATGGGAGGCGACTCAATGGGTAAAGGATTTAAGAGTGGAGATTGTGCATTTTGAACTGGACTCCAAGATGGTAGGCGGATGCAGTGAATATCGAAAATGTTTTTACCTCTTGGAAATATTCCTATGTGCCAAAAGAAAAAAATAATTAGGCGGACATGCAAGAACTGATAAAGTTTCTAGAGTATGGTCTGATATTGCTCCCAGTTTTATTGATCTGCAACTGATTAATATCAATCATTTTTGTTTTGATAAAAGGAAACTTTTATAAACTACGGAAAGGAAATTATATTGCTGGAATCACTGAGTTGTGCTATCGATGTAGCTTTACTCTGATTCTCCCAGTTTTTAGAGTTTATTACAATTCCATTAAACTTGATTAAGTATTTAGCTAGTTTATCAGCAGGAAAATTACAACTTCTATTTATATAGTGATAGGAACAACGAGAAATTTTTTGTTTGTCTTTCACAGCTTTCAGCAAGTAAGCTTTATTTCTCCAATGTATAGCGAAAATATTGTTCTTCATTCCATTGATGATATTTAGGTTATCATTGTGGAAGATCAAGTTGTCTTGTCCATTGTTTCTTGCCATCTAGTAGCTTCTATACAAGCTCTTGCCTCGGCTTTGTTGGAGCTACAACACCTGCCTAAGACTTCTGCAAAATCACAAATAAAACCATTACTATCCAGATTGATTATGCCATAAGCAAACTTCCCTGATTTCTTTTGATAAGCAGCATCAAACATGATATAATTATAATTTTTTTTAGGATCTGATTGCGCATTCTATAATTTGGGTGATGACAATCATAAATAGCCTTTTCTTTTTTCTTGACTTCAGCAGATTTATGTTTGGTAATGTAAGTCGGCATGTCTCTTTTAATCAGGGATATTAAGTTTTCAAGACATGGTTTAACTTTATCAAATACTATATTGCATCTATATTTCCATATGTGCCAGAGAATGAAAGCATAAGAGTCTCTTTGGTCTTTGTCTTTTAACCAATTTAAGCACCAATCCTTGTAACTCATATTAGCAGCTTTGTGAAAAGCACTGGCAAATGATAGACCTCTCCATATAGCTTTAGGGAAGATACATTTAGTGAGTAAATGATCAACACTTTCTTTCTGTTATCATGCTATTACACAAGGACAATAAGTTTTAATTGGTATATACCTACCTAAGATTTCTCTAATTGGCGGACAATCACTAAGAATTTTCGAAAGAAAATTTTCAGACTCTAGACATAACATTGAGATATCAGATTGAGTTCCATTATACATTTTCATACCCATGGTGTTTATTAGAAATGTAATTCTAAGCTGATTTTACTGAGACATCATTCATTTCTTATGTTTCAAAAAACAAAAAAAAGTCGATTTCCAACTGGCTACCCACCTGGTCACCACATCAACGGTGGGCTTGACGGTGGCCCAAGCGGAGTTACTGAGTACTCCTACAAAATACTGTCCAAGTCTTTCTAACACGTGGCAAGTGATTATTCGCGCGGACATTAGCTGATGACGCAAAACAAGGAAGTTACTACAGTATAATGCTTGACTACCAACACACCTATGTTCTCATAGATCCAACGTACGTTATTTGTTCTCACAAACGAACTCATATCCAGTTAGCCTAGATGCATCACACGTATCGAAACATGGACGGGAACATCAAATTTGATAATATAGCAAAATCAATATGGATTTAGCCATGTTTATTTCTCTCTTTCTACAATTTCTTCATGTTTTCTCTTCTTCAACGTATCAATCATCTGATCTTCATCACTCAACACAACTGAAACCCTAATTCGAATTTTTCTAAGGTAAGAAAAACATTCTTATTGTTTGTAAAATCCTAATTGCTTAACTTCTAAATTCGGTTATCATTATCATTTCTGAGGTTAAACTTGATTTCGCAACGATCTGAATTTTTTCTTAGGGTTAGTGTAGGGATTCATAGACTCTTAGGTAATGTTCGTATTTTTTCATACTTTAATGTTGTTAGGTCAACTCTATATCGCCATTATGGGCAAACGAATGCCAAAACCTTATTATTTTTCACGAATTTCTTTCCAAGATAATCTGTAAATTCTTGTATATGTTTCATTATTCGAGATGCATACAAGTTAGATCGAACTAATAATCGATTTATAGAATGATGTTCCCCTTCCGCTAGGATTGGATAGTAAGTATATAAAGGGACAAACAAATTTTATAATAGGGAGTAGTAAGGGCGGAGCCTGTAGAATGCTTAGCAATCTTGGAAGCAGTTAAATGGTCGTCTTCATTAGCAATTCGGCACAGGCACCCAATCTTTGACTAATGTTGTTGCTGGCAAGACCGATTATCTTTCCTTGCAGTTGATTGATATTATTAGTGATGCAAGAAGCTTTTGTTGCTTGGGAGTGTAGTTATGTTAGTAGAACTGTAATAAAACAACTGATTGTTTAGCAAAGTATGCTAGAGCCAATAGGGTCTCTTGAGCCTGGACAATTGTTCCTCCATATTTTTTTTTTGCATCAGCTTTTATTGGCTGAGAACCAATTTGTAAATGCTTCTTAATCAAAGAAATTTGCTACTTCAATTCAAAAAGAAAAAGAAAAAATATAAAATTGTATAGCTATAATTTAAATCTCATATATCTAATAGTAGTTTGTGAACTTCATCTGATACTTGGTAATTTTACTGAACTGGGTTACTTTACCAGCTCTTGAAGGCAATGATGAGGCTGCAAACTTATGCTGGGGTTAGTGTGGTGGGTGCTCTTGCTGTAATATATCACGCTTTTAGTAGTAGAGGTCAATTTTATCCAGCCATGGTGTACTTATCGACCTCGAAGATCTGTTTGGTGCTACTTCTGAACATGGGTTTGGTGATGATGTGTATTTTGTGGCAGTTAACTAAACGTTTGTTTCTTGGATCACTACGGGAAGCAGAGGTGGAGAGGTTGAATGAACAGTCATGGAAGGAAGTTATGGAGATACTTTTCGCAATCACTATATTCAGACAGGATTTCTCAGTTACTTTTCTCGCTATGGTTACGGCTTTACTGTTAATTAAGGCGTTACATTGGTTGGCTCAGAAAAGGGTCGAGTACATAGAGACAACTCCAGCTGTGACAATGTTGTCACACTTCAGGATTGTTTCTTTTATGGGGTTTCTTCTTATTCTGGATTGTATCTTTTTGTACAGTTCGTTACAGTATTTGATCCAGACATGGAAGGCTTCAGTTTCTCTCTTCTTTGCATTTGAGTAAGTTCCTTATTCAGTATTAGGTCTCTACTGCCTGTAGGTGACATAGGCAGTCTTTGAGTTATTTTAACTGTTTTCTTATTTGCTAAGTCATGCTTTCATTAGAGTTATATAATTCTGTTTCAAGGCTTTTCCATGCCAAACTTACCGGTGATTTCATTAAATTGGAAGGTTTGAAGTTTGAATTACCTGTTGGAGTTTGAGTAACCTGTTGGGTAGAAAATATATGACTTTATGGTCTTATATGTGATATAAAATTACTTATTGGTGGGAAAGTTGTTTGGAAATTTTGTTTGGGCCTAAAACCTCTGCTAATTGTCTGAACTTAATATTAGTTAAAGAGAAAACATGTCTTTATTGTGTTTTATTGGCAAGCAGAGAGGTGGCTATCAAGTGAAATTTCCTTGTAACTTATAGTATTATTTTAACTATTACTGCGTCCTTGTTTAACAATATGAACCAGACAAAAAATTTCCAACATTTAAATGTGCTCTATGTTTCTAAACTTTATCTATTACTTCTTATAATCTTTATGTAGACTTTTAATGTTGTGGTGCTATAAATGTTTATTTCAGGTATATGATACTAGCCACAACAACAGTTTCAACGTTTGTAAAATATGTCTTTTATGTTAGTGACATGCTTATGGAAGGGCAGTGGGAGAGAAAGGCAGTCTATACCTTCTACCTGGAACTTATTCGAGATTTACTTCACTTGTCTATGTATCTGTGCTTCTTTCTTGTGATTTTCATGTAAGTAATTGATCCACCTTTGGTTTTAATGTATTTGCTACTCCATGACAGAATCATTACGTAGGAGTTTAGATGTCTCATTGGTTATTCTTTATACCTGCTTTTGGAAATTGAATTTGGAGTTGGTTTTAGGAACTATGGAGTGCCGTTACACTTGATCCGGGAATTGTACGAGACATTCCGCAACTTCAAGGTTCGTGTCGCTGATTATATTCGGTACAGGAAAATCACTTCAAATATGAACGATCGTTTCCCTGATGCAACGCCCGAAGAGCTTAACACGTGAGTTATTTGCTTAAAAATTATACTCCCTCCGTTTCTGGAAAAGTGTTACTTTCACTTTTTCAATTTGGCCTATTTTTAGGCTAAAATGAAAATGTGAAAGTAACACTTTTCCAGAAACGGAAGTAGTAATATATATATATATTTTTTCCTTTTCTATAAAGGCGTTTATTTTTTTTCTTATTGTATATTTAGAGGTGATGCAACCTGCATTATTTGTCGCGAGGAGATGGCTACAGCGAAAAAACTCATCTGCGGGCACCTTTTTCATGTGCATTGTCTTCGATCTTGGTTAGAACGACAGCATACTTGCCCTACATGTAGAGCTTTAGTTGTCCCACCGGAAGGTGGAACAGCTGCATCTGTGGGGCAACAGGGAGCGCGAGCTCAAGTCCATCAACAAGGTACAAATATATTGTCTATTCATTTTTGTTACTGGTTGAATTTACCAATTCTATGTAAACTGAAGTTACTTTGGTTACCGGTACCTATCATGCTCGGAAGTCGGAACTAAGGGGTTAATAGGTCACAGGAGCACGTTATGGAGCAAATTGCTTAGATTGCGAATCATTAATCTTAGTAAAAGAAGTTAGTTTAGCATCATGGTAGACAATAACCATTTTGGCTACTTAATACTCATGCACATAATGCCATCCATACAAGTGTTATTATAGTGTTCATTTACTCTAAAGGAGGAAATTTGATTATTATTGGCAACAGAGCTATTTTAGATATCTCAAAAAGAAAAAAATCGCATCCCCATTTGAAAGTTTTCTTTAGTATAACTATTGGTACAAGTCCAGGTAGCTAACTTTTCTATTTTATTTTTCTCCTTAAGCTGGAATTGGTGGCGATACATCACCACAAGGTTCTGCAGGTGGTGCAGCCAACACTCATTTGACTCAGCATCAGGCTAGAATACAAGCTGCTGCTGCAGCTACGGCAATATATGAGAAATCCTATGTTTACCCTTCTGCAAATACACTTGCATGGTAAGAATGTCATTAAACAACTTGTTTGCGAACTTTCGGTTTTAATGTTTAGCCACTTGATAGAGATACATGTTTTTAACTGGTGAAGTTACAAACCTACAATGATACCAGAATATGTTGCAGACATCTAATGATACATTTCCATTTTCATTCATTTATTGTTTATCTTAATGACATATTTGGCCCCTTAAGTTGATTCTTGTGGGTTTTATATCAAAAAGTGAAAACACCTTACATGTCAAAGAATGATTATCGTGATATGTTTTCTAAGTTAAATGAGCAAACCCCTGATTTCCATTGAATTACTGGTCAATAATTGGTAGAAGACTCTTGCTTGGTGGACTTGAGTTTTCCTTCGGTTTAGGTTGCGAGCTAGGTAGTTGGTTGGTGTTAAAATTGCTTACTTTTATCAGTTAGATTAGAGAATGCAATCAGAATTAAGCGAAAAACTCGTAGTTTGTGCATCTCATTGCTCATCTAAAACTAAGACAAAATTTCGTACATGGCACGTCTCAGCACCAGCAATCCATGGATCTGGTGAGGTTTGTGGAACTGTTTTCCAAAGATTGTTAGAGCTTGTCTTATGGGACGAAGGAATTCCATTCCAAAGTTGGTGCCAAATAGGACTTTTTTTTGTGAAGTTTGGAAGAGCAAGTATAATCGGTTTTCGAAAGTTTTGATTGCAAAACTTAGATAGAGAAAATGAATACTTAGTTAGGAAAAATATATATGGAAAGCGGGTAGTGGCTTCGCCTTTATCCTCAGGAAAAAAAGAGGGAAAAAAGTCTAATTTTTTGGTTAATGTGGATCCTTAGATAAATGTATGTTATATGAATATATTTGAAAGGATAGAAAGAAAACGGAAGTCACTACCCGCTTACAATTGGATTTCAAAGTGTGTTCCAAAGTTTCCTGGAACATGCTCTGGATACAAGGGTTGGAGGCTACTTGGGAGCCATAAGACTTGCTTCTTCCACGGTTTGCATGGAAATTCCTTGGATTGGAACACCATAAAACTTGCGGTTAGCGAGTGTAAGTGTCGTTAAATTTCTATTTCTATATTTTGTTTGTTTTGTTTTTTGTATGCAGATTACCCGTGTTGCTTTCAAATGTGTACGCCGATCTGTATTTATTCACTTGATGATTTGTACAATTTTTGATGTTTGCAGCATAAAATGAATTTTCATGCCATCTTGTCTTTTACCTGTAGGTCTACTGGTTATGCTGTACTTCCTCGGGGTTCTACATCTTCGTCAGATTCTTCTAATACTGAATCTACCGGAGAAAGAATAATCTCTGGAATTTCAGGTGGACAGACAAATGTCACGCATCCTCAGGTTTCTCAAGGTGCCTTCGTCCCTTTGCATGCATTTAGTGGTGTCAATTTGAAGGACGGCTACAAGTCAGGAAATGACCTGAATGGATATGGTTCTCACTTGGAGGTCCAGGAAAGACTTCTCAAGCAGCAGATTGAGGTATAGTTAATCTATTCCTACTGGCATTGCTGAAATTTATAACTGATCAACTCTCCCCCCTCTCCCTACATTCAAATTTGTGGCCACCTTACTAGTTAAATTTTTGTATTCTCAAGTTCGGGACTAATTACCTTATAGTCACTTCGTCGCATTTTAAATTGGCCATTTAGTTCGAGAGCCTGAAAGTTTATTACTCCATAAAATAGGTATGTAAAATAATATTAGATAAGGATATTACCTAATTGTACTAACATTAAGATCAGTTATTCAGTTTGTAATATTTCTGCTTTATTTATTGGGTTATTAATAGGTAAAAGGTGATGTGAATTCTCTAGAGAGTAGCAGTATAGAATATGCCTTATTTCAGTATATTATTTCCATCGTAGATAAAATTCCTAAGTGTACAGATTTTTTACTACTTGCAAAAGGCTGCTCAGATGATCAGATTTTGGGAAATTTCTTTTGTTTTTGCTGGTTTCATGGACAGGTTCTACAGAGCCAGTTGCGTCAGTTAAATCATCATAAATCAGATGATACAAACATAAGCAATCCATCACCAGCTGATAACAAGGGCAAAGGGATTGCATCATCATCTTCAGAGAGTGATCGTAATGCTGAAGAGGTAAAAATGAAGAGAGAAAAGATTCAATGAAACACATGTAGCGGGAGAAGGCGAGCAAGAAAGAGCGAGTGACACAGGGTTATAAAGTTAATGATGCAATCCTTGCTTTTGCCCAAATAAGAAAGAAGAAAAACTATTCCAGAAGTTGGAAGTTTTGCAGGGAAGGAGGTATAATGAAATTCTGAGAAAACTTGTTACTTGGTAGGTTACATTAAAAAATGATAAAATCTGGAATGTATGTATATTATGATTAATATCCTAAATAGTTTAAAGTTTGTTTGTGGAAGCTCTCAAAAGTTTTCCTTTTTCAAATGTATTAACGTAGCAAACCATCGTTCATGCACAATCAGTTGCCTCTGTATATTATGCTTATACAGTTTACAAACCATCGCTCATGAACAATTAATCTCTCTCGTAAACATTCAGGTACCCAAACTGGTTAGAGAACGTTGTGAACATTGCTGCACCTCTTGTCCGGATTTGCAATGTTAACGTGTAAAACCTAAGGCTGTGTTTGGTATGCGTTCTGAAAACAGTTTTCTGTTTTAGAAAACATAAAACAAGAGAAAACGCGTTTGGGAGAGGTATTTTTAGAAAACGTTTACCATTTGTTAGTTTTTTGTTTTTGAAAACAGAAAACTGAAAACAACAAATAATCGTTTTCCGTATTTTTTCTTTTTTTGTTTCTTTTTCCTTCTTCTTCTTTACAGACTAAATCAAGAGCTTGCGGAAAGAATTGCATGTGCAAGAATTGTTTTTATCATTATCTCGATGAGTCTTTACATTTGATTTAGTTTAGTTGATTTTCCTTGATTTTCAAAACAATTTTTAAATTTCCTACCAAATAGTTTTTAGAAAATAAAAACAAGGAAAAAAGGTATGTTTTTAAAACAATAGAAAACTGTTTTTAAAAATCGTACCAAATAGGCCCTTAATCTTTGGAATATACGAAGATGAAGGCAAATGGTTTACGATACAAAATTTCATGTAGCGCAAACCCTAATCCTTGAATGTCCCTTAACGGTATGTTTTGTATTCCGATTATACCCTTTCTACTAATACATGTATTGGTATTATATTTTTAACTTGTTATTATGGCTCACGCTATAATACCCTAGGCTCCCCCGGCTATTCCTTCTCGAATTCTACCTCAAACAACGATTGTATGGGGAGATGAAAAAGTATCATTTGACTACTATATTGAACTCAAGGAGATGGATGACAGTGATGAAGACCAGTTGCAAGATTTATTTTATGTCAATACTATCCAAGATTCCGAGATAAATTATTTTTTGGATGGTAAATCTTTTCATCGTTTCTCATCTCAACAAGAGTCGAATGAAGTAAGTAAGTACGTCACTTAGTTTAAAACTCAAGTTTTTCATGGCCAACAATGGTGAAAACCTTATTTTCAGCCACTGTTCGTAGGATCAGAAATTTGTATACACGAATGTAATTCAATCTTGGTTAATATTCGTTTATTTGTATTTTTCTCCTATGAACTTATCTAAGACCGTTAAATGTTTTATGTAATAGTAATGAAGTTCAACATGTCTACTTTTACTATATATATTTCGTACAAATTTGATATGATCTTTATTGGTTATTTTGATTAATTGGTTATATCAAGTTCCCATATGATCTTTAAATAATATATTTAATTAATTGGTTATATCAAGTTCGACATGTTTCTGTCATATCTCTATCGAACTAATATGATTCGGCCTTTATGTAACATTTGAAACCGAACTCTATTATATAATATTAATTTATTTGGGTCTAAGTAAATTAGATTAAGTTCGACCTATTTTTGTCATTTCTCTGTGTTAGAGCATAGCTCGGTTGAACCCACCAAGCGTTGGCATGTCAAGTTTGGTTGTCATATTTTAGTGAATCAAAACTCATTTAAAGAGTCGCTTGATTACATACTAGAGTCAACTTCGTATAGGTTAGCTTGAAAGTGTTAGGATATGAGACTTACAAATATTACATGAAGACTTGAAGAATGAGAAGAAGTATGGAGCTACAACGACAACATCATCCTTCCTCTTGAGGTTAGTAATATTTGACTTGAACTGTTTCTTTCCCTAACGTATCTTTCAAGTCGTGCATATTGAAAACATAACTGCGAAGCTGTGTATGAAACTCTAGTTAGACATAGTATTAAGGAATACAATAAGAGGTTTATTGCTTAACCATTAAACTTTGTATATAAGACATCGACATGATCATATGAATGCTATTGTGATTATGTATGGGTATGAGTGAAGATTTCATCCTAGGAAACAATGTTTTGCATTCGTTTAAAGGAAGTAAGTTCATAAACTCGTTTTGTGAATCGATAGGGAAATCGCTAGGCTTATTGGTATTGTTATTCATTGCAAATCTATTTTGAATTACCAATATGTGTGTTTAGTATAACCGCTCATAAACTTGTTTATGTATCTTGGTAAAACTATTCACAAGGCCTGACTTATGTATTGGTATGACTTTTATTAGTGAAGCCGATCTTAAGTAATCACTCAATATGGTATCATCGATGCCTTGTAAATAACAACTTTTATCTAGTCATTGGGGAACCGGTCCTAATAAGAGGTGCAACAAATTTGCAAGAGGGAATCGATCCTTTTAAGAGGTGCAACACGTTTTTAGTAGATGGGGGAACCGATCCTATGAACATGTGCAACAAGTTTGTAGTTTTTGGGGAAGCGATCCTATGGACATGTGCAACCGAATACAAGTAGTTACCATAAGTTGTGGGGAACCGATCCTAGTACCTAGTCAACCGATTTTTGGTAACTAGTGTGACTATGCACAGTACTCACATGGAGGTAGAACCAAACTTGTTTTGGTAGAACCGTGAAACCCATAATTGGTGATTTGATAGGATAATCAATCACATAGTTCTTGGAATTCAGACGAACCAATTCAAAACTTGCTTGGAAGTGTGGCAAATCATTTCCAAGATTTTAAGTATGAAAAATGACTTGCAAAGTAAAGATGTCGACATACTTTGAACATGTGCAGTAACTCTTATCATTAATTGTTCAAAGTATTCCTTAATATCTAAAGGAGAATCCCAGGATTGAAATAAATTGAGAATCTTTTAATTAAGGTTTCTTAGTTTTTATATACTATTTAATCTCCAGCAATTAAATGCATATCTTTAGAAAATAATAATTAGTAATGTGCATTTACTGATTATAGTTTTCTATTAGGATATCGGTTAATATTTGGACAGTGCATTTTCAGGAATTATGAAAACCGATTTTGTGTTTATTGCATATCTTTGAGAATATTCGGTTTTGGAAATTCCTTGGTGTCCAAACTTCCTTGTCTATAAATATTGAAGTTTGCATTTCAAGCAAACTAATCCTCAGAGCCAGCAAAACTACCTAGTTGTGTTGTTACTGGTGGAGCCGCCTATTCGGAGAGGAAAGTAACCTAATTAGGCGAAATCTCTTACGACCGCTCAATTTAAAGACTTCTTTGGGATTGAGAATCTCTATTAGTACCGTTGGTGGGAAACTAGATAATTGCATTTTATTATTAGTTTTCGATTGATTTGATTGACTAACGGTTGTTGAACTTTGATTGCACCTAGTTTGTTTATGCTTGAGAATCTTCTCTTCTGATATAAGATTCACTCAAACTAGATCGAAGTTTCGATGGGGATCTTTAGACTGTTTGCAGATCTAAAGACGTCTTGTGATAATCCAACGTTAACAGACTCCATTCTGTGTGTGATTGATCACAAGAGATTCAAGTTGATTGTGTGCAGGTACTGATTGAAGATAAAAGAAGATTTGAAGACAAAAAGACTATTTGGGTTCATAATCTTTGGTGTGCACAATACTTGTTTCGTCTGGAAAGGGATCCAACTATAATCGGTTTATCTTTGTGATAGATTGGATTGATTAGTTGAGTAGATCGACATCAATACACTTCTTTGTGATTAAAAGTATTGATTGCATAATCTAACAATTACTTCGGTAGTTGTTGAGAGATTGATTTAAGGACCCGACAAAGGAGTTTATTGGTTAAACGTAAGAGCCTTTGTCAAACTCATATCACGTTATTTGAGAAGAGTTGTTACCGAACATATTTATTATTACTTTACTGTTTGGAATACGAACCAAAGGAATTGTTCCAAGTACGTGACTTATTAACAAGTTGGAGGCGCAGGGATACTGAGGAAACTAGGTGAACTATATGTTTAGTTGGTTGGTCTCAACTATACGAAGTTGCTTTGATTTTGTATAGCGGCTTAATTCTGAGAGTATTCAATTCTGGACTAGGTCCCGGGGTTTTTCTGCATTTTCGATTTCCTCGTTAACAAAATCTTGCTGTGTCTTTTACTTTTTTATTTTCGCAATTATAATTGTTTTATTATAATTAGAAGTAAAACACACAAACGTTAATTCATATTTTACTTGATAGACAATCCATAGAGTTTGGTTAAGTCCGAACCTATTATCAAGTAAACATACTTCGTTATTGTATTGTCTCGATCTTGCATCCATAGTCAATCACACAAGTTATCTTGTTGTCGTATTGTCTCGATCTCGTATCCATAGACGATCACACGAAGTGTGAACCGATTAGTTGTATTGTCTCGACTCAGTCTATAGACAATTACTTTCAGAGAAAGGACTTATAGGTGGAAAAGTTTTAGATTGAGGTATATTTGCGTACCCTCGTCTTTTCAATTAGTATCGGAGCAGGCAAACACGAAAAGATCTAACATTCTGTGTTTGGTGCGATCCAACCTATAAGAACGAATCTAATGGATGATTCAGTTAACGTAAATCAAGATGAAAAATTAGCACTTGAGAATAATATCTTCTGTGAATCTACTGAACATGATGATCCCTATAATGTGGATTCTGGTGAATGGAAAACCTGCCTTAATAAACAACTTGATGAAATTTCTGAAGATGGTGACTCAGAAATCGATCAAGATGTTGAAGAAGATATGTCAGCATTCTCGACTTTTCTAAGTGTTATTTCCGGAAGGAAACTATCTACCTCAGATGTAATTAAGCTTATTACTCCTCTTTGCAGAGAAAATAAGGAACTAAGAAAAATCTTCTCAGGTTTCTTTTATGGATATCAAAATTCCAGATATCTTCTTAAAGACTGCAAATAAAGTCTACTCTCAAAAACTCTTGAGTTTGAATCTTAACAAGAAACATTACCTGTTGAATAAGAAACTTGTTGAGACTGAAGCAATGAGTCTGATCTCTTCGAGAAACATCGTCTTAAGGATCAACTAGCTGAAGCTCTTAAGAAAATCAACTTCTTAGAAGAAGAAGTTGCAAGGTTAAGAAGACTCAATGATAGCACAATCAATTTATCTTCCATGTTGGATGCATGAAGAAGTCATAGCGACAAACGTGGATTAGGATATGATGGAATTGATACTTCGATAATCAACAAAGAAGTAAAATTCGTAAAGGCTGTTTGTCCTCCCACTCTACAAGATCCACCTGAACAAGGTTGTACAATTGAGTTACCAAAGGGCTCAAATGAGATTTTGACAAAAAACACATCCGAAGGAAACCATAGAAAATCTCCAACTAAGGATCAACATTATAACCAAACGTCTCATAAAGGTAAAACTAAAAACTTTACTCCTTTCAATAAGCATTGTTATTATTGTAGAGATAAAGGTCATATGCAAAGGGATTGTAAAATTCGAAAGATGCAAAACGCTCTTGCATTTGTTTCTAAAGAATTGAACTGTTTCAAAAACCCCTCAGATCGTCATTGTCCTGTGAGACAAACGAATTATCACATGAATTCAAAATCATATCCCAAAAGGAACATTCCTAAAAGGAAAAATAATAGAAAGGGTAACACCTTTATCAATGGGGATATGAGATCCGATGTTTCAAAGTGGAAAGATGCAATGTCGCTAGAAATGAAGAATCTTCATTCAAAATCCACCCACAAGTGGATACCAAAATCCAAAAAGGTATCCAAAAGAAAGTCATCTAAAACAAATTCTAAGAAAAACAACCCCGTTGTAATCTTAGACAAAGATGAATATGAATGTCTAGTGCTCAGACTAAAAAGGGAGGATATTCGAAAATATCATGCTGGACCAAGTTCCACAAATACTGAGCAATCACAAGCTCACTCCAACAACTGATGTTGACATTCAGAATTTCCCTAGATGTGCTGAAATTCAAATAAAAGGGAAGTTCTATAAGAAGAGCACAAGAATTTGAAGGAAGTATAATATCATACTCATGAATATCTAAAGGGTTTTTCTATACTTGGAATACCTTTTCTATTCTTAGAAAAATACTTTCAATCTTTGGAAAGTCCATGAGAAAATTTGGGAAAGATTTTTTTTTTCGGATTATCTAGATCATACTGGTTCGGAAAAAGTCTCATGCTGCTTCCGAAAGTGTATATTTTCACAAATAATATAACTTGATTAGGTATCTCATTCTTGGAAACCAAGTTTGACTTATTATATAAACCATCTATAGGACCGATACTTCCCTCTATGTGTTGTCTGCGGTCAGAGATGGGTGAAAATACTATTGATGTTGGGTTGAATCCCAACTTCGAAAACTTGAAACCTTTCAAGTTGAGCTCAAATGCTATTTCTCAAAAGAACATAAAAAGAATCATATTTCTTTTGAACTCATGCTTATGCTAATGGGAGATTCTGAAGTTGCTCGTGAACTTATGGAAGCTACGGTTTTGAATGAAAAACTGCTTGAGTCAAAACTCTTAAAGTTGATCGTGGAAGTAAATCTCTTGAAAAAGAGACTCTATCATCTGAAAGAAAAGAGAAGACTTAAATTTCAGAACACTGAAGAATCTTCGGTGAATAATGAGAGCACTTCTAAAGATTAAGTTATAAGCTGTAATACTTAATCCAGAAAAATAGACTTCAGTTTTTGATTTCTTTCAATAATTGTAAAGTCTATTATGAATAAAACTATCTTATTATGAATAAAATTATTATTTTATAATTTTTCGTGTGATAGTTTTCTGTTACATAGCCTGTGCTTGAATGCTTTATTTTATTGCTATGTATGTTTATGGGATGTTTGATTTTGGTTTTATTACCTTGATATTCGATCTCATAATGTGTGAACCCTTATGGTTTGGGCGACTTTTTGATTTAGCGGGATTAAGTTCTAGCCCATGTTGGTAGGCTTTATCAAAGGATCATGAGGGGTTCCTGTAGAAATAATATGTGAAAAAGTCACATTATGTTGAATCTTTTGGTTTAGCATAAAAGCATATGTGTTTTGAGGTTTCAACTTTTGCATCGCATAGTTAAAACCGGTTTTCAACCTTTCTCTGGTAATGGTTGGTTGTTGTTGTTCTTTTGTTTTGCGAGAGGATAACAACATGATGATATTCTCCCCAGAAAGATATGAAAAAAAGGAGAAGAGGATGCGTAATTTGAGGTAACAATATTGTTAGTTAATTGTTTTCCTGTTTAAGAAAAGCATGATTTTATTTCATATCTTTATTGCTTTTGCTTAACAAAATTTCGGTACAATTGATGTTGATTCCATTATTTGTGATGGATGTTTGATTATGATTCAATTGTTTCGGGTTAAGAAAAACTATTGTTATCTTTCGTTATTGTTTGGTATCAATTGTTTAGGCTTACAAAATTTCGGCGCAATTGTAGTGCTATAATGTCTATGTTTGTTTTAATTGCTTCCTGTTAAGATAAATGATTATGCAAGTTGATTTATTTGGTTTGTATGGATCGTTTATGGCTTAACAAAAGTGTTTCGGGATCATTTGTTTAGTCCAAGTGATTTCCGGATAAGAGAAACTAATTTTTTCAGATCTTAGTTAGACTTATCAAATGTGAAGGTTTCGGTTATTCAAGTCTAACCGAATGCCTTAACAAGAATTACTAGTTAACTAACCTAGTATTTGTCTTGTTTAAAAGTAAAAGGTCTAAGTTATTTTTGAGAATAATTAGAGCCTGATGAGAAAAATAAAGTTAATTCTGATCTTTATTTTGCTCTTATCGAACAAGCGATTGTACTTGTACAATCGGTTTAGCAAAAGAACTAAGGTGCTTAGTCGATTTTTGATATGCTAAACTATTAGGGAAAATTGCTTCGGGCAATTGTTTCCTAGATAACATGTTAAAACCAAATTACTTGTAGTTTCGGTTTTGATATTGGTTATCTAAAATGGTGTGCAAAACCCTCGTACTCAACTCTTATAGGTTTGCAAATTCTCTTTGTGAGATTTGTAAGATCCTTTCGGTTTGTCCTTTATTTTTTCGTTTCTTTGTCATTTTGTGACAAAAGTGGGGATAAAAATATAGATTAAACAAGTGATATTGACTTGTTGTGAGTTGGAATCACTAAGGGAAAGCACATTTGTGCTAAAACGTTTATTCTAAGGAAAAGAGTGAAAGCATAGACTAAGAGGGAGTCACATACCATATGATATGTAGTTATGAGGAACTACATGGAAATAACAAAGACGTGCGGATTGAAAATCTAACTATCTTACCTTTAGGGGGAGTATTAGCTTTGTTATTATAATGTCAGCAGCGGCATTTAAGGATTGAATTTAATGCAGGTGTTTATGGGTAAAATCTGTTTCTGCTGGTTTTGGTAAATTTGGGTGTGTGGATGAGAAACAAATCTAAACCTAAAACAAATGCACTGCACGGGAGTACTTTAAATTCGATAGATCAATCTGTACAATCCTGGCCTAAACCAAGAAATGGCCGTTCCAGTCTTGCTTCGGTCACAAAGTGAAGGAGAAGGGTTGGTCTTAGGGAGGGAAGCGAAGAAGGTGTTGAGACCAGAATGGTTAATTCTGAAAGTGTGGTTATCTTATGACTCAGAAACCATGTTCCCACTATGGAGGAAACTGGTTAGTTTACACCCACTACTTCTTGCCGCCACTAACTTCCCTGCTTTCTGACACTTTCTTATAATGGGCGTGTTGCACGCCGCACGCTGTAAACTGCCAGACCAATACCCTAATGAGCATCCCCATGTTTGTGACATGTTTGATGTCTCGAGTGTTTTCATGGAAAACATATAGCAGGTTGCTATGTGCAGCAAGTCAAAGTCAGGAGACTTTCCGCAGGAGAATAACACGTGATGCTTTTTGGCTTGTCTTAGTTGGTCGCCCAAAACTTGCCACAGGCCTGTCAATTCTGTGGCGAATTTGGACGGCTGAGATCGTAACTTATGAGAAAGGGTGGCCATTGATTATGGCCACATTCTGTTGGTGCTTAATGGTAGCACAGTGGAATAATTGGCACATTCCCATGGTGTAGTGGCATATAGCGGCATGTCAGTGGCATAGTGGCGCCTGGCGTAGCTGTGGCATAGTGGCGCCTGGCGTAACCATGACAGCTATTTTGGCATATTGGTGTTAGACCCAAATATGGCTCTGGCAACATTGGCCCTGTTGCTATATCAAACTTAAGGCCTTAGGAGAATTACTTGACTTAGTTGGCATGGCAACTTTAGCTAAATTAGGGTTTGGCATATCGAAACCCTAATTAACGCGTGTGGCATGACCGCGACACGATGACGCTTTATGCAATCGGTGCCATGGCCACATTAAAGTAATTATGGCAGGTCATAATATGGGAATAACCACAGGCGCAAGGATGGCCACGGGTGATTATAGAACGACGTCGTTTTTAGGATTTGGCGAGTCCCACATGGATCGTGGCATGTTGTAGGGCCAAAGTGGCGTAATTGGGTCACGACTGGAAATTAGGGTTTCGACTAATGCCACTAAGGCAGAGCCGTGTTTGGAATATCCTAATTGGAATATGTTATGGCGTTTGGCCATGAACAAGAAGTGGGTTAGCAGGTTGGCACGCTATTTATGGCTTGTTGACACGATCGGCATGCTACTGCGGCAAAGTGGCACGTTTGGCATGTTCGGCATGCTACTGCGGAAAAGTGGCACGTTTGGCATGTCACTAGCATGCCGGAGCGGAATGGCACGTTTGGCATGCCAATTAGCATGTTGGCATGGCTTTTGGAAAGCCAATTTGGCATTGTGACCATCTGGCGCAACTTTGCCTCTTTTGATACTGTGGCAGGTTTAGAGCGACCTGATTGGTCGATTAAAAAGAGGGGTCGACCAAGCATGGGTGTGACCACACTTCTAGTGTGCGTGTGGCGGATTTAAAGCGCCCTGATTGGTCGATGGGAAATAGGGCCGGCAAGTATGGGCCCAACCACAACTCATGTGCGTGTGGCGAGTTTAAGGCGACCTGACTGGTCGACGACAAAAAGGGGTCGGTTCGAGCAGCATGGGGTGTGGCCATTTGCAAGTGGCGCCGGCTGGCCTATGGCATGGCCACACCTCCCTTTGTTGCTGCTCCTATTCCGCGGCTCCTTTTATTCCTTATTTTCTGATTGTGGGTAGGATTTTGCACCTACTAATCCATGGCGGATTAATTGCCTAGTTCGCCTAGGCTTAGTTTCGACAGGCGAGGTCTAATATACTTCGCAGGGCGCAAAACTCTAATTTTGTAAATTAGTTAGGGTAATATCCGAATCTTGTGAATTATCACAAAATTGAATGAATATTATGTGTTGACACAGAGTTCTTTAAGTTTATTGCCAGAGAGCAGTTTGCTTTCCGATTGAATACTTTTATGCAAGGACCTTAACCTTGATACTTGGAAATTTGTGCTACTTTGCTGTGAGTGAACACAAATTGTCATGTCATACCAATATTAAGGGTTCAGCCAGGGAACATAGCACAGAAAGCATTCAAAGAAACTTATATTAACTGAATAATACAGGCAAGGTGCCAAAATCTACAGAATATATCTGGGATTGTTGCTACATGCACCATTCAGGGTAATTTTCATGTGAATATATGTTGCTCAATAAATGCGCCAGTGAAGAGGTTGAACACTCATCACTTTTACATGGCTTTGTTCTTTTACAGAGTGACGGCACATTAAATGCAGGATTTTACAAATTTAGCCCTGAACAAAAAACCACCATCAACATCAGGTTTTGTGTTGTTGAACTTGGAATCAAGCATATGTGTATAATAAATTTTTGTAATTTTTTTATCCATATGATGTAAGAGTTTTGTCACTAAAATTGTCAAAGAGGGAGATTGTTAGAGCATGGCTCGGTTGAACCCACCAATCGTCGGTATGTCAAGTTTGGTTGTCATATTTTAGTGAATCAAAACTCATTTAAAGAGTCTCTTGATTATATACTAGAGTCAACTTCGTATAGGTTAGCTTGAAAGTGTTAGGATATGAGACTTACAAGTATTACATGAAGACTTTAAGAATGAGAAGAAGTATGTATCTACAACGACAACATCATCCTTCCTCTTGAGGTTAATAATATTTGACTTGAACTGTTTCTTTCCCTAACATATCTTTCAAGTCGTGCATATTGAAAACATAACTGCGAAGCTGTGTATGAAACTCTAGTTAGACATAGTATTAAGGCATACAATAAGCGGTTTATTGCTTAACCATTAAACTTTGTATATAAGACATCGACATGATCATATGAATGCTATTGTGATTATGTATGGGTATGAGTGAAGATTTCATCCTAGGAACAATGTTTTACATTCGTTTAAAGGAAGTAAGTTCAGAAACTCGTTTTGTGAATCGAAAGGGAAATCGCTAGGCTTATTGGTGTTGTTATTCATTGCAAATCTATTTTGAATTACCAATATGTGTGTTTAGTATAACCACTCATAAACTTGTTTATGTATCTTGGTAAAACTATTCACAAGGCCTGACTTATGTATTGGTATGACTTTTATTAGTGAAACCGATCTTAAGTAATCACTCAAGATGGTATGATCGATGCCTTGTAAATAGCAACTTTTATCTAGTCACTGGGGAACCGATCCTAGTAAGAGGTGCAACAAATTTGCAAGAGGGAATCTATCCTTGTAAGAGGTGCAACACGTTTTTAGTAGATGGGGGAACCGATCCTATGAACATGTGCAACAAGTTTGTAGTTTTGGGGGAAGCGATCCTATGGACATGTGCAACCGAATACAGGTAGTTACCATAAGTTGTGGGGAACCGATCCTAGTACCTAGTCAACCGAAATTTGGTAACTAGTATGACTATGCACAATACTCACATGGACGTAGAACAAAACTTGTTTTGGTAGAACCGTGAAATCCATAATTGGTGATTTGATAGGATAATCAATCACATAGTTCTTGGAATTCAGACGAACCAATTCTAAACTTGTTTGGAAGTGTGACAAATCGTTTCCAAGATTGTAAGTATGAAAAAGGACTTGCAAAGTAAAGATGTCGACATACTTTGAACATGTGCAGTAAGTCATATTATTAATTGTTCAAAGTATTCCTTAATAGCTAAAAGAGAATCCCATGATCGAAATAAATTGAGAATCTTTTAATTAAGGTTTCTTAGTTTTTATATGCTATTTAATCTCCAGCAATTAAATACATATCTTTAGAAAATAATAATTAGTAATGTGCATTTACTGAATATAGATTTTTCTATTGGGATTTCGGTCAACATTTGGATAGTGCATTTCCAGGAATTATGAAAACCGATTTTTTGTTTATGGCAAATCTTTGAGAATATTCGGTTTTGGAAATTCCTTGGTGTCCAAACTTCCTTGTCTATAAATATTTAAGTTTGCATTTCTATAAAACTAATCCTCAGAGCCAGCAAAACTACCTAGTTGTGTTGTTACTGGTGGAGCCGCCTATTCGGAGAGGAAAGTAACCTAATTAGGTGAAATCTCTTACGGCCGCTCATTTTAAAGACTTATTTTGGATTGAGAAGCTCTATTAGTACTATTGGTGGGAAAATAGATAATTGCAGTTTACTATTAGTTTTCGATTGATTTGATTGACTAACGGTTGTTGAACTTTGATTGCACCTAGTTTGTTTATGCTTGAGAATCTTCTCTTCTGATATAAGATTCACTCAAACTAGATCGAAGTTTCGACGAGGATCTTTAGACTGTTTGTAGATGTAAAGACGTCTTGTGATAATCCAACGTTAACAAACTCCGTTCTGTGTGTGATTGATCACAAGAGATTCAAGTTGATTGTGTGCAGGTGCTGATTGAAGATTAAAGAAGATTTGAAGAAAAGAAGATTTTTTGGGTTCATAATCTTTGGTGTGCACAATACTTGTTTCGGCTGGAAAGGGATCCAACTATAATCGGTTTATCTTTGTGATAGATTGGATTGATTAGTTAAGTAGATCGGCATCAATACACTTCTTTGTGATTAATAGTATTGATTGCATAATCTAACAATTACCTCGGTAGTTTTTGAGAGATTGATCTAAGGACCCGACAAAGGAGTTTATTGGTTAAACGGAAGAGCCTTTGTCAAACTCATATCACGTTATTTGAAAAGAGTTGTTACCGAACAGATTTGTTGTTCCTTTACTGTTTGGAATACGAACCAAAGGAATTGTTCCAAGTTTGTGACTTATTAACAAGTTGGAGGCGCATGGATACTGAGGAAACTAGGTGAACTATAGGTTTAGTTGCTTGGTCTCAACTATACGAAGTTGGTTTGATTTTGTATAGCTGGATTACTTCCGAGAGTATTCAATTATGGACTAGGTCCCGGGGTTTTTCTGCATTTGCGGTTTCCTCGTTAACAAAATCTTGCCGTGTCTTTTATTTTCTGTTTCCGTATTTATAATTATTTTATTATAATTAGAAGTAAAATACACAAACGTTAATTCATGTTTTACTTGATAGACAATCCCTACAGTTTGGTTAAGTCTGAACCTATTATCAAGTAAACATACTTCGTTGTTGTATTGTCTCGATCTTGCATCCATAGTCAATTACACAAGTTATCTTGTTGTCGTATTGTCTCGATCTCGTATCCATAGACGATCACACGGTCTGAACTGATTAGTTGTCTTGTCTCGACTCAGTCTATAGATAATCACTTTCGTAGGAAGGACTTATATGAGGAAAAGTTTTAGATTGAGGTATATTTGGGTACCCTCGTCTTTTCACTCTGTCAAACTAATATGATTCGATCAGTCATCATTATTGTGTAAGCGAACTTCGTGAAATGATGCTTAATTAATATGATTGGCTTTTTAAATACAGATTCAGTTCGAAATATATATATCATTTGTACTCCGAACTAGTATATTTCGACCATTAATGATTATTTTAAAAGAGAACTAGAAGATATATGTATATATAGGTCTTTGAAATATATATGTAGTTCGGAAGATATTTGTAATATGCCTTCTGAACTATGGTTATTCTACCGCTAATTAGTATTTTAAAGGGAACACCGTTAAATAACATTAATTTAATTGAATTTAGGTAATTTGAATTAGGTTAGGGATGATTTTATTAATCTCTTTCAAATCTTTCCAATTCGAGCTTTATTGGTTCATTTAGAAAACGATTCCAAGTTTATGGTCACTTACGTACAATATAATGTAAAATCATATATATTAGTGTAACGTAGCGGAAGCGTATAACTTGGATCAAAGATCCAAAAGATAATGAAAACTAGCGTGAGATCAATATATTCACAAAAGCAATAGCAAAACTAGATAAAAATAATAACTAAATAAAATATCTTTGATAACTCAAATAAGATAATAATGTTGGATCTGTAGAATTTTACAATATCATGCCTTGTTATGTAGGCTTCATTATTTCCTAAAAGAATTAAACAGAAAAAGGAAATAACTAGAAAAGGGAAATCAAACTAAACTAGGAAACTAATAAGAACTAGAATATCCTAATTTAAGAAACAAACTAGAAAAGGGAAAGAGGTTTGAATCATGTCAAACATGGGAGACTTGTGTAGCTAGATGTCTTACATCCCCTTTTTGAAGAGAACTTGACCTCGAGTTTGGTGTTGGAAGAGAAACGTCATCGCCGAGGAAATAAGGAAAGATATCCTTAACGTTGAATGTGGACGAGATGTTCATATTAGTTGGGAGTTCGACAACATATGCATTATCGCTGATCTTCTTGAGAACGCGTATATGGCCAGTCTTCTTGTATTTTGTCTTGTTGTAGGTACCAGTAGGAAACCGTTCCTAGCTTAAAATACACCATAACTAGATCACCTACTTCATAAGACCTAAAACGATGTTAACGATCAACATGTATCTTATAGTTGGCATTAGCATCTTTCAAGTTTTTATTTACTCTATCATGTAGCAGTTGTAGGGACTCGATCATGTGATCAGATGCAACATTGGAACTAGGAATGCATGGTAAAGAGACGACACCCAATGTGTGGTTAGGAACCTTGGATAATTTTTTTGAAAAGGTGCATAACCAACATATCGATTAGGAACTGAATTGTAGAAAAAATTTAGCTTGAACGAGGGATTAATCTCATTGTCATGGCTTGTCTCCGGATATACAACGAATAAGATTCGCTAATGGTCGGTTTACTACTTCAGTTTTTTCATCAGTTTGAGGATGAGTTGTTCTATTAAACTGCAGTTTGGTCCGGAGACGAGTCCATAAAGTATTTTAAAACAAACTTGAGAACTTAATGTCTTTATCAGAAGTAATGGTCTTAGAAATTCCATGTAAACTGACTACCTCACGGAAGAAAAGATTTGTTGTAGTTAGGAAATCCATAGTCTTCTAGAAAGGAATAAAGTGTGCCATCTTTGAAAAGCGATCGACAGCCACAAAAACGAAATCATGAGCTCTTTGAGTTCTTGGTAAACTTAGTAAAAATTCCAATGATATATCTTCCCAAGGAGCATCCGGAACTGGAAGAGGAATGTATAACCCTGTATTTTGTGCATGGACCTTACTTCGTTGACAAACCAACAACGTCGCACAAAATCATGAGAATCCTTTTTGAGAGAATTCCAAAAGTAACGAGCTTCCACAAGAGAAATAGTGTTATCTCTCCCGAAATGGCCAGTGTGTAACTCCTTAATAAGTTTTTCACGAATGAAACCATCAATAATGCATAAACGACTATTTATAAAACGAAATCCATTATGTAAAGTGAAAAGACAGGGGTATAACAACCACACCCAATATTTCGTTTGGCAATCTGTATGGACTAACTCCAATATAATTCAGAGAGAATCAACTAGACAGTCAGACTCAATCAAGGAAAGATATCCAAGAGTTATATCTCTTTCTCAAATCAATCAGCAAATCAACCGAATGGAATCTGTGAACTGATTGGTATGAGAATAACTTGGACGGTATCAAAAACCAATATCCAAGCCTCAACCAATTTCTATCCAACAAACAAGGTTGGATCTAACAATTGATTGAACTACGTACAACCTGTGATAATTCAATTATATAGAAAATATAATGCGGAAAAGAAATAAAACAAACACCGGAAGTTTTGCTAACGAGGAAACCGTAAATGCAGAAAAACCCCTTGACCTAGTCCAGTTTTGAACACCACACTGTATTAAGCCGCTACAGACCCTAGCCTAATACAAGTTATCTTCGGACTGGAATGTAGTTGAGCCCTAGCCAAGTCTCACACCGATTAAGGTACAGTCACGTTTCTTACGCCTCTGAATCCTAGTAGGACTCTACGCACTTGATTACCTTATACGATCTCACCCACAACTAAGAGTTGCTACGACCCAAAGTCGAAGACTTATAAACAAATCTGTCTCCCACATAAAAGTCTATTTTGATAGATAAATCTGTCTCCCATAGAGATACCTACGAAGTTTTTGTTCCGTCTTTCGATAAATCAAGGTGAACATGAACCAATTAATAATCTGGTCTTATATTCCCGAAGAACAACCTAGAAATATCAATCACCTCACAATAACTTAACTATATGGTAGTAAAATAAGTTATTATGGAATCACAAAGAATGAGACGAAGAGCTTTGTGATTACTTTTTATATCTTACCTATCGGAGATAAATCCCGAGAAAATATTAGAGAAGATAGTACTCAATACGATAGAAAAAGTAAGATCAGAACACACAACTACATAGAAAATAGTTGGGTTTGGCTTCACGAATCCCAAATGAAGTCTTCAAGTCATTAACCTATAATGGTTTTGGGAAAACCTAGGTTAAAGGAGAACTGACTCTAGTCGCAACTAGGACATAGGAAAGTGCCGGGATTAGGTTTTCCAGTTGCTAGAGTTCTCCCTTACATAGTCTTTCAAATCGGGGTTTGCTTTCAATCAAAGCTAAGATAGCTTAGTAATAAAGCATTCAATATTCACCGTTAGATGAAAACCTGATTTAAGATTCAAGCTAAGTTTGCTTAAAATCAAAGAAATATCTCCCCACTGTTTGATGGTCTTAGCTTGTTACACACAAATGAAATATACCTTCATTTAGATGTGGGTAACCGTACCTAAACGTGTATATTGAGTTGGCTCAATAACATTTAACCGAAGTTAGCCATATGAACACTTTTGTCTTAACCACATTCATCTAACACTTCTAGATCAAATATGATGACCAATCAATCATGAAAGATAATCAAATGAATCTAATTGTGTTACTCATAGAGTTGTTCAATTTTTCATATATCATAGAAGTATATAAGAACCAATTGAAACGATATCAGATTGATTTCTAATCTAAATCAATTCATGAACATTAAACCACAGTTTGCAAAGATTGCATTCCTTAATTTATTAATGTATTTGTTCTTGAGTATGAAAACATACTTAACCGATTTTTGAACTTAAACCACTAAGTTTGCAAACTGGTACGTAAACTATAGTTCCGGACTTTGGTCTTGTCCAACCGTTTGCAAACGGGTACGCAAACGACCGTCTCAGACCTAACTCAGGTAGAACCGTTCGCATATTGGTATGCAAACTTGGTTCCCAGACTTTTCAGTTAAAACCTTCCGCATACTGGTATGCAGACAAGGTTTCCGGACCTGAATCATATCACAACAGTTTGCATATTGGTATGCATACTGTGTTGTATCCGGACAAAGGTTAATTGTTCTACACTCTCATTTCAATCATTAAAATATCCTTAGAAGACAACAATGGTTGTCTCACACATACCATTATCTTATAAGTAATTTTCAAGTGATCGAGTTATCAATACGAAACTTTCCGAGTCGACATCAAATTATTGTCTCACACAAATCATGTAAGATGTTTCAAGGCAATTTTCACATGATCATCTTTTGACTTATTATTTTGTTTCCAACAAATAAATTGTTTCCAACTAAACTCGTCAAGAATAATGATGAATGTAGCTAAAGCAAAAAGCTTCCAACTCATATTTTGAGAAATAGATAAGCGAGATAAACTCGGCTCGAAATATCAAATGCGTATAATATAAAAGTCTGTATAGCTATACGACTTAGTCTCATTAGGAGATGGAATGGAATATACTTCTGAGTGATATATAAGTTTTAGTATCCACATACCTTTTGTTTATGAAGTTCCTCCAAGCTCTCCTCAGTAGATCTTCATCTTCAATCGATGAACGCCATGAAGTCTAAAGCTCAACTACACATTCTATCCTAATACGAGACATATCTATAAGTAGACTAGAAATCAAGACTTATAGTTTTGATCACCTAAACTTTACAAACAATCTTGAGATAACAACGCTTGCGAGTTGGAATGAGCAGTGCTCTAACATAAAGCAAAATTTTCCATACCTTGTTGTGCGGAGGAACATTTCTGCTATTGTAAGGAAAAGTCGGGATCGGTAGCATACAAATCCTTAAGGGAGTCAAAATCAATCACTTCAGCACGGATAGTAACAAGGTGTGACTCACGAGCACTATGATTAGTAAAACGGCTTAGTGCATCCGCAACCTTGTTATTCAAACCAGACTTGTGCTGATTACATAATGGATATTCCTGCAAGGTAGAAATCCAACTTGCATGCATTCGATTGGATGGTGATTGATTCTGAATGTACTTGAGGGCTTGGTGATCAGTATACAAGAAAAAAAATACTTATGTATTAATTAATGTCTCCATTTCTGTAGTGCACGAATCACGACACAGATTCCAACTCATAGGTAGACCACTTTTGACGAGCTTCGGTGATTTTTTCACTAAGAAATTCGACGGGTTTACCTTCTTGATACAAAACATAACCAACTTCTAGTACGGAAGCATCAAAATGTACCTCAAAAATCTTGTCAAAATCAGGTAGTGCAAGGACGAGAGCAGAAGTAAGCCTTTTTTATAATAATTGAAAGCTTGATTCAACTTCAACAATCAGTAAGAACCGTTTATCCTTCCAATTGTAAGTAATAGGGGCTACGATAGAGCCGTAATCCCTTATAAATCGACTTGTAAAGGGTGAAAAGGAGAGGGTACCCAAATATACCTCAAGCTAAAAAATTTCCTACCTATAAATCCTTTCTCCGAAAGTGATTGTTTATGGACTGAGTCGAGATAATGCAACTAATCGGTTCACACTTCGTGTGATCGTCTATGGATACGAGATCGAGACAATACAATAACGAAGTATGTTTACTTGATAAAAAGGTTCGGACTCAACCAAACACAATAGGATTGCTTATCAAGTAAATATGAATTAACGTTTGTGTAATTTAATTTAATTTAATTATAATAAAACAATTATAATGCGGAAATATAAAGTAAATGACGCAGCAAGATTTTGTTAACGAGGAAACCACAAATACAGGAAAACCCCGGGACCTTGTCCAGAATTGAATACTCTCAGGATTAAGCCGCTACACAAAATTAAACCTAACTTCGTATAGTTGAGACCAAGTAACTAAACCTATAGTTCACCTAGTTCTGTCTGTATTCCCACGCCTCCAACTTATGAATAAGTCACGTACTTGGACCAATTCCTTTGGTTTGTATTCCAAATAGTAAAGGAACAAAAAATCTGTTTGGTATCAACTCTATTCAACCAAGTGATGTGAGTCGGACAAAGGCTCTTCTGTTTATCTTAACATAAACTCCTTCGTCAGGTTCTTAGATCTATCTTATGTTCAATCACCAAAGGTAATTGTTAAGATTTTGCAATCAATACTTTTAATCACAAAGAATTGTATTGATGCCCTCTAAACAACTAATCAATCCAATCTACCACAAGGATAAACCGATTATAGTTGGATCCTCTTATACCGAAACAAGTATTGTGCACACCAAATATTATGAACCCCAAATCAGAAATCTTCAATATCTTCTTTGTTTTCAAATCATCTTAGATCTTCAATACAGCTGCACACAACAACTTGAATCTCTTGTGATCAATCACGTACAGAACGGAGTCTGTTAACAATGGATTATCACAAGATCGTCTTTAGCACTAACAACAGTCTAAAGATCTCTGTCGAAACTTCGATCTAGTTTGAGTGAATCTTATATCAGAAGAGAAGATTCTCAAGCATAAATAAACTAGGTGCAATAAAAGTTCAACCAACGTTAGTCAATCAAATTAATTGAAAACACAAGATAAACCGCAATTATCTAGTTTCCACCAACGGTACTCGTAGAGCTTCTCAATCCCAAAGAAGACTTTAAACTGAGCGGTTGTAAGAGATTTCGCCTAATTAGGTTACTCTCCTCTCCGAATAGGCGGCTACACCAGTAACAACACAACCGAGGAAGTTTCCTGTCACGAAGGATTAGTTTGCTAGAAATGCAAACTTCAATTATTTATAGACAAGGAAGTTTGGACACCAAGGAATTTCCAAAACCGAAAATATTCTCAAGATATTCATTAAAGCATGAATTCGGTTTCCATAATTCCTGGAAATGCTCTGTCCAAAATATTGACCGAAAATATCTTTGGAAAATCTCAACTAGTAAATGCACATTACTAATTCTCATTTTCCCAAAATAAAATTAACAACCTTGATTAAAAGATTCTTAACTTATTTATATTTCGATCCTGGGATTTTCTTCCTGTAGCTATTAAGGAATAACTTTGAACAATAAAAGATAAAAATTATTGTACGTGTTCAAAGTATGCCGACATCCTTACTTTGTAAGTCCTCTTTCATACTTACAACCTTGAAACCGATTTGCCACACTTCCAAACAAGTTTGGAATTGGTTCATCTGACTTTCAAGAACTGTGTGATTGATCAAGAACACTCAATCACAAATCATGGGTTTAACGGTTCTACCAAAACAAGTTTCGGTTCTACCTCCAAGTGAGTATTGTGCATAGTCACACTAGATTTCCAAAATTCAGTTGACTATGTACTAGGATCGGTTCCCCACATATATATGGTACCTAACTTATATGTGCTGCACATGTCCATAGGATCGGTTCCCCTTTGCTTAAAAACGTGTTGATGTCCATAGGATCGGTTCCCCTTTCTGCTACAAACTTGGTGCACCTCATAAAAGGATCGATTCCCCTTTGTGATGTGTTGCACCTCTTTATAGGATCAGTTCCCCTTTACCCAGATTTGGTTCAACAAAACACAAACTCGATCATACCATCTCAGGTGATTACTTAAGATCGGTTTCACTAATAAAAGTCATACCAATACATAAGTCAGGCCTTTGTGAATAGTTTTACCAAGAACACAAACAAGTCGTGAGCGGTTATACTAAATCACACATATTGTATGTTCACAAGATATGCAATGAATAACAATCCCAATAACGCCTGGCGATTTCCTTTTCAATTCATAAACAAGTTTATAAACTTACTTCCTTAAAACACATGTAAAACATTGTTTCCTAGGATGAAATCCTCACCTCATACCCATACATAATCACAATAGCATTTAAACGATTATGTCGATGTCTTATCTACAAAGTTTAATGGTTAAGCAATAAACTTCATATTGTATTCTTTAATACTATGTCTATCTAGAGTGTTCATGCTTCGCAGTTTCGTTTTCAATATGCACGACTTGAAAGATACGTTAGGGAATGAAATAGTTCAAGTCAAATATCACTAACCTCAAGTGGAAGGATGATGTTGTCGTTGTAGCTTGTTACTTCTTCACTTCTTCAAGTCTTCACAATACTTGTAATGTCTCATATCCTAATACTCTCAAGCTAACCTATACGAAGTTGACTCTAGTACATAATCAAGCGACTCTTAAAATGAGTTTTGATTCACTAAAATATGACAACCGAACTTAACATACCAACGCTTGGTGGGTTCAACCGAGCTATGCTCTAACAATCTCCGCCTTTGTCAATTTTAGTGAAAAAACTCTTACAATCATATGGATAAACAAATTACAAGAATTCATTACACATACACTTGATTCCCGAATTCAACAACACAATAACCTGCATTCATTCAATCCTTTAAATGTCGTTGTTGACATTATAATAACAAATCTAATACTCCCCCTAAAGGCGAGATAGGTAGATTTCATCAATCCGCACGTCTTTGTTATACCAATTAATATGATATGCTACTCCCCCTTAGTCTATGCTTTCACTCTTTCGTTAGATAAACGTTTAAGCACAAATGTTCTTTTCCTTAGTGATACCAATCAATATAAAATCAATACTAGTATCACTTGTTTACTCCATATATTTCTCTCCCTTTTTGTCACAAAATGACAAAGAAAAGAAAAAATAAAGGACAACACGAAAAGAATCTTACAAATATCAAAATAGACCTGCAAACCTATAGAGTTAAGCACGAGGGTTCCACACACCATTTTTTATAACCAATATCAAAACCGAAACTACAAAGTAATTTGTTTTGATATGTTATCAAGGAAACAATTGCCCGAAGCAATTTTGCCAATTTAGTTTTGCAAACCAAAAATCAACTAAGCAACTTAGTTGCTTTGCTAAACCGATTGTACAAATACAACCGCTTCATTTGATAATACCAAAATAAAGATAACTCTATTTTTCTCATCAGGTTCTAATTATCCATATAACTGAGACCTTTAAATTTTAAACAAGACAAGTACTAGGTTAGTTAACTAGCATTTCTTGTTAAGGCATTTGATTAGACTTGAATAACCGAAACCTCCACTTGATAAGTTTAACTAAGATAAACTTAGCTTCTCTTATCCGGAATCGAATTGGACTAAACAATCCATCTCATAAACCTTTTCTTTCGTTAAGCCATAAATAATTCATACAAACCAAATAAATCAACTTGCAAAATTATTCACCTCAACCGGAAGTAATTGAATCAACATAAGCATTAAAACACCGCAATTGCACCGAAATTTTGTAAGCCTAAACAATTGATACCATACAATAAAGCAAGATAACAATAGTTTTTCTTAATCGGAACCAATTGAATCACACACACATCCATACACACATAATGGAATAAAACATATCAATTGTACCGAAATTTTGTTAAGCAAAAGCAAAATGTATATGAAATAAATTCAGGCTTTTTTTAAACAGGAAAACAATTAACTAACAAGATTGTTACCTCAAATTTCGCATCCACTTATCCAATATGTTTGCATCTTCTTCCAGGGAGAATTAATATCGAAATATCATTATGTTGTCATCCTTATGCAAAACAAAAGAATAACAACAACCAACCTTTACCAAAGAAATATTGAAAATCGGTTTTAACAATTTCAAGCAAAAGTTGAAAACCATCGAACACATATGCTTTTATGCTAAACCAAAACCGATTCAACATATTGTGACTTTTTCACATATTGTTTCTACCAGAACCCCTCATGATTCCTTGATAAATCCTACCAACATGGGCTAGCACTTAATCCTGCTAAATCAAAAAGTCACCCAAACCATAAGGGTTCATAACATATGATATCGAATATCAAGGTTATGAAAACCGAAAACATACATCTCATAAATCAATTTGCAGTACACCATAAATATTCAATATGAAATCAAGTATTGCAATTACTTCTATCTTGTAGGGAATTGAATTGCGAAAACAACGCAAAAAGAATGAGGTCATTCCGAGTTCGGACGAAGAAGTTATGGGCAAAACAATTTTACACTTCTTCGTATAGGGACCTCTCACTAGGATCGGTTCCCCATATTGCACCTATCACTAGGATCGGTACCCCAAGTCTTACTTGTGACGGATAACAACACTAAACCTTTTTTGAAATAACTTTTGCATACGTTGTCCGAATTCAGTGATTTTTGGCTCGTTTTAACCGTAAAACAAGAGATACGCATATATGGTCAGTAGATATCAACATCATAAACTCACAATTACCGTTTCTATCAAGACCTCAAATATAGATAGAGAAAGTATGGGTATATAAGAAAAGAAATCTCCTAAATATGTTAATTAGTCATATAATAACCGAGAGATCATGTGCTAAGTTTTTGATGTGCTTTCTCACCTTTCAAAAGATTGAGCACTAAGGTGAGCATGCACATTCTAACACAACTAGGTTGTGCTGAGTTGAGCCTTGTCTTGATCATCACGAGTGAATAAGACAGAATCATCATTTTTTACCCTTTTCTTGGTTTATTTTCTCTTGTTCCATCTCTTTTTTTTCTTATTTGACTTGTGATGAAGAGTGTCCTTATCACAACGTCCACTAGTACAAGAGAATTCAGACATGATGTCTTTCTTTAGTCTTTCAAGAAAACTCTTGTAATTATTGTCACCAACAATTAACAACTGAGAGTCATTCTTGTGACTAACTTTTGGTCCCTTCTTGGTTATGGAGGACTTCGGGACCCATTTAGAGTTGGGTTTCGCAGGAGCAGCTTTCTCCTTCATACCATTAGGATCATTGTCCTTTTGAATAATTTGCGAAACACCTTTTCTCCAATTTGGAACATCAGATCTTGTCTTTGCATTTACAAAGTTATCTCTCTTTCTATATTCGGGTCTTTTATGAGATGACCTTGTCGAGCGATATGCAAAATTTGAACTATCATTATAATAATTCTTTTGCCTAAACTTAGGACAATAACGATCTGAGTTATTATGAGGAGAAAACTTAGCCAATTCGTTTGATACAAAAGAAAGTTCATCTTGCATCTTACGAACTTTGCATCCCCATTGCAAGTGTCCTTTATTACCACAATAATAACAATGCTTAGTATAAATATACGAAGTATGAGTTTTGATGTTACCTTTTTGTGGATCCTTTTGCATTGGAGCTCGACGAGTTTTCTTTTTCTTTTTCTTCTTCTTCTTCTTTTTTTCTTCTTCTTCTTCTTCTTCTTCTTCTTCTTGTCTTAGTTCAACTTTGTTGCTTTCTTGACATTAGCAGAAATGCCTTCTTTGATTACTGTTGGTTGAACACTATTCTTAGGCTTGACAAAATTTTCTTCTTTACAAGAAATATGAGCATGTTTTTCATCAGTGGAAACCTCTGGTTTAGAAGAATTTTTAGCTTTAACAAATTTTACCTCTTTGCTAATATTTGAAGCATCTATTCCCTTATAGCCCAATCCTCGTGTATCACGATGATTTTTACTTGCTTCTAACATTTTTAAATTGTTTGAGCTAACATTGAACTTTTTAAGGTCCAAAATTTCTTCTTCCAATGTCTTGATTTTATCAAGAGCACCAGCTAGATCATCCTTAAAGTGTTTTTCTCGTGAGAGATATACACCTTCTTTCTCTTCAAAACTCTCTAGTTGAGAATTAACCCTTGCTTCAGATTCAACAAGTTTCTTTTTCGACGAGATCTCTTCGAAGAATTTCACATTCTAATTTCATAGAATTTAGCTCGTCTGTACGATCTTTAAGAAGATAATCACCGGTGCGGTAACCAATATGATATCCTTGAAAAACCTTCCTCAGTTTCTTGTTCTCACGACAAAGAGGAGTCATAAAACCAAGAAAATCCGACGTTCTCAGCTTTTCATTTTTCAAAGGTTCCAGCAGTTTAGAGTATTCTGAGATATGCTCTTCTACTTGTTGTTCAAAATCTGAGTCATCATCATCGGAAATTTCATCTAACCTTTCTTGTAGACGTATTTTCCATCCGTCATCGGTTTCTACATTATTAACAAGATTAACTTGTCTCCTAGAATCTCTAGAGATGATTTTTTTAGATATTGAATCATAGATGCCATCATCAAGTGTTAATTCAAAACTCTTGATGTCTTGCTTTACGTTAATTGAATCATTCATTAGATTCAATTCTTATAGGTTGGATCGCACCAAACACAGATTGTTAGATCTTTTCGTGTTTTCCTGCTCTGATACCAATTGAAAAGACGAGGGTACCCAAATATACCTCAAGTTAAAACTTTTCCTACCTATAAGTCCTTTCTCCGGAAGTGATTGTCTATGGACTGAGACGAGACAATGTAACTAATCGGTTCACACTTCGTGTGATCGTCTATGGATACGAGATCGAGACAATACAACAACGAAGTATGTTTACTTGATAAAAAGGTTCGGACTCAACCAAACACAATAGGATTGCTTATCAAGTAAATATGAACTAACGTTTGTGTAATTTACTTTAATTATAATAAAACAATTATAATGCGGAAATATAAAGTATATGACACAGCAAGATTTTGTTAACGAGGAAACCGCAAATACAAAAAAACCCCGGGACCTTGTCCAGAATAGAAGACTCTCAGGATTAAGCCGCAACGCAAAATTAAACCTAACTTCGTATAGTTGAGACCAAGTAACTAAACCTATAGTTCACCTAGTTCCGTTTGTATTTCCACGCCTCCAACTTATGAATAAGTCACGTACTTGGACCAATTCCTTTGGTTCGTATTCCAAACAGTAAAGGAACAACAAATCTGTTTGGTATCAACTATATTCAACCAAGTGATGTGAGTCGGACAAAGACTCTTTTTTTTATCTTAACATAAACTCCTTCGTTAGGTTCTTAGATCTATCTTATGTTCAATCACCAAAGGTAATTGTTAAGATTTTGCAATCAATACTTTTAATCACAAAGAATTGTATTGATGCCGATCTACACAACTAATCAATCCAATCTACCACAAGGATAAACCGATTATAGTTGGATCCTCTTATACCGAAACAAGTATTGTGCACACCAAAGATTATGAACCCCAAATCAGAAATCTTCAATATCTTCTTTGTCTTCAAATCTTCTTAGATCTTCAATAAGCACCTGCACACAACAACTTGAATCTCTTGTGATCAATCACGCACAGAACAGAGTCTGTTAACAATGGATTATCTCAAGATCGTCTTTAGCGCTAACAACAATCTAAAGATCCCTGTCGAATCTTCGATCTAGTTTGAGTGAATCTTATATCAGAAGAGAAGATTCTCAAGCATAAACAAACTAGGTGCAATCAAAGTTCAACCACCATTAGTCAATCAAATCAATCGAAAACACAAGATAAACCATAATTATCTAGTTTCCCACCAACGGTACTCGTAGATCTTATCAATCCCAAAGAAGATTTTAAACTGAGCGGTTGTAAGAGATTTCGCCTAATTAGGTTACTCTCCTCTCCGAATAGGCGGCTACACCAGTAACAACACAACCGAGGAAGTTTGCTGTCACGAAGGATTAGTTTGCTAGAAATGCAAACTTCAATTATTTATAGACAAGGAAGTTTGGACACCAAGGAATTTCCAAAACCGAAAATATTCTCAAGATATTCATTAAAGCATAATTCCTGGAAATGCTCTGTCCAAAATATTGACCGAAAGTCTCTTTGGAAAATCTCAACTAGTAAATGCACATTACTAATTCTCATTTTCCTAAAATAAAATTAACAATCTTAATTAAGAGATTCTTAACTTATTTATATTTCGATCATGGGATTTTCTTCCTGTAGCTATTAAAGAATAACTTTGAACAATAAAAGATAAACATTACTGTACGTGTTCAAAGTATGGCGACATCCTTACTTTGTAAGTCCTCTTTCATACTTACAACCTTGAAACCGATTTGCCACACTTCCAAACAAGTTTAGAATTGGTTCATCCGACTTTCAAGAACTATGTGATTGATCAAGAACACTCAATCACAAATCATGGGTTTAACGGTTCTACCAAAACAAGTTTCGGTTCTACCTCCAAATGAGTACTGTGCATAGTCACGTTGGCTTTCTAAAATTCGGTTGACTAGGTACTAGGATCGGTTCCCAACATATATATGGTATCTAACTTATATGTGTTGCACATGTCCATAGGATCGGTTCCCCTTTGCCTAAACACGTGTTGCACATGTCCATAGGATCGGTTCCCCTTTCTGCTACAAACTTGATGCACCTCATACAAGGATCGGTTCCCCTTTGTGATGTGTTGCACCTCTTCATAGGATCGGTTTCCTTTACCCAGATTCGGTTCAACAAAACACAAACTCGATCATACCATCTTAGGTGATTACTTAAGATCGGTTTCACTAATAAAAGTCATACCAATACATAAGTTAGGCCTTTGTGAATAGTTTTACCAAGAACACAAACAAGTCGTGAGCGGTTATACTAAATCACACATATTGGATGTTCACAAGATATGCAATGAATAACAATCCCAATAACGCCTGGCGATTTCCTTTTCGATTCATAAACAAGTTTATGAACTTACTTCCTTAAAACACATGTAAAACATTGTTTCCTAGGATGAAATCCTCACCTCATACCCATACATAATCGCAATAGCATTTAAACGATTATGTCGATGTCTTATCTATAAAGTTTAATGGTTAATCAATAAACTTCAATTGTATTCCTTAATACTATGTCTATCTAGAGTTCATGCTTCGCAGTTTCATTTTCAATATGCACGACTTGAAAGATACGTTAGGGAATGAAACATTTCAGGTCAAATATCACTAACCTCAAGCGGAAGGATGATGTTTTCTTTGTAGCTTCTTACTTCTTCAAGTCTTCGCAATACTTGTAATGTCTCATATCCTAATACTTTCAAGCTAACCTATACGAAGTTGACTCTAGTACATAATCAAGCGACTCTTAAAATGCGTTTTGAATCACTAAAATATGACAATCAAACTTGACATACCAACGCTTGGCGGGTTCAACCGATCTATGCTCTAACAAAGGGAAACTAAACCATGAAAGCTACGAGCTTCATATGTTGTCTTCGAAGTAAGCCAATCCCGAATAACTGTAATTTTTGAATCATCTACTTGAATACCACGACAGAAATAATTTAGCCCAAAAACAGAATTTTAAAAGTGAAAAAGTGACACTTCTTGAGATTGATAAATAATTCATTCTCCTTGAGAGCATTGAAAACAACCCACAATTGAGAGCGATGTTTATCTTTATATTTCGAATAGATAAGGATATCATTGATATAAACCACAACAAACTTACCAATGAAAGGTTGTAGGACTTTATACATAAGCCTCGCAAACGTACTTGGAGCATTAGACAAACCAAATGGCATAACAAGCCACTCAAATAGACCATCCTTTGTCTTAAACGCATTCTTCCATTTATTTCCAGACCGACTTATGATTTGATGATACCAAATTTTAAGATCAATCTTAGAAAATATCTTGGAACTGGAGAGCATGTCAAGCATATCATCATTGGGAAATGATAACGGATCGTGATCTTATTAACAACTATACTATCAATACATATACGCCAAGTTCCATCTTTTTTAGGTACAAGAAGAGGGGGAACAACACACGGGCTCAAGCTAGGTTGTATGAAACCTTTAGACAATAATTCATCCACTTGACCTCGAAGTATATCATGTTCCTTAGGCTCATGTGGTATTGGGGAATATTATGCAAACTTAAAACGCATGGGATACCAAATACACCCAACTTTTTCATTTGGCAACCTGTATAGACAAAACTTAATACAATAGCAAGTAAACCAACTGAATGATCCTTGACAATATGTATATAGAGTTTATATCTCAACCTCTACTCAATAAGTATGTGTATAGACACATGATCCGTGAACCTGATTGTTAAGCAAAGTACTTGGACGATCTCAAAAATCAATATCCAAGATCAATCTAGTCGTATCCAAATAATCCAATCGGAATTCTGCCAAGTGATTAAACTTGTTATATATCTTTCAAGATACAAATTCTCTAAGAACAAGTCTCGTAATTGATTACAATTAAGCGGACGTATCTACTTAGAGTGAATACGTACAAACCCGTGTAAATCCAATAAACAGTATAACGCGGAAGAGGAAAAACACAAGACACTAGAAATTTTGTTAACAAGGAAACCGCAATAACAGAAAAACCCCGGGACCTCTCCAAATTTGAACACCACACTGTATTAATCCGCTACAGACACTAGCCTACTATTATACTTCGGACTGGAATGTAGTTGAGACCTAACCCACCCTCCAAGCGATTCAGTTTTCATATCTATCTTGAGGAATCACGAATTCTGAGACGAATAGAACTTTGTGATTACTATTTATCTTGCTCGAAAGAGATTACGAGAACCTCGATAACAGAAAAGCAACATCAGGATTCACGAACTATCAAGTTAAAGATAGTCGCACATGGATTCATGAATCTCCAAAAGTGAAGTCTATTAGTCATAGACCTAATTATGTTTCTCATAGGAAATCTAGGTCAATAGAGGACGACTCTAGAATCGACTAGGACGCAAAGTGACAAGGATTTTTTTTTCCCAGTTGAAAGAGCATCTTTATTTATAGTTTTTCCAAGACCAAGGGCTACTTAGAATTTAAGATACAATAACTTGAGAATCAAGCAAACTCTACTCTTGAAAAATACAATAGAAGAATATGCGTGTATAATGAATGTTCGGTTTGGAAACTTAGCTAAAGAACTAAAAACAATTTGATGTTCATTAAACTCCTAAGAATTTAATCATGATGCACACACATAAGTGTTTAAGTGATCAATGAAGTCTTAGAAGTACTTAAGAGAGTTTTAGCAATGCTAAATATATTAAAAATAAGTTTTTGAGCATTTGCTAAAATATAAACCAGAACAGTTTATAGGACTGTCCGTGAACCGCATGGCTTGTTCCGAGTCAGGGAACAACGGTTCGTCAACCGGTTTTGCCAACCCTACTAGACTACTGAACTCAATTGACAACCATGAACCAGATTCACCAACTGCTAGCCTATTATACCAAATTTGAAAATTTAGTTCCCCACGGTTCGTAAACTTTTCCCAACTGAACTTGCGGTTTGCGAACTGGTTCGCCAACCTTCCTTTATTTCTGAAACTCAAATATCTATGGTTTGCGAACTGGTTCGCCAACCTACCCTGAGTAGAAATATCTGAAAACGCAGGGTACCAAAATACACCACCAACTTTTTCTTAAGCAATCTTTATGGACAAACTTAAACACAATTCCGAGAGTTCAACTTAATAAATCTCAATCAATGAACAATATCTATCGTTATATGTCTTTCTCCCATAATCAGAAATTTTACAAAGACTAGTCCGTGAACCTGATTTACGTGTGAGAGTACTTGAGTGATTCCAAAGATCAATTTCCCAAGTAATCAATCAAGTCGTATCCAACAAACAAGGATGGACGTATCTACTTTAATTGATTAATGCATAACCTATGATATTTCAATTATAAAGATAAACAATATAATGCGGAAAAGAAATAACACATACACCAGAATTTGTTAATGAGGAAACCGCAAATGCAGAAAAACCCCGGGACCTAATCCAGATTGAACACCAAACTGTATTAAGCCGCTACAGACACTATCATACTACCAATTAACTTCAGACTGAAATCTAGTTGAGACCGAATTAACCCTCACAGCAATTCAGTTACAATCTCGTTCCTCACGCCTCTTGAATCCTAGCAGGACTCAGCGCAAATATTTTCCTTAGCTGACGTCACACCAACTAAGAGTTGCTTTACCTCAATTGAAGACTTTAAAACATCTGTCTCCCATAGATAAGCCTATATGTGTGATTTCCTTTTCGATCGTAGATAAAGGTGATTGGAAGTCGATAGCAATAGACAAAGTCTATCTAACCTCAAAATCCAGACTTATGCAATCCGAAGTGTAGTCTAGATTATTATTCACCTCACAAGTACTAAACTTTTGGAATCAACAAAGTCTGAGACGAAGAGAACTTTGATGATTTCTATCTATCTTGTTCAAGTGAGCAGCTCAACAATCGAACAAGATCAGGATACTTGAGCTATCAGATAAACAATAGCTGGACCTGGATTCATGAAACCTATGTAGTCACTAAACCCTAAAAGGGTTTTAGGAAGAGGACGACTCTAGTTTTTCAAATAGGACACACCAAGAAAAGTAGTGTCGGGATTCAAATATCCCAGTTGCTTGAGGTTCCCCTTTTATAGACATTCAAAGCATATGTTGCATTAGGTTTAAGCTAAGATATTTTTGGAACCAAGAAAACTCGTTAGATGAATCTTTGAGTCTGAATTACATAACAAGATATACACTCTGGTTAGGACGAATCTTTCAATTTACGTAGAATATTGAAAGCTCAACTGAGAGACTCTAATATTACTATTACATATTTATGCTCTGAAGCTTCATAACCAATCAGATATCATTATAACAAGAGCTTTCATGTCTAAATTATAAAATATGAATTTCATATATTCGTCTGAAGCCGGATTAGATACATATAGAACTATGATTTTACGATGTTGTCCCTCGTCAAAAATTCACCATCAACACCAAGAACCGTGCCAACTTTAGGAAAAAATAACTCAAAATTTTTGTCCCAAAAATTGTTACGGCAAGCATGCTCGACTTTCCTATGAACCTTGATAATGTTAAGGGATTTCATACCCAATTTCTCTTTCCAAAAACGTGTTACAGTTAGCGTGGTCGCAATGGGGTTGACTTAAAGGTTGTAAATGTATATTTCTGCCTTTTTGTTGTCTTGTCCATAACTTCTTAATTCAACCTCGGAATGACCTTATTCTTTTTGCATTTGCTTCGTCTTTTCATAGAGGTAAGTACTTTTGGATTTGAAGGTTTATATCATTAGTTTTTGGTCATTATTGGGTTTTCGATGTTCTTTGTTCCTTTTCGTCATATTTCTTATACTCCTCTTGGCTCTAGGCACTTGGATACTTGGAATACTTCACTTCTGGGTTCACTTTTATCAATTTTCATTTTTCTTGGGATGATTCATCTTATATGAGTTACAAAATATAAAAAAAAAACGTAATACAATGCATTTTATAAGAAAAACTGTCGAATTAACGTATTAATTCGATGCCAAAGTAATGTGGATTATGCGCTTATCATATAACTTATTAAGTTTTCCTTGAATTTGATATCATTTTTATAGGAGATTTTTTGAAAAAAAATCCGTTAAGAATCGACGACTCAGAAAATAAAGTCGTTAATAACAAATCAAAAGATAAGATCGAGTGCGAGAAAATATGGCAAAATTATATCATTTATGAAGAAGAGTGTAAAAAACAGGGTAAGCAAATATCTATAAGGATAAGGAACGCATAGTCATTGTATGTTTAGCTTCGGAAACGCATAACCTTTATGTGTTTCCTCATAACGTAAAAACGTTTAATAATTATGTGTCTGCAATTCATTCACAACTTAATTCAAGCATATTAGACTTGTTATCCGTACAAGTATGTTACTTTTCTGCAACGTCATTCATTGCATCATCCTTTGTATCAGATATTACAGCTGTATAACAACATAATTTTTCTGTTACAGTCGACTCATTCACCTTCTGCAATTTTCTTTACTGTTTTGTTATTTTCTTTCTTTTGATTGTAGTGTCATTGTCTACAAAAGGACATGTCTTGTATCAGTTGTAGTTGAACTTTACCAATAATACAATTTCATTTCTTGGTGTTGGTAATTGTAGTGAGCTTATTGCTTATTGTGATATTGATTGGGCTGGTTGTCATGATACTTGCAAATCAACCTCTGGTTATTGTGTTTTTATTGGTGGATATTTAGTTTCTTGGTCATCCAAGAAACAAAAAACTGTTTCTCGTTCCTCTGCTGAAGCAGAGTATCGGGGTCTTGCCAATGCTGATGCAGAAATTTTATTGTTCTCTAATGGCTCTCTTTGATGAGTTATCTGTTCAGTTATCTCTCATGCGTACTTTATATTGTGACAACATGGGACAACATGGGTGCCGGAAATCTTACAACATATCCAATCTTCATGCTCGCACCAAACATATTAAGGTAGACTATCATATGATTCGTGACTTGGTCAAGTTTGGTTTTGTGAAGGTCTCTATATTCACACCTTGAGTCAGATAGCTGATTTATTCATTGTCCAAGGTTCAGTTCGATACTCTTAAAACCAAACTAATGCTTTATGTGAAAGCTTAGCTTGAGGGGGATGCTAGACTTATTATCCGTACAAGCATGTTACTTGTCTGCAACATCATTCATTGCGTCAGATATTACAACCGTATAACAAAACAATTTTTTTGTTACAGTCGGCTCATTCACCTCCTGTAATTTCCTTTACTCTTTTGTTATTTTCATTTTTTTTGATTGTAATGTCATTGTCTATAAAAGGACATGTAAGGTATCAGTTATAGTTGAATTTTACCAGTAATACAAATCCATTTCTTATATAGCAAAGGGTGGAATTATACGTTGAATTGAAGGGCGGACGTCCAGTGCCTTGAACTTAGGATATCAAATAACAACAGTGAGGCTGTTATTTAACATTTAACAATACGGTTAAAACTTGTGTTCGCTGTAATTTCGATAATTACCATCTAAAGAACGGTAGGTTTCTCATTTAGTTTCAATTTTCTAGGGTTTCTGATTATGTTCTTCTTCTTCGGCGTAGAGTTTATCTATCCACTTGTTGAGTTCCGAAAATTATCATCATTGTCATTCCATGAATTCTGTAGTGCAAAATTAATTAACTCCCCAGGCGCCTAATACGCTTGAGAGAACTTGTGTAAGTGAGTTCAGTGGAGTTTGAGGAGTTGTTGGTGCAGTGAGTATTTGATGCCAAAGACTGCAGCTAGGTTAATTTAGGTTGGAGCTTGGTAAATCTTTAACATTGAAAAAAGCAAGGTTTTTGATTAATAATATGTATCTTTGATGTTAGTCACCTGAAAACAGAGCCAAAAGAGGGTTTGTTTCTGCAGATCAGGGTGAGGAGGTGACTGGGAGTGGTTTATGGTGGCAGAGAGGAAACTGAAGAAAAACATGAAGTTTTTCCAGGGGAAAACGAAGGAAGGCACAGAAATGATAGAGGAGTCAAATGGTTTGGGTTCCAATTATACTTGTGATTCTGAAATAATGACGGACGCGTTTGGATTAGAAGCAGAAATTGCGATTAGTTACGGATTTGAACCAGGATCTTTGGTTTGGGCGAAAGTAAAATCTCACCCATGGTGGCCAGGCTACATTTTAAGTGAAGCTTTTGCTTCACCATCTGTACGAAAAACCAAAAGAAAAGGTCACATATTAGTTGTTTTTTTCGGTGATGCTAGTTATGGATGGTTTGATCCAGCTAAACTTATTCCATTTGAGCCTTATTATTCTGATAAATCACAACAAATGCAAATGAAGGCTTTCACTAAAGCTGTTGAAGAAGCAGTTGACGAGATTCGCCGAAGAGCCGCTCTTGGGTTGGCTTGCTGCTGTAGATTCCCTCATAATTTTGAACCAACGAAAAATCAAGGGTATTACAATGTTGAGCTGCATGATTATGAGGAGGAGATATATTCTCTTAGTGATATTAAGAAGGCAAGAGATGATTTTCAGCCTGGTGAAGTACTTTCTTTTATCCAACATGTGGCTGTGAATCCTCAGGGTAACGAAGAAAAGAGTATTGATTGGATTAAGAATATTACTACAGCCCTTGCCTTACGGAGTTCAACTTATTTGGAAGTTGATGAGACATATGTTCAGGCACTTAAACAATTCAAGGCATCCCCTGAGAGTGATGCAGATCGAGAGTTGGATCAGGAAGCTGCACTGCCTTCTCAAGGTATATATTGTGTATCTATTTTCTTTTCTGTTCATGACTGTTTATATATAGCTGTTACTTTAGTTTGCGGGTTGCAGTCGCATATACTGCTGTTTTTTAATCTTTGCATATACAGTCTTATTCTAACGAGTGGCCTTTAGCTCCTGAATATTGCATGAAGCTTCTCGTTGTGTGTTGTGATAGTCTAATTGGATATGCATTTTAGTTAAAGCAACTATAAGTACCTGCAGAGAATAATCTCCCGGAAATTTGTTCACTCGCATCACTGCATTATTTGTCTAGTACTTACAGTAGTTCAGGTTGTTAAATTATGTATTCAATTCAATTATTTTTAGAAAGTCTGAAAGTGCAAGCAGACCAACCACGAAACTACTTCGATTGCTTAAAAAATATATATACCGTATATCTACCAAAACTGTTCAATGTTCAGTTTCCGTTTTTTCCTAATTTTCGTGGTGGGTTGCTATTTGTCGTTGTTCTTAAAAAAAATTGTAGTTCGATTGGTGCCTTTTCCTAAAGGACTCAGCTTTGGTATAGTACTGCTACATGATAACAAATAATCAAAAATAAAATGAATTCTACCCAAAAGTTCAAACAGTGTCGCTCGTTATCTGTGGCAATCACTGATTGTCTGATTCACTAGCAGATTATCAAATGTTATTGACATGCTTGTCTATAGCACATTTTTATGTTACTCTTGCTGTGGTAACGCGCATCTATTTACCCCTCTTTTGGTCCGTCTCTTTACATATCTTGTAATGTTGTCTTCAGCTCCTTTAAGTGGTCCTTTCGGGGTTGATGGGGAATTGAAGGAAAAGAATGCTTTAGGAAGACGAAGTTCAAGGACCAAGCGAAGAAGAATAACTACCGACTCAAATAGTCAGTAAAGCTGACTGAACCTAAAGCTCAACCCTGCAGTGAAGGTTATGCAGATTCCGTGGTCTCATCAGATTACACCGAAAGAGAAGTAGCAGTATAATTTGTTTTCCAGAAGAATTTACAGTCTATCTCAATGAAGACCTCACTATCAAAGTTCTGAACAGAGTTCGAACAACTAACTTAAGTTAAAAAAAGAAAGAAGAAAAAGTAGTAACGTATTTTGCTATAAGTCTCTGTGAAGCCCTCACAGAAGCTTCTGAAATCAGATATATATATAGACTCGTCGAGAAGCTGCTGGAATATCTATTGGATTAGGTTTGATTTAGTTTACTTCAGCAAAACTTCACTCCTAGATCCACTGAAACATGGATGGTGGCCGAAGTAAGTTCCCCTCTAGGTACATGGAGCTGCTGGCGAAATCTGACTTGGCCAGCATCCATAGTGCATGATTTTTTTTTTTTTTTTTGAAGCATACATGATTAGTTGATGATCTGCGGGTCTGTGGAGTTACCCATTCCTTGTATAGATTTGTGGAGAAGAGAGAGAGGGAGGGAAAGCATCTGATGAACCATATATCTCCCCTCAAAAGTTCCAGGGACTGAGCAGGGAAAATAGAAATGGTGCCGGTGGCAGAGAGTTAAAAAGGTGTTTTTAGGTTGTTTTGTGTACAATTAAACTAATTAAAGTAATGCTTAGTTATTGGGAGACATTTCAGGGAAGGCTGTTCAGTGTTCACAGTTGAGTTGAATTTATTTTTTTGAAAGGCTAGTTGAGTTGAAATTAGTTAGTACAACTACTTAACTAGTCTTGGACCTACAAGTTCGATTCTGTCCTGAGCCATACTTGTTTCGATTCTCTCCGATTCTGTCCTGGACCATGCTATACTTGTTTCACTGATAGCCTGTTTCTCTTCACTTTACTAAATATGTTTCCAAGTAGTGTGCTGTTTACGGCTGCCTGCTGAGTTATTCCTGCAACAGTGGAAAACCACATTGAGAAGGAACGAGCTGCTGGTATGTCTGAGGAAAGTTTTAGTTTTACAATTAGTGCATCGAGCAGGAAATCAAGCTGCAGTGCTATCTCTGCCTTGAGTTAAGATAAGTCAATTCTCTTTTTATAAGCCATGGGATCATCTTTATGGAACGCCGCACAAACTCCCTACCTCCCAAAAGCTGTCAACAATCAATCTTTTTTTTTTTTTTTTTGCAAAGTGCGGAAGTCTTAATCTTTGTTCTTTATTTAAATTGTAGCAATTACCGCTTACAAGTTACAGGTAAGTTCAGAAAAGCCACATTCCAAGTGTCGAAGAATAATACCCCAACAAGTACTGATACATACCACGAACCCCCCAAGTTCTACTGAAGACATAAGATCCACAACTGCGCTAGGCTAAAGTTGAAACGGAAAGCAAAGATCTACCATCAAAACGAATCAGGCACTTAATGCTTCTTTCGGCGGAGCAGTGTTTTGAACCAATAAGCTGACATTTTTGGGTACCTTTTCAAGTTGTTGTAGTCGACATACACAATACCGAACCTTGACGTGTAACCTATTTTCCATTCGAAGTTGTCAAGCAGAGACCAGGCAAAGTATCCAGTGACGTTGGCTCCATGGTCGATTGCTTTCTTGAGTTGAATCAAATAAGTCTTGTAAAAATTCATTCTTCTAGTGTCATGCAATGCCTTGGGAAGTGTAACATTACCGGGATCGTCCATGCCATTCTCCGAAAGAATTACGTTAGGATTTCCATAGTGCTCCTTAACATAGGTCAGAGCTTTGTACATACCCCAGGGTACTTCGTAAAGCCAATTGGAATGTGCACGTGGTCCGATTGGTACTCCGTTACGTTCATAAGCAAATCCAGTATGCCATTCCAACTGATAGCCTCTGACCTGGTTCTTGTTTACGTGTTGATCATACATGTAGTAAGTAGTGTATTGATTAACTCCTAAGAAATCCATCGAGCCTTTCACCATTTTAACTTCCGACTTGGTGAACTTGGGGAGTCTCTCTCCCACAATCCTTTGCATTGACTTTGGATACTCTCCGTATACGATTGGGTGAAGAAACCACCCAAGATGAAAGTCTCTTGCTCTATGAGCAGCTCGGTGATCGGCTTTTGAATCTGTAAGAGGTTCGTACCACACAAAATCCAACAGAATCCCTATCCTTCCTTTTTGTTTTGCCTGATACTTTTGACGGTACCTCTGAACTGCAGCCGCATGAGACAATATGAGATGATGGGCGACAATGTACGGTTCAGTCGAGGAATCCCCTTCTGCGCAGTTTCCGAACGGTTTAGAACACCTCCCAGGAGCAAAGAATCCATTATCGTACCCCAAGGCAGCAACTACTCTAGGTTCATTGAATGTGATCCAGTTTTTGACTCTATCACCGAACGTCTTGAAACAAAAATCAGCAAAATCTGCATAATCTTTCACAACATCATGGTTTAGTAACCCTTTGTACTTCTTTTCAAGTGCATAAGGAAGATCGTAGTGATAGAGATTTGCGTATGGAGTAATGCCTTGCTTGAGCATGTAGTCGATCAACCTGTTGTAATAAGCAACACCCCTCCAATTCACCTTCCCAGTTCCATATGGAAAGATCCTAGACCATGAGATAGAGAAACGGTAAGCGTCGAAGTTGAGATTTTTCATGACATCTACATCTTCTTTGTAGCGATGGTACTGATCCACAGTGACATCTGCTGTAGCATTGTTTGCAATGTTACCAGGAATTCTAACATAGACATCCCAGATACTGGGTCCTCTACCATCTTTCTTTGCCATTCCTTCAACTTGATAAGCTGATGTTGCAGTTCCAAATACAAAATCCTTTGGAAAACTTTCCCTGCTTAACCCTCCTGTGTCGAATCGGATGTTCTCCGGAAACACAGTGGATTCTTCTGATGATACATGGGTGACAATCAACAGAATCAGTAAGAGAAATGTATGTAGTACCCAGCATGGAGATGATAAACTCCTCCTCCTCCTCACCATCATTAATTGTATTCGCTGCAATACCAAGTAGAATTGAATTTACAAAGAAGAAGAAGAAGAAGAAGAAGAAGAAGAAGAGAATTCTGGTTTACCGTGCGAGTGAGGATATGAGATATGTGGTGGAAAGCTCAGTACTGTAAAGATTTTTAAATACATAGGTTGTTCTAGAATTTATGTTTTGGAGTTAAATGTAAAAGTGTCCTTGCGACTGATAAATGAGACGCCTGTTTTCCACTCTTTCCCGTTTGTTCAAACAAGACTGTCCTTATTCTTGACGATGAGAGATTATCCTTGGAATGGTCCATGATGACAAAGATTCCAGTCATTTTCTGTTTTCGGTCCAATACATTTTTCGTCGGTGTAACAGTATTCAGTGAATCAGTATGCAATCCATAATTCTTCTCTCTGGCTTACGTTTTTGATGGAAGAGTCTACCCATTGATTTATTTTGATCGTTGAACTTGCAAGTTTCAGTCTATCTTTTAGCACTACCAGTCTACCACCACAACGTAGTGTCTGGTCCACAGAAAAGAACGGTTGTTTTATTTACCTTTTTTTAGCCTGGGGTATATATTTGGAATCTATCAAATTCCACTCTCATCTTTCACAAATGATTATCGGTGTCAAAAAGATTAATTTAGTCCCAAAAATAACCCTTCGACTAACCCATATAAAAACAAAAAAAAAATTATATTCTCATCTAATCCTTCCAAATTTCATAAACCTTTATCAATTTTTTTTTAATTTTCTGTTCCAACGGTCTTCGATCCAACCAAGTAAAGCTAAATTTCCATCGACCCGTTCTATTATTCGTATTTGGAGTTGTGCTGTGATGGGATAGCTTCCGTAAGGGTGCACTCCTGAACAATATTTTATGCACAATCTCTAATCGAAGATTAGCTAGTTAAGTTAGTTTTATTATTTTCTTTTGATCTTTTAAAGTTCTTATATACTTATATTTAAATTTAATTATTACTTAGTCCCTCTGAATGACAAAACTAGTTTTTTTAGAAGTGGGGAAATCGATCATATGATGCTGACCTCAAGTTTCTCAATAAGTTTTACCGATTTTTCTCGGTAAGAAGAACTGATTGTACGTATAAATCTATTATATCTTTTTTTTCTTCTGAATCATATATATTATTGATAAAGGAAAAGCCCAAAAAATTGGAGGTTACAAAACAAGAAGAGAAAATAAAGAAAGCCTACTTAACAGGCCCAAAATAAAAGAAACCAGAAAGAGCCAACTGTATAGGCCCAGAAATCAACAATCCAGAACAAGAGCTAACTTAACAGAATCTGAAATACTCAGTTTCTGGCATCTCAACCCTGACAAGAAAGTTTGGTTTTCCAATAAAAACTTGCCTCTCACCTGCATTTTAGCCTAGCAGCTCTTTTGCTACTGTGTCAGCTGAGAAATTTACCTCTCTGTAACAATGATGAAATTGAATTGAGGAGATTTTCTTGGCTGCTCTTAACCATCTCATTCTGATGAACCAAGGAATCTGATTTCTGGTAAAATCTTATATCACAGTTTTAGAATCTGAGCTAATAATGATATTCTGTTCTCCCCATTCAACAGCCAGCTCAGCTGCACTAACTACTGCATAAGTTTCTGCAATGTAATTGGTTGCAATACCAATTCCTCCAGCCATAGCTCCCACCACTTGACATAAGTGATTTCTTACAACTATGCCTAAGCCTGCAACTCCTGGGTTACCAACTGATGCCCCATCACAACAAAATAGAGTAAAACCAATTTGAGGTGGAATCCAATAGCATCTTTTAACACACTAGAACTTGCTCTGCTTGCATCCCAATTTGAAGAATTCAATTATATGTAGATCATAATTCTGATTCCATTTGGTACCCTTCATTCTCAAATCTCCTTCTGAAACCATTTGAATTATTCTCTTCTTAAACTAATGAATATTTGGTTTGATTTCCTCCAACAACTTTTTATTTTTTTGAAACCAAAGTTCTTTGATAACAGAGCAGGAAGCTGTAATCCAAGCTTCTTTTATAATAAGACTTTTATTTTTTGAGATTTCCCAAATATTGTCAAAAGATTGAGGTATACTGACTTCAAACATATTACTGAGCCAACTCCATATTTCAACACTAAAAGAGCAATGCCATAATAAGTGATCCATGTTGTTCTGATCTTCTTCACAAACACAACACCTTGAAGCTAATTCATATCCCCTGTCTACCATGACAATATCATCCACATACACACCCCTAATGATTTTCCACATGTTACTTGCTATGCTGGGGTGTAAAAATGAATTCCATATGTATTTGTAGAAATGCATTACTGGTTCTTTATGTCTTAAAATAGATACAACAGAAGATGTTGTGAAGTTACCTTGCAGAGTACCAGTCCAGATCAGCAAATCTTGCTCCTCTCCCATTTTTGGCAAATTTTGTGCATTTAAAAGATGCTGCAATTCATTTGGTACATTCCATCTGTTTTTTTGTATAAGATCTTCCACCTTCATATGTAGATTTTCCTTAACATAAGAGTTAAAGTCAGTTTTGAGAATAAGTGGAGAATCTCCAGTCCAGTTGTCATTCCAAACTGAGATCCTTTGACCATTACCAACACACCATTTAATACCATCTTTTAGAACTTCCCAAGCCCATTTCAATCGTGGCCAAATAAAAGACTGCTTCCAATCCTTACTCAATTGTTTTTTTTTTGTTTATATATTTAGCTTTAATGAACATAGCCCAATCTTCTTCTGAATTTATGATTCTCCACATCAATTTCATGAGAAGAGCCCTGTTAATAATCCCCAGTCTTCGTATACCCAGTCCTCCTTCACAGTATGTTGTACAAACTTTCTTCCAAGACAGAATAATATATTTTCTAGTTTCTCCATCACCTGACCAGAGAAAATTTCTTATAATTTTCTCACAAATCTTGATTATTGAACTAGGCCATTTATATATTGCCATGTTGTAAATTGGTATGCTGTTTAGAACTGACTTGATTAATACCAATCTGTCTTGAAATGATAAAAGTCTTCCTTTCTATGTTGCTAGCTTTTTTTGCATTAGTTCCACCATTGTCCACACTGAACTGACTTTCACTTTTCCAGCAGCAAGGATTACACCTAAGTATTTATCAGGAAAAGAACTCAGTTCCGTGTGCAGAATTTCCTTTATTTGATTCTTCTTTGATAGAGTAGTTCCATCAACAAAAAGTTTACTCTTAGCTTTGTTTATTATCTGACCTGAGCCTCTTCGATAATCCTCTAACAACTTAGCAAGATTTTCAACACTTCTTTTTTCTCCATTACAAAATAGAAAGACATCATCAGCAAAGAACAAGTGAGTTGGATGAACCCCCTTTCTTATTACCATTGGACTGATTAACTTTTCTTGAACCATTTTCAGAATACACTACTCAATACATCCTCCATAAGCACAAAGAGAGTAGGAGACAATGGATCTCCTTGTCTCAGGCCCCTCCCCACAGAGAAAAAACCATGTGGACCACCATTTATTGATACAGATATTCTTGCAGATTCAAACAGTATCTTTAACAATTGACACCAAGAGCTGGAGAAGCCATACCTGCTAAGTACTTGAAATAAAAACTCCCAACTTACTGAGTCATATGCCTGAGATATGTCAAGCTTCACTCCTACATTTCCACCTCTTCTTGTCTTTTTCATTTCGTTAATCATCTCTGATACCAACAAAATTTGATCTTGAATGCTCCTACCCTTAATATAAGCTGACTGCCGTGGAGTTATTAATTTTGTCATAATAGAACTCATTCTTGTATTGATGATTTTCGTAAAAATCTTAAAACTGACATTGTTGTGACCTATTGGCCTAAACTGATTTGGATTTTTAGCTCCTTCAACCTTAGGAATGAGAACTAGAAAATTTGAATTAAGACCTTTGGGAATGAATTTTTTAGACCAGCAGTACTGAATAGTTTGAATGAGATCCCGATGTATAATCTCCTAACAAGCTTTATAAAATGCTCCTGAAAAACCATCTGGACCTGGAGAACTATCAGAGTCCATGTTAAATACTATTTCTTTGATTTCCTCTGCACCAGGAACTACATCTAGCATTTGTTGATCTTCTTCATCTATTATTGTTGGGATGACATCTAGTAAATAATCCACCTTCTCTACTTCCTTGTATTGGAATTTCTGCTCATAATGATGAACTAAAATCTCTGTAATCTTTTCCTGATTAGAAGTAATGTCACCATTAACATCTTGAATTTCACTTATGAAGTTTTTTGCTTGTCTCATCTTCAGATTAGCATGGAAAAAACCAGTATTAGAAGAGCCTTCTTTAATCCATATCATTCTTGTTTTCTCCTTCAACATAGTATTTAAATGGACCTCTTTGGAATTATAGTTATCTTGAGCTTTAACTAAATTATTCAGGGCCTCAATATCAGATGGATCACTATCAGAAATGAGCATAGCAACTTTCACTTGTTCTTCAGCTTCTTTGATTTGTACATTGACATTTCCAAATATTCTCCAGTTCCAATCCTTTAAAATAGCTTTTAATCTTTTCAACTTATATTGAAATATGTAAGTTGGAACTCCAATCACTTCTTCATACCAACTTTGCAAGACAACTTCCATGAAATTTGGATGATCCAACCACATCTTCTTGAATTTGAAAGGAATGTTTGTTGGCTTAGGGATATTAGCATTACCTCCCAACAAAGGAGCATGATCAGATGATATCCTAAGACCCACTTTATACCCCCAGTCTGTAAATTTTCGAAACCATAAATGATTGAACACTGTTATATCTAAGTGACAAAGAATTCTGTTATTTCCTTGCTGACAATTAGACCAAGAATGAGTGATTCCAGATTTTGGAGCTTGCATAAGTTCACAATTATTAAGACAAGTATTAAATTCCTGCATTGATCTTCTATTAGGACTTCTACCCCCAACCTTTTCATCTGAAGAAGAAATGGAGTTGAAATCACCAATTGCTAACCAAGGTTTCTTGAGTTCACTAATTGCTTCCATTTCAGCCCATAAGAATCTTCTTTGAGTGATTCCTACATGTGCATGAATACCTGAGATAAGAACTTCTCCAATACTTATTGTAATCATCTGGCTGGACATTGATACCACTGAAGGAGTTGGAAGAACTGAATTCCAGAAAATCCAAATGTTCCTCTTTTTGTTATTAACTGAATTATGAATTGGCGTCTTCTGCATTCCTGGCAGATTTAATTTATTGCAAAAAAAAAGAACACACAACTTTTGGTTCTGCTATAAAAACAACTGAGGGTTGAAATTGATTTATTAGTGACCACAATTTATTCTGGGCCCTAGCTCTTCTAAGGCCCCTTAAATTCTAGAATAGAACTTTCATTGTTGAGATTGGAGATTATTAGTACCTCTTTTCCCTTGATTTTTCCTAAAATTGTATTTACTTGGAGGCTGTTGAGTATTTACCTTAGAAGCTCCAGGATCTTGTTGAGTTGAACTTGCTTTAGATGTTGTTGGTTTTTGTATAACTTTAGACCATGATATTCTTCTGATATCGAGCCATCTTTGCCATTAATATACTTGATCTTTTCCACTGTGTTGTCTTCTATTATTTGTAAAACTTTTGCAGGATCCAAATCTTGCTTTTCATTCATCTCAATAATATTTTCTTCATTAGTTAGAGAGACAAACCTCCCTGAAGTTATTTTAATTGAATCATTAGTCTTCTGAAGTATTTTAACTTGTTGGATTTGAGTCTCAGAAGTATCACAGATATCAAACTTCTCCAATGCTGAGGTAGTACTAGTAACTGGTGAAGCACTTGTTTCTTTATGTTTATCTGTATTCTTATCAGAAGAATTCATACTGATTTTTACAAATAAATCTATTGTATCGAGAAGTAATTAGATCAAAAAAGTGTGATCCATTATCCCGCTACCCAGATTGATTAATCAGAGTTAGTGGTTTCGATCGAACTACTTAAATAGCTTCCGTAAGGGTGCACCAATCAATCAACTAAACAAACAACTAAAACTATTAGCAATGGATTACCATGAAGAATTCGTTGATTCTCTATCAAAATTCTCAATTTTACAATGAGGAAATATAGATTAAAAAGCATCGTGCCCATGAGGTACTATCAAAATTCTCAATTTTACGGGTTAGTAGGTTCCTCCTCTTTTGCTCGGTATGACAACAAGCTAGGTATCTAAATGTGCGTCCATGATCTGAAGATCAAAAATTAAAAATGAATTGAAGTTAATATATGATGCCCAAAACTTGCACCTCTAACTAGACTTTGTAATAATCAGTGGATTATATGTTTACTTCTACTTACTTTAACCAAAAGAGAAAAAGGACGTACCTTTATATGTTTCTTGAGCGTGATTAGTTCTTACAGTGTTGCTGCAATCTAACATAATCAGTTCTTCTTCTTTGTCCAAAAAAAAAAACCTTATGAGTTTTAGGGATTCTTTTTTTTTATCTGATGATTTTTAGGTTTGGGAAACTACAATAGCGATAATGATCTGTGACCGTGAGAATGTTAGGGGGACTGATGAGGAAATTAAATTAAATTAAGGGATGTGAAAGAATGGAAAATAATAATTAAAAAATAATTTCGAAAATAATATCTCGAGATCCAAATACATCTAAGATGAAATATCCAAGGGTTAAGAAGTGCACCCTTACTAAAGCTGTCAAAATATTGTATCTGGATTATGAGTTCTACCTAGATTTTTTATGTGGTTTCTAGTCTTTGTATCATAGAAGCCCCGACAATTCGTGTATTAATTTTTACAATAAAAAAATCTATAGTGAATAAAAAACAAATTAATAGAATTTTAATGACAAAAGAAGTAGAAAAACTTAGAAAGATGAGTGGTTCCAGTGTACACTTGAGTATGGTCACCCTGACAATCTTTCATGGGTTCAAAGGTATTTGCCTCTGAAATTTTCGAATCCATCTGCATGTTGACATGAGTATCCATACTAACAGTTTCAATAGAATGTGGGGTATTAGGTTGATTGATAACGGATCTATGTGTCTTCTCCAGAGATAGGTTTCCACCGGCCACCACAATGTAGTGGCTTCTTGAGTTCGATTACTATTTAAACCTTCACAGTGTTACCATATCTTAGCCTCCAGTTCTTCGAGTGTGTAGATATTTTCTTTCCCATAAATCCAATAGATTCACTATCAACAACAACATTCATATGCTCAAGTTTCAAGTATTTAAACTGAATTGTAAACTTTCGATGTATAAACATATAGTCTTTTAAAGGGACGTTGGAACAATATTTTTGAACAACAAACATAGCCCCTCCAATCAGCCATGGACCATTTTGAATCACTTTGTTTTGTTCGTCTTCACTGTTAAGCCATATAAGCATAAGTTTATGCCCCATGATACAAATTTCTTTGTTTCGATAACTAGTTTATAGAGAACTAATGCCTTCTCTAATAATCTTCATTTTTATTTTGTCTTCTGACATTAGTTTTCCAAAATTGCATAAGACCATTCTTATGCAGTTTCATTAATGGTTTGAGACGAGCCAACAGTTCTCCTGCGGTTTAGTGGTATTGTTATGGCTGCATTTCTTAGTTGTCTTGAAAGTTGATTAATACGGTTTGGGAGTTTGAAGACATTTTATGGTTTCTTTGAAAGTAAAACTGAGAGCGTTTGGATTTCCGAACAATATGACTTAAGGTGAAAAACTTATCTTGAAAACCATCTGTATATAGCCACAAACCACTTTTCTTTTATCTAGAGTTGAAATCACGTATGTCCAATATATTATTCTTGATAACTTATTGAAAAGCAATAAGATGATTTTTGGAATATATGGTCAAAACGAAAAGTTGCATGTAACTTAACTGAAGGTTGTTTTCTCTGCCTGGAATCTACATCAGTTTAGGAGCCAAAAAAAATTGAATTTCAGCTCATGTTGACTTTGGATTTGAAGGTATTGATTTTGATCATGATTTTTTTGAAGTATTTGGTGATGATTATAATGATTTTCAGCTGTACTACTACTAAGATCTACTATAGGAATCGATGATATCGATCTACTAATATGGACCATCAATACTAAGAGGATGGTTAACGTCACTATTTTATTTTCAGAAATCCACCATTGGATACCTCTAGATTGATTGTCAAATGAGCTGAAAAGAGACTACACTTCCATTAGACTAGATTTTGATGATATGTTGATAAATAAATATAGTAAGAAACTCGATATATGAGAGAATGAGAAAAATTTAAACAAAGAAATATCAGGTTTATAATAAAGGAATGAAATGTCTATCCAAGATAATTCCACATATCTTGGAGTGCAGAGTTTTGAAAACTAGTTAATCACAATAAGAAAATATATGTTAAGAACTGATATGATTTTGACAATACAAGAGAAGGACTCTGTAACAGGGAAGGACGAAAGCTTTGGTAACCTCTACACTCAAAGAGCGCAGCCTCAATTTCAATTCATTATCTGATAAAAACAACAGATCCAACACAACTTGTCTTAAATACTTAAACAAAACCCTAAGTTCAAAACCCTAACTAATCAAGGCCCTACACGTGCAGCTATCCTACACGTTGGTTTTGAGTAAAAAGAACGCAGTAAATGTTGTTTTAACAGCTAGACAATGATTGCAGAGTTATTACACTCGCATAGTTGTTAGGGGCAGCCAGAAGGGTCATAAAAAATACCCTCCTCTTCAGACAATATTTGTCCTCAAAGATTGAACTTAGGAAAGTGTGCTTCAACGTTCGCAACATCCTCCGAAGTGGCATCAGCTGGAGTTGTATGTGACCATTGAATAAGCACCTGAGAGACTGGTTGGCCATGTCGAAAATCTTGACGAAAAGCTAGAGCTGCAACAAGTGTGAGAACAATTTCACCTTCTGCATCAGTGGACGACAATGTAGTGGAACAAATTACAGTGGCACCTATCTTCTTCTTCAGTTGAGAGACATGGAATACAGGGTGAATCTTGGACTCAGCTGGAAGAGATGGTTTGTAAGCAACTTCTCCAATCTTCTGTGTCACCTGATAAGGCCCAAAATATATAGAAGAAAGTTTCAAGTTGCTCCTAATTTCCATGAAAGATTTCCTGTAAGGTTGCAGCTTGAGGTAAACCTGATCACCAACTTCAAAAGATCTATTTGTCCTCAATCTATCAGCAAAAAAGTTTTATTCTTTCTTGAGACTTGGTGAGAGATTCCTTGAGGATGTCTAGCATGGCATTTCTCTCCTTAAGATAGTCTTCAACCACAACTACTGAAGTGGTGACCTCCACAGGGAATTCCATGTGAGGAGGCCTATATCCACACAAGGCAGTAAAAGGAGCCATCTTTAAGCTGGAGTGGTAATTGGTATTGTACCACCATTCAGCCAAAGAGAGCCATCTGCTCCAGTTTTTTGGTTTATGCCCTGTGATGCATCTTAAGTATCCTTCCAAGCAAGCATTTACTTTTTCAGTTTGACCATCTGTCTGTGGATGGTAGGAAGTACCCATGTGCAGTCTTGTGCCCAAGGATCTAAAAAGCTCTTGCCAGAATATGCTGGTGAACACTTTGTCTCTATCTGAGACAATAAAAGCTGGTAACCCATGTAGCTTGAAGATGTTGTGTAGGAATTCTTGAGCCACAGTAAGAGATGTATATAGGTGAGTTAGAGGAATGAAATGGGCATATTTAATAAGCATGTCCACAATCACCATAATGACATCCTTCTTGTTGGATTTAGGGAGTCCCTCTATGAAATCCATGGAAATGTGCTGCCAAGCTTGGGATGGAATTGGAAGAGGCTGAAGGAGACCTGCTGGGTGCATATGTTCTCCCTTATTTCTTTGGCAAGTATCACAATGGATGACATGGAGTGTAGTTTTTTTCTTTAATCCTTTCCAGTAGAAGTAGCTTTTGGCTCTTTGGTAACTACCTTGCACTCCTGAGTGACCTCCCAAAGATGAAGAATGGATAGACTCTAAGAGCTTCTTTCTGAGGCCATTGCTCTCTCCCACATAAAGTCTGCCCTTGTATCTGAGAATACCTTCTGAGTAGGTGTAGTGAGCGACAGCATTGGAGTTAAGTAAAAGTTGAGGAATGATTGTGGTGGCCACCTGGTCATCTTCATAACTTTGTATGACTTCATGTGCCTAAGTAGGAAGTGAAAGTGCTAAGGCATTGCAGCTTGTTGATGCATTGTTGGATGGAAGTCTAGAAAGTGCATCTGCAGCTTTTTTCTCAGCACCCTTTTTGTACTGGATTGTGTAATCAAATCCCAATAATTTTACCAACAATTTTTGCTGCAAAACTGTAGTGAATTTCTGATCCATGAAATACTTAATGCTCTGCTGGTCAGTGTTAATGAAAAAATGGTGGCCGAAGAGGTAATGTCTCCATCTTGTGACTGCCATAACTACAGCTAGGAGTTCTTTCTCATATGTAGATAATCCCAGAGTCTTAGGACCAAGAGGCTTACTGAAAAATGTTATAGATCTTCCTTCTTGCATAAGTACCGCACCAATTCCATGCAAGCATCAGATTCTACAATAAATAGCTTGGAGAAATCAGGTAATGCTAACACAGGTGTAGAGCACATAGCAGTTTTGAGATTGTGGAAGGCATCTAAAGCTGCAGGAGACCAGTGAAATGCATTCTTCTTTAACATATCAGTAAGAGGTTTGCAAATGGAGCCATAACCTCTAATGAATTTTCTATAGTAGCCAGTTAGGTCTAGAAACCCTCTCAATTGCTTCAGGTTAGTGGGAACATGCCATTCTTGCATACATTGAATCTTCTCTGAATCAACAGCTACTCCTTGAGCAGTGATGATGTGACCCAAATATTACAGAGAAGGTTGTGCAAAAGTGCATTTAGAGAGCTTTGCAAAAAGATGGTGTTGTCTGAGTAAGGCAATGACCAAAGAGAGGTGTTGAATATGCTCCTGAATGTTTTTGCTATAGATTAAAATGTCATCAAAAGAAAACTAAAACAAATTTTCTGAGATATGGACCAAAAACTGAGTTCATTAAAGCTTGGAATGTGGCAGGCGCATTAGTTAAGCCAAATGGCATAACTTTGAACTCATAATGGCCATGGTGTGTCCTAAATGCTGTTTCATGAATATCTGGAATGTGCATTCTAATTTGATGGTAGCCAGACCTTAAATCTAATTTTGTAAAGATGACAACACCATGTAATTCATCAAGCAATTCATCAATAATTGGAATTGGAAACTTATCTTTGACTGTGATTCCATTGAGCTTCCTGTAATCTACACAAAATCTCCAAGTATTGTTTTTTTTCTTCACAAGAAGTATAGGAGAAGCAAAGGGACTTTGGCTGTCTTGAATGATACCTTCTTGTAGCATTTTTTGCACCAATGATTCCACAACTGATTTGTGCACATATGGGCATTTGTATGGCCTTAGAGAGACTGGAGGAGCATTGGGTTTCAACTGAATTTTGTGATCCAAACTTCTTTGAGGAGGAAGTTAGGTGGGTTTAGCAAACACATCCTTAAATTCCTCAATAAGGTTAAGTACTTCAGATGAAACTTCAGTAGGTGTGGGTGTAGCTGTGATATGAAAAAATTGGCCCACTAAAGCAGGTGTGTTCTTCTTCAATAATCTCCTCATTGCACTCCCACTCATCATCATGATTGATGGCTTAGATGTAGAACCTTGAAGGGTAATGAGTTGATTGTTATGGAAGAATGAAAATGAAAGTTTGGCCAAGTTGAATGTTACATCTCTCAAAGTGCTAAGCCAATATGCTTCTAAGACTATATCACAACCACCAAGTGGAAGTAGTCTTAAGTCTCCAAAAAATTCTTGCTCCTGCATTGTCCACTGGAGGTTATGGCATACTCCAGTACTTGTTGTTCTAGCACAATTTTCCACTGTCACAAGCATATGTGATGTTGGTTGAATGTCACAACCTAATTGATTGATAAGAGCAGAATCAATGAATCTGTAAGTGCTTCTTGTATCTATTAGGATGGTGACAACATGATTCTTCACAAATCCTGAAATTCTTATTGTATCAGCACTTGATGTACCTGTGAGAGCATGGAAAGAAATTTCCATATCTGACGCCAATAAGGATTCAGAGTCCTCTGTAGGAGTTGAGGATTGAGTAGAATATGTTGGCTCCTCTTCAGTAAGGACCATGAACAAGTGTTGGGGTTTGCAACGGTGGCCAGGAGTATACTTGTCATCACAATTATAACAGAATCCCTGAGCTCTGCGTTTGTCTTGTTGTTCTCTGGATAAACGCCTTATGGGTGGTGGACCATATAAAGACTTGGTTGGTTGGGTGGTAGATGGAGTTGTGATAGACACATGAGTGGTTGGTGGAGATGATAAGGTAGTAGGCTTTTGTGGTGTGGGTGAAAACTTGTTAAAATATGTGGTTGTGGTAGGTTGTTTGTAAAAAGAGGATTTGGGTGGTTGAAAATTGAGTGAACTCTGTTGTAGGCGTACTAGGTAAAAGGCTTGTGACAGTGTTGTTGGTTTGTGCATCTCCACGGCAAAACGAATATAATATTTTAACCCACCTAAAAAGCTCATTACGAAATAATCTTCTTTAAGGTTGGTATTGTTTAAAAGCATGAGGGTTTTAAGGGGTTCAATCTTTCAAGAAAATTCCTCAACTGTGGTAGTTTGGGATAATTTGTTAAAACAGCCAACGAAATTCTCACTAGCCAGATCCTCAAAATGTTCACATAAGGATGAAGAAAAATCAGACCAAGAGATAGTATCTTTACCCGTTTGAAAGTCCTGAAACCATGAGTCGGCTTTACCCTCTAGATGTATAACAGCTACCTCAATTTTCTGATGTTCTGGTACGGCTTTGAGATGAAAAAATCTTTCACACTTACGAACCCAACATCGAGGATTATCACCATTAAACTTAGGAAAATCAATTTTTGGGGATTTGAATTGGGAATCCTGATGTACTTTGTTTGAAGATTCAGCAGATGGAGAAGGTATGGTGGTGATAGAAGAACTTTTTGTATATTTGTATTAAGAGCATTGATAGAAGCAATCAGTGAGTTTAATGAGCCTGTCTGAGCTTTGGTAGCTGCAGCAGGTTCTTCAGATTCTTTGGTGTGAAGATCCATGAGTCTCTGCATCATAGATGTCAGCTCAGCTGCTTTATTATCCACATCTTTAATGGTTGGTCCTGTCATTGTAGATGCTTGAAGAGATCGACTGGGTGATACCAATTGTTAAGAACTGAGATGATTTTGACAATACAAGAGAAGGACTCTTTAACAGGGAAGAACGAAAGCTTTGGTAACCTCTACACTCAAAGAGCGCAACCTCAATTTCAATTCATTATCTGATAAAAACAACAGATCCAACACAACTTGTCTTAAATACTGAAAGAAGACCCTAAGTTCAAAACCCTAACTAATCAAGGCCCTACACGTGCATCTATCCTACACGTTGGTTTTGAGTAAAAAGAACGCAGTAAATGTTGTTTTAACGGCTAGACAATGATTGCAGAGTTATTACATTCGCATAGTTGTTAGGGGTAGCCAGAAGGATCATAACAATATCATAACTAAGTCATAAAAGTTTCTTTTTTTCTTTCTTTTTTTTTTTTTTTTTTTGAAAACTACCAATTTTTTTAGTTGAGTTGACTCGCAAGGCACGCTGTTCCTCGGAGCTTCTCTCCTTTTCCAACTCTAATTTGCAATCAAAAATTGTCACTGGACTGGACTTGCGAACACTGGACTGGGGAGTTCATGTGGTCCTGTTTATGTATTTTGATCTCAGATTTGTTACCCAGGGGCCAGGGTATTAATAAATCATTCTATGGTCACGTGTCTAACCAAAAGGCTCAGAAGTTAAGGAAACGTTTGGATCCGAAAAATAATCTTCATTTTTTTTACACAAATTTTATCAGAGCTCGAGACTTATATGTCTGTTTTCAATTTTCTAGGGTTTCTTCTTCTTATCAATCTTTAAATCTCAAGGGTTTCGAATCTTTCGATTATTATCAGATATTTCGTTTTATGGCTATGACAAGAACTAACGAAGAATCTGATAGAGAAGAAGAAAAATCTGATGATGTCTCCACTAAATTTCCTTCGTTCGAGTTTGATTCTCCTGACAAAACTGAGGATTCACTTGGGGGTGATAAGACTGGGAAAGACGAATCGAATGAAGTGTCAGGTAATAATATTTCAACTACTGTTGAGTTTGTTAACGAAGAATTAGATAGCAAAGTTGGAATTAGGGTTTCTAATAATAATGATACAGATTATGTTTTTGATATTAAAACTGTAGAATCGAAGAGGTCTTTGGAGAGTGTTTCTGTGGATTCTAGTGTAGATGTGAAAATGGAAACTAGGGTGTCCGAAGAAAAGGCTGAGGCGGTAAGAGAAGATGATTTTGATGACAAAAGTAAAGATTGGTCTAGTGAGGAGATGAAAGAAGATGATGAAATGTCTGAGAAATCAAACGTATTGGATTTTAATTCAGCTTATTCAACTGTAGATGAAGGGAATGATGATAGAATGGCAGAGGCATTTGGATTAGAAGCTGAGAAGGCGATGAGTTTTGGCTTTGAACCAGGGGATATGGTTTGGGGGAAAGTAAAGTCTCATCCATGGTGGCCAGGGCAAGTTTTTAGTGAAGCATATGCTACAACATCTGTTAGGCGTTCAAAACGTGTCGGTCATGTATTAGTTGCATTTTTTGGTGATAGTAGTTATGGATGGTTTGATCCAGCTGAGCTAATTCCATTTGAACCAAATTATTCTGAAAAATCACAACAAACGACTATGAGAATTTTTGTTAGAGCTGTTGAAGAAGCTGTTGATGAAGTTCGTCGAAGAGCTTCTCTTGGGTTGGTTTGTTGCTGTAGAAACCCCCGCAATTTTCGGCCAACAAACATACGAGGGCAATTTACAGTTGATGTGCTTGACTATGAAGGAGGGACATATTCGGTTAAGGAAATCAAAAAGGCAAGAGATAGTTTTCAGCCTGGTGAAGCACTTTCCTTTGTTCAGCAGTTGGCTGCCAATCCCCGGGATTACAGGGAAAAGGATAATGAAAGGAAGGGTATTGATTGGATTAGGAACGTGGCTACTTTTCTTGCTCTACGGAAAGAAACTTATGAAGAATTCGATGAGACCTATTCTCAGGCATTTGGAGGGCCATCTGCACGCCCTGATACCAGTGCAACGCGGGTGTTGGATCAGGGTGCTAAAGTTCCCCTTCGAGGTACATGTTTTATTTAAAATAACGGCTATTATAATCTTTGTTTATAGATTTCTGTTACTAAAGTTTGTCACACAATGTATAATCCTGTTAGATCTGATCCTAACATATTAAATTTTTTGTTTGTTTTTCCATTATGCTTCTTTGGGTTTTTTAAAACATCTTTGGCCAAATGTTGGATTAAGCTTGTCCTTTCTGTACTAAGTTTTGAAATGACAGAACACATTTCACTCAATCTTATATGTGGAATAACCTCAAGTAAATTTACTGATATTCCATCTGAATGTTGTCTCCGGCTTTGTCAAATGAAAATGTCTGTATTCCATCAAAATAATTTACATGCATGTCTATTTATCGTCCACGCGTTCCTCGTTGTATAAACATCTAGTTGAAACATATTTGTACCACTTGGTTGCTTTCTATTGCCATATAAAGTTGGTATGCTTCCCTTTAACACAATTTCATGGTTACTTATACTATCACCAGCATACAAGCAAATCTTTATGTCGTGTATCTTTTAACGTCTTTTTCAGCCCCTTTAAGTGGTCCTCTCGTAATTGCTGAAGCATTGGGTGAGAAAGGCTTCACAAAGTCGTCAAAAGTCAAGGACAAAGCGAAGAAGGATAAGTTTCTACTCAAACGGAGGGATAAACCAAATGTACCTAAAGCTCCAAAACTTAGCAAAGGTCACGCAGTTACTGTGGCAATGGCACCAGGGGATTATGTTTTCAAAAAGAGAACACCAGCTGTTTCTAAGAAGCCTCCGATTTCTAAAGAACATGAAGGAGTTCAAACAGTTAACTGTGATGGTGTCGGTGTTGCTAAATCTAGCACGGACATCAGCACTGTCATAGTAGAAGGAAGCTCTGGGTTCGAGGATACGGATGTCTGGCGTCAAATGAGTGATAAAGGGATGCGTGTTGGGGATACAGGTACCACTGATACTGAATTGGATGGTTCAATTGCATTGATGAATTCAGAAGCCAGTGGAACTCTAGATAGTGCTAACCAGAAACTAGAAAAGGCTGATGTTAATTTGAAACTGGAGGAGAGTACATCACAACCAAGAAAATCTGAAGGACTTGAACAACCCAAACAACCAATATTAACTTCAGAAGGGTATGGGGGACTAGGTCAAGTTTCCGAAAGTGGTGATGGCAGAGATATTTTGGAGCCTCTGGGTTCACCTCCATTTCCTGTCGATGCCAAGCTTCACAAAGGGGCGAGTGGTATGAATTCTGATACGGTTGTTAAGAAAGCAAAGGTTCTTAAACGACCAATGAATTTGAGTACTAATAAGACTATTATGGGCGAAAAAAAGAAAAAGAGGAAGAAGCAATTAGGGTCAGAAGATATCTCAGATCAACCACCGAAGCGTCTAAAAAAAGGGAAAGATGGAGAGTTCTTGAGAAAGTCTACTGGAAAACTACAGCTAGATCTACAAAAGAAAATGGGTGGTGCCAACAGTACTATTTTCTCTGATTCCTTGGAGCTGTCGCCGAAGGATGACCCTTCAAAGATCAGTGTTGAACTTCCAGAACTGCTCGATGACCTGCTAGGTCTGGCTGTTGATCCATTCTATGGGGTGGAAAGAAACAGTCCTACAATTGTACGACATGCTCTGCTGCAATTACGTACCCTTCTTTATCAGAAGAGCTTGGTACTGGTTCCTACGAATGACCCCGAAACGTCAAACTTTAACCAAAATAAGTCTCTCGCTGGTGCTGGGCCGTTTAAGATCCCTTCTGGTGAGAATGCAATAAAAGCGTCTGCAAGACTACCGAAACCTCTGCCAAGACCGGAGGATCCTACTAAAGCCGGACGAAAGCGTAGCCTTTCTGAACGCCAAGAAGAGAAATCTGCCAAAAAGCTCAAGAAAATGAGCGAGTTGAAGTCGTTGACTGCTGAAAAGAAGGGTGGAATCCTTAGGATTCCAGAACCAAAGCAAGGAGAACGGAAAGAGGCAGGGACTGGTGGGGTTTTTCCTGTAAAACCAACCAAGACAGCTACTGTCACTAAGAGACATGAAAATCTCCAAGCGAAGGTTCCTGGGCCTGCAATGCTGTCAATGATGTTTCCTCCTAGAACAAGTTTGCCGTCACCGGCTGAGCTGAAGGCAAGGTTTGCACGGTTTGGGCCGCTTGATCACTCTCTCCTTCGTGTATTTTGGAAGTCATCGACCTGCAGGGTTGTGTTTAAGAACAAGTCTCATGCAGTAGCGGCATATGATTATGCTGTCAGAAACAGAGGTCTATTTGGCAATGTTAAGGTGAACTACCAGCTGAAGGATGTGGTACCTGCTGAATCTGCCACTAAATCTCGGCCGGATGATATCATTGATGAATATCCAACAACTCGCCAAACCCAGCAGAAACAGCATTCAGCGGTCCAATTGAAATCGTGTCTGAAGAAGCCGATAGGAGAAGAGACAACAGGTTCAGTTATGGGTAGCATTCAAAGAGAAAACAACCCACGTGTAAAGTTTAAGTTGGGTGTGGAAGAAAGTGCAGCTGGTGGTAGTAGTAGTAGGGGAGAAGAGTTGATGCTTAGCAACAACAGTAGTAGTAGTGCTTCAGATGGTAGTTTTGCAACATCCTCATTTGGGCATGGAATGGATATTAATAGTAAGAACTTTCAAAAGTTTATTCCTCCACCACTGCCTCCTGCTTCTCTTTTGCCTCTTCAACCTCCTCTTATTACTGGTCAAGGTTTCATGAAAATCCCTCAATATAATGAACTTGATCAGCAAAGAACTACCACAAACACCATCGCCACCACCATTAGCATGAATAAAGTTGATATATCAAGTGAGATGCTAAACCTTATGTTGAGATGCAGTGACATAGTAAGAGATCTCAACTCTTCATTTGGGTATCTCCCTTATCATTCTCTTTGACTTGAACTTGAGAAGAAATTGCCCGGGAATCGATTATATAAACAGAGGAGTGAGACCCCACTGCTGGGTGTTGATCGTTTTGACGAGGGGAAGAGAAAGAGGTGGGAAGAGCCCGTTGAGCAGCACAAATCGAGGCCCCCCACCCCTGAAAATATTTCGAGGAAGGAAAGAGGGTGACACATTTCTTTTTGTAAGGAGAGGGTTGAAGCTCAGGAAAATACGTCGTTTCCTATTGATAAAAAAAGAAATATAAATCAAACAATGTATCATGTACACCTTCAAATTGTCTGGTTAATGAATCTCTATACGAGGACTACCGTGGTGTAAATTGACATAATTTCTCATTTGTCGTTTTCCCTTTCAGTTATCCTTTTGTTAACTTCTCCAAATCCATATAGGATTCATCTATTTAAGTAAGCTAGGTTTCCATAGTGTTAGTCAACTAGTTTAATATCTTTAAATAATTTTGTTATCTCATTTAAAATTCTTTGTTTTACCAATAAGATACAGGACTTGAATGATTCGAAATGAAACCATGATGGTACAGTAAAGAGATGATTTTTGGGTTTGACCGGCGTATAATGTATTTTTCTTAACAAACAATTACAATGTATCTTTCAAAATGAAGCACTAAAAGAGGAAACGGATGCACAATTTTTTTGTGATATATTAGGCCTACACTGTCAACACGGGATGGGATAATGCCTAATGGTTTTAAGAATGTTTATTCTTCACGTGCATGGCAGTAACATTGCAAATAGGGGGACTAGATTACCGGGCAAAGTGCATATAAGACGAACCACTTTTAGTTCACCCTTTGTGAGTTCTGGAATCCTCCCCGGTAGTCCGGTACCCCATTAGCAGTCATGCATGGCAGCGCTGCAGTGGAATGGAATAAAGTCGAGTCATGACCTATTCGATGTATATTGTAATAATGTTCAACTGGCTTGGAAGGGTATAGATATATCTAATTAGCGAAATACTCCTGGCAGTAGCAGTAGTCTAGCAACCAAGGGAAGCAGCGCCATTTACTGATTTTCAGGTTACCTGGTGGAAATTGACTTTTTGTAAACATTTTCTCGGGCATTACATGTAGGTAAACCTCGTCTGCACCCTCAAGCACAGACTGCTGAAGGACCGACTCTTAGGAATTGAAGTAAGATAAGTCAGGCGACCCAACTATTTTTATAAGGATTGCGATATCCATAGGTCTATGCCACGGGAGGCTATATTCTCTAAATAGGAACCATAAAGGTATCTCGCCACAGTCGCACTTCGAGCAGAGTGGTGGTCAGAGAAGAGCAGCTTCTTCTACGGTTCTACCGTAACTCTTCAGCTTCTCCATTTCCAGTTCACCTCAAAAAGACATTCTAATAAACAAGGATCTAATGCTGAGTAAAAAGTCATCTGACATCTGTTTTTAAATAAAATCCTGAGACCCCAAAATTTTCTAAGAGTAGAAAAACACACATCCATATGATTTTCTCAAGTTTGATGTCTGGGTCTTCTGAATATTTGAAAAAACTCCGAAACCAGAAAGGATAACATCCATCTTGTACCAGGAACTGGGGAGTCTTTAAGTCGCACACCCTCAACATGACATAAAGTTGAGTTTCTTCATTGTAGTGGCGTAAGCAGGGTGGACAAGAGCTGGTAGCCTGAGTCTTCTCTTTGATATCTTCGACTGCATTACCAACCAATACAAATCGTATTAAAGTTCCACAAAGCTCAATCACTCATATTCAGCACTTCATTATATAAGCTTGACTTGGTACAGAATCGAAAAAAGAATAGAAAATGGAAACTTCAGATAGAACGAAATGAGAAACCCCAGACTAGCAAATGAAATCTCTACTAAAACACAGTTCAAGATACGTTCACTGGTGTATATTGACGAAGTTCTACTAGCTATTTTTCAGTAAGATTCACTGACATATTTGAAGTTAGTATTACGTAAAAAGAAATCAATAATAAACTATAAGCAACCTGAAACTTTTGAGAAACATATTCTATCCTTTAAAGTGGTTACCTAAAGCCTTGACTCTAAACTGTGACACTCAAGGTTAACTCGCACATGCACCTTCATACGATCCCCTTGAACAGGTTTGGAGGAACTAAGACTAGGTTTCTGGATAGCACTTCTGGAAAAGCTCTATCTGTAACAATAAATCATGCTTTGCTTCAAGGAATTTCTTCCAATCAGCAAATGAACCTAAACTGCAAGGTGCAGGTAATCAACATCGGGATCTTATAATGTGACTTTCTTTTTCAGTATCCATGTTATCCCCTTTGATCATCGCAGAATTAAATGAAATTCAGCTAGGCTTTAAAGGGCATGTCAACCAAATCTAGAAATGGGTTGTCCAGATCCTTATACACTCTCTTGATACAAAGATGCTACTTGAACATAAATGCCAAATTAACAGAACCCTTATTCACCATAAACTGCCTACAAATAAGTTCGCTACAATGCAGGCTCCCCCTAACAAATGTAAAGGGAGAATCGTCAGTTTGACATGCAGTTTTTTCATATAGCCTAGTATTCTTGGTATTGATATGCATCAGACTCTCACTTCCTAATGTTTGTCTGTATTTCTCATACTTGCGGTTAATTTAAGATGGCATATTAAAAAAATGGCAGGAAGATCAAAAAGCCACTATCTCCATTATATATTAGAAGTTCTTCAAGAACCAAACATAAAACATTAGCCTTATAATTATCCTTAAGTCCACCAACTCCTTAAAGGGTTCCCGTTGTAACCATCTAGCTCAATCCTTTCTGTCATCATTATAAAAAAACTAGGAAACTTTCTTTCCCCACTCTACCTAGATGTTCTTTATTTGTAGTACAGATGCCAAAAACACAAGAAACATTGTTACTTGTTAGATACCAAAGGATCGACGACAAAACTAGTGCCTCAATAATACAAACTATTGGTGCTGTAGCTGAAGTGCGACGAAAAAGTGTTGCTTCTTGTAATGTGAACCACCAATACTATTGCAAGTCCTTCAGCATCACTCAACATTTAACATTACACATATACTCCTTCTATTCTCCCAACAATATCTAGATGCACAAGTATGACCAAACATAGACTAAAGTAATAGCCTACAAACAGTAACATGTTTGTATTGTACTCTAATACGAACTGATTTGAGCTGCAGGAAACAAAATTTAGCTGTCTTTTATAAATACAAACCTATGACGTGTATATCACATTTCCTCTTATGTTGGAATCATGACTAAGTTTTATCCTAATTTCTTATACACTTTTTATAACTTTCACAAATTCTTTGCAGCTTGCTTGGTTCTCTAACCGATACTGATGAATTGCAATATAAAATAGTTCTCATTAAGAGACATATATTCAAACAACTAAGGTACAGAATAAAAACCTTCAAGTGTGCGTTGTGCCGTTTTCCTGATCGCCAGCGTCGAATTTGTCCATCATTCATAACCCTAAATCTCATTTTAAATGATCTGTACATAAAAACAACCACAGCAACCAAGAACCATCAACACTAATCTCTTCACACACAAATGAAGAATAGGGAAACGAATCAAATGAAACAAAGCAGTTTCAAGAAATTACGAGTAAGGTTTCATTTTGTATTTCTTCAACTTAGAAATTTCTGGAGTTCCGGGTTTTCTCTTCCTCTCCTTAGAAGAAAAATGTCGACTCTGATTCAACTACAACAAAACCATTAGAAAAAACAAGTCAGATCAAACCCAAACTACAGAACCTAGTTTATAAAAATATAAAACGATCAAAATTTACTTACTGACAGTGGGTTAGTGATGAAAGATTTACACGCTAAATCCAGGGTTTGAGTTCTTGAAGGAGCATTTAGAACGGACTTAAAAATCGAGTTATTAATAAGGAGCGGAACTGGTTTCTGTAACTGTGGCGATGAATTGAGAAAGGTCTTATTGGCAGATAAAAGATTTTTGGTTGAAGAAGATGCTGTGAATTGACGAATTTTGCCAAACCATCTCTGCATTTTGTTTTTCTCTCTCGAGTAATTTGGGGATTCACAAGGGGAAGCTGAGCTAACACTTCGATATGCGGAGTACAAGTAGGGCAGTCCTGTTAAATGGGTACTCGGGTGCCCGTTTTAGAAAAACTACAACCCATTAGATTGGTTAAAATGAAAAAATGGTCAAACTTTATATAAATCTTGTAGGACAGTGTCTATATAAGGTTGTCTACGGATCATTCCTAAAAAAAAAAAAAAATCTTATTATTGGGGCTTAAAGTTTTTGGAATTTGGGGGTTGACATGCTATGTACCATACTTAGGGAATAAGGGGATCTAAGTTATTTGAAAAAGTCAGATATACCTTTGACCATTATTATACCTAAAATCAAAACTAAATCAAATTTCAAAACCAAAATTAATTCACCTAACCTTTTTTATTCTTCTTCTTCTCAAAATCAAATAAAACTTTGATTACTTTTTTTTTATCAAAATCAAACAAAACTTTGAATTTTATTAAGATTTATTCTCAGTATGAGAAGATCAGGATGATTGATTTGGATTATCATAGACTTATTATGATTCTATTGTATATAAATACATTGAATCAAAAATTAGAGATTGAAGATTAGGCGAATGAATAATCTGTCAAAACACATTTAAATCCTCCAAAATGCTACATATTCAAAAACCCACCATTTATTTTGCCTTTAAATTCGTTTAACAGGTAAGATTGAAGAATTTATGGTTTAAGAAAACTGGTTCTGAGCGAATTACGGCTAGGAGTTTTTTACGACTCAAAGAACTGTGTTGAAACGGTTGAGACTCAAATAACTCCCAACCGTAAAATATCAAACACGGTTGGGACTTTCCCAGCCGTTAATTGTTCTGTATCTGTAGAAAACAAGGAAATTATTTAAAATCGGCTGGGAATTCCCAACCGAAACCGAGGTTCTCAGCCGTTCTACTAGTTGCCCAGTCGGTCGGGTTGTAAATTTTTCCTAGCCATGATGTTCTGTGTCGGTCGGGTTGGATAGTTTTCCCAGCCGTATTGGTATATGTCGGTTGGGTTGGAAAGTGTTCACAGCCGTCGGTCTACAAACGGATGGGTTTACCAACCGTAATTGTATGAATGAATGTTTCTTTGGTCTTATATAATTGTGTCATATTTGGGAACCAAGGAAGGGAAAAAACATACATTTTTCGGTGAAACGAAAAGGAATACATATTTCATATAATAAGTTTTCATTACATTGCAAACATGGGTCTTAATAACAGTGGAAGAAGTCACCGTAGGTACTTTCTTCCACGACATGATAGCAAGCTTGAAGTTCAAACTTCTTTCCATGAACATCCTCATATTCAGCTTCGGCCATCTCCCACTGAAAAACAAATAAAACAATTTCTTTTAAATCGGTTTACATAAAACAAGTTTTGATGAACCAATTATCGACAAACTTACTCTTTGTGCACGTGGAATATTGAGATTGTTTTCCTTTACGGCTTCCATTTCGTCTTTGAAGGCATCCAATTGTGGAAAGATCTGCTCAAATATTTTCTTAATGAGTTTCATCGATCTTCCATTGCGATTTCCGACTGGGAAGTTCTAGGAAAGTTCAGATTTACGGCTTGGATCCACTAAAAAACCAAGCCGTAAATAACTAATACCAGTCAGAAGTTTATATATTTGCTGGCAGTAATGCTCCAACTGCATTGAGTTAATGTGTTGCGTTTTATGAGGAACGACTAGTTTTTGAAAAAACTATCTGTTGGGTCATTTTTTTGCTATAATATGACCCTTCTCCAATCAAAATTTTCAGACAAAACACACTCCCTCTCTATCTCTCTCTCACAATTGTAGCAAAAAAAGGAAGAAACATGGTGACTCCCTACACCATCGAAGAAGATATGGCAATCGTTAGAGCGACGCTCACGGTGAGAAAGCATGACGAAAATCAAGGCATTAACGCGGGTGAAAGTGATGATTCTCAATTAAACCGTATATTTATGGTCTTTGTGGCTATAGATGGTAGTCAAAATGGAAGATCGATGAACCAAATAAATGATAGGTTCAAGGAGATTTACCAAGAAATGGAAGTTTTTAGGTTGCAATTAGCACGGGAGAAGGCGATGAGTCCCGAAATGTATTTTTTCAATAGAGTGAGTATGTGCAAATTTCTTTTACTCGAGTAAGTTTTGAATAAAATACTAACTTTACTTTGATTTTTTTTTAGGTCGCCTGGGCTGTTGGTCGTTACCAAGTTATTCGTCGCAAAGAATTTGAGCATTAGAAATGTTATTGGATCACGAGAGAGTTTATTGAGATTTACAACCAACCTTGATTATTTAAGTGTATTATTCCATGTTTTATGTAATGGTAACATTATTTAGTGGAAAGTGAAAAATTTGATCGAATAGGACTACAAAATTTACAAAATCAACCAAAGTTACGGCTGGGTTTACCGACCGTAAGTATCTGTAAATATGGGAATCTTAATTAACGGCCAGAATATCCTTCCGTAAATTTTTAAATCCCAACCGAAAAACCAGCTTCCAAACCGATATATCAATTACGGTTTGGTAACAATGGAAATCCAGCCGATATGTTTGTTACGGTTAGGTCGTGGTTTGTTATTCAAACCGTAAATATGAATTTTCAGTTTTTATGGTCAAAACGCTTAGGTCGGTCTGCATTAAAACCTGGCCGAAAATACTTGAAAAAACATAAAACAAAATGGTGTTTCATTCATTGAATCGAAAAAGCATACATATTTCATTACATTGATGAGATGGATCATAACAATTAAAACCCTTATTCGTATCGGTCAAAATCATAGGTAGCATTTTCTAAGATGCGATAGCTATCATTTTGTTGAAACTCTTTTCCATGAACTGCCTCATATTGGCGGTGAGCCCTCGACCACTATAAAAACAAATACGATATGTTAGATAATGTAACTAAAAATGATTTCTAATGAAACAACTTATTAAAAAACTTAGTCTTATCGCACTTGGCATTGTGGGATTGGATTCCTTTTGGGCTTTCATTTCCTTTTTGAAATCTCCGCATTCTTCAAAGACTTTCTCGAATCTCTCATTAACGCTTGCCAAAATTCTTTCATTACGATTTCCGTTTAGTGCAACAAAAACTATGAAAACACGGTTCCAAAAAGACAAGGATGTTTGATCTATGTCAATGTCTAGATCTTCATCATGTTATCTGACCGTCGCCCATGCTCTAACAATCGCAAAATCTTCTTCATTGGTGTAGGGAGTCACCATAGTGTTTTTTTCTTATTTTTTTTGGATGAGAAATAGATGAGAATCAATATGAGAGCTTATAACTAGGATTTGGGTGAGCAAGATAGGGTTTAATGACATAACGGTTATGTTTTTTGAAAACTAGTCGTTTAGTTTAAAAATAAAAGTCAAGCAATGCACTAAATGCATTGGATTTAATGACATAACGGTTATGTTTTTTGAAAACTAGTCGTTTAGTTTAAAAATATAAGTCAAGCAATGCATTAAATGCATTGGTTGAGACATTTCAGGCCTATAAACGGCTGGGTATCCTAGCCGTTTATTGAATTTACGGTTGGTTATTGAACCGTAATTGATACATAGAAGACTCTGGTTAACTATTCGGTCAGGAGTTCATACTATCCCAGTCGTTTGTTTGAATTACGGCCAGAAGTTCTTACAAACCTAGCCGTGAATGTACATTACGGCATGAAATCCTTAATCTTCGGACCGTAAAACGTAAATGAAGATTACAGCTGGGACGACAACATTTTCCCAGCCGTAAGCTTTAAATAAACTCAGAAATTTTCTGTTTCAACCGGATTTGAATCAATCAAAATTTCAAATGGGGGTTCATTTGAAATGTTTTCTAGACTAGTTTCAGGATAGGTTTCATCAGCTTTTCTTCAAAGTTTTCAAAAAAGTTCATCAAAATCATCCTTCTTCTTTTTCTAAATCAAAAACAAAAGAACAAAAAAAGTTTTAATTCTCAAGAAATTAATCACTAAATTAGTATAATCCAGTTGCTAATCGTGATTAGTTTACTTAATCATCATAATTATCACTAATCAAATCAAGGATATATTGGGGATTATGCAAAATGGAGGATAAGGGGTTATAAGAACCACTATTTCATGACCCCATTAAGCCCCCAAAAACCCATCTTCCCTACAGCCCCAATAATAGGATTCAAAAAAAATGTTTTTTCTTTTAACTTTTGAGTATTATTGCCCTGGCTAAATTGGGGCCTAGGAACATTATTTTGGGCATGTAGATTTCCATATCCATCTAGTAGAAAAGGTTAAGGGGTGTTTATATTTGATGAATTTACCAATTTACCCTTTATAAAATGTGAATACTACAAATTTACCCTCATTAACTCTTAATAATAAAACCTAAAACTAGAATCAGTTTTTATTTCATTATATAAACCGATTCTTCTTCTATTCTTCTCCCTCTTTTTTCAATTTTTTGAAACCAAAACATCGTCGATCATCGACGATCCGGAAACGATTAATCGGTGTTTTTTTCTTCTATATAATGACGAGACGAGTAAAGCATGCTATTAACCGGAACTATCCTTGTGCGAGTAATCCCGGAATTGTTCAAGCGATTGGAAACAAACCGAAGAAGAAAACGGTTGAGGAAGTTGAACCATCTTTGATCACACAAGAGGAGGAAATGGGTCGAATCAGGTACTTTTCTATCAACCCAAGCCTCTAAACTAGGTTTTAGTAACATGCAGTCGCTCAAAAATTAGAAATTTTGAAATCAAATTTTTCTGGTTTACCAGAATCGGACGATGTTCATGTACTTGTGAACCGATTGTTTTTAGACACGGTTGATGTTCATGTCTACATACCCCGATTGTGATGAATGTCTTTCTGGTTTGAGAAATTTGAACCAGAACAGGACTATGTTAATGTCCACATAGCCCGATTCTTTTACTGCAGGGATAACCTTCTTTTCTGTAACTTTTTTCGTTAGAATCGGATTACATATGTATCCACAAAAACCGATTGCGTAGCCTTTGAATTCTTATATGCTTAGTCAATAGTAGGATTACATGAGCACTTTTAAAAAACCGATTGTTGTTGTAATGCTGGAATCGTATTTTGCATGTGTATCGAGTAAACCGATTCATGTAAGAAAAAATTCCCAACCTTTTTGTTCCTTTATTTTTGTTAGAATCGGATTACATGAGCACTTATACAATCCGATTGTTGTGTGTTATGTCAGGAATCGGGTTTTAAATGTGTATCGAATTGACCGATTGTATACCTTATATAATTACTTTGTTGTTTGTTGCTTATCTTCGTATTCTACAGGCCAAACAAGGACAAGCAACAAAAGCTAGCTGAGTTGAAATATAAGAAGAAACATGACTTCCCATCGAAGGGGCTCGGGGAGTAAATCCAAAGCGATCCGCATCAATGACCCACCACCTCAAGCGGAGCAACCAACACAAGAAGACTCTGATTCCGATACACCTACTGAAGAACGAGCTGGTGATAGAGAAGTTGCTGAAGAAGAAAGTGGTGAGGAGGAAGTTAATGAAGAAGAAAGTGGTGGCAAGGACATCAACGAAGAAGAAAGTGGTGGCAAGGAAGGTGATGGAGAAGAAACCGGTGGCAAGGAAGGTGATGGAGAAGAAAGTGAGGATGAGGATGATGGAGAAGAAAGTGAGGATGAAGGGGATGGAGAAGAAAGTAAGGATGAAGGTGATGGAGAAGAAAGTGGTGGAAAGAAAGGTGATGGAGAACAAGTCCAAGGAGGAGAAGTTCAACAACAAGTCCAAGGAGGAGACGCTTAAGAACAAGGTAAGACAGATGGTAAGAAGAAAGATGTTCCAAATAAGAAGAAAGGTGACCACATGCCCCACCCGCTGAAGATGTTTCCTCGCGGCCCTAAGGATCCCGTTTACGAGTTACCTGGTGATGGAGGACAGATGTTATGGGGGTACAAAGACAGTTGGTCCGCGGTTGTCTGCCATACCATAGTAACTACCTAAACCTTATGCTACGTAACACAAAACTTATTATCTGCGTAGTGTTTTGATTATTGTCCATAAGGTTTGTTTTTTTTTAAAGGATCACAAGGATGTCGTTCGTCTTATGAAGCCAGGAACGTCGGTGAGTATGATGAAGTGTTGGCCACTGGAAGCAATATAATCAACCGTAGGAGAAGTTCGGGAAGTAATCGACCTAGTATATTCTACGGGGTTGATGCCTGCGGTTGAAAATTTGGTTCTTGGTTACGACAAACCTCTTTTTTCTCCTTTGCCGAGAGATATTACGGGGAAACGGATACTTTGCATCTTCCGTTTGGCGAAATTACGACAATTCTAAATGACGCGAAGTTCATTACCGGGCTAAATATAGAAGGTAAAGCCGTGAAGCACGAAAATTACATGCAAGAGCTTAACTGGGACAAGATTTACGTGTTCACCGAGGATGTGTTCCAATGGGATGAGGAGAAGACCAAGTCAGATATGCTAGTAGGCAAGGCAAAGCAGAGGATATTCCATCTCTTGAAGCTGAGGGACAGCTTCTTGGGAACAAAGAAGCTTCGTGTTGAGGGCAAAGTGGTGATCCGTGAACGTATTATCGCCACGGACAATGCATATGTCTTCTACGTCCTGGGAGCTGTTATATTCCCCGATGTTTTTGGTGCCCGTATGAGCGCCAACTTTATTCAGTTGTTGCAACCATTTGACAAGATTCACGAATTGGGGTACTGCCATCTTTGCACACTCGTTGAACGAGTTGAGAAAGGCTTCTAGGGCTCAAAGGAACCAAATCAGAGGGAATATGGATTTGTTGCAGGCATGGATATATTTACACTTCCAAATATTTGCTGAAAGGGCTTTTCTTAACAAGGAATAGGACCGAAGCATTATGGAGACATGTACACCTACAAAAGTAAACCGCAATCCCAAAAATTAGATTATCTGAAGTTTAGACGCAAGTTGGACAATTTGACGGCCAAAGATGCTGTCTTTGACCCCTACAAGAACGATTTGGCCAAAGGAAAGGGAAAGACGGCTGGGTGCACCGAGCAAAAAAATTATTTTGGGCCTTTGTTTCACCCAAAAGGATGTAATGTACAACCCGACGAGAGTCGCAAGACAATGCGTATACATACAAAAAATCCCAAAGGAGCACAAGAAATTTAAAATCAATGAGAAAAAACCAAATAATTTGATAATGATATTGATATTGTTCACCACCCTTTACCATCATGTGAATATTGGGAAGACAGAAGGTACAACGGATATGCTATGGATGGTCGATCTCAAACAGATGATGAGGCAATCCCGGGTTACATGTCGTGGTACCTCAATGTTTCGCATACTCGAGTGATATGAGTAGATGAGAGGCCCCAGATAGAGGACAAAGATAAAGCTCTCGAAAGCTTGGTGCGTATTTTTACTCAAATACGGTTTTGTTAATGGTTTTAGCATTTTTTGTTGAATGTTTGTTGTTTAAAATGGAAACAGAGAAGACGAGTCGGGTACTTGATAACCCAAGCAAAGCTAGAAATCAGGGAAGGGAAAAATGTTAAGGCCAATGAAAAGATGATTGATGAATTGAACAATCTCGAAGATGTAGAAGCGGGTGCAAAGTTTGGGGAGGCGTAGGAGGAGGAGCCAAAGAAAAAGAGGAAGAGAGTCACTGTCACCACAAAAAGGAACTATGAAGGTGTATCGAGCAGCGCCCAACCTCCTAAAAGAGGACGAGGTGGACGTGGTCGTGGACGTGGTCGTGAATGAACGTTTTTAAACTTATGCCTTTAATTATGGACATTTATGGAGTCAAAAATTATGTCTTAAACTTAGTGTCGAATTATGTTTGGTTATATTCTTAGTTTATGAATGATTGAATCTGGTTTCTTTTAAAAATTATTTGTGTCTGTTCAAGACGCGACAAAAGAACCAACTACAACATGTGTGCAAAAAATGCATGACTCTGGAAGTTTTCTGTCACAATCGGTTTACATTTACCTGTATAAAATCTGATTCTGACAATTTACCAGGGGCACAATTTCAGAATCGGGTTTTCATGGTGCACCACATAGGCCGATTCTGTAAATTTTGTTAACTTGGTTTTTTAGTTTACAGAATCGGTTTATTAATATACTTTTAAAGTCTGGTTCTGACAAAAAAAACAAATCCAGAGTTTTATTAACCTCGAGAATCGGTTTATGTGGGCATCCCACGTAATCCTATTCTTGTGAGGAAAAGTGACAATGTTTTTGTATCTTTTTTTTTGACAAGAATCGGATTACATGTGACATATTAAAAACTAATTATTGAGAGGCAAATTTTGACAACCTTTATAATCGGTCTATGTTGGCATCACATGTAATCCGATTCTTGCAAGGAAAAATGGCAGTTCTTCTGTAACTTTTTTTGACAGGAATCGGATTACATGTGACATATAAAAATCCGAATATTGAGAGGCACATTTTATATGATTTTGCAAGGACACAATCGGACTATGTGGACATACATAAACTCCTATTGTTTGAATTGAATTTGAAAAAAATAGTCGTTGAGTCTATATCTGTATAATGACAACCTCTTTGAGGCACTCCCACATCACACACTTAGCCTAGAAAATAGAGTGGGATCCGGAAGTAGACGTGAAATGGGAACCGTATGAAGATTTGTGTCTCGTTAAATCGTTTGCTAATACGTTCAATGAACTTCCGAATGAAATCTATTCAATGTTTTGGAAGAGAGTTAAAGAGTTCTTCTACGGGCGTACCGGGAATCCCAATAACCGCAAATGGAGAGACTTGAAATTTCGATTCAACTGCATAAAAAGTGCAATGCGAGAGTATGTTAAAGTTAGAAATATGGTGTACCAACATCATCCACAAGCTCCTCTTAGGGAAAAAGTGAGTAATCCGATAATATTTATACTTAAGTCATCGTTAAAAGTTCACATACTAACATTTAAGAATTCACCGATTTCAGCTGGAACGTTTCAATGGGCTATGGAGAATTTGTAATGGGGAAACCAAGTTCATTCACCACAAAGAATATACGACGTTGTACCGACGTGCTCGGAGGTTCATTGACGAACATTTGATGTGTCAAATTCTAGAATTCCCATAATGACTTCTATATATGTAACGCGCTAATTTCCTAAACTATGTAATGAATATTTTGTTTCTGAAAGTAAGGTACAACCGGATTATGTAGACATCAGTAAACACCGATTGTGACAATCGGTTTATGTGGGTATTTAAAAAACCCCGATTCTGGGTTTACTACGTTATTTGGAAAACTCAACCCAGAATCGATTTACAACTGCACTAACATCAACCGATTCTGGTTCGAGTTTCTTTAAAAAAAAAATCAAAATTTTTTCAAGTTTTGATGATGAATTAATTGTAGTTGATTCATGGGTTAACCTTATCAAACATCATTTAATCGCCCAAATTAGCACTAATTAATCAGGGGTAATTTTGCCATTCAGTAAAATAGTTGGATAAGGGGTTGTATTTTTTACTTCTAAATACTCTTTTTTGTCTTGTAGTCGTAGGCCCAAAATAATGTTCCTAGGCCCCAATTTAGCCAGGATTGCTTTAACGTCGTTTTTTCTATCACTTATTAACAAGGGTTATGAGATAAGTGTACTGCCAAATCTAATGAGAGACCAGGTGAAAGGGTATTTTTCTGACTGTGAGTGACCTATTTTAACATACAAAACGGCTAATGTTCAGCCGCTTAGAGAAAAATTAGGATTTGGCTAGCATTTTTTTCTTATTATTTTAATAATAAAATCTATGGACCCACGTTAGAGAGTTTTAAACATATTAAGAAACTGAAGATATGTTTGAGAGGCAGATGATCAGCCGCTCAAACAGTTTTTTTCTTCCAAGCGGCTGATCTTCGGCCTCTAAGTCTCCACATTCACTCACTTTTTCAGCGTGTGAATGATTTTTGTGATTAAATGGGTTTTGTCATCCTATAATAGTACTTGATATGGTCTCCTTTTTGTTGTATCAAATTGCTTCACTTTGGATGAGTGTTCTCATTCCCTTGCTCTGACGGGGTACGTGTTTATTAGGAAGAGTATCAAAACCAATACAAACTGGTACCCCATTAGCAACCATGCATTTCTCTGTATCATAGTATTTAAGTTTAGTATTTTTTATGAGCGGTAACTAATGTAACCCACAACTTAAAGTTGCGATATTTGTGAAAATGCGGGGGTCTAACAACCACGCCCAATATTTCGCTTAGAAATCTGTATGGACAAACTCCAATATACTTTCAAGAGAATCAACTAGACAGTCAGACTCAATCTTAAGAAAAGTATATCCAAGAGTTGTATCTTTATTTCTCAATTCAATCTGCAATCAAACAAATAGGAATTTGCGAACCCGATTGAATATAAGAAATAACTTGGACGGTATCAAAAACCAATATCCAAGTGTCAATCAATTTAATCAACAACCATAGGTTGGATTCACAATTGATTGAACTTACGCACAACCTGTGATATTTCAGTTATACAGAAAATATAATGCGGAAAAGAAATAACACAGACACCAGAAATTTTGTTAACGAGGAAACTGCAAATGCAGAAAAACCTCGGGACCTAGTCCAGATTTGAGCACCACACTGTATTAAGCCGCTACAGATACTAGCCTACTCCAAGTTAACTTCGGAATGGAATGTAGTTCAGCTGTAACCAATCTCACACTGATCAAGGCACACTCGCGTTCCTTACGCCTTTAGAAACACGCCGGATTCTGCGCACTTGATTCCTTTAGCTGATCTCACCCACAACTAAGAGTTGCTACGACCCAAAGTCGAAGACTTGATAAACCAATCTGTCTCACACATAAAAGTCTATTGAATAGATAAATCTGTCTCCCATAGATATACCTATGAGTTTTGTTTCGTCTTTTGATAAATCAAGGTGAACAGGAACCAATTGATATACCAGACTTATATTCCCGAAGAACATCCTAGAAATATCAATCACCTCACAATAATCTTAATTGTATGGTGGCGAAACAAGATATTGTGGAATCACAAACGATGAGACGAAGATGTTTGTGACTACTTTTTATCTTACTTATCGGAGATTAAATCTCGAGCAAATCTTAGAGAAGATAGCACTCAATCACGATAGAAAACAACAAGATCAGAACGCGCAACTACAGAGAAAATAGTTGGGTTTGGCTTCACAATCCAAATAAAGTCTTTAAGTCGTTAACCTACAGGGTTTTGGAAAAACCTAAGGTTAAAGGAGAATCGACTCTAGTCGCAACTAGTATCACACAAGAGGTGTGGGGATTAGGTTACCAAGTTGCTAGATTTACCCCTTATATAGTCTTAAAATTAGGGTTTGCAATCAATGTTACCTTGGTAACAAAGCATTTAATATTCACCGTTTGATGAAAACCTGATTAGACTCAAGCTAATATCTTTCAAATGTTAGATCGAACTTAGATTTTTACACACAAATGAAAAGAGACTTCATTTAGATATGAGTAACCATACCAAAACGTGTATACCTTTGTTGGCTCAACAATAGTTAACCGAAGTTATCCATATGAACACTTGCATATCAACCTGTAGATGGGGGAGAACGATTTGCTGGTTTTTAGGGAATTGAAGAGAGGGACGTGTTGTCGAGACTCCTCAACCGAGCTAACTACTTAACCTCAAACAGATGCACTGCACGGGAGTGCTTTAAGTTCGAGAGATCAATCTGTGGGACTCCGGCCTAAACCAAGTCAATGGTCGTTCCATGGTCAATTCTGTCACAAAGAGGGAGATGGGTTGATCTGTAGGAGGGAAGCTGAGAATTGTGTGGGATTAATGATGATTAAGGATTGTGGATGTGTCGTAGGTTTCTGCAAATGATGAATAAGTTCGAATGATTGAGAAAGTGTTGTTCACACGATGATTCTTGGTTAGACGATGGATTGTCTGTTCAATATCTCGTGGATTTTATGTGTTTTCTTCAATCATGGATTCAGAGACTTATTTATATTGTCAGAATAGTGAACACATTGATCCCAATATGTGTGACGGTTTCTGGAGTGAAAGAGTGGAAAAGTGGGAGATCGTGGTAAAGTTAGTTCCATGTCGTGTGGAGACTTGACTGATCGTGCACCCACTACTTTGATAACTCCTTCAACCATTTGCACGACTTACTCACATTTGTCGTCGTGGATGAACACACGTGCCATAAGCCGCCAGACCAAAACCCTAATTGATATCCCCCCATGTGACGTGATTGATGTCTCACGAACGTGGAGTCTGCAAGGCAGACGTGTATTAGGCCAGTTGTTGACTTTTAGACGGTGAGTCTAAGTTTTGTTGAGTTGAGCATGAGTGGAGAATGCTCGGTGATTCATGGATTGAACATGTCGTATAGTTCTTCTGTTGATATTGCTCTTCTGAACAAATATTGTAAATTCGAGGAATTGTTGGATATTGAGTTGAATCAATATTGGCGGAATATTGATAGTTAGGTCAATATTCGAGTTGCTCAATTCAACGAATTACTGAATATTGATAGTTGGATCAATATTCGAGCAACTGAGCAAGTATTGCTCAATTCAATGAATTACTGAATATTGATAGTTGGATCAATATTCGAGCAAATGAGCAAGTATTGCTCATTTCGATAAATTATTGGTAACGTGACCCAATAAAATATTAATTAAAATATTAGTATCCTACCAAATATTATATAATTAATCTATATGTTGATTTCTGGGTCAACATAAATTCATTAGTGTTTTGAAAATCATGATTTGCAGAGCATTTGTTCGAAACCTTAATTTTTGATCAATTGTTCGCCAATTGATGAATTACTGAAAATAGGTCATTGAATGAAGGAGAGACCGACCACATGGGATGATGGAAGACCATGTGGTTCCCAAGTGCTCGTGTGAGCATGCACCAAAGTCCTTTGTTGACTAGTTGGTGAAAGGATGATTAAATGCTGGTTTAATCATTTATTAGAATAGTGCTCGTCTGAGCATTAGGTGATGAAACCTAATTATGGAGAAGTGAGGGACCGGCCAAGGGAGCATGAAACCGGCCCTTGGTGATCATGGGACCAGCTGATGGTTGTTTGAGCAAGTTCCAAGTTGATTGGAAAAAGTTTGAACCCAATATGAGCAATTGAGCAAATCAGGTCAAAATCATAAGAATGTGTGGGACCGGATCCTTGCAATCCTTGTGGTCGGCCTTGGTCGGTCAAGGAATCATGCCCGTATCACCATGATGTGCATGTATCAGTCCTGAGAGTTTTAGTATTTTCTGATGTGCGTTTGAGCAATATTTTGGATTTTCAGAAGAGTTTGATCTTTGACTGAAATTCTTGATTTTGCTCGAATGAGCAAGTAGAACTTTGCTCGTTTGATCAATATTTTGAGAATATTAAAATAATAATATTTTAACATATTTTCGTGAATAGCCTAGTCGGTCGTGCAACCGTTTGACTTTTTGGCTTTTTCATGGTTTGAGCAATATGTGAGAAAATATGAAGAAACAATGATTTTTGCTCAAACGGAGGAGTTTGATGAGGGAAATAATAATTATGAAAACAAGGATTGTAAGGTGTGGGACCAGCCACGACTAGGGCATGGCCGTACGGCTAGTAGTCCGGTCTCGCGGCACCTTTCCCTATTTTATTATTTTTCATGAAACCGTGAAAATATGGAGAAACCGTGAGTTTTGCTAAAACAAGGAAAGTTGCTCGAATGAGGGACTTTTCATGAGTTCATGAAAATAAGAAAATAAGAAAAATAAAGGGAATAGGCGTGGGGGACCGGCCACGGCGGCATGACCGGACGGCCGGTGGGCCCGGTCCCCTATGCACCTCTTTATTATTTTTTAATATTATTTTCTCTCTCCTATTTTGTGTAGGATTCCTCGTTTGTCCATATTTCTGAATGCTCGTTCGTGCATTTGGGTGCTCGTTCGTGCATCATTGTTGAGTACACTTGCACCATTTTATTGGGCCTTACTCAGTGATAGTCCGGATGCCCGATTGTTGAGTAATTATTACTTATTCATGAAATTCGGTGGAGAACTATTCCTGAAGCAGAGTAATAATCATGAATTGTGCATCTATTACTAATCCATGAATCTAGCCGGGGAATTCAGGAAACGGAGTAATGAGATAAATTGGTTATCTATTACTAATTCATGGAGTCAGCCGGGGATTCATGGAACGGAGTAATGAGATATAATAGATTATTTTCTTGGAATTCAGTGGCGAATGTCACGTTAGAATTAAACTATTGTAGAATCGAGATATGAGATAGTTGAAGCATCATACTCGTTCTGAAAGGTGCATAGTCAGGGAACAACGTGCAGCGTTGTTGACGTCCTGAAGGCGTTTAGCCCCCTCAACAAACAATTATGTAGGAGAGCCGCTTGAATCTATACACAGTCTCTCTACATAGTTAGGGAACAACGAGTGTCGTCGACGTCCTGAAGGCGTTAAGCCCTCTCAACAAACAATTATGTAGGAGGACCGCCCAATCGTTCTTCTATATAGAGGTGAGTCTCTCTATGTAGTCAGGGAACAACGAGTATCACCGACGTCCTGAAGGCATTAAGCCCTCTCAACAAACAATTATGTAGGAGGACCGCCCAATCATGTTATTCTACATAGAGGTCATGATGAAATGCATAGCATCGAACGCTCAGCTAGCGGGAGGCCTTTCGAGAATCATATTCATCATGGCTCTGAGAGGAACTCGATCAGAGATCGTGAAACGGTTCACGGATCGCAAAACACGAATCGCCACATGCGTTCCTGAAGCCGAGTCAGAAACATGCAGTATCATGATTTTACGATTTTAGCCCTTGCCGAAAATCCACCATTAATATTAAGTCCCCTGCTTAGTTAGGGACAATCATGTTCCGCAGTAAGCATTAGATGGTGATTTTCCAGTTAAACGAGATAAGCAGTCGGACTTAGTCGTACAAAAGTATTTTTATAATCCCCGATTTGCTCCAATGATATCATGTACGATCAAACCATAGGTAAGGACCCCGACGTGTGATATAGCATCGGCCCGTGGTTACGGAGAGACGAAGCACTGCTGATTTGGACGGTCAGACGTTCGGTTTTGGTCGGTTTAGCATTTGCGGGCCCAGGCCCAAAAGAAGAAATCTTTGTTTTAGGAATAGGCGTTCGTTCGTTAGTTTAAGAAACAAACAATGATCCTTAACATAAGAGAGATTTTTTTTTTTAAATCTGTGAGATTTCACAAAATGGAATAAACTCTCGTTTCAAAGGTGGATGCTCGTATGAGAGAGAAAAGTTTTTTTTTAATAGACGTGCGTCTGTTAGTAGTCCATGAGCTTTCATGAAATTTTTTATATTCGATATGTGAGCTTTCATAAATTTTTGAAAATATACTCACTTCAAAGATGGATGCTCACGCGAGGGAGCCAAATATATATATATATATATATATATATATATATATATATATATATATATATATATGTTTTTATACATGGGTTTCACGTTAAAATATTTTTTTTCTAAAATCAATGTTTTGATTTTGAACAATTGTTGAAAGTAGACGGTTATACATGGTGAAATATGTCTGTATGCGAGTTTTCACAATCGTAGAATGGATGTCTGTCCAATTTTTGAAAAACCAGTGGATGTTAAAATTCACGTGGGTTGTTCACGGATTTATGAAAATCAAGTCATGATATTGAATAATGAATTTTACTCGTCTTTGCAGGTTTGAGGGAACGAGCAAGTTTTCGAAGCTCTGACGTTATAATCACTACAGCCAGTGAAATTGTAAATAGGTAAGAGTTGGATTGTTACCATTTTTGTAGACGCTGTTGTGAGCATCTTTATTCCATGATTCATTGTTTTGTCGAATCCTGCGCTTTGTATGAACGATGTGTTGAAGTAGAAATGTTATGTATCTGTCACAACCACTTTGCAAGAATGACCGACTCCCATGATGACACTTGCAAAGATGATGTTTCCAGAGATGACATCTCTACAGATGCAACTTCAAGAAATGGTATTTCTGGGACCTCTGAGTGATGGTGAGAGATCCTTCATACTGAGTTGCACTCCTGGTTACTTAGTATGAGTAATACATGGAGAGTTCTTCGTGGAAGAACCTCCTACTGTTGAGATGGTCTCCGCTCGTCCGACATTGAAATATCCATAGGACGGTCATGCTGTGAGACCTCGGATCGATGTGGATTACTCAGAAATATCAGTAAGTCTTCGGGACGAAGAATCCAAAAGTAAGGATTATACAATGATACCGAACACTGTAAAAGTCCCCGGCTGTTTCTTTGGTGAGTTGTTACTGTTCCGTTTACCATGACTTATTTTTTCCGTGCAATTAGGATCATGAAACCAATGTTTGTTAATTCGTCTCAGAACTTTGCCCCATCGATCCTTGACGGTCTTCAATTCACTGCTGCTGAACAAACAGTCTCTGAATCGAGTGTTGAAGAAGAAGTTGATGTAAGTGTTAGAGCACTGCTCGGTCTAACTCGCATGCGTTGCTATATCAAGCATGTTTGTCAATATTAGTGATCAAAACTATATGTCTTGATTTCTAATTTACTTATGACTAAGTCTCGGTCTAGGATAGTTAAGTGCATTTGAGCTCCAGACTCCATGGTGATCATCTTACGAAAACGAAGAACTACTCGAGGAATAAGTGGAACTTCATCCGACAAAAAGGTATGTGGAGACTTGAACTTATCCGTCACTCAAAAGTCTATTTTATCTCCTACTCTTGCGACAAAGTCGTATAAGTATGATAGTTTTCATACATACACATTTGCTATTTCGAGCCGAGTTTACTCGCGTATCTTTTTCTCGAAATATGTGTTGGTGAGATTTTACTTTAACCATTTTCATCTTTACCCGTGACGCAAGTCATGAAGACGTCTCAATCTTGAAAATAACTTTGATGACGATAGTCGTGAATAACGATTGTTATAACATTATAGAAGAATGTTTCAATGATTGAAATGTAGAGTTGAGATTGCAAACTATGGATATAAGCATATATAGTGTGTTCACACATTAGTGTATAAATCCATGTGCCGAAAACCAAGTGTGTGCATATGTGTGCATGCGGTATTGGTGAAGGAGACAGGTTGAGTACGCGTACCCGTACGCGTACCTGTGGAAGTTTTCGTACCGAAAATTTCTGCTGAGTTTGTAAGTTTGCAAACCAGTAAACCAGTCACCTTAGGTAAGCATACCCGTATGCGTACCCACGGAAGTTTTCGAACCAAAAATTTCTGCTGAGTTTGTAAACTCAAATCCGGTAGCTAAGGTATGCGTACTCGTACGCGTACCCAAGCTGGTGATTTCTCAAATCGGTTGTTCATGAACTTAAAACAATAAATTATAAGGAATGCAATATTTGCAAACCGTGGCTATATTGTTCATGAATTGATTCAAGTGAATCTAACCGAATTTGTTTCAATTGTGTCTATGAATAAAGACCTAAGCAATTGAACAACTCTTGAACTAGTTCTTATGAGTCATTTGAACTAGTTATGAGAAAGATGAATACGGTTCATATGAAAGTGCTCATATGGCTAACCATTGGTTAACTATTTGTGAACCAACTAAGTGTACACGTTTAGGTACGGTTACTCAAACCTAAATGAATGCATTTCATTTGTGTGTGAAAAGCTAAGTTTCGATCTAACGGTTGAAAGAAGACAACTAGCAAGGTAACTTAGATTGCAAACCCTGATTTGAAAACTATATAAAGGAGACAACTAGCAACTGGAAAAACTAATCCCCACACCTCCTGTGTGATACTAGTTGGTTTTGCTAGAGTCGATTCTCCTTTAACCTTAGGTTTCTTCTCGAGACCCTGTAGGTTAACGGCTGAAAGACTTCATTAGGATTGTGAAGCCAGACGAAACTACTTTCTTGTAGTTGAGCGATCTGATCTTGCCATTTTCTATCGTACGAGTTCAATTTAATAATTGACTTGAGATTATATCTCCGATAGGGCAAGATAAAAAGAAATCACAAACATTTTCGTCTCATCGTTTGTGATTCCACAATATCTAGTTTCGCTACCATACGATTTAGATTGTTGTGAGGTGATTGATAATACTAGGCTGTTCTTCGGGAATATAAGTCTGGGTTATCAATTAGTTCCTGTTCACCTTGATTTATCAAAAGACGGAACAAAACTCATAGGTTTATCTGTGGGAGACAGATCTATCTACCACCGTAGACTTTTCTGTGTGATACATATTTGTTTATTGAAGTCTTTGAGGGTCGTAGCAACTCTTAGTTGTGGGTGAGATCAGCTAAGGGAATCAAGTGCGTAGTATCCTGCTGGGATCATAGACGTAAGGAGCACAACTGTACCTTGAATCATTGTGAGATTGATTAGGGTTCAACTACAGTCCAGATCGAAGTTAGTTTGTAGTAGGCTAGTGTCTGTAGCGGCCTAATACAATGTGGTGTTCAATCTGTACTAGGTCCTAGGGTTTTTCTGCATTTGCGGTTTCCTCGTTAACAAAACTTCTAGTGTTTGTGTTATTTCTATTCCGCATTATATTTTGTTATATAATTGAAATATCACAGGTTGTGCGTTGAGATCAATCAATTAGAATATCCAACCTTTGGTTGTTGATTTACATTGATTGACACTTGGATATTGGTCTTGGGTACCATCCAAGTTTATCTCTCTAGTATTTGATAAGACTCGCAGATTTCCATTTATTTGAGTAAAGATCAAATCGAGAGATAGAGATATTAACTCCTTGATATACTTTTTATTAAGATTGAGTCTGACTGTATATTTAATTCTCTTAAAAGTATATTAGAGTTATTCCATACAGATTGCTAATCGAAATATTGGGTGAGGTTGTTGTACCCCCGCTTTTTCAGTAAGTACCTCTTCGTATAATCGTTCATAGCACTCGTTGAATGAAATATTAATAATTGTTGCTGATGTATCCAGGGGTAGATTTCGTGGATGAAAAAAGTATTGACAATGCTCATTCTTCCTTAGAAAATGGTGAGGCGGAAAATTCTCAAAACCCAGGACCGAATGAAGAAAATAATGCTACTAATGGTGATTCCGGCAATATTGATCCTCCAAATGCTTAGAGACCCCTCAAGTAAGTAATCCCCTGGAATTTCTTCATAGAAGTATGAAATTTATGATTTGGGGATGAATAAATGAGAACCCACATGAACGAATGAGAAATTTTGCCGAAATACGTCACCAGAAAAATCCAGACTTCAGTCTTTCAGTAAAAACGCTGTAGAATCTTCATCCAATGTCGGATTTTCGCGATCTACCCATGTTTTTTTCATGCCCAGGAAATTTCCAAGCTTTAACGAAGAATCTTTTTGAGTTTTGAGCATGTTTGCCGAAATAGGCGAAACAGTAAACTTCCAAGAGACTTCCAGAAAATTTTCAGCTGGCATGTAGCCCAATCGTTTGGCCACATCTTTTTGCTAGTTTATCCAATTGCTGTGAATTTTGGATATGTTGTAGAGGATATCCATACGAAGATAATGGTATACGACCCATCCCTAGATTCTTCACTAATTTCTCCCATCTCGATGCTTTGTGCAGGATAGTGTAAAATTGTCTCAGACGAGCTGGTTGTAAAACGCCCCTGTTGTGTCTTTAGACCATTTGCTTGTGTCTTGGACGTTTGATGAAGGATTTAAATGCCTTTGATCGATTTGAAATCTGAACTCCATGGTTGATACATGAGCCTGGTGCCTGCAGTACCATTTTTTGTTTCTGTCAGTAGTAGAAACATTACTTCTGAAACCTTGGTCACGGGACCATAACCGAGGTTGCTCTCAAGAGGGGATGATGTAATGACCATGGTTGCATGTCCTGATTGTAGCATTCGTTTTATGATGAATGATTAGCACATGAGAGTCCGGTATCACGGGTCTTGGACTGTGAAACTGATCACCATGATCAGTGGACCGTCAGTCCCCAGTATTTTGTTAAATCTCTCCTTTTCATTTCCCTTCTTCTGGCAAGACCTAGATAAATGACCCAGGAAGAAAAATTGATGTAAAGACCTATGTGGTCGAAGTTGGAGGTACCTTGATGAAGGATTTTGTGGAAATACCTGGTGGACACCGATCGACTGTGGAAGTTATGAATCCCATCTAAAAATTGCTGCTTGCATGTTGTATGCTCTGGAAGTTGTAGGAACCTCATACGACGTCGGAATTCGATGCTTGACCCCAATTTTTGAAGCTAAGAGATTGAGTTATCTCATGAGAAAAGAATCACTCAATTTGGAGTTATAGAGGTCAGCCAACGAAGTGTGTACATTTGTAATTTGTAATCTTGTACAAGACTTTCAGATTTCATAGACTTGACAGTAAAGGACATATCTTTCAGCTCGTATGTCCGATTGATGCACCCTTTTGGTATGTTGTATAAGAGAATAGAAGAACATCTTTTGTTGAGGAAGCATTGTCCCATTCCTCACCCATTGGTACGTTTTGTAAACCCATGGCATGAAGTAAGTTGTATTTCATTTGCAGAGGTGATGAGAACATCTTGTAAAAGACTTTGGCTTGTGACCGTCCATCGTGCAAGCTTTGGGAAGACTTTCATGTGAGCATGTTATCATGTCTACACATCTTGATATGAATCATTAGTTCTTGGAGAAGTCCGCTCCATGTGTAACACTTCAGAGAATGGTTAGTTGATGACGCCCTGTCATGAGGATGTTGCTCCCGAGACCCTTGTTGATGTTGAGACCATGGATGGAGTTGGTCCATGATTAATGACATAGCCTTTGCTCCTCCATCCAGTGAGCCTTTCACATTCACGAACTAGTTGGTGGGTTGAGCATACCTAAGATGAGTGTGTACTGGGAGTTCAACCCGAATTCTCCTGAACAGTGTGACTTTACTACGAACTGGCTCCGTTAGTAAGTCGACGTTGTTGAGGTAGATAGCAACAACAGTCTTCATTTTGGATGTGATTGGTGAAGAGATGAAGTTTCTCAGTTGTGCAGGGGCTTGTGATGTAGATAGGTCTCGTTGATAAAGTCTCATGAAACCACATAGGTTGCAATAACTTGTTATGGGGGTAACATTTATTGAAATAGATTTGAATTGATTTCTCCAATAAGATTAAGTCCCCAGTGTATGTTGAGGAGTTTGTGCCATCCATGGATGAATGATGTTGCATCTGCTTCAAAAGTCTTATCATGGGATAATAAAGACTTATCGATTGTAGTTTAGTTATACTTTGATTGTGTTGGTGTTGAATCAGTGTGTCATCGTCGAGATATTTGTGCTGAAGCTAGATGCGCCATTATAGAAGGTGTACTCTTTGGTTGGGAGTACAATTTGAAGGATTCTTAGATGCTTGAGTGTTGAAGCGTCATATCCCTTAAGCATCGAATGTCTTATCTTTGATTGTCTCGACCCTGAGTATCTTCTGTTGATTCAGCATTCCTTTCATTGCAAGTAGTGGGATTCAACACTTGTGCAGACATCAGAGCTTTCTAATTTTGTGGCACACATAGACACTCCTGCAAGGCTATGGAGAAACACCCAAAGTATTCTTTCCCATGCTTGGACATCATCTTAGTAATGAATGTCTCGGTGCTCGATTCGGAGAAATGTCAGATTCAACCACTTGGTAAAATACTAATGCGGTGAAGTTACCATTCATAATGTATTGTTGCTAGCATAATTGAGTCCCCATGCTAGGATAGCATGTGAGAAAATAAATGACATAGACATGGAAGGAATGAGACTTGCCTGAGTGCAAAGCCTCTTGATAAATGTCTATGCATCTTTTGCAGGTTCTTTCTTCAATCTCGTCAAATTTCGAAATTCCTCCAAGTGCTCTGATGATGGAATGTCAGTAAAATCTTCTGGATCAGAATTTTCTTCGTTGGAGAGATGTGCAACCAAAGGCGCTTTGTCAGTACTCGTCTTTTTAGCGTGGATCCACGCTCGTCTGAAGAATATGTTACATCCTGGATCATCCTGATTATGTGAAACTTTGTTTCTGTCCAGGTTGAATTTATGTTCACTTTGAGAGTGATGTAGCCATAAATATTCCCGAGCAATCATTCAAGGTCTCTGATTGAAATGGGATCACGACTAGCTTCTTGTCGAGTGACGCCTGCGCTCTGAAGGTTTTCAGTGGAATGACGTTGATGGCGGTGTCAGCATCGATCAAAATTCTTCCGAATTCATTTCCTTTGAGATGGACTGTGGTAAGTAGTCCCCAGTCGTGCATCTCCTTGTCTGTGGATGAAGGTTCGAGGAGTATTTCCGGGATGGAAAGACGTATGACACAATGTAATTCAGTGTTGTGAACATGTCTTTCCTTTGTGCCTTAGAGCAATTTCGCATGCTCGATCAACGATTGAACTGCTTATTTGAATGATTGTTCAGAGAGTAAAGGTTCTGATTGGAAGTGGATTCTTGTGTACTCCTTCAGTCCTCAGTTGAAACTATTTTGGATCAACCTTCTCTTTGAAGATGTGCTTCAAAATATTATAGTTACTTGTTGGATGATTGATGAATCTATGAAGGCGACAGTTCCTGGGTTTCTTCTTCAGTCGGCTCTCCCCTATGATTGGCAATTTGATTGCACCATCTTGAATCCAGACTTCCAGTTTCTCGATCACTTCTTCGAAGAGGGAAGTTTGAGTCTGTCTGATCATTTCCCCATTTATTGATGTTGGGTTGAGGTGTGTGCATTTCATGAGTGGTTATCATTTCTTTGCGCCTTCAAAGGAGCCTGAGATGTTGGAGAAGCGCCCTGATGTTGTGTCTCGGCTTTCCTTTCATTCCTTTCAGCAACAACGTTTGTTGAAGGTGGGAGATTGTACTGCTTGTTGATCAAGGGACTGGCACTCCCTCGATTTTTGTAGCTCTTGTTCTTTCCAGTAAGGCCGGAGCAGTAGTTGCTGATCGCTTGGATGCTTCATGAAGCTCTGAGAAAGTCTGGAACCGGAGATTTTCCAGCAAGGCTCTGTAGACCGGGATCATTCTGTTGATGCACAAGTCCACCAGTTGTTGTTCATTGACATTCGGGTCATGACAATCCAAAGCTTGGACTCTGAACCTCTTCACATAATCGTTTGGATGTTCATCGCTCTTCTGAGACATTCTTCCTAAGTCAGAGAGAGTAATCTGCTCTGAGACGAAGAAGTATTTCTGGTAGAAAGCATTAACTATTTCTCCCCAGCCAGTGATGCTCTCAGGTGCAATGTTGTTGTACCGGGTGTATGCTCGGCCTGTCAGAGATTTCGAGAATGCCTTCAGGCGGACGACATGATTGTGTTCGTGCTCTCCTAGTGCCTCCAGGAATCGAGAGACGTGTTCTCGAGCATTCCCTGTTTCGTTATATAGTGTGAACGTTGGGTAAGTGTATCCTTTCGGGAGAGGAATTATTTGTGTAGCAGCAGGATATGGAGGTTGATGACGGTGAACAGATGATGTTTTGTCTTTTCCTCGATCCTCCACGAAGCGTTCCAGGTATTCACGGGTGATGAATCCTGCAGGTTCCTTTTTTGGTGGGTTATTTGAAGCCTTGTGCACTTCATCATCATCAGCTACATGGATCAGAGTGACTTCAGGATCAGCAACCAGAGATGTTTCTTTGGCTTTTCCCTTCTTCTGAGTTTTCTCTGACATCTTGTCAGTGAGAGTCTTGAGATAATTGCATAACTCCTTCTGAGCTTCAGCCGTATCAGAATGATTTTTGGAGAGAACTTCCTAAACGTTCATGAGATCAGATATGGTGGGTGGATTTTCTCTGACTTCCTAGAGATGTCGAACGAAGAGAGGATAATTTACAATGTTGGTTTGCAGAGGAATGATAGACACATTTTTGTGTCTAATTTGTCCTCAATGTATGTATTGTTGGAACTCTATTTTTGTTCTAATATTTTGTGTTTTATGTATTTTTAGGAAATAAACATTTTTGGAAAATTCGGCTCGAAAAGTTGATTTTGGCACCCGGAGGACAAGTGTTATTCGGACTCTCGCTTTTGGATAAGGGGTAACCTAATTACTAAGGGGCACCCCCAAGACAGCTGCTATTTGCACCCCTACTCTGGATAGGGGGACACCAGTTTCTTCCCCATTTGAAACGATTTTGGCGGGAAATTTCTAAACAGTTCTGGCAGAATTTCGATCGTCAAAATGAAGGAGTTATGGGTCGATTCAATGGCTGGAATTTGGTATAGAGATGTGATATAGGTTAAGGAACATAGTATGGGTGACATGATCGATCAAATTTGGCTGGAATTTTCGGTATGATTCACACAACCAAAACAGAGCACGTGGACTGTAACACGAGCAAAATTGAAGTTCTTGTGTGCATGGGGGAGTTCTGCTGGCGTTGGAAGAGTGTTGAGGCGTGAATAAGTCGAATTGGAGCGTGCTGGACCAGAGAAAACGCGTGAAAAGCTAAAACAGGAAAGAAAATATCCGAAAATATTTTCTTTCACTGCCGAGGATTTGTGGAGTTATGGAGGAGATTCGATGCATGCTTCGGATTTAAATAGAGTCCTTGGAGGTCAGAGAAAGGTTGTCGAGAGTCTGGGGGGCTGAGGAGAGCCAGAGAAGAAGAAATTCGAGTTTTCCCAAACTCGGTTTCTGCTGCTGCTGCTGCTGATGAACATGAAGAACACGAAGAACGGACCTGCAACAGCAGTCGTTTTTCTATAGTGATAACGACTCACACATGTGGGTCTTACATCAGGCAGTCTTATTTTCCACAGCGTTTGCGACACAGCGCAGCAGTCTTATTTTGTCACTGAGGGTCGTAGGTCTCTGGTTTTATTGTATTTCTCATATTCTCATCATTTGTAAACCATTTTTGAGCCATAATAAATTATTTTGAGAGCATTTTTACTATGATGAGATAAATCCCTCGTAACCAAGGCAATGGAGGAAGCTATTCACGCAACATAAATGGGTAACTATTTCATTTAATTATATAATTCACCTAATCCCTGCTTTTGCAGAGTTTTAAATTATTTGAATGATTGTCTTAATTATTTGTTATTCAGTTTGATAGGTTATGCTTGGTTTAATCTCTTGATAATCTATGCTTAAGGTTTACAAATAATGTTTGAGAATCTGTATGATTGATAGTGAATTAAAGATAAAAGAGGACTTAAGAATTGAATAGATTTTTGAAATATTTATCATTCAATTTTGCATAATAGTGGAATCTAGTGTCTTGGTTACCTCTCGCCCACTTTGTTAATATTTTTGTATATAATTTTATCAAATCTTTAAATTTAATCTTCACAAGTCCGAGAGTTTGAACCTTCACTACTACAACCACGAAAAATCATATAATCAAGGAATGGTATCGCCAGTGCCGTTGTTGGAAACATGAGTGGTTTCTGGAGCACCACCATTGTTGCTAGTGCTAGCGTTGTTTGTGTTAGGATTTGTAATTGAACCTGACCTAAGATCAACCATTTTGTGAAAGTTGAGATTGCAACCGAGAGATTAATCTCCCACAGTGGTCGCCAATCTGTAGATGGGGAAAAACGATTTGCTGGTTTTTAGGGAATTGAAGAGACGGACGTGTTGTCGAGACTCCTCAACTGAGCAAACTGCTTAACCTCAAACAGATGCACTGCACGGGAGTGCTTTAAGTTCGAGAGATCAATCTGTAGGACTCCGGCCTAAACCAAGTCAATGGTCGTTCCAGAATCAATTCGGTCACAAAGAGGGAGAGTTGATCTGTAGGAGGGAAGCTGAGAATTGTGTGGGATCAATGATGATCAAGGATTATGGATGTGTCGTAGGTTCTTGTAAATGATGAATAAGTTCGAATGATTGAGAGAGTGTTGTTCACACGATGATTCTTGGGTAGACGATGGATTGTCTGTTCAATATCTCGTGGATTTTCTGTGTCTTCTTCAATCATGGATTCAAAGACTTATTTATATTGTCAGAATAGTGAACACACTGGTCCCAGTAAGTGTGACGGTTTCTGGAGTGAAAGAGTGGGAAAGTGGGAAATCGTGGTAAATTCGGTTCCATGTCATGTGGAGACTTGACTGATCGTGCACCCACTACTTTGCTAACTCCTTCAACCGTTTGCACGACTTACTTACATTTCTCGTCGTGGATGAACACACGTGTCGTAGGCCGCCAGACCAACACCCTAATTGACATCCCCCCATGTGACGTGATTAATGTCTCACGAACGTGGAGTCTGCAAGGCAGACGTGTATTAGGTCAGTTGTTGACTTTTAGACGGTGAGTCTAAGTTTTGTTGAATTGAGCATGAGTGACGAATGCTCAGTGATTCATGTATTGAACATGTCATATAGTTCTTGTGTTGATACTGCTCGTATGAACAAATATTGTCAATTCGATGAATTGTTGGATATGGAGTTGAATCAATATTGGCGGAATATTGATAGTTAGGTCAATATTCGAGTTGCTCAATTCGACGAATTACTAAATATTGATAGTTGGATCAATATTCGAGCAACTAAGCAAGTATTGCTCAATTCAATGAATTACTAAATATTGATAGTTGGATCAATATTCGAGTAACTGAGCAAGTATTGCTCATTTCGATAAATTATTGGTAACGTGACCCCATAAAATATTAATTAAAATATTGGTAACCTACCAAATATTATATAATTAATCTAGATGTTGATTGCTGGGTCAACATAAATTCATCAGTGTTTTGAAACAGCTCAAAATCATGATTTGCATAGCATTTGTTCGAAACCCTAATTTTTGACCAATTGTTCGTCAATTGATGAATTACTGAAAATAGGTCACTGAGTGAAGGAGAGACCGACCACATGGTGAAAAGACAAGGGTACCCAAATATACCTCAAACTATAACTTTTCCACCTATAAGTCATTTCTCCGAAAGTGATTGTCTATGGACTGAGTCGAGACAATACACAAATCGGTTCACACTTCGTATGATCGTACGAGATCGAGACAATACAACAACGAAGTATGTTTACTTGATAAAAGGTTCAGAGTTAACCAAACACAATAGGATTACTTATCAAGTAAATAGGAATTAACGTTTGTGTAATTTACTTTAAATTATAATAACAACAATTATAATTGCGGAAAATAAAAGTAAATGACACAACAAGATTTTGTTAACGAGGAAACCGCAAATGCAGAAAAACCCCGGGACCTTGTCCAGAATTGAATACTCTTAGGATTAAACCGCTATACAAAATCAAACCAACTTCGTATAGTTGAGACCAAGCAACTAAACCTATAGTTCACCTAGTTCCGTCTGTATTCCCACGCCTCCGACCTGTAATAACTCACGTACTTGGAACAATTCCTTTGGTTCGTATTCCAAACAGTAAAGGAACAACAAATCTGTTTGGTATCAACTCTTTTCAACCAAGTGATGTGAGTTCGACAAAAGGCTCTTTTATTTATCTCAATAAACTCCTTTGTCAGGTTCTTATATCTATCTTATTATCAACTACCAAAGTAATTGTTAAGATTTCGCAATCAATACTTTTAATCACAAAGAATTGTATTGATGCCGATCTACACAACTAATCAATCTAATCTACCACAAGGATAAACCGATTATAGTTGGATCCTCTTTTACCGAAACAAGTATTGTGCACTCCAAAGATTATGAACCCAAATCAGAAATATTCAAAGTATTTTGTGTCTTCAAATCTCTTAGATTTAATAAACACCTGCACACAATCAACTTGAATCTCTTGTGATCAATCACGCCCGAAGTCTGTTGACAATGGATTATCACAAGACGTCTTTAGATCTACAAACAATCTAAAGATCCCCGTCGAAACTTCGATCTAGTTTGAGTGAATCTTATATCAGAAGAGAAGATTCTCAAGCATAAACAAACTAGGTGCAATCAAAGTTCAACCACCGTTAGTCAATCAAATCAATCGAAAATAAAGATAAACCGCAATTATCTAGTTTCCCACCAATAGTACTAATAGAGCTTCTCAATCCCAAAGAAGTCTTTAAACCGAGCGGCCGTAAGAGATTTCGCCTAATTAGGTTACTCTCCTCTCCGAATAGGCGGCTTCACCAGTAGCAGCAAACTGAGATAGTTTTGCTGTCTCTGAGGATTAGTTTGCTTGAAATGCAAACTTTGATATTTATAGACCAAGGAAGTTTGGACAAAGAAATTTCCAAAACCGAAAATATTCTCAAGATGTACAATATATTCCAGATTCGGTTTCCATAATTCCTATAAATGCTTGTCCAAATAATGACCGAAATTTTTAGAAAATCTCCAACTAGAAAATGCACATTACTAATTTCATTTTCCAAAAATAAAATTAAAAACCTTAAATAAAAGATTCTCAATTTATTTTATTCGATCCGGGCTTTTCTTCCTTTAGCTATTAAGAAATAACTTTGAGCAATTAAAGATAAGCGTTACTGCACATGTTCAAAGTATGTCGACATCTTTACTTTGTAAGTCCTCTTTCATACTTACAATCTTGAAACCGATATTCCACACTTCCAAACAAGTTTAGAATTGGTTCATCTAACTTTCAAGAACTACGTGATTGATCAAGAATACTCAATCACCAAACATGGGTTTCATGGTTCTACCAAAAAAAGTTTCGGTTCTACCTCCATGTGAGTACTTTGCATAGTCACGCTAGTTACCTAAATTCGGTTGACTAGGAACTAGGATCGGTTCCCCACATATATATGGTATCTAACTTGTACTTGATGCCATGTCCATATGATCGGTTCCCATTTGCCTAAAAACGTGTTGCACATGTCCATAGGATCAGTTCCCCTTTCTACTAAAAACTTGTTGCACCTCATACAAGGATCGGTTCCCCTTTGTGATAGGTTGCACCTCTTACTAGGATCGGTTCCCCTTTATCCAGAGTCGTTCATACCAATAACACTAAATCGATCATACCATCTCAGGTGATTACTTAAGATCGGTTTCACTAATAAAAGTCATACCAATACAAAAGTCATGCCTTTGTGAATAGTTTTACCAGGAACATAAACAAGTCATGAGCGGTTATACTAATCACACATATTGGTAGTTCAAAAGATATGCAATGAATAACAATACCAATAATGCCTGGCGATTTTTTTTGATTCACAAAACAAGTTCATGAATTTACTTCCTTAAAAAAATGTAAAACATTGTTTCTGAGGATGAAATCTTCACCTTATACCCATACATAATCACAATAACATTCAAACGATTCTGTCGTTGTCTTATCTACAAAGTTTAATGGTTAAGCAATAAACCTCGTATTGTATTCCTGAATACTATGTATAACTAGAGTATAATCATTCATGTTTCGCAGTTTTGTTTTCAATATGCATGACTTGAAAGATACGTTAGGGAATGAAACATTTCAAGTCAAATATCACTAACCTCATGATGTATTTTCAAATGTTGTTGTAGATAGTGGTAAAAACTGGGTTCTTTTCGAACTTGTGAAGGTAACTCTTTTTTTTAAGATTTAAACAAATAAATGAATGAAGGAAATTTTTTTTTTTTGATAGTAATGTCAAGATTTTAGAAGGATTAAGGCTCAGGATTCACTACCACTTCAAGTTGATTGGTTATAAATAATATTTCAGAAATTATTATTAAGCTCTTTTTCTTATTAAATCACTTTTTAATTTAAAAGGTGTCCAAATATTAAGTTGTAATCCTTAAGCATGATTTATCAAAGAATTATTCTAAGCATAAAACATCAAACTGATTCACAACTAATTAAGAAAACCATTTTATCCTTTTTTTTATCCCAGTGAATTAAATAAAGTAAATAATTAAAGAAATTATAAATAAAAATATTACCAATCAAACATGAGTGAATAGATCCTCCATTGCCTCAATCACCAAGAGTTTAGGCGCTCATCATGTTGGAAAACCTCTCAAAATATTTCATTGATGCTCACAAGTGTTTACAATGAAGAGAAAGATAAGCAAATGTTATAAAACAGGATGTTGCGACCCACAGAAGGCGTCCAGAAAACAACGACACAGAAAAAATAAGACTGCTCTATAGCGAAGTGCTGTAAAACAACGACATTATTCTGCGACTGCTGACCGTGGGCTGATGTTCTTCGTGTTCTTCAGCAGCACCAGCAGAACAACTTCTTCTTCCAGCGCCTGGTTCTTCGATTTTACGCCTCTATTCTCTTCCAAACTCTCCCTAAACTTGCCTAGCCCCTTCTGCTCGACACTAGGGACCTATTTATACACAACAGGTCACTCCAATCCTTGTAATAACTCCAAGAATATCCGACCATAAAAAGAATATTTTCCGAAATATTTTTTCTTTATTTCTCTGATTTTTTACGGATTGTTTCCTTATTTATCTCTTTCACGCATCATCTCTGAGCTGTAGGAGAAGTTTCCAGCCAATAGAGTTAACCCATGCACGTCTCTTCCATCCAACAATTCCAAAAATAGAATATCTTCCCTATTTGAGAATATCTTCCCTGTTTTGATTCCCACCGATTATCTAACCAAATTTGACCGAATCCAACACCCATACCAGCTCTATCTAGGCCCTAGGAACAAACCCATTTAATTTGGGCCGTTGAATCTCACTGGAACACCTTCAAATCCTCAACCCTAGTCACGGCAGTTCAAGAACATTTTTTCCCGCCAAAATTTGAATTTCAAAAGGTTGAAGATGATATGCCCCCTATCCTGGATTGGGGTGCGAATAGCAGATGTCTTGGGGGTGACCTGGGGGTGCCCCTTAGTAATTAGGTTACCCCTTATCCAAAAGTGAGAGTCCTAATAACACTTGTCCTCCGGGTGCCAAAATCAACTTTTCGAGCCGAATTTTCCAAAAATGTTTATTTCCTAAAAAAATAAAAACACAATATTAGTACAAAAATAGAGTTCCAACAATACAGACATTGAGGAAAAATTAGACACAAAAATGTGTCTATCAAATACCCCCAAACTTATTATTTGCTAGTCCTCGAGCAAATCTAATCTAGAAAGTAAAATGACTACACTTAGCACGTGCTGCAAGCCGTTAAACCACTAGGTGGCCCTAGTTATCTACAACGAACCTTGGAAGCCACTAAGGAATCTCCTTGGTTGGCATGCTTATTAATTATAGGAGGAAGTACCCTGATGCGAAATTCCAATTGCTGTACACGAGTTTGCACTCAAGCATACTAAAATTCATATAAGTGACAGAGCTCTACTAAGATAGTATCACGATGGACATCATACTCGGAGTCGGACTAATCACATGAAAAGATTAAGAAGATGGAAAAAGAAAAATGTAGATGGTTGAAAAGCGAACGGTGTTTCCCATATCTGTCTGAAGGCCTCTGCCAAGATGAACCTAACCTAAATGACTGAGATACCGGTCTGACTAATATCAACACAACTGGCATGTACAAGGGAACCAGTGGTTGATTACATAGAACCATTTTTTTTTTTTGGAACTAACGACATGAATAGATCTTTTTGATCCAAGCGCATGCTTCTTGTCAGCAGATTACACGATAGTTCCCACGGGTCCTGCATTCCACGCTTGCTTAGGCGACGGAAACAGGGAGAACACACGCATATTTCTATCCAAGTGTTAATACTTATTCCGATTGGTCTAATTGATCCGGTCTTTTTTTTTTTTTTTTTTTTTTTGAAAAGGTAACTCAGTCACTCTATTTCATCCTAGAAAAGGTAACAACTTGAATCGTGTGCCCCACCAAATCACTTGAAATAAAAGAAAACTAAAAATAGAAAGTGAAAAGGACTCGACGAGATATGGCGAAACTATCATGTTAATTCTAACACCTGAGCTCTGTGCTTTTATGAATAGACTCTATAGATGTTTCCATTTAGTCAGATTGGTTCCTCAAATCCTAAAACCAAGATGTTTCCATCCACTTAGATTAGTTAGTGCCATCCTGAATACGCATAAATTTCTAGGCTCTGGAGTTTATTTATTGCAACTAAAAGATTTTCCCATACCCCCAAACTTAAATCTAACATTGTCCTCAATGTTTTAAAGATGAAGTTAAAAGCATGAACAAGGAGAAACTGATACCACTGGAGGGAAAAAAAATAAGGAAGGATATTACCGTATCACATGAGCGCGGGAGCCTCCCAATAAATGCTAAATTTATAGTCATTAGCTAGACATCAAATACCTCTAAAGGAATTGTCACCTTCCAAAGTTGTATACCAATAGTCGAAACAATTGTGGATCCACAAGACCAAATAGAGCTAACACAAGTATGAGACAACTACACTGGTTTAGAAAAATGAAAAGAAGGAGCATGTCCTCATCTAAGGTTTATGTCAAGACAACTGGGTTTGCATGATTGAGCTTCATATGTGTGTCTCGATAACTAGAGTCATCCGCAAAATGGGTCTCTAATACCTGGGTTACCTCCTGGACAGTATCAGGAGGATCGGGTTGCGGAGTCTGAACAAACTCTATTAGTATCTCAGACGTACAAGGTTCGAGTCCCAAGTTAGGGACTCGAATTAGGGACACTTGACGATCACAAGAATCATCACTACCCCCAAACTTAGGATTTTGTCCACTCTCAGACAAACCTCTGATTATTGCTTGAATTTCCGGATCATCCCAGTCCTTAAAATACTCAAGAGATTCTTCTAGTTCTCTACTCCAAAACTTAGGATTTTGGTTGTCTCTACATAGACTGGTCACAATATTCCTAATTTCTAGACCATCGGGTTCTTGAAAAAGGTCGATTGCTTTCTCTAAGTTATGATCAAGTGGTTCATCCTCTACTTGCTTTATATCTGCTATGGTCCACTCTAAAGCTTCCTTATTTTCTTGAAGCACGGTCTCTGGCCTATTCTCATGTTCACTATCCAAATCGGAAGCTATAATCACAGGAAAAGACTCGGGTGGGCCTAAAAATGTATAATTAGGCTCCAACTCAGGAGGCTCTTTTAAACAAGGTATTAAGGTAGACTCAGAAGCTAGCAATGTTTCAAACCTATCTTTCCATATATCAATATCTAACACAGGAATAGAATCCAATAGAGAATTTACTTGTTCAATGTTGCTATCATCGTCGAAATCCAGGATAAAATGGGGTAGACAACTCTCTAACGGATCTTCCGATACAATGTTTGGTAATGGCTCCTGAACTAAGGTTCCTATCATGTTCACCTCTTCAATGCACGTGTTATCTAGCTCAGAATGTAGCTTATTGATATTAAAAATATTCAGCTCAATAGTCATATTACCAAAAGATAGATTCATGATACAATTTCGACAGTTTATGATTGCATTAGACGTAGCTAAGAATGGGCGACCTAAAATCACAGGTATCTGGTTCTCTGGGTCAGGGACAGGTTGGGTATCTAGGACAACGAAATCCACAGGATAAATAAACTTGTCGACCTCAATAAGAACATCCTCTATCACACCACGAGGAATTTTAACAGACCTATCAGCTAACTGGAGTGTTATCTTGGTAGGTTTCAATTCACCAAGTCTTAGCTTTAAGTACACATGGTATGGCAGTAGATTCACACTGGCTCCTAAGTCAAGTAAAGCTTTTTCTACCCGGTATTTTCCTATCGTGCAAGCAATGGTAGGTACACCTGGGTCTTTATACTTAGGAGTTGTGGTGTTTTGAATAATCGAACTTACATGACAAGCTAAAAAGGCATTTTTAGGGACACTAAGCTTTCGCTTTCGTGTACACATATCTTTGAGGAACTTGGCATAAGCTGGTAGTTGCCTAATTGCTTCTAGTAACGGAAGGTTTATGGTAACTTTCTTAAAAACCTCCATTATATCATTAAAGTTGGATTCACTTTTTGTTGGTACTAATAGCTGGGGAAATGGGGCTCTGGGGACAAAGACGGGCTCAAAAGGACCCTCATTGGTCTCTTTAGAGACTTTATCAGTCTCTTCATTCTCTGGTTCAGATGGGTGAACTACAGCATGTTCACTTTCAGGTATGTCGACCTTATTATCAACTTTCCTTCCACTCCTAAGGGTCGTAGCAGAGTTTACATGACTGTACGGTTTCTCTCCTCCAGGGTTAGGATCAGTATGACTAGGGAACCTTCCTTCCTCTCTCTCATTAATATACTTAGCTATTTGGCCGACTTGAAGTTCTAATTTGCAAAAGACTGGGCACTATTCTTAAAATTCTGTTTGGTTTCTTCTTGAAAATTACCCTGGCTTTTTACTAACATTTCCTGGCTTTGTGATAGCATTTCCTGGATCTTCCTTAATATACTAAGGGTTTCCTCTAAGCTAGTTATTCTATTCACAGATGGGTTCTGGGTCTGTCCTGAAGGGTTCTTAGTATAACCAAAACCTGGGGGAGGCTGAGAACTACTAGACTGGCCTTTATTCTGGCCCTTAGACCAAGAGAAATTAGGATGGTTTCTCCAACCAGGGTGTAGGTCTCTGAGCAGGGGTCAAACTTCTGACGGTTCTCAAACCTAGCATTGTTATAGACAGCATGAGCTTGCTCTTCACTAACCTGACCTTCCCAAAATGAGTTATCGGGCTCTATTCCACAACTAGAGATTTGAGAGGCTCTATTAGGTTCAACAAGGGACTTATTTTTAGGTTGACCCATTTCCAACGCTTCTAACCTTCTAGATAAAGCAGCAAACTTGGCATCTGACGCAAAACTTGTATCTACCATATTGGTGCTACTTCTATTGACTAAGAGTCTTTTAGGGGGTTCCACACAAGACTCCCACTGTTGGGATTTCTCAGCGATAGCTCCTAAGAAGGTAAAAGCATCATCATCATTTTTACTAGTGAACTCACCAGCGCACATAGACTCGACCATGGCTTTGGTTGAATAGTCTAAACCATTATAAATAATTTCTACAAGTTTCATCTTATCAAATCCATGGTGAGGACACTGGGATAGGAGATCATTGAATCTTTCCAAAAACCTATAAAAAGACTCTCCCTCTTGTTGCACACTAGTACTAATGTTCTGCCTAACAGCTGCAGTTTTATGCTTAGGTTAGAAATTCATATAGAAGGCAGCGATAAGTTCCTGCCATGTTTCTATGGATTCAGATGGTAGGTTGTTCAGCCAGGTCTTGGCTTTATCTCTCAAGGAAAAGGGAAACATCTTAAGTTTCAAGACTTCATCAGTAAGGTCTTTTATTCTAATTGTCCCGCAAATTTCCTCAAAGTCCCTAATATGGAAATAAGGGTTCTCATCATCTTTTCCTAAGAATATAGGTATCATCTGAAGAATACTAGGTTTTATCTCTAAATTAGCCGTAGTGGCTGGCAATTTAATGCACGAAGCTCGGTTGGACCTAGTTGGGAACATGTAATCTTTCAAAGTTGCCATCGCTGGCACAACAGAAGTACTAGGGGTACTTTCCTCACGAAGAGACAGATTCTTAAAACTGAAGTTTCCAAAAACAGGGCTCTCAAAAGAACAATCTTCGAGCTCCCTGCTTATATCAGAAGAACTACTACGTTTTTCGCTAATCAATCGACCTAGAGTATCTCTTTTCCAAGCCCTATTAACAAAATCGGGCATACACTAAAAAAAATCAAAAATAAATCAAAATCCTAACAGGAAGGTTCTAGCAATCACACAGCAGGCTGACTCGACTTTACCACAGCAAACCTAGAGATTTCTAGCAAACAACAAGCATGATGGCTCACTTAGATTGTTTCTAGACCAGCTTCTATCTTTCGAAAGGGAATTCGTTACAATTTAAGCAAACCCCTCTGGAATCAATCCGAGTCAAAGTAAGTTGAATTGAGACGAGGGAAGCTCAGTGGAGCTTTGATACCCAAGGCCTCACCGCAGTACAAGGCGGCGCAGTCACGCATTCAACTCACAGAAACCGTCATGAACTTCGAAGTATGCTAAAATAATAACCAATATCCTTCGAAAAATTTTCCTAACAAGCTCGATACCCTATAGGTCTCTTTCTAATCAAATTTTAAAGCTTGGGTTCGCGTTAGGTTTTGTTCTCCTAAAGCGGGCAAGAAGGGAGCGTTGATGAAATCCGAACCCTTATCTTGTTTAGGCCAGGCCTTGCCCTTTACTAGGAAAATAAAGACAGTCCAAATTCGTCCTCAATCAATGATCACCTTAAGGAATACAGTAACTCGCTTACAGGAGATTCGCGAGTGTTTCGATTGGACTTACCTCCCGTACCAGATGGGGGATGAACCGTTGTCGTCGACTCGGGCCACGACTCCTATGCCGTGTGCGAACCCGAGGGGCCGAGGTGATATTGTAATCACCGTCCTTCCCTGCACACAGTTTGTATTTAACTACCCTTCCGTAGGGTTTAAAAAAAAAATAATAATAATAAAGTCCAAGAGTCCAGTCCAAAGTCCAAATAAAGTAAAGTGAAAAAGAAAAAGAAAAATAACCAAAAAAAATAAATAAAAATCTCTCTCTTTTTTTTTCTCTCTTTTCTATATATAAAACAAAAAAAAAAATTCCTCTTTCGCTCCTTTCGCTTTAAGCTTTTCCTTCCAAGGTCCTTAGTACTCCACTTCAAGTTGATTGGTTATAAATAATATTTCAGAAATTATTATTAAGCTCTTTTTCTTATTAAATCACTTTTTAATTTAAAAAGTGTCCAAATATTAAGTTGTAATCCTTAAGCATGATTTATCAAAGAACTATTCTAAGCATAAAACATCAAACTGATTCACAACTAATTAAGAAAACCATTTTATCCTTTTTTTTGATCCAAGTGAATTAAATAAAGTAAATAATTAAAGAAATTATAAATAAAAATATTACCAATCAAACATGAGTGAATAGATCCTCCATTGCCTCAATCACCAAGAGTTTAGCCGCTCATCATGTTGGAAAACCTCTCAAAATATTTCATTGATGCTCACAAGTGTTTACAATGAAGAGAAAGATAAGTAAATGTTATAAAACAGGATGCTGCGACCCACAGAAGGCGTCCAGAAACAACGACACAGAAAAAATAAGACTGCTCTATAGCGAAGTGCTGTAAAACAACGACAATATTCTGCGACTGCTGACCGTGGGTTGATGTTCTTCGTGTTCTTCAGCAGCACCAGCAGAACAACTTCTTCTTCCAGCGCCTGGTTCTTCGATTTTACGCCTCTATTCTCTTCCAAACTCTCCCTAAACTTGCCTAGCCCCTTCTGCTCGACACTAGGGACCTATTTATACACAACAGGTCACTCCAATCCTTGTAATAACTCCAAGAATATCCGACCATAAAAAGAATATTTTCCGAAATATTTTTTCTTTATTTCTCTGATTTTTTACGGTTTGTTTCCTTCTTTATCTCTTTCACGCATCATCTCTGAGCTGTAGGAGAAGTTTCCAGCCAATAGAGTTAACCCATGCACGTCTCTTCCATCCAACAATTCCAAAAATAGAATATCTTCCCTATTTGAGAATATCTTCCCTGTTTTGATTCCCACCGATTATCTAACCAAATTTGACCGGATCCAACACCCATACCAGCTCTATCTAGGCCCTAGGAACAAACCCATTTAATTTGGGCCGTTGAATCTCACTGGAACACCTTCAAATCCTCAACCCTAGTCACGGCAGTTCAAGAACATTTTTTCCCGCCAAAATTTGAATTTCAAAAGGTTGAAGATGATATGCCCCCTATCCTGGACTGGGGTGCGAATAGCAGATGCCTTGGGGGTGACCTGGGGGTGCCCCTTAGTAATTAGGTTACCCCTTATCCAAAAGTGAGAGTCCTAATAACACTTGTCCTCCGGGTGCCAAAATCAACTTTTCGAGCCGAATTTTCCAAAAATGTTTATTTCCTAAAAATACATAAAAACACAATATTAGTACAAAAATAGAGTTCCAACAATACAGACATTGAGGACAAATTAGACACAAAAATGTGTCTATCACCTCAAGTGGAAGGATTATTGTTGTCGTTGTAGATCCTTGCTTCTTCACATCTTCAAGACTTCGCAATACTTGTTATGTCTCATATCCTAATACTTTCAATCCAACCTATACGAAGTTGACTCTAGTACATAATCAAGCGACTCTTTAAGTGAGTTTTGGCTCACTAAAATATGACAACCAAACTTGACATACCAACGGTTGGTGGGTTCAACCGAGCTATGCTCTAACAATCTCCCCCTTTGTCAATTTTAGTGACAAAACTCTTACATCATATGGATAAAAAAATTACAAGAATTCATTATACATACGCTTGATTCCCGAATTCAACAGCACAATAACTTGTATACATTCAATCGATAAATGTCGTTGTTGACATTATAATAACAAAGCTAATACTCCCCCTAAAGGTAAGACATGTAGATTTTCAATCCGCACGTCTTTGTTATTCCTTTGTAGTCCATATAACTACAAGTATCATATGATATGCTACTCCCCCTTAGTATATGCTTTTACTCTTTTGTTAGATAAACGTTTAAGCACCAATGTCCTTTCCCTTAGTGATACCAATCAATATAAATCAATACCAGTATAACTTATTTACTCCATATATTTCTCCCCCTTTTTGTCACAAAATGACAAAGAAACAAAAAAATAAAGGACAAACCGAAAGGATCTTACAAATCTCAATAGACTTGCAACCTATAGAGTTAAGCACGAGGGTTCCACACACCATTTTTGATAACCAATATCAAAAGTGAAACTACAAAGTAATTTTATTTTGATATGTTACCAAGAAAACAATTTCTCGAAGAAATTTTCCCTAATAGTTTAGCAAACCAAAAATCGACTAAGCACCTTAGTTCCCTTGCTAAACCGATTGTCCAAATACAATCGCTTGTTCGATAAGACCAAAATAAAGATAACTCTATTTTTCTCATCAAGTTCTAATTATCCATTTAACTGAGACCTTTAAATTTTAAACAAGACAAGTATTAGGTTAGTTAACTAGCATTTCTTGTTAAGGCATTCGATTAGACTTGAATAACCGAAACCTCCTCTTTGATAAGTCTAACTAAGATCAGAATTAACTTAGTTTCTCTTATCCGGAATCGAATTGGAATAAACAATTCATCCCGTAAACCTTTTCTTTCGTTAAGCCATAAACAATTCTTACAAACCAAATAAATCAACTTGCATAATTATTCACCTCAACCGGTGCATAAAGCACCGCAATCGTACCGAAATTTCGTAAGCCTAAACGATTGATACCAAACAATAAAGCAAGATAATAATAGTCTTTCTTAACCGGAAACAATTGAATCACATATACATCCATACACAAATAATGGAATAAAACATCAATTGTACCAAAATTTGTTAAGCAAAATCAATAAATATATGAAATAAAATCAGGCTTTTCTTAAACAGGAAAACGATTAACTAACAAACTCGTTACCTCAAATTTCGCATCCTCTTATCCAATATGTTTGCACCTTCTTCCAGGGAGAATTGATATCGAAATATCATTATGTTGTCATCCTTATGCAAAAGAAAAGAATAACAACAACCAACCTTTACCAGAGAAAGGTTGAAAACCGGTTTTTAACTATCGCAAGCAAAAGTTGAAAACCCCAAAATACATATGCTTTTATGCTAAACCAAACGATTCAACATACTGTGACTTTTTCACATATTGTTTCTATCAGAACCCTTCATGATCCTTTGATAAAGCCTACCAACATGGGCTAGAACTTAATCCTGCTAAACCAAAAAGTCACCCAAACCATAAGGGTTCATAACATTATGAGATCGAATATCAAGGTAATAAAACTGGAATCAAACATCCCATAAACATACATAGCAATAACATAAAGCATTCAAGCACAGGCTATGTAAATCAAAAACTATCACAAGAAAAATTATAAATCAAATAATTTTATTCATAATAAGATAGTCTTATTCATAATAGACCTAATGCAATCATTGAAAGAAATCAAAAATTGATGTCTATTTTCCTGGATTAAGTATTACAACATATAACTTAATCTCTAGTGGTGCTTTTGTTGTTCACTAAGGTTTCTTAAGTGTTCAAACTTTTAAAGCATGTCTCAAGGGACTTGTCTGCAACCACTTCTTGTTTCTCAAGCTTTTCAACTTGAACCTTCATATCAGCAATATCAACTTTTGTTTCCTCAATCTTATCCTTGAGCCAGTCCTGATTTCGAACCGTTATTATGAGATTGGTTCTTAGTTCTTCAAAACCTTGGATATAGTCAATCATACTATTAGAACGAATCCACTTGGTTTTGGTTGGATCTTGTAAGTTGTAAGCCAACAGACATGACTCATCTTGTGATCCAACTAAACTATCAGAATCATAATCAGACATGATTTTTGATATGTTTTTCTTCTTCCTCTCTGTATTGATTCCTTGACAATCTTTAACCTTTTGAGCTTCCTCCTTATTAGCCTTTGTGATACTGCGAGTTATTGGAAGCATGCTCGGTTATATAAATAAGGATTGATCAGGGTATCAATAATACAGGTAAGAAAATAGTTTCCCTTTAAGAAGAGACAACTCTCGGACCGAAAATATCAGAAAATCCGAAAATATTACAGAAATATATTTCGTTTCCTTTGTCCGAACTTCTCATGCTAGAAGGTTTATTAAAATTCGAAAATTCTAAATAAAACCTATTTTTGGAAGAACATGATAAACACAAACAATTTTTAGACAGTCATGGATTCGCAGTAATCCATAAATTGTCACATATTTTTCTGAAAAACTCCTACACATAAAACAAATGTGCTCTTGTTTTATTGTGCTTTTCTCATCCATAAATAAGAGCACGGAAGGGGATGAGAGTGCACAATTTTGATAAAACAAAGTTGTATCAAAGTAAGCGTTTTCTAGCTTACAGTGAGTATCAGAACCATAGTTCATGTTTCTCCTTGAGAATTTCTGCCCAAAATATTTTCTCCCAGAACACTGATATTTTCTAACTCTAGAGATATGATCATGTGGAGAAACTGTACTGACGTGAGAATTTTCAGAGATAGATAAATCTCTCTTAATTCTTTCAATGAGATTTCATAAGATTTTCTCATTCTGGGATTTCCTTATGATGCACATCAGTATGATTGTGTGAAACAATTATCGGAAATTCCTGGTTGTTTCTTTTGGCAGAGATTCTCTCATTACCTTTCTTCTGGAGTTGTTCTCATCAAAACAAGGATTGTTTCGATATGGGTGGGGAGAAACCTTTTTCCAGAAGAAATTATCAACTCTTTCCTCTGATTCTTTTGAGTTGATCTTATCCGGTAGTGGTATGATCTGTCTTTCTACTGAGGAATGGTCTTTTAGTTTTTTAAGACAAGAAACTTCTTTCAGTATTCTTACCACCGTATGTTGAAGAAGTATAAGTTTCCTGTCAAGTGACTGAAAATTTTGTTCCTTTAGATCGCGTTCACGGAGTCGGTTCAAAGTTTCTTTCGGACAAGATTTCGTTTGATCATCAGTAGATATAGAAGATGGTTTCTTATCCTCTTATGACTTGATGTAGTTAGGCAAACTGCCATCATCTTGATCTGTTTCTGTTAGAGCATAGTTCGGTCGGCCTCGCATGCGTTGCTATCTCAAGCATGTTCGTCAATGTTAGTGATCAAAACTATAAGTCTTGATTTCTATCCTACATAGCTAAGTCTCGGACTAGGATAGAAAAGTGTAGTTGAGATCAAGGACTTCATGGAGATTCATCATACAACGACGAAGATCTACTCAAGGAACCGTGGAACTTCATCAACAAAAAGGTATGTGGAGACTTGAACTTATCTATCACTCAAAAGTCTATCTCTTCTATCTCCTACTTCTTATGAGACAAAAGTCGTATGCTATATAGACTGGATCATACACATTTGATATTTCGAGCCGAGTATATCTCGCCTATCTATATCTCGAAATCAAGTGTTGGTAAAGCGTTTCGCTTTGATCAAGTTTATCTTCACCTAGTGACAAAAGTCATGAAAAGTTTCAATTACTTTGAAAATTGCTCTGACGCGAAACGGTCTGTGAATAACGGCTATATAACGTCCTCTGAGAATGTCTCAATGATTGGAATGAGAGTTTAGATTACATAACCATGTATTCCTTAATCCAAAGTTTTCGAACTTTGTTGATTGAGAGAAACCGGAGGAATTGGCTTTGCCAAGTCCTCGAACTCAGTCCGTGAACTGACGGAAGTTCTTGTACCGAGAACTTCTGCTGGGATTTTCCAAAAACTCATTTGCGTGTAAGTCCGCGAACTGGAAAAAGTCTCTTTGCCAGGATTTTCTGCTGAGTTTGGAAAACTCCACTGGTTGTCTTAAGTCCGCAAACTTGTTTGTGAGCTTAAGAGGTTATGTTCTAAAGATGTGCTATGAACATGAAACTTAAATTACTAAGGAATGCTTTATACAAACCGTGGCTATAAAGTTCATGAGCCGATTCAATCGAATCATCTTTGTTTCAATTGTGTCTTGTGTAGTTACATAAGATCTCATAGCAATTGGACAACTCTCTAACTAATTCATTTGAGTCAATTGAACTAGTTATGGTGAAGAAGAACAAGGTTAATATGAAATGCTCATATGGTTAACCTTTTGGGTTACTATGTTGAACCAACATACACGTACACGTTTGGGCATGGTTTTCACAAACCCAGTAAACGTCTACCCAAGTGTGTGTGACAAGCTAAGTTTTTGATCTAACGGTTGAGAAATATTAGCTTGAATCTAAATCAGGTTTTCATCTAACGGTGAATATGGATTGCTTTGTAACTAAGGCAAAACCCTGATTTGAAGACTATATAAAGGAGACATCTAGCATTGTGCAAAACTAATCCCCACACGTCTGTGTGATACTAGTGCGCTCGCTAGAGTCGATTCTCCTTTAACCTTTGATTTTATTCTCTAAAACCCGGTTAACGACTTAAAGACTTCATTGGGATTGTGAAGCCAGACCGATACTACTTTTATCGTAGTTGTGTGATCTGATCTTGCATCTTCTATCGTACCTGTATAATATTTGATTGGCTTGAGATCGTGAGAGTTCTCCGATAGGCAAGATAAAGAAGTCATAAACATCTTCATCTCACTGTTTGTGATTCCTCGACAAACTGCCTGTGTAGTCACGAAGGATTGTAGAGAGGTGATTGATTAATCTAGGCTGTTCTTCGGGAATATAAGACCGGATTATCAATTGGTTCCTGTTCACCTTGATTTCATATCTTAAGACGGAACAAAACCTAGGGTTTATCTGCGGGAGAAAAATTTATCCTTTGATAGACTTTTCTGTGTGAGACAGATTTGTTTATTATAGAGTCTGCGATTTTGGGTTGCAGCAACTCTTGGTTGTGGGTGAGATCAGCTAAGGGAATCAAGTGCGCAGTATCCTGCTGGGATCAGAGGCGTAGGAGTACAACTGTACCTTGGATCGGTGGGAGACTGATTGGGGTTCAACTATAGTCCAGTCCGAAGTTAGCTTGTAGTAGGCTAGTGTCTGTAGCGGCTTAATACAGTGTGTATTCAATCTGGACTAAGTCCCGGGGTTTTTCTGCATTTGCGGTTTCCTAGTTAACAAAACTTCTGGTGTCTGTGTTATTTCTTTTCCGCATTATATTTTATATAATTGAAATAATAAAGGTTGTGCGTTCGTGATCATCAATTGGAAATCCAACCTTTGGTTGTTGATTGATATTGATTGATTCTTGCACATTAGTCTTTGGTACCGTCCAAGTTATTCCTTGTATTTGATAAAGACTCGCTATTGATTTTAGCTTGAGTAAAAATCAAATCAAGAGAGAGATATTAACTCCTTGAGATACTTTTATCTAGATTGAGTCTGACTGATTCTCTAGCAAAGTATTTCAGAGTTAGTCCATACAGATTGCTAAGTGAAATATTGGGTGGTATTGTTAGACCCCCCCGCTTTCAATTGGTATCAGAGCAGGAAAACACGCTAAGACCTCATCAGTCTGTGTTTGTAGCGATCTGACTCTATGGACAAGAGTACTATCTCTGATAAACGCGTCACCAGTAATAAAGATTCTCTCTCGTATAAATCTATTAAAGAGAAAATTTCAATCTCGAATATAGAGAAACCTTGTGGTTCGACGAGACAGACAGACAATGACATGAGTTTTCATGACTACCCTTCGAAAGAGACCTTCTCTTCTAATGAATGGGATACAACTGAAGAGAGTAAATTGATTCTAAATCTTGTTAGAATTCAAGCTGTTAGAATAAATCAGTTAAAACACCAAGTCAATGTTCTTCTTGGTATTGTAAGAGATTGCAAAGTCCATGGCAACGCTGAAGATCAGTCTTCATGCTTGACTCTTGAGGCTAGCCTCGAAAAGGATACCTTGGATATTGAACGCCGCTTGAATAAACTTTCCATTCAAGGATGTACAAAGCAATCTAATGCACCAAGAACTTCTGATGCTTTTCTTTCAGAAGTAAGTACTGTTAGAGCATAGCTCGGTCAACCTCGCATGCGTTGCTATCTCAAGCATGTTTGTCAATGTTAGTGATCAAAACTATAAGTCTTGATTTCTAGCCTACATAGCTAAGTCTCAGACTAGGATAGAAAAGTGTAGTTGAGCTCAAGGACTTCATGGCGATTCATCATACAACGACGAATATCTATACAAGGAACCGTGGAACTTCATCAACAAAAAGGTATGTGGAGACTTGAACTTATCTATCACTCAAAAGTCTATCTCTTCTATCTCCTACTTCTTATGAGACAAAAGTCGTATGCTATATAGATTAGATCATACACATTTGACATTTCGAGCTGAGCTTTCATTGCTTATCTTTTATCTCGAAATCGTGTGTTGGTAAAGCGTTTCGCTTTGATCAAGTTTATCTTCACCTAGTGACGAAAGTCATGAAAAGTTTCAATCACTTTGAGAATTGCTCTGACGTGAATCGTTCTGTGAATAACGGCTACATAGCGTCCTCTAAGAATGTCTCAATAATTGAAATGAGAGTTTAGATTACATAACCATGTATTCCTTGAACCGAAGTTTTCGAACTTTGTTGATCAAGAGAAATCGGGAGGATTGTGGAATTGGCTTGCCAAGTTCGCGAACTGTCGGAAGTTCTCGACCGAGAATTTCTGCTGGGATTTTCCAAAACTCGTTTATGTGCTAAGTCCGCAAACTCAGTCCGCGAACCCAGTCCGCGAACTGGCGGAAGTTCTCATCCCGAGAATTTCTGCTTAGTTTGGAAAACTCAACCGATTAACTTAAGTCCGCGAACTTGTTTGTGAACTTAAGAGGTTATGATCTAAAGATGTTCTCTGAACATGAAACATTAAATTACTAAGGAATGCTTTATGCAAACCGTGGCTATAATGTTCATGAACCTATTCAATCGAACCGAATCATCTTTGTTTCAATTGTGTCTTGTGTAGTTACATAAGATCTCATAGCAATTAAACAACTCTTTAACTAGTTCATTTGAGTCAATTGAACTAGTTATGGTGAAGAAGAACAAGGTTAATATGAAATTATGGTTAACCTTTTGGGTTACTATGTTGAACCAACATACACGTACACGTTTGGGCATGGTTTTCACGAACCCAGTAAACGTGTACCAAAATGTGTGTGACAAGCTAGGTTTTTCGATCTAATGGTTGAGAAATATTAGCTTGAATATAAATCAGGTTTTCATCTAACGGTGAATAAGGATTGCTTTGTAAATCAGGCAAAACCCTGATTTGAAGGCTATATAAAGGAGACATCTAGCATTGTGCAAAACTAATCCCCACACATATGTGTGCTACTAGTGCGCCCGCTACAGTCGATCTCCATTAACCTTTGATTTTCTTCTCTAAAATCAGGTTAACGACTTAAAGACTTCATTGGGATTGTGAAGCCATACCGATACTACTTTATCGTAGTTGTGTGATCTGATCTTGCATCTTCTATCGTACGAGTACAATCGATTGATTGGCTTGAGATCATGAGAGTTCTCCGATAGGCAAGATAAAGAAGTCACAAACATCTTCGTCTCACTGTTTGTGATTCCTCGACAATCCGCTTGTGTGGTCAGGAAGGATTGTAGAGAGGTGATTAATTAATCTAGGCTGTTCTTCGGGAATATAAGACATGATTGTCAATTGGTTCATGTTACCTTGATTTTATATTTAAAGACGGAACAAAACCTAGGGTTTATCTGTGGAGACAAATTTATCCTCTTATAGACTTTTCTGTTTGAGACATATCTGTTTATTATCAAGTCTGTGATTTTGGGTTACAACAACTCTTGGTTGTGGGTGAGATCAGCTAAGGGAATCAAGTGCGCAGTATCCTGCTGGGATCCGAGGCGTAGGAGTACAATTGTACCTTGGATCGGTGGGAGACTGATTAAGGTTCAACTATAGTCCAGGCCGAAGTTAGTTTGCAGTAGGCTAGTGTATGTATCGTCTTAACACAATGTGTATTCAATCTAGACTAGGTCCCGGGGTTTTTCTGCATTTGCGGTTTCCTCGTTAACAAAATTTCTGGTGTCTGTGTTATTTCTTTTCCGTATTATATTTTATATAATTGAAATAATACAGGTTGTGCGTTCGTGATCATCAATTGGAAATCCAACCTTTGGTTGTTGATTGATATTGATTGATCCTTGGACATTGGTCTTTGGTACCGTCCAAGTATTCCTTGTATTTGATAAAGACTCGTTATTGTTTTTAGCTTGAGTAAAAATCAAATCAAGAGAGAGATATTAACTCCTTGGGATACTTTTATCTAGATTGAGTCTGACTGTCTAGTTGATTCTCTAGCAAAGTATTTCGGAGTTAGTCCATACGATTGCTAATCGAAATATTGGGTGGTGTTGTTAGACCCCCGGTTTTTCAATTGGTATCAGAGCAGGCAAACACGTTACAGACCTCAAAAGTATGTGTTTGTGGGGATCTGACTATATGGACCGTAAAGTCTCATTTGACGCCTCACCAGGTCTAAAAAACAACCGTAGGAAAAGGTCTGATAAACTGGTTAATCTTCAGAAGAGATTGGAAGAACAAACCCGGATCTATTCTGGTCTTGTTGCAGAAATTGCAGCTCTTAAGGATTTGATATCTAGTAAGAATCTCTCGTTGAATCTAAGAGAATCCAGTTGTTCCTTTCTAAAAGATTGTCATTCTTCAGATAATGTTCAACGATCGTTTGTTGAGAAAACTGATGTGAATAGGAACCACTCAGACAAATGCCAAGGGTCTGGCCTTTATGGATACTCATCCGATCATCCTATTCGACCCTGTACGTCATCTTTAAAAAGTTTGAAGACTGAAAGTAATCCTTGCAAGAATGTTGTGCAACCGTGCATCACTCAAAAGGGACGTACAATACTATCAAGAAATTCTATACAGAAAAGTACTGATGGTATAGGTAATCTTACTTCTTGTCCTACTTCTTCTCTTCGATGGTGTAGTTACAGTCATTGTGCCCCTTTCCAAAATGTGTCAGACGATTCCTCATTTTGTGTATCCTCTATCGCCTCCAAACATGGAAAAGACTCTACAACCAAGACAGAAGGAGATCTTCCGATGGTTTGCTATTCGTCTCATTCAGAACCAGGAAATATTGATATAACTCTGAGCAACTCCTCTTGGAAAAAATCGATGATTGATGAGTTAGATCAACTTCATAGACAAGTTGTGTGGAATCTTGTACCATACAAGTCCAATGTCTATTATGAAGGTTGTAAATGGGTATCCAGGAATGAGGGAGAATGTTTAAACACCTTCAGAGATAATCTCAGGCTCATTTCTCAAGGACACTTACGTGTTGAAGTTGTCGAGCCTAAAGAAATGATTGTTCATATGAAATGCTCTTTAGCTATTCAATCTACTTATAATTGTTGCAGGTCCTACGTGACAAGTGCTTCGGGGAACAAAAGAAGAAGAATATCTACTCAAGTGTCTTACCTTAAAAATCCATTATGGGATAAACAAGGGGAGATTTTTGATCCCGTTGTTTCTACCTAACCATGAGAAAATGGGGATTTGCGTCTTTTGGCTCAAGGAGTGTATTTTTGGTTATTTTTGTTTTTTACCTATATATATCTCTAAAAATACAAAAGCTTTTGTTTGTCCAGGGTTTCTGTGGTTCACGAACAGTGTACTTCAAAAAGGCTTTTATTCCATGGCACTTCTTACTAGATGCAACACAAGCAGGAATACAATGCTGGCAGCTAATGTATAAGAGTGTACTGGAATTTCCTCCACAGGGTTGAAGAAAGTGAAGGATACAATTAATGGTAAAAATCCTTCCTTAAACTGGTTCTTGTCGTCGTATCAAAGTAATGAAAATTTCAGGAACCTGTAAAAGATTTCACCAACAAAAGAAATAGCTTAAAATCTCGGATTTCTGCATCCTTAGAAGATATTGTTCACCATGAACGAATGTTGTCTCAATCTACAAACACTGTACGAAAACTAGAAAAAGAACTCAGTAAGTTGACAGTGTTTTCAAAAGACTTGGAGGAGTTGAATGATCCCTTTGTTAATGAACTCTTCAATAATGAGAGTTCTCTAAAGAAACTTTTGAAAAGTTCATGAATACCTAGTAAGTCTTCTTTTTGGATTAGTTGGAAGAATAACTAGTGCTTTGAATAGCAATGATTGTGACTACACATAGCTATTTTTTGTTTTCATCTTCTTGTGTTATTTTTTAGGTTTATCGGTATTAAATTCTAAAACTATTTGGAGGATGATGTTTATTGCAGTATTTTAATGGTTTGGGATATTGCAATATTTTTATGGGATATGTATTGTTTACGTCCATGAACTTGAAGGTCCCATATTGCAGTCAAAAGTAAAGTCGCTCATGAATCGGTATTCGTATTGATGAAAGGACGACTGGACTTTTGACATATACAAAAGTTAAGCCTATGTAATCATTAATATGATGGAAAATAGGATAAAATCTTTTGTTCATCAAGGATAAAGTCTATTATGTCGTTATGATGGAAAATAGAATAGATCCTTATATGTTATCCACGGTATTGATCTTCATTGATCCATTGTATTATGTTTTACCGTAAAGGCTCCATTGTGTGTCTCATGTTGAGCACCTTACAACTAAGTCGATTTACCTTGGCTTTGTTAGTTGTTCCATAAGATGCTATATGTCGAGCATTAAGAACTAAATTAATCAACCTGTTTGGTTATTTAGTTTGTACTCCATAAGTTTTCTTTCTTATATCGAGTACATGTACGGCTAAGGTTGTCGTATTCTATGATGAACTTAGTCGGGGTTACATAAGTTCTTTTATGTTGAGCCCAAAATAATTAAATTGATTACTTCGGTTATTAGTTTGGTTATTTGTATTCCAATTAGATTAATTATAGGTTCTCTTGTAATTAATCTAGTTGAGTTTTCATATATTCCACAATTTCTTGTGTTGAGTATATGAAAGGCTACACTATCATGTTCTTTGATTAATGTAGTCATATATTCCGTAAGGTTTTCCTTATGTTGAGTATTTGAACGGTTAAGTTAGTCATCTCCGTGTGATTTACTTAGTCGTAACCCCGTGAGTTTATTTATGTTGAGCACTTTCAATTAAATTGATCACTTTTGTGGTTTGATTTAGTTGCGTATTCCAATTGAATTAATCATGGGTTTACTTGTGATTAATTTGGTTGAGCTTTGGATATAGAAAATCATTCTTATGGTCTTTGGTGTCCAATAAAAAATCCTTCTTTTCATTCGAAATTAAGGTCGATCTTGTTTTCTCTCGGGAATGACATCAAATGGGGGAGAGTTCTTTTGAACTTGTGCTTAATGGTAATATCTTGCGGGGAGTGCGGCTGTGGAATTTTATAGGGGTTATCTTGTATCTTAAAACTCCTTGATGAATGTTGTTAGATTCGGCTATTAGATTGTATCTAAATTAAGTTGGTATGTATTTTTTCTTTTAGTCATGAAATGTCTCTTGTGGAAATTTCATTATGATCCCATTCTTGTACCTTTGCCAATTTTATTGACAAAGAGGGGGAGAAATATTGTAGTTCACACTACAAATACATATGGTTTTCGGATCATTGTGTAAGGGGGAGTGGTTTCCATGATCGAGATGGAGTATTGACTAAGGGGGAGTGATACATATCACCGTAATATTATTGTTAAGTTTATCTTTTTTGTATTCCATATGTATTAATAGTTTTGTCACTAAAATTGACAAAGGGGGAGATTGTTAGAGCATAGCTCGGTCAACCTCGCATGCGTTGCTATCTCAAGCATGTTTTTCAATGTTAGTGATCAAAACTATAAGTCTTGATTTCTAGCCTACATAGCTAAGTCTCGGACTAGGATAGAAAACTGTAGTTGAGCTCAAGGACTTCATGGCGATTCATCATACAACGACGAATATCTATACAAGGAACCGTGGAATTTCATCAACAAAAATGTATGTGGATACTTGAACTTATCTATAACTCAAAAGTCTATCTCTTCCATCTCATACTTCTTATGAGACAAAAGTCGTATGCTATATAGACTAGATCATACACATTTGACATTTCGAGCTGAGCATTCATTGCTTATCTTTTATCTCGAAATCATGTGTTGGTAAAGCGTTTCGCTTTGATCAAGTTTATCTTCACCTAGTGACGAAAGTCATGAAAAGTTTCAATCACTTTGAGAATTGCTCTGACGTGAATTGGTCTGTGAATAACAGCTACATATCATCCTCTGAGAATGTCTCAATGATTGAAATGAGAGTTTATATTACATAACCATGTATTCCTTGAACCGAAGTTTTCGAACTTTGTTGATCAAGAGAAATCGGGAGGATTGTGGAATTGTCTTGCCAAGTCCGCGAACTGTCGGAAGTTCTCGACCGAGAATTTCTGCTGGGATTTTTCAAAACTCGTTTGTGTGCTAAGTCCGCAAACTCATTCCGCGAACCCAGTCCGGGAACTGGCGGAAGTTCTCATCCCGAGAATTTCTGTTGAGTTTTGAAAACTCAACCGATTAACTTAAGTCCGCGAACTTGTTTGTGAACTTAAGAGGTTATGATCTAAAGATGTGCTCTGAACATGAAACATAAATTACTAAAGAATGCTTTATGCAAACCGTGGCTATAATGTTCATGAGCCGATTCAATCGAATCGAATCATCTTTGTTTCAATTGTGTCTTGTGTAGTTACATAAGATCTCATAGCAATTGAACAACTCTTTAACTAGTTCATTTGAGTCAATTGAACTAGTTATGGTGAAGAAGAACAAGGTTAATATGAAATGCTCATATGGTTAACCTTTTGGGTTACTATGTTGAACCAACATACACGTACACGTTTGGGCATGGTTTTCACGAACCCAGTAAATGTCTACCAAAATGTGTGTCACAAGCTAGGTTTTTCGATCTAACAGTTGAGAAATATTAGCTTGAATCTAAATCAGGTTTTTATCTAACGGTGAATAAGGATTGCTTTGTAACTAAGGCAAAATCCTAATTTGAAGGCTATATAAAGGAGACACCTAGAATTGTGCAAAACTAATCCCCACACGTCTGTGTGCTACTAGTGCTCCCGCTAGAGTCGATCTCCATTAACATTTGATTTTCTTCTCTAAAATCAGGTTAACGACTTAAAGACTTCATTGGGATTGTGAAGCCAGACCGATATTACTTTATCGTAGTTGTGTGATATGATCTTGCATATTCTATCGTACGAGTACAATCGATTGATTGGCTTGAGATCGTGAGAGTTATCCGATAGGCAAGATAAATAAGTCACAAACATCTTCGTCTCACTGTTTGTGATTCCTCGACAATCCACTTGTGTAGTCAGGAAGGATTGTAGAGAGGTGATTGATTAATCTAGGTTGTTCTTCGGGAATATAATATCGGATTATCAATTGGTTCCTGTTCACCTTGATTTTATATCTAAAGATGGAACAAAACTTAGGGTTTATCTGTTGGAGACAGCTTTATCCTCTTATAGACTTTTCTGTGTGAGACAGATCTGTTTATTATCAAGTCTGTAATTTTGGGTTACAACAACTCTTGGTTGTGGGTGAGATCAGCTAAGGGAATCAAGTGCGCAGTATCCTGCTGGGATCAGAGGCGTAGGAGTACAACTGTACCTTGGATCGGTGGGAGACTGATTGGGGTTCAACTATAGTCCAGTCTAAAGTTAGTTTGCAGTAAGCCAGTGTCTGTAGCGGCTTAATACAGTGTGTACTCAATATGGACTAGGTCCCAGGGTTTTTCTGCATTTGCGGTTTCCTCGTTAACAAAATTTCTGGTGTCTGTGTTATTTCTTTTCCGCATTATATTTTATATAATTGAAATAATACAGGTTGTGCGTTCGTGATCATCAATTGGAAATCCAACCTTTGGTTGTTGATTGATATTGATTGATCCTTGGCCGTTGGTCTTTGGTATCGTCCACGTATTCCTTGTATTTGATAAAGACTCGCTATTGTTTTTAACTTGAGTAAAAATCAAATCAAGAGAGAGATATTAACTCCTTGAGATACTTTTATCTAGATTGAGTCTGACTGTCTAGTTGATTCTCTAGCAAAGTATTTCGGAGTTAGTCCATACAAATTGCTAATCGAAATATTGGGTGGTGTTGTTAGACCCCCGCTTTTCAAGTACAGATGTTCCTAATGTTTCCTCCAATTTTGAACTTAGGACATCCTGTAAAAGAGACAACTCTTCTGACGATGATATTAAGACTGCATCCTCCATCATTCCTATGGTCAAAAGGTATGTCTTGTTTGTGAGACCAAGTTTTCTGTTAGAAAAAATAGAAACTCCAAGTTTAATAAAGACTCCTTAGTTCATCTTTAACATACCCTATATTTGATTCTCAAAGGTGTGACTGACATCTGTATGATTGAGCCAATTGGTTTTCGTACCTATCCTGTATATGCAGCCATAAAAGTCAGAACAGTGAGTTCCTCCAATGTTCAAGGGCAGAATATACGTCTTAATAAATATCGTCCAAAGGAAGTTCAATGCTTTGTCTCTAAAAGCAACATTGTTCCTGTTGAGAAAGTCATTCCGGAAGAAAGAAAGATTGATAAGATAAGAAAAGATATTAAAGAGCTTGTCAACAGATTATCTACTTCCTCATGTCAAGGCGTTTCTGGTAAGAACTCTAACTATGTCTCTTATTTTGATGACAGTAAATTTTATGACAATTTCTCATGTCAAACAGGATCCCTCTATAAGACTAAGAGGAAAAACAAACTTAACCAAAGACATAAACCTCGTAATGAGCCTGTGGCTCGTACTTGTGCTAATTAATCACAAGGTTCGAGAACTTACTCATATAAAATCCTGTTGAGTAAGTTGTGTTAAAAACAGGTATACTTGTTGCTTGCATCTGTTAAGTTAAGCTATTTTCTTATCGTCCATAGCTAAACTCGTGTTGACAGATCCGCTAAGATCAAGTATTGGTTAAGTCAAATTGTTGCGTACTGCCTTAAAATTTGTTTTTAGGACCTGTTCTCATATGTTTGAAGGACTTTTGTTCTTGGGTATTTGTTGTACTCGAACGGATTCCGTTCTGGCCCGAGTCAACAGTTTATTTGAAACCCTAAATTGTTGTCCCCAAGGATAAAATATCCAACCTCTTAGGGTTACAAGTCTGGTATGTGTACCTCTGGTGGTGTTTGGATTTTCAAAGAATGTCTTCCTCCTCGTCTTGCTATAGTGGTTTCGCAAAAGGATTTCTTGACAAAGGTGTTGAGGTTGATTCCAAGAGGAAGAGAACACTTGTAGATGAAGATCATCCCAATGCCTCATGCTTCTTTGCCTATACTCATGAAGATGCTGAAAAGGATGATATGATTTCTGCTGAAGTTGTTCATGACTTTCTTAAGTACTTTGGGGAAGCAAAACAACAGCTTGTTGATACTCTCAAAGGTCTTGATATGGTGAAAACTGAGTTGGAAAAGGTTGTGTCTGACCTTGGTCTCATAAAATCTCAAATCAATGATCTTCGTAAAGAGAATCATCTCTCTGAGGATGCAGAGAAGGCTGTTGTTCACAAGCTCGAAGACTCCAGGTCATAAGAGGATCCTGTACTTCCCACATCCCTATTTGTTGTCAGGGAAACAATGGAGTCTGACTCTTTCTAGCTTGTGTTAATTGTTGCCTAATATATCTTCTTTTTGGATTTAGTTGGAAGAATAACTAGTGCTTTCAATAGCGATGATTGTGACTACACATAACTATTTTTGTTTTCATCTTCTTATGTTTTTTTTTAGGTTTATTGGTTTTTAAATTTTAAAAATATTTGGAGGATGATGTTATTGCAGTATTGATCGTTATGATTTTGTGATATTGCAATTTGATTATGGGATATGTATTGTTTGCATCCGTGAACTTGAAGGTCCCATATGCTGTCAAAAGTAAAGTCGTTCATGAATTGATATTCGTATTAATGAAAGGACTAATGGACTTTTGACAATTACAAAAGTTATGCCTATGCAGTCATGTATTTGATGGAAAATAGGATAAAATCTTTTATTTGACAAGGATAAAGTCTATTATGTCATTATGATGGAAAATAGAATAGATCCTTGTATGTTATCCACGGTATTGATCTCCATTGATCCATTTTGTTATGTTTTACCGTGAAGGCTCCATTGTGTGTCTTATGTTGAGCACGATACAACTAAGTCGATTTTTCTTATTGGCTTTGTTGGTTGTTCCATAAGATGCTATTTGTTGAGCATTATGAACTAAATTAATCATCTTGGTTGGTTATTTTGTTATTTGCTCCGAAAGTATTCTTTTTCCGAGCAAATCCTTTGACAATTAAATTGATTACTTTTGTGATTAGTTTGGTTGTTTGTATTCCAATTAGATTAATTATAAGTTCTCTTGTAATTAGTCTAGTTGAGTTTTCATATATTTCACAAGTTCTTGTGTTGAGTATATGAACGGATAGACTAATCATGTTCTATTGGTTGATGTAGTCGTATATTCCGTAAGGTTTTTCCTTATGTTGAGTATGTGAACGATTAAGTTAGTCGTCTCCGTATGATTATCTTAGTCGTACCTCCGTGAGTTTTCTAATGTTGAGCACCTTCAATTAAATTGATCACTTTTGTGGTTTGATTTAGTTGTGTATTCCAATTAAATTAATCATGGGTTTTCTTGTGATTAATTTGGTTGAGTTTTGGATATAGAAAATCATTTCTATGGTTTTTGGTGTCCAATTTAAAAATCCTTCTTTTATTTCGAAATTAAGGTCGCTCTTGTTATTCTTTCGGGAATGACATCAAATGGGGGAGAGTTCTTTTGAACTTGTGCTTAATGGTAATATCTTGTGGGGTGTGCGGCTGTGGAATTTTATAGGGGTTATCTTGTATCTTAAAACTCCTTGATGAATGCATTTAGCTTCGGCTTTATGATTCCATCTAAATTAAGATGGTATGTATTTTTCTTTTAGTCTATGAAATGTCTCTTGTGGAAATTTCATTATGATCCCGTTCTTGTACCTTTGCCAATTTTATTGACAAAAAGAGGGAGAAATATTGTAGTTCACACTACAAATACATATGGTTTTTGGATCATTGTGTAAGGGGGAGTGGTTTCCATGATCGAGATGGATTATTGACTAAGGGGGAGTGATACATATCACCATAGTATTATTGTTAAAGTCGTGATACAATTGGACTTTGATGTTACATAATAATACTATGACATTGTATAATAATGATCGAGAATCTCGATTTCTTTCATTGTTATAGCTACGGACCTTCAATAACGGTGATGCTAACCTTACAACCTTTGAGATCATTGGAGTACTTGGAAGGACGAAGATTTCAGGGAACGTTGAAGATTAGACTATGGAATAGGAGCCACTAAAGTTTATCTTTTTTGTATTCCATATGTATTAATAGTTTTGTCACTAAAATTGACAAAAGGGGAGATTATTAGAGCATAGCTCGGTCGACCCCGCATGGTTGCTATCTCAAGCATGTTTGTCAAGTCTTGATTTCTAGCCTACATAGCTAAGTCTCAGACCAGGATAGAAAAGTGTAGTTGAGCTCAAGGACTTCATGGCGATTCATCATACAACGACGAAGATATACTCAAGGAACCATGGAACTTCATCAACAAAAAGGTATGCGGAGACTTAAATTTATCTATCACTCAAAAGTCTATCTGTTCTATCTCCTACTTCTTATGAGACAAAAGTCGTATTCTATATAAACTGGATCATACACATTTGATATTTCGAGCCGAGTATATCTCGCATAACTATGTCTCGAAATCATGTGTTGGTAAAGCGTTTCGCTTTGATCAAGTTTATCTTCACCTAGTGAAGAAAGTCATGAAAAGTTTCAATTACTTTGAGAATTGCTCTGACGCGAAACGGTCTGTGAATATTGGCTATATAACGTCCTCTGAGAATGACTCAATGATTGGAATGAGAGTTTAGATTAAATAACCATGTATTCCTTAATCCAAAGTTTTCGAACTTTGTTGATTGAGAGAAACCAGAGGAATTGGCTTTCCCAAGTCCGCGAACTCAGTCTGCAAACTGACGAAAGTTCTTGTACCGAGAATTCTGCTGGGATTTTTTAAAAAGTCAATTGCGTGTAAGTCCGCGAACCTAGTCCGCGAACTGGCGAAAATCTCTTTGCCAAGATTTTTTGCTGAGTTTGGAAAACTCCACCGGTTGTCTTAAGTCCGCGAACTTGTTTGTGAGCTTAAGAGGTTATGATCTAAAGATGTGCTCTGAACATGAAACTTAAATTACTAAGGAATGATTTATGCAAACCGTGGCTATAAAGTTCATGAGCCGATTTAATCGAATCGAATCATATTTGTTTCAATTGTGTTTTGTGTAGTTACATAAGATCTCATAGCAATTGAACAACTCTCTAACTAGTTCATTTGAGTCAATTGAACTAGTTATGGTGAAGAAGAACAAGGTTAATATGAAATGCTCATATGGTTAACCTTTTGGGTTACTATGTTGAACCAACATACACGTACACGTTTGGGCATGGTTTTTACAAACCAAGTAAACGTCTACCCAAGTGTGTGTGACAAGCTAAGTTTTCGATCTAACGGTTGAGAAATATTAGCTTGAATCTAAATCAGGTTTTCATCTAACGATGAATATGGATTGCTTTGTAACTAAGGCAAAACCCTGATTTGAAGACTATATAAAGGAGACATCTAGCATTGTGCAAAACTAATCCCCACACGACTGTGTGATACTAGTGCGCTCGCTAGAGTCGATTCTCCTTTAACCTTTGGTTTTCTTCTCTAAAACCAGGTTAACGACTTAAAGACTTCATTGGGATTGTGAAGCCAGACCGATACTACTTTTATCGTAGTTGTGTGATTTGATATTGCATATTCTATCGTACGAGTACAATCTTTGATTGGATTGAGATCATGAGAGCTCTCCCATAGGCAAGATAAATAAGTCACAAACATCTTCGTCTCACTGTTTGTGATTTCTCGACAAACCGCTTGTGTAGTCAGGAATGATTGTAGAGAGGTGATTGATTAATCTAGGATGTTCTTCGGGAATATAAGACCGGATTATCAATTGGTTCCTGTTCACCTTGATTTCATATCTTAAGATGGAACAAAACCTAGGGTTTATCTGTGGGAGACCGATTTATCCTTTGATAGACTTTTCTGTGTGAGACAGATTTGTTTATTATCTAGTCTACGATTTTGGGTTGCAGCAACTCTTGGTTGTGGGTTAGATCAGCTAAGGGAATCAAGTACGCAGTATCCTGCTGGGAACAGAGGCGTAGGAGTACAACTGTACCTTGGATCGGTGGGAGACTGATTGGAGTTCAACTATAGTCCAGTCCGAAGTTAGATTGTGGTAGGCTAGTGTTTGTAGCGGCTTAATACAGTGTGTTTTCAATATGGACTAGGTCCCGGGGTTTTTCTGCATTTGCGGTTTCCTCGTTAACAAAATTTCTAGTGTCTGTGTTATTTCTTTTCCGTATTATATTTTATATAATTGAAATAATACAGGTTGTGTGTTCGTGATCATCAATTGGAAATCCAACCTTTGGTTGTTGATTGATATTGATTGATCCTTGGACATTGGTCTTTGGTATCGTCCAAGTTATTCCTTGTATTTGATAAAGACACGCTATTGATTTTAGCTTGAGTAAAAATCAAATCAAGAGAGATATTAACTCCTTGAGATACTTTTATCTAGATTGAGTCTGACTGTCTAGTTGTTTCTCTAGCAAAGTATTTCGGAGTTAGTCCATACAGATTGCTAAATGAAATATTGGGTGGTGTTGTTAGAACCCCCGCTTTTCAGTATCAGATGTGACTAAACCAGTTTTATCACAAACTGTAAAAGTCGAGCAAGGACTTTTAGTTTCCTCAACATCGGAAGAAATCACAACAACATCATTAGTCAGAGTCATAGGACGTGTCTCCTTTTCTTGACAAAGAGATTTACCAAGAGCTTCTAATTTGACAGTGAGATCCATATTCTCTATGGCTAGAATATTCAGTTGAATGTCTTTATCTCTGATCTCCTGTTTAAGAAGATTTGTCTCTGTCTTTAATATGACCACTTTAGAAGACAGAGATTTTATAGGCTTTAGGAGTTTTACCAACACTTTATCAGCATCTTCCTTTCCATCAGAGATGGACACATATGTTTTCGCAACTCCTGGATCATGAGTCAACGAAGTAGTAACATCTTCAACTTTTGAGTAGTCATACTCTTGCATAACGTTAGATGAATCAGACATAGATTCAATTTCTTATAGGTTGGATCGCACCAAACACAGATTGTTAGATCTTTTCGTGTTTGCTTGCTATGATACCAATTGAAAAGACGATGGTACCCAAATATACCTCAAACAAAAACTTTTCAACCTATAAGTCCTTTCCCCGAAAGTGATTGACTATGGAATGAGTCGAGACAATACAACAAATCGGTTCACACGTCGTGTGATCGTCTATGGATACGAGATCGAGACAATACAACAACGAAATATGTTTACTTGATAAAAGGTTCGGACTTAACCAAACACAATAGGATTACTTATCAAGTAAATAAGAATTAATGTTTGTGTAATTTAATTTAAATTATAATAACAACAATTATAATTGCGGAAAATAAAAGTGAATGACACAGCAAGATTTTGTTAACGAGGAAACCGCAAATGCAGAAAAACCCCGGTGTAGATGGTGGATTTTCGACAAGGGCTAAAATGGTAAACTCATAATTATACGAAGCTCTGATCCAGCAATCAGACGTGAGTATCGAGACACGGGTCTCTCATCGAATTCTCAACGAAGAGTACTTTCTCTCAGAGTACATGTATATATGTAGTATCACGACTGGACAACGGCATATCTCATGAATACTGAATACTTTCAGTGATTAATTCTATATAGTATCACGATATGGACGGCTCCTAGACAGCTTGCTCTGCTAGTATAGAGCGATAACATCTTCAGGAACAAACAACGAGTTTACCCTGACTATATAAAGGATATGACTTACCGACAAGCTCATATCGGGATAATTGATGCTCCTAGACAGCTTGCTCTACTAGTATAGAGCCACAAAGTTAATTATTCCTAATTACAATTGCTCCTATTTCATGATCGAATCCACGACTGGTCCCACGTAAAGGCAATAAACAATTGTTCTGATCCTATGATCGAATCCACGGCTTGATCTCATAGAGTAGCAATAACTATATTATCTCAATACTCCGATTTCATGATCGAATCCACAACTGGTCTCATAAATGGTAATAGATAAATCTTAATTACTCTGATTCTATGGTCGAATCTACGATCCCATGGACTGGTAATGCTCACTTTATTATTTTGAATTCATAGCCGAATCCTCAGCTGATCCTATGAATTAATAATAAACATCTTATTACTCACTTTTGTGAATTATTCTCCACTGAATTCCACAATTAGTAATAAATAATCAACAACCGGGCGTCTGAGCTACCTCTAAGTAATCCCCAATTCAAATGGCAAAGGTGTATTCAACGACGATACACTAACAGTCACCGCACGAACGAGTATTTCAAAAATACAACGAAACGATGAACCTATGCAAAATAGAGAAGAAAATAATAAATAATTAAAAATATTGACCAGGGTGATGGGAGCACGGACACACGACCAACCGTTTCGTGGTCAATCCCACGCCAGTTTTATATTTTTAATGCATTTTTATTATTTTCCATGATTTGATGAAAATTCTCTCATTTTATCAAATCTCCTTCGTCTCGAGGAAACTCCTCGGTTTCATGGTACTTCCATAAATCCATAAAAATAATATAAAATTAAGGAAAGGAGTGTGGGGCGTGACCATTGGCCAACCGTCCATGCCTTGGTCCCAACCGGCCCCACACCCCACGGTTCCTTATTATTATTATTATTATTTTTTTATTATTATTATTATTTCTCTAATTTCATGAAAAAACTCCTTGATTTCATGGTATTTTTGCACAAATCATCAAATAATAATAAAATAAAATAAATTATGAAAACTTGTGGGACCGGGCCTTGGCCGGTCGGCCATGCCCTAGCCGGTCCCACACGCCCCTTTGTTTTATTATTTTATTATAGTTTTCCTTGAATTCATCAAATTCCTTGATTTCATGGCATTTCTCTCAAATTAGGAAAAATTTCCTCAATTCATCAAAAATACATGAAAAATACACAAAAATTAGGGAAACTCGTGGGACCGGGCCCAAGCCGGTCGGCCATGCCTTCCACGGTCCCACACGCCCTTGTTTTTATTATTTTAATATTTTATTCTTCCTTTAACTCATGAAAACTCCTTCAATTCATGGAAACTCCCTAAATTCATCAAATTTCTCAAAGTTCATGAATTTTTCATAAAATCATCAAAAATATTATAAAATTAAGAAAAAGGCACCACGGGACCGTGGTCACGACCGGCCTACCATGCCTTGACCACGGCGGTCCCACGCCTCCTCATTCCTTATTTTATAATTATTTTTCATCATCTCATGGTGTTTTCCTCAGTTTCGTCGAAACCCTAATTTTGGCATATTTTCTCGAATGGATGCTCAATTGCACGACAGAAAATATCAAAATTCTCAGGACGGAGACGTGGACTCCTTGGGGACACGAGCACGCTATCTTGACCGACCAATATTGGCTCTTTAGCTCACGGAAGCCGGTCCCATCAACTTTCACAGTTTTGACCTAATTTGCACAATTGCTCGTATTAGGTCCAAAAATCTTCCAAACACTTTGGATTTTCATGAAGTGATCGTCAGGCGGTCACGTGACAACCCATGGCCGGTTTCATGACCCCATGGTCGGTCCCTCACTCCGTCATAATTAATTAGGTTTTCTCACCTAAGGCTCAGACGAACATTTTTGAATAAATGATTAAATCAACATTTAATCATTCTTTCATCAACAAATCGTCAACTCTTCAGGAGTTCTTTGTATTTTCTCACGTGAGCATATGGACACTACATGGTTGATCCACGGTCCCATGTAGTCACTCCCTCCTTCGCCCCATGGTTAAACTTCTGACGAACCATGAATTGATCATCAATTGATAAAATTAGGGTTTTTGAATCCAAGGATCATCATTCCAGATTCCAACCTTAATAATTTTGCGACGACCTCATGGTCATTAATTTTATTAATTATGCTCGGTTCAACGACCAGTATTCTAATTAATATTTTTGGTACACTGCCAATAATCCATCAGATGAGCAACACATGCTCAGACGATCAAATATTCAACAATTCATCACATGAGAAACACTTGCTCAGATGATAAACATTTGCTCAAACCAAGGAATATTGGTTCAACAATCAATATTCAACGATCCATCGAATGAGCAATACTTGCTCACTTCATCGTAAGAACTATACCTCTGTCTCATGACATGTTCAATTCATGAGTTTCAGAACATCATGTTCAACTCAGCAACTACATGGACTCGTCGTCCCATCAAACCACGAAGTCATCAATTGACTAACAAACCACGACACGTCAATCGTGTCATTTGGGGGGATATCACTTAGAATTTTGGTATGGTGGTCTACGACACGTGTGTTCAAACACACGATGGAATGTGAGCAAGTCGTGCAATCAGTTGAAGGAATTCACGAGGTAGTGGGTGGAAAATCGACCAAGTCTCCACACGTTGAGCAACTGGTTTCAAACACGATCTCCATTTCCCCACTCCTTGATTCCATCAACTATCACACTTCATGGAATCATGGTGTCTAAAATTCCAACAATATAAATAAGTCTCTGAATCATGATTGAATCGGCATCATCAATCTCACGTCAAACTGACAACACGAGATCATCAACTCATTAATTGAGCAACTACTCTCAATTGATAAATTTCAATAATTCAGAGCTTATCGTATTCAGAATTCACACACCCACAATCTTTGATTACCATTGATTCCACACATTTCCCAGCTTCCCTCCTACAGATCAACCCATCCTCTCTTGTGACTGAATTTACTCTGGAACGGTCATTGTCTTGATTTAGGCCGGAGTACTACAGATTGATATCTCGAATCTAAAGCACCCCCTTTGCAGCGGTGCATCTGTGTGAGGTTTAACATTTTGCTCGGTTCGAGGAGTCTCCTCCGTACGGTCGTCTCCTCAATTCCTTAAAAACTAGCAAATCGTTTTTCCCCATCTACAGATTGGCGACCACAGTGGGAGATCATTCTCTCGGTTGCAATCTCAATTCTCACAAGGATGGACGGTCTTAGGTCTGCCAATCCGGGTTTAAAACCCGATCCTAATATCGCAAGCTCTAGTGGTACCGCTAACACCACTTCTTCGACGCAACCTGCTACTACTACTCCCCCGAGCACTGGTGCTCCAGTGATCACCCTGCAAGCGACGACACTGGCGCCATCAATAATCTACTCTTCGGTTGATCTACTGAAGAAACCAGAGAAAATCAGCCTACCATTGTTGATCTCATGAAGGTTCAGACTGACGTGGCTGCAGCACAGAAAGAGTTGTGTACGTATCTCAAAACTCTCACAGACAAGCTTGCGTCTGAACGAACTCAGCCTCAGCGCGAGAAAGGAAAAGTTAAAGAAACATCTTCAACTGCTGATCCTGAAATATCTCCCATCCATGTTGTACATGATGAAGAATTCTGCAACGCTGCAAATGACTCTCCAACAATGAAACCTGCAAGTTTCATCACTCGTGAAGACCTGGAACACTCTTTTGAGGATCGAGGAAAAGACAAGACATCATCTGTCCATCTTCTCCAACCTCCATATCCTGCTGCCAATACTCAAAAACATATTTCTCGATTTCTGGAATTATTGGGCGAACACGAGCACAACCATGTCGTCCGTCTGAAGGAATTTTCAAAGTCTCTGACAGACAGAGCATACACCTGGTACAACAACATCGCACCAGGAAGTATCACCGATTTAGGAGAGGATTAATGGTTTCTACAGAAAATACTTATTCGTGTCAGAGCAAGTCACTCTCTCTGATCTAGGAAGGATGTTTCAGAGGAGCAAAGAACATCTTGATGATTATGTGAAAAGGTTCAGAGTTCAAGCCTTGGACTGCCACGACCCAACGTCACATCGCAACAACTAGTAGACTTGTGCATCAACAGAATGATCTCGGTATACAGAGCCTTACTGGAAAACCTCTGGTTCCATGCTTTCTCAGAGTTTTATGAAGCAGCCAAACGATCCGCGACTACTGCACCTGCTTTCCTGAAAAGCAAAGTCTGCAAGATCGAAGAACCTCGAATCAGCCGACGCCTAGTCAGCAATCAATGCAATTTCCAGCCTTCGACAAACATTGTTGCAGAAATAAGTGAAAGGAAATCCTAGACACTACAACAGATCGCTTCTCCAACATCCCAGAATCCTCTAAAGGCGCAAAATATAACCAACCTTGAAATGCACAAACCTCGACCCGACATCAAAGAACGGGGAAATGACCGGGGACTCAAACTGCCATCTTCCAACTGAAGAAGTGATCGAGTTACTGGAATTCTGGGTTTAAGATGATGCAATCTATTGTTCATCATAGAGGGCCAACTAAAGGAAAAATGGAGAATCCCAGGTACCGTCGTCTTCATAGACTCATCAATCATCCAACAAGTAACTTCAACATCTAATGTGGATCCACCATGGCTTCAACTGGGGACTGAAGGAGTATACAAGAATCCTCTCTCAATCGGAACCTTTACACTCTCCGAACAAACCAGTCGAAGAAGCAGTTCAATCGTTGATCGAGCATATCTGTGAATTGCTCTATTCATCAAAGGCACAAATAAAAGACATGTTCACAGTACCGAATCATATTGTGTCAGACATCTTTCCATCCTGGAAAACTCCTTGAAATCTTCATCCACAGACAAGGAGATGCACGACTGGGGACTGCTTACCACAGTCAATCTCAGAAGAAACGAATTTGCAAGAACGTTGATCGATGTTGGCACCGCCATCAACAACATTCCACTGAAAACCATCAGATCCGCAGGCTGATGAGTGCCAAATATTGTATATATTTGCACCTTTTTATTGGCATTTAACTCATCATTTGTGCACTAACACTCCATTTTATTCCATATTCTGTGTTTTCGTTGTTTTCAAGAATAAATATTTCTCTTAATTAATTTTGCATTTTTAGGTACTAAATAAAGCCTGGTTAACTCACGGAGCGAAAACAGCAAAGAAATGGCAAAGACTCCCGCAGAAAGGCAGCGAAGAATGATGTTTGCAAGAGCCGGATCAACTAGAAGTAGGCTTGAAGAGGAAGAATTGTCCTTAAAGAAGATATGGGCTTGGCATACCCAAGGCCCAAAACCCTTACCCAAATCCATTTCCAATATACATACCCATTTCCATGAGAGCCGTCAGATTGGATCCATTCCATCATCTAACGGTCGCTTCATCAGAGTACATCGAACTCTGAAGTCCCTGTCTAACATCATAGCACCTAACCCCGATCTTCGCCGTCAATTTTGATGTATCTCATCATCCAACGGTCGCTCCACATCCATTCCATCGCGTCGTTGGATCACTCCATCACCTTTTCATCCTACGCTTTTCATCACCGATCATCAAATTTTGATACACCCGCTCAACACCCTAGCAACCAAATACCCTCTTCCCAACCAAACACTCCCCAATCCAAAATCCATCGATCTCTTATCTCTTTTCCACAAAATCCATCTTCTCCAAATTGCAGAGAACTGCTCCACCACCATTCCCTGCCACTGCCGCCGTCACCTCCATCACCACCACCAGTTCCATCACTGCCACCACCATCTCTTCACCCAACACCACCACCATCTCTCTAGGCTAGATATTTTGACCATTTCACATCCCGTGAAACCCTAGGGTGTGGAGTTTGTAAAACAGCTAGCTAGGGCATCAGTAGGGAACAATAGGAGCAGAGGAAGAGCATCAGAGACGCAGAAGAGAGATGGGTTCGACAGAGGAGACAACAAAAGCAGAGACGGGTGAGCTTTAATTTTAATTTTCAATGTAAACCCTAATTTGGGAATTTGGGGGAAATTGTATGAACCCTAATTTTGGGGTATAAATAGAATGTGTGTGTGTGGGTGTTGGGAGGGTATGCCTGGGTTAGCCAGAGCTCAACCCTAGATGCCCGGATTAGCCGGTGCACCAAGCTGTAGTATTTAGGTTTATTTTTCAGTTCTTGTAATGTTCTAATTTTCTAACTAGGGCTTAGATGAAGCTCTTAATCTAATATCAGATAATTTTGGTTATGAATTTGTTCTTGTTGTGCTTAACTGCTTAAGGATAGATTTAATCTTTGTGCTACAACATATTACTTTCACCTTGTTTGTCATGCAACCTAGGTAGTTGGAACAATTCTATGTTGTTGTGCTGCAACTCATGCTTAAATGAATTGATTTATCTTTTGAATAGTTGTGCTTTAATCAGACAATTATTACTTAGGATAAATACTTTAGTTGTGATTAGTCATCCATCTTAAGATCACCTTGAATAAGCGGAAGACACGAATCCTCACCGCTATTCATTAAAAGGACAAGAGTAATATCCATAACTGAATTATCTAGTGCAGGTTAAGCAGTGGATTCGACTGCCCTAGTGCTTTCTAATTGCATTCTAATATTGTTTGTGTAGTATAATCATTCATACTTGTCGTATCGACACATCAAAACAACCCCCATTTTGGTTACTCTTTCTTGTTTAGAATCAGTTTAAGTGAGACCATAGTTTCAGCTTTACACCCACCTTGTCCCTGTGGATCGACCTGTGCTTTCCCTGTGTTACATTGTGACACTGTGCACTTGCAGTTTGACATAGTCGTAGGTACTCTTTCAAGTCCTACCAAGTTTTTGGCGCCGCTGCCGGGGACTTGGCTGCTGTGTAGTTGAAAAAAAACATTCTTGCACTTGCGTTTCTGTTTTCAACCTGTTGTGTAACTTAGCTTTTCTGTAGTTTAGCTGTAACTTAGTGTAACTTAGTGTAGCTTAGTTTGTTTTCAATTGCATCATCTTTTCTTGCATAACCTGTTGTGTAGTTCTGATAAGCATCTTAGTGTAATCATCTCTGCTGTAGCATCTTACCTCAATTAGCTGTAGCTTGTCTGTTAGCTGTACAATTTGCATCTGTAGCTGTAGCTGTAAGCATTTGTAAGTATTTGCATCTGTAAGCATCTTATTTTCTTTCCTCTTAGTGTAGCTGCATATCACCGTTGTTTTGATCCCTCATTGCTTCTTTATAATTCCATTGTTTCAGTACAAAGAGACTGATCCTCTCTTCTGAGCTAGCAGGTACCTGCTGTGGAGCAGCAGCTTGTGGTGTTGCTGATTGATCAAGTCAAGGCTAAGAAAGGGAGGGAAGCAGTTGTGGGCTAGGCCATAGGAGCAAAGCAAGAACAACAGCTTGTGGTGCTGCTGAGAATCCAGCTTTTGGTGCTGCTGAACTGAACTGTGGGTTGTTGAGAAACAAGCCTGCACACTGCTGTGGTGGGCTAAGCCAAAGGAGAAAATCCAGCAACTGTGGGCTGAGGAAGTAATCATCCTAAGCTTACCCAGTTCACTGGGCCTGTGGTATTGTTTTCCTCCCAAACTAGAATTCTGGGCTCTGTAGCAAAACTTGTTTTGAGAGTGTTATATCCAAGTTAAAACTTTGTTTCTGAACTGTGGGCTTGACCCAAACTAAATTTGAAAAACATCTTCAAAGCCCAAGTGGGCCTCGTATTTTGAGTAACTGAGAGCCCAAAAATCAAATACCCAGCTGGGCCTCGTGCATTTCTGGGCTTGGTTCACTGAACTCGTTAGTTGGGCCGTGTACTCAAATCTCTAGGCCGTTCGCTGGGCTTGTCCCACAGAAAATTTGAACCAGTTAGCTGGGCCTCATCCCATTAAAACCAAAAGGAGTTTTCAAAACCCATAAAAACCAAATGTTTCCCATCAAAAACCAAATGTTTTTCATTCCCAACAAAACCAAAAATTTCTCCCATATTCAAACCAAAATTTTGCTCCTAATTCAAAACCAAAGCTTTGCTCCACCAATGTGGGCTTGCTCCCAATTTTAAAACCAAAGTTTTTCTCCCAATATTAAAAACCAAATTTTTCTTTTTATCTCGCGATTAAAACCAAAAGTTTTCTCCCATTCAAAAACCAGAACTTTTCTCCCTCTTTTTAACCAAAAATCCCAAATAGGCTTTACCTTTAAAGCCTAAAAAACCAAATTTTTGAAACCCATAACTGAAAAGTGTGGGCCTTATTTCTCTTTTTGAATTGTGTGATTGTTTGATAAACATAACATGTCTGGATTTTGGTCTGCCACTGGGAATAAATCTATTAGAGAAGCTTACGGGGAAGATTCACCTTATGAGCCTCCCACAGACCATGATGTCAATAGCTATAGGGATTATTATTATGGACCTTCTGTAGGTCATGAACCTCAATATGCAAACCCTAATGACTATTCACACATGTATCATCCACCATTGAGTGAAAATGAACATCTAGACAATATCCAACTCACACATTCGTCACTTGTGAATCAGTTAGAGGCTCGAATCACTGCTTTAGAAATGCAGACACATGAGAAATCTGTAGCATCTAGTTCACATGGACGACCTGAAATATATGCATATACCTTATGTGGTGGTTTAGACCACCCGGATAAATATTGCTATATTTTGCATGATTATAGGCAATTTAGAGAATCCCATGAAAATCCAAATTATGAAATGCCCACAAATTGTGAGGCTAGTAGTCATTGGGACCATAACCAATCCTTTGAGGGTTGCGATCAATCTTTTATAAACCCTAATGACCATGCACACATGTACCATTCACCACAATTTGAACATGAAGAATTTTGTACCCCCATGAATTTAGACCCCACCATAGAAGCTTTCAGACTCAGTGAGCAAAACTTTGCTAGATCTACATCACGAATTCAGGCATATTTAAATCAGATTTTGCTTCACCTACAAAAGGAGGAAATTCATGAGGAAATGTATGTTGTCCCTAATGAAGTGTCTAGTCCCATTCATGTAAATGATGTTGAATATGAACCTAATTTAGAGGAACATGAATCGATTAATGACACCACCACTGTTAATGAGGACCAATATGCATGTTACCATGATGATGACTATGAAGATTATGATGATAATGATGTTATGTTAGAAGAACATGAAAATATTGTGGAACCTTTTGGTTCAATAACATATGGCTTCTCGCCCTCGACCTTCATGAATGTTGTTTCTTCTAATACTCATAGGAAATCGTATGATTTTGATATTGATATGGTACTTGTACAATTGTTCTTCGAAGATGAGCATGACATAGGAATAGTTGAATCTTCTGTAGACACTAATGTTAATATGCATGAAAACAAATTTGATGTGTCTGATTCCTTTCCAAAGTCACAAAATGTTATTTCTTCCGATGTTGATTTGAGTACTACAGACAATCATGATACCGATTTAGGTCTTGATGTTTTGTTCGATGAATGTGAGCATGATTTACCAATTTCTGATTTAGGGGAAGTATGTGTTGGTACTATTGATCTTATCCATGAAAATAACTTAGAAGTACCAACTTTCTTACCTAAATCGCATATTGAGATTATTCCACCCAACCTAGATTTGGTTTGTAACAAAACTTTTAAACCAGCTTTTCTGAAAATTCCCAACCTAGTATTGGAACTGTGTGCCTCCCAAGTTCTTTTGGACTATTTTGCATCAAAATACAACATTTTTAAAGAGCCACAGTTGGAATTAATTTCTCTGAGCATCCCGCAAAAAGTCCATTTTGAGTTAGACCTTGTGAATCCTGCACCCCCAAAATTGCTAGATTTTGTGCTTAAAAATAAATCTGTTGAAAAATTCAGGTTTAGGGGTGATTCATTCGGTTTTTCACTCTCACTCGCATTTAAGTCCAATTTTAGTGTTTTGAAACTGTGTATGTTTCAACACTTTGTCTTTTGGGTTGATCCTCAACTCTTTAGACTGTATGTATATAGTGAATTGTTTATATATAATCTGGTAGGTAATGTTTAGTGGAATCATATGTTTCTTGTATATATTGTGCTAACCCAATGTGAATTCAGTTGAGTTACTGTTGGGTTTTGCCTTGAATAATGGAGTTCAGAACTTGCTTTCTCCAATATCCGGTAATCTCTTTCCTTTTTCTAAACTTAACATGTTCTCCTGTTATGTTAAAATTATAAATCTGTTTATCATTAGAAACATTGAGGACAATGTTTAGTTTAGGTTTAGGGGTGAAAAGTAGATAACCCAATAACATGCTATAATTGAAAACTAAACTCCTCCTTCCTTTTGAAAAAAAAAATGAAAAAATGAAAATAAAAAATTGAAAAATTGAAAAAAACATAAAAATGGAGCTCATTTACCTTGAAATGTTGACTCTTGTGCATGTATGTAAACATAAGGATTCTTAGTCTAGATATTTAGGCACCCTGATTCTAGCACAATTCACATAGTGATAAGAAACTTGCACGCGCACGATCTACCAATACATGTATAGCCTCATCCTTGAGGTGTTCTATCGGAAGTCACGATTGCCAATCACTTTAGAATACTGAACGGAACTTGACTAGCTTGTTCTTTGGTTGGTTGTGATAGAAGGTGGAGGTTACATTAAGAAAGACAATCATCGAATTTAACTGGGTGCATCAAAAAGGGCTACCTCTTGCAAAGTGTCATGTAATTTTTTGTTTCTTTTTGCTTATGTATCAAAAGAGTTACCATGTTGTAAATTTTTTTCTCAAAAAAAAAAGAAAAAAAAATGTATATATTCAGAAAAATATCAAAAAAAATCAAAAAAAAAAAATCAAGTATTTATCAATTTCATCCTCTCTTGTTCCAAAAATAAAAGAGAGTAGTCAATGTAAATAAGAGTCATGTAAAGAGTCATCTTTTGTGTTTTAGTGTAATAAGCAAGGAAGGGTGTATGCCATTGATGTACAACGCGAGTAATTGTGAAATACCTCCAACTTATTCACAATTCTCGTAAAGTCCGGACAGCTAGCTAGATTTCGACCTCGGTTCTTAGCCTGAGAAACTATCTCTTGGTGATTAGTAGTCATAACATCCGATCTTTCTTTACACATGTGTAGATACACTTTACACTCTTATCACATGTCTTTATTTGTTATCAGTGCTAGGATTGTGCCTTTGATAGCTAGATTGACATCTCCATTTTGCTGTGAGCTTCTACTGTCTTACACATGTCACATTTCATGGAATCTGAGCTTATATTTTGTCCTACAACTTTGTAGGTACGTTCTAAGCAAACCTTCACGAGACTTCAACTCGTCCACTAGGGACACTTAATGGTTTAAAAGGCTTATTGCATTCGCTAAATGCAATCGAGAGACCAACGACAGTGGTATAGGTAGGATTTCCTTAGTTTTGTTTTACTTGAGGAAAAGTAAAATTCAGGTTTGGGGGTATTTGATGAGTGCCAAATATTGTATATATTTGCACTTTTTTATTGGCATTTAACTCGTCATTTGTGCACTAACGCTCCATTTTATTCCATATTCTGTGTTTTCGTTGTTTTCAAGAATAAATATTTTTCTTAATTAATTTTGCATTTTTAGGTACTAAATAAAGCCTGGTTAACTCACGGAGCGAAAAGAGCAAATAAATGGCAAAGACTCCCGCAGAAAGGCAGCGAAGAATGATGTTTGCAAGAGCCGGATCAACTAGAAGTGGGCTTGAAGAGGAAGAATTGTCCTTAAAGAAGATATGGGCTTGGCATACCCAAGGCCCAAAAACCTTACCCAAATCCATTTCCAATATACATACCCATTTCCATGAGAGCCGTCAGATTGGATCCATTCCATCATCTAACGGTCGCTTCATCAGAGTACATCGAACTCTGAAGTCCCTGTCTAACATCATAGCACCTAACCCCGATCTTCGCCGTCAATTTTGATGTATCTCATCATCCAACGGTCGCTCCACATCCATTCCATCGCGTTGTTGGATCACTCCATCACCTTTTCATCCTACGCTTTTCATCACCGATCATCAAATTTTGATACACCCGCTCAACACCCTAGCAACCAAATACCCTCTTCCCAACCAAACACTCCCCAATCCAAAATCCATCGATCTCTTCTCTCTTTTCCACAAAATCCATCTTCTCCAAATTGCAGAGAACTGCTCCACCACCATTCCCTGCCACTGCCGCCGTCACCTCCATCACCACCACCAGTTCCATCACTGCCACCACCATCTCTTCACCCGACAACACCACCATCTCTCTAGGCTAGATATTTTGCCCATTTCACATCCCGTGAAACCCTAGGGTGTGGAGTTTGTAAAACAGCTAGCTAGGGCATCAGTAGGGAACAATAGGAGCAGAGGAAGAGCATCAGAGACGCAAAAGAGAGATGGGTTCGACAGAGGAGACAACAAAAGCAGAGACGGGTGAGCTTTAATTTTAATTTTCAATGTAAACCCTAATTTGGGAATTTGGGGGAAATTGTATGAACCCTAATTTTGGGGTATAAATAGAATGTGTGTGTGTGGGTGTTGGGAGGGTATGCCTGGGTTAGCCAGAGCTCAACCCTAGATGCCCGGATTAGCCGGTGCACCAAGCTGTAGTATTTAGGTTTATTTTTCAGTTCTTATAATGTTCTAATTTTCTAACTAGGGCTTAAATGAAGCTCTTAATCTAATATCAGATAATTTTGGTTATGAATTTGTTCTTGTTGTGCTTAACTGCTTAAGGATAGATTTAATCTTTGTGCTACAACATATTACTTTCACCTTGTTTGTCATGCAACCTAGGTAGTTGGAACAATTCTATGTTGTTGTGCTGCAACTCATGCTTAAATGAATTGATTTATCTTTTGAATAGTTGTGCTTTAATCAGACAATTATTACTTAGGATAAATACTTTAGTTGTGATTAGTCATCCATCTTAAGATCACCTTGAATAAGCGGAAGACACGAATCCTCACCGCTATTCATTAAAAGGACAAGAGTAATATCCATAACTGAATTATCTAGTGCAGGTTAAGCAGTGGATTCGACTGCCCTAGTGCTTTCTAATTGCATTCTAATATTGTTTGTATAGTATAATCATTCATACTTGTCGTATCGACACATCAAAACAACCCCCATTTTGGTTACTCTTTCATGTTTAGAATCAGTTTAAGTGAGACCATAGTTTCAGCTTTACACCCACCTTGTCCCTGTGGATCGACCTGTGCTTTCCCTGTGTTACATTGTGACACTGTGCACTTGCAGGACATAGTCGTAGGTACTCTTTCAAGTCCTACCACAGGCATCACTCGACAAGAAGCCGCTCATGCTCCCGTCTCAGAGACCTTGAAGGAGCACTCGGAAATACTTCTGGCTACAACACTCTCAAAATGAACATAAATCCAAACTGGGCAGAAACCATGTTTCACATAACCAGGAAGATCCAGGACATGACATGTCCTTCAGAAGAACGTGGATCCACGCTGAAAAGATGGGTACCTACAAAGCGCCTCTGGTTACACATCTCTCCAACGAAGAAATTTCTGATCCAGAAGATTTTACGGACATACCATCATCAGAGCACTTGGAGGAATTTCGAACTTTGACGAGATTGAAGCAAGAACCTGCAAAAGATGCATAGACATTCATCAAGAGGTTCCACACTCAGGCAAGTCTCATTCCTCTCGTGTCTATGTCATTTATTTCTTCACATGCTATCCTAGCATGGGGACTAAATTCTGCTAGAAACTCTGCAAGACGTTGTGAATGGTAGCCTCTCCAAATCGAGCATTGAACATTCATTACCGAGATGATGTTCAAGCATGGAAAATAATACTTTGGGAGTTTCTCCATAGCTTTGCAGGAGCGTCCATGTGTGCCACAAAATCAGAAAACTCTGATGGTTGCACAAGTGTTAAATCTTACTACCGCAACGAGAAGAATGTTGCATCAACAGAAGATACTCAGGGCTGAGATGATCAAAGCCACGACATTTGATGCTTAAGGGATATGATGATTCAACAATCAAGCATCTAAGAAGCCTTCAAATTGTACTCCCAATCAAATAGTACACCTTCGGTAATGGCGCCTCTGGCTTCAACACAAATATCTCTACAGTGATTCAACACCAGCACGATCAAAGTATTACTAAACTACAATCGATAAGTCTTCATTATCCCATGATAATACTTCTGAAGCAGATGCAACATCATTCATACATGGATGGCATTAACTCCTTCAACATACACTGGACAACCTGAGGTGATTCCGTGAAACTTCAACAACGGGAGAAACATCCTCATGACATGGCTTCATCAACTAACCGTTCTCTGAAGTGTTACACATGAAGCGGGCTTCTCCAAGCACTAATGATTCATATCAAGGTATCTAGACGTGAAAACACGTTAGCATGAGCATCTTCCGAAAGCTTGCATGGTGGACGGTCACAAGCCAAAGTCTTCTACAAGATGTTCTACAGATAAAGTACAACATACTTCAGCCCATGGGTTTACAAAAACGTACCAATGAGTGAGGAATAGGACAATACTTCTTCAACAAAATATGTTCATCTATGTCTCTTCTACAACATACCGAAAGGGCGCATCAATCGGACATACGATCTAAAAGATATGGCCTTTACTGTCAGGTCTACGAGATCTGAAAAATCTGTACGGGATTACAAATTACAAATGTGCACGCCTCGTTGGCTGACTTCTACAACTCCAAATTGAGTGATTCTTTTCTCATGTGATAACTCAATCTCTTAGATTCAAAAGTTGGGTCAATCATCGAATTTCGACGTCGTATGAGGTTTCTACAGCTTCCAGAGCATACAACGCGCAACCAGAGATTCGTGGACGGGATTCATAACTTCCACAGTCGATCGGTGTCCACCAGGTATTTTCGCTAAGTCCTTCATCAAGGTACCTCCAACTTCAACCACCTAGGTCTTTACATCGATTTTTCTACCCGGGTCCTCTATCTAGGTCTTTACAGAAGAAGGGAAAACGAAAGAGGGAGATTCAACAATATACTGGGGACTGTCGGTCCACCGATCATGACGATCAATTTCACAGCCCAACACTCATGGTGCCGGGATCTCCAGTGCTAATCATTCATCATAAAAGGAATTCTACCACCGGGACATGAAACCATGGTCATTACATCATCCCCTCTTGAGAGCAACCTCAGTTATGGTCCCATGACCAGGGTTTCAGAAGTAATGTTTCTACGACTGACAGAAACAAGGTGGTAATCAAGCACCATTCTCATGTGCCAATCAAGGAGTCCTGATCTCAATTTAATCAATGTCATCAATCCTTCACCAACCGTTCAAGACACAAGCGAATGGTCTAAAGACGCAACATGAGTGTTTTACAACAAGCCCGTCTGAAATAATTTTATGCTGTCCTGTACAAACCGACGAGCTGGGAGCAATTGGTGAAGAATATAGGTATGAGTCATATACCATTTTCTTCGTATTGATGTCCTCTACAACATATCCAAAATTCACAACAATTGGAGAAACGAGCGAAGAGTTGTGGCCAAAACATTGGACCCCATGCCAGCTGTAAATTTTCTGAAGGTTTCCTGGAAGTTTACGGTTTCGTCGATTTTGGATCCTAAACAAGCTCTAAACTCAAAATGATTCTGTTTTAAAGCTTGGAATTTTCCAGGGCTTGAGGATACATATGCAGATATCGAAAATACGACCCCAAACGAAGATTCTATAACGTGTTTACTAAAGGCTGAAGTCTCAAATTTCCTGGTGACGTATTTCGGCAAAATTACTCGTGTATTCACATGGGTTTTCATTCATTCACTCACAAATCAGAAATTTCATACTTCTATGAAGAGTTCACAGGAGATATACTTACTAGGGGAGTCTCTAAACCATTTGAGGGTTCGGCAATGTTGGAATCTCCGTTGGCAACTCCATTATCTTCATTCGGTTCGGGATTTTGGGAACTCTCCATATTCTCATATCCCAAAGAAGAGCACGCTTCATCAACATAATGCTTATATACCATGATTTCTTCCTGGGTTCGTCAACAACAATTATTATTATGTCATTCAAGGAGATGCCACGATCACGTGCACAAAAAAAGGGTACTTACATCGACTTCTTCATCAGTGTTGGATTCATGAATTGTTTACCCGGGAACAAGTTGAAGACCGTCAATCGATGGAGCAAAAGTCTGAAAAGAAGTGACAAACCTTGATCTCATGATCCTAATTACACGGGTAAAATCATGACACAAGGAGCGACTGGGGACTGCGCGTCATTTGCTAACACCCTATAGTCCTTACTTCTGGGCTCTCCGCTCCCGTAGATTTTCCTCCATTTCCATGGAGTCTACATTGATCCTGTATCTCACTACACGATCATACTATGGTAAAGCTAACGGAATAACCAGGAATACAACTCAGTATGAAGGATCTCTCACCACTCATAGCACATCGTTCATACAAAGCGCAGGATTCGACAGAACAATGAATCATGGATTAAAGGTGCTCACAACAACGTCTACAAAATGGTAATCCTCCACTCTTACCTATTTACATTTCACGAACTTAGTGATAATAACGTAAAACCCTCGAAAAACTTGCTCGTCTCTTCAAACTTGCCAAGATGAGCAAAATTCATTATTTAAAACCAGCACCTGACTTTTCATGAAACTATGAATAATTCACATAACCTTTCATATGAAGATTCGCTGGTTTTCTACATGTGTGCATACACTATAATATCGCCAAACTCATACATACATTATTTCATCGTGTATACAATTGCTTGCTTCCAGCAATTGCTCAAAAATCATAAATTGATTTTCATGAAACCGTGGACAACCCACGTAAAGTTTTTACTGAGTGAACATCCACTGGTTTTTCGAAAATTGGACAAACGTCCATTCTACAGTTGTGAAAACTCACAGACATTATTTCACCATGTATAATTGTCTACTTTCAACAGTTGTTCAAAATCAAAACATGATTTTACAAAATATGTAAATATTTAACGTGAAACCCATGTAAATTTGAAAAATATATCTACATACTTTTTCTCCTTCGCGCGAGCATCTGTCTTTGAAGCGAGAGTATATTTTCAAAAAAATTTGAACGCTCACATATCGAAAATAAAAAATTTTCATGAAAGCTCATAGACAAAATTTTTATTAACAGACGCGTCTTTTCAAAAAAAAAACTTTTCTCTCGTGCGAGCATTCACCTTTGGAACGAGAGTTTATTCCATTTTGTGAAATCTCACAAAGATAAAATTTTGGTTTTCGTGAAAGCTCATAAACAAAACTTTATATCATTAGACTCAAGTCTATTTTGTTTGTTCTTTAAACTAATGAACAAACGAGCGTTTATTCCTAAAATAAGGATTTCCTTATTGGGCCTGGCCCGCGAATCCTAATCGACCAAGGACTCGTCGTCCAAACCAGCGGTTTAGCACCAATTTATGCTCATAAAACGATGCTCCAATCATGACATTGAAGCCTTCATCAAGTCGTGGTTTGCTAACGCTCTCTAAATCCGGTAACGTCTCAACTTACGACTAAGTTCAATTACTGGTTGGTAGGCTTCTAAAAGGTCCTACAAATTATAACCGCAAGTGCACGGTGTCGAAAGTGGCAAATGTGCAAGTACGGGTCGATCCACAGAGACTGGGTGTGTTTTGGAGTTTCTAGCTATTTTGGGTTCTAAATTTTTGTTGGGCTTTGAATACCCTTTGAGTGAATTGGGCTTAATGGGTTTGTTTTTAACAATAAAATGAACTGAGTTTGGGCTCAGTTGGTCTTGAAGTGCACTAGGCTTTGGGCCTTTGATTGAGTTCAGGCTTTTGGGTTAAGCCCACAATTGATTGAATTGGGCTTTAGCTTTAGCCTATCAGTACACTAGGCTTTGGCCTTAAACTTAGGCTTGGGCTGAACTGGGCCTCAATGAACTAAACCTTGGGCTTTTGTTTTGGTCTTCTGATGAGCTCAAGTTGTGCTCTGGGCTTTTGGGCTCAATGGGATTGAGCTAACAGTGGACTGTGGGCTGGGCTTTGGAGAGGAAGCAGCAGCAGCAGCAAGAGAAAGGAAGGCAATGCAGCAGCAGGGGAGAAATGGCAGCACTAAGTAGCAGGAGAAGAAGACAGAGAAGCAACAGAGTTGCAGGGCAGTGGAATAAGAGAAGCAACAGAGTTGCAGCAAGCCAAGGGAAGTAACAAGAAAAGAAGTAGCAGCAATAGCACAAGCAAGGAAGAAAACAGCAAACAAAATGAACATGGAAGTGAAAGTAAAACAGTGGCAGAAACAAAGATGGAAGCAAACCAGAGAGGCAACAGAGTTGCAGGAACAACAAAAACTAAACAGATTAAAAACTAAACAGCAACAAAACAGTGAACAAAAACAAAACAAAATGGAGCAAAGTGAAAGTGACACAAAGGCAATTAGCCTAAGGCAGGGGGGATGGTGAAGCTAACATGGAGCAAAACTAAGGCAAGAATACAGGCATACTAAAAGAATGGGAAGAGAATTAGCTTGCTATGAGCACTAATTTCTCCCAATGCTCAATCAACAGTGCAACCTAAGCATACACAAATAGAATGGCAAGATAATCAGCTTGCTATGAGCACTGATTTCTTCCATTGCACAATCAGTTCAATGCTTCAAAGGTATCTAGCCTAGCATTCCATCAAACTAACAGCAAATTAAACACATTAACATTACACAAACATCAACAAGAACATAACAAATTAACAGGATATGAAACCAAGCACATTAACAGTAACTTAAACAGGATATGAAAATACATGAAATTAAAACTAACACACATGAACAGAAATGAGTTTGAGCTGAAATTGAAAAGAGAAAAAAAACATTAACAGTACATGAAAGTCCTGGATGCTGGCTATTCCAAGCATACTTTTACAACACACCCATAGTTCCTATTTATAGTCCACAACACAATTAGGGTTCTACCCAATTTTCCCCCAAAATCAGTGAAATTAGGTTTTTCAAATTACCTAATTTTATGGCACAATTTCTCCCCCATGCGTCGACCCATTCTTCCTCTGACTCTCCTGCTCCATTCCCACGCGCCAATTGCTACTCTAGACTCGCCTAATCGATTGATTTTTCTTCTAGGGTTTCAGAGAAAGGTGAGAAGAAAAATCAATCAAATAGGGGGCTAGAAAAAGGGGGGTGATGATAGTAGTGATGGGTTGTGGTTGTTGTGGAGAGTTGGTGGTGTTTGGTGGCGTCAGGGAGTGGTGGTGATGATGGTGGTGCGGCAGGTGAAGGAGGTGGTTCTCTGCTGTGGAGAAGTGAGGGAGGAGAGGTCGACTGTTTTGGGAAGAAGGGTATTATGTATTTGGGTGTTAGTCGGGCGTATCGAGTTTGATGTTCTGCGACGCTGAGTCACTGGATGCGAAGCTGGTAGGTGGATCGGATGGTTCCTCCTGATGAGGTTGGTAGCGACCGTCAGATTTTTTGATACAACGAAGTTAACGGCTCTAGATGGGGTTAGGTGTTGTAGTGTAAGGCGGAGATATCAAACGTTGATGAACAGCAAGGGAGCGACCGTTGGATTCAACTACCATCTAATCTGAAGGCTTGGAATTTCAGCGCTGTGGTGCTCGGCAGAGACTTCAGATTTTGATGCTCTATGAAGGAGCGACCGTCGGATGCTTCTGAGAACTGATCTGATGGCTGAGAACGGAGGCGTTTTTGTGTGTAGAAAATGAGGTTGTGCGCACCATTCTTCGCGGTTTCCTTGCGTGATTTCTCCCGGCTTTTCACTACTTTTCTGCTCTTTTCGCTCCGCGACTCATCCGAACTTTATTTATTACCTAAAAATGCAAAATTAATTAATAAAAATATTTATTCTTGAAAACAATGAAAATACAGAATATGGGATAAAATGTAGAATTAAAGCACAAAAGATGAGTTAAATGCCAACAAAAAGGGATAAATATATACAATATTTGGCACTCATCAAATACCCCCAAACCTGAATTTTACTTGTCCTCAAGTAAAACAAAACTAAGGAAATCCTAACTATACCACTGTCGCTGGTCTCTCGAATGCATTTAGCGTATGCACTAAGCCTTTTAAACCACTAAGTGTCCCTAGTGGACGAGTGAAGTCTCGTGAAGGTTTACCAGAGGTGTGCCTACAAAACCTAAGGACAAAATATAAGCTCATATTCCATCAAATGTGACATGTGCAAAACAGTTAAGCTCACAGCAAAATGGAGATGTCAATCTAGCTATCGAAGGCACAATCCTAGCACTGATAACAAATAAAAGACATGTGATAAGAGTGTAAAGTGTATCTACACATGTGTAAAGAAAGATCTGAAGTTATGACTACTAATCACCAAGAGATAGTTTCTCAGGCTAAGAACTGAGGTCGAAATCTAGCTAGCTGTCCGGACTTTACGAGAATTGTGAATGAGTTGGAGGTATTTCACAATTACTCGCGTTGTACATCAATGGCATACACCCCCTTGCTTACAACACAAAAACACAAAAGATGACTATTTACATGACTCTTATTTACATTGACTATTCTCTTTTATTTTTGGAACAAGAGATGATGGAATTGATAAATACTTGATTTTTTTTTTTGTATTTTTCTGATATTTTTTTTTCTCTTTTTTTTTTCTGAATATATACATCGTTTTTTTTTTTTTTTTTTTTTTTTTTTTTTTTTTTTAACAAGGAAACACTTTTGATACATATACAAAAGGAAACAAAAGATTACATGACACTTTGCAAGAGGTAGCCCTTTTTGATGCACCCAGTTAAATTCGATGGTTGTCTTTCTTAATGTAACCTCCACCTTCTATCCCAACCAACCAAAGAACAAGCTAGTCAAGTTTCGTTCAGTATTCTAAAGTGATTGGCAATCGTAACTTCTTATCAAACACCTTGAAGATCGAGGCCATACATGTATTGGTAGATCGTGCGCGTGCAAATTTCTTATCACAATGTGAATTGTGCTAGAATCAGGGTGCCTAAATATCTAGACTAAGACTCCTAATAAAAATACATATTTGCACAAGAGTCAACATTTCAAGGTAAATGAGCTCCATTTTTTATGATTTTTCATTTTTTAATTTTTTTGAATTTTGATTTTTCAATTTTTTTGGAATTTTTCAATTTTTTCAAAAAGAAGAAGGAGTTCGTTTTCAATTATGGCAAATTATCATGGTATCTACTCTATACCCCCAAACCTAAACTAAACATTGTCCTCAATGTTTCAAAATATGGAAAGAATTAAAATGCAACATATGGAAAGGGACATGCTGAGTAGAGTAAAAGGAGAGAGAATACCCGATTTCGGCGAAAGCAGAATTAAAACTCCGTTATTCAAGGCAAAAATCCAACATATTTCAGCCGAGATCATATTGGATTAGCAAAATATATACAAAAGGAACAAAAGGGTTTTTAAGAAATTTTATCTACTGGATTATATACAAAAAAATCACCATACACCAAAAGTCTAAAGAGTTGAGGATCAACCCAAAAGAAAAAGTGTAGAGACATGGAAAGTTTCAAAACACTAAAATTGGACTTAAATGGGAGAAAAATAAAACTTTTTTTTTTTTTATTTTAAAAAGAAAATAAAATTTGGTTTTTGAATGGGAGCAAGCCCACTGTTTGTCCTCTAATGGAATGGAAGGAAGGCTGCGGCCCACGAAACACTAAGTTTTAATTTTGAAAGTTTAATTTGGCCCAGTTGGTTAAGGCCCGACGTTTGTTTTAAAACTTTGGTTTCGAGGTCCACTCTTGAGTGGAAACAAGCCCACAATCGGTTACAAGCTCAGCTGGGTTTAAACCCAGAGTCCAAAATACAAGTCCAATGAAAGAATTTAAACAAGCCCACAAATTAAACAAACAAGCCCACAAATAAATTATTACAAACCCAACAGAAAATAAGAGAAGCCCAAAAATTGGCTTTAATATTACAAGCCCACAATTAAAGAAATTTGGAAGCCCACAGGTTGGGTTCTCTCAATGGAATGGGTTTAGGCTTACCTTTTTAGCACAGCCCAGCTGCTCTGATATTGTTGCAAAAACCCAGTTGGGTTTTGGTTCTTTTCCTTGGTGGCGTCCCAGCAGAGGAAAAACAGGTTCAGAACAGCAGGTCCAACAGCAAATGAAGTGAAGCAGATGCAGATGCAAATGCTATGAAATGAAATACAAAATAGCTAAAAAATAAACACAAGAAAAACACAGCACCAATCCCCGGCAACGGCGCCAAAAACTTGGTAGGCCTCAAAGATATAATATTTAAATGCAAAATGGTCCCCGGCAACGGCGCCAAAAACTTGGTAGGCTTGCAAAAGGTCCTAAAAATTATCTCCGCAAGTGCACGGTGTCGAAAGTGGCAAATGTGCAAGTACGGGTCGATCCACAGAGATCGGGTGTGTTTGGAGTGTTTCTAGCTAATTGGGTTCCTAAATTGCTATTGGGCTATGAAGCCTTTTTGGCTTCAATTGGGCTTAATGGGTTTGTTTCAATAAAATGAACTGAGTTTGGGCTCAGTTAGTCTTTGAAGTGCAAATGGGCTTTGGGCCTTTGATTGAGCTTTGGGCTCAATTTCACCCTAACAGTGAAGTGATCTTTCACTGTAATTTGGCTTTGGGCCTTCTGGAATGAAATGTATTGGGCTTGGCTAATGAAATAGGCCTTTGGGCTTCACTGAATTGAACTTGGGCTTAGTTGGCTTGGAGAGGCAGCAGCAGTAGCAAGACTGCACAGCAGCTGCACAAGCAGTGCAAGTAGCAGCAGCAGCCTAAGCAATGAAAGCAGCTACAGCAGGGCAAAACAAGGCAATGAAAGGCAAAGCAGGGCAAATAGTATGATGCAGCAGCAGCACAAGTGCTGCACAGCAGGGGAATTCAAAGCAGCAAGGCAATGCAGTGAAAGAAAGAAAGCAGCAGCAACAGGGTTGCAGCAGCAGCTGCAGCTGCACAAGCAGTGCACAGCAGCACAAGGCCAAGAGAAGAAAGCAGAGCTGGCAGTGAAGCAAAAACAAATGAAGAAAAACAATGCAGCAGTGCAAGGCAAGTGAGAAAGAAAAGATGGCAGTGAACAAAACAGTGAAGACAGTAAAGAAAAAACAAGCAGAGAACAATGCAAGAACTAAACAAAGCAAATACTAGACATCAAAGAAAAATGATAAAACAAACCAAGGCCTAAGGCCAAGGGCAGGGATGATGGTGAAACTGAAATGGAGCAAAACTAAGGCATTCTTCTAGAGTGGGAAGAGAACTAGCTTGCTCATTGTCACTAGTGAGCACTAGTTTCTCCCCACTACTCAATCAACTCAATGCAACCTAAGCATACACAAATAGAATGGCAAGATAATCAGCTTGCTATGAGCACTGATTTCTTCCATTGCACAATCAGTTCAATGCTTCAAAGGTATCTAGCCTAGCATTCCATCAAACTAACAGCAAATTAAACACATTAACATTACACAAACATCAACAAGAACATAACAAATTAACAGGATATGAAACCAAGCACATTAACAGTAACTTAAACAGGATATGAAAATACATGAAATTAAAACTAACACACATGAACAGAAATGAGTTTGAGCTGAAATTGAAAAGAGAAAAAAAACATTAACAGGACATGAAAGTCCTGGATGCTGGCTATTCCAAGCATACTTTTACAACACACCCATAGTTCATATTTATAGTCCACAACACAATTAGGGTTCTACCCAATTTTCCCCCAAAATCAGTGAAATTAGGTTTTTCAAATTACCTAATTTTATGGCACAATTTCTCCCCCATGCGTCGACCCATTCTTCCTCTGACTCTCCTGCTCCATTCCCACGCGCCAATTGCTACTCTAGACTCGCCTAATCGATTGATTTTTCTTCTAGGGTTTCAGAGAAAGGTGAGAAGAAAAATCAATCAAATAGGGGGCTAGAAAAAGGGGGGTGATGATAGTAGTGATGGGTTGTGGTTGTTGTGGAGAGTTGGTGGTGTTTGGTGGCGTCAGGGAGTGGTGGTGATGATGGTGGTGCGGCAGGTGAAGGAGGTGGTTCTCTGCTGTGGAGAAGTGAGGGAGGAGAGGTCGACTGTTTTGGGAAGAAGGGTATTATGTATTTGGGTGTTAGGCGGGCGTATCGAGTTTGATGTTCTGCGACGCTGAGTCACTGGAAGCGAAGCTGGTAGGTGGATCGGATGGTTCCTCCTGATGAGGTTGGTAGCGACCGTCAGATTTTTTGATACAACGAAGTTAACGGCTCTAGATGGGGTTAGGTGTTGTAGTGTAAGGCGGAGATATCAAACGTTGATGAACAGCAAGGGAGCGACCGTTGGATTCAACTACCATCTAATCTGAAGGCTTGGAATTTCAGCGCTGTGGTGCTCGGCAGAGACTTCAGATTTTGATGCTCTATGAAGGAGCGACCGTCGGATGCTTCTGAGAACTGATCTGATGGCTGAGAACGGAGGCGTTTTTGTGTGTAGAAAATGAGGTTGTGCGCACCATTCTTCGCGGCTTCCTTGCGTGATTTCTCCCGGCTTTTCACTACTTTTCTGCTCTTTTCGCTCCGCGACTCATCCGAACTTTATTTATTACCTAAAAATGCAAAATTAATTAATAAAAATATTTATTCTTGAAAACAATGAAAATACAGAATATGGGATAAAATGTAGAATTAAAGCACAAAAGATGAGTTAAATGCCAACAAAAAGGGATAAATATATACAATATTTGGCACTCATCACTGGTATTATTATTTATGGCCGGAAAATCACCATTTAATGCTGACTGAGGAACACAACTTTCCTTAGTAAGCAGGGGACTTAATGTAGATGGTGGATTTTCGACAAGGGCTGAAATGGTAAACTCATAATTATACGAAGCTCTGATCCGGCAATCAGACGTGAGTATCGAGACACGGGTCTCTCATCGAATTCTCAACGGAGAGTACTTTCTCTCAGAGTACATGTAGATATGTAGTCTCACGACTGGACAACGGCATAAGTCATGAATACTTAATACTTTCAGTGATTAATTCTATATAGTATCACGAGATGGACGGCTCATAGGCAGCTTGCTCTGCTAGTATAGAGCGATAACGTCTTCAGGAACAAACAACGAGTTTACCCTGACTATATAAAGGATATGACTTACCGACAAGCTCATATCGGGATAATTGATGCTCCTAGACAGCTTGCTCTGCTAGTATAGAGCCACAAAGTTAATTATTCCTAATTACAATTGCTCCTATTCCATGGTCGAATCCACGACTGGTCCCTCGGAATGGAAATAAACAATTGTTCTGATTCTATGATCGAATCCAGGGCTTGATCTCATAGAATAGCAATAACTATATTTTCTCATTACTCCGATTTCATGATCGAATCCACAACTGGTCTCATAAATGGTAATAGATAAATCTTAATTACTCCGATTCTATGGTCGAATCTACGATCCCATGGAATGGTAATGCTCACTTTATTATTTTGAATTCATAGCCGAATCCTCAACTGATCCTATGAATTAATAATAAACATCTTATTACTCAGTTTTGTGAATTATTCTCCATTGAATTCCACAATTAGTAATAAATAATCAACAACCGGGCGTCTGAGCTACCTCTAAGTAAGCCCCGATTCAAATGGTGAAGGTATATTCAACGACGATACACTAACAGTCACCGCACGAACGAGTATTTCAAAAATATAACGAAACGATGAACCTATGCAAAATAGAAAAGAAAATAATAAATAATTAAAAATATTGACCAGGGTGCTGGGAGCACGGACACATGACCGACCGTGTCGTGGTCAATCCCACGCCAGTTTTATATTTTTAATGCATTTTTATTATTTTCCATGATTTGATGAAAATTCTCTCATTTTATCAAATCTCCTTCGTCTCGAGGAAACTCCTCGGTTTCATGGTACTTCCATAAATCCATAAAAAATAATATAAAATTAAGGAAAGGAGTGTGTGGCATGACCATTGGCCAACCGGCCATGCTTTGGTCCAAACCAGCCCCACACCCCACGGTTCCTTATTATTTTTTATTATTATTATTATTATTATTATTTCTTTAATTTCATGAAAAAACTCCTTGATTTCATGGTATTTTTGCACAAATCATCAAATAATAATAAAATAAAATAAATTATGAAAACTTATGGGACCGGGCCTTGGCCGGCCGGCCATGCCCTTGCCGGTCCCAGACGCCCCTTTGTTTTATTATTTTATTATTAGTTTTCCTTGAATTCATCAAATTCCTTGATTTCATGGCATTTCTCTCAAATTAGGAAAAATTCCCTCAATTCATCAAAAATACATGAAAAATACAAAAAAATTAGGGAAACTCGTGGGACCGGGCCCAAGCCGGCCGGCCATGCCTTCCACGGTCCCACACTCCCTTGTTTTTATTATTTTAATATTTTTTTCTTCCTTGAACTCATGAAAACTCCTTCAATTCATGGAAACTCCCTAAATTCATCAATTTCTCAAAGTTCATGAATTTTTCAAAAATCATCAAAAATATTATAAAATTAAGGAAAAGGCACCACGGGACCGTGGTCACGACTGGACGACCATGCCTTGACTACGGCGGTCCCACGCTTCCTCATTCCTTATTTTATAATTATTTTTCATCATCTCATGGTGTTTTCCTCAGTTTCGTCGAAACCCTAATTTTGGCATATTTTCTCGAACGGATGCTCAATTGCACGACAGAAAATATCAAAATTCTCAGGACTGAGACGCGGACTCCTTGGGGACACGAGCACGCTATCTTGATCGACCAAGATTGGATCTTTAGCTCACGGAAGCCGGTCCCATCAATTTTCACAATTTTGACCTAATTTGCACAATTGCTCGTATTAGGTCCAAAACTCTTCCAAACACTTTGGATTTTCATGAAATGATCGTCAGGCGGTCACGTGACAACCCATGGCCGGTTTCATGACCCCATGGTCGGTCCCTCACTCCGTCATAATTAATTAGGTTTTCTCACCTAAGGCTCAGACGAACATTTTTGAATAAATGATTAAACCAGCATTTAATCATTCTTTCATCAACAAATCGTCAACTCTTCAGGAGTTCTTTGTATTTTCTCACGTGAGCATATGGAAACTACATGGTTGATCCACGGTCCCATGTAGTCGCTCCCTCCTTCGTCCCATGGTTAAACTTCTGACGAACCATGAATTGATCATCAATTGATCAAATTAGGGTTTCTGAATCCAAGGATCATCATTCCAGATTCCAACCTTAATAATTTTACGACGACCTCATGGTCATTAATTTTATTAATTATGCTCGGTTCAACGACCAGTATTCTAATTAATATTTTACACTACCAATAATCCATCAGATGAGCAACACATGCTCAGACGATCAAATATTCAACAATTCATCACATGAGAAACACTTGCTCAGATGATAAATATTTGCTCAAACCAAGGAATATTGGTTCAACAATCAATATTCAACGATCCATCGAATGAGCAATACTTGCTCACTTCATCGTAAGAACTATACCTTTGTCTCATGACATGTTCAATTCATGAGTTTCAGAACATCATGTTCAACTCAGCAACTACATGGACTCGTCGTATCATCAAACCACGAAGTCATCAATTGACTAACAAACCACGAGACGTCAATCGTGTCATTTGGGGGGATATCACTTAGGATTTTGGTCTGGTGGTCTACGACACGTGTGTTCAAACATACGATGGAATGTGAGCAATTCGTGCAATCAGTTGAAGGAATTCACGAGGTAGTGGGTGGAAAATCGACCAAGTCTCCACACGTTGAGCAACTGGTTTCAAACACGATCTCCACTTCCCCACTCCTTGATTCCATCAACTGTCACACTTCATGGAATCATGGTGTCTAAAATTCCAACAATATAAATAAGTCTATGAATCATGATTGAATCGGCATCATCAGTATCATCAATCTCACGTCAAACTGACAACACGAGATCATCAACTCATCGATTGAGAAACTACTCTCAATTGAGCAATTTTAACAACTCAGAGCTTATCGTTTTCAGAATTCACACACCCACAATCTTTGATTGCCATTGATTCCACACATTTCTCAGCTTCCCTCCTACAGATCAACCCATCCTCTCTTGTGACTGAATTTACTCTGGAACGGTCATTTTCTTGATTTAGGCCAGAGTACTACAGATTGATCTCTCGAATCTAAAGCACCCCCTTTGCAGCGGTGCATCTTTGTGAGGTTTAACATTTCGCTCGGTTCGAGGAGTCTCCTCCGTACGGTCGTCTCCTCAATTCCTTAAAAACCAGCAAATCGTTTTTCCCCATCTACACCTGGGACCTTGTCCAGAATTGAATACTCTTAGGATTAAGCCGCTATACAAAATCAAACCAACTTCGTATAGTTCAGACCAAGCAACTAAACCAATAGTTCACCTCGTTCCGTATATATTCCCACGCCTCCGACCTGTAATAAGTCACGTACTTGGAACAATTCCTTTGGTTCGTATTCCAAACAGTAAAGGAGCAACAAATATGTTTGGTATCAACTCTTTTCAAACAAGTGATGTGAGTTCGACAAAAGGCTCTTCTGTTTATCTCAATAAACTCCTTGTCAGGTTCTTAGATCTGTCTTATTATCAACTACCAAAGTAATTGTTAAGAATCTGCAATCAATACTTTTAATCACAAAGAATTGTATTGATGTCGATCTACACAACTAATCAATCTAATCTACCACAAGGATAAACCGATTATAGTTGGATCCTGTTTTACCGAAACACGTATTGTGCACACCAAAGATTATGAACCCAAATCAGAAATCTTCAAAGTATTCTTTGTCTTCAAATCTTCTTAGATCTTCAATAAACACCTGCACACAATCAACTTGAATCTCTTGTGATCAATCACGCACAGAACGAAGTCTGTTAACAATGGATTATCACAAGACGTCTTTAGATCTACAAACAGTCTAAAGATCCCCGTCGAAACTTCGATCTAGTTTGAGTGAATCTTATATCAGAAGAGAAGATTCTTAAGCATAAACAAACTAGGTGCAATCAAAGTTCAACCACCATTAGTCAATCAAATCAATCGAAAACAAAAGATAAACCGCGATTATCTAGTTTCCCACCAACGTACTAATAGAGATTCTCAATCCCAAAGAAGTTTTTAAACTGCGCGGCCGTAAAAGATTTCGCCTAATTAGGTTACTCTCCTCTCCGAATAGGCGGCTTCACCAATAGCAGCACAACTGAAATAGTTTTGCTGTCTCTGAGGATTAGTTTGCTCGAAATGCAAACTTTGATATTTATAGACCAAGGAAATTTGGACACCAAGGAATTTTCAAAACCGAAAATATTATCAATATTAGAGCATAGATCGGTTTAACCCACCAAGAGTTGGTATGTCAAGTTTGGTTGTCATATTTTAGTGAATCAAAACTCATTTTAAGAGTCGCTTGATTATGTACTAGAGTCAACTTCGTATATGTTACCTTGAAAGTATTAGGATATGAGACATTACAAGTATTGCGAAGACTTGAAGAAGTGAAGAAGTAAGAAGCTACAACGACAACATCATCCTTCCACTTGAGGTTAGTGATATTTGACTTGAACTGTTTCATTCCCTAACGCGCGTATCTTTAAAGTCGTGCATATTTAAAACGAAACTGCGAAGCATGAACACTCTAGATAGACATAGTATTAAGGAATACAATATGAAGTTTATTGCTTAACCATTAAACTTTGTAGATAAGACATTGATATAATCGTTTAAATGCTATTGTGATTATGTATGGGTATGAGGTGAGGATTTCATCCTAGGAAACAATGTTTTACTTGTGTTTTAAGGAAATAAGTTCATAAACTTGTTTATAAATTGAAAAGGAAATCGCCAGGCGTTATTGGGATTGTTATTCATTTCATATATTGTGAACATCCAATATGTATGATTTAGTATAACCACTCACGACTTGTTTGTGTTCTTGGTAAAACTATTCACAAAGGCCTGACTTATGTATTGGTATGACTTTTATTAGTGAAACCGATCTTAAGTAATCACCTGAGATGGTATGATCGAGTTTGTTATTAGTTTGACCGAATCTGAGTAAAGGGGAACCGATCCTATGACGAGGTTCAATACATCACAAAGGGTAATCGATCCTTGTATGAGGTGCAACAAGTTTGTAGGTGAAAGGGGAACCGATCTTATGGACATGTGCAACACGTTTTTAGGCAAAGGGGAACCGATCCTATGGACATGTGCAACACATATAAGTTAGATACCATATATATGTGGGAAACCGATCCTAGTTCCTAGTCAATCGAATTTTGGAAAGCTAGTGTAACTATGCACAGTACTCACATGGAGGTAGAACCGAAACTTGTTTTGGTAGAACCGTTAAACCCATGATTTGTGATTAAGTGTTTCTTAATAAATCGCATAGTTTTTGAAAGTCAGATGAACCAATTCTAAACTTGTTTGGAAGTGTGGAAAATCGGTTTCAAGGTTGCAAGTATGAAAGAGGACTTACAAAGTAAGGATGTCGGCATACTTTGAACACGTACAGTAATGTTTATCTTTTATTGTTAAAAGTTATTCCTTAATAGCTACAGGAAGAAAATCCCAGGATCGAAATATAAATAAGTCAAGAATCTTTTATTTAAGGTTGTTAATTTTATTTTAGGAAAATGAGAATTAGTAATGTGCATTTACTAGTTGAGATTTTCCAAAGAGATTTTCGGTCATTATTGTGGACAGAGCATTTCCAGGAATTATGGAAACCGAATTTGGAATATATTGAATATCTTTGAGAATATTTTCGGTTTTGGAAATTCCTTGGTGTCCAAACTTCCTTGTCTATAAATACTTGAAGTTTGCATTTCTAGCAAACTAATCCTTCGTGACATCAAACTTCCTCGGTTGTGTTGTTACTGGTGAAGCCACCTATTCGGAGAGGAGAGTAACCTAATTAGGAGAAATCTCTTACGACCTCTCAGTTTAAAGTATTCTTTGGGATTGAGAAGCTCTACGAGTACCGTTGGTGGGAAATTAGATAATTGCGGTTTATCTTGTGTTCTCGATTGATTTGATTGACTAACGGTGGTTGAACTTTGATTGCACCTAGTTTGTTTATGCTTGAGAATCTTCTCTTCTGATATAAGATTCACTAAAACTATATCGAAGTTTCGACAGGGATCTTTAGACCGTTGTTAGTGCTAAAGACGATCTTGTGATAATCCATTGTTAACAGACTCTGTTTTGTGTGTGATTGATCACAAGAGATTCAAGTTGTTGTGTGCAGGTGTTTATTGAAGATCTAAGAAGATTTTAAGATAAAGAAGATATTGAAGATTTCTGATTTGGGGTTCATAATCTTTGGTGTGCACAATGCTTGTTTCGGTATAAGAGGATCCAACCATAATCGGTTTATCCTTGTGGTAGATTGGATTGATTAGTTGTGTAGATCGGCATCAATACAATTCTTTGTGATTAAAAGTATTGATTGCAAAATCTTAACGATTACTTCGGTAGTTGAGCATAAGATAGATCTAAGAAACTGACGAAGGAGTTTATGTTAAGTTAAACAGAAGAGCCTTTTTCCGACTCACATCACTTGGTTGAATAGAGTTGATACCAAACAGATTTGTTGTTCCTTTACAGTTTGGAATATGAAGCAAAGGAATTGTTCCAAGTACGTGACTTATTCATATGTTGGAGGCGTGGGAATACAGACGAAACTAGGTGAACTATAAGTTTAGTTGCTTGGTCTCAACTATACGAAGTTAAGTTTAATTTTGTGTAGCGGCTTAATCCTGAGAGTATTCAATTCTGGACAAGGTCCCGGGGTTTTTCTGCATTTGCGGTTTACTCGTTAACAAAATATTGTTGTGTCATTTACTTTATATTTCCGCATTATAATTGTTTTATTATAATTAAAGTAAATTACACAAACGTTAATTCCTATTTACTTGATAAACAATCCTATTGTGTTTGGTCATGTCTGAACCTTTTTATCAAGTAAACATACGTCGTTGTTGTATTGTCTCGATCTCGTATCGATAGACGATCACACGAAGTGTGAACCGATTAGTTGTATTGTCTCGACTCAGTCCATAGACAATAACTTTCGGAGAAAGGACTTATATGTAGGAAAAGTTTTAGGTTGAGGTATATTTGGGTACCCTCGCCTTTTCAATTGGTATCAGAGCATGCAAACATCAAAAGATCTAACAATCTGTGTTTGGTGGATCCAACCTATAAGAATGAACTCGAGTTCTCATGAATCGACTTCAATTAATGTACCGCCAAGATTTGACGAAACAAACTATCTATGGTGGAAATCTGCAATGAAATCTTTTCTTCAATCACGAGACTTTAATACATGGCTATTATTCGTCGATGGTTATAATTACCCAATGGTAGAAAATTCGGAAAACTGAGGTTAAACGCTTAGTGGAGCTTTCAAACGAAGAAAAGGCTCTTGCAAAGCAGAATTCAGATGGTTTGAATGCTATAATACATGCTGTAAGCCGTGATCTACAACATCATTTATTAACATTTCAACCTTCGAAAGAAGCTTGGGATAACCTTCAGATCGTATTCGAAGGAAACACTTCAGAGAAAGAAGTAGACTTCAAACTCTTACTTCCGATTGGGAAACCTTTGAATGGATGACAACGACACCTTTGAAGAGTTTCATCTTAAACTCTCTGAGATAATTAATGCCTCTTTCTCTCTTGGAAAGACTATCCCTGAAAAGGATATAGTATGCAAAATTCTCAGATCGTTGCCATCTAGATACGATGCTAAAAAACATGCAATTATTGAAGCTAATGATCTGTCGTCCCTATCTAGAAGTTCCCTAGTTGGAAAAATGAAGATATTTGATCAAAAAAATTTGTCTAAACAAAAGGACAGCCTGGCCTATAAAGCCATAAAAGGGGTTTCGGCTCAATACTCGGAAGATTCTGAAGATCAGGAAGATCTAATAGCTGAAGATAAAGCTGAACTAAATCATGATTTGTCTCTTATTACTCAACAATTCAAGAAACTGTTGAGACATCGAAAAAGAGAATCATCTTTGTCAAAAGGAAAACCTATTCCTCCACATAAACGTGAAGACACCTGGGATGATGATGATATTATTCCTCAATGCTACAAATGTAGAGGGTTTGGCCATATCTCTCCAGACTGTCCAACCAAGGGCACACAGTGGAAAAGAAATGCTTACACTGCCACACTTGATTATTATCCTAATGATAATGATCAAGTTGATGAGATAGATCATGTTGCAACTATTGCAGAAGTCTATGACTCTGAAATCCTTCCGACTCTAGATACTGAAGAAGAGTTTACTCCATCGATTTTCAAAGAATTATTTCCATGTAAAGACAAAAGAACTCGCCTTATTGAATATGACATCATTGAAATAAAATCATCACTTGATCAACTCAAACAGAGTCTTCTGAATGATAAAGAAAAATATAACAAGCGACCAAAGAAAATCAAGGTTACTCAATGCTCTGAAAAGGTACAAGTATCTAAACTCATTCTCGATATTAAGTCTTGTCAAGATGAGATAAGGAAGTTAAAAGCAGAAAATCAGAAAATGAGAAATAGACTCAATCGCTTTGATAAATCTTCATCTGGTATGAATGTATCAAGAGACAAGGAGGTAAGACTAATTAAGTCTTTGAAATCTAGATCCAGAAAACGCAACAATTCTGGTGTGTGCTTCTTGTGCATGCAAAAAGGGCATTTTCAAAGGCAATGTCCTGATACTAAGCAGAGAGAGAGACTGTATAAAACCGAAAAATCAAGATTTAAGTACATATCAAAGATCTCTTCAAAACGGGAGAATAAGTTCTTCAAACATCATGATCTTACATCAAGATTAAAAGTTGAACCTAAAAGTTCAAACATAATGTCTCCTCAACCATGTAAGAATGTTGAAATCTTCAAGGGAAGAAATTCAACAACCAAAAGGTGACCATCTAACTGGTTATCATGGATCCTTACTTGTTACCCTTAAAAGTATACAGTAAGGATACAGATGTAAATTTTTTTGGATAAAAAGATTTCTAAAAATTGATTTGCGGTTAAGAATTTAAGTGAAATAATATTCTCAAATATTTTGAGAAAAAGTTTTAGAACTTATAAGAGGGAAGACTTCTTACTTCATTTTCATAGAGATTCGACAGTATGTCTACCTCTAGTTGCAGCTCTCGCAAAATCGAAAAAGTCTGGACTATATTGTTTCCCAGCAAGAAACTTCGTCTCGAATCTTCTGATGGGGATTCTGATTCATCTCCAGAACTTCAACAGGATGTTCCTAATGAAGAGATCTCTTCTCTAAATGATAATCTCCTCAAGAATCTTTCACTAAAATTAGATCTAATTTTATGTGAAGTAAGGAACATGGAAAACGATTTGCGAAAGGAAGTTAAGGAAGTCAATGACAATGTTATTAGTCTTGAATCAAGACTAGTGATTATAGAAGATGATTGGAATCCGGTAAAATCCTCTGATCCGGTTTCAACCTTGACGGATGATCTAAAAGGCTGAATTTAGAAAAAGGAAAATAGACATCAATTTTTGATTTCTTTCAATGATTGTATTAGGTCTATTATGAATAAAACTATTATGAATAAAATTATTTGATTTATAATTTTTCTTGTGATAGTTTTTGATTTACATAGCCTGTGCTCGAATGCTTTATTATTGCTATGGATGTTTATGGGATGTTTTGATTTCGGTTTTATTACCTTGATATTCAATCTCATAATGTTGTGTACCCTTATGGTTTGGGTGACTTTTTGATTTAGCGGGATTAAGTTCTAGCTCATGTTGGTAGGCTTTATCAAAGGATCATGAGGGGTTCTGGTAGAAACAATATGTGAAAAGGTCACAATATGTTGAATCGGTTTGGTTTAGCATAAAAGCATATGTGTTTCGACGGTTTTCAACTTTTGCTTGCAATAGTTAAAAACCGGTTTTCAACCTTTCTCTGGTAAAGGTTGGTTGTTATTCTTTTTTTTTGCATAAGGATGACAACATAATGATATTTCGATATCAATTCTCCCTGGAAGAAGATGCAAACATATTTGGAGAAGTGGATGCGAAATTTGAGGTAACAATGTTGTTAGTTAATTATTTTCCTATTTAAGAAAAGCCTGATTTTTATTTCATATATATTTTGCTTTTGCTTAACAAAATTTCGGTACAATTGATGTTTTATTCCATGATGTGTGTATGGATGTATGTGTGATTTATTTGGTTCCGGTTAAGAAAAACTATTGTTATCTTGCTTTATTGCGTGGTATCAATTGTTTAGTGTTAGAGCATAGCTCGGTCGACCTCGCATGCGTTGCTATCTCAAGCATGTTTGTCAATGTTTGTGATCAAAACTATGAGTCTTGATTTCTAGTCTACATAGCTAAGTCTCGGACTAGGATCGAAAAGTGTAGTTGAGCTCAAGGATTCATGGCGATTCATCATACAACGACGAAGATCTACTCAAGGAACCGTGGAACTTCATCAACAAAAAGGTATGTGGAGACTTGAACTTATCTATCACTCAAAAGTCTATCTCTTCTATCTCCTACTTCTTATGAGACAAAAGTCGTATGCTATATAGACTGGATCATATACATTTGATATTTCAAGTCGAGTATATCTCGCCTATCTATATCTCAAAATCATGTGTTGGTAAAGAGTTTCGCTTTGATCGGGTTTATCTTCACCTAATGACGAAAGTCATAATGTTTCAATCACTTTGAAAATCGCTTTGACGAGAAATAGTATAACAACTATATAACGTCCTCTAAGAATGTTTCAATGATTGGAATGAGAGTTTAGGTCTATATAACCAATGATGGATATAAGCATTGTGTGGAAACACATATGTGCATAAGTCATATTCCTTAATCCGAAGTTTGTGAACTTTGTTGATTGAGAGAAACCGGAAGAATTGTCTTTGCCAAATCCGCGAACTCAGTTTGCGAACTCAGTCCGCGAACTGACGGAATTTCTCTTGCCGAGAATTTCTGCTGGGATTTTCCAAAAAATCGTTTGCGTGTTTAGTCCGCGAACTCAGTCCGCGAACCTAGTCCGCGAACTGGTGGAAGTCTCCTTACCGAGATTTTCTGTTGAGTTTGGAAAACTCTGCCGGTTGTCTTAAGTCTGCGAACTTGTTTGCGTACTTGAGTGGGTTATGTTCTAAAGATGTGCTCTGAACATGAAACTTAAATTACTAAGGAATGCAGTATGCAAACCGTGGCTATAAAGTTCATGAGTCGATTCAATCGAATAGAATCATCTTTGTTTCAATTGTGTCGCGTGTAGTTACATAAGATCTCATAGAAATTGAACAACTCTCTAACTAGTTCATTTGAGTCAATTGAACTAGTTATGGTGAAGAAGAACAAGGTTAATATGAAATGCTCATATGGTTGACCTTTTGGGTTACTATGTTGAACCAACATACACGTATACGTTTGGGCACGGTTTTCACAAACCCAGTAAACGTATATCTCAAGTGTGTGTGACAAGCTAAGTTTTCAATCTAACGGTTGAGAAATATTAGCTTGAATCTAAATCAGGTTTTCATCTAACGGTGAATATTGATTGCTTTGTAACTAAGGAAAAACCCTGATTTGAAGACCATATATAGGAGACATCTAGCATTGGGCAAAACTAATCCCCACACGTCTGTGTGATACTAGTGCGCTCGCTAGAGTCGATTCTCCTCTAACCTTTGGTTTTCTTCTCTAAAACCAGGTTAACGACTTAAAGACTTCATTGGGATTGTGAAGCCAGACCGATACTACTTTTATCATAGTTGTGTGATCTGATCTTGCATCTTCTATCGTACGAGTACAATCTTTTATTGGCTTGAGATCATGAGAGTTATCCGATAGGCAAGATAAAGAAGTCACAAACGTCTTCGTCTCACTGTTTGTGATTCCTCGACGTCCTCTTGTGTATTCAAGTAAGACTGTTTAGAGGTGATTGATTAATCTAGGATGTTCTTCGGGAACATAAGACCGGATTATCAGTTGGTTCCTGTTTACCTTGATTTCATATCTTAAGACGGAACAAAACCTAGGGTTTTTCTGTGGGAGACAGATTTATCTTTTGATAGACTTTTCTGTGTGAGACATATTTGTTTATTATGAAGTCTGTGATTTTGGGTTGCAGTAACTCTTGGTTTTGGGTGAGATCAGCTAAGGGAATCAAGTACGTAGTATCATGATGGGATCAGAGGCGTAGGAGTACAACTGTACCTTCAAATGGTGGGAGACTGATTGGGGTTCAACTATAGTCCAGTTCGAAGTTAGCTTGGAGTAGGCTAGTGTCTGTAGCGTCTTAATACAGTGTGTATTCAATCTGGACTAGGTCCCGGGGTTTTTCTGCATTTGCGGTTTCCTCGTTAACAAAATTCTGGTGTTTGTGTTATTTTTATTTCCGCATTATATTTGTTATATAATTGAAATAATACAGGTTGTGCGTTTGTGATCATCAATTGGAAATCCAACCTTCGGTTGTTGATTGATATTGATTGATCCTTGGACATTGGTCTTTGGTACCGTCCAAGTATTCCTTGTGTTTGATTAGGACTCGCTGATTTCTATTAGCTTGAGTAATATCAAAAACAAGAGAGAGATATTAACTTCTTGAGATACTTTTATCTAGATTGAGTCTGACTGTCTAGTTGATTCTCTAGCAAAGTATTTCGGAGTTAGTCCATACAGATTGCTAAGCGAAATATTGAGTGGTATTGTTAGACCCCCGCTTTTTCATTTAGGCTTACAAAATTTCTGTGCAATTGCGGTGTTTTAATGCTTATGTTGATTCAATTGCTCCCGGCTGAGGTGAATGATTATGCAAGTTGATTTATTTGGTTTGTATGAATTATTTATGGCTTAACGAAAGAAAAGGTTTACGGGATGAGTTGTTTAGTCCAATTCGATTCAGGATAAGAGAAGCTAAGTTTATCTTAGTTAAACTTATCAAAGTGGAGGTTTCGGTTATTCAAGTCTAATCGAATGCCTTAACAAGAAATACTAGTTAACTAACCTAGTACTTGTCTTGTTTAAAATTGAAAGGTCTAAGTTATATGGATAATTAGAACCTGATGAGAAAAATAGAGTTATCTTTATTTTGGTCTTATCGAATGAAGCGGTTGTATTTGTACAATCGGTTTAGCAAAGGGACTAAGGCGCTTAGTTGATTCTTGGTTTGCTAAACTAAATTGGAAAATTTCTTCAGGGAATTGTTTCCTTGATAACAGATCAAAACAAATTACTTTGTAGTTTCAATTTTGATATTGGTTATAAAAAATGGTGTGTGGAACCCTCGTGCTTAACTCTATAGGTTTGCAAGTCTATTTTGAGATTTGTAAGATTTTTTTCGTGTTGTCCTTTAATTTTTCGTTTCTTTGTCATTTTGTGGCAAAAAGGGGGAGAAATATATGGAGTAAACAAGTGATGCTGGTATTTATTTTATATTGATTGGTATCACTAAGGAAAAGAACAATTGTGCTTAAACGTTTATCTAACACAAGAGTGAAAGCATAGACTAAGGGGGAGTAGCATATCATATTAATTGGTATAACAAAGACGTGCGGATTGATGAAATCTACCTATCTCATCTTTAGGGGGAGTATTAGCTTTGTTATTATAATGTCAACATCGGCATTTAAGGAATGAATGAATGCAGATTATTGTGTTGTTGAATTCGTGAATCAAGCGTATGTGTAATGAATTCTTGTAATTTGTTTATCAATATGATTGTAAGAGTTTTGTCACTAAAATTGACAAAGGGGGAGATTGTTAGAGCATAGCTTGGTTGAACCCACCAAGCGTTGGTATGTCAAGTTTGGTTGTCATATTTTAGTGAATCAAAACTCATTTCAAGAGTCGCTTGATTATGTACTGGAGTCAACTTCGTATAGGTTAGCTTGAAAGTATTAGGATATGAGACATTCCAAGTATTGCGAAGACTTGAAGAAGTGAAGAAGTAAGAAGCTACAACGACAACATCATCCTTCCACTTGAGGTTAGTGATATTTGACTTGAACTATTTCATTCCTAACATATCTTTCAAGTCGTGCATATTGAAGACGAAACTGCGAAGCATGAACACTCTAGATAGACATAGTATTAAGGAATACAATATGAAGTTTATTGCTTAACCATTAAACTTTGTAGATAAGACATCAACATAATTTTTTAAATGTTATTGTTATTATGTATGGGTATGAGGTGAGGATTTCATCCTAGGAAACAATGTTTTACTTGTGTTTTAAGGAAATAAGTTCATAAACTTGTTTATGAATCGAAAAGGAAATCGCCAGGCGTTATTGGGATTGTTATTCATTGCCTATCTTGTGAACATCCAATATGTGTGATTAAGTATAACCGTTCATGACTTGTTTGTGTTCTTGGTAAAACTATTCACAAAGGCCTGACTTATGTATTGGTATGACTTTTATTAGTGAAACTGATCTTAAGTAATCACCTTAGATGGTATGATCGAGTTTGTGATTTGTTTGACCGAATCTGGGTAAAGGGGAACCGATCCTATGAAGAGGTGCAACACATCACAAAGGGGAATCGATCCTTGTATGAGGTGCAACAGGTTTGTAGCAGAAAGGGGAACCGATCCTATGGACATGTGCAACACGTTTTTAGGCAAAGGGTAACCGATCATATGGACATGTGCAACACATATAAGTTAGATACCATATATATGTGGAGAACCGATCCTAGTACCTAGTCAACCGAATTTTGGAAAGCTAGTGTAACTATGCACAGTACTCACATGGAGGTAGGACCGAAACTTGTTTTGGTAGAACCTTTAAATCCATGATTTTTGATTGAGTGTTTCTTAATCAATCGCATAGTTCTTGAAAGTCAGATGAACCAATTCTAAACTTGTTTGGAAGTGTGGAAAATCGGTTTCAAGGTTGTAAGTATGAAAGAGGACTTACAAAGTAAGGATGTCGGCATACTTTGAACACGTACAATAATGTTTATCTTTTATCATTCAAATTTATTCCTTAATAGCTACAGGAAGAAAATCCCATGATCGAAATATAAATAAGTTAAGAATCTTTTATTTAAGGTTGTTATGTTTATTTTAGGAAAATGAGAATTAGTAATGTGCATTTACTAGTTGAGATTTTCCAAAGAGATTTTCGGTCATTATTTTGGACAAAGTATTTCCAGGAATTATGGAAACCGAATTTGGAATATATTGAATATCTTTGAGAATATTTTCGGTTTTGGAAATTCCTTGGTGTCCAGACTTCCTTGTCTATAAATACTTGAAGTTTGCATTTCTAGCAAACTAATCCTTCGTGATAACAAACTTCCTCGGTTGTGTTGTTACTGGTGAAGCCGCCTATTTGGAGAGGAGAGTAACCTAATTAGGCGAAATCTCTTACGTCCGCTCAGTTTAAAGTCTTCTTTGGGATTGAGAAGCTCTACGAGTACCGTTGGTGGGAAAATAGATAATTGCGGTTTATCTTATGTTTTCGATTGATTTGATTGACTAACGATGGTTGAACTTTGATTGCACCTAGTTTGTTTATGCTTGAGAATCTTCTCTTCTGATATAAGATTCACTCAAACTAGATCGAAGTTACGACAGGGATCTTTAGAATGTTGTTAGTGCTAAAGACGATCTTGTGATAATCCATTGTTAACAGACTCCGTTCTGTGCGTGATTGATCACAAGAGATTCAAGTTGTTGTGTGCAGGTGTTTATTATCTAAGAAGATTTGAAGACAAAGAATATATTGAAGTTTTCTGATTTGGGGTTCATAATCTTTGGTGTGCACAATACTTGTTTCGGTATAAGAGGATCCAACTATAATCGGTTTATCCTTGTGGTAGATTGGATTGATTAGTTGTGTAGATCGGCATAAATACAATTCTTTGTGATTAAAAGTATTGATTGCAAAATCTTAACAATTACTTCGATAGTTGAGAATAAGATAGATCTAAGAACCTGACGAAGGAGTTTATGTTAAGATAAACAGAAGAGCCTTTGTCCGACTCACATCACTTGGTTGAATATAGTTGATAACAAACAGATTTGTTGTTCCTTTACTGTTTGGAATACGAACCAAAGGAATTGTTCCAAGTACGTGACTTATTCATAAGTTGGAGGCGTGGGAATACAGACGAAACTAGGTGAACTATAAGTTTAGTTGCTTGGTCTCAACTATACGAAGTTAGGTTTAATTTTGTGTAGCGGCTTAATCCTGAGAGTATTCAATTCTGGACAAGGTCCTGGGGTTTTTCTGCATTTGCGATTTCCTAGTTAACAAAATATTGCTGTGTCATTTACTTTATATTTTCGCATTATAATTGTTTTATTATAATTAAAGTAAATTACAGAAACGTTAATTCCTATTTACTTGATAAGCAATACTATTGTGTTTGGTTAAGTCCGAACCTTTTTATTAAGTAAACATACTTCGTTGATGTATTGTCTCGATCTTGTATCCATAGACGATCACACGAAGTGTGAACCGATTAGTTGTATTGTCTCGACTCAGTCCATAGACAATCACTTTCGGAGAAAGGACTTATTGGTAGGAAAAGTTTTAGCTTGAGGTATATTTGGGTACCCTCGCCTTTTCACTCAAGATATGCAATATATTCCAGATTCGGTTTCCATAATTCATGGAAATGCTTTGTCCAAATAATGACCGAAAATCTCTTTGAAAATCTCCAATTAGCAAATGCACATTACTAGTTTTCATTTTCCAAAAATAAAATTAAAAACCTTAAACAAAAGATTCTCAATTTATTTTATTCGATCTGAGATTTTCTTCCTTTAGCTATTAAGGAATAACTTTGAGCAATTAAAGATAAGCGTTACTGCACATGTTCAAAGTATGTCGACATCTTTACTTTGTAAATCCTTTTTCATACTTAAAATCTTGAAACTGATTTTCCACACTTCCAAACAAGTTTAGAATTGGTTCATCTGGCTTTCAAGAACTACGTGATTTATCAAGAATAGTCAATCACCAAACATGGGTTTCACGGTTCTACCAAAACAAGTTTCGGTTCTACCTCCATTGAGTACTTTGCATAGTCACGCTAGTTACCAAAATTCGGTTGACTAGGTACTAGGACCGGTTCCCCACATATATATGGTATCTAACTTGTACTTGCTGCACATGTCCATAGGATCGGTTCCCCTTTGCCTAAAAACGTGTTGCACATGTCCATAAGATCGGTTTTCCTTTCTTCTAAAAACTTGTTGCACCTCATACAAGGATCGATTCCCCTTTGTGATAGGTTGCACCTCTTACTAGGACCGGTTCCCCTTTACCCAGAGTCGGTCATATCAATAACACTAAATCGATCATACCATCTTAGGTGATTACTTAAGATCGGCTTCACTAATAAAAGTCATACCAATACAAAAGTCAGTCCTTTGTGAATAGTTTTACCAGGAATATAAACAAGTCATGAGCGGTTATACTAATCACACATATTGGTAGTTCAAAAGATATGCAATGAATAACAATACCAATAATGCCTGGCGATTTCTCTTTCGATTCACAAAACAAGTTCATGAATTTACTTCCTTAAAACAAATGTAAAACATTGTTTCCTAAGATGAAATATTCACCTTATACCCATACATAATCACAATAACATTCAAACGATTATGTCGATGTCTTATCTACAAAATTTTATGATTAAGCAATAAACCTCATATTGTATTCCTTAATACTATGTCTAACTAGAGTATAATCATTCATGCTTCCCAGTTTTGTTTCCAATATGCACGACTTGAAAGATACGCTAGGGAATGAAACAGTTTAAGTCAAATATCACTAACCTCAAGTGGAAGGATGATGTTGTCGTTGTAGCTCCTTACTTCTTCACTTCTTCAAGTCTTCGAAATACTTGTAATGTCTCAACCAACTCTGGTACAATAAATTTTTTGACTGGGATTATTTACCATATCAATGGGATCCACTAGTGTTTTAATCTCTGTGTGGGAAGTATTCTAAGATTGATGAAAAAATAAGTACTTACTCTATCTCTATTAAACTTGAAAATAAAATTGATAACTTTGCTTGGATAATTACGAATGTTTACTTTTATTCCTTCTCACAGTGAAATAATCCCATTCTAAAATTAATTGAATGCTAAGGGATTGGTGGATTGATCCATGGTGTTTGGCTGGGCACAGAGGCGAAGCTACTAGTAAGGTGGATGGGTCCCTGAACCCACCCAAATTCTTGCACATAAATTTGGTTCGGAATTGGACTTTAAACCATTTGGTGGAAGGCGTCCAAATTATAGCGTGAAAGAGAAATAAGTTGAAGTCGTCAATATGGTTAAATAAAAAAATTGAAAAAATTTCGTGTTTTTGTTACTCGTAAACTAAAGGTAGCGAATATGAATCTGTGTACTTGTAAGATTAATATTTTTTCCGCCAATGAATTATTATTTTATTTAACACTAATAAAAATTAAATATACATCCAATTTAATTAATTCTTAACATGGAGAGTTTGGTGTTCGAATAAAGATTTTGTACGATTTATTACCTACTATGGTTGAAAATTTAATTAATTTTGCTGGTTCTTCAATTGATGCATTAATAATACAAAATAGTTAGTTGAAGCAATTAAAATAGCTAGCCGAGACAATCTTACTATCATACTAATCAATCATAATCAAGCGCCTCATCTGAAAAAGCGGGGTACAACAATCATACCTAATATTTCACTTAGCAATCTGTATGGACTAACTCCAATATACTTTTAAGAGAATCAACTAGACAGTCAGACTCAATCTTAATAAAAGTATATCAAAGAGTTATATCCCACTTTCTCGATTCAACACTTACTCAAGCAAATAGAAATCTGTGAGTCTAATTGAACACAAGAGAAAACACTTGAACGGTACCAAAGACCAATGTTCAAGGATCAATTAATTTCAATCAACAACCAAAGGTTGGATTTCTCAATTGATCGATTAAACGCACAACCTGTGATATTTCAATTATATAACAAAATATAATACGGAAAAGAAATAACACAGACACCAGAAGTTTTGTTAACGAGTAAACCGCAAATGCAGAAAAACCCCGGGACCTAGTCCATATTAAACACACACTGTATTAAGCCGCTATAGACACTAGCCTACTACAAACTAACTTCGGTATGGACTGTAGTTGAACCCCAATCAAACTCACACTGATCCAAGGTACAGTTACGTTCCTTACGTCTCTTATCCCAGCAGGATACTACGCACTTGATTCCCTTAGCTGATCTCACCCACAACTAAGAGTTGATACGACCCAAAATCGAAGACTTTAATAAAAAAATCTGTATCACACAGAAAAGTCTACTGTAATAGATAAATATGTCTCACACTGAAATACCTACGAGTTTTTGTTCCGTCTTTTGATAAATCAAGGTGAACATGAACCAATTGATAATGCGGACTTATATTCCCGAAGACCAGTCTGAGATTATCAATCACCTCACAATAATCTTAATCGACTAGCGAAAGAAGATATTGCGAAATCACAAACGATGAGACGAAGATGTTTGTGACTTCTTTTATATCTTGCCTATCGGAGAAATCAATCTCAAGCCAATCTTACGATTGTACTTAGTATTATGGAAACAACAAGATCATATCACGTAACTACAAAGAAAATAGTTGTGTCTGGCTTCACAATCCCAGTGAAGTCTTCAAGTCAGGGTTTCGGTAGAAAAACCTAAGGTTAAAGGAGAATCGACTCTAGCTTATACAACTAGTATCACACAGGAGGTGTGGGAATTAGGTTTCCCAGTTGCTAGAGTTCTCTTTTATATAGTCTTTCAAATCAGGATTTGCAATCTAAGTTACCTTGGTAACAAAGCATTCAATATTCACCGTTAGATGAAAACCTGATTAGATTCAAGCTAATATCTTTCAACAGTTAGATCGAAACTTAGCTTGTTACACACAAATGAAATGCACGTTTTAGGTTTGTGTAACCGTACCCAAACATGTACATTTAGTTGGTTCAACAGTAGTTAACCAAATGGTTAGCCATATGAGCACTTTCATATCAACCATATTCTTCTTTACCATAACTAGTTCAAATGACTCAAATGAAATAGTTAGAGAGTTGTTCAATTGCTTAGATCTTATAGAAGTATACAAGACACAATCGAAGCAAAAACGATTTGATTCACTCGAATCGGTTCATGAACTTTATAGCCACGGTTTGTAAATATGCATTCCTTAGTTTATATAAGTTTAAGTTCACGAATAATCTTTTTTAGAAAATAACCAACCTAAGTACGCGGACTTAATTACCCGGAATAAATTTTTTTTCAGTTTACAAACTCCAGCAGATTTTCACGGGACGTGAGCTTCCGATGGTGCGCGTACTGGTACGCGGACTTTAGTTCCGGTTTTCCTGATCAGCAAAGTACGCATGCTTTGGTTCAAGGAATAAGGACTTACACACGTATGAGTTATCACACAATGATTATATCCAACAATGGTTATATATTCTCAACTCTCATTTCAATCGTTGAAACATTCTTAGAGGACGTTATATAGTTGTTATTCACAAACAATTTTTCGTCAAAGAAATTTTCAAGTAATTGAAACTTAATATGAGTTTCGTCGCTAGTAAAGATGAACTTGGCCAAAGCAAAAGCTTACCAACACATATTTCGAGAAATAGATAAGCGAGATAAACTCGGCTCAAAATAGCAAATGTGTATAATTATAGTCTATATAGCAATACGACTTTTGTCTCAAGATAGGAGATAGGGTAGATAAAATTTTGAGTGATAGATAAGTTCAAGTCTCCACATACCTTTTAGTCGATGAAGTTCCACCAGTTCCTTGAGTAGTTCTTCGTCTTTGTATGATGATCGCCATGGAGTCTGGAGCTCAACTACACTTTATATCCTAGTCCAAGACTTAGCTATAAGTAGACTAGAAATCAAGACTTATAGTTTTGATCACTAACATTGACAAACATGCTTGAGATAGCAACACATGCGAGTTCGACCGAGCAGTGCTCATGGTTTTCAGATCATATGTAAGGGGGAGTGGTTTCTATGTGAGACGGAGTATTGACTAAGGGGGAGTGATACATATCACCATAGTATTGTTGTCAAAGTTGTCATACAATTGAACTTTGATGTTGTGTAATAATACTATGACACTGTGTAACAATGATTGAGAACTCTTGTTTTCTCATTGTTATGGCTACGGATTTTCAACAACGATGATACTAAACTTACAACCTTTGGTATCATTGGAGTACCTGGAAGTGACGAAGATTTCGAGTAATGTTGAAGAACCAAGAAGATCAGGCATGTGGAAAAGAAGCTACAAAAGTTTATATTTATTTTTGTATTCCATATGTATTAATAGTTTTGTCACTAAAATTGACAAAGGGGTTGTAGTGTGAACTACACATTAATTATCCCCCTTTTTTTCAATAAAATTGGCAAAGGTACGAAAACTAGTGGGATCCTAATGAAATTTCCATAGAGACATTTCATGACCAAAAGTAAGCACATATCAACTTTTTAAATGCAATCATATAGCCGAAGCTAAATGCTTTCATCAAGGAGTTTATAAAGATACAAAATAAATCCTATAATATTCCACAGCCGCACTCCCCACAAAGATTTGGCAATTAAGCACAAGTTCAATTAAGAACTCTCCCCCATAAAATGTCATTCCCGAAAGAACAACAAGAGCGACTTTATTTTCACAAGAAAAGAAGGATTTATTTGGACATAAAAAATTACATACGAATATGAACTTGAATCCAAAAATACTCAATTAAATTAACCACAAGAAAACCCATGATTAATTTAATCATAAATGCTCAACATAAGAGAACTTACGGAGCCGCACAGTATATACATATGGATCAGGGAAGATCAATACTACGGAATAGACAAGGATTCATTCTACTTTCCATCACTATTTGCACAATGACATACTATAGACATAATCCTCGTAAACAAAAGTTCATCCTATCTTTCATCAATATTTGCATAATGACATATAATAGACTTAAAAACTTTTGTTATGTCAAAAGTTCATTTATTCTTTTATCAATACTAGCATATCGACATGTGAAAGACATAACTTTTGACAAAGTATGTTTGTACTTCTTATGATATTAGCACAATCTAACGATTTAATTGAAAGAAATAATCATTCAAAGCTAAGGTGCCATTAAAGTTATTACATCACTATAACATTAAGTTCAGGAAGTTTAACAACCCAAGAAAAGCCAATAATAGATTAACTAGAGCATATATCACTCACATCTCCCATAATAATCTCCAGCAATTTCATAAAATTTCTCGATTAGATTTGGATTTTCTGCTTCAGCATACTCCAACTGCTCTTTCATGCAATCAACCTCGTTTTGAAGACGGAACCAGTTCAGCGTCAGTAGCTGCGGAAGAACTTGCGGGTGCACTTGATGAGGATTGCTTCATTGAAATGATACTTGCGATACTCAGAATCTTTGGACCACCACTCTCGGATCCAAAAGGAGTGATATTAAAATTACCACAAATCCTTGAGATGAGGCAGGGGAAACCTGGAGTTTTCTTGGGGGTCTGTTTCACACTTATCATCTGATTGAAAATAAGTCCATAGAAATCAATGTTTCTCCCTTCAACAATATAGCAGACCAATTCTGCAAGAGATCTGGTCCATAAGTTGTTGTCGATGGTGCTTGGCATCATGTTGGCTATAATAAGTTTTGATGCAACTTTCAGAAACAACTCAGCACCACGAACATTGATCTTTCCATCTCTCCGAGAACCATCTTTATCAAAGAGGTGATTAGACATCACTTAAGGAGTTAATCTTTCATTCTCAGGAGGAGGAAATCGATCACCCCCAACATGTACATTCATCAGATAAGCAATAATATGACGATCCACGACAAATGTAATACCTCATACCATAGTTTTGAACATACAATTTGCAGGATCCATTTCATGCATATTCACATAAAACTACGTAACCATTTCAACACGAGCAATTCCTAAAGGTTTGTGAATGATTCTCCACGAGTGTCTTTTGAAGAAATCAGTTAAACCTTTTACCACAATCTCTGATTCATCATAGTATCTTTCAAAGATGGGTTGTTTGTTCATATACTCCAAATAGTGCACACGAGCAGCAGGGTTGACAAACCTAGCACGTATACTAGGATCATAGAAAGAATCATCCCTAGCATGACCACTTGGACTACTAACAAAACTAGTTCTTCTATGTTCCATTCTTAGTTATGAAAAATTCTCAAGGAAGAGACGAGACACTTACCTGGTTCGAGAACTGTTGCTAATGGTGGTGTACAAAAAAGAGAGTGAAAACAAAAACCGTTTCTGACCCAACGTGCACAACCTTCCCCTGATTCTAATGGTGCAAACACCACGCAAAAAGATTAGGAAACATGAAGAGAAGAAGGGATTAATACGTGAACAATTGGTTTTTCTCTTGAGTTCTCGAACTGAAGAAGAATGGTGAAACGAACGAGGAGAAAAGAAAAAAATTATCTTTTAAGAGACACGCGGTGGTACGCGAAAAAAATGTGTTCGAACTGGAACAAGATCCATTCCCACGGCCTCAAGGTATTTGAACTGCACGTGTGACATAAGGGCATGTTTGTTTTAGTGCAACAGTAAAGGGCACAACGAAGTTGAAGCAACGCTCACTGACACAATACCCTTTGATTTATCACAATGTGCATACCATGGCACCAAGAGAGGGTTTCTTTCCAACAACTCTCACATTTTCTAGCAGCGACATACACCCAAGAACTTGTCTTTATAAGATTATCACAGAACTTCAAGAGAACCAAAAAGAATTGTGTTTCTGATTTCTCGTTTTCCATCTTATAAAGAACAGTTTTTGCAGATAGTTTTTAGTACTACGATGGGAACCCCTTTTTAAAAAAGACGTTTTAACCTCTCCATCCATGAAGACATTACAATTATCTTAACAGAGAATGTCAAGAGTTAAGCACTGAATCAATTCATGTTTTAAGATGATATACTCAGATGACTGAGATTTAAACTCTTCTTGTAAATCATTTAGTTTATTACAACTAATTGGATTACTTAGAGGAGGATCAATGCTCTCACTGATTAGTAAATCAATGTTGACCTCAACATAAATGTTATTCATCATAACTTGATTTAGCTTGTCAAGAGAATCTTGTTCTTTCTGGAGATATGACTCAACATCAGAAGATAAGCTTTCAAGTTTCTTTTCAATTCCTGAAAAAACTTCAAGGGATTTTAAACCTGGTGGAGGTTTTGACATAATTTCTTCTACAAATTTTATTAAATCAGTCATGGAAGAAAATTTTGGAATCCCTGGATCTGGTGGTGCATTTATTGAGATAGCATCACTGTCTATAGAGTCAGATCGCTACAAACAAAGACTTGTAAGGTCTTTAAGCGTGTTTGCCTGCTCTGATACCAATTGAAAAAGCGGGGGTACAACAGCAACACCCAATATTTCGCTTAGCAATCTGTATGGACTAACTCCAATATACTTTTAAGAGAATCAACTAGACAGTCAGACTCAATCTTAATAAAAGTATATCAAAGAGTTATATCTCACTTTCTCGATTCAACACTTACTCAAGCAAATAGAAATCTGTGAGTCTAATTCAACACAAGATAAAACACTTGAACGGTACCAAAGACCAATGTTCAAGGATCAATTAATTTCAATCAACAACCAAAGGTTGCATTTCTCAATTGATCGATTAAACGCACAACCTGTGATATTTCAATTATATAACAAAATATAATACGGAAAAGAAATAACACAGACACCATAAGTTTTGTTAACGAGTAAACCGCAAATGCAGAAAAACCCCGGGACCTAGTCCAGATTAAACACACACTGTATTAAGCTGCTACAGACACTAGCCTACTACAAACTAACTTCGGTCTGGACTGTAGTTGAAACCCAATCAAACTCACACTGATCCAAGGTACAGTTGCGCTCCTTACGTCTCTGATCCCAGCAGGATACTATGCACTTGATTCCCTTAGCTGATCTCACCCACAACTAAGAGTTGCTACGACCCAAAGTCGAAGACTTTAATAAAAAAATCTGTATCACACAGAAAAGTCTACTGTAATAGATAAATCTGTCTCACACTGAAATACCTACGAGTTTTTGTTCCGTCTTTTGATAAATCAAGGTGAACAGGAACCAATTGATAACGCGGACTTATATTCCCGAAGAACAACCTGAGATTATCAATCACCTCACAATAATCTTAATCGACTAGCGAAAGAAGATATTGAGGAATCACAAACGGTGATACGAAGATGTTTGTGACTTCTTTTATATCTTTCCTATCGGAGAAATCAATCTCAAGCCAATCTTACGATTGTACTTAGTACGATAGAAACAACAAGATCATATCTCGTAACTACAAAGAAAATAGTTGTGTCTGGCTTCACAATCCCAGTGAAGTCTTCAAGTCGTTAACCTACAGGGTCTCGGTAGAAACCTAAGGTTTAAGGAGAATCGACTCTAGCTTATACAACTAGTATCATACAAGAGGTATGGGGATTAGGTTTCCCAGTTGCTAGAGTTCTCCTTTATATAGTCTTTCAAATCAGGGTTTGCAATCTAAGTTACCTTGGTAACAAAGCATTCAATATTCACCGTTAGATGAAAACCTGATTAGATTCAAGATAATATCTTTCAACTGTTAGATCGAAACTTATCTTGTTACACAAAAATGAAATGCACGTTTTAGGTTTGTGTAACCGTACCCAAACATGTACATTTAGTTGGTTCAACAGTAGTTAACCAAATGGTTAGCCATATGAGCACTTTCATATCAACCATATTCTTCTTTACCATAACTAGTTCAAATGAGTCAAATGAACTAGTTAGAGAGTTTTTCAATTGCTTAGATCTTATAGAAGTATACAAGACACAATCGAAGCAAAAAAAATTTGATTCACTCGAATCGATTCATGAACTTTATAGCCACGGTTTGTAAATATGCATTCCTTAGTTTATATAAGTTTAAGTTCACGAATAATAGTTTTTAGAAAATAACCAACCTAAGTACGCGAACTTAATTACCCGGAATAAGTTTCTTTTCAGTTTACAAACTCCAGCAGATTTTCACGGGACGTGAGCTTCCGATGGTGCGCGTACTGGTACGCGGACTTTAGTTCCAGTTTTCCTGATCAGCAAAGTACGCATGCTTTGGTTCAAGGAATAAGGACTTACACACGTATGAGTTATCACACAATGTTTATATCCAACAAAGGTTATATATTCTAAACTCCCATTTCAATGATTGAAACATTCTTAGAGGACTTTATATAGTTGTTATTCACAAACCATTTTTCGTCAAAGAAATTTTGAAGTAATTGAAACTTAATATGACCTTTGTCACCGTAGAGATGAACTTGGCCAAAGCGAAAGCTTACCAACACATGTTTCGAGAAATAGATAAGCGAGATAAACTCGGCTCGAAATAGCAAATGTGTATAATCATAGTCTATATAGCAATACGACTTTTGTCTCAAGATTGGAGATAGAGTAGATAGACTTTCGGGTGATACATAAGTTCAAGTCTCCACATACCTTTTAGTCGATGAAGTTCCACCAGTTCCTTGAGTAGTTCTTCGTCTTTGTATGATGATCGCCATGGAGTCTAGAGCTCAACTACACTAGTCCGAGACTTAGCTATAAGTAGACTAGAAATCAAGACTTATAGTTTTGATCACTAACATTGACAAATATGCTTGAGATAGAAACGCATGCGAGTTCGACCGAGTAGTGCTTTAACATCATCAAAATGATAGAATTAAATAATCAAGCGTAACTTAAACTTGAATCACCATCAAAATGAAAAATTGTTAAGAAGATAAAAATTCAAATTATGATAAAACTGTTAAAAGAAGAAATGTTTTCTAATAAAAATGGCTCACTTACAACAAGAACAAGATTATTTAAGGTGTAAAACAAAATTTCTGTAGTACCCCACCCAACGAGAATTCTATGTACATGAAAATTTTTCATAGTGCCCCACCCAACCAAAATTCCTAGCTCCATCACCGGTTTGGATATTATAATGCAACCAGAAATGACAGAGAAACCAATAAGTTTAAAGGTGAATCTAGAAGTATGAGCTTTATCAACCATTTTATAGTTGTATAAGGGATCTTGCTCTTAATGACAGTGCTTATACTTGGTCTGCTAAGAATACCGACCACCTTTTGTCCAGACTTGACATATTCTTAATATGTGTGTAGATTTTGAAGGCTATTATAGGGTGGCTCTACTTATAATTCACTTAGACCATAATCCATCGATTCTTGATTGTAATCCGTGCATTAGAAATAATTCTTATTTCAAGTTTGAAGCTCACTGGATGAACCACAAACACTTCCTCAACAACATATAAGAATGGTGGATCCAGGTAAATTTACAGGAAGACATAACTATAATCACTAAAAAACATTAGAGCTTAAAATTTTTCTTAAAGAGGTGGAGCAAACAAAGTTCGTTGGCCACAAATCACAATACTCAAAGTTAGAAGATGAAATAAAATTAGTATATGAGTTAGGAAGAATCCAATCCACTTAGTGAACTTCAATTTGTTGACAACTTACAAGCTGAAATTGAGCTCAAAAAGTTGAAGATGACTGGAAAAAAGAAGATAATGCGAAGTGTTTACTTTCATCAAATTGTGAATGTTAAAAGGAAATCAAATGGATTGTGAAATTAGCAATTGACAGAGAAGACTGATTTCAACAACCAAGAGTTAAGCAAGAGATATAAGACTATTATACCAACTTGTTTCATGAACCAAGACTGATTTCAGGGCTTTCATTTTGCAATAACCGGATGTTAATTATAAGTTGAATCTATTGAAGATGAAGTTTTTAATATAATTAAGCATTTTTATCACAATAAAACTCTTGGTCCGGAAGGATTCATTATGGAATTTTATGTAAAAACTCTTGGTCCGGAAGGGTTCATTATGGAATTTTATGTAAAATGGTGGACAACCATTAAATTTGATCTTTTAGTTGCATTGCAGGAATTCTACAATCAAGTAGGAGGCTCAATTGCTTCTTCATCTCTTTAGTCCCTAATAAATAAGACTCATGTACACCTAAAGATTTCAGAACTTGGGTATAGTGAGAAACGTCTACAATTTTTCTTCAAGATCCTCACAGAAAGACTCAACAAAGTAATGTCAGAATTGACTTTTGATTTTCAAAGTGCATTTATAAAAGAGAAACAAATCGTGGAAGGTATCCTGATGGACAGGAAATGTATAGATGAGTAGTTGCATAATTTGCAAGGTGGATATGGAAAAAGTCTTTTTTCAATAACCAACGTAGTGTATGAAAGAAGAGGAAGAGAAAAAAAAGAAGCATATTATAAGGGCTCCAACCAAATGGTTTTGATGGCTCCTATGGATATAAATGTCTTAAATGAGGATAAGGCGTGATATAATCTATACTAAAAGTTCTAAAATACTCTTGAATGATTAACCTAAATAATGGGGTAACTGAGATTACAAAACTTTTATCTATTTTATAGGATCCTAATTCATTTACTGATGCTTCCGACGGTAAAATTTGGAGGCATGCAAAGAGTTTTTCTGTATTTAGTTGCAATATTCAGCTTGAGGAAGGTGGGTTTTTGGTTTTTCCTCACAAGACGCTATGGAATCCCCGAGTCCCTCAAAAGGTTTTTTCTTTACTTGGTCTCTATGTTATAATGCAGCCCAACTTTAGATAAGCTAAAGAATACAATTGTAATCAATGGATGCATTTTATGCAAAAGAGCTGCTGAGTCAAATAACCACATATTTCTGCATTGTGAGGAGGTCTTATCAATTTGGAATTACCTCTTAATCTGTTCTGGAGTGCAGATGATTTTTTGCAAACTCTGTTACTCCCTCCGTCCAACTTTACTTGTTAAAATTGTGTTTTTTTAAACAAATTTGTACCAAAAAATTGGTATATTTCCTATTAAAATTTTCTAATTATCAAGAAAGAAACAAAAACTAGGATATGAAAACTAGTATATTGAACAAACAATTTGAAAGATCGATGGTGTATGTGGAAGTAATTTGAATTTTTTCCAAGTTTTTGCAAAATCCAAATTAAGCAAGTAAACTTGGACGGAGGAGTAAAAGTTTCATTCGGAAATGGAGGAGAAGAAAGAAAAGAGCTAAGAAATAGCAGTTGTGGGACTTAATCCTTCCGCAATTTGGTGGACAATCTGGGTAGAGAGAAATATAAAAACTTTTACGGGTGGGGTTATAGATCGAGTGCAAGACTTATTGATGATGTTAAATGTTTACTTTTCAAATGGTTGGTAGCTGCCAAGCTCAATATTTACAACCACATTTCTATCGCCGCAATTATGTAATCTCCAGCTCGGGCTAGCAATCTTCTTGTATCCTTTTTTTTAAGCGTGTTAACTGCTTAGTGAATCTCACTAACTTTGCCTTTTGGTTAGAAAAAACACAAAAACAAAAAACGCTGCATCAAACCATGAATCCGTGGAGTCGTCGACTCGTCGGTCGGTCTTAAAATAATGTTGGCACGCTTGATCAAATTGAATGCCATATAGTGGCACGTGCTAGAAAAAGTATTTCTTCTTCGTGAGAGATCTACAGAGAGGAGAGTTGGTGAAAAATGGCATCCTTGTTGAAGAGTGCATTCAATGCGATTAAGGAGAAAGGCATTCGGAATGTAGCGAGGGAAATCAAGGAAGCAGGATTCTTGTAAGTCACACTATCTCTTCAACAAAAAAGTAGAAATTTTTTGTTGAAATTGAGAGGAGGTTTTCCCCAAATACAATGGTTTAAAAAACCCCAAATTATTTGATTTTCCCTGTATAATTTATCGGATTGATGTATATCTTACTGATTAGGTTCATAAATTTGATATTTGTTCTAGGAGAAAAATCTTCATTAATTTTCTCATTTCTACTGGATACATAGAAGAAATGATTGTAATAATTTTGCCCTAATCTTGTTAACGGTTTCTATTGTTCTTTGCAGGAACTGCCTTCCCGATGGAAACCTTCTGTAAGTAAATACTATCCAATTGAAAGCTTATATTTATCTATTTTTTAGGGTTTATTTCTAACTTATCATAGGTGTTTTATAGTTGAGATTGTATAGAGGGGTTATCAATCGATTCAGATACATATTAGTTCTTTTGATCTGGAGTGATAAATGTTGACCAAGTATTATTTAAACGAGTGATGTGTAAATCTGTCTCGATGAATATCTGCATCTAATACGTTTTTTTCAGGTCTTCATAGACTTTAGCTAATTAGTTGCTATCCTTATTTCATAATTTGAATCATGCCGTTGGATTAATGTTTCTTATGAATGCATTGCTATGCTTTAGTTGTGTGTATAAGTACATCCAGACTTGACATTCTTTCTTCTGTACTGTCGGCTAACATTTTGATGCAATGATCTGGTGTATTTTAAACACATGAGGTCGATCGATTAAGCAAGTCTCAACGTACCCTCTCTTAGGTTGAATGCAAGGTCTCTTGGAACCCTAAGATAGAATGTATATGTCGTTTGAAACTCGACTTCCTTGTACATGTATGAAATATGTGCTATTTGAAAATCTCCATAACATACATGGTCTTCAAATATGATTGTTCTTATCCTTCTTTCAGTACCTTGATATTGCTAGGTACGAGGAAACTTCTATTTGTGTCACCGAATCTCTTCGATCATGTCTTCTGAGTTCATATGCTTCTCATTAAAATTAAAAGATATGCTTAAATTCCAATTCATGGTGTGTACAGGCAAATCAAAATTCACAATATTGGTGCTACTCTTGTGGGAGTTGATAAGTTTGGGAACAAATATTATCAGAACATGGAGAATCAATATGGTCAGTAATTCTAATTTTGCATTCTTGTTACTTTCTATGTGTTGAAACAAATTTTCTCAGGTTTCAGTTTCGTATATATATATCCTTTTCATGGTTTTACCTTTTAGTGTTCACTGGCATCTATATATTGTAACATATGCAGATTATTTTAAGATACGATATGAGTTTTAAGTAGCTTGAATGTGGTGGAGTTGGTGAACTTTATAGGGAAGGTGAAATAATGATCTGAATGCTTATTGATCCTATAAGCTACAGTTGGAATCTTCCTCTCTCTTTCTTTTTCAAATGTTCAATGCTCCTTAAAGTTGTGTAGGAAAAATGGAACTGTTGATAGATCATACTGCTTCATCAAATGCGTCTACTGTAGACCGTGACTTTTGATGCTCTTTAGAGTTCAGACATTATACTTTTGGATAAACATGTTACAACTTGAAGGAAGCTTAGTAGTGATGTTTGGCCGAATAAAACGTGGTATCTCCTTCAACAGTTTTATCTCCTAGAACTAGAAGAATATGATATGCAATTAACTGAAAATGTCACTGGAAAGTTCAACAGTGTAAATTTTATTACAACACTTGACATTTTTTTGAAATCCACCTGTTCTTCGAATTTCTCAATCTCAATATAAGCAAGATGAGCATATTCATCATTCTTGATGAAAACGATAATTTTAATTTGAAGATCGTATTATCCTGTGATTCATCAGTTCATCTCTTGTGAAAATTATAAAATAATTTTAAATTTAACCTAGAATTTGGTGACATTTCTGCAGGAAGACACAGGTGGGTAGAGTATGGAGACAAGAAGAGGTACAATGCGTCTCAAATTCCTCCTGAATGGCATGGATGGCTCCACCATATCACTGACCACACTGGGGATGAGGTAATAAATTATTTCATTTCCTAGTCTGTCGTTATCCATCAGTTTGAAGATTTTCCATCAAGAAAATGGTTTCCATTTTGTATTTACTACTTACATATTGTATGCAGCTTCTGATGCTGAAACCACAGAGGTATGGAATTGAACACAAGCAGAACTACACTGGAGAAGGAGATGAATACATATATCACTCCAAAGGACACTCTCTCAACCCAGGGCAGAGAAACTGGACTAGGTACCAGCCATGGGAGCCAACCAAGACCGATGGTTAGAAAATATTCCATGCCATGTTGAAGTACAACACTTGTTGGAAGAAAGTATACTATGAAATTGTTGCTCGTCTTCTCATCCTGTATCTTGCTTTCTTTTCCCTTTGTTGCATACATATTGAAGATGATAAATAATTATGTAGCAGTTGAAAGAAAGCCAATGTAATGCTTGTTTTGTTTTCGGCTGTTCTTTTTTATAGCCTATGGCTTAAACACAACCCAGAATTTTTTCTGATTTTATTAAGATTTCCTTTCCAATTGCTTTTGCTACATGACTTTGAATTGTTTGTTGGTATAGTAGTATTTGTGTTGTCCATCTTCTCGGCCACAATTTTTCTTCATAAAGCCTACCTTTCCTAGCCAAATCTCTATATTAATTTGCTTGACCAGGAGAGATCGGCGTGTATGCTTCAATTCTCGCACCCTTAGCCAGCCACCTTGATGTTTTTACTTTTAAGACATTTTTTGATAAAGAAGAATTTTATAGAAAGAGGGAGAAAGTACAGATGCTTCTTACAAGATGTAAGAGAGCGGGAAGTCAGAAAAATAAAAACAACTTACAAGATTACAAAATTTAAGTGAAAATCAAATCCCAATTGAAAGAGATGTTGTTGAAATTCCCTCTAATACTAGATTTAAACAAAGCAGCACATGAGTGAAGAAGAACTCTTGCATTTTGACATAGTTGGTCCCCATTCAAGGATTTATCCTCAAAAATTCTTTGGTTTCTTTCGTTCCAGATTGTCCATAGAGCAGCTGCGGGTATTAGAAACCATATCTTTTTATTGATTCCCTGAGATCTAAAAGTTTCCCATGATTGCAGAAGTACCAGAATCGAAGATGGCCAAATTCCATTTAGACCATATGATGGCAATAGATAGTTCCAAATCCTTTTTGGAAGAGGACAATCAGAAAATAGATGTCTACCACATTCCTCAGCATTATGACACATAAAGCATTTGTTCACATGGTGATAACCCCATTCTATAAGCTTATCAGTTGTAACTATTCTGTCATGTGAGGCAAGCCATAAGAAGAAGCATATTTTGGTAGGAATCTTATTATTCCAAATGGTTTCATGTGGGAATTGTGGAACTTCATCACAAGAGTGTAAGGCTGAGTAAAGAGAGCTAGTAGAGAAGGTACATGTGGCAGAAAGAGTCCACCTTCATCTATCTTCTGAATTATTAAGTACCGGAGGCTCAGGTCCAATCAAATCCAATAAAGCAATCAATTGTTCAGCTTCATTGTCAGATAAAGCTTTCTTGAAGTGAAGATTCCAGCTTACTAGATTATCATTAGTATAGATGTGAGAAGAAATGGAACCCTTCTTTTTTCCGCTGATTTTGAAAAGCTCGGGAAAAGAAACCTTAAGAGGATGATTACCCACCCACCTATCAAACCAAAAAGATATACTAGCACCATTTTGCATCACCAATGAGGAGAACTGAGATACTTTAGCGGCTTGCTTGACGATTGCTTTCCAGCACGATGATCCATAAGGTTCTTTAACCTTGTCAGGGATCCACAAAGATGCAGAAACTCCATACTTGTCTTCAATTATAAATACCATAGTGAGCTATTTTCTACTCCAAATCTCCAAACCCATTTAGCTAACAAAGCAACATTAAAATGTTTTAAATCTCTAAAGCCCAGTCCACCTTTGTCAATAGTGGGAATGTTATAATCACCCCCTATCCATGAATCCTCCACAAATACCCTTATCGATTATATATATACCCCTACCTTCTAAAAAGGAAACTAAAAAATAATAACCATGAATCCTCCACAAATACCCTTATCGATTATGTATATACCCCTACCTTCTAAAAAGGAAACTAAAAAAATAATAATATTCCATTTTTACCCATTAAACAAAAGAGGACATAAGTTTATTTCATTTACAATTATCAGATCTAAATATATTCTCTCCGCTCTCTCTCGTCTGTTTCAGGCTCCTCCTCCACCACATCCGTCGTCATCAACACCACCACTGAATCGATTAAAACCAAACTCCACCACCATTATCTCCAAAATCAACATCTCCACCTCTATCTATAACATTTCGATTTGTGTTTCTTTTTTATTTCCAGTTAAATTCAAGACAAAGATTTAGGTTTTTCGATGAAATTGAAATCATCATCAGATGTAGTAGAATTTGATAATTGTTCTTCATATTCTTCCTCCAGATTTTGATAATTGATCCCGTTATCGAGATTTTCCGATCTATTAATTTCGATTTGAAGATTCATGGAGTTATATGAGCTGATCTAGATATTAACATGTATGATTGTTGTAGGTTTAGGTCTTTAATTTTGATCCTGAAGAACCACTCATGAATGAAATTCACGTTGTTGTTAAATTCGAAATTGTAACATCGATTTCAGATTTGATAGATTCGATGATTTGAGAAGAAATGGAAGGTAAATCAGAATAATCCATATGAAGAGATGATGGTCGTTAGTATCAGATCCGATTTGGAATTGATAAGGGAAATGAGCAGTGAAGATAAAATTAATCGAGAGATTCGTAATCAGGTGAGAATGAACCAACTAGTTCGATGTATTAATTTGGATATGTTAATTTTTTTTATTTTCATTCAAATGTATGATTTTTTTTATTTGTTGGTGAGATTTTAGAAATTTTGTGAATCATTTTTGTTGGTGATTGAATATTGTATGATTAGAAAATGCAAAAGTTGTTCTCAATTCAAGCTTATGGAGGCGCTTATAGTTTGTATTGTTGAAGCAGTTGACGTTATGGTGGTGAATGTTGTGTTTGAAGCAGTGTTTGTGGTAGTGTATATTGTGGTGGTGGCAGTGGTGGTGATTTTTTTGCTCACAACAACCTTTGGTGGTGGATTTTAGTGTAGTGTATAGGAGGTGATTAGAGCATTTATGTTGGTGTTGGTGCAGTGGAGGTGGTGATAGTGTAAATGGAAGTAACAAACCTTATGTTGATGTTAGTAACTTAGTGATATATGAATGATATGGTAATGTTGATAGGGTTCTTACTCAGGGAAATGTATTTGATTGTAAGTCAACTTGTCCAAGTTGCCTTCATATACGGAGACAACTTGAACAAGTTTCCTCCATATATCGAGAAAACTTGAACAAGTTGCCTCCATATACGAAGAAAACTTTGGCCAGTTACATCCATATACCTCCATATATGGAGACAACTATGGAGTTGAGAGTGCTGGCTAGTACAATTACAGATGAGCTGATGGATGAAGTTGTTTGTGCTTTGTTGATGAACTGAATATGTGTTTAGGCAGTGAAGAGCAGAACAAGGAGTTGTTGTTGCTTGTGTGTTGTTGATGGTGTTTGAGTAAGGGCATGGAAGTGATTGCAGGTGTTGGCTCATGTTGCAAGTGTGCATATATGGTTGTGGTCATGAATCTGTTGCAGGTAGAGTTGCAGTAGCAGAGATGGAGGATGTGATGATGTCTGGTGGTGGTTTGAATTATTGGTTGAGCACTGGTGGTGTGGTGAATATGTGAGTCTTCTTACTGGATTTGCAATTGAAGATGTGCTAATCCAGTAATGAGATATGAAGCGGGAGAGGCTGGTATGTAATTTTAATATGTTTTTTTCTATTGACGAATATGTGGTGCAATGGTAGCACAACTGAATATATGTCAGAAGATGTGTGTTCGATTCACACTAGGTTCACTCGTTTGTGTATAATTTTTTTTTTGGAGACAACTTGTGCTAGTTGCCTCCATATTTTGGAGACAACTTGGGCTAGTTGCTTTCACTTTTGAAGACAACTTGTGCTAGTTGCCTCCACTTTCGAAACAACTTGAGCTAGTTGCCTCAGATTTGGAGACAACTTCAGCAAGTTGACTTCACATGGTGGTGGTGGCGATGACGGCAACGGTGGTGGTTTTTGGTGGTGGTCGAGGAAAGTGGTGGTGGTTGGCGTCGGTGTTGGTTGACGGCAGACAATGGTGGTGGACGACGGTGGTGGTAGTTGGCGGAGGTGGTGGTTGGCAGCGGTGGTGATTTGCGGCAGTGGTGGTTGGTGGCGGACAACGGTAGTGGTTGGTGGTGGTGGACGGCGGCGGCGGTGGAGGAAAGTGGTGGTGGTGGTGGTTGGCGGCGGTGGTGGGCAATAGACAGTGGATTTTTTTTTCTTTTTTTCTTTTTGAATAATGGTTAGTGGTAGTGATTTTGTATATAACCTATACAAAAGAGGGTATTTTAGTAATGTATTAAGCTTAGGGGTATAATTTAATTTAGAAAGGGTATTTTTCAAGGGGTCTCATACTAGGGGTATATAGATAAGTTTCCCTAGGGCTGCACATGGTTCGGTTTTTGGCAAAACCTAAACCGAAACCAAAGTACTCGGTTTTCCAATAATGAAAACCAATAAAACCATATAGCCTATTCGGTTTCATTGGTTTCGGTTTCTACTCGGTTTTGTTAAAAACCAGACGGTTTTTGGTTAACCGAATGATTTATAAACAATAATGTGTCAGTGCTTTATAGTTTACACAAACAGTACACCTAATACTACAAGCGGCAGAAAAGTTTGCTGGCAACATATCAGAGACATAAATGACGAGCAACTAAAATGACAGCAAAAAGCTTTAACTCGAATAATCCTCCTAAGAGTCCTAACCATTCATTAACTATAATTCATCAGTGTGAAAAGATTCATTCTGCTATGAGAATAATAGAGGTTCGCAGTATCGAGCTAAGAAAACCCCCAAACATCTTTTAACTACATACTAATTAAAACAAAACTAGTTCAAAAGAGAATTAAAGTAGGGGTGTAAATTCGGGCAGGCCGGGCGCCCGACCCAAAAACTAAGACAGGCCGGGCAGTCCAGGCTTAATATTTGTGAGCCCGTAAACAAATTCAGGTCGGGCATCATAATTAATCGCAAAGCCCGATACCGTCCAATAAATTAATCCAGGCCAGGCCGGGTAGCCCGCAACGGGCCATAACAGGCTTTGAGCAATTTCAGGTACAGGCGGGCTTGGGCGGATACGGGCAGGCTGAGTTTTTTCGGGTAATATTTACACCCCTAAATTAAAGGCGACAAAAATATAAGAGCTTAATGCTCCCCTCTAACATCCGTGGCTAATATTAGTTCAATCCTATGCCAGTAACAATCGGTTAACCATATGGTTTTCGGTTCGGTTTTTTTAGGAAACCTAAACCGAAACCAATAGTGTCGGTTTTTTGTGACTGACAACCACAAATGAACCATTGGGATATGATTTCGGTTCTGTTCGGTTTAAATTGTTCGATTTCGGTTTTGGTTTTCGGTTCTGGTTCGGTTTTGTGCAGTCCTAAATTTCCCAATAGGTGTGCACATTAAAGACCGGTTACTTTTAAGACATCCAACCTCGGATCCTAACCACATCTTTGTACGGAGAGTTTCGAGTCGTCGAGATGTTGTGACCAGATTTCGTGTAGACTCAACGTGATTTACATGGAACTCTACCTACTAGCACGAGGATAGCGTACTTTTGTTTAGTCGACCACGTTATAATCAGAGCTTATGTGCATATATATTACATGATACCGCACGACACTAGGGGGCCAATAATAGTTGGCCTGAACAAAACAACCCACCAGCAAATACACATGGGTTATACACATGGGTTATTAAATGCAAAGTGCGACCAAATATTTGTTGGTATTGTGCCATTTCCAGAAAAATCCAACGGCTGCCAAGCATAGTGTGGGAAAACTGAGGAAAATTCATTAAAGTTCACACACTCTAGTATAATTTGGCAAAAGACTCGTTGAATTTCTTTGCTCACTGTCTGATACCAAATTGAAGCAGGTTAACTGAAGGATCCTCATGGGGACCCCAAGTGTGCCAGCTTTACTTTAGTTCAAAATATTCTCTCCATATGAACTTTTTTTTTTTTGATTTTTATTGGAGGAAAAGCAAAAAACTATATGAGAAGACGTTATTGACTCGCTCATTCCATCGATTCAAAAAATAATATCGACTCAGATCAGAATACCCTTGATAACACACACTCTCTTCCCATGCTCACCAACCTAAACCCATTTGTTAACCTAATTTATTTGACAAAATTTTAGGCCCAAAATACGACCAACTTGCTTCTCCTCCTTCCTGCATAAACAATAGAACATTCATCCATAACCACTGCTCGTTGTATCTAAATTACAGCCTTTTCAATTCTCAGACTAATCAATCAAATAAGCCGATAACTCACCGATAACTACGACATCGATATGTTTAAATTAGATAAGTTGGATTAACACGTCAGGTTAGGATAGGGGTATTTTCAGTCCGAAAAAGAATAGTTACTGACTCACAGCAAAATTCGACCGAGTTAGCGGGTCAACAATGATTTTTGCTCTTTTCAAATCACCTTTTGCTCTCCCTCTAACAAAAAACTTTTTTTCCCCTCTTCTGCGGCATATGAAAAATATATTTGACTTATACCTATAAAAAGTTAGTTAAAAAAAATACATATTTATAGATTGTTGCTTCGATGGATCTTTGCTAATTTTCACTAATTGTGGGGTTTGCTAGCTTGTCCCCCACTAATTTCCTTCCCTGCCGATGTGGTGGATTATGTGTTATATAGTGGGTCTCAATAGATCTATGATTTCACCGAGCATATTTCTCTCAAATGTGTTTTGGTTCTGTAATGGACGAAATGAATTAGGTTTTGTGAGTCTGATTCAAAATAGACCTTTATATCATAGTTCTCCGATCCCATGATAGTCAAATAAACCGTCGATGTAATTTCACTATAAACCCTCGATATCGTTTGATTTCACTCTTTTTTTTCTTTTATCTCAGTAAAATACTAAATTAGATTTTATAGGTGTAAATATGGTACAAATTCAAGAGGGTCAACCTCTAAGTTATACAAAAATGGATAGAGAATAACCCCGATCCAGAAAGTAGTACGATGCTATAGCTTACACAGAAAATAGAAAAGTAATGAATCAATTTAATCTCTCTTGAAGGGGGTATTTATAGCTTCCCAAAGTTCCTTGGATTGCTCGACATCGTACTGGTGTGTGATGTTGACATTCGAAATATTCCTGTATGTTGATCTGTGTGCACATACCCCTGCTGAGGATACATTTCTTCTAGCCTATCGGATTCTGGGCAGCCTTACCTGGGACCCACCGTCGCTGACGTGTGTCATTGTCTAGTAGTCATCATCTCCAATTACTTATCGCAGGCACCCCTCGGCCTCACTGCTCGCCCCTAGGCCATTGTATCAAATTTAACATATATGTCATGGACTCGTCTCATCCGTCTCGTCAAGGACCTGACGCCATGACCTGCTCCTTGGTGCAGGCATCTCCTTTTGATCCGCTACTCACCCTTAGCCACTCCTTTATCAAATTCAATGCTCATGTCATGGACCTTATCACTCACATATCGTCACGGACTTCATAACTCATCTCGTCACGGACCTCTCATCTTGTCACGGACCTCTCACCTTGTCAAGGACCTCATCATTCATCTTGTCATAGACCTCTCATCTTGTCATGGACCTCATCACTCGTCATGAACCTCTCGCCTTGTCATGGACGTCATTATTCATCTCGTCATGGACCTGGCGCACTTACTTGCTCTTTTACGCATGTCTTCTTACTCTCAAATTTGGGGTATCTACAATGGGATATAAAAATTGAAATATAAATGGATGGAAATCTATTGGTCAATTCAAAATTTATATTTGAGGATAAACTTGTCCATATTTTTTCTATTTTAGTTGTCTACATTAATTTACAATTTTGAACTTCAATTCCCCTCGAAAACTTTTTCAGTTTTGTTTTGTATTTTAGCATTTAGCTTGGGTAACAATAAGTGGTTTCGGTTAAATAAAAGGTAGGGTATCTTGCGCACATAGTAAGTCAGTAAGTGTTGACGAAACAGTCAAGGGGAGTTGTTATAGAAATTTACAAACTTGGGTGGTGTACATAATTAGTTTAACAATACTCGTATCTCTTAAGATTAAGATATTTTGAGTTTGGTTTGATTGTACAACTGCTTCGTCTCAGTTTTGACTTTATTTTCTTCCTCAGAATTCAATTTTCCTCTCTTGAATTCTAGTTTTCTCAAACAGAGCTCTCACCTAACCAGACTTTCTCCTTTAAAAAAAAGAAAAAAGAAACACTAAAACCTAATCTTCAATAAAACCTATGAACTAGTAGCACTAGTAGAAATTGACTAGAATTCAGATACCAAAAATGGCTACCGAGTCATCAGATCCTGAACAGCCCAGGCTATCATTTTTCGGAAAGGTATGAATGATACTTTCATTTAATTTCAGTTTCTTTCTCTCTTTTTTTTGGTTTAACTTTATGTATCTCTCAGTTTTTGGCATTGACATCAGATTCTAAAACTGGGTTTTGGGTAGTTGTTCTTATCTTGTAATTTGTGGGATTCTGTAGTCAGATAAGTCCACAGATGAGATCGACAATGCAAGAGAACCACTTCTTAATGGGGATCATTCTTTGGAGAGTTACTCTGTTCTGTCAGCAATCCCACCGTCAGTATATTTCAATTTTATGTTTTCTTAGTTATTATTGCTTAGTTAAATAAGATACGTACTCAGGGAAAAAACTAATTTATTTTAACTTGGATGAAATTGTTAGGTTTTTCTTCCCAGCGATTGGGGGATTGTTGTATGGCTATGACATCGGTGCTACATCTGGAGCCACAATTTCTTTGGAGGTATTGTACAATTTGAACTTTGAAATCAATTTACTATTTCGATAGGTTGTTTGAGCTTTGCATTTCATGAAATGTTATAATATATGCAAATCGATAACATCCTAGTAAGAAAATAGTGTGAATAATAAGTATAAAGTCTTTATCAAATGACTAAATATATCCCTTGTTCTATTGTACTAAATTTCTTAATAATTCTGGTTCTTTGCAGTCAGCTGCACTGAGCGGGACCTCATGGTATAATTTGTCATCTGTGGAGATTGGGATCGTTGTGAGTTCTTAACTCATCTTTGATTTGTCTTGCTACGTATTCATGGCGTTTTAAGCTAAATGGTTTTGGAATAGTTTCACCTTTGAATGTATATTTCATTTTTTTGATTCCCTTTTTGGTCTTTACATGGTTATAGGTCAGCGGTTCATTGTATGGGGCCTTGATTGGTTCTATCTTGGCTTTTACCATCGCTGACTTCCTAGGTTTGTTCTTCTTGCACATTAAGAGATTATCTAGTGCATTCCGTGGTGAAACCTAAATCAGAAAATTTATTTTTGAAGGAAGACGAAGGGAGTTGATTACGTCCTCTTTGCTTTATCTTATTGGAGCTCTAGTAACAGCAGTTGCACCCAACTTTGCGATTTTGGTGATCGGACGCGTAATATATGGTATGGGAATTGGACTGGTAAGTAACTATCCTCTTCCTATCAAACCTTTTATTGTGCACAGCGTCTTGATTTGTGGTGTTGCCAAGTGCACATACACAATAAGGACAAAGTGATTAACCGAGTTAGAAAAATCTCACCATAGTTCTCTAGGTCCAAGAGACCGTGTAGCAGTGTTCCACAGTTTCTGTAGTAAACTTGTTTCTTGCCAGAGTTTTTGATTTCCTGCTATGCTTTTAGGCAATGCATGCTGCTCCAATGTACATTGCTGAGACTGCACCAAGTCAGATACGAGGACGACTGATTTCTCTTAAAGAGCTCTTTATAGTTCTAGGAATGCTTGTAAGTTCTTCACATTTCTACCCTCGTTGTTTATTATTGTGGAAGTGTTAGTTACAAAATACATTCTGAGGTAGTTGATGAGTAGTTATTATGTCTGGTATAATACCCCACGCAATGTTGTGGTTTCTGCAAACTTCTACATCAATTTATGTATGTAATAAAACCTTGAACTTGTAAATTCTGGGTTTCATCTCTCTTGCAGTTAGGTTATACAGTTGGCAGTCTGGAAATTCATATAGTTGCAGGATGGCGTTATATGTATGCTACTAGTATTCCTGTATCTTTGCTTATGGGAATTGGAATGTGGTGGTTGCCTCCATCACCACGATGGTTGTTATTATGCGCCATACAAGGGAAGGGAAATACAGAGGAGGCAAGAGAAACTGCAATATGTTGTTTGTGCCGGCTGAGGGGTGAAGCCATTGGTAATTCAGCTCCAGAACAAGTAGATGAAATGCTGAATGAGCTTTCTTATGTTGAAGGAGAAAAGGAGTCCTCATTCAGGGATATTTTTGAAGGAAAGTGCTTGAAAGCACTTACTATTGGTGCTGGATTGGTTTTGTTCCAGCAGGTATTATCATTAACCCAATGTTCTGTAATTTTAAAAGCCTAATTGTTCGATAATATACATGTATGACTCTCACATGGCAGATCACAGGGCAACCAAGTGTGTTATATTATGCTGCAACAATTCTCAAGGTAAACTACATGTGTATGACTTTGTATTGTTACTTAATTCTTTTTTCGTAAAATAGTCCGTGTTAACAGAAGCACTGGTCCACCTTCATCCTTTAATCTTTCTTCTCTTTTTTAATTATTTTGCAGAGTGCAGGGTTTTCTGCTGCATCTGATGCTACCCGGGTCTCAATTCTTCTAGGTTTACTGAAGGTGGGTCTTATTTCTTTGTTTTAGATGAATCTAATTTGCCCATCACCTAATTCTCAACCATGAAACCTAGTTTTTACACAAAGAGGATGGTCTTCACGTAGTAAAATTGCTCAAACAAGTAACTGGATATGACAGAGAAATTGCAACATATCTATTCTAAGCCCCACCTTGGTACCAGTTCTATTTATGCAATGCATTCAATTATACGAGTAACTATTGATGTATCGTACGTACCCAACTTCTGAAAGCCTTAATTTTCTTCTTTTTTGTAGTTGATAATGACTGGAGTAGCGGTCCTTGTGGTGGATAAACTTGGGCGAAGACCTTTACTGCTTGGCGGTGTCAGTGGCATCGTAAGTTGTTCATACTACTTTCGTCTAATGCATTAGCTCCTACTAAACGCCAATGATACTTAAGGCATGAAATCTGTGGTTATGGGTTTCGTCATTCGCTGACTAAATAGTATTTTGGTTATTATTGCAGGCAGTTTCTTTGTTCTTACTTGCATCATATTACACTTTCTTGAATAATGCACCATTCATTGCTGTTTGTGCCCTATTGCTGTATGTTGGATGTTATCAGGTATGAAAGACTTTGTTTTAGATATTTTGTTTCGAAGTGTCCTCTTGTGTTATATGCTTCGGCTTTTTATCTACATTTAGTTTTAATTCTGTAACAAGCCTTGTCTAATTCTGCAGCTATCCTTTGGACCTATTGGCTGGTTAATGATTTCGGAGATTTTCCCATTGCGTCTTAGAGGACGTGGATTAAGTATCGCAGTTCTTGTGAACTTTGCTTCAAATGCACTAGTCACGTTCGCTTTCTCTCCAGTTGAGGTACTTATCTCATCTTTCTGATGCTGTTTCTTTTTCATAGTTCTTAATAACTTGTTTCTAAACACTGGAGCAGTTAGTTTGTAACAACAACCTGAGTTGATAGAAGTAATAAGGTCATGATATTTCACCGTTGACCATTTGCTTCTTATTAACTTCAGACTGTTTGAATACTTTGAATCATATTGAAAAGTCTGTTGGTAGTAAATGGTGAACTGAACGATTCATTATATTATTAGATAACAGAATAACCCATTTGTTGATCAACTGTATATCTGACTGTAGCATTTACAGTCAGATTCATTGGAATCCTCTGTATTCTTTAAAAATCTTATAATTCACTTCATTGTTAAACAGAAGAGCTGATGTGTGTTGGTTGTGGATTTTATTTGCAGACATTGATTGGGGCCGGAATGCTGTTTGTTGTATTTGGGGTGATAGCTCTACTGGCCCTCGTCTTCATATACTTCATTGTGCCAGAAACTAAGGGGCTGACACTTGAGGAAATAGAGGCCAAGATTCTGTAAAAGCAATTTCATCATTCTTCATGTTGATGTAATAGTTTCTCACTTATATTAGAACTATCTGTTGTTGACCAGCAATTCGCGGTAAGACGGTGCACTTTAGACATCAGTTTCTTTTCGATATGGTCTTTTGCATATACAGTAATTGTAAAACCATAAATTGAAACCCCTCTTCTGAAGTAAGGGTTCTGTAAAAGTAAATCATTTTGGAAGTACAGTTGTGAAGTTACAGAAGTTGCTGCAATTAACATCTATGTATTTTTGATAAGCAACATATATGTAAAGGAACTGCTGCATATTGATACCAAAGTTGGAGAAGGCTTAGACTTATCCTCATTACTTCACACAATAATAGATGGCACACCCTTAAATTGATACAAGGTTATGAGGAGACTAATCCCAATACATAGTACAATTCTCTGAAAAGCTTTGTCTCTCTCTGAAGGATTGCTCTGCTTTTATAGGAAAAGCCTGATATTGAAATATCGTACACGTGTACCCTAATATTTTTTATGGTAAGTCTTCTGTCATTAGTCGTACATGTATACTATTACAGCTGGGGTTATTTAGGCAATCACTAATCATCTTCCAATGACAGCCCACTTGTGCCACATCATCGTTGATGGTGATCTCGGCTTGACGCGTCATCGTCAATGGTGGCTTCGGCTGGATATCAGTGAAGCCCCCATTCTGGTGTCTGCGGCTTCTGACCAAATCCATGTGTTTACATTAGCCCCTTGGTTGTTTTGTCAAGACCTGCAGGCTTAGCAATCAGTCACAGTTCATGCGAAAGTTTACCTTCAGAATTATTAATCCGATATGTCTCATTACTTTCGTCCTCTTGTCTTCTTGATGCCCCTTCTTGGTCACAGCTTCGGGTCTGGATATACATCGACCGAAGCCCCTTTGCTCTTACTCTTTCTTCCTCCTTATTTCCTCCGGGATAATTAACCGACATAAAGTTCTAATTGGCAACTGCTGCTCACGATATTTCATCAATTGATCTTTATTAAGGAAAGTGTAATACTTTCCAAGACCGTAGTGGTCAGTCTATGGAAAGTATTGTCCATGTAAGTCACTAATGTGAGACTGATAAGGTAAGTGATATATTAGGAAAGGATTGTCCATGTAAGTCATGATTTTGAGACTTATAAGGAAAGTCTCAAATCCGTGTCTTAGGAAAGTTTTGAGTCTCCAAGTTATCGGTCATGTATAAGTATCTATAGAACTACTATGAATGAAATTAAGAAAGGAATTTACCAAAGTTTTAACATGGTATCAGAGCCAGTTGAAAAACCGAAAAAAAATCGTTGAGAATGGGTGGAGATGGAGAATCAAGCAAAGACAAGAATATAGATTATGATACGCAAAAGAAGAATCCAGTATATCACCTAGGATCCAGTGATGGTCCAGGTATAATTATCACACCGGTTGTTCTAAAAGGACATAACTATGATGAATGGGCTAGAGCCATAAGAAGATCATTAATAGCTAAGAGGAAGTTTGGTTTCATTGATGGAACAATCCAAGAACCTAAAGATAGTGAACATTTGGAAGAATGGGTGGCAATTCAGTCAATGCTTGTCTCTTGGATCAGCAACACATTGGAGCCATCACTCAGATCGAGTTTGGGAGACTATGATGATGCCAACTTGTTATGGAACCACTAGAAAATTTATCACAACTAACATAATATGTCAAAGGATACGGTGTACCTGAGGAGGATGATTGTGATGAATGAAGATGAGATGGACTATTTTCTCGAGTGGTGTGCGTCACAAATCCCTTAAGCCTACTCGATGGAATTTTCGTACGCTTTCCTTTACCCATATCACCTTCTACTGCAACATCATTGCCCGGACTCATAATACCAGCAGATCTCTCTTGAACTGCTACACGTTCTTCTTCCGTTGCAGTCATATCTTGAACTGCTACACCTTCTCCTTGTGTCACAGTCACATCTTGAACTGATACACCTTCTCCTCTTGTCGCAGTTACACCCGGAATGCCTACAGCGTCTCCAGCTGTCGCAGTTACGCCTGGTACTGCCACAGTTTCTCCTGTTGTCGCTGTTACGTCTTCATCATCACTCCAGTCAAACGCTGGATTCAACTGATCAGTCTCAGCTGATACACCAGTCACCTCGGTCTCAATAGAATGACCAGGCTGATCACTTTCTTTGCGAGTCGAAACTGTTGGCTGCTGCAACACAGATGTTTCATTCTTATATGGGAAACTATTCTCACAAAACTGGACGTCTCTTGACACAAGAAATTTTCTTTCATCCAAGTCATATACTTGCCATGCCTTTTTACCAAACGGATATCCAAGAAAAACACACCTCCTTCATCTACTTGCAAATTTATCCCCTTTATTACTTTGATCATGCACATAACACAGGCATCCAAACACTTTCAACTGATTATACGGAGGTTGCTTTCCAAACAATATTTCATACGGCGTTTTATTTTCAAGAATAGGTGTAGGAGTACGATTAATCAAATACGCAGCTGTCAATGCGCATTCTCCCCAAAACCGCATTGGCAAGTTGGCTTGAAATCTCAAAGCCCTTGCCACATTCAATATATGTTGATGCTTTCTCTCCACTCTTCCATTTTGTTGCGGAGTGCCTACACACGATGTTTCAAAAACTATCCCATTAGTCTTAAAATATCCACGCAATGAATTAAACTCGGTACCATTATCACTTCTAACAATTTTGATATCTTTATCAAATTGTCGTTTCACAAGAGCAATGAAATCAAGAAACGTTCGTTCAACTGCCGTTTTATTTGGAAGTAAATGAATCCACACACCTCTTGAAAAATCATCTACTATTGTTAAAAAAATACTGTGCTCCACAAGACGATGTAGCCCTATAAGGACCCCATAAATCTATATGAATCAACTCAAAAATACAACTGGATTTACTTAGACTACTAGTAAAGCTACTCCTATGTTGTTTCGCTCTTGGGCAAATGTCACAAACTTCATTATGCTTCTTCAATCTACTCACACCCGGCAACCTTTGCAATACTTTTTCTGATGGATGTCCCATTCGTCGATGCCACAACTCGTATGATTCTCCACTGACTGCCATAACTTCAACTCGAGGCACACCACAGAAAATATACAGTCCACCTTGTCGTTCACCCATTCCAATCACCTTCCTCGTCAACCGGTCCCGTATAAGACATAAACTGTTAGTACATTGTACCGTACACATTAATTCATCAATAAGTTGTGTGACTGAAATTAGGTTACAAGTTATTTGAGGCACATAAAGCACATTATTAAGTCTCAAACCGCCCTGCAGAATAATAGTCCCTATTTTCTCAGATTGTGCATATTTTCCATCTGGGAGTCCAACAGTACACTTCACAATATCTTTCACATCATTCATGTCATCTCTTCTACACGTGACATGATTTGTAGCTCCCGTGTCAACAATCCAATTCGGTTTAGTTTGCTTACCTTGAAGTTGGGACGTATTTTTCTTTGCATTCAAAAACTCAAGCACCTGTCTGAGTTGTGTTGCGGTTACTCCCATCAAATCTGAGCCGTCTGAGAAATATGGACCATTTGACTGCTTTGTCTCTGATATATTTAGATTATGTGCTCGAACCTGATTGCCCGTTCCTTGTCCTCTACCTCCTCTTCCATTCGCAAATCCACCACGACCTCTACCACCGGTTCTTCCACCTCGACCATATCCTCTTCCACTTCTAGGTTTATCTCCCCACCATTCAGGGTATCCAATAAGCTGAAAACAACCTTCATCCGAGTGTCCTTGTCTGCTACAGTGCTTGCAATATTTATTAGGATCATAAGTGTTATTGAGAGTACGTTGATCAGATTGTACCTTGAACGCCATCACATTGTCATGAACTTCCGGTGTGGCAGCTACATCTCCTCTTCTGAGACGTTCCGAGTTTATCATTGTTTGATATGCTACATCTATTGAAGGTAATGGATCTCTTGCCAACAATTGTTCACGCAAGGAACCATAGACAGCATCTAGTCCAATTAAGAAATAATGTAGTAAATCTTCTTCTCTCAAAGTACTAACCTGTGTTGCAATATCACACTCACACTTGCCACACTTACACGTTGGTACCTTCATATATGTAATCATCTCATCCCATATCTTATTCAATCTTCCAAAATAAGAAGCCACACTTTCTGTTTGCTTTTGTTTACAATCACTTAAAGATGTCTTTAGCTGGCATGTCCGTGTTCCACTTACAACACAAAACCGTCTCTTCAAGTGGTTCCATATATCACCTAGGATCCAGTGATGGTCCAGGTATAATTATCACCTAGGATTATGAGTCCGGGCAATGATGTTGCAGTAGAAGGTGATATGGGTAAAGGAAAGCGTACGAAAATTCCATCGAGTAGGCTTAAGGGATTTGTGACGCACACCACTCGAGAAAATAGTCCATCTCATCTTCATTCATCACAATCATCCTCCTCAGGTACACCGTATCCTTTGATATATTATGTTAGTTGTGATAAATTTTCTACACCGTATAAGAAATTTCTTGCAGCTATAACTGCGAGTTCTGCACCTCGCAACTTTAAAGAAGCAATGAAACATCCAGGATGGCGGAAAGCCATGGAAGAAGAAATACGAGCACTAGAAGAACAAGATACCTGGGTTTTGCAAGAATTACCGGAGGGTAAGAGAGCACTAGGAAGTAAATGGATATATACAGAAAAGTATGATGAAAATGGGAATTTGGTTCGTTTAAAAGCAAGATTGGTGATCTTTGGAAATCATCAGGTGGAAGGTTTAGATTACAAAGAGAACTTTGCACCTGTAGCAAAAATGACAACAGTGCGCACTTTTCTAGCTGTTGCAGCTGTTAAAAATTGGGAAGTACATCAGATGGATGTGCACAATGCATTTCTACACGGAGATTTGGAGGAAGAGGTGTATATGAAAATACCACCTGGATTTGCGAGAGGTAATCCTAATATGGTATGTAGAATGAAGAAATCGTTGTATGGTTTGAAACAGGCTCCACGTTGTTGGTTTGCAAAACTATCAACAGCTTTGAAGAATTATGGTTTTCGGCAATCTTATTCAGACTATTCTCTCTTCACTATGATCAAAGGAAAGATGCAACTTAATGTTTTAATGTATGTGGATGATTTGATTGTTGCAGGAGATAATATAGTGGAGCTAAATAAATTTAAAACATATTTGGGACAGTGTTTCAAGATGAAAGATTTGGGAAAATTAAAATATTTTCTGGGCTTGGAGATAGCTCGCAGTAAGCAAGGCATTTATGTTTGTCAACGGAAATATGCATTGGACATTATTATGGAGACGGGGTTATTAGGAGCAAAACCAGCAGAGTTTCCAATGGAAACTAATCATCGTCTAGCTTTGGAAACAGGGCCGTTGCTGAGTGATGCAGAAAGGTATCGACGACTGATTGGAAGATTGATTTATCTGGCTGTGACTAGACCAGATCTAGCTTATTCTGTGCATATTTTGTCACAGTTTATGCAGCATCCAAGACAAGAACATTGGGAAGCTGCACTTCGGGTAGTTAGATATTTGAAAAAGAATCCTGGGCAAGGAATTTTGTTGCGCTCTGATAGTAGTCTAAGTTTAAAAGGCTGGTGTGATTCAGATTGGGCAAGCTGTCCTTTGACTAGACGATCGCTGACAGGATGGTTTGTGCTTCTTGGAGATTCACCAGTGTCTTGGAAGACCAAAAAGCAGTACACAGTTTCTCGGAGTTCAGCTGAAGCAGAATACAGATCTATGGCTGCGGCTACTTGTGAATTGAAGTGGTTGAAGCAATTACTAGGTGATTTGGGAGTTTGTCATACACATGGAATGAGTCTTCTTTGTGATAGTCAGTCGGCATTGTATATTGCTCAGAATCCCGTTTTTCACGAAAGAACTAAACATATAGAAGTTGATTGTCATCTCATCAGGGATGCGATAGTACAGAAAATTATTTCTCCCTCTTATACTCCTACGGGGTTGCAGTTGGCGGATATCTTCACCAAATCATTAGGCCGAGTTCAGTTTCAAGGTCTTTTGTCCAAGATGGGCATTTGTGACCTGCATGCTCCGTCTTGAGGGGGGTATTAAGGAAAGTGTAATACTTTCCAAGACCGTAGTGGTCAGTCTATGGAAAGTATTGTCCATGTAAGTCACTAATGTGAGACTGATAAGGTAAGTGATATATTAGGAAAGGATTGTCCATGTAAGTCATGATTTTGAGACTTATAAGGAAAGTCTCAAATCCGTGTCTTAGGAAAGTTTTGAGTCTCCAAGTTATCGGTCATATATAAGTATCTGTAGAACTACTATGAATGAAATTAAGAAAGGAATTTACCAAAGTTTTAACAATCTTCCTTTTGATTGTATTTAATTTTGGACCTGGTCTTCTCGGGCCCCCTTACCATTATCATCGGGGTAGTTATGCTGGCTCCTTGGCAGTTTGCCGAATGTTCACTTATAGACCATGGTTATGTGCTTTGTCTCTTCGGGTCCCACTCCTCAAAGCCAAAAGCCCCTGGTGTAGATTTTGATCTATCCGCTTCGTCGCTCCGATGATGATATCAAGATGTGGTCCTAAGTTTGTCATAGATCTCTATGGTGGGGTCACCTTTCTTCCACGTGTCTGATTCTTGCTTATTGATTTGACCGCCTTTTGCTCGCCTCATGTTCTCTCTCATCAGTAAATGCCTTCATTATAAATGCTCTTCATTTTCTCATGTAGCTGGTATTGATCCTTCACTTCCATTATTGTCGTCTCTCCCCCTTTTTTTATCCACACTGATTTTTTGATTATCACGGCACGTTGTCCATAAGGTCATTCCGTATTTCGGGGAATAGTTCCGGGCATGGTGATTAGAAATAGTTTTTCAAAAGAGATTCGTCGTTTGCAATTGGTCCGGGAGGAGGTGGAGTGTTTGTTGGCTCATCGTCAGGCTGTGCGGGCTCGACTTTGCGCTCAGTGGGTGGAGCAATCGGAGACTTGTGGAATGGCGCTTTAGGCGAAGGTTTCCCCCGAGGTGCTGGAGCGCACTCATCAGCTTTTTCTTGAGGTAGATATGGAATGTGTGGCGGCGCGTCGGTCTTTGGATGAAGCTCGTGTTTTTCTGGAAGAGGTGGACCAAGCTATTGCCCAATGCCTGTTAAGTGCATATTTTGCATATATTTATTGTCGAATCCATGCTAGTAATTGTTATATATTCTTGCAAATTATTGTATTTTACTCTTGTTTTCTCTTCTTTATGTTTTGCTAGGTGAATCATCCAAAAAAAGTGAATTTGCACTTAATTATGCAATAAAAGAAGTTAGCTATAAACGGAGAAAGGCCAAAGACCAAGCGGAACTCGTTCAAATCCAAGATTTATTGATGTCATCTCGAAGAGGGCGAAAAGACGAAGCCAACGGCGAAAGAATGAGGTCAATCCGATGTCGTATGAAGAAGATATTGGAGAAAAGAGAAGTCAAGCTTGTCGGTTCTCCGGAACTGACAGTTAGACGGGAAATATTAAAGGAGGACGCTGGAACTACTAGGGGGAGACAAGATCATTAAAGGCACTCGGATAATGTACTCGGGACAGCCACATTTTGAATTAAAATAACAACGCCAGGTGTTTCTTCTCCGACCAGTTCAGGCCGTCTTCCACAGTGATTAAGGTATTGGGTTTTGAGATCATGTGGATAGAGATCGAGAGATGGAGAAGACATCTGTGATGGAATGATGCTGAGTTCGTGTTGGTTAATACCATTGTCAGCAGTGATGATGATGGACAGGATAATGGGTATTCTCGAGTTTGTGAGTCTGTGGTTGTAGCAGTACGTCGATGAATGCTGGCAGAGAATATGAGATGGTGATGGAACTCGAGCTATCTGATGTTTGAGCTGCAACTAATGGAAGCCAACGCGCTGGAAGAGATGGTGCTGTCGTGAGCTTGGCAGTGATAATAATGGTGATCGAGAATGGTAATGGAGCTATGAAGAACTCGGCAGGGATGTTGGAAGGAGTAATGGGAGATAGAATAACGAGAAGTCAGTGATGGAGATGATGCTACCATTGGAGATCCAGTAAGTAAAAGCTATTGATGGCAGTGGACTAGAAGCCATCGAATCTGTGACTGATGGACCATATATAAGAGAATGAGGTGTTGTTGCTGTGATGATGGAGTAGTTGTTTCTCGAGTCTGGATTGATGGGGATGACGAGCTTGGTGTTGGGATTCGAAATCAGTTAAGGTGAGGAGTAGGTTGATGCCATTAATGGCGATAGTCCTGGTTTGCTGCTGTCATTATCGGCAGTAGACGATGAGAGGAGTTGCTGTGATCGGATGGTGAAGTCTGTGATCGAGTGGGTAGGTCCAATGATTTGTGATATTCTCAGAAGAGAAGAATGGTTGCAGTTCGAGTTGATTCAGGGAAAAATGGTTGCTTCCATGAATGAGAATGAAACTCGAGTTTATGTGGAACCAGGGAGATATTGATGGCCGTGATGATTACTGGTTGTGCTGTTCGTTTTGAATCTGGCAGTAAAAGGTGGCTCTCGAGTTGGTTTTGCTCGAGATCGGTAGAGATGGAGTTTGGTTACGTTGCTGTCGTTGATCACCAGTGATGATGAGAAGGGGGCTGAGTTGGTTGGACTTGGATGTATGGAGGAGTTAGAGTTAAAAGATCCAGGAGAAGATACAGTTGGGAAGTTCTAGCCGCAAAACGGTAGAGGAGTTAGAGAAAAAGATACAGGAGAAGTTACGGACGGAAAATCTGGCCGTGGGAAAAGAAGAAGAAAATAGGTTGTCAGTTCCATGGAACTGACAAGCCAATAACAAAGTTAATGGGCTGGACTCTGTTTCGCACGCGACGCATTTAGGCTGATTTCACAATTCCTTTTCACGGCCATGCTTTGGACGTGACTATTTGGGAGTTTTGGCAAGTATTTGGCAACTGTTTTGGTACGAGAATCATGCACAGGACTTCTACAACTTCGATATCTATAAAAGAGATTTTTTTTGACCTAACTACATCTCAGATCTCTACATTACACATCTCATAATACACATTTGTTCTTCATTAATATTTTAGGGTTTACCCCTTTAGGGGGAAACCGAGAAACGGTATAATCATGAGAAGCTAAACTTTTGTTGATTAAGGATGAATTCAATGTTCTAGCGTGAAGCTTTATTATTATACAAATCTATTCAGAGTTTTATCATCTTGTCGTTTATTTTCACTATTCCTAGGATTTATGATTGATTAATTAGATTGTTCAAGTGTACAATTGGATTAATCATTCTATTGCTAGTAAAGGGTTAGGATATCTGTGTTGGAAAAAATTGGGTTTCACAAAGGATGAATGAATCAGAGAAGAAAGTGTTGCACTCCAAAACTTTCAAGGCTTGTATAAATTTCTTTTAGACAAATATTTCTACCCTCCCAATAACAATTGGCGATTACAACAGGTATGCGAAATATTGCCTTCAGGATACAATGAAAGCCCTGCAACGAAAACTGAATTCAAGGTTTGTACCCCTTGATTCAATCAAGAACACACAAAGAGATTTCTGATTTCTGATGATGCTTTTTGAAATAGAGAAAACAGATTGATTTTTCTTATATGTTAAACGAAACTGGGAGAAGCTATTTATAAAGGGTTTTGCACCTGTTGGGAATAGGTTTTTATTCGCCAACAGGTTTCTATTCACGAAACGTCAGGTTCCTTCATCAACAGACATCAATGGTGTCTTTTGGATTCGAAATTTTCGAACAGGCTTTTATCGGCCAAATCTGTGTAATTGTTGAAAATATTCCAACAATCTGTGTAATTGTTGAATAATCTTTACACAAGTAGAGATCGTGAGACCTCGCTGAGGGATTCTGTGGAGCAATCATGTGTGAAGACACCACTAGTAAGTGGACCTTGCGCTAAGAGTCTAACTGCTAGGATCAACCTAAGTTCACATAACTTAAAGCTTCCGTTGGGTTTCACCTTGAGTACGCTACTACTTGGTGGTTCAGTTGGATAGAACTTGATATGCGAGCGCTTTGGTATCCGGTTACAAAAAGAACTTTGGGGATAGTACCGCGCCAGCTGCTTTCCTACGGTTGGTGATGAATGGTTCTAAAGAAGATAGATAAGTATACTATTGAGTCAACGTTTGGTAACGGCGAAGGACTCCTTGATCATCCCTTTCATCTATTCTCTTTTTAATATCTTTTTATTTAATTCATAAACCAACCCCCTTTTTACTTTGTTTTGCTATCTAAATAACATATCAATTACACAGCTCTATGTGGGAACGACCCTTACTACCGCTATATTACCAATTAATTAGTGGGAAATATCTTGATTAATTTGTTGTGGTTACGACACACATCAAATTTTGGCGCCGCTGCCGGGGAGCGGTTGCTAACTGATTTGTTATTTGTTTATCTTGTTTTTGTTTTTGTTTGATTTTATCTTTTCTTGTGAGTCTTCATGTTTCCTTACGGAAATAACATGTACGGAGCACAAGACCAATCAATATACAACAGTGGTAATCAATATGGATTTCAATCTCATTCTTATGACAACTACCAACCATCCTATGAGTATAATCAAAACCAATCATTTGGCTATGATCAATATCCCACGGAACCTTACGGATATTCTCATACATGTCAACAACCTTATGACGGGCATGTAAGTGAACAATCAAAAGGATGGAAGGATAGTTATGCTTCTGATCAATTGTTTTCTAGTAATGTGCAGACAGAGAATTTGGAATATAGTCCTCTTCATCGTTCTTTTCCTTCAGTTTTTCCAAAAGAGGATATACAGTCTAGAAACTCTATTAATGGTGGAAAATGTATTAACGTCAGAAAACTCTATGCACAATACAACCGAGTTGAAGAAGCCGGTGCATCACAAAAGACTCTTGATGAAATTGACAGGGCCATAGAAATGAAATTTCAGCGTCGTTGTGATAATGATGATTTTGAAGAGGATTCTGATTCCGATGACGAGGTTGTTGAAGATATAGAGATTGAAAATGAAACCAAATTGATTGAAGTCGTGGAAGACCCAATTGAGCTTGCCAAGGATTATAATGATGCTGAGATTTCGGTTGAAGCAGAAATTAAGAGTTCAATAGAGGACCACGATATACTTGAGGTAAATAATTCACTAGAGATAAAAGATGAGGATCTCGAACAAGGTTTGTCTAATCCTTTACATAATTCTATATCAGTTGATCCTTTCAATCCAATTGAAATAGCTTCTGAAAGAGTTGTTAACCCGACTTTTAGGAAAATACCTCACTTAGGATTGGAGTTGTGTGTTTCCAAAGTTTTAACGGATTATTTTCCTTCTAAGTATCCACCACTTGATGTGTTTGATTCTAATAGTTTGCAGGTTCGCCATGCTAAAGAACCTTTTGAAGTTCCCGAATTCTATGTTCTCTATCTACTTCCGAGTGTAGAAAGGACTAAGTGTGGGGGAAACTTCAATAAATTGATAGCTTCAATATTTATATCTTGTGATAATGTTTTCATGAAGTTGTTACTAGAATTGCAGATTGTTTTCTGGGCGGACTACCAGATTTTCAGATTGTTGGTGTATGGACGATAACCAGCGGGTCAGGTTGAGGACGTTAAACTAAGCGCTGCATGGGAGGCAACCCATAGGTTTTGTATTTTCTATCCTTTTGTTTTTAGTTTTCTTCTTTTACATATCATATTTTTATAGGATTTCCCACCTCAATTTTACTTAGGACGAGTCAGTTACATTGAGGACAATGTAAAGTTTAAGTGTGGTGGAGTGTTTGGATATTTTGCATATAGAGTTTTTAGCCTTTTTGAGTCAATTTTTTAAAAATTTTGCATAAAAAAAAAACCCTCCAACTTGTAGAGATTTTAGAGTCACTAGCATACTTCTAGGTATGTTTACATAGAGAATTCTGACCGACATAACTGAACTTAGAAGTGTTAGGGAACTACGTTCAGATTTCTTAATTGTTATAGTGTTAAATAATGGATTTAATCATGTCGGTGATACAAATTAGGAGTAGGGAGAAATGCATTATTAGAGTTGCTGATCAATCATTAGTGGAGACTACCTATTTTCATATCAACTGAGGCACCAGACCAGATTTCTTTGTAGCTGACTAAAGAGCTTTCTTTTGAGTGTGTGTCACCGTACATTAATTCCAGGTAGAATGGTGGGCTACCCAACCTCCCACCAATAGAAGCACTACTCCTTGATCTCTTGAGTGCTAATTTTTTCAATCATGAGGGTGACGTCTAAGATGAAAACCACCTTCTTGTAGTTTGATTTGCAATTAGCACCATTCTCTCTCTCGCCAACAACAAATCCATAGAAACACCATCATCATCAACAAGTGGAGCGACATCAATATCTACAAGGAAAGTTGGAGACGTTTGAGGTTTACAAGAAACAATACAAGGAAGAGCAAAATTCCATATCCAAGTAAAGCAACATACAATGAGCTGAATTCTATATCAAAGTTGAGACTTATTTACAAGAGCGAAGAAAATCAAAAGATGAGAGTTATTGAAGTTTATGATACAAAGACGATACAAGTTGTGAAGATTCAAGTGGTATAGTACTTCTTTCATGACCATGTAATATTTTATTTTCATTATTTTAGTTGCAATCTCTTAAAAAAAATACAAAATAGGAAAAAAAAAAACTTAAAAAAAAAAGAAAAAAAAGAAGAGAGATTTGCATTTAGGTTGTTATTTGTTCAATAGGAAGGAAAATATATAAAGAAGTTTCAAGTAACAAGGAATTTGAGGAAAAGAGTTACAAATTGTCAAAGTTTTATGAAGTTCAAGATTTTATCATAAACAGTTGAAGACCGAAGACCGAAGACCAAGAAGTTAAAGAAAACGATCCGAAGGAAGACGTTTCTATTGGATGATGTGAGAGTGGTGTTATCATCATTGCAATCCGATATGAAGGTGGTAAACTCTCATCCTCGCAATAATGGTTGATTTCCTTTCTTAGAGATCATCAGAAAAATATATTTTTTTCCACGATTTTGTGGAGTCTCCAGAAATAATTCGGAAGGTTTCCTTCCCACCATTCAACGTGTGTAGGATTTCTCTCTTCATTCCTACCTTCACATATGTGAGACCCATAAAAAAGCCGTCTTATTGAGTGAAATTATCATAAAATCCTTTTAAGTGAGGCAGAAGTCGAGGCGAAATGCTTATTGGTCGCTCTCAAATACGCGTTCTCTCATTATGGTGCGGTTATTTCTCACTCAACATTTAAGAATGAGAATATGTTCTTTGCTATTTCTAACTTCTTATTACTAGCATGCAGAAACTCTATGTCCTCAAAGCTCTTTGGATGCTTGGGAAGCCGGAACGCTTTGAAGTTGGAGTAAGTTTTGTGGGTATATCTCTTGTAAGCCCTCACGAGACTATAACTCGTCCACTAGGGACACCTATGGGTTTAAAGGCTTGCTGCACATGCTAAGTGTAACCGTAACCTCGACGACATGGAGTTGTTGTATTTTAGATAGTTTGCTCGAGGACTAGCAAAAGCCAAGTGTGGGGGAATTTGTTAAGTGCATATTTTGCATATATTTAGTGTCAAATACATGCTAGTAATTGCTATATATTCTTGCAAATTATTGTATATTACTCTTGTTTTCTCTTCTTTGTGTTTTGCTAGGTGAATCATCCAAAAGAATTGAATTTGCACTTAATTGTGCAATAAAAAAAGTTAGCTATAAACGGAGAAAGGCAAAAGACCAAGTGGAACTCGTTCGAATCCAAGATTTCTTGATGTCATCTTGAAGAGGGCGAAAAGGCGAAGCCAACGACGAAAGAATGAGGTCAATCCGATGTCGTATGAAGAAGATATTGGCGAAAAGAGAAGTCAAGCTTGTCGGTTCTCCGGAACTGACAGTTAGACGGGAAATATTAAAGGAGGACGCTGGAACTACTAGGAGGAGACAAGATAACTAAAGGCACTCGGATAATGTACTCGGGGCAGCCACATTTTGAATTAAAATAACAACGCCAGGTGTTTCTTCTTCTCCGACCAGTTCAGGTCGTCTTCCACAGTGATTAAGGTATTGGGTTTTGAGATCATGTTGATAGAGCTCGAGAGATGGAGAAGTGGTGTAGAACGTTAGTACTAGGAATCACACAATGTATAAAACTTCTCAAAGGAAGAATATCATTATTCAAAGTCCCTCTTCTTTTCTTTTAGACGAGGACATATATAGGCCTTATTAGGCTTAAAGACAATATCTTCTAAGATTAATGCAAATAAAAGGAAATCTACCCAAATACGATATCATGCAAGATATCTCTTATTTCTTAACAAAAATAACAAACATGCAGATATTCTTGCATGGTTAACGAATATTCTTCCGCTGATCTCTTCCTTTCAAATAAGATTCTGCCATATCTTGCACTACATCATTCTCCCCGGGAAAGAGGAAATTCGCCCTCGACTTAGGCAGGTTAGGAAGATCATCATCGGACGAGTCGCCGTGGTAGGGAATTAGATGACGCACATTGAACACATCAGCCGTATGAATATGTTGGTTCAGAGACAGGCAACGCTCCTGCATCAGTTGGTTCAGAGACATGCAACGCTCCTGCATCATGTTTCGAGGAAGAAATTATGATGTTGTTCGAAGAGCCGCTCTCAGCGATGAGAAAGAGCAAGCGGTAATAGATGATCTAGAACGGAAGGTTAAGGCGCTCACCCTCCAATTGGCTGAAATGCATCATCAGCAAGAGCCCCATCATGGTCCTAGCCTACAGCGAGTGGAGGAAGTGACCGGTGATGAACAAAAAAACTTCCTTGGCGACAAGGAAGAAGGATTTCAAGGAGTTGCACATGATCCACGAGATTCGTTGGAATCCGGATTAAAGCTTGAAATCCCAAGGTTTGATGGCATTTTTTCTTTTTCTGTGGTTGAGAAAAATAATATTGTCGTGGATTGGAATCTACCACCAATTTATGATATTTATCCTGATGATGAGATCATATTATGTTCTAGTTATGTTGATTCATACTCTCTAAAAGCTTTATGTAGTCAGGTGGATCAACGACATCAACTTCACATTTTCAAAGCGCAAATATTTTTGAGTCCAATAGCAATTATGCCAAGATTATTTAAGTCGACGGATTATAAATATTTTCATCGACGAATTATTTATACAAGAACTAATACTGGCAAAATTCGAGGGCGAACTTTTTCTGAGAAGGGGAGAATGGTGGAGTATTCATGGGATGAAAATATGCTTGGATATTTTCATTATTATTTAATATATTTTAATTACCTAGAAAGATATATTGTAATTAATTAAGATGTTTTCATTTATTAATAATATTTTAGAAATATAATTGTTTATTTAGGGATTTTATATATTAGTTTAGAAATCTCGTATTTTAAGGAATAAGTATTTTGATTATTTGTCTGGAAGTTATCTATATAAAGAGCTCCATGTTTTCATATTAGAGGAGAAGATTTTGATTAATAAGAAAGTAGTGTTTTTCCTTGAGAGTGGTATCTCGGAAACATGTTGTTTTGGATTTAATACTATTCGACGCTTCCGCCCTGCATCAAGAAGACATCTGTGATGGAATGATGCTGAGTTCGTGTTGGTTAATACCATTATCAGCAGTGATGATGATGGACAGGATAATGGGTATTCTCGATTTTGTGAGTCTGTGGTTGTAGCAGTACGTCGATGAATGCTGGCAGAGAATATGAGATGGTGATGGAACTCGAGCTAGCTGATGGTTGAGCTGCAACTAATGGAAGCTAAGGCGCTGGAAGAGATGGTGCTGTCGTGAGCTTGGAAGTGATAATAATGGTGATCGAGAATGGTAATGGAGCTATGAAGAACTCAGCAGGGATGTTGGAAGGAGCCGTAATGGGAGATAGAAGAACGAGAAGTCAATGATGGAGATGATGCTACCATTGGAGATCCAGTAAGAAAAAGCTATTTATGGCAGTGGACTATAAGCCATCGAATTTGTGACTGATGGACCATATATAAGAGAATGAGGTGTTGTTGTTGTGATGATGCAGTAGTTGTTTCTCGAGTCTGGATTGATGGGGATGACGAGCTTGGTGCTGGGATTCGAAATCAGTTAAGGTGGGGAGTAGGTTGATGCCATTAATGGCGATAGTTCTGGTTTGCTGCTGTCATTATCGGCAGTAGACGATGAGAGGAGTTGTTGTGGTCGGATGGTGAAGTCTGTGATCGAGTGGGTAGGTCCAATGATTTGTGATATTCTCAGAAGAGAAGAATGATTGCAGTTCGAGTTGATTCAGGGGAAAATGGTTGCTTCCATGAATGAGAATGAAACTGGAGTTTATATGGAACCAGGGAGATATTGATGGCCGTGATGATTACTGGTTGTGTTGTACATTTTGAAGCTGGCAGTAAAAGGTGGCTCTCGAGTTGGTTTTGCTCGAGATCGGCAGAGATGGAGTTTGGTTACGTTGCTGTCATTGATCACCAGTGATGATGAGAAGTAAGGGGCGCTGAGTTGGTTGGACTTGAATGTATGGAGGAGTTAGAGTTAAAAGATCCAGGAGAAGATACGGCTGGGAAATTCTAGCCGCAAAACGGTAGAGGAGTTAGAGAAAAAGACACAGGAGAAGTTACGGACGGAAAATCTGGCCATGGGAAAAGAAGAAGAAAATAGGTTGTCAGTTCCATTGAACTGACAAGCCAATAACAAAGTTAATGGGCTGGACTCTGTTTCGCATGCGACACATTTAGGCTGATTTCACAATTCCTTTTCACGGCCATGCCTTGGACGTGACTATTTGGGATTTTTGGCAAGTATTTGGCAACTGTTTTGGTACGGGAATCATGCAGAGGACTTCTACAACTTGGATATCTATAAACAGAACTAGTGATAAAATCCCTAAGTGAACAAACTAGTGATAAGAAAAAACCGGTCATATTTTTTCTACCAAATAAAAACCGTTTCAAATAAAACCGGGACAAAAACCCCAAGCCAAATAATAATGTGTAAATTTAGTTTTTGTTACTTTTAAAAAAGCCAAACATACCCTTCGACCTTTTCTTCTTCTTCTCTGATTTCTTCTTTCTTCCGTCTCCTTCTCCCACCACCATCATCACCAGCAGCAACAATGGAACTGCACGAGAAGAACGGCGCTGATTCAAGAGATGAAGAATTCGAGAGACGTTTTCTCTTATTCATTTCCCTAAAACTGAGAAAAGAAGAAGCAGCAGCTGCCGCTGTTTTATCACCTGAAATTGAGAGTAAATATCGTTGCTGCTGATCGAGAAATAGATCGAGAATTGGGAGATGAGAAAAGGGTAAGATAGAGATGATGGACTTTGGTAAGTTTCCAAAATGGGTTGAATCTGAGATTGCAAGAAATTGGATCTGCATCTCGTCTGGGGTTGATTCAGAAATTGAAACTCAGAGTTGAGTTAGATTGAGAAGATGTGACGATGGGTTCTGCTAGCTTCTGTTGAATTCAGTTGTGGAGTTTTGGATGAACTGAAATGGGGATCTGGAGAAATTGAGGGTTTGTGTTGGTGCTCTTGAAGAAAAAAATTAGGGATTTTCTATCAATTCGAGAAATGAATGAGGCCGCTGGTGTTGAGGATGGATCTGAAGAATGATGGTGGTGGAATTATGAAACAGAGATGAGAAGAAATCGAAGATGAGCTGCTGTGGCTGCTGGTGATAATAAAATCAGTTAAGCGGAAATGGAACTGTAGATGATGGAAATGATGCATTAATGAACTTGGCAAACTACGGTTCGATTTGAGATGGGTTCTGGAGTCGCAAGATGTTGTTGCTGGGAAGATTCAGATGAGAAAAGAATGAGAAGAAGATGAATGGAGTTTTTGGTGTTGTGTGTTGACTGAATTGATGCCTCAGCTGCTATTGAAATTGCAGGTGACGATGGATTTTGACTAAGCAGTGGAAGTGTTTATTGGTGGTACTACAGTTCAGTGAGGTGGTCATGGAAGTGAAGAGAATGAATTGAATAAGAAGTGCAGGTTGTGCTGAGAACTGGTGTTTAAGAAGATGTAATGTTGATGCTGCTGTTGTTACTGTGGTCTGATGGCAGAGATGTAGGTGCAGTTGTCTGGTGGTGTTAGCTCTAGCGCAATGACTGGAATTGAAGGTTAAGCCATGGATTGCTGGTAGGATTTAAACCAGTTGAAGCCTTGTGTTGGTTGGTATGCAGGATAAAGAAGATAATGGCATTGGCTTGTGAACTGAAATGATGCAGGTGGAGGTTATGGAGCTGTGAATGAGTTAAGAATCTATGTGTCGTAGTGGTGGAATGTGGAGCTGTAGATGACAGGGAAATGGTGGTTGCTGCCATGGTTCAGCTGGAGCAGTGGAAATCTAAACTTCAAGCACATTATAAACTTCAACTGGAGCAGTGGAAATCTAATAAGAAGAGGATGCCAGACAATGCTGAAGATGTAGATTATATGGCCGTCGCTAGTATGGCAGAGGGGATGGTAGGAGCTAAGCTAGCAAATATTATTGAGGTTGCTGCCATTAATATGATGCGTAACGAAAGAACTGAGGTATATATAACCTGCTTTTTTATTTTAATCCATCTGTTGGAGTGTATAGAATTGGTGATCTCGTAATTGTATTAGTTATAGGGAAACTGTAGGATTCTTATTTTGTCTAGGTCATGCAAGTTAATGAATGGTAGATGTTTTAGCATTCTCAGTGTACGTTGGCATAGGTTTCAAGTATCTGAGGTGCACATCAATGGAACCCGCAGTATGTTACAAATGTTGATACTCTAGAATAGAGCCAGTTACTTGCATATCCTTAAAACACAAACAAAGTTATATTGTATCTGCTTATCTCTTTTTATTCTTCTCTGACTGAAAAATAGCTGTAGGTCTATATTTTTCAAGCACGAGTTTCAGAAGTTTATTAAGTTTGATTAACTAATGAAGCTATCGTTTAATGTACCTTAACCAACAGACGATTTAGTCATTTAGTGAATATATATTAATGTTATCCAACTGTACACACTTGTCCTGTTCACTTGGCTTTTACATTTGACTCATCTTAATTACGTATCTGATAGCGAACCTAATTTGCACACTGCCAACATCATCAACATCACAATTTTTTTGTATTAAGAAGCAGAGCATCAATTCAAGTCCATATCAGAAGCCTCCCAAATTTTCAGTAAGGCCACCACTAATCCCATTCGGTGACGAACAAGAGAGTCAAGAAGAAAGTATATTAGGTTCACTAGGGAAGCTGTTTGTCAATGCCGGGGAATCTGCAGCAGAAAAACTGGTTTCATCCAATTTACGATGAAACCAAAACTGGTTTCATCCTATTTTATCTATGGAGATGACGGTAGTAGTGGTGCTGGTGTCATTGGAAGTCGAAGATGGAAGTGGTCTGTAGTGCTGGTGCCAGTGGTGGCAGCAATGGCATATTTCAGCGGCGACATGGGTGAATGACGTTCGGCGGCGGCGGTAGGCGGCAACGGTGCTGGTAATCAGTGATGGCGGTGGGCGGTCATGGTGCAAGTGGAGGTGCAGCAGGTGTTGGCGGTGGCTGGTAGTGGTGGTGCAATGGCGCAGTGCTGGTGGTTGGTGATGGCGGTGGACGGTTGTGGTGCTTGTGGTGGTGCTGGATGGTAGAGGTGGCTGGTAGTGGTGGTGCAATGACGCATTGCGGCGGACTGTGGTGATGGTGGCGGCGCGGTGGTGGTGGTAGTTGGTCATAGTGGTTGGCGGTGGTGTTGGTCGCGGTGGTTATTGGTGAAATGACAATACGTGGAAAAATGATGAAACCAATTTCGGTTTCATCTATTTTTAGTGAAACCAATTTTGGTTCCGTCGTATTTTCAGTTTGGTTTCATCATTTTTCACGAGAAATTGTTTGCACGAGAAATTTTAGTTCCATCATTTCTTCAGTTTGGTTTCATCATTTTTTCTCATTTCAGTTTAGTTGCATCATTTTTTCTTATTTTGTTGAACATTGATCAATCAAATTAATCGTTTGTGGTGGTGGCGGCTGGTTGGTGGTGGTGGTCGGTTATAATGATGGTGTTTGCTCGGTGACGGTGGTGGTCGTCGTCAACGATTATTTGTGGTTGTGGTCGATGTCTGCGGTGGTAGTTGCGCAGGTGGTGGCGTGGTGGTGGTTGGCGACAGTGGTGGTGGTTGGTGACGGCGGCGGTTGGCAGTGGGGGTGGTCGGCGACGGCGGTGGTGATGGTGGCGGAGGTGGTGGTTGGCGACGGTGACGGAGGTCGGTGGCGGCGGCTGTCGGCGACAGTGGTCGGCTGCGGTGGCGGTGGTGGTCGATGGTGGTGGGAGGCGACGGCAGTAGTGGTCGGAGGCGGCGGTCGGCGGTGGCGTTGGCGGTCGGAGGTGGTGGTCGACTGTTGCGATGTTGCTGGTGGTTTGTTGTTGTTGGTGGTGATAATTAAATAAAATTTAAAGGTGTGGTTGATTTTTGTTTTTGTTGGGGTGATTTAAATAGTAGAAGGGTAATATAGACAGTTTATAGTATTTGTGGTTTTTGTATCACTTTTGTTTGGATGGGTTTTTTGTGATGGGTTATAACCCCTTTGGGGTTATAACTCGCGGACCGATCTATAAAAGAGACTTTTTGACCTAACTACATCTCAGATCTCTACATTACACATCTCATAATACACTTTTGTTCTTCATTAATATTTTAGGGTTTACCCCTTTAGGGGGAAACCGAGAAACGGTATAATCATGAGAAGCTAAACTTTTGTTGATTAAGGATGAATTCAATGTTCTAGCGTGAAGCTTTATTATTATACAAATCTATTCAGATTTTTATCATCTTGTCGTTTATTTTCACTATTACTAGGGTTTATGATTGATTAATTAGATTGTTCAAGTGTACAATTGGATTAATCTATTGATCATTCTATTGCTAGTAAAGGGTTAGGATATCTGTGTAATTGTTGAATAATCCTTACACAAGTAGAGGTCGTGAGACCTCGCTGAGGGATTTTGTGGAGCAATCATGTGTGAAGACACCACTAGTAAGTGGACCTTACGCTAAGAGTCTAAGTGCTAGGATCAACCTAAGTTCACATAACTTAAAGCTTCCGTTGGGTTTCACCTTGAGTACGCTACTACTTGGTGGTTCAGTTGGATAGAACTTGATATGCGAGCGCTTCGGTATCCGGTTACAAGAGGAACTTTGGGGATAGTACCGCGCCAGCTGCTTTCCTACTGTTAGTGATGAATGGTTCTAAAGAAGATAGATAAGTATACTATTGAGTCAACGTTTGGTAACGGCGTAGGACTCCTTGATCATCCCTTTCATCTTATTCTCTTTTTAATATCTTTTTATTTAATTCATAAACCAACCCCCCTTTTTACTTTGTTTTGCTATCTAAATAACATATCAATTACACAGCTTTATGTGGGAACGACCCTTACTACCGCTATATTACCAGTTAATTAGTGGGAAATATCTTGATTAATTTGTTGTGGTTACGGCACGCATCAAATTTTGGCGCCGCTGCCGAGGAGTGGTTGCTAACTGATTTGTTATTTGTTTATCTTGTTTTTGTTTTTGTTTGATTTTATCTTTTCTTGTGAGTCTTCATGTTTCCTTACGGAAATAACATGTACGAAGCACAAGACCGATCAATATACAACAGTGGTAATCAATATGGATTTCAATCTCATTCTTATGACAACTACCAACCATCCTATGGGTATAATCAAAACCAATCATTTGGCTATGATCAATATCCCACGGAACCTTACGGATATTCTCATACATGTCAACAACCTTATGACGGGCATGTAAGTGAACAATCAAAAGGATGAAAGGATAGTTATGCTTCTGATCAATTGTTTTCTAGTAATGTGCAGACAGAGAATTTGGAATATACTCCTCTTCATCGTGCTTTTCCTTCAGTTTTTCCAAAAGAGGATATACAGTCTATAAACTCTATTAATGGTGGAAAGTGTATTAACGTCAGAAAACTCTATGCACAATACAACCGAGTTGAAGAAGCCGGTGCATCACAAAAGACTCTTGATGAAATTGACAGGGTCATAAAAATGAAATTTCAGCGTCGTTGTGATAATGACGATTTTGAAGAGGATTCTGATTTCGATGACGAGGTTGTTGAAGATATAGAGATCGAAAATGAAACCAAATTGATTGAAGTCGTGGAAGACCCAATTGAGCTTGCCAAGGATTATAATGATGCTGAGATTTCGGTTGAAGCAGAAATTAAGAGTTCAATAGAGGACCACGATATACTTGAGGTAAATAATTCACTAGAGATAAAAGATGAGGATCTCGAACAAGGTTTGTCTAATCCTTTACATAATTCTATATCTGTTGATCCTTTCAATCCAATTGAAATAGCTTCTGAAAGAGTTGTTAACCCGACTTTTAGGAAAATACCTCACTTAAGATTGAAGTTGTGTGTTTCCAAAGTTTTAACGGATTATTTTGCTTCTGAGTATCCACCACTTGATGTGTTTGATTCTAATAGTTTGCAGGTTCGCCATGCTGAAGAACCTTTTGAAATTCCTGAATTCTATGTTCTCTATCTACTTCCGAGTGTAGAAAGGACTAAGTGTGGGGGAAACTTCAATAAATTGATAGCTTCAATATTTATATCTTGTGCTAATGTTTTCATAAAGCTGTTACTAGAATTGCAGATTGTTTTCTGGGCGGACTACCAGATTTTCAGATTGTTGGTGTATGGACGATAACCAGCGGGTCAGGCTGAGGACGTTAAACTAAGCGCTGCATGGGAGGCAACCCATAGGTTTTGTATTTTCTATCCTTTTGTTTTTAGTTTTATTCTTTTGCATATCATATTAGGATTTCCCACCTTAATTTTACTTAGGACGAGTCAATTACATTGAGGACAATGTAAAGTTTAAGTGTGGTGGAGTGTTTGGATATTTTGCATATAGAGTTTTTAGCCTTTTTGAGTCAATTTTTTCAAAATTTTGCACAAAAAAAACCCTCCAACTTGTAGAGATTTTAAAGTCACTAGCATACTTCTAGGTATGTTTACATAGAGAATTCTGACCGACATAACTGAACTTAGAAGTGTTAGGCAACTACGTTCAGATTTCTTGATTGTTATAGTGTTAAATAATGGATTTAATCATGTCGGTGATGCAAATTAGGAGTAGGGAGAAATGCATTATTAGAGTTGCTGATCAATCATTAGTGGAGACTACCTATTTTCATATCAACTGAGGCACCAGACCAGATTTCTTTGTAGTTGACTAAAGAGCTTTCTTTTGAGTGTGTGTCACCGTACGTTAATTTCAGGTAGAATGGTGAGCTACTCAACCTCCCACCAATAGAATCACTACTCCTTGATCTCTTGAGTGCTAATTTTGTCAATCATGAGGGTGACGTCTAATATGAAAACCACCTTCTTGTAGTTTGATTTGAAATTAGTACCATTCTCTCTCTCGCCAACAACAGATCCATAGAAACACCATCATCATCAATAACAATCAAGAAGGGTAGAGTTGGTTTTGGTAGATGGTGGTGATCTTGAGATGAATTCTGAGTCAGGTCAGAGTAAGAAGAATCTAATTCAATTGCTTGAGTTGGATTGGTTTGAGGTAATTATTCTTCTCAATCGAATTAGTAAAGTTATTTATGTATGTTGTTGAGACTATGTGGTTGTTGATGAACCAGGATTTGAGATGAGTATTTAAGATATTGTATATATGTTGAACTGATACTTGGATGTGCATGTTGTTAGGTTGAACTGCAGTTATTAGCGCAGAACTGAAGTGAGTTAGTATTAGTAATATGCCTGGTGTGATCGAATTACTAGTAGTATTGTTGAATGAGGTATGCCTTTGTTTGTTGATAATTCTAATTGAAGTATATATGGTCCTGTGGATGTAATTGCAGTTGTTGATGATAATTCTAATTGAAGTATATATTGTTGAATGAGGTATGCCTTAGTAACTCATATTTTTGCAATTTTAGTAAATCATTAGATTGATTGATTGTTTTATGCATTATTGCACAGTTTCTATTTTACTCATTGGTTAGACGGACCATTAACAGAAGTAAATGTAAGACAATATGGATTGGTGGTGGCCAAACAAAGAAATTGATGCTCTTGTTTATCCTCAAGGAAGACGGTAAACCCTCAAATCCAAATTATGTTTGCTTATCTGATTTCTCTTTCTGAAAACATAGTGAATTAGCCACCGATTCTGCGATCTTTGATTATTGATCATCTTAGCATCTAAGCACGAGAAGAGGCTGAAAAGGTACGAGTTTGATGAACTTTATTGACATCATTAGTTTACGAAGAATTATAAATAAAAGACGTAACTAGAAAATTCCTCACAATTTTATGAGATGGTTAATTGGCATTTTTCATTTGTTTGGTTTATTAATAGTTTCTTATGCATTGAGATTGATTTGAAATTATTTACATACTTCTGCAGGCCAAAGAAGGTGATGGATCCACAACACTTTCAATGGTCAGTAGATCATCCTTCCCGTTTGCATTCCTTTTTTATTTAATTTTTTCCGCCTTAATTATGACCTACGACAAATTGCAAAAATATGAGTTACTGGTGTGATCGAATTACTAGTAGTATTGTTGAATGAGGTATGCCTTTGTTTGTTGATAATTCTAATTGAAGTATATATGGTCATGTGGATGTAATTGCAGTTGTTGATGATAATTCTAATTGAAGTATATATTCTAATTGAAATTGATTTTCATCTCTGTTTTTATTTCTTTAAAGAGTGGAAGATGATTTGGTTAAATGGGATTGTTCTTGTTTGGAAAAAGGAGAGAAATAGAGAGCTATTGATGGCAGTAAGAGTTGGTGACTAAAATGGCAAGGTTCGTGCTTGGAGGGTGGTTGAAAAATTGTCTCAACAAAATCCCTTGTGATTTGAAGGAGCTAATGCACAGATTCTTCTGCAACATTTTTGTAGTATGTTTTAACTGGCAGTACTCAGTTCTAGCCATCACGGGGGTTGAACATCTAAAATGGTATTGCACTCTGAATTTTATTATCTAGTTTTGTAACTAAATGGTGTCATTTCTTGTAAAGTTATCTACTAATTCTAAAAGGGGTTGGTGACTGATTCTTTTATGTTTCCCGACTAACTAATTTTTTTTATTTTGTATATAAGTTGGCTCAACTGAGGGAAGAGTTGGTGTCCATCATTTGGATTTGGATGATTCTCAGCAAGAGAAAAACTTCACCTTCAAATGTATAGAATTCTTGCTGCGATTGAAGCAACGATGGGTTGAGCTGAAAATGGACCGATTAGATGTATGTTAGGTGTTATAGGGAAGGATTTGGAAGGATTTGTGTTTGCTTATTGTAATACTTGTGTTTGATCTTTGTAATTTGTCCTAAATTAACTTAATTAAAATTTGATTTGATTTTTAATCTAACAAGCCGGGTAACCCGTGAACCCGCAAGCTTTACCCGTTACGGGAACGGGTTGAAGAAATGACTACCCGTGAAGAATATCAACCCGCGGGTTTTGGCCCGTATTAATCCGAACCCGTGTAACCCGTAACAAGCCAGCCCCGGCCCGCTCGTTTGCCAGCTCTACGCTGGAACTACTAGGAGGAGACAAGATCACTAAAGGCACTCGGATAATGTACTCGGGGCAGCCACATTTTGAATTAAAATAACAACGCCAGGTGTTTCTTCTCCGACCAGTTCAGGTCGTCTTCCACAGTGATTAAGGTATTGGGTTTTGAGATCATGTTGATAGAGCTCAAGAGATGGAGAAGACATCTGTGATGGAATGATGCTGAGTTCGTGTTGGTTAATACCATTGTTAGCAGTGATGATGATGGACAGGATAATGGGTATTCTCGAGTTTGTGAGTCTGTGGTTGTAGCAGTACGTCGATGAATGCTGGCAGAGAATATGAGATGGTGATGGAACTCGAGCTAGCTGATGGTTGAGCTGCAACTAATGGAAGCTAAGGCGCTGGAAGAGATGGTGCTGTCGTGAGCTTGGAAGTGATAATAATGGTGATCGAGAATGGTAATGGAGCTATGAAGAACTCGGCAGGGATGTTGGAAGGAGCCGTAATGGGAGATAGAAGAACGAGAAGTCAATGATGGAGATGATGCTACCATTGGAGATCCAGTAAGAAAAAGCTATTTATGGCAGTGGTCTAGAAGCCATCGAATTTGTGACTGATGGACCATATATAAGAGAATGAGGTGTTGTTGTTGTGATGATGCAGTAGTTGTTTCTCGTGTCTGGATTGATGGGGATGACGAGCTTGGTGCTGGAATTCGAAATCAGTTAAGGTGAGGAGTAGGTTGATGCCATTAATGGCGATAGTTCTGGTTTGCTGCTGTCATTATCGGCAGTAGAGGATGAGAGGAGTTGTTGTGGTCGGATGGTGAAGTCTGTGATCGAGTGGGTAGGTCCAATGATTTGTGATATTCTCAGAAGAGAAGAATGATTGCAGTTCGAGTTGATTCAGGGGAAAATGGTTGCTTCCATGAATGAGAATGAAACTCGAGTTTATATGGAACCAGGGAGATATTGATGGCCGTGATGATTACTGGTTGTGTTGTACATTTTGAAGCTGGCAGTAAAAGGTGGCTCTCGAGTTGGTTTTGCTCGAAATCGGCAGAGATGGAGTTTGGTTACGTTGTTGTCATTGATCACCGGTGATGATGAGAAGTAAGGGGCGCTGAGTTGGTTGGACTTGAATGTATGGAGGAGTTAGAGTTAAAAGATCCAGGAGAAGATACGGCTGGGAAATTCTAGCCGTAAAACGGTAGAGGAGTTAGAGAAAAAGATACAGGAGAAGTTATGGACGGAAAATCTGGTCGTGGGAAAAGAAGAAGAAAATAGACTGTCAATTCCATGGAACTGACAAGACAATAACAAACTTAATGGGCTGGACTCTGTTTCGCACGCGACACATTTAGGCTGATTTCACAATTCCTTTTCACGGCCATGCCTTGGACGTGACTATTTGGGATTTTTGGCAAGTATTTGGCAACTGTTTTGGTACGGGAATCATGCTCAGGACTTCTACAACTTGGATATCTATAAAAGAGACTTTTTAACCTAATTAAATCTCAGATCTCTACATTACACATCTCATAATACACTTTTGTTCTTCATTAACATTTTAGGGTAAAGGGGGAAACCGAGAAACGGTATAATCATGAGAAGCTAAACTTTTGTTGATTAAGGATAAATTCAATGTTCTAGCGTGAAGCTTTATTATTATACAAATCTATTCAGAGTTTTATCATCTTGTCGTTTGTTTTCACTATTCTTAGGGTTTATGATTGATTAATTAGATTGTTCAAGTGTACAATTGGATTAATCTATTGATCATTATATTGCTAGTAAAGGGTTAGGATATTTGTGTAATTGTTGAATAATCCTTACACAAGTAGAGAACGTGAGACCTCGCAGAGGGATTCTGTGGAGCAATCATGTATGAAGACAACACTAGTAAGTGGACCTTGCGCTAAGAGTCTAACTGCTAGGATCAACCTAAGTTCACATAACTTAAAGTTTCCGTTGGGTTACACCTTGAGTGCGCTACTACTTGGTGGTTCAGTTGGATAGAACTTGATATGAGAGCGCTTCGGTATCCGGTTACAAGAGGAACTTTGGGGATAGTACTGCGCCAGATGCTTTCCTATGGTTGGTGATGAATGGTTCTAACGAAGGTAGATAAGTATACTATTGTGTCAGCTTTTGCTAACGGCGAAGGACTCCTTGATCATCCCTTTCATCTTATTCTCTTTTTATTATCTTTTTATTTAATTCATAAACCAACCCCCCTTTTTACTTTGTTTTGCTATCTAAATATCATATCAATTACACAGCTCTCTGTGAGAACAACCCTTACTACTGCTATATTACCAGTTAATTAGTGGGAAATATCTTGATTAATTTGTTATGGTTACGACACACATCAATGCCATGATACCTAATCGCAGGGTTCTGTTGGAGTTGCAATCTTATTGTCTTTTCCCTCTTAGCTTTTGTTGTTAGCCATAATTAGGTTCATTAATTACTGCAATTAATTGTGTTCTTCTCTTTTCCTTCCTGTAAATGAATCTGGTTTCCTTGTTTTGGTGTAGTTAGTCCCTTTCTTTCTTTCATTATCAATGTCTCGTACTCGCTTGATTCTGAAAATTGTTCGACTTGAACAGCTTTCTCGGGTTCTTCCCATTGTCTTTGACCCTCTTGGGTCCCGACATGATCATTGGGACACTCTTGTGGTTAATTCTGAACACCTGATGGATGAGGCTCGGGACGAGGGTCTCTTGCTGCCTCCCTTGTTTTTTGTTTATTACCGCTATTACAAGGCTCAGTGGTTGATGAAATTCTTTCGTGTGCTCTCTACACTACATGGGATGGACACAGTCAAGGCTGCATTGGATCAAGCTCGGGAAGAGCTTCGTCTGTTACCTTAGTACTCTATCACCTTCTCGTATGACATATATATATATATATATATTCGGGTTCCTTATTTCGGATATGTAACCTGTTGGAAAAAATACAGTTTTATGTAAATAAAAATTACTAATAAAAAGGTTTTTCCAAAAAAATAAAAACACCTTCCAAATTTATCTCTTAGTTTTTTACGGGATAAGTTTACTATATATTTTTTGGATTTGGGTTAGGGTTTTATATATGAATAACCTCTTTTTATTGCTGTTATATATAGAAAAACCTCTCATATATCCCCGTGTGTTTTTGAGTACTTCTTCTTCGTTTTTCGATGTTTGATACGAGGGTTTTAAGTGCTAACGATTCGTGAGTTTTTCCGCTGCCAAGTTCTAGAAGGACAAGTTTGAATGTGCTATTCAAGCTTGTTAAGATTGTTGTATCTTGGAGGCACATGTACCCGTAGGGCTATAGCATCATCTTTTTCAGAGTGTAGCCGGGCATTCTTGTCTTAAGGACAGTATGTTGAACATGCGCCTCAATCTATCATTACCGTTTCCTTGTTTCCATGGTGTTTAACAGGATGTTCAAGACATTAACAGTTGACTAAGGAGAACACACAAAAAACAGATAAGTGCCTCTTATATTATTAGTTGATTGATTAATTTTTAATTGTTATTAACCAACAATCTTAAGACAAGACATTTTTTTAATAACAATTTTTCTCTGTCAGTTTCAATATCTAAAGATCATCATGGCCCCTAACGAAGCAAAAAGTCCGAGAGTTTCAAAGTCGGAGATTTCTTCATCGCAGTTATTTTATGAGACTGTGCAAGGTTCTCATGAGTTTAAGATAAACGGATATTCTCATGCAAAGGAATGGGAGTTGGTAAATACAAGTCTAGTGGCAAATTCGCAGTTGGTGGTTATGATTGGAAGATACGTTTTTTTTTTTCCAGACGGCTGTGATCATGCTAGCGAGGAGTACGTATCCTTTTTCATTGAGCTAGCTAGCCCTGGAGAAGTTAAGGGCATCAGTTGAAATCAAACTACTGGACCAACGCCAAGAAGACAATTTCATTCGGGCGCACTTAGACCGAGGCTTCAGAGCTATTACTCCCACCATTGTGATCCAATCTCTTACGCAATACGTGGGCAATGTCGTCAAACTTTTTATTTCTGAAGATGGTACAGCTGAGAACTTTAAGGCTGCAACAAGCTTGGATCTACTTGGTCCATCGGTTTTCCGTATTTGGAATCCGATTACAAACGAGCAAGTACTTCTTGCTCCTAGAAGATATACTCCTGTCCGTGTCTGTGGATTTTACTTCCATCCACTTAAGAAGGAATACGAAGTGGTTTGTGTATGTACGTCGCGTACTAAACCAAGATGGGACACTTTCAGATATATCAGTCGGTGCTTGAGAAAGAAAGGAGGGGAGATTATCTCGGAAAGACTGTTCAGAAAACAAAGCCTACACAACATAGTGTACGAGAATTGCGAGCACTGGGATTGAAACTTTTTGAACTTTAAAGTGAAGCGTTGGTCTTGATTTTTCATGAGTTGAATTTTTTGAACCCTAATAAGAAAGGATCCTTACGGATGAATGTCAGCAATGGAGTCTTGGAAAGATCTCGAGTAAGAAAACAGAGAAGATGAAGAGTCGTTAGTTTGTGATGACACGGCAGGGTGGTGCTGCCAATACTGATGGCATATAATGAAACTCGAGAGAAAAGAGTCATGGTTTCTGTTTGATACTGGTTAGATTAAAGATGGAGATTGACCGGTGACTAATGAAGTAGAACATGGAGAAATATGAGCTCGTGATGAAGAGTTATGCCAGTAATTGAGATGTTGGTTCATCAGGGATGCTGTTCATGATGACAGTAATGTTGGTATACTTCCGGTGATTGCTGGAGTTGATCGTGGTGATGACGAGATCGAGATGAAGTCAGGGAGGCCGAGTCACGATGGAAAGATGAGAATCCCTTGCTTTGTTCCCAGTTGGTATTCGGTTCATTGATTATCAGAAAGCTACGACATGTCTGGTACCTTCAGAGGTGTATCAACATTTGAACTTGATATTTGGGCTACACCAATTGAGAAACTAAGAGTAGTTGCTGATGCTATGACTGCTGAGATGCACGCTGGTCTTGCTTCTGAAGGGAAATTTGGTTGAGCAGGCGGCTGCTTATACAGGAGAGGATTTTGTGCAGGGGAATTTGGCTGAGCAGGCGGCTGGTTGTACAGGAGAGGATTTAGATCGACACGATAACTTAAGGCAGTCGATGTGGTTTGAGCTTACTTCTGGAGAGAGTTATTACCGCCTACAAAAATTCGAGACTTCTAGTAGAAGGTTCTTTGCTGTGGAGAAGCTCTACGCAATGACTGAAGACCTATTCGACGTCCGTTCCTATCCTTCTTAAAAATTGAATCTCCAGGCCTATATTGAATTGTTGAGGGTTCCGGACCTGCTGGTTGTACAAAAATATTATTGTAAAGCGATTGTCGGAGCCATCAGGTGCTATATAGCATTGGCAGGTAGGGTGAGAGAGGCCCAAGTCAGTAAAGCTGTTGGAGCATGTGTTTATTGTCTGTGTTGAAGCGTCCTCGGCTTACAGAATCATTTGATGGTCATGGATTGTCCTAGATGCAACCTTAAACACCGACTTGTATGAGAGTGATATACTGCCTTTTAGTGGAAATGCAATACGAGTTGAGGACGAAAAATTTTGTGAGGTTGAATGTACTTAAGGGGTACAATTCTGTTTCAGTTTCTCATAATTGAATACCTTGCGAATTTACTTCAAAGGAAAATTATAGTATTGCTGATTCTAGTCTCTCACGCAAATAAGTGAAATGTTGCTCCGATACATCGGAAATAGTATTCTCAATTTGGAAGGGGTAGGAGGGTGGAGAATGTATCTTCACCCATCACAACAAACATATTCTCCATACGGTGCAGCACCAGCTGTTTTTGATGATGAGTACACGCAGAAACCACCTCATGTTTACGCTCAGCAAGGCGCCCTGTCTGGTTATAGTCAACCTACTGCTCATGAAGCACCTAGATATTCTCAAGGTGGTCAGGTTGGTGGTCATGTGCCATATGGGACTACTCAAGCAGGTTACGGTGAGCATCCAGTTCCCAGTAGTAGTGCGGGCTACCGGTATCCTGGGACTGTTGAAGCTGGAAACAACAATTATCCTTATGAATTGTTTGATGATTTTTCAGTTTAATTAACAATTAATCTCTGTGTTGAATCCCTGACTTGTGCTTGTATAAGCTATGCTAGGTGCCACACAGGAAACCACATAAGATCTTGTTAGTCAGGTAAATAAATTGCGTGCAAAGATGAGGCGATGGATGCGGGAACTGGAACACTAGATTGTGTCAATGAAAGTGAGTCCTCCATCATGCAAAAACATACCTGGAAGAACGAGTAAGTTAATTTACAATGCATCTCCTCATGCAAAGGTGCTATGGAAATCACGTTAGGCTTAACAATCATGTGACTATCTTTAAGAAGTTACTTAAGTTTGTACACCTTTAAAGTGATGTTTTGTGCTGAGAATTTCAACGAAAAGAGATGAGGATCATTTTGTGATGATTAGTTGTTGTACCCATTGCTGCTATGCACTAGCTCAAAGCAAGAGGTAAGCCTTAACTAATTTTAAATCATCTAAATGTGGGGGGCTGTCTGTCATAGGAATGCTTTACGTGTTCAAGGCCTTTTGTCCAGTTTGTTTGCAAACGCACATATAAAATTTGCTGGATATTAATGCATATATTTCGGTATTCCATTGTTATATATTTTACAACCACTAACAAATCTTAGATGTTGAAGATTTGGCAGGAAACTAATGTGTTTTAACGTGGTCTAAAGGATCAGTAAGTAATCAAAAGAAATTTTGAGGACATAGTTTCTGTCTAACGTGTTTATGTGTTGTAAAACAGATGTGCATATCCGCGTTTACCCTGGGAAATCACCAGGATGCTCTGATTAGAGGTCGAGAGATTGGAATGCATGAGGTACATGTTTAATTACAAATATGTGATATATATTGCACTAACCTTAATTTTGAGGTAGCTATAAAGAATGTACTAGTGAATAGTACATGTGATATTTACGATTTGACTGAAAGACCAAGTTGATTGATATGATCTAAAGGATCTAAGTGAACCAGAAGATACTCTGAAGGAAATTAGTCTTTGTCAAACTCGGTGCGGTTAATGTGTGTTGTAAATGTGCAGTATAGCATGTGTATACAAACACACTAGTATCTCAAAAGAATTACTGGGATAATCTGATCAGAGACTTGTGATATGACTTGTCATACTTGAGGTACATCTTAAATTGTGTATGTAATACATATTGTACTGACCTTAAGAGATGTTGTTGTTTCAGGCGATGAAAAATCTTAGCCTATGTGTGTATCCTCTTAAGGAGTGTTTGTTTAAGGAAGTCCTTAAAACAGACAAGATGAACTTGTATATTGAAGAAATCAAAGTTCGTGTGCTTTAATTCAAGCATAAGAGGAAGACGAATGATTACTAAGATGCTTCTTAGAAGATATTCCTCTGTGACCGAAGCCTGTGGCCATCATTGCAGAAACTCAATTGACTATGTGAGTCTAAAGTAAATGAGCAATGACAAAGTCTAGACATACTCGAAGAAGGCTAATTCGGTAAGACAACTATACTCTTTAATGAAGTAATTTTAGTTGATTCGTGAAGTCAAAAAGAGGTCTTAGTAGACATGTAAAGTCAAAAGAGAACCTCACAGACTTAGGGAAGTCAACAGAAAAATTTGTGGTCCTTTGACGAAAGAATTTCTAAAGAGATAGTTCGTAATTATACATCGAGGGGGAATGGGACTTAAGCTCATATAAAATAAACTTGCCATAAAGGATACTCAACCTTGCTGACTGGAGATCCCAAGATCAAGGTTTCGAATGAGACAACTAATTTATGGTAGGTAAAGGTAAACACTATCAGAGAATTATATTCTCTCTGTCCCTTCCCTATGGTGTAGATGTGATAGTGTGACTGCATGTGAAGGGTGACTTTTAATAAGTCTTAATGAGTTCCATAGTTTCAATTTAAGATTGAAGTGGGGTGTAGCAGTGAACACTCTTAATGGAACTCACCTATCTGAATGAGGAAGTGGGTCGTTTTCTATGAGAATATGAGCTGATTCTCTAGAGCATTCTGAGAAACAAGACGTCCAGGGCCAAAATGGACACAACGGCGGAGCTTGGCAGCAACCTTGGAGATATCATGTGTGGTTGTTATCGCGAGTTACACCAAATGTTAGACAGTTCAAGACCTAATGGACACTGGCTAATAAGTAGTTCAGGTAACCTCTCACTAAGCAAAGGTTCAAGACCTTATGGACACCTATGCCTATTCGTGATATTTCTTGTTTTCCGTGTTTTATCGTATTTTTGTTCATGTGGGGGATTGTTGGAAAAAATACAGTTTTATGTAAATAAAAATTACTAATAAAAAGGTTTTTCCAAAAAAATAAAAACACCTTCCAAATTTATCTCTTAGTTTTTTACGGGGTAAGTTTACTATATATTTTTTGGAGTTGGGTTAGGGTTTTATATATGAATAACCTCTTTTTATTGCTGTTATATATAGAAAAACCTCTCATATATCCCCGTGTGTTTTTGAGTACTTCTTCTTCGTTTTTCGATGTTTGATACGAGGGTTTTAAGTGCTAACGATTCGTGAGTTTTTCCGCTGCCAAGTTCTAGAAGGACAAGTTTGAATGTGCTATTCAAGCTTGTTAAGATTGTTGTATCTTGGAGGCAGATGTACCTGTAGGGCTATAGCATCATCTTTTTCAGAGTGTAGCCGGGCATTCTTGTCTTAAGGACAGTATGTTAAACATGCGCCTCAATCTATCATTACCGTTTCCTTGTTTCCATGGTGTTTAACAGGATGTTCAAGACATTAACAGTTGACTAAGGAGAACACACAAAAAACAGATAAGTGCCTCTTATATTATTAGTTGATTGATTAATTTTTAATTGTTATTAACCAACATAACCGTGGCTAGCTCTCCCCTGGTGATGTCATTTCGTGGTTTATAGTTAGTATTATTATATTTGTAATGATGACTATGAATGCAATTGCCAGACTTTGTTTTTGTTCGTTGCATTTTTGTGTTATAATCTTCCCATCGGATGTGATTGTATCTCTATCGTGGGGTTTTATGTCTAAGGCAAATTTTGTATATGCTTTATCGGGTTAAGTTTAATCCTCAGCGGAATGACAAATCACGAAGGTATTTCATACCTTGTTGTGAGGAGAGAAAAGAGTGGGGGAGGCATGTGTTTTATATCCGTTTGTCCTCTCCTTTGTTTATGTTGCTTCATCTGTGCGAATTGATTGTGTATTGTACTCCTCCCATCTGGTATTTGTCTGCATACCTTTTGTGGGGTCATGTTCTTCCTAGAAGGAATTCTCAGCCGACAGTTTTGGGGTTCTATCCCTATGCCTTTTGTGCAGAATCGATTCCTAACACGTATTTGTATCATGTTATTCTTATTTTAGAATTGATCAAAACCAAGAATGACTTGTGTCATTGGAGGAGTCATTGTTTTATTTGTAAAACAAGATATATTAAAGTAGAAGGTTTTCCGAAGTAACATCCTTATGTTGGACAGTGCGTACAGTTGTTGTATCGGATGTGGTAGTGAATTTCACTTAAGCATGAAATTTTTTCAACCAGATTCCATTGATTTTGGGATTTCGCTTCCCTTTGATTTTGGAGCCGTCAGCGTGCTCGAGTTTGTAGTATCCAGTCCTTCCTACTTTGTGGATTCGTAAAAGCCCTTCCAGTTTTGTGTGAATTTTCCCGCACTGTCTTCTCTTTGGACATGTGGGGCTATAGCGAGTATCAAGTCTCCTTTTTCGAAGTGCCTTTCTTTAACGTGTTGATTATAGGATCTTGCTAGTCGATCTCGATATTGTTGAGATCTTTTTTCAGCTGTGTCTCGGCTTTCATCTATCATGTCGAGTGATCGGATGTGCTGACTATCCAAGTCGACCCCACTGGCTGATAGTATTCGAGCCGAAGCCACAATCACCTCTGCTGGTATGATAGCATCCTATCCATAAACTAGACTATATGGCGATGTTCCTGTCGAAGTTCGTTTAGCAATTCGGTATGCCCACGGTGCCAGTGGAAGTTCTTCATGCCATAATCGTTTGTTGTCGTAAAGATTCCTACTAAAGATTCCTAGTAGTGTCTTATTTGTAGTCTCGGCTTGGCCATTTCCCTGCGGATAATAATGGGTCGAAGTCTTATGCTTGATTCTGAATGACTCCAGGAGATCCTTCACATTGTTGTTCACGAAAGGTGTGCCGTTGTCGGAGATGATGTACATTGGAATCCCAAAATGACAAATAATATGCTCTTTGATGAACGTAGAAGTTATCTCGCCAGTGGTGCCTTTTAGTGGTATAGCCTCTACCCATTTAGTAAAACACTATGTTGTTGTAACGATGTATTCATGTTGCTTTGATGATTTCGGGTTGATTGGTCCGATGATGTCTAATCCGCAACTATGAAAAGGCCATGGAGTGCAAACACTCTGAAGCATAGTGTGTGGCGCATGGATTAAGTTGCCATGAAGCTGACATTGCTCACACTTTTGTACATATTCTGTGATGTCATTTTTCATTGTGGGACAATAATATCCTGCATCATGAATCTGAATGAATAGTCTTGCCTTCCCTTGGCGTTCCCCGTCATGACTGATCTCCATTATGCGAGTGGCATGTTCCGTGTAGATGCATTTTAGAGATTTTTGTTGAAAGCCTCTTCGAAAAAGTTGACAATCTATAACGAAAAGCGTTTAGCCCTTCTTTCTAGCTTTTTCGCCGATTTCTTGTCCTCTGGTATTGTGAGATAGTTGATATAGGGGGTTCACCAATCTTCTCCTTCTTCCTCCTCGATCATGCAAGCTTCCTCATGTAGGGGAGCTCCTTGGCATGTTATGCAATTGTCTTGTAATTTCTGAGCCTCTTGCATCATATCCGGCCAGTAAAACCCCTTTCATTGAATTCTCCGTTGCAGGGGGATTTCGAGTCCAAAACCGCAAGTGCGTTCATAAATCTCATGTAATAGTTTTCGCGCTTCCTCGGTTCCAACACATTTGCATAGGATGCCCGCCGTAGTGATGAAGTACAAACTTCTATCGATAGTTTTGTATTTGCTCAAAGTTTTCCATGGTAATTGACGATCTTCGGGTTATTGCTTAAGGTCCTTCAAAATTGGACGTCTCCAGTCGTTCTCATCTTCGAAGATGTGTCCTTGAACCATGTTGACGGCATCGAGTTCTTTGTTACCGTGATGGTTTCTTCGGTTGAGTGTAACATTGGCAAACTAGAAGCCAAAGTAGCAAATGCATCGGCATGCCTGTTAGAGGTTCTGCCCATGTGTGCGAGTGAGACCTCGTCGAATTTTTTTATTAGTATTTGAGCCTTATCCTTATACGCAGCCAAAACAGGTTCTTTGACACTGAATCCTCCCAGCATTTGTTGTATTAATAGGCGTGAATCACCTTTGACTTCCAAGTGTGTGACGTTGAAATCCTTAGCAATTTTGAGGCCAATAAGGAAGCTCTCGTATTCTGCAGTGTTGTTTGTGCACAGAAAGTCAAGCTTAAATGCTTTAGTTCATCGGTCGGGGTGACCAAGACTATTCCTGCACCACCATTAGACCCATGTGAGGAGCCGTCAAAGTATAGGATCCATGGTTTCGTTTCTTCTATTGATTCTACTTCTCCTAGTATGTCCGTGTGAAGTGGAGACACATAACATCTCGGGAAGGCTACCAATAAATCTGCAATAGCTTGCCCTCGGACTCCTTTCGCTTTGCTGGCTGAAGGGAAAATTTAAATAGTTGTACAGACCATCGAGCCATTCGTCCGGATGGGATAGTCGTTGTTGAGAAGTAAGCAATTCGGTTGGCTGAGGCGACTACATATGTCTGGTGTTCTAGCATGTAGTGTCTCAACTTTTGTGCCACTAGTACCAGTGGGAGGCATGATTTTTCAGCTGGGAAATATCGAAATTTCGTATCTCAAAGTGCCATTCTAATGTAGTATATCGGGTATAAATTGTTGTTCCCCATGTCTTGCACTAGCACTGCACCTATCGCTTTGTCTGTGTTTGCTACATACAAGTATAGAGGTTCTCATGGGACTGGCGGTCGCAGCACACGTGGGTGGGTTTAACATTCCTTGATTTTATCGAGTGTTGTTTGTTTCTCTTCGCCCCATACCCATCTGGAGTTCTTTTTGAGTAGGGGAAGGAGGCTTGCCATGATGGTGCCCAATACCGGGATAAAGCGTCTTACGTATGATATTTTTCCTACGAGTGCTTGCAATCCATCCTTGTTTCGGGGTGCTGCCATTGTTAGTATAGCGTTTGCTTTATCTTCATACATTTCGATTCGGGACTTGGTAACCTTGAAGCCAAGATTTTACCCGAAGTTATTCCAAAAGCATATTTTGCCGGGTCCATTTTGAGGCCATAACTTCGACATCGAGAGAGTACGCGTCTAAGATTTGGCACGTTGTTAGAGCATTGGTCGGTCGAACTCGCATGCGTTGTTATCTCAAGCATGTTTGTCAATGTTAGTGATCAAAACTATAAGTCTTGATTTCTAGTCTACTATAGCTAAGGTCTCGGACTAGGATAAAAAGTGTAGTTGAGCTCAAGAATTCCATGGCAATCATCATACAAGACGAAGGACTACTCAAGAAACCGGTGGATCTTCATCGACTAAAAGGTATGTGGAGACTTGAACTTATCTATCACTCAAAAGTCTATTTATCTCCTATCTTGAGACAAAAGTCGTTTTGCTATATAGACTTAGATTATACACATTTGCTATTTCGAGCCGAGTTTATCTCGTCAATCTATTTCTCGAAATATGTGTTGGTAAGCTTTCGCTTTATCCAAGTTCATCTTTACCTAGTGACGAAAGTCATGACAAGTTTCAATCACTTTGAAAATTGCTTACTTTGACAAAAAATAGTTTGTGAATAACAACTATAGAATATCAACGTCCTCTAAGAATGTTTCAATGATTGAAATGAGAGTTTAGATTATATAACCATTGGAGGATATAAGTATTTTTGTGAAAACACATATATGTATAAGTCATTATTCCTTGAACCGAAGTTTGCGAACTTTGTTGATCAAGAGAACCGGAATGGTGGCGTGAGCCAAGTCCGCGAACTGGCAGAAGTTCTCGTCCCGAGAAATTCTGGTGGAGTTTGTGAACTCCGTCCGGGAACTTAAGTCCGCGGAACCAGTCCGCGAGCTTGAGTAGGTTATATCTAAAAACGATGTTTGTGAACTTATTCTTATATAAACTAAGGAATGCAAATTGCAAACCGTGGCTATATAGTTCATGAACCGATTCGAGTGAATCAAATAGTTTTTGCTTCAATTGTGTCTTGTGTAGTTACATAAGATTTCTTTGCAATTGAACAACTCTCTAACTAGTTCATTTGAGTCACTTGAACTAGTTATGGTGAAGAAGAATATGGTTGATATGAAAGTGATCATATGGCTAACCATTTGGTTGACTATTATTGAACCAACAAATGTACAAGTTTGGGTACGGTTACACAATCCTAGAAACGTACATTTCATTTGTGTGTAACGAGCTAGTTTTCGATCTAACGGTTGAAAGATATTAGCTTGAATCTAATCAGGTTTTCATCTAACGGTGAATATTGAATGTTTTGTTACCAAGCTAACATTGATTGCAAACCCTGATTTGAAAGACTATATAAGGGAGAACTCTTGCAACTGGGAAACCTAATCCCCACACCTTTTGTGTGATACTAGTTGTGCTAATCTAGAGTCGATTCTCCTTTAACCTTTGTTTTCTTCTTCTAAACCAGGTTAATGACTTAAAGACTTCATTGGGATTGTGAAGCCATACCGATACTACTTTCTTGTAGTTGTGTGATCTGATCTTGTTGTTTCTATCGTACGAGTACAATTGTAATAATTGGCTTGAGATTGATATCTCCGATAGGCAAGATATAAAAGAAATCACAAACACTTTGTCTCATCGTTTGTGATTCCGCAATATCTTTTTTCGCTGCGTCGATTAAGATTATTGTGAGGTGATTGATAATACTAGGATGTTCTTTGGTTGGTTCCTGTTCACCTTGATTTATCAAAAGACGGAACAAAACTCGTAGGTATATTCGTGGGAGACGGATTTATCTATTACCGTAGACTTTTCTGTGTGATACAAATTTTTTTATTAAAGTCTTCGACTTTGGGTCGTAGCAACTCTTAGTTGTGGGTGAGATCAGCTAAGGGAATCAAGTACGTAGCATCCTGCTGGATCAGAGACGTATGAGCGTAACTGTACCTTGGATAAGTGTGAGATTGATTGGGGTTCAACTACAGTCCAGACCGAAGTTAATTTGGAGTAGGCTAGTGTCTGTAGCGTCTTAATACAGTATGTGTTCAATCTGGACTAGGTCCCCGGGTTTTTCTGCATTTGTGGTTTCCTCGTTAACAAAATTATGATGTCTGTGTTATTTCTTTTCCGCATTATATTTTGTTATATAATTGAAATATCACAGGTTGTGCGTTGTTCAATCAATTAGATTATCCGACCTTTTGGTTGTTGATTTAAATTGATTGACACTTGGATATTGGTCTTTGGTACCATCCAAATTGTCTCTCTAGTATTTGATAAAGACTCGCAGATTTCTATTTGCTTGAGTATATTCAAATTGAGAGATTGAGATATAAACTCTTTGATATACTTTTTATCTGTATTGAGTCTGACAGTCTAGTTGATTCTCTAGAAAGTAAATTGGAGTTTGTACATACAGATTGCTAAGCGAAATATTGGGTGTGGTTGTTATGCCCCCACTTTTTCACACGTGATCGGCTCTTTGCTTGGCTTTGACGACTGTCGTCTACATACACCTCCATTTCTTTGTGGTTCAGATCATGAAGGATGAGAGTCATGGCTCGTTGATACGTGGCTCCAGCGTTTTTTTAAACCGAGAGGCATTACGACGTAAAAGAAGTTTCCGACAGGTGTAGCGAATGCTGTTTTGGGAGCGTCAGACTCTTTCGTTCGAATCTGATTATAGCCATTGTGTCCATCCATCAAGGAAAACATCTCGTGTCCATCGAATCGACTAGTAGATCAATAAGGGGGAGAGGGAAATCATCTTTAGGATATGCGCTGTTGAGGTCTCAAAAATCCACACAACATCGGATCTTGTCGTTCTTCTTTTCTACTGGCACGATGTTAGCCAACCATGTCGGGTGGTGTATATGTTTGATATACCCAGCTTCTAGTAGTTTGGATACCTCCTCCTTAATTTGCTTTTCGATTTTGTGGGAGAATTTCCTACGAGGTTTCTTTACTGGTTTGTATGACGGTGAAACTTTGAGTTCGTCCGAAACGAGTGTCGGGTTACTCCAGGCATGTCTTCATACGTCCAGGCGAACACATCTTCAAATTTCACAAGTAGGTTTTCCAATTCCGTCCGCTCTTCTTTCGTTAAGTTGTTTCCTATCTGGAGTATCTTTGGGTTATCCTAGGTCTCTACATTTAGGGGGGTTGTAGATTCTGGGCATTAGTCGGAACACAGTAGTTGGTCGCTCTCAAGCTGTTCAGGTTCATCGACAGATAAATCCTCCATCGCGTGCATTATTTGCTCTTCCTCGGTTACAATGGATTCTTCTTTGACATAACGGTAGATCTTTCTCCCATCTGGTTGGATACAACTCTGGAAGTTCCCTTTACATTTATTCGTCTCGCCCTTGTTCATCTTATCATTTCCGAGATTGTCTTCGAGGATCATTGTATTCTCTTGTTCATAAAAGGCTGCTTCGGGAAAAATATTCGTTTATTATTTCGTAAAAGGATTCTTTGTGGCTGCAACACGCCATTTCTTGCCTTCGTGTAGAAATTTAATGCATTGGTGATCCGTCGATGATACTATTCCATGTTTTCGTAACCATGATTGCCCCAAGATTATGTGACAAGTTAGGTCTGCTTCAGTAACATGAAAAAGTTCGATAGCTTTGATGGGTCCAACTGTAATTTCTAAATTCATCGTTCCAATTGTTCTTTGTCTCTCACCGCTGAAATCACGTACTTTGGTAGTAAACCGTCTGATTGTTGTCGGAGGTATACGTAATTGACGAACGGTGCTATGAGAAATTAAGTTCAAGGAATCCCCGGTGTCCACAAAGGCCTTGTTTAACATACTTTCCCCTAGTGCAACTGTAATGTAAAGGGGTCGTAAATGCCCGATTTCAGCCATTCTATCTTCTTCCGAGAAAGTGATTTGCTTTAGGAAATGCTTATTAATGTATTTGTGTGGATCTTCTCTCGAAAAGATATTTAAAATATGCATATAGGCCATTTCCTGTTGATACTTGGTGAACTTGATTTCTCGAAAGAATTTAGAAAAGGTATGTCCATACTCTTCACGTACAACTCTATCTTCCGGATCCCCTCCTTCCTCAGCTCTAAATGGAGATCCTACTTCGGATTTCGCTTCGGTATCCATGGGGTCTAATCCTTGTCTTTTCCGTTGGTGTTCTAATGAAGCTACCTGACTCGATTTAGTGATTATATGGTCGAATAGCATATGCGTCTTGGTTTCGGACACACGATTGCGTGGCGTACCCCAATCTATGATTCTGGGTTTATGTAGTGGTATCGAGGATTAGTGCCCAGTGAAGTCTCAAAATGTAAACACCCTTAAATTGATACAAGTTTATGAGGAGACTAATCCTAATACACAGTATAATTCTCTGAAAAGCTCTGTCTCTCTCTGAAGGATTGCTCTGCTTATATAAAGAAAGCCTGATATGGAAATACCGTACACGTGTACCCTAATATCTTTTCTGGTAAGTATTCTGTCATTATCAGTATACGTGTACTATTACAGCTGGGGTTATTTAGGCAACCACTAATCATTTTCCGAGGGCAGCCCCACCTGTGTCACGTCATCGTTAATGGTGATCTCGGCTAGACGCGTCATCGTCAATGGTGGCTTCGGCTGACATCACCCGAAGCCCCCATTCTGGTGTCTTCGGCTTCTGACCAGATCCATGTGTTTACAGTTCGTCATATGTAAGTGTGGCGTATTACAGTTATATTATAACAGTAACGTTTACTATTCTTATACCCAATCTGAATATTATGGTCCCGGTAAACTGTATACACGACTAGTCTTGTAAAAGAGTAATTTACGGATATTTTCCATCTATATCCTTATCTATGAAATTATTGTTTGGTCCTTTTTAGGAGGTCCCAAGACTATTTGATCCAGCGGGAAAAGTCGTTTTCTGTTTGGTTCATAATTGTTTAAAAATATAAAATGAACAAAAATATCCTTTTGTACTATTTTAACATTAATTTCCGTAACTTTTCTATTTCCATAATTATTTGAACTCATGCTCTTTGATGAACTCTGAACCTAATTAGTAATTCGGGGTACGAAGAATATTCGGGACGGCAAAAGTATGTGTATTATTTGGATTTCTAAAATTCTAATTCGGTCAAAAATCCGGTCAACGACTCGTGATTCGGCAGTAGTTCGGAACGGAATATGTTTGTGTATAATTCGTTTTATTCGTGCGAGTTCAGCACTGAAAATTCGGCACATATTAATTGACCTTTAAACACAATTATACCGTGATTGGGATGATTTTTACGCTATACATGCCAGAAATTATTCGGCATTGTCAACAATCGACGAATAAGTAGCATAGTGGTATATGTCTTAGTTATCAAGCGTAAAGCAAGTGTGTTCGAATCCCTGTTTGGAAAAATTGAGGGATGAAAGGTTAATGTGTGTTGGGCTTAATGTCTAACTAATAAAATGGGAAAATTAGGTGCAGGCTTAAAAAAAAAGTTCTCATTATCAGGTCCACAATTAATTTTTAGTACCGTCACACCCATAATTATATAAAATTATTAAAAACGTTTGCATGACGGATTATGCATCCGCATGACGGGTTATGCATCAGAGGAATAATTGGCAGCACAACTTGGATATAACATATTTAAAAACCGCGCCTTGGAATTTTACAAATTTTATATCGTTGGAAATCTTTTTAAGAGAGCTACGCAACGAGTACAAACAACAATATCAAATTTTTGTTTTTCACGAAAAAATCCGGAGGCGATCAGCATTAGGCAAAATTTTCGAAAACTTGATACATAACCATTATGCAGCCACCAAAAAAGATGCATAACACATTCTGCAGACGGATAACGAATTATGCAACCATTTTCTCGACTGCATAACAAATTATGCATCTGTATAACAAAGTTATGCATCTATAACAAGTTATGTAACCATTGTTTGGTTGATTTTAGTGCGTACATAAAAAATTGATGCATAATGCAGTATGCATCCATATTTACAGATGCATATCAGGTTATGCATCTATTTTCTCGATGCATAAAATATTGTGCAATAATTTTCTCGATGCATAATGCATTACACAGTCATATTTTCGGATGCATAACAGGTTATGCATCCATTTTCACGACTGCATAACATGTTATGTAGATATTATTGTAGGTGCATGACAAGTTATGCAACCTTATTTTTTGTTGGTTTCAATACTAAGAAAAAAATAGTTGCATAACGTGTTATGCAACTGTTTTCTGGACTGCATAATAGGTTATACATTAACTTTTGCAGATGCATAATAGGTTATGCAACAAATTTTCTGGACTGCATGACAAGTTATACAACTTTCAAATCCATCTCAGTCATAACCTGAAACAAAACCAAGCTCATTCACTACCTTTAGTCATCAAAGAATAGACAACACTTTTCAGCAATAACAATTAGAGATCAAGATGGGTTCTAAAACTGAGATTCTTTCATTTGTTTGAGGATTAAGTAATATAGAGTATGGAAAACATTTTCTAGTAACTGAGAAAAAAGTATCCTTCCACAGTTTCTTAAAGAAGATATGTTGCTTACCATTTTGTAGAAGCTTTCAGGGGATAAAAAGATTTTGAAGAATTCAGGAACTCTTCTAGTTACCAATGAAGATGACTTAGAAGTTGGTGTTTTTCTCGTCTTCTTCACCATCTTTGCAGTTGATTACACAAAATCACTATGAAAAACTCTCCACCACCACTTCCCTTTCAAAACAAAACAAAGAATGGGTTTCCTTTCCTCTATGTATTCCCCCTTTTGCTTGGTGTGGAGAAAATAAAACCCAACACCAAGAAAACCATTTCAGTTCAACATCTCTTCTTCTCGAACAATCCAGCACATAATCATCTCAATCAATCACTACCACCATCGAACCTTCTCTGGAATCCAGATTCGTTCCTTTAACAACAACAACTGCTTCAAACCCTAATTTCCTTCTCTATCCCATATTCCTTCTTGAATCTTCAAAAAATCAACAGAACCCATCACAAATCGAACCATCAACTCCTCTATGTTAATTCAATTTCATCAAATCTCCAATTAAATTGCAGCGGCAATCTCCACTAAGTCTCTTGTTCATCTTAAATTGAAAATTAACAATATTATCTTCATCTACATCTTTCAAGTCAACACCCATACCATCAAATCAACCCCCTTTTTCTCTCGATTCAGATTCAACAGCAGCAACAACTGCTTTTCTTCCTTCTTCCTTTCTCAGATTCAAACAAAACCCTTTAATTCTCCTTCACTTCTTCTTAATTCGTCAGCAGAACTCATCGATCTGTTTATAATGAATTGATTTTTCTGAGAAGAAATCGAGAGGACAAATCGAGAAGAAGAAGAAGAGACACAAAGAGAGATACCGAGAAGAGGAGATTGAAAGATTGAACTGTTAAAAAACGGAAACAAAATTCTAAAAATTCTGGGTTTAGGAATAATTTTGAAGGAAGAAATGGGTGCGCGCCTGAACTTTTTTGTCTGTGGGTTTCATAGTGTCCAAAATCTGGAAAATGGGTGTGGCTGTAGTTTTCACTAATAAAAAAGTCTCGTTAGCTAATGGGCTTAGTAATTAGTGGGCTGACTTAAAGTGATGGATTTCAGTACGGGACGGAAAATACATGAATTTGTTGGGAAGCTCAGAAAGTTCTCGTACTCAGGTTAGACTTTCATTTAAACGGCCGTATAGTGCGTTGCCGATTGGTACGTAAAAATTTGAGAATGATTTGCAAATCATTAACCGAATTGCTAACTAGGCTCTAAACTTCCTACTTATTTTCTTGTATGAGTTCATTTTGTTTGATTAACTATCAGGTGTTTGGTAATGCTTTTTATAGATTCGAGTTCATTCGAAAAAATGAACTCTGTATTTTGTTCATAATACCACCAAATCAAGTCTGAAAAAGAGTTCATTCTTTCAGATGAACACCTAACCAAAGTTCATTATTATGAACAAAAATCAGAGTTCATTCTTTCAAAATGAACACTCAATCTTTGCTCATCATTATGAACAAAAATCAGAGTTCATTCGTCAAAATGAACACCCAATCAAAGAACGCGTGATTGGGGGATATAGATTACTTTCCCCAAACAGTAGTGTCTGTTAAGGGGTGATTTTTGGGTATGAAAATATTAAAATACCCTTTGGTTAATTAAATTTTTTTATGAAAAGACTATTATACCCTTTCTCCTAAAACATTAAAATCAAATAACAAAATTCATATATCCCCCATTCTCAAATCAGTACCGGCAGTGTTCTAGGTTTAGGTTTTTGAATTATTATTTTTTTCATCGTTCTTCATCCGTTCTTCGTCGATTAACCTACCCGAATCATAACAATGCCTCCACGAAAGAAACCAAATGCCCAATCGAACTCAAAATCGATTGGTGAACAGAAATTAAAACAATGACTTGCTAAGATTGATCAAGAGCAAGAAGAAGAAGAAGAATCAGCGAACTCGGACAATCAACCTCTCGCAAACATGGCTTCTATGAGAAGGTAAGTGATTTTAAACTACTTTATGAGTGTTTAAATCGACTTATAGCAATGGGTTTAGATTAGAATCGCGAACCCTAACTCAAACAGTTGAGTTACAGAGAGTACCGACACTGAAATATGTATGCATACAATGCCGGTATTGAGTTACGGAATTCAATCTAGAATGAATATAGTGTCGGTATTAAGTTACGGTTATATGTTAGCATGAATGCAATGCCGTTTCCAAACCCATAGTCGCCTGAAACTGAATGTTATGTACCGGCATAGAAATTGGGTTGAATACTATGCCGGTTTTAGGTTACGTCATTCCTTAATAATAATTCAAGTATGTCGGTAGTGGACTTAAAACTTACAGGAACACCTATGAATTTATCACCAGTACCGGCATAGGTTTTAGGTTGCATGGTATGCCGGTACCGAGTTACGACATGGAATTGATTTATTTCGAGAGTGCCGGTAGTGATCTTTTGGTATCCAGGATAATTACATATGACTACCGGCATTGTCGATAGTTAATGTTCACTGCCGGAATAGTGTACCGGTAAGAGTTATTTGCTAAGTTTCTATGCCGGGATCTATGTACCGGCGTGGTTTGGTTAAGTGAGTCTATGCCAGTACTAAAACTGAAAATGAGTTGTCTTATATTCATTTCGTGTGCTATAGGTCAAAAGCCAAGGAAGCTAACAAAAGAAAAAATAAAGATGATGTCACTAAGAGAAGAATGAAGGACGGTCTTGATACTCCTCAGTCTCTGCCTCCTCGAGGGAAAGACAAAGGTCGCAACAAGTGTTTGGGGGCTGATACAAGAGGGGTAATTTGGGAGAGTGGTGGTGACCGTAGTCGACTTGTAATCCGTGAACCTACTGGAACAGTTGAGGACGATGAGCATGATGAAGAGGAAAGTGAGGAGGAAGATGATGAGGTTCATCCAAGTCAATTAGCAAGCCAAAGCGAAGTTGGTGGGCCAAGTCAAAAACAACCGACGCAAGGCAAGGCCAAAGGCATAGTCAAAGTAAAAGTTAAAGGTTCGCACCCTCCTCATAAGGATGACATGATACCTGACCTTGCTCTTGGTAGAATTTGGGGTGAAGTTCCGGAACCGAAAATGCTATTTGGATACAAGGACTCGTGGGCTCGTACTATCTATCAAACCTATGTAAGCATTTTTTATCTTGTGCATATGTATCGTTGTGTATTTATGTAAAATCTCTTAATTGTATTGTCTCCTAATTGTAGGATCATAAGAAGGTTGTGCGTGTTTGTCGAAACCAAGCCGCGAATGGTTGGAATTTGTCTGAGGAATGTGAAGAGGTCCAAACAATAGTAAGGGATTCTGGTCTATATCTTTGGTTGTAAGTTATGTGAAGCCTGATTCTGTGAATGTCAATTGCTTCGTCGAAAGGTATCATGGTGAAACTGATACCTTGCACTTCCCTTTTGGGGAGATGACCTCATCCTCGAATATGCTAAGAACATTCTAGGCTTGAATGTTATCGACAAATCAATTGCAGAAGGAGATAAGTCTCCGGACCTATAATGGTCGAAGTTGCACGCTCTGACTAACAAGATGTTTGGTTGGGATTAGAAAACTTCTGTGGAGAGATTCTATGTATCTAAGGCTAGTAGGACAAAGACATTCAAGCTGACGCTGCTTAAGAAGAAGTTTGAAAAAACAAAGGAAAGAAGTTTGGAGGATGGATGGGACCCTGCGCAAATTCGTTATACAGCCGCTGCGTACCTGTTATACATCTTGGGCACTATGGAATTCCCTTACACAAGTGGAAACAGGTTTAGTACAAACTACCTTCAGTACTTGGATCCGTTGGAAGATGTCTATAACTATTCTTGGGGCACCGTGGTAATGGAACATTTGATGACCGAGATGAGAAGGGCCTCTAAGGCTAAAACAAGCCAATTTGTCGGGAATTTCACTCTATTGCAGGTAATTTTGTTTTTGAACTTATGTTCTTATGTATATTGTTCACATGTTACCTTATCATGAACTTAGAAACAAAATTTACTGATTCTTATATGTATCATTCCACATTGGTATAGGTGTGGGCTTATGAACACTTCCCAACATTGTCAAGGACTGCCCCTTCTTGAAGATCACACACATTGACGATCCCGAGGAGCCTAGAGCCAAAAGATACGATTTCAACAATATTCCGAAGACCGGTAATAATGGTCGACTGATCAATATGAGATTGGCTCCGGACGCGATGAGTACCAAAGATGTTGTGTTCGACCCTTACAGGGAGGCTAGATGAAACCGCAAACTTTTGAGGTTTGGTAACGTTGCATTGTACCATGGGTCGTTGTTCCACCCAAAGGGATACGTTATGGATGATCCTGGACGTGTGATGCGGCAACTTGGATATAAGCAATTACCACATTTTGAGACGACCTCTCCTCAAGGTTATGTTCTTGACCTTTCTCGGTGCTTTTCAATTCCCAATAGGTTGCAGGTGGAGTATGATCCAAATCCTGAACCAACACATTGGACGGAAAGGGAACCGCGTCGTTTCGTAGATATTAGTAAGTGGGAGATTGCGGAAAACGGTGATGAAATTGATGCAGAATACATGGAAGATTACCTGCAATGGTCACATCCTTATGTGGTGCGCCCGGATGATGTCCAAGTTCCATCCCAGGAAAACCCTCCCGTTCCAACTCCTGCAGAGGCACCACCTACGATGGCCCAACTTAATAAGACCGTTGGAGGGTCGAAAGATAGTTGCTTCCAAAACGGATCGATAACCTCAATAGGTATCACTTCTTCATACCTCACAAGCATATAACGACACGGAAGCCCCAACGAAGACATGTCGGGACAATGAACTCTATTCCTTGGAGCAACTTAACATATGGTAAAAATGAAGTCATCCTTTCCATTGAGCTTTTCTCAAAAGCCTTCTTGATCATATCGATATCACTCTTAAAGTATTGCTCCATTGCCTCGGTGACCCTAACCACGTTTCCTTGGCCGGACCGGATGAGATCTTTAAATCTCCCATGAGCGGACTCCGTTATACTAGTTGCTTCATTCTCGTAGTGTTTATACCGGATTGTCCATGCACGCACAAATTTTTCCTTGAACTTATCCAACCATTGAGTCCGACAATACCAGACCGCAGTCGGATAAACTTCATTCCAATCGGCAATAAACTTGTCCAATCTCTTTTCATATATATCCTCCGTAAGAGACCAATAAACTTTCTCCCTATACCTTAAAAATTCCAACCACTTTTTATGATTTTCCTCATGTTCTTTGTCCAGTCGCTCTTTGATCTTTCCTCTCACATCTTCTTCTTCTTCTGGTGATAGTTTGTTCTTGCGAACATCTTCCTCTAGTTGAACAATCATTCTCTTCTTAATATCCGCCTTTGTGGGTTCAAACAAGGCATGACAAGTTTTTATCACATTATTACGTATATGGTATGTACATAGAAAATTTTGTGCATCCGGGAAGACGTCGGATATTGCATTCATCAATGCATCATCTTGATCGGTTATGATGACCCTCGGAAGTTGATTTTCCCAGAAGAATCGTTTCAATTGACGTAATGCCCAATGATAATTATAGTCCCTCTCGTTCTCCATTAAACACCAAGCCAATGTGAATGTTACCTTGTCCGATGTGTGCCCCACGATGTTCAACAACGGCATATTGTATTTGTTTGTCTTGTAGGTGCAATCCATCATAAGAACACCACAACATGTATGAGCCAATTGTGAAAGCAAAGGATGCAAAATGAATATTTGAAGGGGCTTGTTGTCCGGCCCTCTTTTAATGATACGCGTGTAGTTGTAATCCCAAACTATCTTCTCAAATTGTTGTATAACGCTCCTCCCTTCCCATTCCACCTTTCTAATACTTGCCTGTGCGCTATAAATTTTACTTAGAGAAGACACGTTCGTCTTATCCTTTTTCTTGAAGCCTCTGAGAATTTGTCTCGGTTTGATAAATGCTTTGGTCAATCTCTTTACATCCTCCATTTCATGAGGTTTTAGCTTCGCAACTAGGGAGTGACCAACAAAATCTTTCGGATCCCAGTGGTTATGACGGCCGCACGAAATCTCACAATCCCATTCATTGTTTTTGTCATTTAAACGGAATACAAGCTTAAAGGGGAAATTATCCTTCCTCGTATGAGTCTTATATACCATATTAGTCTTCTTTGGATATACATAATCCTTTCTCTTGTGGCTATTCTTCTCCTTGTATTTCCCACTTCTCTCGCAAACCATCTCAAAACGGCTTTTTGAACCTTGGTTATTCCTCACCAACACACACATGTTCTTAAGAGAAGTCTCTTTCCCAAGCAATTGCTTCCTTTGGATATTTTATTCCCTACATAAGGACAACAATGGGAGATTATAAGGTTCATTACAAGCAATCCATTGGTAATATTCAAGATACTAGGTGAAAAGAAATCTTTGGTAACATACCGAAGGCATTTTATAGTATTCCGACGTATCCCGACCGACCGGTTTTGGATTTGTTGGATCAATATATGTCACAACCAAAGGATCGAACGAAAAGAAAATAAATTAGTTCCAAAAAAGAAAAATTTAATACTATGCCGGTACGCAGTTTCGGCATGCTCGATCACAGTCCCGGCATGGTCGAACTGCACCGAAACTGAAGACCAATTTTGAGACGCTTCCGGCATTAACAATATATTTGAAATCAATGCCAGAAATACGGGTTCCGGCATGCTCGTAATCTAAGTTACCACGTCGGTAAGAGGTTCTCACGAGGACCATATTTAGTATACCATGCCGATATTTAGCTTTGGAAAACACTCCTTCCTGTATATTTTTTTGTAGGTACCGGCATAGTAACGTTAAAATTAAACAATGCCGGTACACTGTTCCGACACTATCGTTATCTATGATTCCACGCCGGTACACAGTTCCGGCGTGGTAGTTAATTAATTTTACATGCCGGTATTTAGCTTCGGAAGACACTGCTTCCTGCATGTTTTTCATGCAGTACCGGCATGGTAACCTTAGAATTCAACCATGTCGGTAGCATATTCGAAAGAATATTATGTGGTAGGTAAAAAGTAACTTATATACCGGCATAGTTTTTTGGTTGCAAACTATGCCGCTTTTAGTTTCAAAATGGGGGATATCAAGGTACCGGCATGGTCGTAGTATGAATACTATGTCGGTATTTGTGATTCCGGCATGGTATTCATACTTTTACCATGCCGGTACCGAGCTTTTACAGCAGCAACAATGGTGGATTCAAAGAAAAAAAAATCAATTTTCCAACCTATTCGCAGCTTTACCTGAGTATTGGGAGTGCTTATATGTTGAGCTAGTTTACCTCTTGGTTCTTCACGAAACACTTCATGCTCATAAAATTCATGTTCCAAAGGTGTTGGTTCCACAAAAACTTGCAATTATGAGTTGTTGTCACTGGATGAAGATTCAAGATATGCTCCTTGTTGTAGTTGAGCTAAAGATTCAGCCGCAACAATTCTCTCTTCACAATCATCCTCCATTTTCACAATTCCCTGTCAAATTTTCTTTCCCTCCTTCTACTCTCACCTCACTCATCCAAACACAAATAATAACACACACTAATCATTTATCGAAAAATTTAAGATTTTACTAATTATTATTAATCATTAATCCTGATTAGTGAGGGGTAGATTATGAATTACATAAAATACTTAGATAAGGGGTGACCCTGATTTGATATTTGGATCCCGTTTTTGTCCTTTTCCTATATCCCCCAATTTTTTTGTATCCCCCAGTCGCGCGTTCAATCAAAGTTCATTATTATGAACAAAAATCAGAGTTCATTCAACAAAATGAACACCCAAAAAATAAATTAATTCAAACCTAGAACAGAGTTTATTCCTTGAAATGAACACATACAAAATAAAGTGTTTGTTAATTCAAGATATAAAACAGAGTTCATTCTTTGGCATGAACACACAACAAAAATCCATAAAAAAAGAGTTCATTCTTTCGAATGAACACTTCGTAATTCAAGATCTAAAACAGAATTCATTCTTTAACATGAATACACAACAAAAATCAGAGTTCATTTTTTCGAATGAACGCCAATAAAAAGATCTAAAAATAGAGTTAATTCTTTAAATCTTCATCATCTTCAATAACATCAATAGTAGCAGAGAAGAAGAACACAAAAAATATTCATCGTCAAAAACCTAGAAAAAACGGAAGAAGAAGAATTATTTTCATCATCCTCTTCTTCATCATCTTCATAAGCCAAAGAAAAGAGAAAAAAAGTATATTTGAAAAGATAGGAGAGAGACAACAAACCTGAAAATGATTCCCTTCTCTCTTAACAATTAAGTATATATATGGTCCCAAAAGGATATTTCTGCCACTACCAAAAGACAATTACATCATCCATGGTGTCATCCCTCGTGGTATTGTCCACCCCTAGGACCAAACAACAATATATATATTTTTTTGAAAGACCAAATAGACATCTGAGTAAGTCAATAGGACCAAACTAACTCTATTATATTATTTTTAGGACTATATAGTTTTTAGAATAATAAAAAAACTCGAGACTTAGAAAACATCTCTCAAATTATAATATAGTATTTGTAAGTTTTATAGCATTGCGAAGCTTTTACATGACATACACAACTTCGCATAGAGTGGCCATGTTGTGAATTCATTAAAATAATAGTATTTGTTTGTTGCATCTTCATTGGCGTCCTGATATAAGAGAGAGCCCATAGACCTAAGCCCATAAGGCCGAACTTAGAATTCCCAAATATAAACTAATTAGATGTACACCTTGTTGTATTATTGGTGTCTTAAGAGCAACTGCAGTGGTGCGAGTATAACCAAAGACCAAAGAGGGGAAAAAAGATCAAATTTTGGGTTTAGTATGGTGTGTGACGCTACGGTGGAAAGACTAAATTTGGTCAGACGTACATTATACGTTCGCCTGGTGTGGGGAGTAGACTATACCAACGCCTGATTGGGTAGATTCTAAAAAAAAAAAAGAAAAAAAATGAAAGAAGTGGGGCGGAGGTATAAAGCCCGCCCCACTAAAGTGGTTTTGAAAACAAAGAATGGGGCGGGGGTATAATGCCCGCCCCATACAAAAATTAAAAAAAAAAAAAAAGGAGCGTAGACTTTACGTACGCCCCATGTGGAGCGTAGACTATACCAACGCCTGATGTGGGGCGTGGAATATATGTCCGCCTGATGTGGGACGTGCACTATATGTCCGCCTGGTGGTGGGGCGTGAAGTATACCAACGCTCGACTATATTTGGGTTTAGTCTTGGTCCCAGACCAAATATACTCTGGGTTTTAGTCGTTGATCAAAATTTGATCGATAGTACGTTCCACTACGTCTGTTCAAAAGACCAAATCTTTGGGTTTACTCTTCCACTGTGGATGCTCTAAGTGACTATATATACTACATATGGTGGAATGCATGTTGTCACCTATAATTCCTGGTGTAATCAAAGTCGGACACCTAATTGTCATGTTTTCCATTTAAAAATGGAAACTTCTGGACAACGCCAAACATACATGGATTCTTTAGGACATGGTTGTCATTTTCATATTTGACATGGAGGGAAAAGAACGAAATCCCCTAGTTGGCAATTTTAATTAATACCACCCGTTATTTTATCAAATGCAATATTTCTGTCTTAAACTCGAGCATTGTCCTGTTAATATGTGTATATGAGTTGGTTTTGAGTTTCTCACATATGCTCTCTTGTTTTTACTAATTCGAATGAACATGATTGATTTCTAGATTGTTTAGATGGTTACTGAACTAATCGAATGATTAAATTAATGCGAATAGTGACTTGAGAGAACTTGTAAACAAGTAGAAAATGGGAGACCTTTTAAAGAGTTGAGCAATTGCGTGTAAATAAAACACTAATAAGCAAGAGTTTTCTCTAAAGATCTTGATGTTAAGTTCAACCTAAATTCATAAAATGTTAAGTATTCGAATGATTTACACCTTGAATGTGTTTCTTTTTTTGTGGTTCAAGCGGATGAAATCTAATAGTAGAGCGCTTCCTTATCCGGTGCTATTAGAAGTGTTTGGAATAGTAACAACACTTGTTACTATTCCTATGATCATGGAGAATGTGTATTTGATAAAAGATACATGAATATGGTAGTTTAATGATTGTTTAGTAATGACGAAGGATTCCTTAAACATAATTCTCCTTATTGTTTGATCTTAATTGTTAGAGCATTGCTCGGTCGAACTCGCATGCGTTGTTATCTCAAGCATGTTTGTCAATGTTAGTGATCCAAACTATAAGTCTTGATTTCTAGTCTATTATAGCTAAGTCTCGGACTAGGATAGAAAGTGTAGTTGAGCTCAAAGACTTCATGGCGATTCATCATACAAGTAGAAGAACTACTTGAGGAAACGGTGGAACTTCTCTACAAAAAGGTATGTGAAGACTTGAACTTATCTGTCACTCAAAAGTCTATCTACTCTATCTCCTACTTCCTGAGACAAAAATTCGTATGCTATATATATAGACTTAGATTATACACATTTGGTATTTCGACCGAGTATACCTCGCCTATCTATATCTCGAAATATGTGTTAGTAAGCTTTTCGCTTCGACCAAGTTTATCTTTACCTAGTGACGAAAGTCATGATATGTTTCAATCATCTTGAAAATTGCTTTGACGAGAAATGGTGTAACAACTATATAGCGTCCTCTAAGAATGTTTCAATGATTGGAATGAGAGTTTAGATTACATAACCAATGATGGACATAAGCATTGTTGTGGAAACACATTTATGTATAATTCATATTCCTTGAAACCAAAATTTGCGAACTTTGTTGATCAAGAGAAACCGGAAGAATGGTTTGTTGCCAAGTCCGCGAACTGCCGAACTTCTCATCCCGAGAAATTATGCTGGAGTTGACAAACTAGTTGCGTGAGTACCAGTCCGCGAACCCAGTCAACGAACCGGCGGAAGGTCTCTTGCCGATATTTTCTGCTGGAGTTTGTAAAATCTGCCGGTTGCTTAAGTCCGAAGAAGGTTATATATCTGGAGTTTGTGAACCTAGTGTGTGAACTTAAGTAGGTTATATATCTGAAGATGATTTCTTAACTTAAACTTTAAAATGACTAAGGAATGCATTTTTCAAACCGTGGCTATAAAAGTTCATGAACCGATTCAAGTGAATCAAATCATCTTTGCTTCAATTGTGTCTTGTGTAGTTACATAAGATTTCCTTGCAATTGAGCAACTCTCTAACTAGTTCATTTGAGTCATTTGAACTAGTTATGGTGAAGAAGAACATGGTTGATATGAAATGCTCATATGGCTAACCTTTTGGTTAACTATTGTTGAACCAACAATGTAGACGTTTGGGTACGGTTAACAAACCTAGAAGCGTGCAGTTCATTTGTGTATAACAAGCTAAGTTTTCGATCTAACGGTTGAGAAGTATTAGCTTGAATCTAAATCAGTTTTTCATCTAACAGTGAATATTGATTGCTTTGTTACCAAGGCAAAACCCTGATTTGAAAGACTATATAAAGGAGACATCTAGTATTATGCAAAACTAATCCATACACCTTACGTGTGATACTAGTTTGCGTACTAGAGTCGGTTCTCCTTTAACCTTTGGTTTTCTTCTTCTAAAACCAGGTTAACGACTTAAAGACTTCATTGGGATTGTGAAGCCAGACCGATACTACTTTTATCGTAGTTGTGTGATCTGATCTTGCATCTTCTATCGTACGAGTACAATCAGATTGATTGGCTTGAGATTTTATATCTCCGATAGGAAAGATATAAAAATTAATCACAAACATCTTCGTCTCATTGTTTGTGATTCCACAACATCTTGTTTCACTACCATACGATTAAGATTGTTGTGAGGTGATTGATTAATCTAGGTTGTTCTTCGGGAATATAAGACCGGATTATCAATTGGTTCCTGTTCACCTTGATTATTATCAAAAGACGGAACAAAAACTTTAGGGTTTTTCTATGGGAGACAGATTGATCCTTTGATAGACTTGTCTGTGTGAGACAGATTTGTTTATTGTCAAAGCCTGCGATTATGGGTCGTAGAAACTCTTAGTTGTGGGTGAGATCAGCTAAGGGAATCAAGTATGCAGTATCATGCTGGGATCAGAGGCGTAGGGAGTACAACTGTACCTTGGATCAGTGGGAGACTGATTGGGGTTCAACTACAGTCCAGTCCGAAGTTAGATTGGAGTAGTCTAGTGTCTATAGCGTCTTAATACAGTGTGTGTTCAATCTGGACTAGGTCCCGAGGTTTTTCTGCATTTGCGGTTTCCTCGTTAACAAAATTTCTGGTGTCTATGTTATTTCAATTTCCGCATTATATTGTTTTATATTTATAATGAAATAATACAGGTTGTGCGTTAGATCAATCAATTGGAGAATTCAACCTAATGGTTGTTGATTGATATTGATTGACACTTGGATATTGGTCTTTGGTACCATCCAAGTTATTCCTTGTATTTGATTAGTACTCGCAGTTTCTGTTTTAGGAAATCAAATCAAGAGAGAGATGCAAACTCGTTGATATACTTTTAATTGATTGAGTCTTGTTGATTCTCTTAAAAGTATATTTGAGTTTGTCCATACAGATTGCTAAGCGAAATATTGGGTGGTGTTGTTAGACCCCCGCTTTTTCAATTGGTATCAGAGCAGGCAAACACGTTTAAGACCTTACAAGTCTGTATTTGTAGCGATCTGACTCTATGGACAGAGGTGCTATCTTTATTAACGTACCACCAGTCTTCGATGGCTCCAATTACTTATGGTGGAAAATTGCTATGTGAGCTTTTCTTCAATCCGTGATTTTCAATCATGGGTATATGTGGTTAGTGGCTATGATGCTCCCGTTGTGGCAGTTGGTGATGTGAACGTTCCCAAACCTATTGGTGAATACATCGTTGTTGAGATAACTGCTGCAAAGCAAAATTTCGACGGTTTGAATGCTATCATACATGCCATTACCCCAAATCTTCAGCATCATGTGACAAACTGCACTAGATCTAAAGATGTTTGGGATATCTTAGAAACCGTATTTGAAGGAAACTCCAGTGAAAAGGATGCTAGGCTTAAAAACCTTAATTCTGATTGGGAGAACCTTCGTATGGCAGATGAAGAAACATTTTATGAGTTTAATCATAAAGTGTCTGAAATTGTTAATGCATCTTTTGCATTGGGAAGACTATTCCTGAAAAGGACATTGTGATGAAAATTCTCAGATCGCTGCCATCTAGATACGAGTCTAAGAAGCATGCCATCGTTGAGGGGAATAACCTCGATAATCTTTCCAGAAACACCTTGGTTGGAAAGCTTAAGATCTTTTACCATGAGCATACATCCAAAGTCGGTAAGGATGTTGCCTTTAAAGCACAAAAGAACACTAAATTACTTGTCAAAGGTAAGAGTGTTCATGTCTCTGAGGATGATCAGTCTGAGGATGATTTTTCGGATGAAGATCTTGACAAATCAGTTTCCTTGATCACAAGACAGTTTAGGGATCTTCTGTTGAAGAGAAGTAAACGGTTTTCAAGAGACAAACCTAAGTCACCAGACAAACTTCACGGTCGCGTACCTCCTAAAAACAGGGATGCTGACGAGGCTGATGACGAGGACATGCCTCAGTGCTTTAAGTGTAAGGGTTTTAACCATTTTTCTAACGAATTCCCAAATCGTAGAAAATACACTGGGAACAAAGGTCTAGCTGTAACACTTGATGAAATGTCTGAAACCTATGATTCCGATGAAGATAAGAAATCAAGTGTAGGGCTTCTTTGTGAAAACATCGATTTTGATACTTGTAGAAATACATATATCAACCTCAATGGGTTCGGAGAAGAGGGAAACCCAATCAAGCTGGAAGATTCACTGAATCCGATAACTGGAAACCCTATCAGTGATGTTTCAGGATCAACAGTATGTCTAGATGCTTTCACATCTCAGATGCCTGAATACTATCCAAGATTGACGTGCTCATTTTGTTCGATGAAGGGACACGAACTATCAAGGTGTTACAAGTACAAGCACCAAATAAGGCACGCCAGCAAACTTCAACGAAGAGCAGATCGATTAGCAAGGAAGCTGAAACTTTCTCAGAAGACCGCCGAGGTATGCAGGATCTTATCTTCGTCTAAGAAGTTGGTTTCCAAGGATAGAATAAGACCATTTGAAAAGAAAATATGGTCAAATCGTTTTGATAGACAGAGATCAGAGGATTCCTCCCATGAGGAAAAATATGGAAAAATCGTTGTTCATCGCAACACAACTTGATTGTGTTGTTGGGAAAATCTTGTCTCATGTGCATGTTCGAAAAGAGACAAGATTTTGTGCTGATCCAGGCTTCAGAAAAGTTTTTCCTTCTTTTCTTAGATTTGTTATTTTTTGTCTATCAAATAAAAGAAAGGGTTATTATCGACAATTCTACTCTTTATAGGGTTTTAGAGTTGGGCGTATACGAACCTGTCAATAGGTTTTGAACCCTACATTCCTTTTTCCTTTTGACATCCTTTATAAGACTGCTTGTTGAGTTAAGTGATTCCATCACACAAATCCAGTTGTTCATAACTGTTCTCAAAGAGCTATGTCGTCAGATGGAAAGGATGTCAACATGATTGTTAAGTCTTCAATCAAGGAAAAAGAGAAATCTTCTGTTTCTAAGTCCCTGAAAAGAAAAAGAAGGAATACAAGAAAACCCAGGGCTGTTCCTTCTAACTCTCAGAAGTTTTCCAATGTTCTTGATGAGTTAAAGGAAATAAGAAGGGAGATTTATGAAATAAAGACGTTCGTGTCTAAATATTTGGAAATTCAGAGGACCCTAATTCGACCTCTTCAGCCAAGAAAGTTCGTGGGTATTGACACTTATCTCCGTGAACCTTATGTCCCGATGGTTGTCGATAACAAGGAGTTCGGGAATGATAAAGAATTTCTCAAAGGAATTGTTGCCTAGTATGTCTTCTTTTTGGATTAGTTGGAATAATAACTAGTGCTTTGAATAGCGAAGATTGTGACTACACATAGCTATTTTTGTTTTCATATTCTTATGTTATTTTTTAGGTTTATTGGTTTTTAAATTCTAAAAATATTTGGAGGATGATATTATTGCAGTATTAATCTGTTTTGAAGTATTGCAATATTTTTATGGGATATGTATTGTTTGCGTCCGTGAACTTGAAGGTCCCATATTGTGTCAAAAGTAAAGTCGTTGATAAATTGATATTCGTATTGATGAAAGGACGAATGGACTTTTGAAAATTACAAAAGTTATGCCTATGCAGTCATTTATTTGATAGAAAATCGGATGAAATCTTTTGTTTGCCAAGGATAAAGTCTATTATGTCGTTATGCAAATAGTGATGGAAAATAGAATAGATCCTTGTATGTTATCCATGGTATTGATCTTCATTGATCCATTTTGTTATGTTTTACCGTGAAGGCTCCATTGTGTATCTTATGTTGAGCACCTTACAACTATGTCGATTAATATTGGCCTTGTTGGTTGTTCCATGAGATGCTATATGTTGAGCATTCTTGAACTAAATTAATCATCTTGATTGGTTATTTAGTTATTTGCTCCGAAAGTCTTATTTTGTCGAGCAAAATCATTTGACAATTAAATTGATTGCTTCGGTGATTAGTTTGGTTGTGTATTCCAATTAGATTAATTATAGGTTCTCTTGTAATTAATCTAGTTGAGTGTGTCATATATTCCACAAGTTCTTGTATTGAGTATATGAACGGCTATACTAATCATGTTCTATTGGTTGATGTAGTCGTATATTACGTAAGGTTTTCCTTATGTTGAGTATTTGAACGATTAAGGTAGTCATCTCCATGTGGTTATCTTAGTCGTAGCTCCGTGAGTTTTCTTATGTTGAGCACAATCAATTAAATTGATCACTTTTGTGGTTGATTTAGTTGCGTATTCCAATTAAATTAATCATGGGTTTACTTGTTATTAATTTGATTGAGTTTTGGATATAGAAAATCATTTCCATGGTTTTTGGTGTCCAATTAAAAAAATCCTTCTTTTCATTCGAAATTAAGGTCGCTCTTGTTGTTCTTTCGGGAATGACATCAAATGGGGGAGAGTTCTTTTGAACTTGTCCTTAATGGTAATATCTTGCGGGGTGTGGGGCTGTGGAATTTTATAGGGGTTATCTTGTATCTTAAAACTCCTTGATGAATGCATTTAGCTTCGGCTTATCATTGCATCTAAATTAAGTTGGTATGTATTTTTCTTTTAGTCTATGAAATGTCTCTTGTGGAAATTTTATTATGATCCCGTTCTTTTACCTTTGCCAATTTTATTGACAAAAAGGGGGAGAAATAATGTAGTTCACACTACAAATATATATGGTTTTCGGATCATTGTGTAAAGGGGAGTGATTTCCATGATCGAGATGGAGTATTGACTAAGGGGGGGGTGATACATATCACCATAGTATTATTGTTAAAGTCGTGATGCAATTGGACTTTGATGTTACATAATGATACTATGACACTGTATAATAATGATCGAGAATCTCGATTTCTCTCATTGTTATAGCTACGGATCTTCAACAACGGTAGTGCTACACTTACAACCTTTGGGATCATTGGAGTACTTGGAAGGACGAAGATTTCAAGGAACGTTGAAGATTAGACTAGAATAGGAGCCACTAAAGTTTTATGTTTTTTGTATTCCATATGTATTAATAGTTTTGTCACTAAAATTGACAAAGGGGGAGATTGTTAGAGCATAGCTCGGTCGACCTCGCATGCGTTGCTATATCAAGCATGTTTGTCAATGTTAGTGATCAAAACTATGAGTCTTGATTTCTAGTCTACATACCTAAGTCTCGGACTAGGATATAAAAGTTTAGTTGAGCTCAAGGACTTCATGGCGATTCATCATACAACGACGAAGATCTACTCAAGGAACCGTGGAACTTCATCAACAAAAAGGTATGTGGAGACTTGAACTTATCTATCACTCAAAATTCTATCTATTTTATCTCCTACTTCTTATGAGACAAAAAGTCGTATGCTATATATACTGGATCATACACATTTGATATTTCGAGCTGAGTATTCACTACTTATCTTTTTCTCGAAATCGTGTGTTGTAAAGCATTTCGCTTTGATCAAGTTTATCTTCACCTAGTGACGAAAGTCATGAAAAGTTTCAATTACTTTGAGAATTGCTCTGACGTGAAACGGTCTGTGAATAACGGCTATATAACGTCCTTTGAGAATGTCTCAATGATTGGAATGAGAGTTTAGATTACATAACCATGTATTCCTTAATCCGAAGTTTTTGAACTTTGTAGATTGAGAGAAACCAGAGGAATTGGCTTTGCCAAGTCCGCGAACCCAGTCCGCGAACTGACGGAAGTTCTCTTGCCGAGAATTTCTGCTGGGATTTTCCAAAAACTCGTTTGGGTGTTTAGTCCGCGAACTCAGTCCGTGAACCTAGTCCGCAAACTTGCGGAAGTCTCTTTGCCGAGATTTTCTGCTGAGTTTGGAAAACTCTGTCGGTTGCCTTAAGTCCGCGAACTTGTTTGTGAGCTTAAGTGGTTATGATCTAAAGATGTGCTCTGAACATGAAACTTAAATTACTAGGGGATGCTTTATGCAAACCGTGGCTATAAAGTTCATGAGCCGATTCATCGAATCGAATCATCTTTGTTTCAATTGTGTCTTGTGTAGTTACATAAGATCTCATAGCAATTGAACAACTCTCTAACTAGTTCATTTGAGTCAATTGAACTAGTTATGGTGAAGAAGAACTAGGTTAATATGAAATACTCATATGGTTAACCTTTTGGGTTACTATGTTGAACCAACATACACGTACACGTTTGGGCACGGTTTTCACAAATCCAGTAAACGTCTACCCAAGTGTGCGTGACAAGCTAAGTTTTCGATCTAACGGTTGAGAAATATTAGCTTGAATCTAAATCAGGTTTTCATCTAACGGTGAATATGGATTGCTTTGTAACTAAGGAAAAACCCTGATTTGAAGGCTATATAAAGGAGACATCTAGCATTGGGCAAAAATAACCCCCACACGTCTGTGTGATACTAGTGCGCTCGCTAGAGTCGATTCTCCTTTAACCTTTGGTTTTCTTCTCTAAAACCAGGTTAACGACTTAAAAACTTCATTGGGATTGTGAAGCCAGACCGATACTACTTTTATCGTAGTTGTGTGATCTGATCTTGCATCTTCTATCGTACGAGTACAATCTTTGATTGGCTTGAGATCGTGAGAGTTCTTCGATAGGCAAGATAAGAAGTCACAAACATCTTCGTCTCACTGTTTGTGATTCCTTGACAAACCGCTTGTGTAGTCAAGAAGGATTGTTGAGAGGTGATTGATTAATCTAGGCTGTTCTTCGGGAATATAAGAGCGTATTATCAATTGGTTCATGTTCACCTTGATTTTATATCTTAAGACGGAACAAAACCTAGGGTTTTTCGGTGGGAGACAGATTTTTCCTTTGATAGACTTTTCTATGTGAGACAGATTTGTTTATTATCAAGTCTGCGATTTTAGGTTGCAACAACTCTTAGTTGTGGGTGAGATCAGCTAAGGGAATCAAGTGCGCAGTGTCCTGCTGGGATCTGAGGCGTAAGAGTACAATTGTACCTTGGATCGGTGGGATACTGATTGGGGTTAAACTATAGTCCATTCTGAAGTTAGCTTGGAGTAGGCTAGTGTCTGTAGCGGCTTAATACAGTGTGTATTCAATCTGGACTAGGTCCCTGGGTTTTTCTGCATTTGCGGTTTCCTCGTTAACAAAACTTCTGGTGTTTGTGTTATTTCTTTTCCGCATTATATTTTTTATATAATTTAAATAATACAGGTTGCGCGTTAAAGATCATCGGTTGGAAATCCAACCTTTGGTTGTTGATTGATATTGATTGATCCTTGGACATTGGTCTTTGGTACCGTCCAAGTTATCTCTCTTTGATAAAGACTCGCAGATTTCCATTTGCTTGAGTAAAGATCAAATCGAGAGATTGAGATATAAACTCTTTGATATATCTTTTTATTGATTGAGTCTAACTGTCTAGTTGATTCTCATAAAAAGTATATTGGAGTTTGTCCATACAGATTGCTAAGCGAAATATTGGGTGGTGTTGTTAGACCCCCGCTTTTTCGCTCCTAAAAACTGGGATGCTGATGAGGCTGATGACGGGTATATGCCACAGTGCTTTAAGTGTAAAGGTTTTGGTCATTTTGCAAACGAGTGCCCAAATCGTAGAAAATACTCTGGGAACAAAGGTCTTGCTGTAACACTTGATGAGATGTCTGAGATCTATGATTATGATGAAGACAGGAAATCAAGTGTCGATCTTCTATGTGAAAACATTGATTTTGATAATTATAGCAATACATATATCAACCTTGATGGTTTCGGTGAAGAGGAGAATCCAATCAAGCTGGAAGAATCAATTGACCCATCCTTTGGAAACGCTGGTTTTAATGTTTCAGGATCCACTATGTGTCTAGTTGCGTTCACACCACAGATGCCTGAATACTATCCAAGTTTGACGTGCTCGTTTTGTTTTCATAAGGGTCATGAACTATCAAGATGTTACAAGTACAAGCATCAAGTGAGGCACGCCAACAAACTTCAACGAAGAGCAAATCGATTGGCAAGGAAGCTTAAATTTGCCCAGAAGACTGCTGAGGTATGTAGGATTTTATCTTCGACTAAGAAGTTGGTTTCCAAAGATAAAATTAGACCATTAGAGAAGAAGGTGCGGTCAAATCGTTTTGATAGACAGAAGTCAGAGGATTACTCTCAAGAGGAAAATGGTGGACAAATTGTTGTTCATCACAGCACAAATTAATTGTATTGTTTGGTAAATCTTGTCTCATGTGCCTGATCAAAAGAGATGAGATTGTACTGCTCAGGCTTCAGGAAAAGTTTTTTTCTTAGGTTTGTGTTTCTTGTCTATCAAATAAAGTAAAGGGTTATTATCGACAATTCTACTATTTATAGGGTTTAGAATTAGGCGTCCACGAACCTGTGTAAAAGGTTGCGAACCCTACATTCCCTTTTCCTCTCTGATATCCTTTATATCTTAAGACTGCTTGTTGAGATTGTGAATTCCACTCACAAAAACCAGTTGTTTATAACTGTTCTCCAAGCATCATGTCTTTGGATGGAAAAAGATATCAACATGATTGTTAATCCATCAATCAAGGAAAAAGAGAAATCTCCAGTAGCTCCTTCTCTGAAAAGAAAAATGAGAAATACAAGAAAGCAAAGGGATGTCCCTTCTAACTCTCAGAAGTTTTATGATGTTCTTGATGAGTTGAAGGAAGTAAGAAAGGATATTAGTGAAATAAAGGCTTGTGTTTTAAGATCTTTGGAAATTCAGAAAGCCCTGGTTCGACATCATCAGCCAAGACGGTTTGTTGGTATTGACTCCTTCATCCACGAACCTTATATTCCAATGGCTGTTGACGACAAGGAGTTCGGGAATGATAAAGAATTTCTCAAAGACATTGTTGCCTAGTATGTCTTCTTTTTGGCTTAGTTGGAAGAATAACTAGTGCTTGAATAGCAATGATTGTGACTACACATAGCTATTATTTTTCATCTTCTTGTATTATTTTTTAGGTTTATTGGTTTTAAATTCTAAAAATATTTGGAGGATGATTTTTTTGCAGTATTAATCTTTATGATTTGTGATATTGCAGCTTGTTATGGGATATGTATGTTTGCGTCCGTGAACTTGAAGATCTCATACTTTGTCAAAAGAAAAGTCGTTCGTGTTCGGTATTCACGTACTGGTAAAAGGATGAATGGACTTTTGACAAATACAAAAGTTAAGCCTATATTGTCAATTATGTTGATGGAAGATAGGTTAAAATCTTTTGTTTTCAAGGATTATGTCTATTATTGTTGTTATGCAAATAATGATTGAAGATAGAATGAATCCTTGTGTATTCCGCAGTATTGATCAACCCAGATCCATATTCGTATGTATTATTGTAAGGCTCTGTAATGTGTCTTATGTTGAGCACGATACAACCAAGTTGATTATTTTTTATTAGCTTTGTTGGTTGTTCCGCAAGGTACTTTATGTTGGGCATTTTGAACTAAATTAATCATCTTGTTTGGTTATTTAGTTATTGCTCCGTAAGTTTTCTTATGTCGAGCAAAACAATTGACAATTAAATTTATTACTTTCGTAATTAGTTTGGTTGTATATTCCAGTAATATTAATTATGGGTTCTCTTGTAATTAATCTAGTTGAGTATTTTTGTGTCTCCATGAGTTTTCTTATGTTGAGCACAAACAATTGAATTGATCACTGTTTTTTGATTTGATTGCGCATACCGATTAAATTAATCACGGGTTTTACTTGTGATTAATTTGATTGAGTTTTTGGATATAAAAAATCATTCTTATGGTTTTTGGTGTCCAATAAAATCCTTCTTTTCTTTTGAAATTAAGGTCGCTCTTGTTGTTCTTTCGGGAATGACATCACATGGGGGAGAGTTCTTTTGAACTTGTGCTTAATGGTCATATCTTGATGGGTGTGCGGCTGTGGAATTTTAGGGGTTATCTTGTATATTTAAACTCCTTGATGAATGGTATTAGCTTCGGCTATATGATTGCATCTAAATAAGATGATGTGTGTTCTTTCCTTTTAGTCATGAAATGTCTCTTACGGAAATTTCATTATGATCATGTTCTTGTACCTTTGCCAATTTTATTGACAAAAAGGGGGAGAATTAATATGTAGTTCACACTACATATACATATGGTCTTCGGGTCATTATGTAAGGGGGAGTGGTTTCCATGTGAGATGGAGTATTGACTAAGGGGGAGTGATACATATCACCATAGTATTATTGTTGAAGTTGTGATACAATTGAACTTTGACGCTGTTTAATAATACTATGACACTGTATAACAATGATCGAGACCGATGCTTTCTCATTGTTATATCTACGGATCTTCAACAGCGGTGATGCTAAACTTACAACCTTTGGGATCATTGGAGTACTTGGAAGTGACGAAGATTTCGAGGAATGTTAAAGATTAGACGTGTGGAATAGGAGCTACTTAAGTTTCTTTATCTTTTTTGTATTCCATATGTATTGATAGTTTTTCACTAAAATTCACAAAGGGGGAGATTGTTAGAGCATTGCTCGGTCGAACTCGCATGCGTTGCTATCTCAAGCATGTTTTTCAATGTTAGTGATCAAAGCTATAAGTCTTGATTTCTAGTCTATTATGGCTAAGTCTCGGACTAGGATAGAAAGTGTAGTTGAGCTCAAGGACGTCATGGCGATTCATCATACAAGTAGAATAACTACTCAAGGAACCGGTGGAACTTCTCGACAAAAAGGTATGTGAAGACTTGAACTTATCTGTCACTCAAAAGTCTATCTACTTTATCTTCTACTTCTTGAGACAAAAAGTCGTATGCTATATATATAGACTTAGATTATACACATTTGGTATTTCGAGACGAGTATGCCTCGCCTATCTATATCTCGAAATATGTGTTGGTAAGCTTTTCGCTTCGACCAAGTTTATCTTTACCTAGTGACGAAAGTCATGATATGTTTCAATCATCTTGAAAATTACTTTGACGAGAAATGGTGTAACAACTACATAACGTCCTCTAAGAATGTTTCAATGATTGGAATGAGAGTTTAGATTACATAACCAATGATGGACATAATCATTGTTGTGGAAACACATTTATGTATAAGTCATATTCCTTGAACCAAAGTTTGTGAACTTTGTTGATCAAGAGAAACCGGAAGAATGGCTTGTTGCCAAGTCCGTGAAATGCCGAACTTCTCATCCCGAGAAATTCTGCTGGAGTTGAAAAACTAGTTGCGTGAGTACCAGTCCGCGAACCCAGTACGCGAACCGACAGAAGGTCTCTTGCCGAGATTTTTTGCTGGAGTTTGTAAACTCTGCTGGTTGCTTAAGTCCGCGAACCTAGTGTGCGAACTTAAGAAGGTTGTATATCTGAAGATGATTTCTGAACTTAAACTTTAAAAAGACTAAGGAATGCAGTTTGAAAACCGTGGCTATAAAAGTTCATGAACCGATTCAAGTGAATCAAATCATCTTTGGTTCAATTGTGTCTTGTGTAGTTACATAAGATTTCCTTACAATTGAACAACTCTCTAACTAGTTCATTTGAGTCATTTGAACTAGTTATGGTGAAGAAGAACATGGTTGATATGAAATGATCATATGGCTAACCTTTTGGTTAACTATTGTTGAACCAACAATGTACACGTTTGGGTACGGTTAATAAACCTAGAAGCGTGCAGTTCATTTGTGTATAACAAGCTAAGTTTTCGATCTAACGGTTGAGAAATATTAGCTTGAATCTAAATCAGGTTTTCATCTAACAGTGAATAATGATTGCTTTGTTACCAAGGTAAAACCCTGATTTGAAAGACTATATAAATGAGACATCTATTATTATGCAAAACTAATCCCCACACCTTATGTGTGATACTATTTTGCGTACTAGAGTCGGTTCTCCTTTAACCTTTGGTGTTCTTCTTCTAAAACCATGTTAACGACTTAAAGACTTCATTGGGATTGTGAACCCAAACCGATACTACTTTTATCGTAGTTGTGTGATCTGATCTTGCATCTTCTATCGTACGAGTACAATCAGATTGATTGGCTTGAGATTTGATATCTCCGATAGGCAAGATATAAAAAGTAATCACAAACATCTTCGTCTCGTTGTTTGTGATTCCACAACATCTTGTTCTGCTACCATACGATTAAGATTGTTGTTAGGTGATTGATTAATCTAGGTTGTTCTTCGGGAATATAAGACCGGATTATCAATTGGTTCCTGTTCACCTTGATTATTATTAAAAGACAGAACAAAAATTTTAGGGTTTTTCTGTAGGAGACAGATTGATCCTTTGATAGACTTGTTTGTGTGAGACAGAATTGTTTATTGTCAAAGCCTGCGATTTTGGGTCGTAGCAACTCTTAGTTGTGGGTGAGATCAGTTAAGGGAATCAAGTGCGCAGTATCCTGCTGGTATCAGAGGTGTAGGGAGTACAACTGTACCTTGGATCAGTGGGAGACTGATTGGCGTTCAACTACAGTCCAGTATGAAGTTATCTTGGAGTAGGCTAGTGTCTGTAGCGGCTTAATACAGTGTGTGTTCAATCTGGACTAGGTCCCAGGTTTTTTTGCATCTGCGGTTTCCTCGTTAACAAAATTTCTGGTGTATGGGTTATTTCAATTTCCGCATTATATTGTTTTATCTTTATAATTGAAATAATACATGTTGTGCGATAGATCAATCAATTGGAGAATCCGACCTAAGGGTTGTTGATTGACACTTGGATATTGGTCTTTGGTACCACCCAAGTTATTCCTTGTATTTGATTAGTACTCGCAGTTTCTGTTTGAGGAAATCAAATCAAGAGAGAGATGCAAACTCGTTGATATACTTTTAATTAATTGAGTCTTTTTGATTCCCTTAAAAGTATATTCGAGTTTGTCCATACAGATTGCTAAGCGAAATATTGGGTGGTGTTGTTAGACCCCCGCTTTTTCATTAATTACTTCAATTTCTTTGTTAAAGTGTTTTTCTTAAAATGTTTTACAAAACCCTCGTATGTCACGTTTTAATAATTAAATGTGTACTACTCTCCGTATGAACTACTTATACTACTATTATATTTCTTATTAGTAGGGTGTAGAATAAGTGATTTAATTTGTGAGCAAACGACGCTCAGCATAAGTATGTTCCTAAAACATACTCGTTCTGGTTCTGGAAAAGAGATACTATCACTTTTTCATTTTAACTTAATAATAGGCCAAACTGAAAAAGTGATAGTATTTCTTTTCCAAAAATGGAGGGAGATCATTTCCTAAGTTGAAAATTTGTTATTTAGTTTTAAACAAATGTTTGATGTTGCATGGGTCCATAAGTAAACTTCGCCCAGATTCGAAATAAGGAGTCTAAACTAATGGTACACATAGAGTGCACGTACGCGCACCCACACTACAAAATTAACAAATAGTACCAGAATCAACATTCAATCGGGACTCTTACATCCATGCATTAAGGAAACACATTTTATATTCGTAGAGTTGCACTTGTATAGTAATAGTAATCAAGAATAATCAAATCCTTTATTTGATTTGGGAGAGGCGCATGTATTTTTGTTATATGGACATGGAAGTCTATGTTGGTAATTGTAGCGGCCCTACTTTCCATTTAATCCCGGTCGATGATTAAATAGAAAATATGTCAGTAATATCTTGCAAAAAGGTACAAAACCTCAAGAAAATCGAGGAAAATACATTCATATTACAGTTGCATATGCATAAGGGAATATGATTTCTAGACATAAAATGAAGATGTCAAAAATTAATACATATGGTGTTCTGACGACATCAAAAGGATCCACAAATAAATAATGATGAACCGACTACAAAATTATTAGAATTAGCCAAGTTCAATTATCCCCACTGCCTCACAACTACATAACGAAAATAAGTAATAGAAGAAGTATAGATGTCCATCCTCAGTTAGATATCTTCAGAATATCCACCGAAACTGGAATCAATCAGACTCCTTCACGATTCCTAACTATACCTGAAAAAGATAATCAACAAGAGTTAAAATTCAAGAAATTTCACTGGATTATCGAGCCACGTAGACATGTAAAAATGGTATAAAAATATATCGCAAGCCAATATGTCATATTAAAATAAAATCTGACATTAATTATGAAAACGCAGGGGGTACAACAACCACACCCAACTATTTTGTTCGGCAATCTGTATGGATTAAACTCCAACAAAATTCCGAGAGCATCAACTTAATGAGACCCAATTAAGAAAGATATCAAAGAACTTTATCTCTTTCTCAACACAATCAATAAATCAAACGGATAGAAATCCGGGAACCCGATTGTTATGCGAATAACTCGGATGGTACCAAAGACCAATGTCCGAGTGTCAATCAGGTTTTATCCAACAAACAAGGTCGGATTTATCAAATGTGATTGAACAACGCACAACCTGTGATATTTCAGTTATATAAAGAAAATATGAAATAACACAGACACCAGAAATTTTGTTAACGAGGAAAATGCAAATGCAGAAAAACCCCGGGACCTAGTCCAGACTTGAACACCACACTTTATTAAGCCGCTACGGACTCTATCCTACTACAAATTAACTTCATACTGGAAAGTAGTTGAGCCCTAACCAAGTCTCACATCGATTAAGGTACACTCATGTTTCTTATGCCTCTTGAATATCGCAAGACTCTGCGCACTTGATTCCCCTAGCTGACATCCTTTACAACCTAGAAGTTGCTACGACCCAAAGTCGAAGATTTATAAACAAATCTGTCTCCCACATATAAGTCTATTATATTTGTTATTTCCGTCTTAAGATAAAGATCAAGGTGAACAGGAAACTCAACTAATAATCCGGTCTTATACTCTCGAAGAGCAGCCTAGAAATATTAGTACCTCACACTAACCTAATTGATTAACAAAAAAAGTTATTGCGGAATCACAAGAGTCTGAGACGAAGAAACTGTTGTGATTACGTTTTATATCTTACCTATCGGAGATAAATCTCGAGAAGATCTTAAAGAAGATAAAATCAATACGAAAGAAAAATTAAGATCAGGATACGCAACTACAGAGAAAATAGTTGGACCTGGATTCACGAATTAAACCTAGTAATGGATTTCAGAAGAATTAGAAACCTAGGTTAATGAAGAATCGACTCTAGTTTGCAACTAGGACACACAGAAGTGTCGGGATTAGGTTTCCCAGATTCTAGAGTTCCTCCTTATAAAGTCTTTCAAATCAGGGTTTCTTACAATCAAAGATAAGATAGATTTTTAATAAAACAATTAATATTCACCGTTAGATGAAAACCTGATTTAAGATTCAAGCTAAGTTTGCTTAGAAAATAAGCAATCAATCTCCATCGTTAGATGGTTTAGCTTGATACACACAAATGAAATATACTTATGCTCAGATATGGATGAACCGTACCTAATCGTGTATATTGAGTTTGCTCAATAACAGTTAACCGAAGTTAGCCATATGAACACTTTTGGCTCAGCTATTTTCATCACACAATTCTAGTCTCAATATGATAACCAACCAATCTTGATAGATGATCAAATGTATCTAAATGTTTTTTAAGAGAGTTGTCCAAATGCTCAATATCTCATGGAAATATATGTGAAGCATTTGAAAAAAAAATCAACTTGGTTTGTATGTGTACAAAGTACTTATACAAAAACCAATTCATGAACCTGATGCCATGGTTTGAAAACCAAGTCCGCATACCTTAAAAACATTGAAATTTTGTCACTTTAGTTCGCAAGCGAACCTGAGTTCATGTGTATAGACAAATGGTTTGCATACAAAGTATGTGAACAACTTGTCAACTGCCGATTCAGAACCTACCCACTGAGTTCGCAAACTACAGTTCCGGACCTTGCCTAGTATTGTTGTTCGCAAACATATATAGTTCGCAAGCAATAGTTCCGGACCCAACAGGTAAACCCTGTTCGCAAACAAGAATTTCGCACCCAACTAGTATTTTACAATTCGTATACAGAAGAGTACGCATACTGTGATGTATCCAGAAATTGGTAGTTGTTCTAAAACTCTCATTAATCGATTTGAAACATCATTAGAAGAACGACAATGATAATCTTACACATATCACTAGCTTCAAGTAATTTTCAAATGATTATTTGATCAGTACGAAATATCCCGAGTTAACATCAAATGATTGTCTCACACAGATCATGTAAGATGTTCAAGGTAATTTTCACATGATCAATCTTGAATTAATATTTAGTTTCCAACAAATGAATTGTTTACAACTAAAGTTGTCAAGTAGATGATGAAGCATTCTAAGCTTTAATCTCATATTCCGAGAATTATATTAACGAGATAAAGCCGACTCAAAATTTAAGTGTGCATAATATAAAGTCTATATAGCTATACGACTTTGTCTCATTAGAAGATAGAATTGAATAGACTTCTGAGTGATAGATAAGTTTTAGTCTTCACATACCTTTTGTCGTCGAAGTTCCTCCAAAGTCTTCAATAGATCTTCTTCTTCAAATGGTGAATGCCATGAAGTCCAGTGCTCAACTACACGCTTATATCCTAATCCGAGACATAGTTATAAGTAGACTAGAAATCAAGATATAGTTTTGATCTACTAAACTCGACAAACAAGCTTGAGATAGCAACGCTTGCGAGTTCGACCGAGCAGTGCTCTAACAATGTCCCCCTTTGCCAATTTTAGTGGCAAAACTATCAATGCATATGGATTACAAAATACTCCCTCCGTTCCTAAATAATAGGCTGGTTTCTATAAATAGATGTTTCAAAAAAACAGGTTGGTTTTTTAATTGGGAAAGTCAAATGTTACTTTAATTTTTGAGACCAATTTTCTCTTAACTTCTTTTGATGACAAGTGTCATGGGGACCATTTCACTTCACTTCTTTTATTTACAAGTGTCATGGGACCATTTCACTTCACTTCTTTTATTGATAAGTGTCATGAGGACCACTTTCAATGACTAGTTCTCTTAATTTCTTTAATTTTCTCTAAAAAAAAACAGCCTATTAATTAGGAACGGAGGGAGTAAATAAACTTTTGTAGCTTCTGATCCATCAAGCTTGATTTAAACTTTCATAAGACTTTTGTAATAATTAAACCAATAATGATTACATACTACAAGTTCATCTTCCAAAAACTCTAGAATTTAAATAAATAAATCTAAAAACACGCCAGATGAAAATCGTTGGAAATAGCTTGTGCAATCACAATTTTTCTACACGAAATCCTAATTATCCTTTTCAAAAGTAAGAATAAATTCTCACAAGAAGTTTCCTAGTAATGTATCAGGTTTTTAATAGCCTGAGCAGAGAATTCCTTCTCATTGTTAAAACTCATCGATGGTAGGATCGTTTATTTTTTCTAAGTCTTCAGAGATGTTTGTTAACTCACTAAGTTCTACCCTCGGTTTACTCAGAGTATTTTTCGACTTAGCCAACGAGTATTCATAGTAAGTTATCTCATCTAAAGAGCGGTTGATTCAAAATTTCAAATCATTCCTATTATATACGAAGTTCTTCACTTTAGCCCTAAAATCATTATCATGTTGACAAATAGATAAAAGACACGTTGAGGAAGAACCTTTTGCATTTCCAGTTGATATCTTATTTTGGTTCCTTGATGATTTGATTCCTTCACACAGGTAGACGTTGACAGCTTCTACTGCATCCTTCTTGGTAATACCTCTTGTTACATGAGCCATGGAACCGAGTTTTCTTAAGAAGATAAGAGTATATAGTCAATCCTTAATAAGAAAAATGAACTTCTCTAACATGGTCTGTGAACCAAATTATAATACAAAAACTTTGAATAACTTTTAATTATACCAATTGTGGTTACTCGTTCTCACGGGTTTTATCATAGTTTATCACATAAGATTGAAACATCTTTTTATCTTAAATAAACAGGGTTTAGAGCACAAGAGACAGTTAAACAATACTTAAGGACCATTTATTGGTGATAGAACACATATATGTATTCTAGATATTGGAGCTAGCTCGACAAGATCATTCACACTAACAGTTCTATGATATTATTATGAGATGAATTACACAATAATAATAAATCACATAAAGTAGTCATAAAGTAGTTAAGAAGAATCTTGACTCGAAATTCTTGATATGCTTACGACAGTCTAATTAGATACGCGACAACGTCTCAAAGATAGAAAGGTGATATAACTTGAGAAATAGGTGGTTCAGCCTTCACTTACCTTTTGTTGAAGAAGTTCTCAAAAGCTTCGGTTGATCTTGGCCTTCAAACGCTAGAACGTAATGATGATTGTCGTGATGCCCATTTCTCAACTACATTTTCTATCCTAATCCGAGACTTAACTAACTGTAAACTAGAAATGATCAAGATATAATTTTTACAACTAAATTTGACAACAAGCTTGAGATAGGAACACTTGTGAGTTCGACCGAGCAATGCTCTAACATATCCAATACCTTAGATCGCCAGTTATCACATAATTATATTCCTAAATAATTAAACAACCTAAGATCAAGACTAAAATAACTTGTCTAGAGCAACAATTTCTCCAATAGGAAATGGAAGCAAACTATCGAATATCTACTGAATTTAGTTATAATTACTACCATCTTCGCCATATCACACAACCCCATCAGATGACCATTAGTCAATAATAAGTGATTGATTAAATTCAGGGGCGGAGCCAAGGGTTGACTAACCCTGGCTCTAGCCCCCCTTAAAAAAAAATAAACAACTTTAACTTTATTAAGTATTTCATAATTAGTCCACCAAAATATTCACATTTTTGCAAAAATATTTTAGTCCCCCTTATTTTCAAGCTCTGGCTTCGCCACTGATTAAATCACAAGCCAATCATAGAACACATATGTATATATATAGTTCACTAGATATTCGACTGCCACTTCTACATGTATTCAAGGCTAAGAGATCGAAAAAACTTGCCTCAACCTTGCAGTAACATATCCTTATATACTTATCCAGAATGACTTTCACTATTCAAGCCCTAAGGAACACAAACAAGAGAATTCTATGATAAACAATAAGAACTTAGCTTGATTATACCATGAGGATCAAAGTAAATTCAAACAAATACTACCGCTCGATGACTACTTGTTAACTCTTTCATTTTCTCCCAAATTAAATGTATTGATATGATATACTAAGCACGACGTATTTCCTCCAATAAATATTACAATTCTTATACGACAAGGAACTAGGAGGAAGAGGTTTTTCTAATAATAACTTGGGATAATGCTAATTGAAATACTAAATTGCACCAAGGGTCTCATTCGCACCTAAAACTGATAATTGTTTTTTGGATATTATAGGTTATCATCTTCATCAATAATTTTGCTTGTAGGAACATGCCCTGTTATGTCTGTCAATTAAGGTAATACACATGATCTACATAGGGTTACCCTTATATAGTACTACTAATTAAAAGTAATCAAACAAGATCTTTTAGTACATTTGGATTGAGGACATGGAGAATTACGTGAGTTGTTGATTATGATTTTCTTCCTTGATTTTGTTAGGGTAAACACATACACAGATTGTGCATATATTTACGTGGTATTATTCATCATCTTCTTCGTCATGGCGTTCTTGGTGTTCTTCATATAAACAAAAAATATAAAACAAAAGAAATACCGAAAATCTCCATTGAATTGAAAAACTACATGCACAGTTTTTTAGTGAATAATTTCAATCTAAACACTTAATATAAACCATTAACAAATAACATATGCATTGAGTTTCTTTTTTTCAATGTGGCTCAATCATCAAAAAAGCGTTTAAAAAGGAGTCACCCAATGCTTTAATTTCACACCCTACTGAGATATTCTTAGATTAAGCAACCAAAAAAATTAGAAGGTTAGATTAGGCGATTTTTTTTTCTTTCTCTACGAGTAACCTTTGGTTGGTCAAAAAATACGTTTTCGGGATTTCAACGATGAATAACAAATTCCTAATTTGGAGTATTGTTTATACGAGGGAAGAAATATATGTGAGGAGGAGACGCATGTGGGTTGGAAATAAATTTGAAAATTATGTCTAATTAAAGATATATTAACTTATTGATTTGTAATTTTCGTGACTAATAGCCAAAGATGAATCCATATTAGACGATTACGTTGATACGTCAGATCAAAACCCCTAATAATTAAAATACAAATCTCATGTAATTGTAATATCATGAAATCAAATGTACTGCACAAGGGACAAAACTCTCGAATTTTGAGAACCGGGAAAAGTCAATTTAGGAGAAGGATTTGTCAACATTCAAGATTTATACTCATTGGTAGGTTTCTCGGTATGGATCGAGGAATTGTTAAAAGTCACATTCTAACTTTTAACCTAACTTCCCCGTGGTAAATAATTGTTGAGCGGAAATCTCTTCAAGGCGGATAAAAAATAAAGTTTAATATAATAATTGAATATTTCGAAATAGGTTTGGAATGAAAATATGTTGAACATGGACAAATCACTCGGTCAATGTCAGGTATAAAAATTTAAAATTTAATTTCACCCCACTTTCTTTCTTTCTCTTTCCTCCTATTGTGATTACTAGTAACATGTAATTTTTTTCTCTTTTAATGGACCGGGAACTTAACTATGGCTTTGTGGCTACTAGTAACATGTAACTTTTTCCTCTTATAAGGCCGGCTCCATGCACAATGGCATGTACTAGATGGCCAAGCAAATTAGCCACGCCACTATGGAAAAAAAAGATCCAGCGATAGAGATGCTATTGAACGATCATGTCTATAACGCCAACGAGCTCGATGGAAACTCTATCTCCAACGACGCTTCCTCTGTTCCGTATAAATATGTGATTTTCGAACTTGATTTTTTACACCAAAATATTCACACAATTTTTTCTCTCTTTCTCAGTCTTTTTTTCAGTCTCAAAATTTTTCAAATGGCAATACCGAATCTGGCTAAGTGGTATATTTACCACTTCGCCAGTTATGTTTGCCACTTTGCCATGCCCATAGTGGGTGCAAAAGTGGCAAACTAGGCAATAAACCTGGTGTAACCGGCATATCCATTCTTAAATGGCATTCGGGTCTCTCATCTGGGTGCAAGAAAGCCGTTCCAATTGAAATGGTTGTGCTGCGTGTTGAGCAAAATAAGCAATGGCCGTGTTAAGAAAAATAAGCCATGGACGTTCAATTGGATTTAGAGATGCAGCCACGCAAGTGTCAGGTATGTAGTGATTATACATTTTTTTTTCTTCATTTCAACGTTGAGAACCCAACACGCATAGATACAAAACATACCCGACTCAATGAACTGAAAGAGATTAAAACACTGTTATGTTAAGCTACAACCAAATAAGAACTTCTGCACGAACATGTCGGTACTCTGAAGAAATCCGTCAATGAAAAAACAGATTACAGTCTTTAGCAGTAAATACAGATTGTGTCTGTTCATTGGTGATTATTCTACCATGGCATCTACTTCGGCCACTTCCATTGATGATGCTGGCTTGGAGGACGTGGACTTCTTTCGGTCCTTGCCTACAAACCAAAAAAAGGAAAAGGAGTTGATCTTCGAGAACATAATATACTATAACTAAAATGAAACAAACTGAACATGTTTAAGTACAATGGAATATTCAAGATAACTATAAATTGATAACAAGAACTGGGTACAAGACTAGGGTAGCAAATACCTTTGCCCTTGAGCATTTTAACTTGGACCTTTGCACTCTTCTTCATATGAAACTTTGACAAAGTCTTGGAAGCTTTATCTTTGGATGGCCCTAAGTACCAATTGTAAATAAAAATCAGATGTTCATATAGGAACAATCAACGATAGAAGTGAAGAAGCTTCAATCTCGATACACAATGCACAAATAGATTTCTGTTTAAAACAACTCTTCACAATGCAGTCAATAACCTGAATAGCTAAGCAATTTGTGGTAGTTACTTAAAAAAACATTACATGTTTGGAAGAAGCAGATGAAAGAACATAGCTGAGGCCATATGTTAATTATTTAGCATGCATAAAAAGTGCTAACTCAACAGTACTGAGATGAAAGCTTCACAGAACCGCTAACCTTTGATATTAAATATATCCTCTCTGTTTACAGTTTTGATTAGTGAAGAGTGAAGACTCGCCTACAGAAAATGTTGTAAACAAAAAAAAAAATAGAAGCCAACTAATTGGACAGTCATTTCAAATGACAGGAGTAATTGCTCGTGATATATTCAAGCAATGTACATACACATAAAGGTGCTTGTTGAAACCTCTAGTAGCAAAAAGGAACTTCGACCAGTTGACATACATACTTACACTAGCACAAATATGATTACCCCAAAATTTCAGTAACCAAACCATTCCTCCTGCGTCACCTTATCATGAGCTATTTGTTACTCGACTCCAAAGATACTCACTGATTTTTTTTTCTTATTCCCTTCAGATTTACCAAAAAAAAGCAATAATAATAATATGAGACGAATCCTCTAGGAACTCATCATATAGTGACAACAACTCTAAAGAGTGGGTATATGAATTGAGAGCTTTCCAGACCTTTCATTTTTACACTATGTTTTGGCTTAAAGCTCTTCCACTAGAAATATAAACATTACTTTACAGAAACTATGAATCGTATTAGAAAACCATCCATTCCTTTTTGTCCCAAAGACCAGTGTTCAAAATTATCTATCCCTACACCATCCCATATTCTAACACTTGCAGAAGGTATCAAACCTCAGTCTATAAGATTCCCACATGAACCCAACTAAGAGCAACTTCAAACACAACTAGGTACCATACAAAAACAACAATCGAATTCTTATCAGATAATCAACAAATGATCTAATTCTAACAAACGCGGCCAAAGAATTTGACTGTAACGTAAAATCAAAACTACACAAAAGAAAAGGTCTAAGGATATAAATTCGTACCTTCAGCAACCGCCATCTCAACATCTTCCATGGTGATTAAACCCTTTGCCAGGGCTTCCTTTTGGTCCTACAAATGTACAAACAATAGTAAATTAAAACCAACTCTATCCAAAGAGAAGAACTTACTTCTATAGCAGAAAGAGAGAGAGAGAGAGAGAGAGGCGGAGAAAACAAACCCTGCGCCATTTCTTAAAAAGCTTTCGCTTGCGTTTACCAGAGATAGGAACAAACTGAGGTTTTTCCGTTAGTTTTCCAGTTAATGGATGTCCGAAAAGCTCTCTCTTACGTTCAGCAGTTTGTGCTCTTCTCTTCTTCTGAATTACATTGAATTTTGTCATCTCTCTCTTCGCTCGGACTGCAAAACCCTAAACTTTAAGTTTCAGAGTCGAAAGGAGTTTTGACCTAAAGTCTCAGGATTTTATGGACAGGCATCTTCTGTTCTGTGTGGATCTTCAACGTGGCTGATCAGTTAGGTCCAACTAATCAACCTGGCCGTGATAAAATTTTGTTCTTCAAACCCAAGCCCATTTAAAGGAAAGTTGCATCATGACGAGTATGAGCTAGGGGTGTGCAACGGACGGACGGAGGCGGATTAGGGATCACCCGCGTCCAATCTGTCAAAGTTGCGGATTTGGAAAATCCAACCGTGTCCGTCCCAATCACCCGTAGTTTTCCATTGTAAAAAGACGAGGGTACCGAAATATACCTCAATCTAAAAAATTTCCACCTATAAGTCCTTTCTCCGAAAATGATTGTCTATGGACTAAGTCGAGACAACACAACGAATCCTTTCACACTTCGTGTGATCGTCTATGGATACGAGATCGAGACAATACAACAACAAGATAACTTGTGTGATTGACTATGGATGCAAGATCGAGACAATATAACAACGAAGTATGATTACTTGATAGTAGGTTCAGACTTAACTAAACACAATAGGATTGCTATCAAGTAATTAGGAATTAACGTTTGTGTATTTTACTTCTAATTATAATATAAACAATTATAATTGTGGAAATAGAAAAGTAAAAGACACAACAAGATTTTGTTAACGAGGAAACCGCAAATGTAGAAAAACTCTGGGACCTTGTTCAGAATTGAATACTCTCATAATTAAGCCGCTATACAAAATCTAAACCAACTTCGTATAGTTGAGACCAAGCAACTAAACATATAGTTCACCCAGTTTCCTCAGTATCCATGCGCCTCCAACTTGTAATAAATCACGCACTTGGAACAATTCCTTTGCTTCGTATTCCAAACAGTAAAGGAACAACAAATATGTTCGGTAACAACTCTTTTCAAACAAGTGATATGAATTTGACAAAAGGATCTTCCATTTATCCCAATAAACTCCTTTGTCAGGTTCTTGGATCTATCTATTTAACAACTACCAAAGTAATTGTCTATACTATGCAACTAATACTCTTAATCACAAAGAATTGTATTGATGCCGATCTACTCAATTAATTAATCAAGGTTATCACAAAGATAATCCGATTATAGTTGGATCCCCAGCCAATCAAGTTTTGTGCACACCAAAGATTATGAACTCAAATAAGAAATCTTATTTGTCTTCAAATCTTCTTAGATCTTTAATAAACACATGCACACAAATAACTTGAATCTCTTGTGATCAATCACACACAGCACGGAGTTTGTTAACGATGGATTATCACAAGACGTCTTTAGATATACAAACAGTTCTAAAGATCCCCGTCGACACTTCGATCTAGTTTGAGTAAATCTTATATCAGAAGAGAAGATTCTCAAGCATAAACAAACTAGGTGCAATCAAAGTTCAACAACCGTTAGTCAATCAAATCAATCGAAAACTAATAATAAACTGCAATTATCTAGTTTCCCACCAACGTTACTCGTAGAGCTTCTCAATCCCAAAGAAGTCTTTAAAACGAGCGGTCGTAAGAGATTTCGCCTAATTAGGGTACTTTCCTCTCCGAATAGACGACTCCACCAGTAACAACAGAACAAGGTAGTTTTGCTGGTTCTGAGGATTAGTTTGCTCGAAATGCAAACTTCAATATTCATAGACCAAGAAAGTTTGGACACCAAGGATTTCCAAAATCGAAAATATTCTCAAGATATGCAATATATTTCCAAATTAGGTTTTCATAATTCCTGGCACTGCTCTGTCCAAATATTAATCGAAATTTCAATAGAAATCTCCAATTAGTAAATGCACATTACTAATTTTTATTTTCTAAAGATATACATTTAATTGTTAGAAATTAAAAGCATATAAAAACTAAAAACCTTAATTAAAATATTCTCAATTTATTTCGATCCGAGATTCTCCTTTAGTTATTAAGGAATATCTTTGAACAATAAAAGATAAGAATTACTGCACATATTCAAAGTATGTCGACATCTTTACTTTGTGAATCCTTTTTCATATTTACAATCTTGGAACCGATTTGCCACACTTCCAAACGAGTTTATAATTGGTTCATCTGACTTCCAAGAACTATGTGATTGATTATCCTACCAAATCACCATTAATGGGTTTCACGGTTCTACCAAAACACAAAGCTTCGGTTCTACCTCCATGTGGGTACTAGGATCGGTCACACTAGCTTTCCAAAAATTGGTTGACTAGGTACTAGGATCGGTTACCACATAATTATGGTATTTAGTTGTAATCGGTTGCACAAGTCATATGATCGGTTACCAATTACTAAGACTTGTTGTACCTCTTACAAGGATCGATTCCACATACTTGTGATCGGTTGCACCTCTTAATAGGATCGGTTCCCCAATGTATAGAGTTGGTCATACTAATTACAATATATCGATCATACTGAAAAGGTGAGGGTACCCAAATATACCTCAAGCTAAAACTTTTCCTACCTATAAGTACTTTCTCCGAAAGTGATTGTATATGGACTGAGTCGAGAGAATATAACTAATCGGTTCACACTTCATGTGATCGTCTATGGATACGAGATCGAGACAATACAACAACGAAGTATGTTACTTGATAAAAAGGTTCGTACTTAACCAAACACAATAGGATTCACTTATCAAGTAAATATGAATTAACGTTTGTGTGATTTACTTTAATTATAATAAAACAATTATAATTCAGAAATATAAAGTAAATGACACACCAAGATTTTGTTAACGAGGAAACCGCAAATGCAGAAAAACCCCAGGACCTTGTCCAGAATTGAATACTCTCGGGATTAAGCCGCTATACAAAATTACACCTAACTTCGTATAGTTGACCAAACAACTAAACCTATAGTTCACCTAGTTCTGTCTGTATTCCCACGCCTCCGACCTATGAATAAGTCATGTACTTGGAACAATTCCTTTAGTTCGTATTCCAAACAGTAAAGGAACAACAAATCTGTTTGGTATCAACTCTATTCAACCAAGTGATATGAATCGGACAAAGGCTCTTCTGTTTATCTTAACATAAACTCCTTCGTCAGGTCCTTAGATCTATCTTATGTTCAATTCCCGAAGTAATCGTTTAAGATTAAGCCAACAACACTATTAATCCAAAGAATTGTGTTGATGTCGATCTACTCAATTAATTAATCCAGTCTATCACAAGGATAAACCGATTATTAATTGGATCCTCTTTTAACGAAACAAGTATTGTGCACACCAAAGATTATGAACCCACAAATAAGAAATCTTCAATATCTTCTTCATCTTCAAATCTTCTTAGATCTTGAATAAAAACTTGCACATAATCACTTGAATCTCTTGTGATCAATCACGCACAGAACGGAGTATGTTAACAATGGATTATCACAAGATCGTCTTTATAACTAACAACAGTCTAAAGATCCCTGTCGAAACTTTGAACTAGTTTGAGTAAATCTTATATCAGAAGAGAAGATTCTCAAGCATAAGCAAACTAGGTGCAATCAAAGTTCAACCACCGTCAGTCAATCAAATCAATGAAAACAAAAGATAAACCGTAATTATCTAGTTTCCCACCAACGGTACTCGTAGATCTTCTCAATCCAAAAGAAGACTTTAAACTGAGCGGTCGTAAGAGATTTCGCCTAATTAGGTTACTCTCCTCTCCGAATAGGCGGCTACACCAGTAACAACACAACAAAGAGGAAGTTTGTTGTTACAAAGGATTAGTTTGCAAGAAAGGCAAACTTCAAGTATTTATAGAGAAGGAAGTTTGGACACCAAGGAATTTCAAAAACCGAAAATATTCTCAAGATATTTATTAAAGCACAAATTCGGTTTTCATAATTCCTGGAAATGCTCTGTCCAATAATAATGATCGAAATCTCTCAGAAAATCTCTAATTAGTAAATGCACATTACTAATTCTTATTTTCCTAAAAATAAAGTTAATTACCTTAATTACAAGATTCTTAACTTATTTATATTTCGATCCTGGGATTCTCTTCCCTTAGCTATTAAGGAATAATTTTGAACAATTAAAGAAATAAACATTCATAACACGTGTTCAAAGTATGTCGACATCTTAACTTTGTAAGTTCTATTTTACACTTACAACCTTGAAACCGATTTTCCACACTTCCAAACAAGTTTAGAATTGTTTCTTCTGACTTTCAAGAACTGTGCGATTGATCAAATAACATTCAATCACAGTCATGGGTTTAACGGTTCTACCAAAACAAGTTTCGGTTCTACCTTCCATGTGAGTATTGTGCATAGTCACACTAGCTTTCCAAAATTCGGTTGACTAGGTACTAGGATCTGATCCCCATATATATATGGTATCTAACTTATATGTGTTGCACATGTCCATAGGATCGGTTCCCCTTTGCCAAAAAACGTGTTGCACATGTTCATAGGATCGGTTCCCCTTTCTGCTATAAACCTTGTCGCACCTCATACAAGGATCGGTTCCCCTTTGTGATGTACTGCACTCTTACTAGGATCGGTTCCCCTTTCCCATATTTGGTCAGACATTAAATCACAAACCCGATCATATCATCTCAGGTGATTACGTAAGATCGGTTTCACTAATAAAAGTCATACCAATACATAAGTCAGGCCTTTGTGAATAGTTCTACCAAGAACACAACAAGTCGTGAACTTTTATACTCAATCACACATATTGGTTGTTCATAAGATATGCAATGAATAACAAAACCAATAACCCTGACGATTTCCTTTTTGATTCACAAACAAGTTTATGAACTTACTTCCTTAGAACACATGTAAAACATTGTTCCCTAGGATGAAATCCTCACCTCATACCCATACATAATCACAATAGCATTCAAATGATTATGGAAATGTCTTATCTACAAAGTATAATGGTTAAGCAATAAACTTCGTATTGTATTCCTTAATACTATGTCTATCTAGAGTTCAAATATACTTCGCATTTTTGTTTTCAATATGCACGACTTGAAAGATACGTTAGGGAATGAAACAGTTCAAGTCAAATATCACTAACCTCATGTGAATATCAATATTATGCGGAGTACGTGTCACGATCTTAGTGGCCGCATACAAGATAACTGTGTAGTCGTCGCTATGCAGAGAAATCCAAGTGACAGAGGATACCTTCACAGATCTACTTTATCTCGTCCCAAGAAAGGATGCCTCGATGGCTGAGATGAGAAGAGTAAAAGCCTAGTCTATAAGGAGGCAGCTGGCGAAGGGACAAAGGTAGATGACATATCTAATCAACGTTAAATGCACAAATCTCTTATCTACACGCATAATCAAGGCACGTGGAGAGAGACGATGTGGCAGAACCCGATTGGCAGAGGGTGGCGGTGAACGGAGGTACAACCTATACTAAGGTTGGGAAGTTCCCGAAGGAACGTGGGTCAGCTGAGGTGGCAGGGTTCGATTGGATAAAGCACGCGGCTGTAGATGTGAAAAACGGTTTGCTGGTTTTTTAGGGAAGCGAAGAGACGAGCGTGTTGTCGAGACTCCTCAACCGAGCAGACAACTTAACCTCACACAGATGCACTGCAGAGGGAGTGCTTAGATTCGATAGATCAATCTGTAGTACCCCGGCCTAAACCAAGTCAATGGTCGTTCCAGAGTCAATTCGGTCACAAAGAGGGAGATGGGTTGATCTGTAGGAGGAACGCTGAGAATCGTGTGGGATCAGTGATGATCAAGGATTGTGGATGTGTTGAAGGTTTCTGTAACTTTTGGTGAACTGATGAGTTCAAATAAGTTTTGAGAGATTGATGAATTCTTGAGAGTAGTTACTCGAGAAATTCGACAATTGCTGATAGCTAGTGATCATCGTTGTTTTCAATCATGGATTCAGAGACTTATTTATATTGTCAGAGTCGTGAACACCTTGATCCCTGTAAGTGTGACGGTTTCTTGAGTGAAAGAGTGGGAAAGTGGGAGGTCGTGGTAAAGTCAGTTACATGTCGTGTGGAGACTTGACTGATCGTGCACCCACTACTTTGCTAACTCCTCCAACCATTGACACGACTTACTCACATTTCTCGTTGTGGATGAATCCACGTGCTGTAGGCCACCAGACCAAAACCCTAATTGATATCCCCCAATTTGACGTGGTTGATGTCTCACGAATCGTGGAGTCTGCATGACAGACGTGTATTAATTAGTCAGCTGTTGACTGACTAGAAAATGAGTGTAGGTTTTGTTGAATCGAGCATGAGTGATGAATGCTCAACGATTCATGGATTGAACATGTAGTTCTATGAAATGATGTCAATACAGTAGATTCAGTGATGAATTATTGACCAGTATTTGAGCGACTGAGCAAGTATTGCTCAATTCGGCGAATTATTGAATATTGAGAATTTGACGAGCAACTGAGCAAGTATTGCTCAATCCGACAAAATACTGATTGTTGATAATTTGAAGAGCAACTGAGCAAGTATTGCTCAATTCGACAAAATACTGAATGTTGATAATTTGACGAGCAACTGAGCAAGTATTGCTCAATTCGACAAAATACTGAATGTTGATAATTTGACGAGCAACTGAGCAAGTATAGCTCAATTCGAAAAATTACTGATAAATTACTAAAATATTGATAGTTGGATCAATATTTTGAGCAATTGAGCTAGTATTGCTCAATTCGACGAATTAATGATAAATTACTAAATATTGATAGCTGGATCAATATTTGAGCAACTGAGCAAGTATTGCTCAATTCGACTAATTATTTATTGGTGACGTGACCCAATAATAAAATATTGGCAGATTACCAAATATTATATGATTAATTCAGATGTTGGTTTTTGAATCAACATAAATTCATTAGTGTTTGAATCTTGCTCAGAATGATGATTCGTGGAGCATTTATTCGAAACCCTAATTTCAGATCAATTATCTGTTAAGTGATGAATCGCTGAAAATAGGTTATAATTGATAGAGGGACCGACCACATGGGATGATGGGCGTCCATGTGGTGCCCAGTGCTCGAGTGAGCATGCACCAGGGTTCTCAGTTGGAGAGTTGGTGAAAGAACGATGATTAAATGCCGGATTCATCATTTATTGAAAAAATTGTTGGGTTCAGCATTAGGTGATAAAATCGAAGTATGAAAGATGGGAGACCGACCAAGAGGGCGTGGGGCCGTCTCTTGGTAATCACAGGACCAGTTGTTGGTCGTTTGAGCAATCCCCAGGTTGGTTGGAGAGAGTTTGGGCCCAATATGAGCAATTGAGCAAATTAGGTCAGAATTATGAAAACGTGTGGGACCGGCTTTGTGCAAGCCCTAGGGATGACTCTAGTCGGTCAAGAAGGCATGCACGTGTTGCCATGGTGTCTGTGTCTCCATACTGAGAGTTTCAGTATTTTCTGATGTGCGTTCGGGCAACATTGTGAATTTTCAGAAGAGTTTCAACTTGACTGAAATTCTTGATTTTTGTTGGAATGAGCATGTACGCTCAATTGATGAACATTTTGTAAATATTAAAATGAGGGCATTGTAACATTTAAGATTGTCGTGAGAGGCTAGCCGGTCATGTAACCATGTTGGCTTTTAGTTTTTCATGATTCAATCAAAATTTGAGAAAATATGAAGGAATCATGAATTTTGCTCAAACCACAGAGTTTCATGAATTGAGGAAAATAATAATTATAAAAGACTAGGGATTGCAAGGTGTGGGCCGACCAAGGCTAGGGCATGGATGGCCGGCTAGGTTGCCCGGTCCCGCACACCTTTTCCTAATTTTATATTATTATTTTATGAATCCTTGAAATTATGGAGAATCCGTGAGTTTTGTTGAAACAGAGGAGTTTCATGAGATTGAGAGCAATAATTATAAAAAGCTAGGGATTGTGAGGTGTGGGACCGGCCACGGCTTGGGCATGGCCGGCCGACTAAGTTGCCCTGTCCCGCACACCTTTCCCTATTTTATAACATTATTTCATGAGTCCATGAAGTTATGGAGAATTCATGGGTTTTGCACAAATAAGGAAAGTTGCTAAATCGAAGGAGTTTTCATGAGTTAATGAAAATAACATAATAGGGCAAAATAATAAAAGAGGCATGGGACCGACCACGGCTAGGGCATGGTCGATCGACCGGTGGGCCCAGCCCTATGGGCGCCTTTTATTATATTATTATTATTTGTTGTTTTCTCAAGTTTTGCGTAGGATTCCTTATCCGTCGATGTTTTTGGATGCTCGTTTGTGCATATGGGTGCTCAGTCGTGCATCATTGTCGAGTACACTTGCACCATTTTCTTGGGGCTTACTCAGTGATGATCCAGATGCCCGATTGTTGAGTATTTATTACTAATTTATGAAATTCAGTGGAGCATGATTCATGAAACTGAGTAATAAAAGTGAGTAGTTGTTTATTATCAATCCGTAGGATCAGCCGTGGATTCGACCATGAATTCGGAATAATAGAGTCGAATATTACCATTCCATGGGATCGTGGATTCGACCATAGAATCAGAGTAATTAAATATTACCATTCCATGAGATCAGCCGTGGATTCGATCATGAAATCGGAGTAATAAGATTATTACCATTTCATGAGATCAGCCGTGGATTTGATCATGAAATCGGAGTAATGAGACTATCCATTACCATTCCATGAGATCAACCGTGGATTCGATCATGAAATCCGAACAGTTGTTATTGCCATTCCATGGGATCAGGCCGTGGATTCGACCATGGAATCAGAACAGTTGTTATTGTCATTCCATGGGATCAGGTCGTGGATTCGACCATGGAATCGGAGCAATGGTTATTTCCATTCCATGAGATCAGGCCGTGGATTCGACCATGGAATAAAAGAAATAGTTATTTCCATTCCATGGGATCAGGCCGTGGATTCGACCATGGAATATGAGCAATAATAGATCATTTTGGGAATTCAGTGGTAAATGTCACGGCAGAAATTAATCTATTATAGAATGGATATTAGCCAGTTAAAGCGTCATACCCATTCCGAAGGTGCATAGTCAGAAGACAGCGAGTTGCCGAAGTCCTGAAGACATTGTTGCTCTCAATCTACGGAGAACCGCCTGGATCTATACACGGTCTCTCTACATAGTCAGGGAACAGTGAGTGTCACCGACGTTCTGAAGGCGTTGTTGCTCTCAATCTACGGAGAACCGCCCAATCGTTCTTCTATGTAGAGGCGGGTCTCTCTCATGTAGTCTGGGAACAGTGAGTGTCACCGACGTCCTGAAGGCGTTGTTGCTCTCAATCTTACGGAGAACCGCCCAATTACGTTATTCTACATAGAGGACATGATGAAATGCGTGGCACAGAACGCTCAGCTAGTGGAGGCCTTTCAGGAAACATATTCATCATGTCTTCGTAAAATATGAATCGTTGCATGCCTGAAAGCCGTGTCAAAAACATGCCTCATGATTTTATGGTTTTTCCCTTTGTTGAAAATCCACCATCAACATTAAGTCCCCTGCTTAGTGGGGGACAGTCATGTTCCGCAGTAATGCATTAAATTGTGATTTTCAGTCGATGAGATCAGTAGTTGAACTCAGTCTACAAAGGTATATTGAGAATCCTCGAATTGCTACAATGGTGTCACATACGGGCAAATATTTGAGTGAGGATCCTATTAGCGTGATAGAGCGTTATTTTGTGAGCACGGAGAAGTGAGGTGCTGCTGATTTGGTCAGTTAAAAGCCCAATTTTGGTCGGTTTAGCGTTCGCGAGACCAAGCGTAAAAAAGGAAACCCATGTTTTAGGAACAAACGTTTGTTCATTCGTTAGTTTAAGAAACAAACAAAATAGACTTGGGTCTAATGATAAAAAATTTGTCTATGCGCTTTCACGGAAGCCAATTTTTTTTTTTAAATATGTAAGATTTCACAAAAGAGAATAAACTCTCGTTTCAAAAGTGGATGCTCATACGAGAGAAAAGTTTTTTTTTTTTTTTTGAATAGAGCGTGTGCGTCTGTTAGTAATAAAATTTTGTCTATGAGCTTACATGAAAACAAAATTTTAATACGTTAATATGCAGATTTTCACAAAATTGAAAGGCTCTCGTTTCACAGACGAATGCTCGCGAGAGGGAGCAAAGATATATACATATATTTTCAAAGTTACATGAGTTTCACGTTAAAATGTATATTTTTGTAAAATCAATGCTTTGATTTTGAACAACTGTTGAAAGTAGACAATTATTCACGGTGAAATAATGTCTGTATGTGAGTTTTCACAATTGTAGAATGGACGTCTGTCCAATTTTTGAAAAACCAATGAATGTTCACACAGTGAAAACTTATGTGAAATTAAGTTTTTGATTTTCAGCAATTGCTAGAAGTAAACAATTTTTGATGAAATATTGTTTGCATGGATTTTGTGATCTGGTAGTGTATGCACAAAATCGATGAGTGTTCACTCGGTGGGAGTCGCTCACATGGTGAAAATAATGTGAATTGTTCACATGATGGAAGTTTCGTGAATTGTTCACAGTTTTATGAAAATCACGTTATGGTTGTGAATAACGAATTTTGTTCGTCTTTGCAGGTTTGAAGGAGCGAAAAAATTCTCGAGATTGTAATCATTACAACCAGTGAAATTGTAAATAGGTAAGAGTTGGATAGTTACCATTTTTGTAGATGCTGTTGTGAGCACCTTTATTCCATGATTCATTGTTTTGTTGGATCCTGCGCTTTGTATGAACGATGTGCCGAAGTAGCCACTTTGCAAGAATGACTGACTCCCATGATGATAATTCCAAAGATGGTGTTTCCAGAGATGATATCTCTACGGATTCAACTTTAAGAAATGGTACTTCTGGGACCTCTGAGCGATGGTGAGAGATCCTTCATACTGAGTTGTACTTCTGGTTATTTCATTAGCTTTACCATAGGATGATCGAATAGTGAGATCCCGAATCAATGTGGACTCCACGGAAATGGAAGAAAGTCTACGGGAGCGGAGAACCCAGCAGTAAGGACTACAGGATGACGTGCAGTCCCCAGCCGTTTCTTTGGTGAGTTTTTAGCGCTCCTTGTGTCATGACTTTTCCTTGGCCGTGCAATTGGATCACGAGACTAAGGTTTGTTATTTATTTTCAAACTTTTGCTCCATGACGGTCTTCAACTTGTTCCCGGACAAATAATTCAGGAATCCAGCACTGATGAAGAAGTCGATGTAAGTATCTCTTTCGTGCAGGCGATCGTGGCATCTCATTGAATGAAATAATAATAATTATTGTCGATGTACCCAGGAGGAAATCATTGTAGACAAGAAGCATGTTGACGAAGCATGCTCTTCTTTGGGACATGAGAATATGGAGAATTCCCGAAATCCCGAACCGAATGGAGATAGCAGCGTTGCTGATGGAGATTTCGGCATTGCTAAGCCTTCAAATGATTTAGAGACTCCCCTAGTAAGTATATCTCCTGTAATATCTTTATATAAGTATGAACTTGCTGATTTGTGAATGAATGAATGGGAATCCATGTGATTATACGAATAATTTTGCTGAATACGTCACCAGAAAATTTCAGACTTCAGCCTTTTAATAAAAAACACTTCTGAAACCCTGGTCACGGGACCATCACTGAGGTTTCTCTCAAGAGGGGGTGATGTAATGACTATGATTGCATGTCCTTGTGGAAGCATTCCTTTTATGATGAATGATGAGCACATGAGAGTCTGGTGTCACGAGTCTTGGACTGTGATAGTTATCACCATGATCAGTGGACCGTCAGTCCCCAGTATTTTGTTAAATCTCTGTTTTCGTTTTCCCTTCTTATGGCAAGACCTAGATAGAGGACCCAGGTAGAAAAACTGATGCAAAGACCTAGGTGGTCGAAGTTGGAGTTACCTTGATGAAGGACTTGGCGGAATGACCCGGTGGACACCGATCGACTGTGGCAGTTATGAATCCCGTCTAAGAATTGTTGCTTGCATGTTGTATGCTCTGAAACTGTAGGAACCTCATACGACGTCGAAATTCGATGTTTGACCCCAAGTTTTGAAGCTAAGAGACTGAGTTACCACATGAGAAAAGAATCACTCAATTTGGAGTTGTAGAGGTCAGTCAACAAAGCGTGCACATTTGTAATTTGTAATCCCGAACAAATTTTTCAGATTTCATAGACCTGACGGTAAAGGCCATATCTTTCAGCTCATATGTCCGATTGATGCGCCCTTTTGGTATGTTGTAGAAGAGACATAGAAGAACATCTTTCGTTGAGGAAGTATTATCCAATACCTCACCCATTGGTACGTTTTTTTAAACCCATGGCATGAAATGTGTTGTATCTCTTTTGTGGAGGCGATGAGAACATCTTGTAGAAGAATTTGGTTTGTGGCCGTATGTCGTGTAAGATTTGGGAAAACGTTCATGTTACCTTGTTTTCAGGTCTAATCACATTTATATGAATCATTATGGCTTGAAGAAGTACGATCCATAGGGTAACGCTTCAGTGAAATGGATAGTTGATGAAGTCGGATGTTGCGCCTGAGGCTGATGCTGAGATTACAATTAAATTTTCTCCAGAAATTCTTGTTGATATTGAGACCATGAATAGAGTTAATCCACATGCTGATGACGATACTATGATTGGAGTTGATATAGAGACCGAAGATGATAGTCTTTTCTCTTCCATCCAGTGAGCATTTACATACACGAACTAATTGGTGAGTTGAGCATTCCTAAGATGAAGGTGTATTAGGATTTCAATCCAAATTCTCCTGATATGACTTTACTGTGAAGTGGCTTCGTCATGGAATCGATGTTGTTGCGCGGTAGATAGCAACAACAGTCTTCATTCTGGATATGATTGGTGAAGAGAGGAAGTTCCCCAGTCGTGCAGGGGCTTGTGATGCAGAGAGGTTCCGATTGACGACGTTTCATGGAATCACATCAGGTTGCAATGGCTTGTTATGTGGATAACATTTATTGAAATATATTGAATTGATATTTCCAATAAAATCAAGTCCCCAGTGCATCCATCATTCACTTAACAGAGTTGAATTTGTAGCATCCATGAATGATGTTGCATCTGCTTCAGAAGTCTTATCATGGGATAGTGAAGGTTTATCAATTGATTGGTGTTGAATCAGCGTGTCATCGTTGAGATATTTGTGATGAAGCCATAGGCGCTAATGAAAAGGGTGTACTCTTTGATTGTGAGTACAATTTTAAGAATTCTTGGATGCTTGAGCGTTGAAGCGTCGAATGTCTTAGGCTTGATCGTCTTGGCCCGTGTATCTTCCGTTGATTCAGCATTCCGCTGCGATAGCGGTATTCAACACTTGTGTAGAGATCAAATATTTTATGATTTTATGGCACTCGTGGACATTCCTTCAAGTATATGGAGAAATGCTCAAAGCGTTCTTTGCTGTGCTTTCATCATCTCTCAGTAGTGAATGTCTCGGTGAGATGCTCGATTCGAAGAGGTGTCATATTCAACCACTTGGTAAAATATTGCGGAGGTGCCACTCACAACGTCTTGCAATAACAGAGACGCTAGCAGAATTGAGTCCACATGCTAGAATAACATGTGAGGATATGGGAGGAATGAGACTTTCCTGAATGCGAAACCTTTTAACGAATGTCAATTTGGCTGCACCATATTGAATCCAGACTTCCAGTAACTCGATCACTTCTTCCATGAGAAGAGATAAGTTTGAATCTGTCTGATCATTTCCTCGTTTGTTGATGCATGGTTGAGGTTTGTGCATTTCAGGATTGGTTATCCTTTCTTTGCGCTTCCGAAGGATCCTGAGAGATTAGAGAAGTATGATTCTACTGTGGTGCTTCGGATTTCCTTTTGCTTCCTTCAACAACAACGTTCATGGAAGGTTGGAGTTTGTATTGTCTATTGAAGAGACGCTGAGTATCATGAGGTTCTCAGTCTAGGTCTTTCTCTTTCAGTAAAGCATGCGCGGTAGTTGTTGATCGCTTGGCTGCTTCATGGAGTTCTGAGAAAGTCTGGAACCAGAGGTTTTCCAGTAGGGCTCTGTATACAGGGATCATCCCATTGATGCACAAGTCCACCAGTTGTTGTTCGGTGACATTCAGATCATGGAAATCCAAGGCTTGAATCCTGAACCTCTTCACATATTCGTTCGGGTGTTCGGTGTTCTTCTGAGTCATCCTTCCTAAGTTAGAAAGAGTAATCTGCTCCGAGACGAAGAAGTATTTCCTGTAGAAGGCATTGACCATTTCTCCCCAACTTGCGATGCTTCTTGGTGCAATTTTATTGTACCATGTGTACGCTCGGCCCGTCAAAGATTTTGAAAATTCTTTCAAACGGACGACATGGTTGTGCTCATGTTCGCCTAGCGCTTCTAGGAACTGAGATACATGTTCTCGAGCGTTCCCCGTTCCGTTGTACAACGTGAATGTTGGAGAAGTGTAGCATTTTGGGAGAGGGATCTTTTGTGTAGCATCAGGGTATGGAGGTTGATGACGGTGGACATTTGGTGTTGTTCCTTTCCGCGGTCCTCCATGAAGCGTTCCAGATCTTCACGAGTGATGAAACCGGCGGTCTCCTTTGACGTCGGTTTCTCCGCAACTTTGTGGACTTCATCATCGTCGACTACATGGACTGGGACAACTTCTGGATCGACGGTTGAAGCTGTTTCTTGGCATTTTCCCATCTCCTGAGTTTTTTCTGACATCTTGTCAGTGAGAGTTTTGATATAATTGCATAGCTCCTTCTGTGTTGCAGCCATGTCAGTTTGATTTTTGGCAAGAGTCTCTTGCGCCTTCATGAGATCAGCTACGGTAGGCGGATTCTCTCTGAATTTCTCGGGAGGTCGGCCAAAGAGAGGATGATTTTCGATGTTGGTGTGAGGAGGAGGAGTATCAACAACACCGATGTTGGAAGCAGGAGTGGTTTCTAGAGTACCACCGTTGTTGCTAATGCTAGCGTTATTTGTGTTAGGATTTTTAACTGAACCTAACCTAAGATCAACCATTTTGTGGAAGTTGAGATTGCAACCGAGAGATTAATCTCCCACTGTGATCGTCAATCTATAGATGGGGAAAAACGGTTTGCTGGTTTTTTAGGGAAGTGAAGAGACGAGCGTGTTGTCGAGACTCCTCAACCGAGCAAACTACTTAACTTCACACAGATGCCCGGCAGAGGGAGTGCTTAGATTCGAGAGATCAATCTGTAGGACTCCGGCCTAAACCAAGTCAATGGTGGTTCCAGAGTCAATTCGGTCACAAAGAGGGAGATGGGTTAATCTGTAGGAGGGAAGCTGAGAATCATGTGGGATCAGTGATGATCAAGGATCGTGGATGTGTTGAAGGTTTCTGCAACTTTTGGTGAACTGATGAGTTCAAATAAGTTCTGAGAGATTGATGAATTCTTAAGAGTATTTACTCGAGAAATTCGACAATTGCTGATAGCTAGTGATCATTCGTTTTTTTCAATCTTGGATTCAGAGACTTATTTATATTGTCAGAGTCGTGAACACCTTGATCCCTATAAGTGTGACGGTTTCTTGAGTGAAAGAGTGGGAAAGTGGGAGATCGTGGTAAAGTCAGTTCCATGTCATGTGGAGACTTGACTGATCTTGCACCCACTACTTTGCTAACTCGTTCAAACGTTGACACGACTTACTCACATTTATCGTTGTGGATGAATCCACGTGTTGTAGGCCGCCAGACCAAAACCCTAATTGATATCCCCCAATTTGACGTGGTTGATGTCTCACGAATCGTTGAGTCTGCATGAAAGACGTGTATTAATTAGTCAGTTGTTGACTGATTAGACAGTGAGTGTAGGCTTTGTTGAATCGAGCATTAGTGATGAATGCTCAGCGACTCATGGATCGAACATGTAGTTCTCTGAAATGATGTCAATATTGTAGATTCAGTGATGAATTATTGACCAGTATTTGAGCGACTGAGCAAGTATTGCTCAATTCGGCGAATTATTGAATATTGAGAATTTGACGAGCAACTGAGCAAGTATTGCTCAATCCGACAAAATACTGATTGTTGATAATTTGAAGAGCAACTGAGCAAGTATTGCTCAATTCGACAAAATATTGAATGTTGATAATTTGACGAGAAACTGAGCAAGTATTGCTCAATTCGACAAAATACTGAATGTTGATAATTTGACGAGCAACTGAGCAAGTATTGCTCAATTAGACAAATTACTGATAAATTACTAAAATATTGATAGGAGGATCAATATTTTGAGCAATTGAGCAAGTATTGCTCAATTCGACGAATTACTGATAAATTACTAAATATTAATAGCTGGATCAATATTTGAGCAACTGAGCAAGTATTGCTCAATTCGACGAATTATTTATTGGTGACGTGACCCAATAATAAAATATCGGTAGATTACCAAATATTATATGATTAATTCAGATGTTGGTTGCTGAATCAACATAAATTCATTAGTGTTTGAATCTTGCTTAGAATGATAATTCGTGGAGCATTTATTCGAAACCCTAATTTCAGATCAATTATCTGTTAAGTGATGAATCGCTGAAAATAGGTTATAATTGATAGAGGGACCGACCACATGGTATGATGGGAGTCCATGTGGTTCCCAGTGCTCGAGTGAGCATGCACCAGGGTTCTCAGTTGGAGAGTTGGTGAAAGAACGATGATTAAATGCCGGATTCATCATTAATTGAAAAAATTGTTGGGTTCAGCATTAGGTGATAAAACCTAAGTATGAAAGATGGGAGACTGACCAAGAGGGCATGGGTCCGGCTCTTGGTAATCACGGGACCAATTGTTGGTCGTTTGAGCAATCCCCAAGTTGGTTGGAGAGAGTTTGGGATCAATATGAGCAATTGAGCAAATTAGGTCAGAATTATGAAAACGTGTGGGACCGGCTTTGTGCAAGCCCTAGGGATGACTCTAGTCGGTTAAGAAGGCATGCACGTGTTTCCATGGTGTCCTTGTCTCCATACTGAGAGTTTCAGTATTTTCTGATGTGCGTTCGGGCAACATTGTGAATTTTTAGTAGAGTTTCAACTTGACTGAAATTCTTGATTTTTGTTGGAATGAGCATGTACGCTCAATTGATGAACATTTTGTAAATATTAAAATGAGGGAATTTTAACATTTAAGATTGTCGTGAGAGGCTAGCCGGTCATGTAACCATGTTGGGTTTTAGTTTTTCATGATTCGAGCAAAATTTGAGAAAATATGAGGGAATCATGAATTTTGCTCAAACCACGGAGTTTCATGAATTGAGGAAAATAATAATTATAAAAGACTAGGGATTGCAAGGTGTGGGCTGGCCACGGCTAGGGCATGGCCGGACAGCTAGGTTGCCCGGTCCCGCACACCTTTCCCTAATTTTATATTATTATTTTATGAATCCTTGAAATTATGGAGAATCCGTGAGTTTTGTTGAAACGGAGGAGTTTCATGAGATTGGGAGAAATAATTATAAAAATCTAGGGATTGTGAGGTGTGGGACCGGCCACGGCTTGGGCATGGCCGGCCGGCTAAGTTACCCGGTCTCGCACACCTTTCCCTATTTTATAACATTATTTCATGAGTCCATGAAGTTATGGAGAATTCATGAGTTTTGCACAAATAAGGAAAGTTGCTAAATCGAAGGATTTTTCATGAGTTCATGAAAATAACAGAATAGGGAAAAAAAATAAAAGAGGCATGGGACCGGCCACGGCTGGGGCATGGCCGGCCGGCCGGTGGGCGCCTCTTATTATTTTATTATTATTTGATGTTTTCTCCAGTTTTGCGTAAGATTCCTCATCCGTCTATATTTTTGGATGCTCGTTTGTGCATCCGGGTGCTCAGTCGTGCATCATTGTCAAGTACACTTGCACCATTTTCGTGGGGCTTACTCAGTGATGATCCAGATGCCCGATTGTTGAGTATTTATTACTAATTTATGAAATTCAGTATAGAATGATTCATGAAACTGAGTAATAAAAGTGAGTAGTTGTTTATTATCAATCCATAGGATCAGCCATGGATTCGACCATGAATTCAGAATAATAGAGTCGAATATTACCATTCCATGGGATCGTGGATTCGACCATAGAATCGGAGTAATTAAATATTACCATTCCATGAGATCAACCGTGGATTCGATCATGAAATCGGAGTAATAATATTATTACCATTTCATGAGATCAGCCGTGGATTCGATCATGAAATCGGAGTAATGAGATTATCCATTACCATTCCATGAGATCAGTCGTGGATTCGATCATGAAATCCGAACAGTTTTTATTGTCATTCCATGGGATTAGGCCGTGGATTCGACCATGGAATCGGAACAGTTTTTATTGCCATTCCATGGGATCAGGTCGTGGATTCGACCATGGAATCGGAGCAATGGTTATTTCCATTCCATGAGATCAGGCCGTGGATTCGATCATGGAATAGGAGCAATAGTTATTGCCATTCCATGGGATCAGGCCGTGGATTCGACCATGGAATATGAGCAATAATATATCATTGTGGGAATTCAGTGGTAAATGTCACGACAGAACTAATCTATTACAGAATAGATATTAGCCAGTTAAAGCGTCATACCCATTTCGAAGGTGCATAGTCAGAAGACAGCGAGTTGCCGAAGTCCTGAAGACGTTGTTGCTCTCAATCTACGGAGAACCGCCTGGATCTATACACGGTCTTTCTACATAGCCAGGGAACAGTGAGTGTCACCGACATCCTGAAGGCGTTGTTGCTCTCAATCTACGGAGAACCGCCCAATCGTTTTTCTATGTAGAGGCGGGTCTTTCTCATGTAGTCTGGAAACAGTGAGTGTCACCGACGTCCTGAAGGCGTTGTTGCTCTCAATCTTACGGAGAACCGCCCAATTACGTTATTCTACATAGAGGACATGTTGAAATGCGTGGCATTGAACGCTCAGCTAGTGGAGGCTTTTCAGGAAACATATTTATCATGGCTTCGTAAAATATGAATCGTTGCATGCCTGAAAGCCGTGTCAAAAACATGTCTCATGATTTTACGGTTTTGCCCTTTGTTGAAAATCCACCATCAACAGCGGCGAACGAAGGTACCGTTTGTACGAAAGGTATATCAGCAAACGATGGACCCAGAGGTATCAAAGATATACCTGGAGCAGAAGGGGCTATAAATACCAAGCCTCACCAACAAACAAAGGTCATTCAATATCTAGGAAAAAAGATCTAGTTTTAAGCTTATACCTTCTTAATGTTTAGAACTTAAGTATTTACCTCAACTTGAGTTCTATCTATTACTTTGGGAAGCATTTAAGATCTTTGTAACTACCATAACTTAATACAAAACAATCACTCATTACCCCGTGGACGTAGACGAAAGTCGAACCAGGTAATCTCTTGTGTCTCATGATAACTTAGCAGCTTTTATATTATCTTTGCATTCTTGGTTGTTATCGTGATCTTGAGTACCCTTTATTACTTAGCACTATCAGTTCAACAGAGGCATCAATACTACTTAGTATTTGATTCTCTGAGTTGTACACATTATGTAGACTATGGGAAAACGAGTAGTCACAGTTTAGCGCTAGAAAGGTTTTGCTCACCAGCTTGAGTTTTTATATTCCGTCATTTATTTTACTAATGCATCTTCTTTAAACGAAGATATCTGAGTCCAACAACGATGAATATCACTTTCTAGTGATGGGTTCCTCCGTTGTTTTTGCAAGTTCTTTGAGTTCATAACCTCTAAGACCAGCAATCTCACAGATCTACAAAAGTTTTTACAAAAAACCACCCACAAAACGCTAAAACTTTTGTTTTGTACTAAAACAACATTTTCCGACAAAGCATCCTTTAGATCTGAGTACCTCAGACTGCAGAGGAATATCAGTAAAAGTTTAAGGAAGAAAGATCTTCTAAAGCATTTAATAACCCTGTTTTTTGGGAAGATCTGACACCCCTTTTTTATTGGTTTTTAACGTTTAAGTTTGTTTCTTCCAAGGGTGTCATAAACATTTAATACCCGTCTTTACAAACGTCATTTCAGTCCTTGTTCTGAAAAAGCTTCTTAGCCGTCTTTTGTGTCAGAGCATTAATTGCCACTTTTGGCGAAGGCACCCAAGTAGCAGATTGTTGTCGTTTTTTATGTGACTACAGGATAGCAAAAGCCGAAGGTATGCAGAAACCAAGTGATGTACCAACAAGCTCACAACCAGCAGTCACAAGAGGAAGATCTCAAGAGTCGTCTCAAGCAAATCAACGAACGTAAGCAGAGGACGGGCAAAGTGAAATAGCACGAAGGATGATTGCTGACAAACCACATATTCCTGATGAAGGGATGGAGCAAACATCGGGATCTCAACCACTTTACGGCATGCCGTTACCGGAGCATCCCAATATCACGCAGCCACATGTGGCCAACGCAGGGTTACCCAGAACCTTAGTCCTACAGGACGAGGGTTGGGAAACCTAAATCCAATCCAGATAGACCCAGACGCACCGATCATAGAAGAAAGAATGGTTAAATCTGAGGATCCGGCTGACAGCACTCCTCAGGATGGTGGAATCCACAACGAAGATCAAATAGCAGCACAAGTAGCAGCTTTGATACTACGAAAAAAGGAGCATGAGGATGCAATACACGTGATGGCTCAGGAAAACCAGAACATGAAGGACATGCTAGACGTGCAGATCGAAGGTTCCCAAACTCACCCTCCGCTAAAGAGGCGTGAAAACGGATCTATCTCAGGAAGACGAAGGGTGGATCTCAACCCACCAAAGGCTAACCCAGCAGGGGGAGCCAGAAGAACACGCTGTGATCCAGATGAGACGGTTCCAACATACAAGCCCTCCTAGTCCTACTACGACGAGACATTTTCTAGAGATGCTCACAACGTGAGCATGATTATGGAGCAAATGGAAAAAATGCGGAAGGAGATACAAGGCCTAAAAACTGGCCACGCAAGTGCAAGACTAGAAGAGGTACTACAAGAGGCAACCACATCTCTGTTGTCTTTTCGCATTTTGAGGGAACCCATCCCTCCGAAATTCCCGGTACCTACGTTCCAGGCATACAACGGTACCTCAGATCCCGCAGCCCACCTACGGTATTACACTCGTGTCCTTGCCCATTGGGAAAGAGATGAGGTAGTACTGTGTAGGTACTTTCCTGCAAGCTTGACGGGATCAGCATTGGCATGGTATGACAATTTACCAGCAAACTCAATTGACTCTTTTGAGCAATTGTCTACGGTGTTCCTGGACACATACATGTACAACAAATCAAAAAAGGTTGGGTTAGATAGGTTGTTTGCTTTAGCTATCAGACCCCGCAAAACATTGATGCAGTACATGGATAAGTGGCAGAAGACATGCCAAGCAATTGGAAAAGCCAATCCAGAAATTATCATTAATTGCTATAAGTATGGACTTGATAGAACCTCAGCTATCTTCGTGGAGCTTCACAACAGAGCCCTCGATTCCGAAGGAGAGCGCAGGGTTGTCCAAGACCGCTACATAAGACTCGAAGAAATCCAGAAGGAAAACCCCAGGGCACAAGAAAAAACAACAACAGGTCCACAACGAACCAACTCTCTGGAACCAATTCCGGAGATACCTAAGAGGCAAAACGAGACCGGGAGCAGAACCAGCTCTCGAGACAAAAAATCAAAATACGGAGATGGCAAAAGCAGAGGAAAAGGAAGAGACAAGTTTGTAGAGAAGATCTACACAAATCTAAATACCACATTCTCTCACATTCTAAGCAAAGAAGGAGCAAAGTCGGGCTTTCCTTACCCTAATACTAGGGGAAAACAACCAGACAAAGGAGGCCAAGGAGTATTGTACATACTACCAGTACTACGGGCATACAACTGATACATACTATCACCTAAGGAACACGATCCAGAGATTCATAGACGAAGGAAAGTTCATGGAGTACGTGCAGATACAACCAGCTGATACTGAGGTAGCCCCCAAGAAAAGGGTAGAACTACCTCAGGACGGAAAATACATCAACATGATTACCTTCTCCAGCGGAGGTCAGGAGGAGCTACTCGAAGACATCCTCGAGTTAGCTCGAAACAGGAGAAAACTAGAAGCCCACGAAGTGTTCAAGCTAAGCGTACCACCTAGTAGCACTCGGGAAGAATGGATGGCCACGCCATTAACATTCTCAACAAAAGACGTCAATCAGGAGGTCGAGATGCACAATGATCCACTTGTGATCACTCTTCCAATACATGGATGGAACGTCACGAAGGTCCTCGTTGACGGGGGCAGCTCGTTAAATGTACTGTTCTACGAACCCTACCTACGCGTGGGTTTGACAGTGGAGCAGATGGACTCTTCCACTTGCACAATATACGGTTTCAATGGAGAAGTCTCTAGTACAAAAGGAGAAATCATCTTGCAGGTTCGTGCGGGACTCTTAGTAACAAATACAAGGTTTTGTGTGGTGGAGTGATTAAGAATTTTTCGCGGTTGTAGTAATGAGGTTCAAACTCTCGGACTTGTGAAGGATAATTTTTTTAGATTTAAAAATATATATACAAAAATATTAACAATGGTGAAGAGACACTAGGACGATGGATTTCACTAATTTTCATATTCTTGTGGTTCAGTCATTAACTCTAGACAATATAGCTCAAACAAAAGAAGTTGTGACTCTAATTCTTTGCCAAAACTAGATTCATAAAACATTATCTGTAAGTCGTAAGCATGACGTATCAAAAGTAATTTAAACTAAGCATGGGACATCAGACAAAATCACAAATAATTAATAAAAATCATTAAACAATTAAATCTATGCAAAAAGTCATATAAAGAATTAATTCATTTACCACAATCATGAAAAGTTGCTTCCTCCGTTGTCCCAGTGATGGGTTCTAGCTCCGCATATTGGAAACACGCTCAAAGGAATTTTTCATTGCTCAAAAGAGGTGTACAAATGATGAAATGGAGATAATAATGAAAATCGAGTGTTTGCAACTTTATAATTGTTGCAAAAACCGTTACAAAGAACGATACATGAAAAGTGTTGTAGTATACGGAATGCTACGACCCTCATGTGACAGTCGTTGTTACTGTAGCATGAACGACTGTCTCTGGTTGTCTAATGTTCTTCGTGTTCTTGAGTTGGAGCAGCAGAAATGGTGGCTCTGCAACTCGATTTTTCTTCACTCTGTAGCCTCCAAAGCTTCCCCAAACTCTCGACAGCCCTTCTCTACCAACCCAAGATGCTATTTATACACAACAGGAGGAATAAATCATTCACAATAACTCGAGAATCATCCTCTTTACTATAGAAAATATTTTCTTCTCCTGCCAGTTCACGAGAATCATTTTCACACTGGAAAGTGCTTCAAAATATCTCCCCATCAATAATGTATAATCCAAAATCAATATCTTGCCTTTACTGCATATATATTTCCCGGAATACAACCAAAAAAATCCCTGTATCTCTTCCTCTGTTTTATGAAAATATTATTTCCTGTTTTGAATCAAACAGCGTGTACAACCCATTTTGATTGATTCCAACATGCATGTTAACTCTGTTAATATCAATCAAATCTTTCCAAAAGATTCCAGCCATTGAATCGATCTCCAGCACGCCCAAAAATCAATTGGTAAATCTGCCAAAGAGAAAAGATATTTTCCCGCCAAAAATCTAAATTCAAATGAAGAAGATGACTGCCCCCTAACCAAACTGGGGGTGCGAATAGCAGTTGCTGTCCTGGGGTGTAAATAGTAAAGAAGGTGCCCCTTAGTAAATTAGGTGCCCCTTAACCAAAGATGAGAGTCCGAATAACAAATGACCTTCAAGGGTGCCCCTGCAACTTTTCGAGCTGATTTTTCCAAAAATGTTTATTTCCAAAAAATACCTAAAAAACACACACACCACCAAAATTAGTACAAAATCGAGTGCCAACAATATATAGTATTGAGATCAAATTAGACACAAAAATGTGTCTATCAAATACCCCCAAACTTATTATTTTCTAGTCCTCGAGCAAATTTATTCTTGAAAGGAAAATCATTTGAACCCCTAGGTAGTCCTAGTGGCGGAGTGTTGTCTCTAGAGGATTTACCAGAGGTGTACCCACAAAACCTTTACCCCAGACCCTAGCTATCTACGCAGAACCTTGGAAAGCACTAAAGAACCTCCTTGGTTGGCATACAATTATTGACTCTAAGAGGAAGAACCCTGATGCGAAATTCCAATTGATGTACACGAGTTTGCACTCAAGCATACTAAAATTCATATAAGTGACAGAGCTCTACTAATATAGCTATACGATGGACATCATACTCGGAGTCAGACTAATCACATGAAAAGATTAAGAAGATGGAAAAAGAAAAATGTAGATGGTTTAAAAGCGAACGGTGTTTCCCATATCTGTCTGAAGGCCTCTGCCAAGATGAACCTAACCTAAATGACTGAGATACCGGTCTGACTAATATTAACACACTGGCATATACAAGGGAACCAGTGGTTAATAATCCTAACTCTAGGTCAACACAACTGGCATATACAAGGGTACCAGTGGTCGACTTTATTAAACACACATTTATTTAAGAACTAACAACATGATTGGACCTTGTGGACCGAAGCGCATGTTTCTTGTCAGCAGATTACATGGTGATTCCCGTGGATCCTGCATTCCACGCTTTTTTAGGCGACGGAGACAGGGAGAACACACACATATTGATATCCAAGTGTTAGTATTTATTCCGATTGGTCTACTGGTCTGGTCTTTTTTTTTTCTTTTTTGGAAAGGTAACTCAGTCACTCTATTTCACCCTAGCAAAGGTAACAACTTGAATCGTGTGCCCCACCAAATCACTTGAAATAAAAGAAAACTAAAAATAGAAAGTGAAAAGGACTCGACGAGATATGGCGAAACTATCATGTTAATTCTAACACCTGAGCTCTGTGCTTTTATGAATAGACTCTATAGATGTTTCCATCTAGTCAGATTGGTTCCTAAACTCCTAAAACAAAAATGTTCCCATCCACTTAGATTGGTTAGTGCTATCCTTAATACGCGTAAATTTCTAGGCTCTGGAGTTTATTTATTGCAACTAAAAAGTTTCTCCCATACCCCCAAACTTAAATCTAACATTGTCCTCAATGTTCTAAATATGAAATTAAAAGCATGAACAAGGAGAAACGGTTACTATTTGAAGCAAAAGAGTTAAGGAAGGATATTACCGTGTTGCATGAGATTGGGTTACCTCCCAAGAAGTGCTAAGTTTAAAGTCTTCAGCCAGACTTAGGAAAGGATTGGTCAACTCGAACCATAAAGTAACAGTCGAAATAACTGTGGGTCTTCAAAACCAAAAAGAGCTGACCATAGGAAACTGCAGTGAACCAAGAAAACAGACAAGAAAAGCATGCCCTTACCTAGTTTCCTTAAAACTATCGCTAATTACGGTTCAGGTTCAAGTTCTATGAAAGGGTCTAAATAGAATATTTTCATTGGATGCGTTTCTTCATAGATGGGATCTGAATCACTAGGTCTTAGAGTCTGTAAAAACTCAAATACGAACTTAGAATCACGAAGTAATAACCTAAATAATTGCGGATCCTCTAAGTCAATCAGATATGACTTACATAGTTGACCACAGTGAAAGAGGTGGTCTTCCTTAAGAAAATGTGTCGACCCTAATATCCTAAAGTGATTAGGTTTAGTCTCAAAACTTAATAACCGACACATCTTGAAATCAAAAGTTCCCACAATTGGTTGAAAAGTTTTTGGTGGGAAAACAAAGTCAATCTTGGTATCATAGCCTGGGTTAACCACATCAACCAGAGGATGGGTTTCTAAAACCTGAGCTTCTTTCTGGACATCATTAGGTTCGGGAAAACGTGCATGAAGATAATCTTGTAAGATGGTTGAGGCACAAATGTCAAGTCCTACAGGAGGTTACTTAAGATTTAAAGCACACGGAGAATGATAATCACCCCCAAACTTAGAGTTTTCTATGTCTCTAGAAAGACTAGTCACAACTTCCCTAATTTCTAGGTCATCAGATTCCCGGAAATGGTCAATAGATTCTTCTAAGTTGGGTTCATCCTCACTCATTTCTACGAGTTTATCATCTTCTAAGACTAGTGTTTCTAAGTCGCTAGATTCTAAAACAGTATTCTCAGGGTAGACTCTTTCCTCTAAACCATCATCGGTTTCGTAATCATCGTCTAAAACGGGGGTATTTCTAGTCAAATCCTCGTCCTTTTGAATAGGTAAATAATTATTAAAATTATTTGGATTTGAACTATAAATATCATTATAATCATCATCACCATCCTCCTCATCATCATCATCACAATATAATTTTTGATATTCACGAATTCTCAAGCTTTGTTCCCAACTACATGGTCTATGTTTATAATATTTATCATAGATCGTTAGAGGTGATTCCTCAATAAAAATTGGAGTATCCATATATCGCTGCCCACGCATATATTCACCAAGATTCATTTCCGAAGACGTCTCTTGATAACGAGAATTTCTAGACATATATTCTCGTAACGTCATCTCAGGTGGCGTCTCCTGAAAAGGATTCATCACCGAGGAAACACAAACTACAGAGGAATTCTACACAATCACAAACAAGGCTGACTCGACCAAATCAAACCTATAAATTCTAGCAAACAAAAAGCATGATGGCTCCACTTAGATTGTTTCTAGACTTGCTTCTATCTCTCGAAGGGGAATTCGTTACAATTTAAGCAAACCCCTCTGGAATCAATCCGAGTCAAAGTAAGTTGAATTGAGGCGAGGGAAGCTCAGTGGAGCTTTGATACCCAAGGCCTCACCGCTATCACAAGGCGGCGCAGTCACGCATTCAACTCACAGAAACCATTATGAACTTCAAGGTGTGCTTAAGAAAGTAACCAATATTTTTCGAAATTTTTTCCTAATAAGCGCGTTACCCTATCGGTCTCGTTCTAGTCAAGTTTTAAGCTTGGGTTCGCGTTAGGTTTCGTTTTCCTAAGGCGGGCAAGAAGGGAGCGGTGATGAAATCCGAACCCTTATCTTGTATTGGCCAGGCCTTGCCCTTTACTAGGAATTTAAAAACAGTCCGGTTCGTCCTCAAACAATTATCACCTTAAGGCAGACAGTAACCCGCTTGCAGGAGATTCGCGGGTGTTTCGATTGGACTTACCTCCCGTACCATACGGGCGATGAACCGTTGTCGTCGACTCGGGCCACGACTCCTATGCCGTGTACGAACCCGAGGGGCCGAGACGATATAGTAATCGTCATCCTTCCCTGCAAACAGTTTGTATTTAAGGGTACCCTTCCGTAGGGTTTAAAAAAATAAATAAAAATAATGTCCCGATTGTCCAGTCCAAAGAAAAGGAAAAAAAAATAATAATAATTACAAAAAAAAAATGGAAAGTCTCTTAAAAAAAATAAAAAATAATTCTCTCTTTTATTTCTTTTTCTATCTTTTTTTTTTTGCTTTGTCTTTTTTCCTTCTCTGTTAGCTTTAAGCTTTGATTCCAAGGTCTTTAGTATCCAACTTCAAACCTGTAATACAAAGACATACCAAAGAGACGTAAAAAGAACAAATGGAATAATAAAAAAAATAATAATAACCTAAAAATTCTACCTAAACACAAATCCGCGTCGGCGGCGCCAAAATGATTAAGAATTTTTCGTGGTTGTAGTAATGAGGTTCAAACTCTCGAACTTGTGAAGGATAATTTTTTTAGATTTAAAAATATATACACAAAAATATTAACAATGGTGAAGAGACACTAGGACGATGGATTTCACTACTTTTCATATTCTTGTGGTTCAGTCATTAACTCTAGACAATATAGCTCAAACAAAAGAAGTTGTGACTCTAATTCTTTGCCAAAACTAGATTCATAAAACATTATCTGTAAGTCGTAAGCATGACGCATCAAAAGTAATTTAAACTAAGCATGCGACATCAGACAAAATAACAAATCATTAATAAAAATCATTAAACAATTAAATCTATGCAAAAAGTCATATAAAGAATTAATTCATTTATCACAATTATGAAAAGTTGCTTCCTCCGTTGTCCCAGTGACGGGTTCTAGCTCCGCATATTGGAAACACGCTCAAAGGAATTTTTCATTGCTCAAAATAGGTGCACAAATGATGAAATGGAGATAATAATGAAAATCGGGTGTTTGCAACTTTATAATTGTTGCAAACACCGTTACAAAGAACGATAAATGAAAAGTGTTGTAGTATATGGAATACTACGACCCTCATGTGACAGTCGTTGTTACTGTAGCATGAACGACTGTCTCTGGTTGTCTAATGTTCTTCGTGTTCTTGAGTTGCAGCAGCAGAAATGGTGGCTCTGCAACTCGATTTTTCTTCACTCTGTAGCCTCCAAAGCTTCCCCAAACTCTCGACAGCCCTTCTCTACCAACCCAAGATGCTATTTATACACAACAGGAGGAAGAAATCATTCACAATAACTCGAGAATCATCCTATTTACTATAGAAAATATTTTCAATATTTTCTTCTCCTGCCAGTTCACGAGAATCATTTTTACGCTGGAAAGTGCTTCAAAATATCTCCCCATCAATAATGTATAATCCAAAATCAATATCTTGCCTTTACTGCATATATATTTCCCGGAGTACAACCAAAAAAATCCATGTATCTCTTCCTCTGTTTGATGAATATTATTTCCTGTTTTGAATCAAACAACGTGTACAACCCATTTTGATTGATTCCAACATGCATGTTAACTCTGTTAATATCAATCAAATCTTTCCAAAAGATTCCAGCCATTGAATCGATCTCCAGCACGCCCAAAAATCAATTGGTAAATCGGCCAAAGAGAAAAGATATTTTCCCGCCAAAAATCTAAATTCAAATGAAGAAGATGACTGCCCCCTAACCAAACTGGGGGTGCGAATAGCAGTTGATGTCCTGGGGTGTAAATAGTAAAGAAGGTGCCCCTTAGTAAATTAGGTGCCCCTTAACCAAAGATGAGAGTCCGAATAACAAATGACCTTCAAGGGTGCCCCTGCAACTTTTCGAGCTGATTTTTCCAAAAATGTTTATTTCCAAAAAATACCTAAAAAACACACACACCACCAAAATTAGTACAAAATCGAGTGCCAACAATATATAGTATTGAGATCAAATTAGACACAAAAATGTGTCTATCATGGAGGCACCTTCGCCCTACAATGTAATCATGGGAAGGCTATGGGTCCATAGATTACGAGGAACAACTTCGACATATCACCAGTACCTTCGATTCCCTCACCCATGGGTGAAATGGAAATCAAGGGTGACCAGCAAGACACAAGGCTATGCAATCTAGCAGAGGTCAGACTCAACGAAGAAAGAGCTGTCGCCCAGCAGCACGAAAGAAAAAGACGAAACTCAAACAATAAAGAAGTGAAGGACGAAGCCTTCTCAGTACCTGAAGACACCTCAGTTCCGGAGACAAGCACCTCCGCCACTCCAGGGGCAAATGTCTCAGCCAAATGACAATTACAGAAAAGCACTCCTCAACGTTCTTAAAAACAAACCTTTTCACCGGTGGAACCAACAAAGAAAATCAACATCGGAACGGAGGTGGAACCAAAGATGGTCAACATCGGAACTTTACTTGAAGAGGAGATGAAACTACAAAGGCTACTAAGGGACTATAAGGATGTCTTTGCGTGGTCAACGGAAGACATGCCTGGAATCGACCCGAATTTGGTCTCCCGCCACCTTCGGCTCAAACCAGAAATACCACCATTCAAGCAGCGCATCCGTAAAGTGGTAGACATCTACCACGAAGCGGTGGAAAATGAGTTATAAAAGCTACTAACCGCAGGATTCATACGAGAAGTCAATTATTCCACGTGGATATCCAACATGGTGATCGTACCCAAGAATAACGGAGGTGTACGCAGTTTCATCGACTTTAGCAATCTCAACAAAGCCTTCCCCAAAGACAGCTACCCGCGGCCAAACATTGACCAACTAGTCAATGCAACTGAAGGTCACCAGAGGCTATCCTTTATGGATGGATACTCAGGTTACAACCAAATCGCCCTTGCACAAGAAGACCAGGAGCATACTGTGTTCATTACCCCACGAGGCTTGTATTGTTATACAAGGATGCCTTTTGGACTAAAGAACGCGGGGGAAACATACCAACGATTGGTAGACAAAATCTTTAAGCCGTGGATAGGCAAAATACTGGAGGTCTACGTGGACGATATGCTTGTCAAGAGGAAAGAGGCGAAAAACCACTTTTCAGACCTAAAGGAAATATTCGAAGCCATGAGAAACTTTCACATGAAGGTGAACCCGGAGAAATGCACATTCGGAGTAACCTCAGGAAAATTCCTGGGATACTTGGTAACTAAGCGAGGAATAGAAGTGGACCCCGAAAGGGTCAGAGCAATAATGGAAAGGCCATCTCCACAAACACTAAAAGGAGTACAAAAACTAAACGGCATCTTAGCTTCCATGGGAAGATTCATAGCAAGGGCATCTGATAAATGCAAGGAATTTTTCGATACACTGAGGAAAGGAAGCAGGTTCATTTAGACCACGGAGTGCGAGCAAGATTTTCAAAAAATCAAGGATTATTTGACTTCGGTACCCATCTTACAAAAACCGGATCCAGGTGAGATCCTTAACTTGTACTTAGCTGCAACAAGCTATGCTGTAAGCGCAGTACTAGTATGAGACCAAGGACAAGGAGAAAATCCCATATACTACATCTGCAAAACACTCAGTTCAGCGGAGCGTAATTATACCAAGGTGGAGCAGCTCATATATGCCTTAGTAGTGGAAACACAAAAACTAATGATATATTTCGACACACATACCATCCGAGTCTTTACAAAGGTTCGGATAAGTCAAATCTTCAACAGCACGGAGAAAATCGAAAGGGTCGCAAAATGGAATGCCATGATCAAACAGTTTCACTTAATCTTTGAAACAAGGAAAGCTGAGAAATCACAAATCTTAGCAGACTTTTTAGCAGACCTACCTCTCAACGACGAAGCATATATTGATGAAATCCCAGGAATGGAGGAAGAAAAGCAAGAACCTGAGGATCTCTTGGAACCTGAATTCACGAAGGTGGGAGATATTCGTAGATGGCTCCTCCAACGGAGAAGGCGCAGGCATATGGATTGTGATAACAACCCCTACTGGAGACCGACTCATCCATGCATTCAGGTTAGAATTCGAACAATACACTAATAATATCACAGAATACGAGGCGGTCATACACGGTCTATTCTTGGTACGGGAGCTAGGCTTATCAGATGTTCGTTTAACTAGTGACTCACAATTAGTCATTAGGAAAATCGAACTCAAATATCAAACTTTGTATCCGGTTCTATCTTCGTACCTAAAGTTAGCACGGGAATATGCGGCGAAGATCAGCAACGTTACCTTCAGACATGTTTGTCGAAAAGATAACAGACACGCAGATGCCTTAACATTCATATCTTCAATACTAAGGGACTCCATGCAAATTGGAAGGATATACGAGTCTTCGATAGAAGGAACAATCTAAGGAGCAGAGGAGGCTTTGGCAGTTCAAACCCGAGCCATGAGAGAAGCTGAGAAGGAAAAAGAAGACGAAGAAGAACCAGATAATGAAGTCGAAGAGTCTGACAAAGACCAACCAATGTCAGACGAATAAAGCGGAGATGAGGTAGAAGATGATTGGAGGATTCCAATTCACCAATATCTCGACAAAGTAACCTTACCAGCAGACGTCAAGGAGGCTCGAAAGTTCGAATCAAAAGCAGTAATGTACAGCCTCCGTGACGGAGTACTATATAGAAAGTCATTTCTTGGGCCTCTGATGCGATGCCTCTCACAAACCGAAGGTAGAAAAATATTACACGATATACACAGCGGAGAAGCTGGCAACCATAGCGGAAGAAGGTCCTTGGAAATCAAAGCCAAGATGCAAGGATACTACTGGCTAAGCATGGACGAAGATTCAAAGAACGCGGCTAAGCGCTGCGAAAGATGCCAACGCTTTGCCAGGAAGATTAAAGCACCAGCAACGAAGCTCAACTCAGTCATCAGCCCTTGGCCATTTGTCAAATGGGGGTTGATATTGTTGGACCCTTGATAGAGGGTACATCGAAGAGAAAATACCTTATCGTGGCTACAAATTATTTCACCAAGTGGGTGGAAGCAAAGGCTTTGGCAAGAATTAGGGACACAGATGTCTTTAAGTTCTTGTTTGAGCAAATCATATGCAGGTTCAGGATACCAGCCGTCATAGTCTCTGACAATGACAAGAAATTGCAAGGAAAAAACATAGATATGTTGTTTGATACTTTCAAAATTCATAAGAACAAGTCCACTCCTATCTACCCTAAGAGCAATGGACAAGCGGAGGCGACTAACAAAACGATAACGATGATCTTGAAGAAAAATATGGGAGCATACAAGAAAAGGTGGTGTGAACAGCTTCACAATGTCCTATGGGCCTACCGAACTACAAGAAGGGCGGCCACGGGAGAAACTCTGTTTTTGTTAACCTACGAAGACGAAGCAGTCAACCAACGAAGATAATACTTCCGACAACAAAGACGGAAGCCTGGGAAAAGAACCTGACAACAGACCTAATGCTAGGAAATCTCGATGATCTTGAAGAAAGGAGGGAAGTGGCTTTGCAAAATATGGTAAACTATCAACGAAGGCTAGCTCGCGAATACAACAAACTGGTCATCCTTAGAAACTTTGTGGTTGAAGAGTACGTGCTACGTAAAATACCACCATATCAAAGAAAGAAGGAGTGGGGAAAGTTATCTCCGACATGGTACGGGCCCTACATCATACATGACATCGCCGGGAAGGGTTCATACTACCTAAGGAACCTCAAAGGTGAAGTATTACAACACCCTTGGAACGCAATGTACCTAAAGAAGTACTACCTGTAAGTGAATGGTTATTACTCAGGAGAAGAAGGGAAGGGGCAATGACCCACCATGTTCTATCCCCGACCAAAGGTATTATAAACCTTACTAATCAATGAAAGAAACTTTTTGCTAAGAGAAAGTCTATTTTTTTGATTAAATACAAACTGGGTAGAATAGACACCCTCCGTCAGAATTGACGATGAGACAAGGCAAGACATAACTGCGCATATGTCAATACTCGGATCCTCGGAGTGATAGCTCCATTCATGAGGCAATAAGAAAAAGTAAGATATCCCCTATAGAGATACCTTGTCGAAGTAAAGCAGCCTTCGCGTCGAACGCGTAGGGTTACAGGAAAACTATTGCCCACGTAGGAGCCCTCGCCACCACGGTACCTTCTGTCCAAAGGATACTTAGGTAGGACGATGAATGTTCCACCCAAGGTTAAACATACCTTAGCACCTAGTGATAACTTGAACGTGCAAACATCTAGACACAACACGTCTACAAGCAAAATATTCACGCAATAATATAGGTACAGTAATAATGTTACCAAAATATGACTAACATGTCTTAAAAGTTGCAGATAGCAAAGATTCAAACCATCAGGAAACATTTTTTCAAGAAAAAGAGACGACACAAAGGACCCTCAGCTGGGGGCAACATACAACAAAGAGTTCAGCTAAGATATACATAATCAAGGATAAGGGAGACGAGGAAAGACCACACCCTCATCTTGGAGCTCGGCCTGTGCAAAGGCATCATTAATATAATCGATGACCGACTTATCAAACTGCGCCTTCATCTGAGCAGACTGAGCCACCAAATCAGAAGCAGACTTTTGACGAAGCTTCGTCATCTGAGCAGTGAGTTGATCGTTAGATTGCTGGAGAGCCTCAACCTTGAACTTAGCAGCAGTATCAAACTGGTGGGATATCTCCATTGAAGATATTTGGCCTTCAAGACGGTTGATCTTAGCATTTGCACCCACCAGCTGTTCCTGGAGACCTGCGAATACGAAGGGTATAAGGACTAAGGGGAAACAACAAAAAATACAAGGGATGTTGCTGGAGTATAAGGACCCTAGGCTACCTCTTGCGTGGCTAAGGTATTATTCTAAACTACACTGAGCCTCAGAAAAATCCACCTCAGCAGCCTCAAGATCTTCCACAAAGGTATCACGCCCAGTCCGGAGGTCATCAACATCTATCCGGAGCGAAGCGTTCTCTGAGGATAGAACTCGGTAAACATTTTCTAACTCTTCAAACTTCTTGATCAAAGATGCATGAGACATGGAAGATGATGCGGAGTCAGCCTCAATGAGTTTGTTCTTAAGAGAACAAACCTCAGAAGACAAGACGTTACGCTCTGCAGTAACCTTAGCTAAAGAGGCACATAAATTTTCGAAATCCGCATGGAACTTTTTGTGGATAATTTCTTGGGCTGAGAGGCGTCTCTCAACTAGGGAAATATCCTCCTTTTGCTTTAAAATGAGACCCTCCTTCCAATTAAGGTCTTCGTCACATTCTTTACGAAGCAAAGCCATCTGCTTCACTAAATCCGAGTTATGAGCGGATTCAAGGGAAAGTTGGGCCTCATTATGGACGGTTACGTTCATCAATCTATCAGACTTCTTCTGATAATACCAAACATCGGAGGATAACTTGGATACTTGATCCCGAAGATATCTAAGCTCACCAGAGCTACCAGCTGGCAGGCGGAGGTTGTCTCAGGACTATGCAACTAAACAAGAACAACAACAAAGCTAAGGGAAATAAGGAAAGAACCTATGGCTTTGGAGGACTCAGTATCCAGAGCAGAATCAACAGTTTTACGCCCGTCCTCGGCAACTTTAGCGGCATTGTTAGCTCTCTCGAGTGCCAGCAAGCAAGCATCCAAGGATCTCTGAGTCTTCCTCAGATCATCCTCCAATGAAGATACCCTATCAAGAGAAGCAGCATCACTTGGTGAAGGTTGTTGTGCGCCAGCAAGGGCATATTCTTGACGAACGCGCTCCAACATAGCACTCAAGTGAGTACACTTAGACCTATAGAACTTGAACAGGGTGCAGCTAACAACTATCTGTTTGCAAAGCGGCAAACAAAGGAGTGTAAGAATAAACGGAGAATCAAAACAAATTGTGAAGCATTAAGGGGGTATCACTCACTGAAAGCGCTGAGATACGGGTAAGGAAATCAGCGTAGGTGTCAATGAAAGCCTCTATATCTTGGATGATACCCCTGCAAAATTCACCAAAGCTATGGCAGGAGCGAAGGCAATCCGGGTCAAAGAATAGATCCTTAGCCGCAAGATATTGAGCATACAGCACATCCAACTGTGAGGCTACTTCAAAGGAGCTATCCATATGATGACGATCAACCTCAACAGAAAAAGGACCCTTCGAGTCCCGCAGAATAGCTTCGAGAATGACATCATCAGAACTACCAATGCTCAAGCTCTCAGGCAGCTTACCCTTGCTAGATTCAGCAACAACTCCGTCAATCGCTTGAGAGTGAACATGGGGCACGACTGCTGAGCCCTCACCACTACGAAGAGACGACATGGTGGATGAGCTAGGAACTGAAGGAAAAGCTTGAGCACCGTCTAAGTCCATATCACCAGCAAAAGGAAGATTGCCCAGTACAGACCAGTCTGGTGACGAAGGCAGAGGACCAACAGCTTTGCTAACAGGGGAAGTAGAAACAGACTGAGCGCTCCCTAACGGGGTTGGCATAGCATTGAAGGAAAAGCTGCCTAGTGAAATCACAACCTTCTTCTTCGACTGAGAATCTGAACTGCTGACCCTCACCAATGAGGTAACAACCTTAGCAAACGAACCACTTGATTGGAGCGAAGTAGCATGAGACGAAGGAAGACTCTTGGAAACTACAGCAGCAGCCTCAGTAGCAGACGAGACAACATGCAATGCTCCACCTGGGGCAGAAAACGAAGGCGCCTTTGGAGACAAAGTAGGAGTTGGATCTTGAACATTAACAGGGTTAACAAATGGAGCATCACCCCCATCCACGAGGTTCTCACCCTCCACTGAGCCAGCACGGATGGGACTGGGGTCACCCTTGGAAAAAATTTCCTCAATATCATCCAAATGAGGGTTGAGGCCAGTATCCTCAATATCCTCCATATCTTCATCATCTGACACCTCCTCACCATCCTTGGGATCTTCATCTGATGCCTCAAGGTCAATAACAGCCTGCAACTTGCCCTTTCTCTTGGAGGACTGTGGAAAAACACATCTGCCAGCTAAGGATCAGGGGAAAGATACTAAGGGACCTACAAACACAAAGATATGGAAATAATCCTTACCTATGCAGGTGTTGGCGTAGCTTCTTCAGCCTAAGCCTTTCTCTTCCTAGTCCTGGTGGCTACGGAATTACCAGCAGAGCCCGGAACAGTCCTAGCAGCAGAACCTGGAGCAGTTCCAGCAGAAGAAGCAGGGCAAACTACAAAAGAAAGTCATCAGAATATCAAACAAATATATTAAAACAAAAGCCTTTAAACAGAAACGAAGTTTACCTCATGAGAAACAGCAGGGTTGAAAACCCAAGGCTGATATCTATCATACTTCTCAGGCAAGGAAATAGTTGTATGAGAGACGTGGGGATCTGCGGAAGTAAACCCATAAGCCCAAGGACCCACCAAACGAAGAGGAGTACGAGCCCAACGATCATCATGGTCAAGACGGATACGGTTAGACTTTGGCAAAGGTAGCCTAGAAGAATAAGGGATAACAGTCAAACCAGTGTTATTGATCTCCTCCAGCAGATGAAGGTTGTTACCTTCCCTGATTTACTTAGCAGTAACATGGATACGACGAGGGCCTACACTCCAAGGATGAAGATTGCTCTTCTGAATAGCATCAGCGTATGTAGCATTAAAGTTGGCGGGGGTATAATCCTCCTGCTTAGACCTTCCATCAGCAAAAGGGTCATAAGACTTCAAAGTGGTCTTTCACTTACTACGGTACCAACTCTCACGAAGGGCACGCCAGTAGTTACCAGTATATTGCATAACTCCTCGGACCTGAGTTTTGTTCACTGGGTCATCCCTGGTAGAAAAAACGTCATAGTAGAAGGGATCCTTTCTACTGAATAAAGGGAGGAGCATACATGCGGCCAACTGACCAATACTAATCAGGAGGTTATTCTCATCATCAGGATTACTCCGGATCAGGGATTCGGTGAGCACATCGGGGCCATTGACAAAGGAGATCTCGAACTTGTGGAGGCGAAAAGACTTGGTGATCTCAGCCAAGGACAAATGGGTGTAGCTATCTTTATCACGAAGTGTCAGCCTTTGAAGTTCATAATGAGTAGGAGGAGGTGGAAGATCCTTAACAACAACTTCTTCTACCTCTGGGTCCGCAGCATCCTCAGGGACAACAACCATCTCAGTACCAGTAGGTACCTCAGCGGAGGTGGAGACGGCGTAGCATCAGGACGGTCCATCCGCGGAGGAGGGTCAGTAGACGAAGAAGTTCTTTGCCCTTTACGTGTAGGCTTCTTCCGAAGCCTCATAATTCCTAACACCAACAGGAAGAATGGCTCATCAACAATGGCGGACTGAAAATCACAGTCGACTCAAAAGCAAAATTGGGGCAAAAACAAGCATACTTTGGGCATGGGTTTTACTAAACCAACCAACGGAAGCGGTTTAAACTCGTCACGAGGCAAAATCAAAGATCATTCATCACCATAATCAAAGTTCCAGACAAGGAACAATAATGGCAGACTCATCATCAAAATACGAAATGGGATCAAACCCAAGTTCTCATACAACTTGAACGAGTAAAAGATAACTAGGATTCTCACATGCAAGTACAACAGCGACATCAACAATCTTATAGTCAAAAAAGGAAATACATAATCGAGCATGGAGAAATATGAGAGCAACAGTAAAGAGCAAGTACCACTTACTTGTGCAATCAAATGTTGAACCAGAGCCATGAAGAATCGAAAGGGAGATGGAGCAGTTAGCAGCAAAATAAAAATCTCTAGGAAAGAGATGGAGAGCGACAGTTCGAGAAAAAAGAAAAGGAGTTAATGAAAATTCCTTCTCTTTATTCTCTTCTTATAGGCGGCCGGAGAATCCAAAATTTGGATGTCCCGAATTCAAGGGGAAGTTATTACATGAAAGGACATGTAGGGACCACCCAATCGGTACGTGCAAAAATGGCGGCGTAACGGAAGTTTTCTTCCAATCCTACCAAACGGTAGAATATGAAAGAAAAGGGGCAAACTGTGAATACCAATATTCTGCGGAGCACGTGTCACGATCTTAGTGGCCGCATACAAGATAACTGTGTAGCCCTCGCTATGCAGAGAAATCCAAGTGACAGAGGATACCTTCGCAGATCTACTTTATCTCGTCCTAAGAAAGGATGCCTCGACGGCTGAGATGAGAAGAGTAAAAGCCTAGTCTATAAGGAGGCAGCTGGCGAAGAGAAAAAGGTGGGTTCACCAACCCTAATAGACTAACGAACATAGTTGATCGCGGTTCGTGAACCGGGTTCGCCAACTGCTAGCTTATTATACCAACTTCAAAATCGTGAATTGTTCCCAACTGAACTTACGGTTTGCGAACTGGCTCGCCAATCTTCCATGTATTTCTGAAACTCGTATATATATGGTTTGCGAACTGGTTCGCCAACCTATCCTGAGCAGAAATATTAGAAGTTCTAAATTTCTCTCTTTTGATGTTTGAAACATTCCCAAGTGATAAAATCATTTGCATGGGAAATTTTCAATTGACCCACAAATTAATTCTCAAATAATAAATTGCTTCGAACTAATATTGTTAAGGACCATTGAACATTTTTACTAAAATCATATTTTGAGATTTTTAACAAGACAAGCTTGACTTGAAACTTTTTATTTGTAAATTTATTAGAATTCATATGACATAGTTTCAACAGATAGAATGGTAAGATATTGAGTAAAATAGAATGGTTCAGTCTTCGCATACCTGATACCGAAGTTCTCTAAATATCTTTGTCGATCTTAAGTCTTCGAGGGTGATATCTGATACTCAACTACCAGATTTTAACCTAGTCCGAGACTTGACTTAGTAGACTAGAAATCAAGATATAGTTTTGATCAAATAACATTGACAACTAGCTTGAGATAGCAAAACTTGTGAGTTCAATCGAGCATTGCTCTAACATTTTTGACATAATCGTTTGGATGCTCAATGGTTCTCTAAAACATCCTTCTCAATCGGAGAGGGTGATCTGTTCCAATACAAAGAAGTATTTTCTGTAAAAAGCGTTAATCATTTCACACCAACTTGTAATGCTCCCTGGTGCGAGGTTGTTATACCACGTATATGCTCTGCCTGTCAGAGACTTATAACTTTTTTTTTGAGACGGAGGACGTAGTTGTATTCATGCTCTCCTAGTGATTCAAGGAATCATAAAACGAGTTCTCGAGCATTGCCAGTTTCATCATACATGGAGAATGTTGGAGAAGTGTATCCCTTAGGGACTGGTACTCTTTGCACATCGGGGGGGATATGGAGGCTGGTGCTGGTGGATTGATGAATTTCCTTTTTCGCGAGTCTCCAAGAAGTGTTTTAAATTTTCATGGGTGATGAATTTCGACTGGTCCTACACTGATGAATGATCTGTAGCATCACAAAGTTCATCATCTTCCAAAACATGGACTTTGGAGGTTCCAGGATCACCGGCTGAGTAAGTTTCCTTAGCTTTTACTTTTTGAAGCAGATCAGGTGACAATTGCTCCATTAAGGTCTTCAGATAATTGAGGATCTCTTTCTGCGTTATAGCCATATCTCCTTGAGCTCTGGTAATGATATATTGCGTCTGCATTAGACGCGCTCTGATAAGTGGATCATTTCTGACTTCCTATGCATTTGGGTTGACAAGAGGAGCGTTTTCAAGACCACTGTTGGCATTGTCATCAGCGTTGTTGACATGAGTGACAGGAATGGTACTTGGAGTATCAGTGTTAGGAAGAGGAGTAGTGGTATTATGAGCACCACTAGTACTTGCATTGAGATTGGGGTTGGTAGTTGAACCATCGAGGTTGGTAGTCAAACCAGATCTGAGGCCGTCCATCTTCGAGAAATTGAGCTTGCAACCAATAAATAATCTCCCATTGTGGTCGCCAATTTGTTTGCGGGTAAAAAAAAGTTTACTAGTTTTTTAGGTAAAAGTGGTGGAGTGGGCAAGCGGCCAATGAAGCAAATTGTCTAAAACTTTAAACAAATATAGAACAAGGGAGTATATTTTGAGTTCGAGAGACTAATCTGTAGGACTCTGGCCTAAACCAAGATATATGTGATTATATTCAATTCGGTCACAATGAAGGAGAATGGACGATATGTAGGGAGGGAAGCTGAGAATGTGTAGAGATCAATGGAAATTGATTGATTGTGAGTAACGTGTTGAACTACTTTGAAGATGATTTCTCTGTGTAATACCGAGAAAAATCCTCTGTGTACTTGATATGGTTGTTAGAAAATTGATGTCTGATGAGATGAATTCAGTTCTTGCTAAGTTGGCCATATCATAGGTTAAGAAACATATTTATTGCAGAGGTAGTTCACACATTGATCTCATGTAAGTGGTGACGGTTGAATAGAGTGGAATAATGGAGAAGTGAGAAATCGTGTGTAAACCAGTTCCACTTTTCATGAGAGACTTGGTTGATCGTCCATCCATTATTCCATTTATTCATTCAACTGCCTACACGACTTACTCACATTTCTCATCGTGGATGTATTACACATTGCACGTGATGTAGGCCGCCAGACCAAGACCCTAGTGAATATCCCCCCATGTGACATGAATTGACATCTCATGTGAAAGTCTGTTTTGCAGACGTATTTTACGTGGTCAATCGTTAACCTAGTTAGACTATAAGTATTAACTGATGAGTTGAACGTAGTTCATAATTCATGGTTATGATAGATGAAGCATGAAGTGCCTGATGAGACAGCAACATGCTCCGTGGACCATAGAAGTTGAGTCTGGTGGGTCACTGATGATTGTGACATATCATTGTGCTAGCTGAAGCAGTAATGGTAGTCGAATAATTTGGATTTATAAGCATTGATTTAATTAGATCGGTGGATCGATCATAAACCATTATGTTGATGTATCAAGCCTTTGACAACAAGTCATGTGAAAATGACCAATGTTGAATGATCATAGAAGGTTCATCCTCGATCCACATATCTTGTGTAAGTCGGATGACAAGCAAAGAGATTATAATATTAAAATAATGGTCAACTAATAAACCAACTAGGTGTTGGTTGATGGACCAACTGAGTATTGGTTGATGAACCAATAAAACATCGATAGCTGGATCATTGTGAAATATTACCTATCGAATAGTGATAGTTGAATCAATATAAGAAATATTGCTCTCGGAGCAATTGATAGTTGGTTCAATAAAATGTTATTTAAAATATTGGTAGCTGGACTGAATGTTAAATAATTAATTAAATATTGATTGCTAGATCAATACAAAAATTATTAGTGTTTGAACCTGTTCTGCAGAGCATTAGGTTCAAAACCATAATTTTGATCGATGGATGATCTATGAATGATTGAATGAGAATCAACAAACGGGTGAGAGGGACCGATCATTGGTGGTGATGGACTGATTATGTGGGACCCGGATTCTTTGCAGAGTATTCACCAAAGTCAGTTGCAGACATTTGGTGCAAGGATGATTAATTAATGTTTAATCATAATAAAAATTATGCTCCGTAGAGGATTAGGTAGTAAAAACTAATTGTGGCAGAAGGAAGGACCGACCAAGGGGTGTTAGAACTGGCCATTGGTGGTAGTGGGACCAACTAGTGGTGTATGGATGATGGTCCAAGTTGATAGGAAGAGTTTGAATCAAATATGGACTTCAGAGGATTAATTATGTGATTAATCAATGAATGAGGTGGGACCGACCATGGCCGTCCATGGTGGTGCTCGTGCCATCATGTTGTCTGCGATCCATTGTTGAGAGTTTTGGTATTTTCTGATGGTCCATCGAACATTATTTTGTATTTTCAGAAGAATTTGGTCTTGACTGAAACTCTTGATTTTGCTTGAAGGATGAAGTAGATTTTTGCTTGAAAGACCAATAATTGGAAATATTAAAATAATATTATTTTAATGTATTATATGGTTTAATGACATGATGGTTGCGGGACCACTTGCTTTCTAAATCATATGATCCATACCATAGAGCAAAATTTGATAAGATATGAGAACACCAAAGAGTTTGGTTGAAAGAGGAAGTCCTTTGAAAATGAATAATAAATATAATAAAGAAAATAAAAAGGTGGCCGGTCCCGCCAATATATATTTTTATTTTATCTATTTTATTTCTCCCCCTTTCCTTCTTTGATGAGTATTCCATATCCTTTTTCATCCATGTTTTTTGGGTGCTTTTTGGAGCATTATTACTAAATACACCCGTGCCTTTTACTCGGGGCTTACTCAGTAGTGGCCCTTATGCCTGAAAAGTGAATATTCTTTAAATTAATCCATGGAATTTCACCAGGAAAAGTCATGAATTAAAGTAAGTAAATATTAGGATGAAATAGAATATTATCTAGGAATTCATATGATGAATATGCAACACTAAATTTAATTAATTAGTCGCTTTATCTCAGCAGGCAATCTATCTAGGAGCATTTAATTGATTCGAGAATCAAGATATGAGATGTCAGCATCATATATGTTCTGAATATTATTTTGGGAAGAGTTACAACACCATAGATGTCTTGCGAATAAATTTCGAATACAGAGAGAGATGCTGAGCCGCTCAGCATAAATAATAAAATACATGGAATATTAAAAGCTCCGCCTAAAGGCTCTAATCATGTATTATTACTTTGATAAGGTTACAAGACTGCAATTCACTTCCATTGCAGAATGTGAAGACACAAATTTTTATGCTTCTGATGCTGGTCAGAGATACTTATTTTTCTATGTGATTTTATTAATTTAGCCTTCGTCAAAATCCACTATCAACACATGTATGGACAAAACCTAATACAGTTGCAAGTAGACCAACTTAATGATCCTTGACAATATGTATATAAATTTTATATCTCTATTCTCAATCAGAAAGTCTATACCAATCCGTGAACCTGATTGTTAAAAAGAGTATTTGGACGATCCTAGAAGTCAATATCCAAGATCAATCTAGTCGTATCCAAATAATCCAATCGGAGTTCTGCCAAGTATGAAACCTATTATCTATCTTTCAAGATACTAACTATACAAGAGCGAGTCTCGTAATCGAGCATAATTAATACAGACATATCTATTAAGATTGAATATGTACTACTTATGTAAATACAATTATAAAGATAAACAATATAATGCGAAAAGGGAAAAACACAAGACACCAAAAGTTTTGTTAATGAGGAAACTGCAATAGCAGAAAAACCTCGAAAACTCGTCAATATTTGAGCACCAAACTGTATTAAGCCCCTACAGACAGCATACCATCAACTTCGGACTGGAATGTAGTTGAGATCGAATCCACCCTCCAAGCAATTCAGTTACAGTCGCACTCCTTACGTCTCTTGAAGCTCACAAAGCTCTATGTATTTGATTCCCTTAGCTGACGTCATTTGCAGCCTAAGAGTTGCTTCAACCTAAATGAAGACTTTTTATACCAATCTGCCTCTAATAGATAAGCATATTTGATTTCCCTTTAGATCAAAAATCAAGGCTTGGAAATATGTTTGCAATAGACAAAACTAGCAAACCTCACAAATCTGGAACACTTACACTCACTTAGATGGGAAGCATGGATTCTTTACCACCTCTCAAGAACAATCTTTAACTTATCAATTAAGAATAGTTTTCATATATCTATCTTGAGGAATCACAAAGTCTGAGACGAAGAAAACTTTGTGATTACTATCTATCTTGCTTGAAAGAGATTACAATAACCTCGATAACAGAAAAGCAAGATAGTGATGCATGAACTATCAAGGTAAAATATAGTCGGACCTGGCTTCACGAATCCCCAAAGTGAAGTCTTTTAGTCATAAACCTAATTATGTTTCGTAGAGGAAACTTGGGTCAATAAAGGACGACTCTAGCTATCAACTAGGACACAAAGTGTCAAGCATTGACTTTCCCAGTTGAAAGAGCATCTCTATTTATACATGTTAAAGAGTCAAGACTGAGGGTTGTATGGAATTCAAGCTAATTAAGATAATTTGGCAAACACTTTCTCTGTTTAGATGAAACTCTAATTAGGGTTTCAAGTAAGCATGTAAGAATAAGTGTTGAAATCACATAGAATTATATACACAGTGATCCGGTTGCGGAATAGTGTATAATGATTGTTCTGAAAAATATTCCTTATGAACTATAAGCAATTACATGTTCATTTAAACACTTAAAAATTTAATCATGATACACATACACAAGTGCTTTAATAATATATGATGTCTTCTTTTTTTTTTTTGCTTAGAGGAAAAAGATAAATAGAAATGAAAAAAACATAAAACAACCTCACTCAAAGAGATTGGAAATACAAGAAGGAGGGTTTTCAAACCACTATCCAAAAATCTAATTGGTGAAAGCAAAGCTAGCAAGGTTGTGCGCCATACAGTTAGCATCTTTCTTCACAAAGGAGAATTATACACTGCTTCTGTAAAACTCTGATCTGATAAATCATGCTTCTTAATTTCCAAACAAATAAAGAATTTTGATGATTGGAAGAGAGTCACTCTCAATAATGAGGTTAGAGTGACTTATTCTTCATACCCAGTTCAAGTCCAAACATTACAGCTCTAGTCTTAACTTCAAGCGGGCTAGATAGTTGAGACTTATAGTAGTCCCTCCTTTAAAGGAATGTTTGGAATTCCTTGCCACAACAGCACAGGCTCCAACTCCACTGGAAAAAGCTGCATCCACATTTATTTTTACTTTATTAGTTAGGGGTGGCATCCATCTGAGGACTTCATCGCTTCTCTGCTCAACTTCATTTTCCTTATAATATTCCTCTAATGGTTGATGGGTGAAGTTGAACCAATAGTGAGCATCCATGATTATGTTCTGGATATTCTAGGTCTTTCCTTAAAAGACCATGTCATTCCTTGCAAGCCAAAGGGGCTACCACACATAACTTCCCATTATAAAAGTTTCGTAGTTCCCCCTTCCGCCAACCAAATAAAGATACTGCTTTTTATGTCATTATGGCCATCTAGGTTTCCTTTATACCCTAATTTAGATCCAAATAATGCATTAGTATCAATAGGACATTAAAGGAAGAGGAGTTCAACAGATTCTATATGGTTTCTACATATTCTACAGACCGTGTCTATCTGAGGTTTGTACTTTCCTAAAGCGTTCAGAGTAGAAAGCCCATCATGTATAACTTTCTATTTGAATATCTGAATTTTAGGCGCAAGATTTTTTACCTTCCAAAAGCTCTTCCATGGGAAAATATTGCTTTGGAGGGTTGAGGTAGAGGGATGGGCTTGTCTTAACTGCTTCTGGAAAGATTTTGAGGTGAACGTACCATTCGGATGAGGAGTCCAAATAATCTCGTCCTTTATATTTTCCTCATGGTACGGGATGTTGATCTGAAGAATTTGATGAGCCGTGTTATTGTCGAAAGAGTCTTGAATAAGCTTCTCCTTCCATCTTCTAGGATTTTGGAGTATCAAATCGCTGACTCTATGTAACTGCGCTCCATAGTTATTGTTGATGACCACTTCCGAGCTAGGAACGTTCAAAATCCAAGGATATTTGAAAATTCTGATTTGCTCGCCTTCTCCCACAGTCTAAGTGCAATTATGTTTCATATCTTCCCTGACATTGATCATTGCTATCAAAGTTGAGGAACTTCTAGCATTAGCTTTATCCTCCCCAAAGTTAGATGTCCTCAGGTATTTTGCGTACATGGTTTGGATCCACGGATAATCGGGCTCATCCAAAAACTTCAATATAAGTTTGGCTATTTGTGTTCTATTAAGATCCATCAGAGACCTAATTCCTAACCCACCAACCTCTTTTTCATCGTTAAACTTATCCATTTTATAAAATGTCTCTTCTTTGAGTCATAAGAATGCCCCCACCAGAACTTTCTGATAATTCTTGTTAATTTATCAATAACTGCCTTCAGAAGTAAACTGGTTGACATATAGAACGGAGGGATCAATCTCAGTACATGTTTGATAAGAATGACCTTGCCCGCAGAAGTAAGAAAAATCCTTTTCCAACCCGCCAACTTGTTTTCAAATTTGTCAACGAGGAAATTATAAGAATCAACCATGTGAGCTGGTTTAAGCAGTTGAAAGCCTAACTACTTTTCATTAATCTCCATCCTCTTCACCCCGAACAGCTGAGTCACTTGGTTTTGCCTAGAAAGAGGGACTCCTTTACTAAAATAAACAACATATTTATTAAGGTTCGCTTGTTGACCGGACCAAAGAGCATAAGTAGTGAGAACATCTTGGATAGTTTTCACCGTATTCTCGTCCAAGTTCCCAAATAGAAGTAAATTGTTCGTAAACATTAAGTGGGACATAGTAGAGGCCCAACGATTTACTTTGTATCCATTATATAAGAAAGTATTCTTCATTTTCCTGATCATCCATGTAAGCCCCAGGGAACACAAGATAAACAGATACGACGAGAGGGGACAACCATGCCTTATCCCCCTCACCAGTAAAGAAACCCTATGGTGTTCCATTAACTAAAATTGAAAAAGGTGGGGTAAATACACAATTCATGATGAGCTGATGGGTACTGCCATTTATACCATAAGCTTTCAGGCATTGACTTAAGAAGCTCCAAGAAATCCTATCATAAGCTTTACTTTTATGTATCTTCAGTGTAAAGGCCTCAATAACAGAATGATTCATGAAATACAGTAATTCCTTAGCGGTGGGGACATTGTCTAATATATTTCTACTAGGAACAAAGGCATATTGCACTTTATCCACTAGATTCCCTAACAATGGTTTTAACCTCCTAACGATTATTTTAGTAATAATCTCATAAAAAATATTACATAGAGAAATATGCTTGTATTCCACTGGATTATAGGTCTTTTCAACAAGAATTTATGAGCCATTTCGTTCAAAGGAGCTCAGCTTTTGCCTTCTCAACTTCTCTGGTGACTAGGACAAATGTTTTCCTACCCCATTTCTGCAGAGGACCACAAATATAGTTGATCTTATTTAACGTGTTTCCCGTAGCTGCCGACCAAGCTTGTTGCACTTCACTTTGAAACTGTGGATGATCAACCTAATGAAATTCAATCTTGAAACTAGACTTTTGTTTTTTCATAATCCTGGAAGTGTTTAAGTAAATGGGGCATGATCACTACTGATCCTTGGCAGATGAAAGACAAAAGCATTGGAGAATATTAACCACCAACTAGTAGTGCAGTGGTAGCACCATTTGACCAGGTGAACGCTGGTCCGGAGTATCCCGAATCAATAAGCGGTTTATCAATCAAATTCTCAAACTCTCTACTAGAATATATAATTATTTTTATTGCTACCAACCTGTTTCTCAGCTCTGCAATGTATGGAATTCATATCTACAATAACACACCATAGGGGATTGATATTATTTACGTAATTTGAAATATGAGACAAGAGGGGTTTCTATTGACATGCTAAGGGGGGACATAAATGCACAACAAATCCCATTTAAGGTTGAGAAGTTCAGTTGTTTAACAGTGGATTAGGTTTTGAGTCATAAAGATAACATTTAAATCGGTGTCGTCTTGCCAGAGAAGAGCAATACCTCCTGCTCAACCAACGACAAGAAGGAAAACAAAATTGGAAAAACCTAATGAAGTGGATATCTTACTAGACTTTTGATGGGATAATTTGGTTTCATACAAGAATGCAATAGAAAGATTACAAGACTTAAGGAAACTTCTGAGATGACGAAGTGTCGAGTTGTTTCCTAACCCTCGATGGTTCCATGAATCGACTAACATTGATCTTGTGGCTAATTATGGGAAGCCACCACACCCTTGTTACCTGCTTTAGACGAAATTGGTCTTGCCTTAGATCTCTGTTGAACTTCATCAATATTCATTGGGGATAGACATCTGTTCTTCCTTGCAATAAATTCTTTATCTCTATTCTGATTACTATGTGAAATTCTCTCTCCAACTTCTCTTCTCCACTTTCTGATACTCGCACCGCAGCTTTGCGATTCTTCGGATGTTGAATGGGAACGACTCTGGTATTGATATGTGCTCAACATCGACATTATCAAAAATTTTCTTCACCTCATAGTTACGGATTTTGACATGGTCAATCAATTTCTTATCACCTTGACTAAATGGGTTCTCATTTTTTTTTGAGGGCTGTTTCATTTTGATTACCGTTCGGTTGAAAACTTTACCATCTGGGTGGTTATATCTCTTTCCTTTGAAGCATCTTGTATATTTAAGGGAATATTATATGTATGGGCTTTGATTACTTGACCCCTTTCTATTACCACCCCTACTCCCAATTCAGACACACGGGTCCCTTCCAGTATACCAACTTCTTTTGTATTCTGACGGCACAGGTGTGACGTGTTTGGTTCTTCAATTCTCATCGAAAAATTGTACCTAGGATTTAAGGTATTAATTACCTCATCATTGATGACCAGTAGACGGGTTCATCACCTCCTTCGATTTGTCTGTTCTGATCCCTGACAAAGTTGGTAGCATCGATGCCGAGCCTGACATGCCTCTCCATCTGCCATTATATTGTTGTCGAGACACGGACTGTGATGGGCAGGTGTTGCTTCTTGAGCCGTTCGATTGATCAATCAAATTTTGATTATGTTCTACACTGATAGCCGGAGTAGTTGCATGAGAACTAGCCTGAACCTCTTTTGATTTGAAGTTAGCTCGTATCAGATCAGAGTAGACATTAGTAGATTCATCCCACAATTTTTCATAAAAATTATCCAGCAGTTAATTAATAGTTGGTTTCTAAGAGTCTTGATAGATTAGGACATTGTTTCTTTGAATGACCAAATAAATTGTAGAAATAACCCAATCTGGATAGTTTTTCGAACCTGAAAGTGACTTCACATTTCCTCTTTAATGCAAGTGTGATAATTGAAAATGCGAGGGTCTAACAACCACACCCAACAATTCGTTTGGCATTCTAAGAGGACTTACTCCAATACACTTTCTAGAGAATCAACTAGATAGACAGACTCAATCTAGAATAAAGTATATCAAAGAGTTTAATATCTCTAACTCTTAATTCAATCCGCAATTAACAAATAGAAATCTGTGAGCCCGATTGAATGTAAGAGGAATTACTTGAACGATACCAAAGACCAATGGTCAAGTGTCAATCAACGTAAATCAACAACCCAAGGTTGGATATTCTAATTGATTGATCTTAATGCACAATCTGTGATATTTCAATTATATAACAAAATATAATGCGGAAAATAAATAACACAGACACCAGAATTTTGTTAACGAGGAAACCACAAATGCAGAAAAACCTCGGGATCTAGTCCAGATTGAACACCACATTGTATTAAGCCGCTACAGACACTAGCCTACTACCAATTAACTTCGGACTGGACTGTAGTTGAACCATAATCAATCTCACACAGATTCAAGGTACAGTTGCGCTCCTTACGTCTCTGATCCCAGCAGGATACTACACACTTGCTTCCCTTAGTTGATCTCACCCACAACTAAGAGTTGCTACGACCCAAAGTCGAAGACTTGATAAACAAATCTGTCTCACACAGAAAAGTTTATAGGATTGAATAAATATGTCTCCCACAGAAATACCCAAGAGTTTTTGTCCCGTCGTTTGATAAATCAAGGTGAACATGAACCAATTGATAAACCGGACTTATATTCCCGAAGAACAGCCTAGTATTATCAATCACTTCACAATAAACTTAATCGACTAGCGAAACAAGTTATTGTGGAATCACAAACGATGAGACGAAGGTGTTTGTGATTACTTTTCTATCTTGCCTATCGGAGATATAATCTCAAGCCAATTTTACAATTGCACTCAATCACGATAGAAACAACAAGATCAGATCACGCAACTACAAAGAGAATAGTTGGGCCTGGCTTCACAATCCCAATGAAGTCTTCAAGTCGTTAACCTACAGAGTCTCGAGAAGAAACCTAAGATTAAAGGAAAATCGACTCTAGTTATGAAACTAGTAGCACACAGGAGGTGTGGGGATTAGGTTTCCCAGTTGCTAGAGTTCTCCTTTATATATTTTTCAAATCAGGGTTTCCAATCCAAGTTACCTTGGTAACAAAGCATTCAATATTCACCGTTAGATGAAAAACCTGATTCAACCAAGCTAATATCTTTCAACTGTTAGATCGAACTTAGCTTGTTACACACAAATGAAATGTACCCTCATTTAGGTTTGTGTAACCGTACCCAAACGTGTACACCATGTTGGTTCACAAATAGTTAACCGAGGTTAGCCATATGATCACTCTCATGTCAACCTTATTCATCTTAACCATAACTAGTTCAAATGACTCAAATGAAACTAGTTAAAGAGTTGTTCAATTGTTATATTCTCATGGATTTATACAAGAACACAATTGAAGCAAAATCGGTTTGATTCAATCGAACTGATACATGAACATTATAGCCACGGTTTGCAAAGATTGCATTCCTTATTGATAAATGTTTTAGGTTCATGTACAACCGATTTTAGAAAGTAACCTACTTAAGTATGCGTACGGGTATGCGTACTTAAGTAACCGGGTTTGAGTTTGTTTTAGTTTTCAAACTCAGCAGAAATTCACGGACGTGAAATTTCCGCCAGTATGCGTACGGGTACGCATACTTACCCAGTCTCCTACAACCTTTTTGTATACACACAAGTATGCATACTTTAGGTTCACGGTTTTGGACTTATACACTAATGTGCGAACAAACTATACTTATATCCAAAGATGGTTACAGGATTCTAAACTCTTTATTTCAATCATCGAAACATTCTTCTATAATGACAATAGCCGTTTTCACACACTATCAGCATCAAAGCAATTTTCAAGATATTGAAATAATCATTATCGAAATATTCCAAGTCTTACACCAAATGATTGTATCATACATACCATGTAAGATGTTACTCGGAAATTTTCTCATGATATAAGATGAACTTGGTCGAAGCGAAAGCTTACCAACACATATTTCGAGAAATATGTAAGCGAGATATACTCAGCTCGAAATCTCAAATGTGTATAGAGAAAACTATATCGTAACACGATTTATGTCTCAATATAGGAGATAGAATAGAAATAGACTTTCCAAGTGATAGGTGAGTTTAAGTATCCACATACCTTTTGTCGATGAAGTTCCACAAGCTCTCCTTAGTAGTACTTCGTCTTCAAGTGATAAGAGCCGTGAAGTCTAAGCTCAACTACACAAACTATGTCCTAGTCCGAGACATCTATAAATAGGATAGAAATCAAGACTTATAGTTTTGATCACTAACATTTACAAACATGCTTGAGATAGCAAAGCATGCGAGTTCGACCGAGCAGTGCTCTAACAATCTCCCCCTTTGTCAATTTTAGTGACAAAACTATCAATACATATGGATTACAAAATAAATAAAAATTGTAGCTTCTCATCCAAATGCTTGACCTCCTTGGCATCTTCAACGCGACTCGAAAACTTCGTCACTTCCAAGTACTCCATAATCCTAAAGGTTGTAAGTTCAGTATCATAGTTGTCGAAGATCCGTAGCGATAACAATGAGAAAACAAATGCTCTCAATCATTGTTATACAATGTCATAGTATTATTACACAACATCAAAGTTCAATTGTATCACAACTTTGACAACAATATTATGGTGATATGTATCACTCCCCCTTAGTCAATACTTCATCTCGACAAGAAAACCACTCCCCCTTATATAATGATCCGTAAACCATATGTATTTGTAGTATCACACTACACATTAATTCTCCCCCTTTTTTTCAATATAAATTGGCAAAGGTACGAAAACTAGTGGGATCCTTATGAAATTTTCATAGAGATACTTTATGACCAAAAGAGAATACCATATCAACTTATTTAGATGTTATCATAAAGCCGAAGCTCAATGCATTCATCAAGGAGTTTATAAATATACAAGATAATCCCTATAATATTCCACATCCGCACTCCCCACAAAGATTTGGCAATTAAGCACAAGTTCAAAAAGAACTCTCCCCCATAAAATGTCATTCTCGAAAGAACAACAAAGGCGACCTTACTTTCACAAGAAAAGAAGGATTTCTAACAAATACTAGGATACTTGACAGAAACACATCTACTAGAAATAAATGCAAACAAGACTCAACACTATTCTGGAATTCCAAACTCAATTGCCCAAAAGATCGAGATAAAAGCAAAGGCAAGAGTTGTGAGGAGCTAATGAAACAGAACAACACCAATAGACTGTCGTAGGTGCTGAAACGTGGCAGTGTCTAATGGTTTGGTGAGAATTTCAGCCAATTGTTGTTCGGAAGGAACAAATTCCATAGTGATAATACCATCTTCACAAAGATCTCGAATAAAATGGTACCTGATGTCTATGTGCTTAGTTCTTGAGTGCTCAACAGGATTCTCAGCAATGCGAATCGCACTTGAGTAATCACAAAAGATCTTCATTATTCCAAAATCAATTCCATAATCAGCAAGCATTTGTTTCATCCATAGGAGTTGAGTACAGCATGAACCAACAACAATATATTCTGCTTCACATGTTGAAAGAGATTGTGAATTTTGTTTCTTGCTATGCCAAGCTACAAGATTCATCCCTACATAGTAGAATCCCCCTAATGTACTCTTGCTGTCTTCCACACACCCTTCCCAATCGACATCTGAATAGGCAGTAAGATCAATGTTAGTATCAAAAGTGTAAGAAAGACCATACCCGATAGTGTGATTGATATAGCGTATGATCCTCTTTGTGGAGGCAAGATGAGATTCCTTTGGATTTGCCTGAAACCTAGCACAACAACCACCACTAAAAACAATGTCAGGTCTCGTGGCAGTGAGATACAAAAGACTTCCAATAATAGATCGATAAAATTTTTGATCCACATTTACACCTTTCTCATCTCTATGTAGTTTACTAGTGGTAGGCATATGAGTAAGTTTTGGAGTTGACTTATCAAGACCGAATCTTGAAACAAGATTTTTTGCATATTTTTCTTGAGATAAGTAAATTCCATCCTTGTGTTGTTGAATTTGTAAACCAAAAAAACATGTTAATTTACCAACGTTGCTCATTTCAAACTCCTTACCAAGAGAAACTTGAAAATCTTTTGCAAGTTTCTCCGATGTTGATCCATAGATGATATCATCGACATAAACTTTATCAATTACAACATCTTTCCCACTCCATTTGGTAAACAATGTTTTATCAGCCCCACCTCTTGAAAAACCTTTCCTAAGAAGAGAAGTAGTTAGTTTTTCAAACCAGGCACGAGGTGTTTGTTTTAACCCGTACAATGACTTGTTAAGTTTAATAACATGATCGGGAAAAGCAGGTTTTCAAAACCCTTAGGTTGAGCGACATAGACTTCTTCATTTAAGTTTCCATTTAGGAAGGCGGATTTAATGTCCATCTGAAACAGCTTAACCTTAAGAAAACAAGCATGAGCTAATAATAATAGAATGGTCTCAAGACGTGCCACATGATCAAAGGTTTCGTCAGAGTCGATCCCTTCAGTCTGTGAATATCCTTGAGCGACAAGTCTAGATTTGTTTCTGAAAATGATACCAAATTCATCAGACTTGTTCTTAAATATCCATTTGGTACCAACAATATTTATATTGGGGGGGGGGGGGGGGGGGGGACAAGGTACGTGATGCGCGTCGCTTACACAACAAATTAATTACTTCTTTCCACACTATTAAGGAGTTCGTACCCACGAAGAGCAGGGATATTTTAGTTGTTAAAAAGTAACCAAAAGGGGGTTTTTTAGATTTTGAATCGAAGTAATTGACAAAAGAAAACATAAAAGATTTGTTATAAACAATGAGAAGAAAGATGACTAGGGAATCCTTCGCCGTTACTGAACAAAAACTTAATTAAATACAAGTTTATCTATTGTTGAATTGATATTGTTACCAACCGTAGAATAACAATAAGCTCTGCTATCCCCCGGATTCCTGTTGTCACTGGATACAGAAGCGCTCGACTACCAGTTTCTATCCAACTAACCCACCAAGAATAAGCTCTCAAGGTGTAGATTAATCGAATGCTTTACACTCTGTGAATCAGATTGATCCTAGCATCAGACGCATAGGCTCGGCCTGCTTACTAGTGTTATCTTTATACACAATTGCTTAACAGAATCCCTCTATCAGCTCTTGCGATTTGCTACTTGTGTATAAAGTTGATATGACAATTACACGTATCACACAACCCTAAACTAGTAGAAGAAATATCGATTGGTTAATTTAATTGATCACTTTAAATAACCCCTCCATATTCTTAAACATTAAAAATAATAAAAATAATCAACAATAAATAAAACTTGAAATAAACTTGATTTAAGAAATTAAATCTTCATTGTTCAGGACTTTGAAATCATCCCTAATCAAAAAGAAGTTTAGCTACTCATAGCTAAAGAAGACTAAGAAGGAAATAAAAAAGAAAGAAAGAAATTGAAACTAAAAATAAAAGCTCACAGGAAAAGCCAGAGCAAAAAATTTATTTCTCTTTCTCTGTATTGTTTTCTAGCTACAAAAGAAATTATAAAAGAAAAAGTAATTTTTCCTTTGATTTTCAACTCCTATTTAGAGCCTACACATAACCCAGCCGATCCACAAAAGTCGTAGAAGATAGAGATGCAAAGTCGGTGGAATTTATCCCAAACCAGTGTTGATGATCTGGTGTAGTGGACCGTGTTTTCTTAGCGTGTACACAGATTCTGATCCGTTCAATCTTCTGAGGAATCCTTGTGTCTTCATCTGCACCATCAATCTATCCAGCTTCGATGAGCCGCCTTGCACCAAATAAACCCTTTTCTCCGAAACTCGTCAGCAATCTGCAAAAGTACTGCAGAACGCCCCCACCACACGTCTTCTTCCGCTTTTCCTTTTGCTGCACGTGCTGGTCAGGTCCCGCCAATGACGTCATCACAGCAACATCACCATTCCTCTTTATCATTTTATTCGCAGAAGACCATCTTCTCTCGTAACCATGGCAGCACCGCAGTGGCGGATCTACACCTAGACTTTGGATGGCTTAAGATACCCCCAAGTTTAGAAAATAAAATAAAATAAGTAGTGGAGCTTAGCCGATGACAATACAAACCCAACTGAAATTGTTATCAAGCCACCCCTGGCATGTATAAACTTTTCCAAGCCACCCCTAGTTCCAAATCCTAGTTCCGCCCCTGCAACACCGTATTCTTCTTCGTCCCCTGATTTGTCTCAATCCATCACAACTTCATGTCTTCCATTAAAACAACGCCAATACCGATCAACATCACCATTATCTTCATTTACTACAGCAGCATCATGAGTTCATATATTTATCGATCACCATCAGTCTCCATTAAACCATCAATCCGATATAAACTCTACTATTAATCCCGGTCATCCGTACTGCGATCGTTGGAAGCAGCAACAACCTCCATTCCCATTATTCATCTTAACCATAACTAGTTCAAATGACTCAAATGAAACTAGTTAAAGAGTTGTTCAATTGCTATATTTTCATGGATTTATACAAGAACACAATTGAAGCAAAATCGGTTTGATTCACTCGAATCGATACATGAACATTATAGCCACGGTTTGCAAAGATTACATTCCTTATTGATAAATGTTTTAGGTTCATGTACAACCGATTTTAGAAAGTAACCTATTAAGTATGCGTACGGGTATGCGTACTTAAGTAACCGGATTTGAGTTTGTTTTAGTTTTCAAACTCAGCAGAAATTCACGGACGTGAACTTTCCACCAGTATGCGTACGGGTATGCATACTTACCCAGTCTCCTACAACCTTTTTGTATACACACAAGTATGCATACTTTAGGTTCACGGTTTTGGACTTATACACTAATATGCGAACACACTATACTTATATCCAATGATGGTTACAGGATTCTAAACTCTTTATTTCAATCATTGAAATATTCTTTTATAATGACGACAATCGTTTTCACACACTATCAGCATCAAAGCAATTTTCAAGATATTGAAATAATCATTATCGACACATTCCAAGTCTTACACCAAATGATAGTTTCACACAAACCATGTAAGATGTTACTCGACAATTTTCTCATGATATAAGATGATGTTAGAGCATAGCTCGTTGAACCCACCAAGCGTTGGTATGTCAAGTTTGGTTGTCATATTTTAGTGAGCCAAAGCTCATTTAAGAGTCCCTTGATTATGTACTAGAGTCAACTTTGTATATGTTATCTTGAAAGTATTAGGATATGAGACATTACAAGTATTGCGAAGACTTGAAGAAGTGTAGAAGTAAGGAGCTACAACGACAACATCATCCTTCCACTTGAGGTTAGTGATATTTGAATTGAACTGTTTCATTCCCTAGCGTATCTTTCAAGTCGTACATATTGAAAACAAAACTGCGAAGCATGAATGATTATACTCTAGTTAGACATAGTATTAAGGAATACAATACGAGGTTTATTGCTTAACCATTAAACTTTGTAGATAAGACATCGACATAATCGTTTGAATGTTATTGTGATTATGTATGGGTATAAGGTGAAGATTTCATCCTAGGAAACAATGTTTTACATTTGTTTTAAGGAAGTAAATTCATGAACTTGTTTTGTGAATCGAAAGAGAAATCGCCAGGCATTATTGATATTGTTATTCATTGCATATCTTTTGAACTACCAATATGTGTGATTAGTATAACCGCTCATGACTTGTTTATGTTCTTGGTAAAACTATTCACAAAGGCCTGACTTTTGTATTGGTATTACTTTTATTAGTGAAACCGATCTTAAGTAATCACCTGAGATGGTATGATCGATTTTGTGTTATTGGTATGACCGACTCTGAGTAAAGGGGAACCGATCCTAGTAAGAGGTGCAACCTATCATAAAGGGGAATCGATCCTTGTATGAGGTGCATCAAGTTTTTAGCAGAAAGGGGAACCGATCCTATGGACATGTGCAACACGTTTTTAGGCAAAGGGGAACCGATCCTATGGACATGTACATCAAGTACAAGTTAGATACCATATATATTTGGGGAACCGATCCTAGTACCTAGTCAACCGAATTTTGGAAAGCTAGTGTGACTATGCACATTACTCACATGGAGGTAGAACATTTAAACCCATGATTTGTGATTGAGTGTTCTTGATCAATCACATAGTTCTTGAAAGTCAGATGAACCAATTCTAAACTTGTTTGGAAGTGTGACAAATCGGTTTCAAGATTATAAGAATGAAAGAGGACTTACAAAGTAAGGATATCGACATACTTTGAACATGTGTAGTAACGCTTATCTTTAATTGTTCAAAGTTATTCCTTAATAGCTAAAGGAAGAAAATCCCGGATCGAATAAAATAAATTGAGAATCTTTTATTTAAGGTTTTTAATTTTATTTTACGAAAATGAAAAATTAGTAATGTGCATTTACTAGTTGGAGATTTTCCAAGAGGTTTTCGGTCATTATTTTGGAAAAAAAAATTCAAGGAATTATGGAAACCGAATCTGGAATATATTTCATATCTTGAGAATATTTTCGGTTTTGGAAATTCGTTGGTGTCCAAACTTCCTTGGTCTATAAATATGAAAGTTTGCATTTCGAGCAAACTAATCCTCGTACAACAAGAACTATCTCAGTTGTGCTTTTACCGGTGAAGCCGACTATTCGGAGACGAGAGTAACCTAATCAGGCGAAATCTCTTACGGCCGCTTAGTTTAAAGACTTCTTTGGGATTGAGAAGCTCTATTAGTACCGTTGGTGGGAAACTAGATAATTGCGGTTTATCTTTTGTTTTCGATTGATTTGATTGACTAATGGTGGTTGAACTTTGATTGCACCTAGTTTGTTTATGCTTGAGAATCTTCTCTTCTGATATAAGATTCACTCAAACTAGATTGACGTTTCGACGGGGATCTTTAGACTGTTTATAGATATAAAGACGTCTGGTGATAATCCATTGTTAACAGACTCCGTTCTGTGCGTGATTGATCACAAGAGATTCAAGTTGATTGTGTGCAGGTGTTTATTGAAGATTTAAGAAGATTTGAAGACAAAGAAGACTGTGAAGATTTCTGATCTGGGATTCATAATCTTTGGTGTGCACAATACTTGTTTTGGTAAAAGAGGATCCAACTATAATCGGTTTATCCTTGTGGTATATTATATTGATTAGTTATGTATATCTGCATCAATGCAATTCTTTGTGATTAAAAGTATTGATTGCAAAATCTTAATAATTACTTCGGTAGTTGATAATAAGATAGATCTAAGAATCCGACGAAGGAGTTTATTGAGATAAACAGAAGAGACTTTGTCGAACTCATATCACTTGGTTGAAAAGAGTTGATATGAAATAGATTTGTTGTTCCTTTACTGTTTGGAATACGAACTAAAGGTATTGTTCCAAGTACGTGACTTATTACAGGTCGGAGGTGTGGGAATACAGACGGAACTAGGTGAACTATAAGTTTAGTTGCTTGGTCTCAACTATGCGAAGTTGGTTTGATTTTGTATAGCGGCTTAATCCTGAGAGTATTCAATTCTGGACAAGGTCCCGGGGTTTTTCTGCATTTGCCGTTTCCTCGTTAACAAAATCTTGTTGTGTCATTTACTTTTATTTTCCGCAATTATAATTGTTGTTATTATAATTTAAAGTAAATTACACAAACGTTAATTCCTATTTACTTGATAAGCAATCCTATTGTGTTTGGTTAAGTCTGAACCTTTTATCAAGTAAACATACTTCGTTGTTGTATTGTCTCGATCTCGTATCCATAGACGATCACACGAAGTGTGAACCGATTTGTTGTATTGTATCGACTCGGTCCATAGACAATCACTTTCGGAGAAAGGACTTATAGGTGGAAATTTTTTAGATTGAGGTATATTTGGGTACCCTCGTCTTTTCAATTGGTATCAAATCAGGCAAACACGAAAATATCTAACAATCTGTGTTTGATGCGATCCAACCTATAAGACATGAGTCAAAGTAGAGTTAAGCGAGAGCGAAAACTATTAAAGAAAGACTCAGTTAACGTATCACAAGACATTGGAAGTTTTGATTTTAAGAAATGTTTAAAAGGGGATTCTTCATCAATTTCTACTTGCTCTTCTGAGAATAAGTCTGAAGGTTCTCTAGAGGAGATTAAATTAAGCCCTGTATTCGCAATCAATGATTCAGATTCTGAAAAAACTCTTTTTGATGACGAGAATTTTTTGAGTTCTATGCTTGAGATTTCTGATGAAAGATCAAGTGTAAAAACATCTGAACTAAAGGAATTGAGCAATCAATTTCTTACTTGTTCTAATGAACTTCTTTCTGTACTTGAAAGAGAACGAGATTTAACTTTAAAGTATGAAAATATCGATGAAGAGCATAACTTGCTGAAAGAAAAATTCTCACAACAAATACAGCACAAAGTATGTGCTAGTGTTTCTCAAGCTGAGAAATATCGTAATGCGGCTCTTGAAAAAGTACGATTGTTGGAAGAGAAACTTGTTGAATCTGATGCAAGGATTAACTCTCAACAAAAGAACTTTGAAGAGAAAGAAGGAGAATATCTCTCACGAGAAATACGTCTTGAGGCTGATAAAATCAAGACGTTAGAAGAAGGAAATTTGGACCTTAAAAAGTTCAATGTTAGCTCAAACAATTTAACCTCAATGTTAGAAGCAAGTAGAAATCATCGTGATACACGAGGATTGGGCTATAAGGGAATAGATGCTTCAAGTATTAGCAAAGAGGTAAAATTTGTTAAAGTTACAAATTCTTCTAAACCAGAGGCTTGCACTGAGGTAAAAGATGCTCGTAAAGATGTAAAACCAGTCAAGCCAAAGAATCATGTTCAATCATACTCTTCGAGAACGACAATCAAAGAGAGCACTTCTGCTAATGTCAAGAAAGCAACAAAGTTGAACAAAGATACGAAAAAGAAGATGAGGAAGAAAAATCATCGAGCTCCAATGAAAGAGGATCCACAAAAAGGTAACATTAAACCTCACACTTCGTATGTTACTGTTAAGTGCATATTTTACATATATTTAGTGTCGAATCCATGCTAGTAATTGCTTAGTTTCTTGCAAATTATTGTATATTAGGTTTGTTTTTATTTATTTATGTTTTGCTAGGTGAATCATCCAAAAGAAGCGAATTTGCACTTAATTGTGCAATAAAAGAAGTTAGCTAAAAGCGGAGAAAGACCAAAGACCAAGTGGAACTCGTTTGAACCTAGGAGTCCTTGATATCATCTCAAAGAGGACGAAAATACGAAGCCAACGGCGAAAGAATAGAGTCATTCCGACATCGTATGAGAAAGTTACAAGCATTTGAAGCAAGTTGAAGTTGCGAAAGGCATCGAAGCACAGAATTGATAAAGGCGCACAGATAAATTACTCAGGTCAGCCACTGGATATGAAAAGCTTGAACTGTCAAAGACACCTACGAAATCACGTGATGCTGCCACCATTTTCCCCATGCAACTCATGCGACCAGTTCAAGGGCAATGGAGCTTCGTGCAAGTGATGATAATCGGTATTGTTACTGTGATGATGGTGATCTATTCTTGAGCAGAGTAAGTGTTGAAGAGATCGAGCTACAAAGATCAGCTTGGCAGTTTGGTGATATCGGCAGAGAAGAAAAGGAATTGCTGCCATTATCGATGGCTGTGACTGGTGAACTGTTAACGGTTAAACATGGAGAATGAGGAGAGCTTCCAGCGACTGATGGATAGAGCTCGTGGTGATAATTCAGTGAACCGAGAAGTTCAGGGAATGTTCGTACTGTACGTATCCAATGATGGAAAGAATCTCAGCAGGGATGGAGAATAGTTCGAGAACAAAACATTAAAGGAGGCTGAGTTGCTGCGAAGGTCTTATGTACTGATCAAGGAGTCGAATATCAAGTTTGAAGCTGGCAGTGATGGTAACTGAAAGATGATGATGGCTGACTGATTGATTAGGGATTGTTGGTGACTGCCGAGATGTGACGATGCTGTACAGAAGAGTATGAATGACGAACAAGGTGTTGCTGCAGCTGACAATGGTTGTCTCTGATGGATGATTTGTGATGTTCTCGGCAATGAAATGAGACAATGAATATGAGGATGGTAATGAAGGTTTCTGCTATTGCTATGGTGTTCGAGCATGGCAGAGATGGTTTTGCTGCGATGGGAGATGTACCTGAGCTATGAATTAATGGAGATGGCATGAGGTTATCAGTGACGGAGGAGACTGAGTTGAGCTGTTGATCGATATTCATGATAGCAGTGAACGAAGTGATGTTACCATGGGAAGAATGGCAGAGATGGATAACTCGAGGTTGGCTTTGCTGCTCCTGCTAGGATTGATGGAAGTATGTTGCTGTCATGGCAGTTGATGGAGGTTTGAGCTTGATCGATTCTTGAACGAAATCAGAAGATTATAATTCTCACGGAGAGCCTGGTATACGTGGAAGGGCTGTGGCCGAAAACAAAATTCAGGGAGTTTAGAAACTCACGGTTACGAGACTTCCCCGTGAGATGAATGGCCGGTAAAGTAAAACTCAGGGACTTCTATTTTTCACGGAGTAAGAAGTGGTCGGGGGAGTTCACCGAGAAAATTAAAATTCCGTAACTTTATTTTTTCACGGTGACTTAAATGTCTGTGATTCTGACGGGAGTAAACAAAAATCCAGGGGAAAATATTTTTCACGGAAGCATGTATGTCCGTGGGTTTGGATTGGGGTATACTGTCAGTTCCATGGAACTGATAGTTGAAGCGAAAGTAATTGAGATGGACTTCACCAGTTTGTGCGCAAGCGCAACAGCTATTTGGGGATTTCGGCTCGACCAGACTTTGGCCGAGAGTTTTGTTTGGGAATTTGGCTAGTATTTGGCAACCGTTTTGCAAGGGATTCGACGCACGGGCACATCAATATTTGGGACACCTACATAAGAAATATTGCTATCATTAATCTTTTAATCTTTATCAAGCCATTGGAGAGGAGAACTCAAGAGAAGAAAAGCTAGGCTTTGGAGCTACTTCCATCACCGTAACTATTTCTTTACCATTTTATCATATGAAACTCATGTGTTTTGTTAGTACCATGAGTAGCTAAACTTCTTAGTGATTGAGGATGAATTCTAAGTTCTAGACATGATTTGAGTTATTATATAAATCTATTTTGAAGTTCTTCACATGATTATTGATTGTTTATACTAATTAGAATAATTACGATTGATTGATAGATTGTTTAGGTGGCCAACTGAATTAATTTGTTGATTCAATCAAATGCTAGTATTGAGTTAGGAGATAAGTAATAGTCGAACAATTCATACAAAAGTAGAGAACACAAGACCTTGCAGAGGGATTCTGTGTAGCGATTTTGTGTATAAACAACTTTAGAAATTGGACCTTGAGCTAAGAGTCTAACTACTAGGATCAATCTATAATTCACAAAAGATAAAGCATTCGGACAAATTACACCTTGAGTGAGATACTACTAGGTGGTTTCGAAGAATATAATCTGGTATTGGAGAGCTTCCGTATCCAGTGATATAAGGAATTTAGGGGATAGCACTGAGCTAGTTGTTATTCCACGATTGGTAATAATCTGTGATTAATTGTATTAATGGATGAATATAATAACTTGATGATGGTTTAGTAATGAATAAGGATTCCCTGATCATATTTCTCTCCATTGCTTGCAACTTAATTATTATTAATTGTTTTAATATTTACTTTGTTCTAAAAACAAAAAAAAACCATTTGTGACCTTTTAGACAACTAAACTCCCTGCTCTTCGTGGGAACGATCCTTGCTTCCATTATATTACCAGTTAATTGTGTGGAAACAAGTGATTTAATTTGATTGCACTCACGACACGCATCAAATTTTGGCGCCGCTGCCGGGGAGCAGTCGATAGCTTTAGTTGTTATTTCTTTTTATTTTATTTTTGTTTGTAGTCTTATTTTTAGTTTTTGATTTAGCTTTTGAAAATTTTGTTTCAGGTACTTAATCTCTCGCATCAAAGGATTGGAATTACCCGAGGTGTGGAATCCAAACTCGCAAGGGAACGGTACTACAAGCACGTCCAAAGTTTCAAGAAGAACCTTCTACATCAACAATGGTAGGCGCTACAAATAATACACCACCACCTCCACCTGCAGAGAGGAAGCTGCGAGAGTTGACATCTCCATGCTTAGATTCACAACCATTATATATTAAAATCACAAATCCAGTGGAGCTGAAGTTGAATCTACTTCATCATCTACCAAAGTTCAAGGGACTTCCAGGCGAGGATCCGAATCGTCATCTTCGACAATTTCAACAAAAGATGACAAGTGTTAAGCAAAGTACCGAAGACAGTGATACGACAATGCTGCAAGCCTTCCAATTCTCTTTAATAGATTCAACGGAAGAATGGTTATATTACCTTCCTCCGGGGAGTATTACAACATGGGCGGAGGTGAAAAAGCTATTTTTAGAGAAGTATTTTCCGGCTTCGAAGACAACATCCTTTCGTAAAGATATTAGTTGTATTCTTCAAACTACTGCTCTTTTTATGAATATTGGGATAGGTACAAAAATTTGGTGGCGAGTTGCCCTCACCACAATATATCTCCAACACTCAGCATTCAATATTTCTACGAAGTATTACTTCCAGAGCAACGGAATTTGATTGATGCAGCTGCTGATGGTTCACTTATTGAGAAAACAATCTCGCAGGCAACCAGTTTGATTGAGAGTATGGCTTCCAATGCTCAACAATTCTACACTAGAAATGACTCTAATATCAGAAGAGTTAGCGAGATGGGAGAGTTTGCACAGTCAGAGCAACGGATGGACAACATAAAGAAGGTAGTACAACGAATTGCAGCAGTGATTATTCCTACTTATGTGGAAGAGTCAGAATATGTGAATGTTGTATTTCCTAATAAGAGGCCAAGGTAGGATCCCTACTCTAATACTTATAATCCAGGTTGGAAGGATCACCCAAATTTCAGTTATGCAAATCAGCAAACTGCAGCTCCGAATCCTTATGGGCGACAAAGTGGTTTTCAACAACAATAATTCCAGCCGCAACCACAACCTAAACCTCAACAACATAACCAACTCTCAAATATGGAGGAGATGATGAAAATGATGATGCAAAAGCAAGATGCAAATGGTCAGCGTCAAGTTGCAATTATGCAAAAACAGGATATGGCTATAAAAGACTTGCAAAAACAGATGGGACAGTTGACTACAAATATGAATCAACTAAAAGCACAGACTTCGACAAAGTTGCCATCACAAAGTTTTGTGAATCCAATAGAGAATGTTAATGCAGTGCTTTTGAGGAGTGGTAAGCAAACAGAAGAGCCAAAGGAACAAGAAAAGGTTAGTCACGACTTGGAAAAGGAAATAGAGGTGGAAACCGTTCCAAAGGAAAAGCCAACCTCAACCGACCAACCTAAGGACACGATTCGTACTTTTAGCACACCTCCTTTTCCAAGTCATTTTGCGAAGTCTAAGAAGCAAGTTCAAGATGAGGAGATTCTAGATATTTTCTTCAAGCTACAAATCAATATCCCATTTATTGAAACCATCATATTGGTACCCAGGTATGCCAAGGTTTTGAGGGATTTGTGTACAAATAAGGAGAGGTTGATTCATAATGAAATCACTCAGGTGGGCGAAAGTGCTTCTGCTATGTTACTTAAGAAGATGCTTGCAAAGTGCAAGGATCTTGGGGGTTTCACCGTGCCAATTACTATTGGTACCAAGAGGTTTGAGCGTGCTTTACTTGATTTGGGAGCTTCCGTAAGCGTTATGTCAGCCGATGTTTATGATTCTTTGAACCTGGGGCATTTAAAAGAGTCAGGGATTATCATTCAACTAGCTAATAAGTCTAACATATATCCTAAGGGACTCGTGGAAGACGTTTTGGTGCAAGTGAATGAACTGATCTTTCCGGTTGATTTCTTTGTAGTGGATATTCATAATGAAGATAATTGTTCGTCTACTTCATTACTTCTTGGTAGACCATTTATGAAAACTGCAAAGACGAAAATTGATGTCGATGGTGGGACACTTACTACGGAGTTTGATAAAGAAATTATACGCTTTAATATTTTTGAAGCAATGCGGTATCCGAATGATGTCCACTCTGTCTTCTCTATTGATGTTGTTGATTCGTTAGATCATAAGGTGTTTGCTGATCGTGGGAGTAAGCTAGACTCCCATAATTTACCACTTTTGGACATGGACTTGGATGCTGGATTTGTGGAAAATTGTGGTGCTTTTGCGCCACAACAGAAAGTCCAATTGGATACTTCTACTGGTATGCCTTTGCCCATTATTGATTAAATTGCTTTATATTTTGTTGTGCAGGCACTCAAATTATAACCTAAGACTTCTTACCACTTTACGTATCCTTACTTGGGTGATGGGGAAAAGCACAAGGAATTATGGGAGGTTCAAAGCGATAAGGTGAATGTAGACTCCCTCGAGTTTCACGATTTGCTCCCTCTGGAGTAGTAGTAAGGAGAATGCCAAGTCGGGCTGACGACTTTAAACCAAGCGCTTAATGGGAGACAACCTATAGTACCTTAAACCCTTTTATTTTTTTTGTTTTTATTGTTTTCATATCATATTTGCATACCCATGGTTAATTTCATTGAGTCCAGAATCTATCTTAGAAGAAGATTATGACGGATACCTTTTCGTCAGAAAAATTCAGACTGCGCGTAGTTCGGTCCAGAGCCCATAACTGTCAGACCATTTATCGAAACACTGTGCCCATTTGAAACTCTGTAGAAAACACATAGATGAACAACTTTTGTGAAATGGAGTTTTTCCAAATTCCTTACTAATTTGCATAGTGTTTGCATTTCATCTGCTGTTACGTCAGAATTCAGAATTTTCGGTTTTACACATTGAGGACAATGTGAAGTTTAATGTGGGGGAGTATTTTGCATATAAATTTTTCATTTATTTTTTTTGCATAAAACCTTCAACTTGTAGAGATTTTAGAGTCACTAGCATACTTCTAGGTATGTTTACATAGAGATTCTGACCGACATAACTGAACTTAGAAGTGTTAGGGAACTACGTTGGATTTCTGGCTTGTTAGAATGTTAAATAATGGATTTAATCATGCCGGTGATGCAAATTAGGAGTAGGGAGAAATGCATTATTAGAGATGTTGATAAATCATTAGTGGAGACTACCTATTTTCATATCAACTGAGGCACCAGACCAGATTTCTTTGTATATGACTAAAGAGCTTTCTTTTGAATGTGTGTCACCGTACGTTAATTCTGGGTAGAATGGTGAGCTACCCAACCTCCCACCAATAGAAGCACTATTTTTGATCTCTTGAGTGTTAATTTTGTCAATCATGAGGGTGACGTCTATAGATGAAAACCACCTTCTTGTAGTTTGATTTGCAGTTAGCACCATTCTCTATCTCGCCAACAACATGTCCATAGAAACACATCATCATCAACAAGCGGAGCGACATCAAAATCTACAAGGAAAGTTGAAGACGTTTGAGGTTTACAAGCAACAATACAAGGAAGGGCGAAATTTCATATCCAAGTAAAGCAATATACAATGAGCAGATTTTTATATACATGTTGAAGACTTACATATAAGGAGCGTAATTTATATCCAAGTATGAAGACTTATCTACAAGAGCGAAGAAAATCAAAAGATGAAAGTTATTGAAGTTTATGATACGAAGACAATACAAGTTGTGAAGAACAAAGTGGTCAAGTACTTCTTTCATGGCCATGTTAATTTTAATTTCGTTATTATTTGCGTAGTTGCAATATTTTTATCAAAATGAAAAAAAAAATACAAAAAAAGAACAAAAATACAAAAAAAAAAAAGACAAAAATACAAAAAGAAAAAAAATACAAAAAAATTTGCATTAGGTTGTTATTTGTTCAATAAGGCCACGGGGAAGAAAAATTTATAAGGAAGTTTCAAGCAACAAGGAAATTGAGGAAACGAGTTACAAATTATCAAAGTTTTATGAAGTTCAAGAGTTTATCATCAACAGTTGAAGACCGGAGACGAAGACTAAGATGAAGAAAACGAGCTGAAGACTACGTTTCTATTGGATGCTATGAGAGTGGTGTTATCATCATTGCAATCAGATGTGAAGGTGGTAAGTACTCTCATTCTCTATTTTTAACAATAATGATTGATTTCCTTTCTTAGAGATCATCAAAAAAAGTCTTTTATTTCCCACGATCTTGTGGGGTCTCCAGAAATAATTCGGAAGGTTTCCTTCCCACCATTCAACGTGTGTAGGATTCTCTCTTCATTCCTACCTACACACATGTGAGACCCATAAAAAAGCCGTCTTATTGAGTGCAATTATCATAAAATCCTTTTAAGTGAGGCAGAAGTCGAGGCGGATTGCTTATTGATCGCTCTCAAACACGCGTTCTCTCATTATGGTGTGGTTATTTCTGACTCAAAATTTAAGAATGAGAATATTTTCTTTGGTATTTCTAACTTCTTATTACTAGCATGCAGAAACTCTATGTCCTCATAGCTCTTTGGATGCTTGGGAAGCTGGAACGCTTTGGAGTTGGAGTAGGTTTTGTGGGTATACCTCTCGTAAGCCCTCACGAGACTATAACTCGTCCACTAGGGACACATAGGGGTTTAAAGGCCTGTTGCACATGCTAAGTGCAACCGTTTCCTCAACGACATGGAGTTGTTGTATTTTAGTATAGATAGTTTGCTCGAGGACTAGCAAAAGCTAAGTGTGAGGGAATTTGTTAAGTGCATATTTTGCATATATTTAGTGTCAAATCCATGCTAGTAATTGCTTAGTTTCTTGCAAATTATTGTATATTAGGTTTGTTTTGTTTTATTTATGTTTTGCTAGGTGAACCATCCAAAAGAAGCGAATTTGCACTTAATTGTGCAATAAAAGAAGTTATCTAAAAGCGGAAAAAGGCCAAAGACCAAGTGGAACTCGTTTGAACCTAGGAGTCCTTGATATCATCTCGAAGAGGACGAAAAGACGAAGCCCACGGCGAAAGAATAGAGTCATTCCGACATCGTATGAGAAAGTTACAAGCATTTGAAGCAAGTTGAAGTTGCGAAAGGCGTCGAAGCACATAATTGATAAAGGCGCCCAGCTAAATTACTCAGGGCAGCCACTGGATATGAAAAGCGTGAATTGTCAAAGACACCTGCGAAATCACGTGATGCTGCCACCATTTTCCCCATGCAACTCATGCGACCAATTCAAGGGCAATGGAGCTTGGTGCAAGTGATGATAATCGGTATTGTTACTGTGATGATGGTGATCTATTCTTGAGCAGAGTAAGTGTTGAAGAGCTCGAGCTACAAAGATCAGCTTGGCAGTTTGGTGATTATCGGCAGAGAAGAAAAGGAATTGCTGCCATTATCGATGGCTGTGACTGGTGAACTGTTAACGGTTAAACAGGGAGAATGAGGAGAGCTTCCAGCGACTGATGGATAGAGCTCGTGGTGATAATTCAGTGAACCGAGAAGTTCAGGGAATGGTCGTACTGTACGTATCCAATGATGGCAAGGATCTCAGGGATGGAGAATAGTTCGAGAACAAAACATTAAAGGAGGCTGAGTTGCTGCGAATGTCTGATGAACTGATCAGGGAGTCGAATATCAAGTTTGAAGCTGGAAATGATGGTGACTGAAAGATGATGATGGCTGACTGATTGATTAGGGATTGCTGGTGACTGCCGAGATGTGACGATGCTGTACAGAAGAGTATGAATGACGAACAAGGTGTTGCTGCAGCTGACAATGGTTGTCTCTGCTGGATGATTTGTGATGTTCTCGGCAATGAAGTGAGACAATGAATATGAGGATGGTAATGAAGGTTTCTGCCATTGCTATGGTGTTCGAGCATGGCAGAGATGGTTTTGCTGCGATGGGAGATGTACCTGAGCTATGAATTAATGGAGATGGCAGGAGGTTATCAGTGACGGAGGAGACTGAGTTGAGCTGTTGATCGATATTCATGATAGCAGTGAAGGAAGTGATGTTACCATGGGAAGAATGGCAGAGATGGATTACTCGAGGTTGGCTTTGCTGCTGCTGTTAGGATTGATGGAAGTATGTTGCTGTCATGGCAGTTGATGGAGGTTTGAGCTTGATCGATTCTTGAACGAAATCAGAAGATTATAATTCTCACGGAGAGCCTGGTATACGTGGAAGAGCTGTGGTTGAAAACAAAATTCAGGGAGTTTAGAAACTCACGATTACGAGACTTCCCGTGAGATGAATGGCCGGCAAAGTAAAACTCAGGGACTTCTATTTTTCACGTAGCAAGAAGTGGTCGGGGGAGTTCACCGAGAAAATTAAAATTCTGTAACTTTATTTTTTTCACGGTGGCTTAAATGTACGTGATTCTGATGGGAGTAAACAAAAATCCAGGGGAAAATATTTTTCACGGAAGCATGTATGTCGGTGGGTTTGGATTGGGGTATACTGTCAGTTCCATGGAACTGACAGTTGAAGCGAAAGTAATTGAGCTGGACTTCACCAGTTTGTGCGCAAGCCCAACAACTATTTGGGGATTTCGGCTCGACCATACTTTGGCCGAGAGTTTTGTTTGGGAATTTGGCTAGTATTTGGCAACCGTTTTGCAAGGGATTCGACGCTCGGGCACATCAATATTTGGGACACCTACATAAGAGATATTGCTATCATTAATTTTTTAATCTTTATCAAGTCATTGGAGAGGAGAACTCAAGAGAAGAAAAGGTAGGGTTTGGAGCTACTTCCATCACCGTAACTATTTCTTTACCATTTTATCATATGAAATTCATGGGTTTTGTTAGTACCATGAGTAGCTAAACTTCTTAGTGATTGGGGATGAATTCTAAGTTCTAGACATGATTTGAGTTATTATATAAATCTATTTTGAAGTTCTTCACATGATTATTGATTGTTTATACTAATTAGAATAATTATGATTGATTGATAGATTGTTTAGGTGGCCAACTGAATTAATTTGTTGACTCAATCAAATGCTAGTATTGAGTTAGGAGATAAGTAATAGTCGAACAATTCATACAAAAGTAGAGAACACAAGACCTTGCAGAGGGATTCTGTGTAGCGATTGTGTGTATAAACAACATTAGAAAGTGGACCTTGAGCTAAGAGTCTAACTACTAGGATCAATCTATAATTCACAAAAGATAAAGCATTCGGACAAATTACACCTTGAGTGAGCTACTACTAGGTGGTTTCGAAGAATAGAATCTGGTATTGGGGAGCTTCCGTACCCAGTGATATAAGGAATTTAGGGGATAGCACTGAGCTAGCTGTTATTCCACGATTGGTAATAATCTGTGATTGATTGTATTAATGGATGAATATAATAACTTGATGACGGTTTAGTAACGAAGAAGGATTCCCTGATCATATTTCTCTTCATTGCTTGCAACTTAATTATTTTTAATTGTTTTGTTATTTATTTTGTTCTAAAAACAAAAAACTCCCATTTGTGACCTTTTAGACAACTGAACTCCCTGCTCTTCGTGGGAACGATCCTTGTTTCCATTGTATTACCAGTTAATTGTGTGGAAATAAGTGATTTAATTTGATTACACTCACGCCACACATCAATTACTAAGCATTGTAGTTATTGTGGTAATAAAGGGCATGTGGAATGGGGATGCAATATTCGTAAGTTAAAAGACACACTTTCTTTTGTATCAAACGAATTGGCTAAGATTGCTCCCCAAAGGAACTCAGATCGGTATTGTCCTAAGTTTAGAAAAAAGAATTATTATAATGATAGTTCGAATTTTGCATATCACTCGACAAGGTCGTTTCATAAAAGACCCAATTATAGAAAGAGAGATGACTGTTTAAATGCAAAAACAAGATCTAATGTTCCAAATTGGAGAAAGGGTGTTTCACAAAATATTCAAAAGGACAATGATCCTAATGGTATGAAGGAGAAAGCTGCTCCTGCGAAACCCAACTCTAAATGGGTCCCGAAATTCTTCATAGCCAAGAAGGGACCAAAAGTTAGTCACAAGAATGACTCTCAGCTGTTAATTGTTGGTGACAATAATTACAAGAGTATTCTTGAAAGACTAAAGAAAGACATCATGTCTGAAATCTCTTGTACTAGTGAACGTTGTGATAATGACACTCTTCATCATAAGTCAAAAAGGAAAAACAAGAGATGGAACAAGAGAAAACATACCAAGAAAGAGGTCAAGAATGATGAGTCTGTCTTAGTCACTTGTGACGAACAAGACAAGGCTCAACTTAACACAACCTAGTTGTGTTATAATGTGCGTGCTCACCTTAGCGCTCAATCTTTTTAAAGGTGAGGAAGCACATGAAAAACTGAGCACATGATCTCTCGATTATTTTATGACTAATTAACATCTTTAGGGAGATTTATTTTCTATACTCATACCTTCTCTATCTATTTTTGAGCTTTTTGATAGAAACGGTAATTTTGAGTTGATGATGTTGATATCTACTGATCATATATGTATAGCTCTTGCTTTTATGGTTATAACAAGCCAAAAATCACTGATTCGGACTTCTATGCAAAAGTTATGCCAAAAAAAGTTTAGTATTGTGATCCTTCACTGGCAACACAAGGGTACCGATCCTAGTGAGAGGTGCAACACATGGGTACCAATCCTAGTGAGAGGTGCAATACGAAGGAGTGTAAAACTGTTTTGCCTATAACTTCTTCGTCCGAATTCGGAATGGCCTCATTCTTTTTGCGTTGGTTTCACAATTCAATTCCCTACAAGATTTAGGATTAAGTTCTAGCCCATGTTGGTAGGCTTTATCAAAGTATCATGAGGGGTTCTGATAGAAACAATATGTGAAAAATTCACAATATGTTGAATCGTTTTTGGTTTAGCATAAAAGCATATGTGTTTCCGGGTTTTCAACTTTTGCTTGCAATAGTTAAAAATCAGTTTTCAACCTTTCTCTGGTAAATGTTGGTTATTGTTATTCTTTTGTTTTGCATAAGGATGACAATATAATGATATTTCGATATCAATTCTCCCCGGAAGAAGATGCAAACATATTGGAGAAGAGGATGCGAAATTTGAGGTAACAATATTGTTAGTTAATTGTTTTCATGTTTAAGAAAAGCCTGATTTTATTGCGTATATTTATTGCTTTTGCTTAACAAAATTTCGGTACAATTGATGTTTTATTCCATTATTTGTGTATGGATGTGTGTCTGATTCAATTGGTTCCGGTTAAGAAAAACTATTGTTATCTTGCTTTATTGTTTGGTATTAATCGTTTAGGCTTACAAAATTTGGGTGCAATTGCGGTGCTTTAATGTCTATGATGTTTCAATTGCTTCCGGTTGAGGTGAATAATTATGCAAGTTGATTTATTTGGTTTGTATGAATTGTTTATGGCTTAATGAAAGAAAAGGTTTACGGGATGAATTGTTTAGTCCAATTCGATTCTGGATAAGAGAAACTAACTTAATTCTGATCTTAATTAGAATTATCAAAGTGGAGGCTTCGGTTATTCAAGTCTAATCCAATGCTTATCAAGAAATGCTAGTTAACTAACCTAGTACTTGTTTTGTTTAAAAGTTAAAGGTCTAACTTATATGGATAATTAGAACCTGATGAGAAAAATAAAGTTATCTTTATTTTGGTCTTATCGAACAAGCGATTGTATTTGTACAATCGGTTTAGCAAAGGAACTAAGGTGCTTAGTTGATTTTTGGTTTGCTAAACTATTAGGTTAAATTGCTTCGGGAAATTGTTTCCTTGGTAACATATCAAAATAAAATTACTTTGTAGTTTCGGTTTTGATATTGGTTATTAAAAATGGTGTGTGGAACCCTCGTGCTTAACTCTATAGGTTGCAAGTCTATTAAAATTTGTAAGATCCTTTCGGTTTGTCCTTTATTTTTTCGTTTCTTTGTCATTTTGTGACAAAAGGGGGAGAAATATATGGAGTAAACAAGTGATACTGGTATTGATTTATATTGATTGGTATCACTAAGGGAAAGGACATTGGTGCTTAAACGTTTATCTAACGAAAGAGTGAAAGCATAGACTAAGGGGGAGTAACATATCATATAATTGTAGTTATATGGACTACAAAGGAAATAACAAAGACATACGGATTGATAAAATCTACCTATCTTACCTTTAGGGGGAGTATTAGCTTTGTTATTATAATGTCAACAACGACATTTAAGGATTGAATGTATACAGGTTATTGTGTTGTTGAATTCGGGAATCAAGCGTATGTGTAATGAATTATTGTAATTTGTTTATCCATATGATGTAAGACTTTTTGTCACTAAAATTGACAAAGGGGGAAATTGTTAGAGCATAGCTCGGTTGAACACACCAAGCGTTGGTATGTCAAGTTTGGTTGTCATATTTTAGTGAGCCAAAACTCATTTAAGAGTCGCTTGATTATGTACTAGAGTCAACTTCTTATAGGTTAGCTTGAAAGTATTAGGATATGAGACATTACAAGTATTGCGAAGACTTGAATAAGTGAAGAAGTAATGAGCTACAACGACAACATCATCCTTCCACTTGAGGTTAGTGATATTTGACTTGAACTGTTTCATTCCCTAGCGTATCTTTCAAGTCGTGCATATTGAAAACAAAACTGCGAAGCATGAATGATTATACTCTAGTTAGACATAGTATTAAGGAATACAATATGAGGTTTATTGCTTAAATAATAAACTTTGTAGATAAGACATCGACATAATCGTTTGAATGCTATTGTGATTATGTATGGGTATAAGGTGAAGATTTCATCCTAGGAAACAATGTTTTACATTTTTTTAAGGAAGTAAATTCATGAACTTGTTTTGTGAATCGAAAGAGAAATCGCCAGGCATTGTTATTCATTGCATATCTTTTCAACTACCAATATGTGTGATTAGTATAACCGCTCATAACTTGTTTATGTTCTTGGTAGAACTATTCACAAAGGCATGACTTTTGTATTGGTATGACTTTTATTAGTGAAACCGATCTTAAGTAATCACCTGAGATGGTATGATCGATTTTGTGTTATTGGTATGACCGACTCTGGGTAAAGGGGAACCGATCCTAGTAAGAGGTGCAACCTATCACAAAGGGAAATCGATCCTTGTATGAGATGCATCAAGTTTTTAGCAAAAAGGGGAACCGATCCTATGGACATGTGCAACACGTTTTTAGGCAAAGGGGAACCTATCCTATGGACGTGTGCAACAAGTACAAGTTAGATACCATATATATGTGGGGAACCGATCCTAATACCCAGTCAACCGAATTTTGGTTAGCTAGTGTGACTATGCACAGTACTCACATGGAGGTAGAACCGAAACTTGTTTTGGTAGAACCGTTAAACCCATGATTTGTGATTGAGTGTTCTTGATCAATCACATAGTTCTTGAAAGTCAGATGAACCAATTCTAAATTTGTTTGGAAGTGTGGCAAATCAGTTTCAAGATTGTAAGTATGAAAGAGGACTTACAAAGTATGGATGTCGACATACTTCGAACATGTGTAGTAACGCTTATCTTTAATTGTTCAAAGTTATTCCTTAACAGCTAAAGGAATAAAATCCCGGATCGAATAAAATAAATTGAGAATATTTTATTTAAGGTTTTTAATTGTATTTTAGGAAAATGAAAAATTAGTAATGCGCATTTACTAGTTGGAGATTTTCCAAGAGATTTTCGGTCATTATTTTGGACAAAGCATTTTCAGGAATTATGGAAATCGAATCTGGAATATATTGCATATCTTGAGAATATTTTCGGTTTTGGAAATTCCTTGGTGTCCAAACTTCCTTGGTCTATAAATATGAAAGTTTGCATTTCGAGCAAATTAATCCTCGTACAACAAGAACTATCTTAGTTGTGCTGCTACTGGTGAAGCCGCCTATTCGGAGAGGAGAGTAACCTAATTAGGCGAAATCTCTTACGACCGCTCAGTTTAAAGACTTCTTTGGGATTGAGAAGATCTATTAGTACCGTTGGTTGGGAAACTAGATAATTGCGGTTTATCTTTTGTTTTCGATTGATTTGATTGACTAACGGTGGTTGAACTTTGATTGCACCTAGTTTGTTTATGCTTGAGAATCTTCTCTTTTGATATAAGATTCACTCAAACTAGATCGAAGTTTCGACGGGGATCTTTAGACTGTTTGTAGATCTAAAAACGTCCTATGATAATCCATTGTTAACAGACTACGTTTTGTGCGTGATTGATCACAAGAGATTCAAGTTGATTGTGTGCAGGTGTTTATTGAAGATCTAAGAAGATTCGAAGATTTCTGATTTGGGATTCATAATCTTTGGTGTGCACAATACTTGTTTTGGTAAAATAGGATCCAACTATAATCGGTTTATCCTTGTGGTAGATTATATTGATTAGTTGTGTAGATCGGCATCAATTCAATTCTTTGTGATTAAAAGTATTGATTGCAAAATCTTAACAATTACTTCGGTAGTTGATAATAAGATAGATCTAAGAACCTGGAGTTTATTGAGATAAACAGAAGAGCCTTTGTCGAACACTTACACTTGGTTGAAAAGAGTTGATACCAAACAGATTTTTTGTTCCTTTACAGTTTGGAATACGAACTAAAGGAATTGTTCCAAGTACGTGACTTATTACAGGTCAGAGGCGTGGGAATACAGACGGAACTAGGTGAACTATAGGTTTAGTTGCTTGGTCTCAACTATACGAAGTTGGTTTGATTTTGTATAACAGCTTAATCATGAGAGTATTCAATTCTGGACAAGGTCCCGGGGTTTTTATGCATTTGCGGTTTCCTCGTTAACAAAATCTCGCTGTGTCATTTACTTTTATTTTCCGCAATTATAATTGTTGTTATTATGGTTTAAAGTAAATTACACAAATGTTAATTCCTATTTACTTGATAAGCAATCCTATTGTGTTTGGTTAAGTACAAACCTTTTATCAAGTAAACATACTTCGTTGTTGTATTGTCTCGATCTCGTATCCATAGACGATCATACTAAGTGTGAACTGATTTTTTGTATTGTCTCGACTCAGTCCATAGACAATCACTTTCGGAGAAAGAAAGGACTTATATTTGGACTTATAGGTGGAAAAGTTTTAGATTGAGGTATATTTGGGTCCCCTCGTCTTTTCAGATGAACTTGGTCGAAGCGAAAGCTTGGCAACACATATTTCGAGAAATATATAAGCGAGATATACTCAGCTCGAAATCTCAAATGTGTATAGAGAAAACTATATCGTAATACGACTTATGTCTCAATATATGAGATAGAGTAGAAATAGACTTTCCAAGTGATAGATGAGTTTAAGTCTCCACATACCTTTTGTCGATGAAGTTACACAAGCTCTCCTTAGTAGTTCTTCGTCTTCAAGTGATAAGCGCCGTGACGTCTAAGCTCAACTACACAAACTATGTCCTAGTCCGAGACATCTATAAATAGGCTAGAAATCAAGACTTATAGTTTTGATCACTAACATTGACAAACATGCTTGGGATAACGACGCATTCGAGTTCGACCGAGTAGTACTCTAACAATAATCATTTATTTGAATGTCTTAGAGGAGTTTATGAGAGTCATAGCAATGCTAAAGATATTTAAAAAATAAGTCTTTAAGCATCTGTTAAACTTTACTAGGACCGTCGGTGAAACGGTTCGCGAATCGTATAGGCATTTCACGAGTCAGGGTGCAACGGTTCGTGAACCGATTTCGCTAACCCTACTCGGCTCGTAAACTCAGATGGATACGGTTCGTGAACAGGGTTCGCTAACTGTTAGCCTTTTTCCACCAACATTAAAAATTCAGATCACCACGGTTCGTGAAAAGCCCCCTTATGAAATAAGGTTTGCGAACTGGTTCACCAACCTTCATGTATTCCAGAAACTCTAATATCCATGGTTTGCAAACTGGTTCGCCAACCTCCCCCGAGTCGAAATAACAGAAGCTCTGAATTTCTCTCTTTGAATTTTGAAACATTCCCAAATGATAGAATCATTGCTTGGGCTATTTCAAATGATCAGAAAATAAATTATTGAACAATAATTGTTTCGAACTAATATTGTTAAGGACCTTTGTACATCCAATGCTTGAATCATATTTCGAGATGTTTAACAAGACAAGCTTGACTCATAATTTCTTCTTTGTAATAAATCTACTAGAAGTCATACGACATAATCTCATAAGATAGAATGGTAAGATAGTGAGTAAAATAGAATGGTCCAGTCTTCACATACCTTGTTGACGAAGTTCTTCAAATGTCTTTGTTGATCTTCAGTCGTCGAGGATGGTGTCTGATACTCAACTACCAAACTCGAACCTAGTCCGAGACTTGACTTAATAGACTAAAAATCAAGATATACTTTTGTTCAACTAACATTGACAACAAGCTTGAGACAGCAAAACATGTGGGTTCAACCGAGCATTGCTCTAACAAAAGGCTAATGTCATAACATAACGCTCAACTTAATACAAAGTTATACGTTATATACTTTGTCTCCTGTTAATTGTTACTTGTTAGTTGATTTTGTGTCAGTCGAAAAACCTTAATCGACTTATAACTAAGTCTTGATTAAAAATGAATGATAGTTAGATTCGCAGTATAATCTAAAAAAATAGACCTAAAGAATCATCATATGAACTTATAAAGTTATGTAACTTGTCACCGCATCTACAATTAAGGATCCAAACCGTTGCATCGTTTTAAATCAGGGCGTTGCCCTTGACTCAGGTTGTCGGCCTATATTGCCTAACAAGGCGGAAGTTGTCTTTGACCAAGTCAATTGTCTTTTTCCATGACCAAGAACCAACCTGAATAAATTTCATTTTTTTTTTATTATTTTGTTTTCTAAACTATTTGAGAAGTAATATTTAGCTACTGCTATATAATTCCGCTCTGTCACCTTGACAATAGTTATCGACTACTTAACCATGTAGATGAATGACTGAAAGTTTGTGTCGGAAACCTCGTGGTTGGCATGTAAAACTACCGAAACTGATATACTCCAATCCACGGTATGTACCGCAAGAGAATGGGGTGGCCCCTGAATGATTTAGCAGGGTTGGGTTTAATGTACATTCCACCTCTTCTTTCTCGGTTGGGATTCCACCGGCGGGTAAATCATTTTCCTAAAACTACATCGTTTCAAGAATTGCGATGTTTTGTTGTCATCACGATGCGATGGCCCTCAGCGGTTGCTCTCTGCTGCAATGGTACAAAGCAAGACCCAAATACTTAATCGAAATTAAATTGGAAATACATTAGTGACGTGGATTCTGACCAAGTCGTTAACATGCAGTGAACAAATTCTGTTAGGTCATCCAGATATATTGAGATACGATTATACTTTGAGATCCAAAATTTGGCCAAGCAATTTATCCGTTTTCCAGTCAGCTCTCGTTCTTCTCTCTCTCCCCTGAAATAAACGAATTCCACACACGCACCATTCTCCAGACAAGCCCTCAACCTCATAGATCACAAATTTCTCTCAGATCTACTGTGCCTCTAAAAGATCTTCTCTTCCCAGATCTGCATTTTTTTTTTTAGTTTTTCAATTTATGATTTTGTCTTTGTTATGATCATTTGATAGAGAAGGTTGAAGCTCGAGAGCAGATTAATTATGAAAATGGCGGGGAGAGGTGTTTTGGTGGTGGTTGTTATGTTAGTAGTGATTTCTGGTTTTAGAGTAGAAGGAGATGGGGCATCTCATAAGTACAATGAAAGAGAACATGTTCCTCTTTATGCTAATAAAGTTGGTCCATTTCATAACCCTAGGTAACTCATCACAAGATCTAAACCTTTTACGCTATTTTTTTTCATTTAATTTAGACAAAACTGCTACATTTTAAGTTTCTGATCATATTTTTGGATCCCTGTATGTTTGTTTTGTTATATATACACGCACTAGAGAATCACATTTTGATTCTAAACATGTTTTTTTGGATAGAAATTGGATCTTCAGAATAGTTTTATCGATCCATTGATCAATTAGCATACCTGGCTGAGTAATTACTGATTCGTTTTCACTTTATAAGGGTTCAATGGTTTGATTGAACATCCAATTTCTACATATATTGGAATCGGCTGAGCACTTCTCTACATATATTTTGTACGGTTTGCTGATCATCTGTTATGCTTTTGCAGTGAAACATATCGGTACTATGATCTTCCATTTTGCGCCCCAGGTAAACCTTTTCTTTTTGATCTTTTAATTGATTGCAGGAATGTGTAAAGTTAGTTGTTTTACTAATCTGAATTTCTTTTTATTGTTGATCTAGAAAATGTCAAGGATAAAAGAGAAGATCTTGGAGAAGTACTGAATGGAGATCGCTTAGTTGACGCACCATATGCATTGAACTTTTGTGTGGACAAGCAGAGTGAAACCCTCTGTAGGAAGAAGTTAACCAAAGAGGAGGTTGCACAGCTCAGAACTGCAGTATTGAAGGATTATTACTTCCAGATGTATTATGATGACTTGCCATTCTGGGGGTTCCTTGGGAAGGTTGAAAGGGAAAACAAGATGGATCCAAGCGAGTACAAATACTTGCTGTTTAAGCACATCCATTTTGATGTCCTGTATAACAATGACCGTGTCATAGAAATTAATGTGCAGACTGATCCAAACCAATCTGTGGACATCACAGAGGATAGGGAAGTCGAGGCAGAGTTTTCTTATTCAGTCAAGTGGAAAGAAACTGATATTCCTTTTGAGAACAGGATGGAGAAGTATTCTAAATCCTCGTCCATGCCTCAACACTTGGAAATCCACTGGTTCTCTATAATAAACTCCTGTGTAACTGTTCTTCTTTTGACTGGATTTCTCGCTACAATCCTTATGAGAGTGCTCAAGAATGACTTCATTAAGTAAGTAGCGCTGAACTCGTACAGTCATCCAAAACCCAACTGTTGGTCATCTGACGATTTCGTTTGCCTGTTCTAGATATTCTCATGATGAAGAATCGGTAGATGACCAAGAAGAAACTGGATGGAAGTACATCCATGGAGATGTTTTTAGATATCCCAAGCACAAGTCTTTGTTCTCTGCAGTTCTTGGATCAGGAACTCAACTCCTTGCTTTGTAAGTGCTGTTCACCCATATGCTGACACGTTTTTCTAAGAAATTCTTGGTTAGGTGTAATACTTGGAAGTTGGAACACATTCAAGTGGCAGGGTTCTAAAGGAGAATCTGGGTACAAAGACATCATATTGTGATGTTTACAAATGCTTGTTTTCGTGTCATGCAGGGCAATGTTCATCTTCCTTCTAGCATTGGTTGGTGTTTTTTACCCATACAACAGGGGAGCTCTTTTTACTGCTTTGGTTGTCATATATGCACTTACTTCCGGCATTGCGGGTTACACTGCTACTTCCACCTATTTGCAGCTTGAAGGAACTAACTGGGTAACTGAAATTCCCTTCATATTGATTCTCTCCCTCTTACTTGTCACCCTTTAGGCAGAAACTTATATTTCTCATGGAACTTATCTCATTTGTTGGACCTTTTCTCTCTGCAGGTTAGAAATTTATTGCTAACAGGCTGTTTATTCTGTGGACCATTGTTCCTAACGTTCTGCTTCCTCAACACTGTTGCAATAGCCTACAGTGCTACAGCAGCATTACCTTTTGGCACTATATTGGTCATTGTTCTCATATGGACACTAGTAACTTCACCATTGCTAGTATTGGGTGGTATTGCGGGTAAGAACAGTAAGGCAGAGTTCCAAGCTCCATGCCGCACAACCAAGTATCCAAGAGAAATACCTCCCCTGCCATGGTACAGAGGAACTATTCCTCAGATGGCGATGGCTGGTTTTCTGCCTTTCAGTGCAATCTACATTGAACTTTATTACATCTTTGCCAGTGTCTGGGGCCACAAGATTTACACCATCTATAGCATTCTATTCATTGTGTTCATCATTCTCATCATTGTGACAGCATTCATCACTGTAGCATTGACATACTTTCAGCTCGCTGTTGAGGATCATGAATGGTGGTGGAGGTAAGTTGCTCCTAAAATCTTAGAAGTGCATCCTTATAGATACATCATACATATATATATATTTTAACTGGTCATGCTTGTATATATGAAAGCCATAATAATGATAGGTGATGTCAAGCTTGAATATAAACTGGGTGGAATTTGAATGGTGGGAGTGAGTGACATGATAAAAGAAAGAGGCTATGAGCGAAAATCGGTTTGAGCATTTGTCAGACTAATTAGACCTACATCAAAAGATTAGGTTCTCCAGTAGAAAGTTTCTGTTCTCCTTGAACACAATTCCAGCATTTAGGTTAGGATGTAAAAAAATCCAATCTGTTTCATCCCTTGTCGCACACATAGACTGACAGCGCACAACTTATCACATTTGTGCAGGTCTGTTCTTTGTGGAGGATCCACTGGTGTATTTATCCTGGGTTATTGTTTGTACTACTATTATGCAAGATCAGACATGTCAGGTTTCATGCAAACATCATTCTTCTTTGGTTACATGGCTTGTATCTGCTATGGTTTCTTTCTCATGCTCGGAACTGTTGGATTCCGTGCTTCGCTGTTGTTTGTTCGTCACATATACCGTTCAATCAAGTGTGAGTAAAAGGTTTACCCTTTCCCTCCAGCTGTAGCCAAGGCGTTTTAGCCGAAAAGTCAAAAAAGAAGAATTTGTAGTAGTTTAGTAGGAACCGTAGGATTAAACAAATGGTGATGATTGTATCATCGCTTTGCTGTTTTGAAATTTTCGCCTAATGTAAAAGGTCTACATTTGTTCTTCAAATCTTAATGTTGAAAGTAAATGTTAGGACTGCATATGTTCTACAAATCTTAATCTTAAAAGTATATTATTGTCAGTCTCCTTTTAATGTGTACTCTTCTGTCCGTTTGAAGTGGTCAGTGCTGTGGAAGACACCAGTAATCTATCGGGGGTTTCGGCAGGTGCCAACTGTTATTCCATGTAAAAGAATAGTTCTCTTTTGTTTTGACCTATGTTTTGAAAGAGGCACCGGGTGCGGCGTGCCTGCATTATTGTGGTTGTAGCAGTGAATTCAGTAGGGAGCAAACTTATCATGATTGTCGTTTCTGCTACTGTCTTGCAACCTTACAACGTCCTTAAAGGATGTGTTATGGTGGAATCCGAGCTATAAAAAATGGAGAAGCGTGGAAGATCAAGTCGGTGTTCTACTAAGGTTCTGCGGCAAATGGAACTTACAGCGTCAAGTCTCTTGAAGATCATTCTTATGGTTTTGGTGTGTTTAGTAATCCGGCTCCTTTTTAACCATTGATCTTGTGGTTTATGATAGAGCTTGGTGTGTGGGCTCCTTTTTTAACCGTCGATCTTGTGGTTTATGATAGAGCTTGGTCTTGGTGTGTTTTAGTTGACGCTTTGAAACCCTCCACCATCATGACTTGCTCTGTAAGACCTCTTACAGTACCCTCAATATGCTCCAACATTTATACTGCTCTTCTCCAGTGCAATGTTGTGTTCAGGTGTTACAGTGCTCAATCATATGGGTAACTTTAACAACTTCACCTTGCTATAGGGTACTTGCGGCAGTGGTACGTGGCATTCACAATTTAACAACTTCACCTTGCTATAGGGTACTTGCGGCAGTGGTACGTGGCATTCACAATTTAACCCTAAATTATTGGATGGTAGATATCGGATGACATTCTGGAAGAACCGCTGTATTGAACTCCTCAAAAACTGAATACACACATATTTAGGTGGGGCCCACCCCCATGGGAAAACAGGAGGTCCATTTTTGTGTGTTGGTGTAAGTGACGGTTTTTAAGGAAGAATTTTTCATATCGGATACCATGATGCAATGGTGAATACTGCAGTTTGTTAGCTGCTAGCTAGTTCATGACATTTTCCTATCTTAATTGCGTGCAATATGGGGGGTGCTGCGGCATCACCTGGCTGCAAGCTTTGTGCATCCTAGACGTGTTATGGGTTCTACTGCTGAATCACCCAGCTGAAGTGATCAAGACACAATTAAGGCTAGGCCATTAGTGGAAGGAGATGGTCCAGATGAGCGTGCAAGGATTGCAAGTTTGGACCTAAGAGCAAATCCAATGGGACTGACAAACAAACAGATCTGTCCATTTTACACCCACGGTGGGTCTGACAAACAAGCAAAATGAATACGAGGGTTTGTCCACTAGGTCTCAATTTGAGACGGTCGGCTCAAACTGAGCCGAGCACATCAAATTGGGACGACCGGGCTCATCTACGCCGAGGATCGGCTCATGTAGAGACGAGACTCATCTTACACTAAGACGACCGTCCTTGTTTGAGCCGCCAACGGCTCCTCTAATCTAACGGTTATAATTCCTCTCCTACAAATTTGACCGATTTCAACTCCAATCACACATCTTCCCCACAAATTACACCTTCTACACTCATAATTTTTTTGAGTAATGGCTCAACGTATATTAATCTCGTGGAGTTTACGATAGACGAAGATTTGTGGCTTTGTCGAAACTACGTAGCTTTTTATCCGGTTAAGGGTGCAGAACGACGTCAAAATGGATTAATGAGTATGAGTATCCATAGAATCTATGAAAACTTCTGCAATGAAACCGGTAACCCCAATAACCGCAATGTGGCTGGGCTGTTTTGTCGATTTTAGGATATAAAAAAAGAAGTTGGAGAATTTATCCTTTTGGTTTGGCTTGTTAATCGTTATCGACTAAGGGGTGAGACAAATGCTGACACTGTATTGGTAGCTCGAAAGGAATGGCGAAGATGGGAAAGAAGGATTTTTCCTTGTGAAGCTCATCGCGTAATCTTTAAGGATTTTTTGGTGACACGTATAGGGCTCCGAATCATCTGTACCCACAAAAAAATGTACCCTCTGTGCCCGTTAATTAAATTTTGACATCTGTCTTACCTAATTAAGATTTCTCAACTCCATGTATTTTTTTTTCGTATTTACCAACGTAAATAAGGATGGAGAATGAAAACCACTTAATTTACTGAACCAAGGTTTATCAAATATAATGATCAAAAGTTTTATTTGGAATAGAAGCAAGTTTGATCAAATATACGTGATAAACATGACAATCAAACGAAAATTAATTTAGATTTTTCTTTATTGATCGGAATTTGTTTTCACTATTTAACTGTGGTTTGTTTTAAGTTTACATATCAGAAAAATAATCATTGTCTAGATTTGTTCCTTAGGCTTGGAGAACTTCTTCTTGATTAATAAGGACCTTAGTAAGCACAATTGACAAGAGTGAGACTATTGGAGGCATACTCAATCTTTTGAAGGAGATTAGATTTTGATTTCGTTAGAATATCAGAGAAAGTCGATATACACATAGATGCAGTCTGGACTATTACAACTGTAAAAAAAAACATGGTTTGATACTGATTTCCTTCAGACAAAGGTGAATTTTTTTTTTAATCTCAATACAACTCATAAAGTTAAAGGATCAGTGATTGACCATGGTGCAGACCAAAAAGAACTTATAAATAGTCGTACCACTCTTGTTTTAAGATGGGAAATACAAAGTTCCATTCGATTTGAGGTTCGTGGTTTTTTGTAGCAGAGCGGAGAAAAGAAGATTGAAGGAGAATGAAATATTAGCGAAAGAAAAGTAAATAGAGTATAGTTTTTTTCTCCGACATAACAAAGAGAGTGGTTTTCATTCTCTATCCTTTTTTGATATGGGTGAAATATGGAAAGAATATATGCTAGTAGGAAATGTTAATAAGGTAAGACATATGTCAAATTTTAACTGGTGGACATAGAGGGTACACCAATTTTTGGGTACAAACGATCCGAGCCCCACGTATGAGATGTTAAAAGAGCAGACACAGACACAGACACGGTACTAGAGAAAGATGTTGTTATAAATTCTAATTGAATATGATTTGAAATTTAGTACTAGTTTTCTTTCCTTTCATTATAGTTGGTTTTAATTATATAAATAGTATTAATCTATGTTTCAGTTACAAATATTAGATAAAACATAATTATAACTACTCTGTCCCAGTCCACCTTCTGTCATAATTTTCCCCCGCATCAAAATCCCAAATATCCTTGATATGATCCTGCAGCTTAAGACCTTTCACCAGTAGGAGGTCCTCCACTTTGATTTCCAATCCATGGACATGTACCTTGTTGATGATTGGCCTGACGATATGGAGATTATTGTGTCTGTTGTTGCACTGGAACAACTCGACAATATAGAGATTGTGGCCTAACAGGTACTTGTGAGTTATACACTACTTCCTGGGAATGTGAAGTTTCTGAATGATGAGAAAAATATGGACTGAAGTTCATGGTCTCCCCCATTATGAGCATTTGTTGTACGTATATACGTCTAGTTTCAATATCTCTTAACTCCATTGGATTCAATTGTTCTTGACTTTCCGATGTGCCTGTATAAAAATTAGGACGGTTGATACCATGTGAGACAATAGGAACCGTCTGACGCTCTCTGACAAGATTATAAGTCCTCTAGCTCCCAACTCAAAACTGGTAAATCAGACCCAGTCAATAAAAAAGAAGATATAGTTCGTCGTCTTGAAGGGGTCGATGAAGAAGAAGCTCCTGCTAAAGGATAATTGGTCAAAGTTGGAATAATTGGTAGTGGCTATGTTGGAACCTCTAATCTGGGTAATGCTTTACCTAATGCGACAAATTATCGGTTTTGTAACATTCTTGTACCATTGGTCATATTGGTCTTCGTCACAAGGGGTGAATTCAATCTCATACCTTATCTCACATTTTCTCTTCATTGATGCGTACTTCGAGCCACACATGGTAGCTAAACATGGAGGGTTATGTGGCTCTCCAACTCGACCAACTAACTGTCTAACACGTCTCTCTCCCAAAAAATAAACACCGATATCACTAACAGGACTGTACAACACCATGTGCTGGAGTGAAATTCATTTATCCTTTGGGCTCTATCAGTGTTGAAGTCCTCAAAATCCACATACAACATCCAAATAACATAATGTTTGTTCCTAATCAAGCACTAGTATCTCTACAAATGAATGTTATCTCGCTCATTCTTGTTTTGTTTTGTTTTGTTTTGTTTTGGATACAAGTTATCTCCTTCGTACCTTATTACGATTGGAAAATATTTCTTCGTGTAGTCATAAAGTTTTGGTACACCAACATTGAAATTTGTATACCACCAAAGCCGAAGTAAAAAACATACAAAAGAAAGCAAACAATGTTTAGTCTAACTTGCTAGATATTTGTAAACTGATTTAAAGCCAAAGGAATGATACCTCAACGAGGCCCCATAGACCTTCGATGTTTGGCAAACCTATGCATGCGACATCAAGACAAATATACAGTTCGGCTATAGCGGACCCCCAATCATAATCAACAGCCTTCTCCATATCTTGCAACGCCTCTAGCCATCCCACTTGAGTACTTGCGCTTGAATTGGGAAAAAAAAACATGAACCAAGTATCCATAAAATATATACCTTAGCAATTTTTGTATCTTTAGTATGGTCATACGTTGCTGAATCAGGATCACCACCACCATGCAATTCTCTTGAATATAAATGTTTTTAAATCGGAATTAGCAATTCCACCGCTTCTTAAATTCATATGATTTTTACATGTTGTTACCCTAAAGTACAACGAAATTGCATCTTCATATCGATCTTCTGCCAACCAACTTTCTTGGTTAAATGGAACATCATCTCCCACACCAAAATGTATCCCAAGTAGGAAATACAAATTTGATGGTGTTATGCCTGTAAGAAATTATAATTGGTAATTTAATTTGTAAATACTCGTATTGATTGCGTAAAAAATGATAAATCAAAATATATGACATACCTATTTCGTCCAAAAAATAAAACGTGTGTGTAATATACCCACCAATTTGGGCGAATTTTTATGTGCTCGTATAGAGCACAAAGTAATTTAAGGAAATCGATCGACGATAGTTTTAGCACCGTGAGGAAGTTTTGCATAAACTTTGCTCACTTCGTACCAACCACCTCTTGGTTTTTGATGAGAACTATTCCGCTCTAATTCTCGACAGGAAAGTACAGTGGAATTGGTCTCTCCATCCGAATCTTCTTCTCCTCGATAGAGCTTGACTGTGTTGACTTCTAGGTGGTTTTCTATTTCTTTTTAACTAATATCTTGAGATTGAGACATTCTAGTTATACGAGTGTTGAATTGGGTTGAAGATATTTAGAGAAGATTGAATTTGTGTTGAAAATATATAGAGAAGAATGAAGCTGTTGTGAGTAGAGAAGATTGAATCAGTGTTGAATTTATAGGGAGGGAAAATATGACCGTAATTTGGCTGTTACACAATGACGTTGCCGCATCAGCGGCAACTTGGTATACTCGGCTCAATCTGGTACGACCGCACCAATACGCAACGGTCATATCTGTTTGTCTCGGTAACCAGTTTTCCCACTGCCCAAAAGTAAGTTTGTCCATCCACTTGGCATGGCAAACTATCAAATTAGGCTAATCCCATTGGAGTTGCTCTAAGAAGAAACTCTGTACTAATCCATTCTCACACTTGCTAACACCAACTTTTTTTTATTCATATTCATTTCAACCATGTGGCCAGCATACATAATTTACGATCATCTTTTTGAACTGATCAAAATCCTTGGATGGAATTTACAGTCAAAATAACAATATCCTATTTGAAGTGTTTAGCAGAGGAAATAAATGTGATACGGGAAAAGGAAGAGACTCAGTTACAGAATAAAAATTACTAATCTAACTTTCTTTGCATTCGCTGGACTTGCAAGTTACAAGGCTGTCAACAATCAAGCTAATTAAGTTTAGGATCGACTTCATTCTAACTTGACAAATCAAGTTGCGAGTTTTGCTTTCATGGGAAAGATGGGTACGAGAGTTGCTTTCACTTCCTAAACATACCTGAACCTTGAAGAGTCTTACAGTACTCTGCAATAATTGCAGAATTTTTTACCGTTTCCCATATTCGAGCAGAGTTCTTCAACCATTCACGTTCGGATACCGTCTTTGCAAAGGGTCGAGAGTTCATTGACAACACCTGCAGCAAGATAGTATTCCCTATGGTCAAAACTCCTATAAAGCTATGCCCTTCTTGTTTTACATGCAGCTATTGATATGTTCTTGTTTTTTCTATTAAAAAGTACTATGAAATTAAGCCAAAATAGTCGGAAGTCTTAAGGAGAGAGGGACGCACCTGATCTCGCAGCTTCTCTATTAAGGTTACGTAACTTTCATATTGAGCTGTTACGGAGTCATCTTGGTTTCTGTGTGGGAGTAAAACTAAATTCATCCCCATTGAACTTAAGTTATCAGTATTGATAACATGAGGTTCAACATAATCATTTTGCTCCTCAGCCGTGGTCTCAGATTTTGTGCCTTTGAAAGATGAAGAACTGAAATAGTGTGACAGTCTCTTCCTCATCCAAGTAGCTTTATCAGGAGATAGGTCTTCATCCCACAACCTAGAGACATGAAACATTATTAGCACCAATATTATATGGATCAGGTTTTCCTCCAATTTGACTCTTAAGGCCCGAAAAAAACATAGGCTATCATAGTTTTATCAGTTCAATATAATGTACAAGGCATGATGTGGAAGTAAATTTTCAATGCAATACAACGTACTTTTTTGCTTTGGATTTTGATACACAGTATAATATACTTGATCAGTTTGTTTATTCATTTCTATGTTAGTCACTCCATTTAACTGACAGTCCATCAACAAATTCGTTTCCAGGAAGGAACATGAGCTAAATTACATTGAAACCATGAAGAGTTACAAAAATCAAACAAATGAGATCCAGCAAAATGGCATTGCTCATATATCCCAGAGAGTGCTCAGTAGTTATTAATACTACTTCCATTTTTATTTAACAAAAGGCCAATCTAATTTGCCAAATCTTGTTATTGCCTTGCCTGAGGTATTCACATAAACAATATAAATTTCAAAATCAAGAAACACAATCTGTAGTTTCAATAATAAGGCGAAAGCACGATACCTACTTTGTATGAACAAAAACGGGAGCAGCCAAATACTCTATAACAGCTTCCTGCATGTTATCTTTGGGTTCCTTCTCGGATCCCATGTTGGGGGTTTGAGAATAAGAAGGCGTTAATGAAGAAGGATCCGGTATGCCATGCTTCAGCAGGTCAACCTGCATATGCGAAAAAGAAGAAGTTATTAGATGATTTTGACAGCATCAGTGCACCAACACACCTCAAATTTTAGTTTACCAAATCAAACGTACTATTTTCACTTTTATCCTATCAGTGAGAGTACATTCAAAACGAGTCAGCTTTTACGTTTAACAATGGGGTAACTGATCAAAAGTTATGAAAAAGGAACGACAAAGCTTTCTCATTAGAGCATTAGCATTTTCTGTCATCAGTTTGACCGTATCTGTTTGAGAACTTCATCTATAAGCTTCATTTAAGTTGCTGTAGTGAGAAACTGATATTTGCACTTTCCTTTTCTGAAACCTAAAGATAAGGAAAACATCTACTTTCTTCGTAGATAGTGTAGCATCCTAGTAGGTAAAGAAAGATGGCATACCGTCAGCATCAGATGCCACATGTTAATATCATGAGCTCCCTCAGACACAACTAGCAGCATATGACAAATGGATGCCAGAAAAACACCAAGCTAGAATGGTTCCTTGCAGCATCACAGAGAAACCATAACACCGTTAGATATGGTCACGTACTTACAGAATTATCCATGTACAGATATTGACATTTGTTCCTATTAACGAAACAAAACTAAGTAAAACAAATTTGTTTATATCAACAGCTACCTGAATACCCATCATCTCATGAGCTAGGTCAGCAGACAGAGTCTCTCCATTAGTTAAAGCAATTGTTGATGATCCATCAGGCCGCATTAGCTCAGCTAAAACAGAAGGACTGAATATAGGCTGCATAGGATAATATATTTATAAAGAAAACAAGCCCATGATAAAATAACATCTCTAATATCGGTTATACGTACAACACGAAAGATGACAAGATGAATACAAGATAAATAACATCAACTAATTTTTTCACAACATATTCATCTTTCATGCATCCCACTATCTTTTATTGTTCATAGTTAACCAAGTTGTACATAGCTGAAGATATTTGTTTGATTGAATATCCGAACATTCCTTTGCATATTATTTAATCATTTCAGTTACAAATATCCATTGGGAAAAACCTGCCAACTTTGAACTTTTAAGCATGTTCCCGAACTTAGGGAGGTAATACAGTGGACAGAGTTCAAGATAGAATATTGCTAACGAATAATTTCACTGGTATATACAGTATAGTATGTTCATAGTGGTTAGCATATTAATATTTTATGCCAAACAATATTAAAGACAGAGAATGTAATGAGCAGATGATGTTATGAAAAGGGTTACCTGGGTATCAAGAAGTATTAGCCTCTCAGAAGAAACCCTAAGTTCAATACCCACAGAACAATGCTTTGCCATAGCTCTAATCTCTTCCGATTGCGTCATGAAAGGTGGGAGCATTCCTGGAAATCAATGCAGCTCTAGTTACTACAATCTAGATTGAACTGCACTGCCTAAGTAAATCCATAAACCTAAATACCAGATTACAGGCAAACTAATACTAACCCAGACAAAATAAACTCGATTATTACTGATTCGACTCGTTTGGTTTCACACTTGTACACTAAAAATGCTTGCACTGGATTGTTAATGAATCACACGAGTACATCAAAAACGCTCTGTAAATATGAATTGAGATAAAACTTACCAGATGAACTCCCATCAGATCCATAGATTTCATTCAGAATCGTCGATTTTCCAACACCAGGAGGTCCAATTACACCAATTACAGTGAAATCAGTGTTTTCCGTCAGAAACTGCAGAAGAAGAATATTTTGTTTAAAAAGACTAAAAAAAAAAAGAAGATAAAATTTAAGGGTGAGTGAAGGGGGAAGTTACCGGAAGAACTCGATCAGCATGGAGATCCCAAGAATCAGAAAGAAGATTTAGGGATCCAGTAGAAGGTAAACGAGATCGAAGAGACGAAGATGATGAGGATGGGTCAGTTGAAGTAGTTAAATTAGGTTTAGCTAATAGGATTTTTGGAGCTAAAGACGAAGAAGAGGAAGAGTTGTTAACAGAAGAAGATGGCGGTGCACCAGCCATTGATACCACTAATGAGTTGTGATGGCTCGATTTCTAAACCCCGCCAAAACCCTCTTTCTACCAGAGCTGTAAATATAGAGGTGTTTGAAATTCGAGGAGGATGCCTGTATATACCTAGTTATCTGGACAACCAACTTGGAATAGGCTCAGTTGGCGCTTATGCAACATGACACTTCGAAATAGATTGGCACTATCCAGTTAGTTCTAATGGCATTAGACGAGAACTCCTTCGGGTCGAGGGATATATACTGCGGACTGCTGATTTGGAAGTTGCCAATTTTAAAAGAAAATTATAGAGGACTAGCCGTCTTTACTCTATCCAGCTGACACTAGAGTACGCAATTCTTTTACCAGTACTCCATTGCTCCAATCCCCATTGGCTCTTTTACTCCCTCTTTCTTCTTACATCTCTGAAATATTCTCTTGGGTGATCTCCGCCTGAGGCCACTATAGTTACCAGAAAAAACCACTCTACGGACTTGAATTTTATATCATTAGAAGACAAAGAATAGATTAGTAATGTTGTTTATTTATCACTAAAAGATGTTACAAGCAATGAATATTGTGTCCATATTTCAAGCATAATAAGTAACCCGTTGATATCATTTACATGAAAGAAGTTATGGGGGACTAACAAATACGAGGTTAAACCGAATCCCTATAAACCGTCTATAGCAACCATGGTAGTAACTTGTTTAGCTCACCAACCAGTCCTGATTCCAGGTTCAACATCATAGTGATAGACATATGGCGATGGCGGTGACTGTGGTGGTGAAGGAGAATTGACTTCATTCGTTGAGGTATGGTTCATGTAGTGAGATTGTCTCTTGTCGACTCTAACTTCCGTCATCTCTACCACCTCTTCTACCTCTTCAAATGACCTGAAAATTGGGTGCAAGTATGCATCAGCCAAGTAAGCTTTCAGGTTTAAGTTTGGCTCTGCAGTTCTCTCTATTCTATCTTTTTCCACGGCTTCCTGAAATATTTCAAAAACAACCAAGTAATTGTGAGTACTTCCAGCAAGACAGGTAAAAAAGAAAATTCAATTGCGAGGAACTGGAGTGAGGCTTTTGCTCACTAGGTATCTGCCATTTCCGTCAGGTCTGACTCGGTCGAGTCCAACATGAGACCAAATTTATTTCGAAAGGTCGCCTAATGGGACATAAACATCCATCCAACTCCAGACACATTACATAACAAATGAATCCTAATGCACATTTGATGCAAATGAGCCAGACTCAGTGGCATAAAAAAACAAACATCCCATGGATAGTGTATATACATATAACACATATGTCAAGTCAATGTCTTATATACCAATCTTATGGATCAAACAGTTTACCTCTAGTGGATACTTTCTGAATGCAGGTTCGAAGCGACTCTTGCAGTACTTCTGGAACCATATTGTTAAAATTGGTAATAAAATAAGAAACGGTGTAGAATGAGCAGCTTTCTTTGTGCTGAGCAGTCCGAACAAAAGAAGGTGAGATATCAACAAGCTTCCAATAATACGGCTATGAACATGTGGCCAAAATGCAGCAACACTCTCGTATTGTTGGTTGTAAACATTGATTATCTGCGAATGGCGATCATAAATAAATACAAGGGTCACGAATAGTTAATATTCCTTCTATTTTCTTGCCTAAATTCAGAATTGAAACGTGACAAGCTTCCTAGAAAGCAACGGGAATTTCTTAAAATGAGGAACCAAAAAAAAAACTTGGCCATTGCCAACTGGCTTGACCCTGCCTAAGTTTTCGGTCGCGCCATTAAGTCTCTTGGTGACCGACTGACCGTTTTTAAATCAAGAAGGGATATTATGCATGATTTGTTCAAAAGTAAAATTAGTATCAACTAGCTTGACCCTGCTAGTATGCGGTCAAAGGACTCGACTCGATTTACTTGTTGTCTCTCTCTTTGGGAAATTTGTTGAGTTGAAGAACACCATATGATATGACAGAAGGAATTATTTTGGAATCAGCAAGTACAAACCTGATGACGGTAAACGAGATATGCGAAGCCAAAGAAGACAAGAATGAAAGGAAGAAGGATTGGAGTGATCACGGCATACACAATCCCAAGAAGGAAGTAAAGCTGAAGTGACGGAAGAGTCTCTGCTAATTGAACGCTTCCAGGGTCCATTGCTTTCACTCGGTCTCTTTCTGTTTTCACTAAGAACACGTTTTTTAAGTGATATATCACCAAAGGCTTCAGCCGAAGAATCTCACTCGCAATGCCTGCCCACCCGTCGACCATGATATATGTGATAAAGAAAGTAGCCTTCATTGGTATTGAAACTCCAATGTTCCTAGGAATCCTGTAATTAAGAAAAATAAATTATTTGACTATTCCGGTAACATTATATTACTGACAGTTTATAAAGACATAAAGGATTGTACAGATGCGTCTCTAATAGGGTGGTATAGCAATAGGCTGTTGATAACCTCGACCTGAGTGATCGGACACTGTTTTGTTGAGATAGATATGTAGTATTTTTTTTTTAGCCGCAAGGATAAAATTCATTACTAACAAAGAGGCAGATGAGGCCCTCACCGTGAGTGGAAAGAATTTGGTACATGAAAATTTCCATGACAGTATAAAAGTATCATTTATGTCTTTATAAATGATAGCATGGCCTCAATATATTGGTAGAAAGTAGAAACAGAAAGCAGAAATATAGATTTACTAAAAGGGACAGATTATTACTGAGTAGGCGATTGATGAAGGAAAGCATCGAGTTGCTCAAAAGCTGTTCCAGTCACTATACTTCCCAAGAACACATTCACCAACATAAAATAGTAATATTTTGCTGCTGCTTTCCTTTCAAGTACGGATATTGCCAAATGGCCCTCAACCTTTGACATAATCATCAAAACCGTAGGAAGAATATACATGAATATTTTAAGTGCTAAACCTGGAAGGAAACCTTGAAGAAATGACTTAATCACTCCCCTGCACAATATTAGATGTGGATAAGTCAAAGTGACAACGACAAAATCCTCGAAAATAAAGTTTATGGACAAGAAAATACTTACAGTTCTATCACTGGCCTGAGGAAAGGTGCAACTTTTTCGAGACCCTCAAGATTCGCAAGTGATTGTACAAAAGCAATTGGTATCATGTAAAAGAACACCAAAGCAAATACTGTGATTGCTATTATGAGTTTTCGGATGCTTAGAGAAACAAATGGTATAGCTAGATTCCGCCAGTAAACATCACGTGGTTCAGGGGCCCAATAGGTTAACCACCATGTAGGATTCTTGCTCTGTTGTGTTTGCGCACATACAGCAGCAGCCCAACGAGAATCAAATGAAACAAAAGCTACTGGCATAATAGACTTTGGATCCTTAAGTATTCTTTGCCGCTCAGACGCCATCTGGACAAAATAAGAGCAGAACAGTATATTTTAACACCTCAAACTCTTAGAAAGAAGAGACATCTAAAGTGATCGTTTCAAGTCACTGATCAAGGTGTCTGAGAACATGGATAGGCCAACGAAATTATCAGAGCCGACTTTTCCTATAAAATTTCTAAAACTGTTTCCAGATTGCCACAGCAGATGACTCTATCCTTCTCTTCCTTTTGATTTTTAGATTTTTGGGATATTACCAGGATTACATCCATACTCATTCAGCAAACCAACATACCAGTATCTTTTAGATCCTTGTTTTAGAAAACAATGAATTATATCTTGATTTTTAGATTTTGGGGATGATGATCAATGACCGATGACCAAGGATCCCAAGCTTATGTAAATATTGAAGCGATGAAGCTATTTATTGTTTTTCTAATGAAAAACAATCTGAAAAAACAAATGAAAGGAACAGCTTGATGCTGGCAACCGACATTGATCAATAATACATACCATTTTCTCAAGCTCTTTCATCTGGTGTTGGTAGAACTCAATAGAATCTACTCTTTTTCCCCATAGCCCACAAAATCCACTCTGAAACATCAAGTAATTAACTTTCAAAATTGAAGTACAAAATACTCAGTGTATTGTCAAATTGACGTAAGGTTTGATTATGCCATCAAAGTACTTTGTGTTCGGTACCATCTTTAGGGAAATGTACAATGTGACTTACCTTTTTACTTGGCCTTTTCCGGGCTGGATGTCTTTCGAACTTCAGCTGGTTATAATCCAGCAACTGTTGGAGTCTGTCTCTTCGTCTTACAAGTTTAGCAAATTTGTTTGCATTGTAAACAGCCTGCAAGTCAAGGAAACAAGTGTAACAATTAATTCAAATAGCAGTAGCACTACAAACTACTAAATTTCCCACAAGACGTTATTATTAGGTTAAACATGATAATCATGGCAAGCAAATAACAACTGCTAGAAATCAGACGAACTATAAGTATCATGAATGGAAATATTACTTGATGACCGATATAGTGGTCCGAATGGTTATTCTGGAAAAAGTGATCCACGCTTTCTGATGTCGAGTGACCAGCGACATGTGGGATATTTCTAACCACTACCTGAAAACACACCACACTTCATAAGCTTCAATAATAAACATCAAACATTTAACATGACGTCATAATAAGTTCATCAGTAAACTCAGTGGATCATTCAGTAAGTCAAGAATCTATCAACATAAAAGAATCTAGGTAAACCTGTTCTAATCTCCGCACCAAATTTAGTAGGCCACTTAACACTCACCGTAAACTGATCTACACGTCGACTTTGTGATGCCAAAAAATGCAACCTCATGAATGCGACTCTATCATATTCCTTATATAGTATATAGCAGACCCAGAACGTGAATACATATGCCATTCCAATATGAGCCCAAAACCTGAAGTTGAACCAAAATTTTAGAGAAAAATATCAGCATAGGTCATTTTATAACAGTACGAAATTCCAAAACCAAAAGTGATATTAAACTGTGATAGATAAACCACATAATCCACAGTTAGAAGATCAAAAGTTTAACATTTCAATTTATTCAAATGTACGGGTATATCTGTATACTATTAGTTCCTACTTCCTAGGCCTACGGATTATACAGTGCGCAATATTGGAGAAAAAACAACAACTTACTTTTCGGATTTAGGACTAACATTTGATATTGACAGTTTATCAATGTCGCTGATGACCAATTCCTTCCTTAGAAAAAAAAGTGTTCCACCTGATACATTGATAGGTACAAGAACTACCAGTGCAAGTATGGTTATCGGTACGAAAATCTTCAACCTGTCAACGAAACCAGAAAGACAAAAACAAAAGGTCAGAGCCAGAACCAACATGTATGAACATGAACAGAAAGCGCTACTAGACAAATTGAGATTCATCAATGACTGCGTACATGAAGTTCATATACCAGCCAAACACATACCCATCTCTACTAAGTCTAAATACAAGACCAAATACCACCATTGGTTTTCATTTTCTCATGTTTCTTTGCATCGTTTTTGTTTGATACAGACTAAAACATTAATGACCCCGGAAAAAAGTTCGGGATACCTCTAGAAAAATTTAGCACAAAAACACACACACATAGACACACCTGAAAACCTAATTAGAACAAGAAAGTAGCATAATTGCAGAAGCTGTGTGCCCATTGAGATAGGGTTTTCCTATCAATCTAATTGTTACTACCCTCCTTCGAAATAAACTAAAATAAACAAACAGTTAAAACCCAATCGAAGGGGATTCCTTGATAAAACTAGAAAAGATTTAATCAATCACATTTGGAACCATCAAATGACAAAACGGCATCTTGAACTTTTAAAGGGCTACAACCACTGACCTTGAGTACTGAGAATACAGTACCCAAAGAGAATTCTTGCAAACATATAAAACACATATCTCAAAACCCAAAACTAGAAGACAAACAAAAAATTGTGAAAGAGAGTAATAAAGGAAATTACCCAAGTATATAAATCCTGAGAAAAACAGCAGAATCAAGTCCAGCATGGGTGATAATCTCATCTTCAGACATACGAAGTGCTTGAGGCATCCAATTGAGAAAAGTAAGATATGTTTTGAAATTGAGATTAACGAATTTACCCACAAAATTCCCACGGTTTCTAGGACTAGTTCTTCCTCCAGTAAGATACCATTTCGGGAAATAAACTCTGTCATTAATGGGCTGTAATCTCAGAAAAGCAAAACCAAGTAAGAACAAAAATGCAAACACAATGTTTATGAATGCTGATACTCCTATATCTGCAAGAGAGGCCATTACAGAGGAGAAGAAGAAAGAAACGGAGATAGAGTGTGAAAGAAGACAGAACAGATAATATGCAGTAGTATAATACTATATCAAAAGAGAAGAAGAGAAGAAAAGGGGGAGGAATAATTGTAGAAGAAGGGATAGAAAGAAAGGAAAAATATTAGTGAGGCACTGAGGTGTGAGATGGCTAGTGCCTCCTAGTAGCTTTTTGTCAACTCTCTCTCTGTGCTAATTCCATTTCTAACTAAAAACTAGAAGAAAGAGGGGAGGCGTTTTATATTAAACTACTCTTGAGTACTTTAAATGTTGGCAAGTGAAGGGTGGTGAGTTTGTGATGGTGTTTTAACTTTTTATGCGATGTTTGTTTGTGTCCTTTTGTGCTTCTATAAAGTTACTGTCAGTCTTTCCTTTAATTCTTTTTCTTTTCCTTTTTATTCCGTGTTTGAAGGTTAGGTGATTATGGTTATCGTCTTAAACCATTTACTTCCGGAATCTATGCGTAATTGCCGTTCCGGTATCCGATAGGTTATGCAGAATGATTTTCTTTTTCTATGTTGTTGAAATTCTTTTATTCGCAGATACAAAGTAGGGCTGAACATGGTGTCGGTTAACCGTTGGAAACCGACCGAACCAGACCAATAAGAAAGAAACCGAACCAAACCATTTAGATTTTGATTGGTTTGGTTAAAAAAGTTGGAAAACCGACATTATTGGTTTGGTTTTGGTTTGACCTGAAAACCGAACCAAAAACCATTGGGGAACCGATTAATTTTTAAACTTAGTTTCTACCGTCGATTTAAAAGTATTAGATTCTACCCATTGATTTAGAGGATAAATAGAAACCCTAAATCTAATATTTCATTATGATACTCTTCATCTTTCTCTTTCTCTCAGCCGCCTCCCTTCTCCACCCCCAACTACAGCTGCTTCTACTCGACTTTTTTCTTCCCGTCTTCCTTCTTTTTTATTTGTCAATAACTAAATTAAGATATATTATATATCTTCTTTTGATCTCTAGAATTAGAGTAAGCTTTAACTATTCTTGAATTTTCTTTTTTTGTCTGTATATTTGTGTAAACTAATACTATCGGCAACTACGATTTTTTTATCTGTAAATTTGTGTATTTTTTTTTTTGGTTTGACATAATTATTGGTTAACCAAAAACCACTGGGACAAACCGAAACCAACTGGAACCATTTGGAAACCGAACCAATGGTTAATGGGTTGGTTTGGTTTAGATTTTTAGAAACCAATAGTATTGGTTTCGGTTTTGGTTTGACTAGAAACCGAACCAAAACCGACCATGAACAGCCCTAATACAAAGTGTGTAGAATTTACTTACTACAGTAAATGAACTGGTAAATGAAATGAAAATATAAGAAAAAGCTACAAGGGGCAGGGCATGATGTCCAGACTTCAAATCCAGAGAGAATATGAAATCACGGGTATAAATTATCACATGTGAACATGACTGCGTGGGCTGGTCCAAGACAACGACTAGATTCAGTTAAGACAGTGTTACAGTATAGAAAACGACAAACGATCAGAATGATGAAACAGCCCATAGAATAAGGTTTTATCTTTTTGTGGCAGACAGACGTCAGATTTGCTTTTCCCATCAAAGATCACACGCTACCAACAAACTACGAGGCTGACTATCGGAGTTTACTATTTTCCCCGAGGGAAAATCGGGTTTACTCCGAATAAAAACAATTTGTTGAGCCAGCCCGATGGTCAAATAACATTTTGTACTATGGAAAAACAGTGGACGGGGCTATCAACCGCGCGGATGAAGCTAACCCACGGACGGGTGAGGAAGATCCACCGGCGGGCATGGGCAATCCACCGGCGGGTCTAATAAGATCTTGAACGACTACTTCTAAACGGTCACCTGAACGGTTAGTTTCTACCCCTACAAGTACTATTCGAGTTTGATCTCACAAATTAACAACAATCGTTCAATCGATCAACTATTTCATTATTTCAATCGCTTTCGATATTCAACCATGATTCATGATTTTGGTTATTCTGAGGAAGATATGAAAATTGATGAAACGTTATATGAAGAGGAGGAAGAAATGTATATAGATTTTTTGCGTCAAATGGATGAATATGCAATTCAAAATAGAAGGAGGCAAAATTTTATGTTGCAATTACAATCAGGGATGATACCAAAGTCTTTAGAGCCATATGAGGTTATGACCAGAAGATGGACGTGGCGAGATCGACATTTTTACCACGACAAGATGATGCATGATTATTTTAAACATGGATGTGTCTATTCCGATGAGGATTTGCAACGTCGATTCTGCATGGGCCGCAACTTGACGCAAAGGATTATTGCCGAGCTTTGTCAGGTACAACCTTTATTTAATTATCAGTATGATGCACGACACGTACGAGGATTTAGTCCTAAACAAAAGGTCACTGCCGCCCTTCGTACACTATGTTACGGTGTACCAGCGGTTTCCACAGATGACTACATCCGTATGGGCAAACCAACCGCTTTTAGGTATCTCAAAATGTTTTGCGAAACAATAGTCGAGCATTTTGGGCCCAACTTTTTTAAGGAAGCCTACTCGGGAAGATGTTCAAAGAATTACTGCCGAAAACACCGCGAGGGGATTTCCAAGAATGCTAGGTGGTCTTGACTGCATGCACTGGACGTGGCATGTATGTCTGATTGAATGGGCAGGTCAATATAAGGGTGATTATCCAAAACCAACTGTAATTTTGGAAACTTCGGCTACTTATGATTGTTGATTTTGACATGCTTTTTTTGAACTCCCCGGTTCAAATAACGATCTCAACGTTTTGTATAATTCACCATTGTTTGAAGATCTTAAGCATGGGATCGCGTTGCACTGTAATTTCACCATCAATGGTCATGACTACGCTCAGGAATCTATCTAGAATGGTAACTATGGTTCAAGCTTATAGTCAGACAAGTTTTGGACCAACGACTGCGAAGGATAAGAAGTACTTCAACACTCAACAAATGAAATGCAGAAATGATGTTGAACGCGCTTTTGGCATACTGAAAAGGAAGTTCGTCATCATAGCTAGGCTGACACGCTTTTTTGATCTTCAAGAAATGAACAAAATTATGTTCACTTGCATCATTCTGCATAACATGGTCATTGAGGAAACCAGACGTGACCAACCTGGACTAGTTTTCCAGATGAAGATTTGACGTTGTGGCTTGTGGTGCAACATGGTCATCCGACAAGAGAATATAGACTTGCTACTGACAAAATACAAAACCAGAGACTTTATGGACAGTTAAGAGAAGATCCAACTAAGCATCTTTGGGCATTAAAATAAGCAAGAGATGATGCGCAAGGGCGACGCCGAGGCCCAGACAGATAGATGTTGTTTTTCCATTGTATGCAATGTTGTTTAATTTAATATTGTTTGTGTTTCAATTTAATGTTTTTTATTTTGATGCAGTCAGAATAAACTTAAAATTAAAATTAAGGCAATTATATTAAAAGTAATTTTAACTAAACCATTACATTTAAATTAAACTTAACTACTACTAAACAAGAATTAAAATTAGTTACATCTGATCAAGACGATATTCATCTTCGTCTTCTTTTGAGGCATCATCGGCATCGGCTTCATCTTCGTCTTCCTCATTCTCAGGTTGTTCAGTGACTTATTGTTCCACCTTATCTGTTTCCCTAGTCCATACATCAAGTTGTCGTTCATTCATTGTTGAAGTGTTCAAGGAGAGTAGCTTGTTCATCTTAAAATCCTTGTAGTGTTGTTGTTGCGAAAGACGACTTTTTCGAAGTTGCCTTATCGCAATGTCACGGTCCCTGCTTCTATCTTGTTCAACCTTCTGCTCGAATTCCTTGTACTCAGAATAGTTGAACTCGATTGAACCCCCTTCTGCTGCTGCTCTTTGGGTTGCGTCTCTAGCTGATTTTCCAGCCTTCTGACCCCCTCCTCTTCTTGTCTTGACGTTGGTGTTATCGTCTAGATTGAAGTTGTGTTTTTCGTGACTACTTGGAGACCCAGCATATGGAGATTCATTTCCTTCAGGTGAGGAAGCATGCCCACCATTTATAAAATCATGCGAGATTGGACCATGTGGTGATCTTAAAGGCACTTGATTATCTTCCAACAAGTAGGGATTAAACCTGTTAAGCACCTTCAGAATGGTGAAACACGATTCATATTGAAAACCAGATTTGTGAGATCTTTGTCACTCTTCTCGACATCATCGTTCCACATTCGGTTCACCTTCACCACTTTTTTGTCGCGCCACATTTGCATGATCAAATATACATATTCACTGACGGATGCTGAAATTGCGTTAAAACGATGAGACAACACGTCGACATCACGATTATTGATGTTACCGGTTTCTCCATAAAAAATTTGTAAAAATATTTCATTAAAAGTATTATTTTCTTGGTAAGAGCCATTATTTGATCTAATGTAAATAATACATAATTCATACAAATTGATTCGTCTTCATCCATCGTATACTTGACACCACGAATTCAAACATTTCTTGGTTGTGATTGTTGCATTTGTTGTTGTGATTGTTACGTTTGTTGTTGTGATCATTGCGAGGGGAATGCCATATTTGTTAGAAATGGGATTTTTAGAGTTTTTTTCTGATAGATTGAGATGGTATGAGTAGTTGTGCTTGAAATGAAGGAAAAATGAGTATTAAGATGGTATAAAATTATGAAACTTTAAGGTAGAGATGTAGAAGGTGTGAGTTTTAAGTTTGAAATGACCTGAATTTATAGTGAAAAGAGTAAGAGTCGTTGGATGGAGAAATAGGGATGTAGCCATTAGCGGTTTTAGATTAAACGCTAGAGGTTTAAAATCACATGCTGGCGGTTTAGGATCACCCGCGGTTGTATTATATGAATCCGCGCGTTTTTGTTGAACCCATCAGCGGGTTTCCTCCGTCCGCTCCGCGCGTTTTTGTTGAAGCCGCCAACGGGTTTCCTCCATCCGGGGGGTTCTAGATTAAGCACGCGGTTAGTTATTGTGCTCACTCAACAAACCAACAGATTTGTTGGTTTCGCCATCAGTTTTCATGTTTGTTGAGTCCATAGTGGGAGCAAAATGAACAAATCCATGATTTGTTCATTCCAAAGGAAATGCTCTAATATGCCAGTTAATCTTAACCGATCAGGTTAAAAGGGTAAAGTATCACGATTGCTAATAGGGTGTATTAAATCTTCCCCTTTGAAGTAGTGTATGCAAAATGGTACCCTATTGACAACTATGAAAAATATAGAGTTATGCTTAGCGTACTTTAAAATAACACAAACTAAATTATAAATGTGGATCATTAGTTTTTAAAAACAAATAAAAACGGCTAAATCTCAAGTTTTTAATTCATTAATTTTGGAAATGTGGATTTAGAAATTATAATGGAATACATACCCATATAAAGTTATGATCAGATGATTCAATTGATTAGATCATCCCACTTGATTAATCTCTACGTCTTTCTCTGTTGATTACCTTGTTCTTGTTCAATTAGGGTTTACCGATGATCTTCCAAGTTGGTTCGATTAGGTTCAATGGAATTGAGGAGAGACAACACACACACACACACGCACACATATACGGGTGTGGATGTCATGATAAATTGTGTCTAATGAGGAAGCACTCGTATCTAAGTGGAAATGACGTCACGATGCAATTAGACTTTACTTTTCTGCCAAGTAACCTCCTCGACCTGAACTTGATTCTCTTTCTTAGTTCGAAGTCTCAATCTTCAGGTTCTTGTCTCCTGACAACTTCAAGTCTCGTCTCCGTTTCCTGCTCTAGAACTCAGGTCTCGCACGTGTCATGGTGTTAGTTTTCAGGTATCACACGTGATCATGTTGTAATCTTCAGGTCGCGCCCGTGCTAGAGATTCCTTCTCCCAGACTCGGCACGGGTTTTGTCTTAACACTTAGCTCTAGGATCTTACAACTGTCAGTTATTCAGTAGATGTTATATTTTGTCATATATACTAGGTATTAACTTGTGGTAATGGCACGACTATTTAAGTCCTTTTTGTAATTGATTTTGTGGATGAAATAGTCATGTTGTATTAATGCATTGTACTGTCAGTTACTATTCACAATATCATATGAATCAACATATAATTTGCAGATAGCATGGGTGATTCGGGTTAAACTGTCGATAAAAAATTAACATATAATTCCCAAACAACATGAGTGATGAAAGCAACATAATGATCCTTCGTAATCCATCTTTAATTGGTTTTTTACAAATTTGAAGCTATCATTTCATATTATATTTTTCATCTCTACTTAATACATTGCAATTATATGATTCCAAGTAACTTTATTCGTATCTTAAATGTAGTTCACTCACCAACATCAAATCTCGGCAACTAAATAAATTAAGCACGAGTGATGCAACGTGAAAACTTTCTGGAGGAAAATCCCTTTTGAAATGCTTGCATTGTTATCATAAACGTTCCAGAAATACCATACTTGAGAAGAACGATCTTCAAGAAATATGTATTACATAATCCTTTTTGTATGAGACAAAACATTCTTCATCTTTGAAATGACATACGCATCCCCAAGTAAAATGGTACCCCCTATTAAAAACCTTGGAAAGTATACGGCGATGCTTTGCGCACTTTAAAATAACACAAATCAAATTAATAAAACAAACATATTGCGACTGGTGTGATAACTGAAAATAAAAAGCACATAAAAACGACTAAATCCCAAGTTTTTCGTTCATTAGTCTTGAGTATGCGTGTTTCCGGATTTAGGAATTATAATAGAATATGTAACTACAAAAAATTATGATCAGATGATTCAATTGATTAGATTACATCACTTGATCAATCTCGACGTCTTTAATTTCTCCGTTGATTACCTTGTTCTTGTTCAATTAGGGTTTACCGATAATCTTCTAAGTCGGTTACAGGATTAGGTTCTTGGAATTGAGGAGAGACAACATAGAAAAATATAAACTCTTATTGATCAAGTTATATATATATTTTGGGGAGTGGATGTCACGCTAAATTGTGTCTAATGAGGGACCACTCATATCTATGTGGAAATAACGTCAAGATCCACTCAGACTTTACTTTTCCTCCAAGTAACCTCCTCGACCTGAACTTGATTCTATTTCTTAGTTCCAAATCTCGATCTCCAAGACTTGGCTCCTGACAACTACAGGTTTCGTCTTCATTTCCTGCTCTAGAACTCAGGTCTCGCGCGTGTCATGGTGTTAGTCTTCAGGTCTCACACGTGATCATGTTGTAATCTTCGAGTCGCGCTCGTGCTAGAAATTCGTTCTCACAGTCTTGACATGGGTTCCGTCTTAACACTCAGCTCTAGGATCTTACAACTGTCAGTTATGCGGTATATGCTATATTTTGTCATCTACACTAGGGCTCAACTCACGCTAATGGCGCGAGTATTAATATATCTGTTGAGTCATTTTATGTTATTATGGTATTTTATGTGTTTATAGGTGTTTTTTGGGAAATAAACTTTTATAGAAAAATTGGCTTGAAAAGTGGTACTTAAACCCCCCCCCCCCCACCCCCCCCAAGGAAAATTACTAAAGGCACCTAAGAAAAGTTATAAAGGCACCCAAAAAAATTGATAAAAGCCACTCCGGGAATTATTAGGGGTATCCTCTTCTTCTTTATTTTTGAAAGATGTTTTTTTGGTAGGAAATTGGTTTTTCATCTGCTGAAAGTTCTAGACACAATTTTGAAGATTTTTAGTCGGACTTCGTCGTAGCTTTGGATTGATATGGAGTTATTAATTAAAACAAGATTGGTAATCCCTTTATATTCGGAAAAAAAGAAGGGAATTTACGTGGATTTATATAAAACAGGGAGAGGAGTTATACACGGGAGTTTGGATGAATATTTGGCAGTTACGTGGAGTATTAAAGGAAGATAACTCTATCTAATATTCAGTTTATCTAGTTTGAAAAGATTTGAAAAACCAAATACACGTGAAAAGATTGAGATAAGAAGAAAAAAAAGTCCGAGGCTTTTTCTAAGAGAAAGGGGAGATATTTTTGGGATTTACTCGAGTTGTATAGGTGTTGTGCCATATAAAAGCAGTTGGGAGAAGTCATAGAAGGGACACCGAGTAATTGGGGTAATTGCAGAGTGAAAACAGATAAATTATAGTGAGATTCAAAACCAGTAGGGATAAGGAAGAAGAATAAGAAGAACTGACTACCCAAGTCAGTCGCAGAGGAACCATGGAGAAATCAACAGCAACAAAGAATCGTTGTTTTCTGCAATCTTATTTTCTCTGTAACAAATAATTTGCAATGCTTATTAACGTTGCAGTTTAGCTGTACTATTCTTTTTTTTGTTTCTTTTCTTCCTTTTCAACACTTTTGAGTTGTATTTATCTCTTGAAAGTGTTTTGAGCATGATGAGCTAAACTCCATCACTAGGACAATGGAGGAAGCCATATTTCATAATTGACTAGTAACTATATAATTATTATTTTTTTATGACTTTTTACACTTATTTTAATTGATTTATGATTTTGATTATTATTATCTGTGATTTTGTTTGATGATATATGCTTAGACGTAGAGCTTTTGATGGGCCATTCTTATAATTTACAATTAATATTTTAGAAATATACCTTTGGCAATAAAATAGAGTCCATAAAAGAGATAAGTTTTTTAAAGATCGATATATGCATCACTCGAATCTGATTACCAGTGGAATCCTGAGTTCCAGTTTCTCTTAATATTATTATAAACTCTTAAAGAGTATTATCATTTGGAACCCTAACAAGCTAAGCTCCAACATCGTATTACTAAATTAGTTGAATAGGTTGTCGTGCTAGCCTACCAGCGAGCCGCATGAGAAATCAGCCAAGGGAGACGAAGCCGATAGCGGGGATGATTATATCGTAAGGGAGGCAAGCTAACTCTACCTTCCATGTCAAATTCTGCAATATTGCGCCATCCGGGACTCGAACCTGGGACCTCCTAGAGCGCATGAAACCTTTGAGAAACGGGGATGGCCGAGCTAGGTACCCGTTTTTATGGTTTAAAATCTCTTAAATATTTTATAGTTTAAATCAAAATTAGGTTTAAAATCAAATCTTTGCAAGTCTGAGTAACGAATCTCTTTTTATCATTTTCTACAGCACAACATTGTATTAATGCATTGTATTGTCTGTGATTATTCATAATATCATAGGAATCAACATATAATTTACATATAACATGAGCGATCCGGGTTGAATTATTGGTAAAAATTAACATATAATTCCCAAATAGCATGAACGATGAATGAAATACAATGATCCTTCGTAATCTATCATTAATTTATTTTTTTACAAATTTGAAGCTACCATTTCATATTATACTTTTTATCTTTACTTAATACATGCCATTATATGATTCCCAGTAACTTTATTCGCATCTTAAATGTAGTTCACTAACTGTTGATGGTGGATTTTCGGCAAGGAATAAAATCGTAAAATCATGATACTGCATGTTTTTGACCCGGCTTCAGAAATGTATGTGACGATTCATATTTTATGATCCGTGAACCGTTTCACGATCTCTGACTGAGCGAACATTCCTCCTAGAGCTATGATGAATATGTTTCTCGAAAGGCCTCCCAGCTGAGTGTTCGATGCTTCACACATTTCATCATCACCTCTACATATAATCAAAATGATTGGGTGGTTTCCTAGACATAATGTGTGTTAGGGAGCTTAACGCCTTCAGGACGTCACGCTTCACGTTGTTCCCTGACTACGTAGAGAGACCGTGTATAGAATCTTGATGATTGGGCGGTTCCCTAGACATAATGTTTGTTAGAGAGCTTAATGCCTTCAAGACGTCACGCCGCTCGTTGTTCCCTGACTATACACCCCCTCAGAACGAGTATGATGCTTCAATTATCTCATATCTCGATTCTGCATATATATTAATTCTAGCGTGTCATTCATCAACTGAACTCCTAGAAAATAATCTATTATATCTCATTACTCCGTTCCATGGCTGATCCTCAGCTGGATTCCATGGATTAGTAATTGATAACCTTTTTATTTCATTACTCCGTTCCCTGAATCCCCAGCTGGATTCATGGATTAGTAATAGATACTCAACTCATTTTATGAATCATTCTCAGCCGAATTTCATGAATTAGTAATAAATATTCAACAATCGGGTGTCTGGGCAACCACCGAGTAAGTCCCGAGAAAATGGTGCAAATGTACTTGACAATAATGCACGAATGAGCACCCGAACGCATGAACGAGCATCCTAAAATATGGACGAACGAGGAACTTATGAAGGAAAATAATAAAATAAACAAGAGGCATGGGACCGGGCCCACCAGCCGGCCGGTCATGTCGTCGTGGCCGGTCCCCTCTTCCATTATTTATTTTAATTTGTTTCCCTCATCTCATGGAAACTCCTTCATTTTAGCAAACTCCCTCGTTTGAGCGAAACTCTTAGTTTCTACATACTTTCATCGAACAAAATAGGGAAAGCTGTCACGGGACCAGGACACCTAGCCGTCCGGCCATGCCCTAGCCGTGGCCGGTCCCATACCTCATAATACCTTATTTTTTCATATTATTATTTCCTTTATCTCATGGAACTCCATCGTTTGAGCTAAAACCCTAGTTTTTCAATATTTTCTCAAATATTGCTCAAACCACGAAAAAGCCAAAAAGTCAAACGGTCACATGACCGACTAGGCTACTCACGTCAAGTATTAAAATATTATTATTTTTAATATTTTCAAAAATATTGGTCGCACGAGCAAAGTTCTACTTGCTCATTCGAGCAAAATCGAGAGTTTCAGTCAAGATCAAACTCTTCTGAAAATCCAAAATATTTCTCAAACGCGCACTAGAAAAATAGCAAAACTCTCAGGACTGAGACACGGAAATTGTGGTGACACGGGCATGCTACCTTGACCGACCAATGCCAGCCCTAAGGCTTGCAATGAGCAGGTCCCACACGTCTTCATAATTTTGACCTAATTTGCTATCAATTGTTCGTATTGGGTTCAAACTCTTTCCAACCAACTTGGGATTTGCTCAATCGACCGTCAAGTCCAACGACCACTAAGGTCCGGTCCCATGATCCCTTGGTCGGTCCCTCATCTCTCCATAACTAGGTTTTATTACCTAACGCTCACACAAGCGTTATTTTAACAAATGATTAAACCATCATTTGATCATTCTTTTACCAACTGGTCAACAAAGGACTTTGGTGCATGCTCACTCGAGCACTTGGATGCTAAATGGTCGGCCATCATCCCATGTAGCTGGTCCCTCCTTCACTCAGTGAATTATTTTCAGTAAATCAACAATTGATCAGCAGTGGATCAAAATTAGGGTTTCGAACAAATGCTCTGCATATCATAATTTTAAGAAAATTCAAACACTAATAATTTTATGTTGATCCATCAATCAACATATGGATTAATTATACAATATTCGGTCCAGCTACCAATATTTTATTTGGTCACGCTACCAATACTTCACCGAATGAGCAATACTTTCTCAGATGCTCGAATATTGATTCAACTATCAATATTCAATAATTTATCGAATGAGCAATACTTGCTCAGATGCTCGAATATTGATTCAACTATCAATATTCAGTAATTTATCGAATGAGCAATACTTGCTCAGATGCTCGAATATTGATTCAACTATAAATATTCAATAATTCATTGAACGCGCAATACTTTCTCAAATGCTCGAATATTGATTCAACCATCAATATTCAATAATTCATCATACGAGCAATATTTGCTTAGACGAGAAATATTTGCTCATACTATCAATATTCATTATGTTGGTTCAACTATCAACATCATTCATTCGAGAACTATACGCCCCAGCAGACATGTTCAATTCATGAATCCTAGATCATTCAGCAATCATGCTCGAGTGAACAATACTTAAACCCATCGTCTAATCAAGTCAATGACTGACTAATCAAATACACGTCTGCTTTGCAGACTCCACGTTCGTGAAACATCGATCACGTCACATGGGGGATATTAATTAGGGTTTTGGTCTGGCGGCCTACAACACGTGTGTTCATCCACGATGAGAAATGTGAGTGAGTCGTGAAACCAGTTGAGAGAGTTAGCAAAGTAGTGGGTGGACAAACAACCAAGTCTCCACACGACCTGGAACTGGTGAAACCACGATTTCCCACTTTCCCACTATTTCACTCGAGCAACCGTCACACTTACTGGAGATCAATGTGTCTACCATTCTGGCAATATAAATAAGTCTCTGAATCCACGATTGAAGAAGAAGAATTCTGATCCAAGAAATCACTCTCAGGAATTCGATCAATCGACCAGAACTTACTTGAACTCAACATATCACAGAAAACTTGCAAAAACCTTAAACACATTCACAATCCTTGATCATCATTGATCTCCCACACTTCTCAGCTTCCCTCCTACAGATCAACCCTCTTCCCTCTTTGTGACTGAATTGACTCTGGAACAACCATTGTCTTGGTTTAGGCCGGAGTCCTACAGATTGATCTCTCTAACTCAAAGCACTCCCGTGCAGTGCATCTGTTTGAGGTTAGGCAGTTTGCTCGGTTGAGGAGCCTCCGTCCACACGGTCGTCCCTTCATTCCCTAAAAAACTAGCAAACCGTTTTTCCCCATCAACACTAACCAATATCAAATATTAGCACATAGATAAATTATCAAAGCACAAGTGATGAGACGTGTAAACTATTAGGCGGACAACCCCTTTTAAAATGCTTGCATTTTCAATATAAATGTTTCATCAACTTCAGACTCGGGAAAAACGATATGCCAGAAATAGGTACTATAGAATCTCTGTTATAACTGGAAATCATTAATCTCCACACTAACAAATGAATTATTCCAGGCATTTCCCATTCTTTGTCGTTGCATTTAAAATGACCTTCACATTTCCATGGTGGTAAACATCACCTCTTGATGATGATTCTCCGAGTAAGCCATCTTCACAGCTGCGCGAGTATTTTTTTTTTTTTATCTATCTATCTATCTATCTCATCTATGAAGATAACAAACTTCATTACAGTGAAACGATAAAAGAGATCGTTAAAATTTTAAATTAGTTAGCCCTGCAAAAAACGTAGTGGCTTTGGGCCGTGAATAAAATTGATCAATATCAAGTAGAATTGATATTAAATTGTTGTCTCTTTTCACTATCAATGGATTGCAATCAATGAGTATCTATAGGTAAATAAGAATAGTTGCATATCAAAATAAAACCATTAGTACATAACCAACGCTCCATAAAAATGACCCATGATTTATTTCTTTTTTTTTATTGGCGGCTCATGATATATTTTTGGTTCTTCTTAATGTAAATCTTGCATATAAATTTAACACTACCACCATTCGGATGATTTTTTTATTCTTTTTTTGCTAAGTGGTCTAATCACGGAAATAAAAATGCATTAAACAAAGAAGAAAGTTACAGTATGGTTGGATTTAAATTCATTACGTTAGGAATCTTAGGGTGAAGTTTAAGACAAATTCATGAAGGTTTTAGTTATGGTTGTAATAAAAAAGAAAACAGGTTCACTTATTATCATATAAAGGATAACCAACTATAATAGGTATGGTCAGTGAGCCGCAATGATGGCTCTACACTGCATAGCCGGCCTAGTCATTCAAGCGATATGATAACACTACACTGCATAGCCAGCCTAGTCAGTCAAGCGCTATGATAGTACTATACTGCATAGTCCATAAAGATCTAGGATAACACTAACTTGCAGGGCCACGAAAGCGCAATAATAGCGCTCCATTGTAAAGTCAGTGGCCAAGTAATGAAGCTTACTGTCTGACACAATGAAACTTCATTGAGGAATGCACTGCCAAATGACAAATGCAGCATGTGATGCTTGCATTGATGTGTACTGATGCGTTTTGCAAACTATACGCGGATCAAACTACGAACCCAATACGCGTACAATGTGAGCTTCCCGGATAATAGGCGAATTATTCGGATTCACGGATGATTCGTCTGACTTATTCTGTATGATTTGACTCCGTATGTGTTGACTCACCACGATTTGACCTAACCGAGTTAACACACGTTCATTACCATGCTTACAAATGTGAAGAAAAAATATTTCCTCAAGGGGGGATTCGAACTCGATGCATCTGGTTTCCTACAACAGCCACTAAATCATTGTTCTGATGGTCCGTTTTTGGTAAATACTAAACTTATTTTATAGATATTGTATTTACACCACTAAATTCTCATACCTTCGCACAACAAAATCACATTAAAGTGTTTTTTCCAACGTTACTCCCAAAGATATATGAAAATCAATCTTTTAAGGTGATAAATTCTTATCAATTTACTACGTATGTTAAGCCGAACTTTCCATTCCGAATTCATATCTCTAAAACGAATTATACACGTACGTATGTCGTTCCAAAGTACTGCCGAACTACGAACCGTTGACCGGATTCTTGATCGAATCCGATTTTTACAAATCCGAATAATACGCGTACGTTTGCCGTTTCGTACGTTTACCGTATCCCGAATTGCTAACTAGGTTGTGTACTAGTCCAAGGCTGGCCAAAGCTTGTACATCGGATTCAAACTAGTGGTGCAAGAGTGTGCATCACTAATAATTGGCTAAGTAAAAAAAATGACGTATATGAGCATATGATACATATTGCAGTATTGGCATAAGTTAGAAGTAATTTTGGAATGATTTTGGCTTCGCTTAAGCTTCCCATCAAGTTCATCTCAAGGCCATGTCATAGTGATGCGCAATGATAGCACGATATGGCTCAAGTGACGATTATAGTTGGTTATTGGCTTTACAAGCATGCCAAAGATGCAAGACAAGGGTGAAATGCTATAAAAGGAGTTTATAACCTAATGGGAGTGTCCGTAAATGTTGTGTAATAGGTGTCGAAGGCTGGCTTGAGTTAGGAAACAAACTGGCCAGTATGCACAATTATTGGCGGTTATGGAACTGCCATATTGGACAAATGGTTGTCAAATGCTTGTACAAGTGTTGTGCACGGTTTCGCCATTGTAACCGCTGTATAAATAATATAAAGGAATTAGAAAATCAGGAGGCTTGCAGATTTGATTTTGAAACTCAAATTGTGAGAGTTTTGGTGAGTTAAAGGCTTGATTCAAGAGGAACAAGTCTGTATAAATCCCTAAGTGGTCAAGTTTTGCTTATCTTCCCCTTTTATGCAATAAAATAGGTTAATTGTGTCATGTTTTACGTGTTCTTGGTTGGATGATTGTTGTTGATAATGTACGGAAATGTTTGAATGCTTTTATGATAAGCATATGAGAAGAAAAGAAAAAAGAAATAGGGGTTAGTAAAGACTACCATTGCAGAACAGTTGGGTTTTCACACTTGAATTGATAAGTTTGTGAGACTGAAGTATTGTTGGTGAAGATTGATTTATTGAAGCACGTTACTACCAGGTTACGCTCGTGTCCGAAATTTATAAGGTGCATCTGCGGGTGTGACACCAACCATAATAACACAAAACCAAGGATATCTACTGGTATCCCAACATTCGTTCTGATAGAGGCTATTGATATTGATAGTCTTCTAACCTTCATGCGAAGGTTTAACTTTCCCCAAAGACCAAAGACATTATCGTACCATTTTTATTAATTTTAATTTAATTTCAAAGATTTTAAATTTACAGCCTCAATCTTGGTGGGTTCGACCAAGCAGTGCTCTAACAGGCATAATTCTACTTTGTCTTCTAGTTGCAGAAATTTTACCTAAACCCAAAATATCCAATTATCAAGCAATAAAATCACAAATTTAATAAAATCCTCCAGTTCTTCAATTTTATATCAATTCATGCACCAACTTTACTTATTAGAAAAATAAGTTGAATGAGCTTAATAAAGAAGTTATATTTAACAACAAGGAACAAAAGTAAGATGAACAATGGGAATTTACTTGTGTTTTCAAGTAAAACAATAAATTTCTTCAATACTTGCAAATTTTTACCGTTAAGTGAGAAAAACGAAAATTATAGTGACTTCCAATCTTTCTTGGAAAATCTGCGAATGAAATTTCAACAAAAAGAATCAAATTGAATTATATTGGTTAGGTTTGTATACATATAGTATTTTGGCCAAGAAAGAAACGAAAGAGAACGAAGAAGATGAAGAATTATATAGGACAAATTACAAATTTATTTAATTTGGCTTAAAAAAAGATATCTTCACTGAATATTAACAAAAAAGATTGAATTTGAGTAGAAAAAACTCTAAATATAAACAACAAACTTGATTTTCAAGAACCAGGTTAGATATATTAAGAGTGGTCAGCTTAGCAATAACTTTGAATCTAAACCGCCTGATTTTCAAGAGTTAGGGTTAGCTACAATCGTACTTTTAGCCTGGTAATCTGGAAATATGGTTAAGAGTAGAGTCAGTGTTACGCACCAAAACATTGAGAGCTCTATCTCAGTCCTTGATGAAGGGCCTTTTGTATCTTCATATCAAACTAGTATACGAAATGTTGAGGTACCAAGGCATGTAAGTCATATATGCCTCATCATCCGTCTTCAGATAGATGCTCACTATATTAATGTTGTACCTCATATCATCTCAACCCACAGATGATGGTAAAGGTTTGTGAACAACATCAATATCGTTATCAAAAAACTTACATTTGGTTTTATCCAATACAAACTTGGAGGCGTTAGATATTGGGATACCTTGTACACCACTATATTGTCTCCTTACTCTCGTTGGGTTGTATATTACATACCCTTTGGGGTGGAAAAGAGGTCCAAAATAACATTATTCCTCGCACCCCAACCATCCGTCTTTCAAATGATGTTACCTTGTAAGGGCGAGTTGTCTAACTGGTGTCTCAAATCCAAAGTTTCTTATCTTGACTCTTCATATTACCACTGAAGGAGTATCGGTCTCCATAACAAGTACCGTCACACCTATTGTTCCCGTGGGGCCTTTTAGCAAGCTCTGAGAAATGTAAGTATATCCCTACATGTATCAACACAGGATTATAAGTGAGAAAATCAAAGAGTAACATAAACATAATATAATAAATTCAATGCTTGGAGTACCTATAGAAGAGTTATATTCCCTCCGATTTGGTTCCTGTCAACATTAGAACACTTTCTCAGCTTGTTCAACAAGTGTGAAAGGCACCCATAGTCCCAAGAGTTGTCTCAGACCATGTATAGTATTTCCAATAGCTGTATATAGTTGGTGTTCACACAGGAATCAGAAACGTCAGGGAAGATAACAACTCCCAAGATGTAGAGGACATATGGATGGGTGGTAGCATTGACACGCTCCGGAGTCAACTCTCCTCTTTTATGAATCTCATATGTTCTCGAGAATTATCCCCTCACGCTCGCGAGATGGAAGATTCCCTGCTTCGCTGAACCTACTAGCATCTCCGCCTTAGTCTTCTCCTCATCCCAACCGAACACCCTCTTAGTGAAATCGTAAATCTTTGTCCATTTAGTCTCATTCACGTAATCAACTGCACATCATTTGGAATTATTGTTATTTCTCCGGCCGGAAGATGGAAGTATTCGTTTTTTCCATAATATTTCCCGACGAACGCAGAAACAAGAGGTTTGTCATACCTAAATTTTGGACCACAACCAACAACCCTGTAGCATCTATTAGATTTGAAGATTTCGGGTGTTTCTTCTTCACTGGCCATAAGTTCATTTTACTAGTGACGTTCTTAGCTTAAGGAGACACACAACATTGGTGTGATCCTAAAAAACATATCGGCAATAACCAAAACACCAAAAGGATTATAGATGATAACTTAAATAAAAGCTCGAGACATAGCACCAAGTAGCATTACCATCTTTCTGTCGAGATCCTTCCTCCGTCGTAATGGCAACAACCATCAACTTGAGTCTCCAACTGATTTCTGAACTAACCCACAACCACAATACACGTCCTTACCATGTTCACATCTCGACTCCATTAATATTCTTCACTGCCCTAAATGGCTATTAACTCTGTCCAACTAGAGCTCAACTTTCCTTTTAAATTATCATCACGAGCTCCCATCGATCACCAATAACCACCACAATTTCAAACCATCAGACACATCCATGAGTCTCAGTTCAACATCACCATCGTCAACTACAAACACCGGCAAGACTCCATCGGTTCCATGGAATCAACTCCCATCACCATCGATTAGCGTTAGCAGCTCCGTTAGTAGCAACAAACTTTGAGCTCTACCTTCATATCCATCAATACCCGAAATCATCAATCAATAGCAAACCACAACTCGAGCTACTTCCTTCTCATTAATGGAAGGAAAGAACACTCTCTGGAAGCAACGTGCACCATGTCGACTCCACCATTTATCAACCACCACAGACTCGAGCTCCATGGAAACCAATCACGTTGATCATTATTATCAATCAATGGTAGCCTAAGAAATTATTCACTTCCATCTCTGTCTTCATACATCTCATAACTCAAAATAGTTCTCAATCTATTGTTTTCGATCCCTGAACCCCACGAGTTCCATTGCTACCGGCGTCACACAATATAACCAAATTGGTCGTCTACCGCATAATAGTAGATAGCTCGATCTAGTTTTGCTGTTGGAAATAAATAAGAAAAAGGTGGCTCTGAGAAGAAAACCAAGTGCCTTTAGCACTTTTCAAATATATATAGCAGGCCCGAGCAGAAACGTGGGTACCTTTATAAGTTTTGAGATTCTCATAACTTTCTCACACCACGTAGGAATGACCTCGTTTTTTTTTGCCGTTGGCTTTGTCTTTTAGTCCACTTCAAGATAATTAGAAGAATCATGAATTTGAACAAATTCTACCTGATTTATGGCCCTTTTCCATTTGCAGACTTCAATTTGGTACTTATTTCTATTTCTTTTCCGATGATATACCTAATATAAGACATAAAATAGAAAATAATCGCAATACAAAGTAATATGCAAAAAATATAATTAAAATCAGTATGAAATTGACACTCATAACATGTAAATTAAGCACATATCACTAACCCGACCAACCAACCCAAATCTCACCCCTAAAGTAAACTTCACAAAGCGGTGAAGCTACCAGAAATGATAACGTTGACTGGCATGTTCATGGCACATCCATTTATCTGTGGTGAGATTGAATCTGAAACTGGCCCGTGTATTTTACATTGAGAGTGTGGATCAGGAAACATTTTTTAACTATATCAGAGATGTGATTAACTGTCAAAGTATTATGATTCACAAAAAAATATCAAAGTATTGTCAATTAATAAGATTTCGCATTAGGATTTTAGATTGAAGTCCTGGTAATAGGAGTGAAATAATGGATTACAAGCAGAGAGTTAAAATGTTAGGAGAAGGGTTGACTTATCTTTGAACTTGAAATCTAAAATTCACCATAAAATCTCGAAGATGTTCTTTCTCCAATAATACAAAGGCGGGTGTTAATGCTATAACAATCAACTATTTGAAACTTACCTAATCAGAGTACCCACATCACCGTATTATCGTGAAAAGCCATTTAATTTTAATTTGAAATTCATTGAATCTTTATATTTAACTTACACATTAAAAAATCATGTAACTGCTTATGTTATCCTCTCCGTTAACCAAAATTAGTTTATTTGATATAGATGAACATTTAATCATTGATAATCAACAAAATGCTAACTTTTTTTTTTTTGACTCATATGTTATACGAAATCAGTTTTGGGGTACGGTTGGTAAATGGGTTTAGGGTTGCGGTTGGTATTTCAGAGATAATTTCTTCATATCATTTCATTTTATCATGATCCGATATTGACTAGGATTTAGTTAATTTTTTTTCTTCCTCAAATCCATTCATTCTCTTCAACTAACATGACTCGTGTTTTCTATGAGAATTTGCTTATGTACGTGAATTTTGATCGCCTTGACTCTTGATTGTTTTTTTTTAGAAATGATTGTTATATTAAAAAGAAAAGAAAATACAAGCCTAGAGAAGCCCTCCACACATAATTATATATGAAGAACAGTTTCCCAATTAAAGAGTACTTAATTTACAGTAATCCCTCTTAATATATATTTCTCAAGAAATCAGAGAATAAGAGTTTGTTTGATGACCAAACATAGCTCCACAGTATCCATAGATCTTCCACCAAAGGCTCTTGAACACCTTTCTTTCCAAATATGCCACAATACAACATAAATCGGTGAGTTCCAAATATCATTTTCCCTCCCATTCATCACCTCATCAAACCAAGAATTTAAGTTAGTGAGCTCATTGTTAGAAACACTCCATTTCGTATGGAAATAATACAGGAAATACCCCCACACCTTATGAGCATACTCACAGTGAAACAAAACATGATCAACAGTCGCATCCTCCTTCTTGCAGATGCTACACAAATTACTCTGCACATTAATACCTGTATGACTCAACATGCTGAGAGTTGGCAGTGAGTTGTGATAGTTGGCCCAAAGTATAAAACTCATTTTAAGTGTGATCTCCTTTCTCTAGATGTACTTCTCAAAAAGGCAATCCTTTTGCTGGGCATTTTGAATTTCATAACAATTCTGAACAAAGAATGGTTCCAGCATTATAAAATAATCATCTTCATTCACCAAATCTGGAACTGGACCAAGCTCATTATAAAGTAAATTTCATTCTAACTGTTCAACTGCTGAAAAATTTCTTCTTGATTTGAGTCAAAGTTTACCACCTTCATTCATATCTTAAATACTAGTTGTTTTCTGACAATAAGCTCTATAAATAGAAGGATATTTGACTCTAAAAGGACCATTTGTTGTCCACTTATCAATCCAAAACCTTATACCTTTTCCATTCTTTAACTGAAACACAAAATGCTCATGAAGAAAATGAGTAGATTTTAAAACTGTTTTCCACAAACTCCTTCCATGTGGCTTAACATCATCACCTGGAATTAGAGCAGCTTCAGAATTTTGAGATTTTTGCTGCACCAGCTTTCTCCATAAATCTTGCTTCTCCCTTGAATATCTCCAAAGCCATTTTGATTTTAAAGCTTTATGAAAAGACGAGGGTACCCAAATACACCACAATCTTTTAATTATCCACCTATAAGTCCTCTTACCGAAAGTGATTGTCTATGGACAAAGTCGAGACAATACTACAAATCGGTATTCACACTTTGTGTGATTCTCTATGGATACGAGATCGAGACAATATGACTACCAAAGTGTGATTATTTGATAATAGGTTCGGACTTAACCAAACTCTATATGATCACTATCAAGTAAAGGGGAGTAAACGTTTGTTTATGTTACTTCTAATTATAACAAAAAATTATAATTACAGAAATAGAAAAGTAAAAGATACAACAAGATTTTGTTAACGAGAAAACCGCAAATGCAGAAAAACCTAGGGACCTAGTCCAGAATTGAATACTCTCAGAATTAAACCGCTATACAAAATTAAACCAAATTCGTAGTTGAGATCTGAAAAAGCGGGGGTCTAACAACCTCACCCAATATTTCGATTAGCAATCTGTATCGACTAACTCCAATATACTTTCTAGAGAATCAACTAGACAGTCAGACTCAATCTAGATAAAAGTATATCAAAGAGTTAATATCTCAATCTCTCGATTTGATCTATACTCAAGCAAATGAAAATCTGCGAGTCTTTATCAAATACTAGAGAGATAAACTTGGATGGTACCAAAGACCAATATCCAAGTGTCAATAAATTTAAATCAACAACCAAAGGTTGGATATTCTAATTGATTGATCTTAACGCACAACCTGTGATATTTCAATTATATAACAAAATATAATGCGGAATAGAAATAACACACACACACCAGAAATTTTGTTAACGAGGAAACTGCAAATGCAGAAAAACCCCGGGACCTAGTCCAGAATGAACACCACACTGTATTAAGCCGCTACAGACACTAGCCTACTACAAACTAACTTCGGTATGGACTGTAGTTGAACCCTAATCAATATCACACTGATTCAAGGTACAGTTGCGCTCCTTACGTCTCTGATCCCAGCAGGATACTACACACTTGATTCCCTTAGCTGATCTCACCCACAACCAAGATTTGCTACGACTCAAAGTCGAAGACTTTAATAAAAAAAATCTGTATCACACAGAAAAGTCTACGATGATAGATAAATTTGTCTCCCATAGATAAACCTAAGAGTTTTGTTCCGTCTTTTGATAAAATCAAGGTGAACAGAAACCAATTGATAACCCTGACTTATATTCCCGAAGAACAGCCTACAATTATCAATTAACTCACAATAGTCTAAATTAACTCACAATAATCTAAACCAATTAACTCACAATAATCTAAATTGTATGGTAGCGAAACTAAATATTGCGGAATCACAAACGATGAGACGAAGATATTTGTGATTTCTTTTTATCTTGCCCTATCAGAGATATAATCTCAAGTCAATTATTCAATTGAACTCGTACGATAGAAAATGGCAAGATCAGATCTCTCAACTACAAGAGAAGTATCTTCACACTCCCAATGAAGTCTTTCAGTCGTTAACCTACAGGGTCTCGAGAAGAAACCTAAGGTTAAAGGAGAATCATGTAATGTGCTAGTACGATTGATTAATTGAGTGATGAATTGAATCGGAAAAAACAGAACAAGAATTGGTAAAATTTGCCGAAGCAGCCTCAGGTTTTCTTCATTAACTTCTTAGTTGACAAATCCTGTGTTTCTTATATTATTAAAGAAGGTAAGGAAAGAGATAACCCTGATCGGGTTTGGCTAATCCTAGCGTGACACATGTCGCTTAACTGACTGATCCTGGACTGACACAAGTCACTAAGCTGTTAGCCACTAATAATACTAACTACACCCACTTAGTTAATCAGGGCATCCCATAGCTCATGGTTGGTCATATGCAGGTATATGACAAATACCTCCCCCATTACCAAATCCTTGACCTCAAGGATTAAACTTTGGAAAGTGGTGTCGAATGTGAGCAGTATCCTCCCATTTTGCATCTAATGGGTTGGTATTGGTCCAATGAATAAGCAGTTGTGGCACAGTGACTCCATTGCGAATAACTGATCTGGAAGCAAGTGCAGCTGCAGGAATGACCAATACTTGACCCTTACTGTTGATGATAGGAAGTCTAGGTGTAGGGGTATGCTTGGCGCCAATCTGCTTCTTAAGATGAGATACATGGAACACAAGGTGGATTCTAGCTTCTGCAGACAACTACAATCTATAAGCTACACTGTCAATTCTTTGTAAGACAGGAAATGGTCCATACTATTTAGCTGCCAATTTCAAGTTTCTCCTCAGGTCTACAGAGGCCTGCCTGTAAGGCTGTAGCTTAAGGTATACCATATCACCCACTAAGAAACTTCTCTGTACTCTGTGTTTGTCAACATAAAACCTCATTCTCTCCTGAGACTTATGGAGAGAGTCTTTCAGGAGCTCCAGAATAGTATCTCTTTGTTTCAAGTATTCCTCAAAAGCAGTAACAGAGGTCGTAGTGGTGAAGGGAAAAGCCAAGTGGGGAGGGTTATAACCATAAAGAGCAGTGAAGGGACTTACTTTCAAGCTGGAGTGATAGTTGGTGTTATACCACCATTCAGCCAGAGGAAACCATTGATGCCACTTCTTTGGTTGATGACCACACATGCATCTGAGGTAGATCTCCAGGCAAGAATTGACACTTTCAGTTTGGTCATCAGTCTGTGGGTGGTAGGCTGTGTATTGAGTTGTGTTCCCATTGCCTTGAATAAGTCTTGCCAAAAGCGGCTAGTAAACACCTTGTCTCTGTCAGACACAATTGAAGTAGGGAGACCATGGAGCTTGAAAACATGAGAAATAAATTCTCTAGATACATAAGAAGTTGTAAATGGATGATGTAAACCAATTAAGTGTGCATACTTAGTCAACTTGTCTACCACCACCAAAATGACAGATTTACCTTCACTCATAGGGAGGCCCTCTATAAAGTCCATATAGATGTGCTTCCATGCATGATCAGGGATGGGTAAGAGTTGTAATAAGCCAGATGGAAAGGTGTGTTCATGCTTATTCCTTTGACAAGTGTCACAAGTAGAGACAAGCATCAGTACATCTTTCTTCATTGCAGGCCAGAAGAAGGTGGCTTTGGCTCTCATATATGTGGCTTGGATACCAGAATGGCCACCAACAGCAGATGAATGTATTGAAGCCAAAATTTTGTCTTTAACACCAGCTTGGGAGCCAATGTAAAGTCTTGACTTATACCTAAGAATCCCCTCAATGTAAGAGTAATGAGGAAGTGTCAATGATACCAGCAGGTGAGAGGGCTAGTTGTGCAATGATGGTTTGCACCTTTTGATCACCAGCATAACTGTCAATGATATCTTGGGCCCAAGCTGGCTGAGAAGCAGATATTGTGTGATAAATAGCATCAGCATGAGATCTTCTATAGAGAGCATCATCAACCTTGTTATCAGTGCCTTTGGTGTTTCTAATTTCATAATCAAAACCCATAAGCTTCATTAACCATTTCTGCTGTAAGGTAGTGTTGATTTTTTGCTCAAGAAAATACTTTATACTTTGGTGGCCAGTTTGAATAATGAAATGAGTCCTTTGTAAATAATGTCTCCACTTTGTTAAAGCTTGAACAATAGAGAGGAGCTCCTTCTCATAAGTAGATAAGGCATCTGCTCTTGGCCCAGTGGTTTGTTGTAGAAGGCCAATGGTTTGCCTTCCTGCATCAGAACATCTCCTAGACCAGCATCACAAGCATCAGTTTGCAGCACAAATTATTTGTTGAAGTTAGGCAGAGCTAAGACTGGAGTTGTAGACATTGCAACCTTGAGTTGATTAAATGCTGCAGTAGCTAAAGGAGACCACAAGAAGGCATTCTTCTTTAGGAGATTTGTCAGAGGACTGCTGATCAAGCCATAATCCCTCACAAATTTTCTGTAGTATCCTGTGAGGCCTAAAAATCCTCTAAGTTCCTTGAGTTTTGTAGTAAGTGGCCAATTGACCATGGCAGAGATTTTCTTAGGGTCAACTTTAACTCCCTCGGCAGTAATTATGTGGCCCAAATGTTCTAGCGCACTTTGGCCAAAGCAACACTTAGAGAAATTTGCAAAAAGCTTGTGTTGCCTCAATATCTCCAATGTAGTTTGTAAGTGAGAGATGTGCTCCTCCAAGGTGGAGTTGTAAATGAGAATATCATCAAAAAATACCAAGATAAACTTCCTTAAATGTTCTTGAAATACCTCATTCATGAGGGTCTGGAAGGTAGCAGGGCATTGGTGAGTCCAAAGGGAATCAATTTAAACTCAAAGTGACCATGGTGAGTTCTGAAAGTTGTCTTGTAAATGTCAGCAAAGGTGACTCTAATCTGATGATACCCAGCTTTGAGATCAATCTTAGAGAAGAACTTATTACCATGCAGCTCATCAAGTAGCTCCTCTATGATTAGAATGGGAAACTTATCTTTAATTGTGATGCTATTAAGCCTTCTATAATCAACACAGAACCTCCATGTGTTGTCTTTCTTCTTCACCAGAAGGATAGGAGCTGCAAAAGGACTATGGTTGGCTTGTATAATGCCAGATTGAAGCATTTCCTGAACCAGTTGTTCCACCACAGACTTTTGAATATAGGGGGATTTATAGGGCCTCAAGTTTACTGGCTCTGAGTTGGGTTTGATGGGAATGGAATGGTCCAAACTCCTTTGAGGGGGAAGAGTCTTAGGTTCAAAGAAAACATCTGAACAATGTGTAAGTAGCTCTGAAATTTGAGGGGGGGGGGGGTGGGAATGTGTGGAGGGGTGGATGAGTAGATGGTGAAAAGTTGGCCTAAAATGCCATGAGTGTGTTTTTTAAAGAATCTCTTAACTGCAGGGCCACTCATCATGCTTAATGAGGCCTTGTTGTGAGACCCAGTTAAAGTAATCTTCTTACCATTATGTTTAAAGGAAATGCTGAGCTTGGAGAAGTTGAAAACCACATCACCCAATTGTCTGAGCCAGTCAGCCCCCAAAACTAAATAACATCCACCCAATGGTAATAACCTCAAACTGCCAGAGAATTTATGAGCATCTATTGTCCAAGAGAGATTAGAGCAGATCCCATTACTTATGGTTCTGTCACCATTTTCCACAGTGACTAACATGCTAGCCGTATGTTCAATGGGACAATTGAGAGACTTAGCCACTTCAGTATCAATGAACTATGAGTGCTACCAGTATCTATGAGGACTGAGATGGCTTTTTTCTTAATGAACTCAACAATTCTAATAGTTTCACCAGAATTATTACCTGTTAAAGCATTGAGTGAAATTTCCATATCACTTTCTAGAGGTGAGTCCTTCTCAGTACCATGAATATCTTCTTCTGAATCCACTGAGAGTTCCTCAGTCTCAGTTCCCACTATTAAACAAAGGTGTCTCTTCTTACAGACATGGCCCCTCTTGTAAACTTCATCACAGTTGTAGCATAACCCTTGTGCCTTCCTAGCTTGGACTTGCTCAGGTGTTAGCCTTTTAATGGGAAGTAATGGGGTTGATTTAGGTAGTAAGGAAGGATTAGAAGTTGTGGGTTTTGAAGGAGTAAGTGGTGAGGTGGTAGATTGATAAGAGAACTGTTTACCAGTGTAGAAGGAAGGGGTAAATGGTTTGGGTGTGGGCTTGGCTGATTTGTGTTGGAGAGAAAGTGTTTTTTCTTGCATTCTGGCTAAGGAAAAGGCATGTAATAGATTCTTGGGACCAAACATAAGCACAGATTCTCTCAATTCTTCCTTTAAACCCCCTATAAAACTCTGAATGAAGTAATCCTCAGGAAAATTTGGGTGTTTACTTAATAATAAGGCTTTTAAGTATTCAAATTCCTCAAAATACTCATCCACAGTTGTGATATGAGATAACTTATTAAACAACCTAACTATATTTTCATGTGCATGGTTTTCAAAACGCAGACAAACATTCTCAGCTAGTTCAGGCCAAGATATGTGATGCTTATTTAAACGGAAATTCTCAAACCATTTACCTGCTTTGCCATCTAAATAGATGGCTGCCATACCAGCTTTGTTGAACTCTAGTACATCTTGCATCTGGAAGTAATATTCACATTCATGGATCCAGCTCTTTGGGTTTTCACCATCAAAATGTGGAAAATCCATTCGTGGTGGACGGTGGTGAAAATCACGGCCACCTGAGTAAGATTGGAAACGATGTCCATCAACATTATTAGCAAAACCCATTTGATGACTAGTAGCTCCACTATTGTCACCTTGTTCAAAATTGTTGGTTGAACGAAGATTTCCTATCTCAGAATGAATTGTCTTTGTTAAAATTGACATATGAGCTTCAAAATTAGTTGTCATCCTGCTTTCGAACTCTTCTATAGTAAGCATCGAATCAAGTTGAAGTTGAATCTTGTCGATCTGAGCCTGGTGTCGATTAGATGCATCAATAAGCTCCTTACAAGTTTGAGCGACCATGGTGAAGAAAAAAAATTTGTAGGAAGGAACGGATCTGAATACCAATTATACTGTGCTAGTACGATTGATTAATTGAGTGATGAATTGAATCGGAAAAAACAGAACAAGAATTGGTAAAATCTGCCGAAGCGGCCTCAGGTTTTCTTCATTAACTTCTTAGTTGACAAATCCTATGTTTCTTACATTATTAAAGAAGGTAAGGAAAGAGATAACCCTGATCGGGTTTGGCTAATCCTAGCGCGACACATGTCGCTTAACTGACTAATCCTGGAGTGACACAAGTCACTAAGATGTTAGCCACTAATAATACTAACTACACCCACTTAGTTAATCAGGGCAGCCCATAGCTCATGGTTGGTCATATGCAGGTATATGACAAATCGGTTCTAGCAAAACCAACTAGTATCACACAGGAGGTGTGGGGATTAGTTTTTCCAGTTGCTAGATGTCTCCTTTATATAGTTTTCAAATCAGGGTTTGCAATCCAAGTTACCTTGGTAACAAAGCATTCAATATTCACCGTTAGATCGAAACTTAGCTTGTCACACACAAATGAAATGTATTTCATTTAGGTTTGAGTAACCGTACCTAAACGTGTACACTTAGTTGGTTCACAAATAGTTAACCAATGGTTAGCCATATGAGCACTTCCATATTAACCGTATTTATCTTCTTCACATAACTAGTTCAAATGACTCATAAGAACTAGTTGAAGAGTTGTTCAATTGCTTAGGTCTTTACGAATAAACACAATTGAAACAAAATCGGTTTGATTCACTTGAATCAATTCATGAACAATATAGCCACGGTTTGCAAAGATTGCATTCCTTATTGATTTATTGTTTAAGTTCATGAACTTCCGATTTGAGAAATATTACCAGCTTGGGTACATGTACGGGTACGTGTACCATAGCTACCGGATTTGAGTTTAGAAACTCAGCAGAAATTTTCGGTCGAAAAATTCCGTGGGTACGCGAACCTAAGGTGACTGGTTTAATAGTTTGCAAACTTACAAACTCAGCAGAAAGTTTCGATTCAAAAACTTCCGCTGGTACGCGTACGGGTACGTGTACCCAACCTGTCTCCTTCACAAATACCGTATGCACACATATGCACACATTTGGTTTCCGGCACATGGATTTATACACTAATGTGCGAACAAACTATATATGCTTATATCAATAGTTGGTTACGTAATCTCAACTCTACATTTCAATCATTGAAACATTCTTCTATAATGTTATAACAATTGTTATTCACAACTATCGTCATCAAATCTATTTTCAAGATTGAAACTTCATCATGACTTCCGTCACGGGTTAAGATGAAAAGTGGTGATAGGCGAGTAAACTCGGCTCGAAATAGCAAATGTGTATGTATGAAAACTATCATACTTATACGACTTTGTCTCAAGAGGAGGAGATAGAGTAAATAGACTTTTGAGGGATAGATAAGTTAAGTCTCCACATACCTTTTGGTCGGATGAAGTTCCACTGGTTCCTTGAGTAGTTCTTCGTCTTCGTAAGATGATCGCCATGGAGTCTGGAGATCAACTACACTAAACTATCCAAAACCGAGACTTAGCTATAAGTAGTCTAGAAATCAAGACATATAGTTTTGACAACTAAACTTGAAAAACATGCTTGAGATAGCAACGCATGCGAGTTCCACCGAGCAATGCTCTAACAATCTCCCCCTTTGTCAATTTTAGTGGCAATACTATCAATATATATGGATTACAAAATAAATAAAACTTTGTAGCTTCTCGTCCACATTCTTGATCTCCTTGGTGCTTCAACGTTAGTCGAAAACTTCGTCTTTTCCAAGTACTCCCATGATTCCATAAATGTTCAATTCAGCATCATAGTTGTTGAAGATCCGTAGCCATAACAATGAGAAAACAAAAGCTCTCAATCATTGTTATACAGTGTCATAATATTATTACACAGTATCAAAGTTTTTATATCACAACTTCGACAACAATACTATGGTGATATTGTATCACTCCCCCTTAGTCAATACTTTCATCTCAACATGAAAACCACTCCCCCTTACATAATGATCTGTAAAACACGTAAACCATATGTATTTGTAGTGTAAACTACATATTAATTCTCCTCCTTTTTGTCAATAAAATTGGCAAAGGTACGAAAACGGGATCCTAATGAAATTTCCACAGAGATGCTTCAAGACCAAAGAAAAGTACATATCAACTTGTTTAGATGCAATCATAAAGCCGAAGCTAAATGCATTCATCAAGGAGTTTATAAAGATACAAGATAACCCCTAAAATATTCCACGGCCGGACCGCAAGTTCAAAAGAACTCTCCCCCATTTGATGTCATTCCCGAAAGAGCAACAAGAGCGACCTTACTTTTACAAGAAAAGAAGGATTTTTTTGGACACCAAAAACCATAAGGAAATGATTTTGTATCCAAAAATTCTCAATCAAACTAATCACAAGAGAACTCATGATTAATTCAATCGGAATACACAACCAAACTAATCACAAACGAATCTATGATTTGTTTAGTTGGAAATTCTCACATAAGGAAACTTATGGAGCCGCAAAGTATATACATAAAATATGGATCAGGGAAGATCGATACTGCGGAATATACAAAGATTCATTCTATCTTCATCACTATTTGCACAATGACATACAATAGACATAATCTTTGTAAAGAAAAGATTTTAACCTATCTTCCATCAAAGAATTGACATAATAGGATTAACTTTTGTTTGTCAAAAGTTCATCGATCTTGTATCAATACATGCATATCGATATATGAAAGAGATAACTTTTGACATCGTATGGGACAATAATAGTTCACGGACGCAAACACACATATCCCATAACATATTGCAATATATAAAATCATAAAGATTAATACTGCAAACATCATCTTCCAAATCACTTTAGAATTTAAATAAATAAATCTAAAAACATCGCAAGATGAAAACATTGGACATAGCTATGTGTACTCACAATAATGGCTATTCCAAACCCTAGTTATCCTTCTTAAACAAAAACAAGAATAAAAATTCTCTTAAGAAGTTTTATTAGACATTAAGATCTTTGAAAAATTCCTTATCGTCCCCGAACTCCTTGTCGTCAACAACCATTGGTACGTATGGTTCATGGAGGAAGGAGTCAGTACCAATAAACCGTCTTGGCTGATGATGTCGAACCAGGGCCTTCTGAATTTCTAACGATCTTAAAACACAAGTCTTTATTTGTTGAATCTCTTTTCTTGCCACCTTCAACTCTTCAAGAACATCAGAAAACTTTTGAGAATTAGAAGGAACTGCTCTTGGCTTCCTCACATTCCTTCCTTTTGTTTTCAAAGTTGGAGACAAAGGAGATTTATCTTTTTCCTTGGTGATTGATGGCTTAACAATCATATTGATATCTTTTTCATCAGAAGACATGATGCTTGGAGTACCCTTATGCAACCGGTTTTTTGTGAGAGGAATTCACAATCTCAACAAGCAGTCTTAAGATATAAAGAGTATCAGAGAAGGAAAAAGGAATGTAGGGTTTCGAAACCTTTAAACAGGTTCGTACACGTCCAACTCACAACCCTATAAAGGGTAGAATTGTCGATAATAACCCTCTTCTTTTGGAAAAACAGTCCTTTCCAATATCAACAGTGATATGGAGGAATTCCAAAAACCAAACAACCCAAAGCTAAAAACAAAATTTTTTAAAGCATGTGGTGTGCAAGATCTTGTCTCTTTTGAACAGGCACATGAGACAAGATGCACAAGACAACACAATCAAGTTGTGCTATGGTGAACAACAATTTGTCCACCATGACCCTTTTGGTTGGAATTCATGGAACCCTGCCTTTCCTTATGTTTAGACCATGTTTTCTTCTCTAGTGGTCTAAATCTGTCTTTGGAAACTAATTTCTTCGATGAAGATAAGATCTTACATACCTCAGCTGTTTTCTCCGCTAATTTAAGCTTGGTAGCTAGATGATCTGCTCTTCGTTGAAGCTTGTTGACATATCTCATCTTGTGTTTGTACTTGAAACACTTTGAAAGTTCATGACCCTTGAGAGAACAATAGGAGCATGTCAACGCATAAGATAATTCAGGCGCCTGTGAAGTGCAAGCTGCTAGGCACAAAGTAGATCCTGAAACATTAAACATAGAGTTTCCAAAAGAAGGGTCAATTGATTTTTCCATCTTGATTGGGTTCTCTTCTAAAAGATTATCAAGATGGATGTATGTATTTCTACAATTATCAAAATCAATATTTTCACATAGAAGAGCAACACTTGATTTTTTGTCTTCATCAAAATCATAATTGTCAGACATCTCATCAAGTGTTGCAGCAAGAACTTTGTTCCCAGTGTATTTTCTACGATTTGTGCATTCGTTTGCAAAATGACCAAAACCCTTACACTTAAAGCACTGAGGCATATCCTCGTCATCAGTTTCATCAGTGTCCCTGTTTTTAGGAGGAATACGATTATGAGGTTTGACTGATGCCTTTGGTTATCTCTGGAGAACCGTTTACTTCTCTTCAACAGAAGATCCCTAAACTGTCTTGTGATCATCGAGACCGATTTGTCAAGATCTTCATCTGATGAATCCGTCTCAGAGTGATCATCTTCAGAGATATACACATTTTTACTTTTATCAAGTAATTTGTGTCTTTTAGTGCTTTGAACGCCACATCCTTGGATTTGGACGAGTGTTCATGATCAAAGATCTTTATATTCCCAACCAAGGTATTTCTGGAGAGGGTATCAAGGTTATTTCCATCAACGATGGCATGCTTCTTAGAATCGTATCTAGATGGCAGCGATCTCAGAATTTTCATCACAATGTCCTTTTCAGGAATAGTCTTACCCAATGCAAAAGATGCATTAACAATTTCAGACACTTTGTGATTAAACTCATCAAATGAATCTTCATCTGCCATACGATGGTTTTCCCAATGGGAATTTAGGTTTTGAAGCCTGGCTTCCTTTTCACTGGTATTTCCTTCGAATACGGTTTCTAAGATATCCCACGCATCTTTAGACCTAGTGCAATTTGACACATGGTGCTGAAGATTTGGGGTAATGGCATGTATGATGGCATTCAAACCGTGGTAATTTTTCTTTGCAACACGTATCTCAGCGGCACCGCATTCGCCAATATTCTTTGGAACAGTAGTGTTACCTATTGCCACAACGGTAGCATCATAGCCATTAACTACTTATACCCATGATTGAAAATCACGTGCTTGAAGAAAAGCTCGCATAGCAATTTTCCACCATAAGTAGTTTGAGCCATCGAAGACTGGTGGTATGTTAATAGAGATATCACCTCTGTCCATAGAGTCAGATCGCTACAAACACAGACTTTTGAGATCTTAAACGTGTTTGTCTGCTCTGATACCAATTGAAAAAGCGGGGGTCTAACAACCTCACCCAATATTTCGATTGGCAATCTGAATGGACAAACTCCAATATACTTTCTAGAGAATCAACTAGACAGTCAGACTCAATCTAGATAAAAATATATCAAAGAGTTAATATCTCAATCTCTCGATCGATCTATACTCAAGCAAATGGAAATTTGCGAGTCTTTATCAAATACTAGAGAGATAAACTTAGATGGTACCAAAGACCAATATCCAAGTGTCAATCAATTTAAATCAACAACCAAAGGTTGGATATTCTAATTGATTGATCTTAACACACAACCTGTGATATTTCAATTATATAACAAAATATAATGTGGAATAGAAATAACACAGACACCAGAAATTTTGTTAACGAGGAAACAACAAATGCAGAAAAACCCAGGGACCTAGTCCAGATTGAACACCACACTGTATTAAGCCGCTACAGACACTAGCCTACTACAAACTAACTTTCGTATGGACTGTAGTTGAACCCTAATCAATATCACACTGATTCAAGGTACAGTTGTGCTCCTTACGTATCAGATCCTAGCAGGATACTACGCACTTGATTCCCTTACCTGATCTCACCCATAACCAAGAGTTGCTACGACCCAAAGTCGAAGACTTTAATAAACAAATTTGTATCACACAGAAAAGTCTACGATGATAGATAAATATGTCTCCCACAGATAAACCTAAGAGTTTTGTTCCGTCTTTTGATAAAATCAAGGTGAACAGAAACCAATTGATAACCCGGACTTATATTCCCGAAGAACAGCCTAGAATTATCAGTCACCTCATAATAATCTAAATCGTATGGTACTAGATATTGCGGAATCACAAACGATGAGACGAAGATGTTTGTGATTTTTTTTTATCTTGCCCTATCGGAGATATAATCTCAAGTCAATTATTTAATTGAACTCGTACTATATAAAATGGCAAGATCAGATCGCTCAACTATAAGAGAAGTAGTTTCGTCTGGCTTCACAATGAAGTCTTTCAGTCGTTAACCTACACGGTCTCGAGAAGAAACCTAAGGTTAAAGGAGAATCGACTCTAGCAAAACCAACTAGTGTCACACAGGAGGTGTGGGGATTAGTTTTTCCAGTTGCTAGATGTCTCCTTTATATAGTTTTCAAATCAGGGTTTGCAAATCCAAGTTACCTTGGTAACAAAGCATTCAATATTCACCGTTAGATGAAAAACCTGATTTAACCAAGCTAATATCTTTCAACCGTTAGATCGAAACTTAGCTTGTCACACACAAATGAAATATATTTCATTTAGGTTTGAGTAACCGTACCTAAACATGTACACTTAGTTGGTTCACAAATAGTTAACCAATGGTTAGCCATATGAGCACTTCATATTAACCGTATTCATCTTCTTCACATAACTAGTTCAAATGACTCATAAGAACTAGTTGAAGATGAAAAAGCGGGGGTCTAACAACACCACCTAATATTCCGCTTAGCAATCTGTATGGACAAACTCGAATATACTTTTAAGAGAATCAACAAGACTCAATCAATTAAAAGTATATCAACGAGTTTATATCTCTCTCTCGATTTGATTTCCTCAAACAGAAACTGCAAGTACTAATCAAATACAAGGAATAACTTGGATGGTACCAAAGACCAATATCCAAGTGTCAATCAATATCAATCAACAACCGTTAGGTCGGATTCTCCAATTGATTGATCTAACGCACAACCTGTATTATTTCAATTATAAAGATAAAATAATATAATGCGGAAATTGAAATAACACAGACACCATAAATTTTGTTAACGAGGAAACCACAAATGCAGAAAAACTCTGGACCTAGTCCAGATTGAACACACACTGTATTAAGCCGCTACAGACACTAGCCTACTCCAATATAACTTCGGACTGGATTGTAGTTGAACCCCAATCAGTCTCCCATTGATCCAAGGTACAGTTGTACTCTCTACGCCTCTGATCCCAGCAGGATACTACGCACTTGATTCTGTTAGCTGATCTCACCCGCAACTAAGAGTTGCTACGACCCAAAATCGCAGGATTTGACAATAAAAAAATATGTCTCACACAGACAAGTCTATCAAAGGATCAATCTGTCTCCCACAGAAAAACCCTAAATTTTTTGTTCCGTCTTTTGATAATAATCAAGGTGAACAGGAACCAATTGATAACTCGGTCTTATATTCCCGAAGAACAACCTAGATTAATCAATCACCTTACAACAATCTTAATCGTATGGTAGCGAAACAAGATGTTGTGGATTCACAAACAATGAGACGAAGATGTTTGTGATTACTTTTTATATCTTGCCTATAGGAGATATCAAATCTCAAGCCAATCAATCTGATTGTACTCGTACGATATAAGATGCAAGATCAGATCACACAACTACGATAAAAGTAGTATCGGTCTGGCTTCACAATCCCAATGAAGTCTTTAAGTCGTTAACCTGGTTTTAGAAGAAGAAAACCAAAGGTTAAATGAGAACCGACTCTAGTACGCAAACTAGTATCACACGTAAGGTGTGGGGATTATTTTTGCACAATACTAGATGTCTCCTTTATATAGTCTTTCAAATCAGGGTTTTGCCTTGGTATAAAGCAATCAATATTCACTGTTAGATGAAAACCTGATTTAGATTCAAGCTAATATTTCTCAACCGTTAGATCGAAAACTTAGCTTGTTATACAAAAATGAACTGCACGCTTCTAGGTTTGTTAACCGTACCCAAACGCGTACATTGTTGCTTCAACAATAATTAACCAAAAGGTTAGCCATATGACCATTTCATATGAACCATTTTCTTCTTCACCATAACTAGTTCAAATGACTCAAATGAACTAGTTAGAGAGTTGTTCAATTGCAAGGAAATCTTATGTAACTATACAAGACACGATTGAAGCAAAGATGACTTGATTCACTTGAATCGGTTCATGAACTTTTATAGCCACGGTTTGCAAACTGCATTCCTTAGTATTTTTAAAGTTTAAGTTCAGAAATCATCTTCAGATATATAACCTTCTTAAGTTCGCACACTAGGTTCGCACACTTAAGCAACCGACAGAGTTTACAAACTCCAGCAGAAAATCTCGGCAAGAGACCTTCCGCCGGTTCGCGGACTTGGTTCGCAGACTGGTACTCACGCAAATAGTTTGTCAACTCCAGCAGAATTTCTCAGGATGAGAAGTTCGGTAGTTCGCGGACTTGGCAACATGCCATTCTTTCGGTTTCTCTTGATCAACAAAGTTCGCAAACTTTGGTTCAAGGAATAGGACTTATACATAAATGTGTTTCCACAATAATGCTTATGTCCATCATTGGTTATGTAATCTAAACTCTCATTCCAATCATTGAAACATTCTTAGAGGATGTTATACAGTTGTTACACCATTTCTCGTCAAAGCAATTTTCAAAGTGATTGAAACATATCATGACTTTCGTCACTAGGTAAAGATAAACTTGGTCGAAGCGAAAAGCTTACCAACACATATTTCGAGATATAGATAGGCGAGGTATACTCGGATCGAGATACCAAATGTGTATACTCGGATCGAGATACGACTTTTTGTCTCAAGAAGTAGGAGATAGAGTAGATAGACTTTTGAGTGACAGATAAGTTTAAGTCTTCACATACCTTTTTGTCGAGAAGTTTCACCGGTTCCTTGAGTAGTTCTTCTACTTGTATGATGAATATCCATGAAGTCCTTGAGCTCAACTACACTTTCTATCATAGTCTGAGACTTAGCTATAATAGACTAGAAATCAAGACTTATAGTTTTGATCACTAACATTGACAAACATGCTTGAGATAGAAACGCATGCGAGTTCGACCGAGCAATGCTCTAACAGAAGAGTTGTTCAATTGCTTAGGTCTTTATGAATAGACACAATTGAAACAAAATCGGTTTGATTCACTTGAATCAATTCATGAACAATATAGCCACGGTTTGCAAAGATTGCATTCCTTATTGATTTATTGTTTAAGTTCATGAACTTCCGATTTGAGAAATATAACCAGCTTGGGTACGCGTACGGGTACGTGTACCATAGCTACCAGATTTGAGTTTAGAAACTCATCAGAAATTTTTGGTCGAACACTTCCGTGGGTACGCGTACCTAAGGTGACTGGTTTAATAGTTTGCAAACTTACAAACTCAGCAGAAATTTTTTGTTCAAAAACTTCCGCTGGTACGCGTACCCAACCTGTCTCCTTCACCAATATCGTATGCACACATATGCACACACTTGGTTTCCGACACATGGATTTATACACTAATGTGCGAACACACTATATATGCTTATATCCATAGTTGGTTACGTAATCTCAACTCTACATTTCAATCATTGAAACATTCTTCTATAATGTTATAACAGTCGCTATTCACAACTATCGTCATCAAAGCTATTTTCAAGATTGAAACGTCATCATGAATTTCGTCACGGGTTAATATGAAAAGTGGTTAAAGCGAAAGCTTACCAACATATATTTCGAGAAAAAGATAGGCGAGTAAACTCGGCTTGAAATAGCAAATATATATGTATGAAAACTATCATACTTATACGACTTTGTCTCAAGAGTAGGAGATAGAGTAGATAGACTTTTGAGTGATAGATAAGTTCAAGTCTCCACAGAACTTTTGGCCGGATGAAGTTCCACTGGTTCCTTGAGTAGTTCTTCGTCTTCGTAAGATGATCGCCATGGAGTCTGGATCTCAACTACACTAAATTGTCCTAAACCGAGGCTTAGCTATAAGTAGTCTATAAATCAAGACATACAGTTTTGATAACTAAACTTGACGATCATGCTTGAGATAGCAACGCATGCGAGTTCGACCGAGCAATGCTCTAACAAAAGCAACTAACCCTAGTTCACTTAGTTTCCTCAGTATCCTTGCGCTTCCGACTTCGATGAGTGCACGCACTGGAACAATTCTTTTTTTTTTTTTACTTAATCATGAATTTTATTACTAAAAATTTCAATTTACATAAACATAAAGCCCAATTTTGGGCAATAAACAAAAATAAAGCTGAACCCATTACATAAGCCCAACTACTCAATAGCTAAGAACAGTTTAGCCTGTAAAAATACAGCTTTTTAAAACCTGAAATACAAACCATCTTCAGTTTCCAAGTTTCTTAAAAATTAAGGTTTATCCTCATAGTAAATCACCTCTCCCCTACTGAGTAATACCCCTTTCTTTGCCATTGAGTCCGTAGAGAAATTCACCTCTCTATAAGAATGCCTGAATGATATTTTAGGAATGTTCATCTTAATCTTGATCCATCTATTTAGCACAATCCAAGGATTCTTGTTGCTCATGAATGCTAGTATAACAGCTTTTGAATCCAAGCTAAAACACACTTCCTCCTATTGTTTTGTGATAGCCCACTCACCTGCAACAATCAATGCCATGACTTCTTCCAAATAATTTGTTGCAATCCCTAATCCACCTGAAGCAGCTCCCATGTAATCTCCATCATGGTTTCTTGCAATAAATCCAATACCATCTAGACCTGGATTCCATTTGGATGCACCATCACAACAGATTAAAATTTGATGCTGAGCAGGGTATTTAAAGAAAACTTGTTTAGAACTGGTCACATGAACTGGAATGCCTGATATTTCAAAGAATAACAATATATGAAGATCATACATTGTACCCCATCTTCTGCCTTTCATTCTAAATTTGCCTTCTTTTGCTATTCCTGCAATTCTTCTTTTAATCTTGTCCACTGATGGAGTTGCATCTTCATGAAGAACAGAGTTTCTTGTTAACCACAACTCAACCATGACATTGAAAGCACAAATATACCATACCTCTTTGACTGCAGGGTTTTTCTGTTTAGCAAAAGATAAGATTTCTTCAAAATTTATGGGAACTGGACAATAGAATACACCACACAGCCAATGCCATACTGCTTTACTGAAATTACAATGCCATAAAATATGGTCCATTGTATCCTGATCTTTACCACACAAATAACATTTAGATACTGTGGAGAAAACTTTCTTCCTTACTGTTTCTTCAGTTGCACATGCACCCCTTAGTATTTTCCGTAGATTTGTAGATGTGTATGGGTGAATACAAGGTTGCCATACCTGTTTAGTCCATGATACCTTTTCATACTTTTTTCTGATCATTTGCACGGCATTTGCAACAGAGAAATTCCCAACTTTATCTTTGGCCCATATTCTTCTATCTTTTTCCCCCACCAGAACTGGTAATTCTGTAATATCAAAATAAATCCACATTTCTGTAGGTATGCAGCATTCACCATTATGGATTAAGTCACTTACTTTCATGTCATTATGTTGCAGGATATATGCATCATCAGTATGCAACTCTAGCAAAGTATAATCTTTCACCCATTTATCTTTCCATACAGAAATGTTGGTTCCATCTCCAACAATCCAACAATCCACCCATTTATCTTTCCATAAGAAATGTTGATTTCTTATGATATTTTATCCATTCACCTTTGTTATCTTTATATTTTTCCCTCATAAACTTTGTCCATTCAACATTTTCATTATCTATTTTCCATAAAATCTTCATTAACAATGCTTTATTCATAACTTCAAGTCTTCTCAATCCCAATCCACCCTCTTCAATTGGTGCATTCACTTCATCCCATTTTACAGTGACAAGTTTTTCACAGATGGATCTCCAGACCATAGAAAATTCCTTAAAATCTTTTCACACTCCTTTAAACATTCTTAGGCCACTTATATACTGACATATTATAGATGGGCATGCTGCACAACACAAATTTAACCAAAGTTAATCTGGCAGAAAAAGCTAGTAATTTTCCCATCCACCCTGCTAACATCTTCTGCATTATTTCCACTATCCCCCAAACTTGATTATTTTTAACTCTTCCTGGTTTTAAAATGACACCTAAATACTTATCTGGGAATGAAGATAATTCCATTTGCAACATTTCAGCAATGCCTTGTTTTCTTGTATCAGTCACTCCACCAACAAAACACTTGCTTTTTGCTTTATTAACTGCTTGACCAGAAGATATCTGATATTTCCATAGCAATTTCATCAAGTTCTCCAAACTTCTTTTGTGCCCATTACAAAAAATGAAAATGTCATCAGCAAACATCAAATGTGTAGGTTGACATCCACCTCTATTCACCATTGGTTGAAGTTTAACCATTTGTACTAATTTGGTAATATTTCTGCTTAATACCTCTTCTGCTAGCACAAACATTATTGGTGACAATGGATCACCATGTCTCAGTCCCCTCCATACTTCAAAGAAACCACATGGTCCACCATTTATAAGAACAGAAATTCTAGCTGATTCAAAGATTTTTTTTAACCATTGAATACCCACTTCAAAGAATCCAAATCTTCTAAGTACCTCAAATAGAAACTCCCAACTCAAAGAGTCATAGTCTTGAGTAATATCAATTTTAAGTCCCACATTTCCACCTCTCCTCTTGGTATCTAATTCATTCACAAGCTCTGAAGCCAAAATAATTTTTTCATGGATGCTTCTCCCTTTGATAAATGCACCCTGTTGCTCTGATATCATTCTACTCAGTACTCTACTAATCCTTGTAGTAATGATTCTGGTAATGATTTTAAAATTGAAGTTTGTTAAACCAATGGGCCTAAAGTGTTCAACTTTCTTGGCTCCCTGAATTTTTGGTAGAAGAAATAAGAAGTTAGAGTTAAAACCTTTAGGGATGAATCTATTCCTCCAACAAAATTGTATTGCCTCCATAAGCTCAGCACCCACCACTTCCCATGCATATCTATAAAAACATCCTGGAAAACCATCTGGACCTGGAGCACTATTTGGGTCCATTGCAAAAACAACATTCTTTATTTCTTCTTGACTAGGCAATGCATCAATTAAATCATTATCTTCTTCATTTACGATGTTTGGAATTGCTTCAAACAGATCCTCTTCAAAATTAACAGTTTTCTGCTAAAATTTCTTGTGATAATGTTTGACTAAAATGTCTGCAATTTGAGATTGTGTTGTCACTACATCACCATTTGGAGTTTCAAGTTCTATGATATTATTTTGAGCTTTCCTAATTTTCAGACTTGCATGGAAGAAATATGTATTTTCTCCACCCTCCTTCACCCATTTCACTCTTGATTTGCTTCTCATTAGTTCATTGTATTGTTGTGAATCCAACTCATGTAGTCCTCTTGCAGTGACTAAGTTATTAAGAAGTACAATATTCTCTGGATCAACATCAGACTCCAAAGAAGCTTTTAGAACTGCCTCTTCTGTAGTTTTAACTTTCACTCTTAAATCCCCCAAAACCTCCCAATTCCATTTCTTAAGTATATCCTTTAACCTTTTCAGTTTACTAGTAAAACAAAAAGCAGGGTTTCCTTCACATTCAACTTCCCATGACTCTTGAATTACTTTTAGAAAACCAGGGTGAGTGGTCCATACAGATTGATATCTAAATGGGATATTGTGTGGTTTATCACTCTGAGCAACTCCACCAATTAATGCACCATGATCAGATGTGCCTCTAACTCCCACCTTATAACACCAAGTCTCATAACACTCCAGCCATTGAAGATTATAAAATGCTCTGTCAAGATCACGTAAAATCCTTTTCTTCCCTACTCTGTTGTTGCACCATGAAAATTTAGTTCCAGTTCTAGGGGCTTGAATAAGATTACAATACTCAATACAATCTCTGAAGTCTTGCATTGCTACCTTTAAAGGTTGCCTTCCACCTTTTTTTCCTCACAAGAAAAAACAACATTAAAATCACCAATCACCAGCCATGGTAGCTTCAACTCATTTATATTTTTCAAATCTTCCCATAAACTTCTCCTATCAACTGTGAGACAAGCAGCATGAACCCCTGTTACTAAAACTTCCCCAACCTTCACTGTTATTGATTGCTTTGTAGATAACACCACCGTTGGAATGGATAAAGAAGCATGCCAGAAAAGCCATATATTACCTTTTAAAGACTCAATAGAATTATGAATAATCATTTTGTTCATACCAAGCAAATTCAATTGTTTTATAATACTCTTAGAAGCTCTTACTTTAGGTTCAGAAATCCACAAAAGAGAAGGACTAAAACTTTTAACTAAACTCCTTAGTTTGTCAGTGGCTTGAATTCTTTTCACACCTCTGACATTCCAGTATGCAACTCTCATAGAGATTGAGATTTGTGAGAAGCATTAGAGCTCCCCCAAACAGAATTATTAGCTTGCTTTCTAGTAACCACATTTGGAGCAGTTTTAAATATTTTTCCTTTTGAGGGCTTATTCATGTTTTTAGCTGGCTCCTGCTTACCATCCACCTCTAGCAAAACATTAAATTTACTAGGAGAAGCAAAATCTTTACCACCAGATGAATTTTCTTTTGAAACATTGAGTTTCCTTGCTTTAGTTGCTTTACCAGAAACATCTTTCCATTCAGCCTCCTCCAAATTTGATAAAACCTGAGCAGTAATTACTTCAGAAGATTCCTTTGTTGTTATTAGAGTTATATTGTATATAGGAGGAATACTACTACCAACTTCTAGTAATTTCTTAACAGAAAGGTTTGGGAATTCTTGAGTAGAATCTAAGCTACCACTGAAACACATATTATCTTCATCAATAGTTTCTAGCTGCCCATTAAATGAAATCAAAACATTGTTACTTACTGCTTCCTGTGAAAATTGTTCTCCTTGAATATTTTGTTGAGGAGGAGGACAAATGTCAAAACCCACAGCAGGTTTAGCTGGAGCTTTCTTAGGAGTATACCTCCAATGTTGTTGAGGTGGTACATCATGTGTTTTCTCCTTTTGTGCTTGCTCTCTTCTCTTTATTCTACATTCTGCTACATAATGTCCAATCATTTTACAATGATTACAGAATTTTGGAACATTAGATACTCTAACTGCCTATTCAAATTTACCATACTTAGATTCAATCCAAATTTTGTTTGGAATTGCCTTTGATAAATCAACTTCAACCAAGATACTAGCATAGTATACAATTTCTTTCTTCAAGGTGGTGTCATCAACCCTAATTGGTCTTCCAATTGCAGTACCCATTGTCATCAAAATATTTTCCTTCCAGTATTCAATGCTCAATCCTGGAAAAACAACCCAAAAAAAAGCAGAAGAAGTTTTTTGAAGCTCTGGTTTGGAATCTCTCTCCCAATATCTGAGTCTAAAAACTTGAGTTTCCACCTCCCAAAAACCTTCATAAATGTGTTTCATATCCACACCATTCTCTAGCTTGATAATAAAAAAACCTCTACCAATTGGAATAATTTGACATTTACTAGTAAGCTTCCATTGTTTTCTCAAGTTTGTTTCAGCAACTATCAATTTTAGCTTGACAAGATCTAATCTACCGATTAAACTAAACTTCCATTCTTCTAAACTTTCATCAATTACCACATCAGAAATGAAGACAGTAGCAGAATTATTCGGTGGACTCGAATCCTCACCAGATCTGAGATTTCTTGCAATCTCAAAATCCGATTGAGTTCTTAAATTTTCCGACATATTAACTTCAGAGTTTAATACTAAAAACAATCATTACGATCGGTGATTCACCTGAAGTAATTATCAGTAATTGATCAATGAAACTCACCTGAATTAATGAAGTTGAAGTACACAAAAAACAAAGATCGAGAGAAAATTTTCGCCCGATTCACTCGCCGAGTTGCAGAGCTTGACTCGGTGAAATAGCTTTCCCCTTCTACCTACTGCACTGGAACAATTCCTTTGGATCGTATTCCAAACAGTAAAGGAACAACAAATCTGTTTGGTAACAACTCTATTGATTCTTTAAGATAAGATATCTCAAGTCATATGCAAAGGCTCTTCCGTTTAATCTAATAAACTTCTTTTCCTGGTTAGATCAATCCAATCTCTATTACCTAAGTAATAAGATTCGGATTTGTAACAATCAAAATAGATCTCAAGAAAACTATTAGGTGTTACCAATCCCACACAACTAATCAATCGAATAAATCTGATTCTAGTTGGATCCCATCCGATCAAGGTTTGTGCAACACAAAGATATGAGAAACCAATAAGAAATCTTCTTCGTATTCGAATCTTCTTTAATCTTCAATTAAACCTGTACAATACCACTTGAATCTCTTGTGATCAATCATGTACAGAATGGAGTCTGTTAACAATGGATTATCACAAGATGTCTTTAGATCTACAAATAGTTCTAAAGCGTCGATACTTCGATCTAGTTTGAGTGAATCTTATATCAGAAGAGAAGATTCTCAAGAATAAACAAAATAGGTGCAATCAAAGTTTCAACAACCGTTATTCAATCAAATCAGTCGAAAACTAATAACAATGCAATTATCTAGTTTCCCACCAACGGTACTCGTAGAGCTTCTTGATCCCACAAAATTCTTTAAACGAGCGGTCATAAGAGATTTCGCCTAATTAGGGTACTTTCCTCTCCGATTAGACGGCTCCACCAGAAACAACAAAAATATGAAGTTTGCTTGGCTCTTAGAATAGTTTGCTAGAAATGCAAACTTAGGTATTTATAGACCAAGGATGTTTGGACACCAAGGAATTTCCAAAATCGAAAGTATTCTCAAGATATGCAATAAATGCCCATTCGGGTTTCATAATTCTAGAAAATGCTTTGTCCAATATTTCCCGAAATCTCTCAATAGAAAATATCCAATTAGTAAATGCACATTACTAATTTTTATTCTCTAGAGATATGCATTTAATTGCTGGTAATTAAAGCATATAAAACTAATAACCTTAATTAAAAAATTCTTAATTTATTTCGGAACATGATTTCCTTGAGTACTAAGGAATATCTTTGAACAATAAAAGACAAGAATTATTGTACGTGTTCAAAGAATGTTGACATCTCTTCTTTGTAAATCCTTTTTCATATTTACAATCTTGGAATCGATTATACCACACTTCCAAACAAATTTAGAATTGGTTCATCTGTTTTCCAAGACAAATATATGATTGATCAAATATCAAATCACATCCATGGTTCAATCGGCTCTACCAATCACCGGGATCAGTTATACCCTAATATAGAAACCCTTGTGATCGGTCGCACAAGTTACCAGGACCGGTTACATCAGTTACCAGGATCAGTTACATCAATTACCAGGACTGGTTGCCATATACTCATGGTATTGCTTGTGATCGGTCACACCAATCACTAGGATCGATTACACCAATTACTAGGACCGGTTACACCAATTACAAGGATCGATTACACAACTTCTCTGTGATCGGTCACACCAATTACTAGGATCGGTCACACCAATTACAAATATCGATCATACCATCTCAGGTGATTACTTAGGATCGATTACACTAATTAATCAAAACTGGTCATACCAAATCCTAAGTCAGGCATTGTGATTAGTTGTACCAAGATACATAACAAAGTTACGATCGGTTATACCATTTGACACGTATTGGTAATCCAAAGATTTGCAATGAATATCCGTACCAATAAGCCTAGCGATTTCCCTTTCGATTCATAAAACAAGTTCATGAATGTACTTCCTTTAAACAAATGTAAAACATTGTTTCCTAGGATAAAATCTTCACCTTTACCCATTCACATAATCATAACAACATTCGTAGTCTAATTCCCTAATACTATGATCATGTGATCATGTCTCACTACTAGAGTAATATATCCATACACGGCTTCGCAGTTATATTTTCAATATAGCACGACTTGAAAGATATGTTAGGAATCAAACAGTTCAAGTCAATATAACTAACCTCAAGAGAGGAAGGATGATGTCGTCGTTGTAGCTCATTACTTCTTCACGTTCGAGTAATACTTGTATGTCTCAACATTCCTAGACTTTCTAGTCTAACCTAAATGAAGTTGTCTCTAGTACATAATCAAGCGACTCTTAGAAGAGTTTTGACTCACTAAAATATGACAACCAAACTTGACATACCAATGCTTGGTGGGTTCAACCGAGCTATGCTCTAACACTTTACTAGTGTTTCTTAAGTTATTTACACCCAAACAACCCTTCTTTTTAGAGTTACAGGTTTTCAGCCAAGAGACCTAGCACATTTTCTTTTTATCCTCAGAAGAATCCCACAAAAATTTTCTCACCAACCTAGTCATCTTCAACTCCACACTAGCTGGTAAATCTATAATATCAGGAAGTTTATTTTGCTTGTAATTACCCGTTCATGTAAAAGGAGAGGGACATGTTCTTTAAGTTGTATTTTCCAACAAAGAGTTAGATCGAGAGCTTAAAAGCTTGAGATACACTTGCAATCTTGAAATAAGGGTAAGACCTTTAGTAATAAAAATATATCTTTTCACTGTGGATGTAGGTCTTCTGGGCCGAACCACGTTAAATGATTGTGTTCTAGTTTACTTTCATGTTCTTTGCATCTCGTATTTGTTTTACATTCCATATATTTGATGATTATTAGTCGTAAATTTACTTGGATGTGATAAACAGAAATTATGCTATCATACTTCTTGAAGCGGAAAAGAGATAAACAATACTATTTTCACAAGTTACTGTTATAAGGTTAGAATTTTAGGCATGCAAGTTGTTGGTTAGTTCATTTTCTTATCTGAAAGTACCACGATGTATTCTGATTGGGTTTCTTGGATATATCTTGAACAACTATGCCTAATGAAGATACTTTTATCTTTCTGAGTAGTGTAACAACTTCTTATCATCAGAATAATACACCCCCAAACAAATTGGTACCCCTGATAATAATGAACGCGCGATTGGGGGATACTTAAACTAATTGGGGGATAGAGGAAAAGGACAAAACCTGGATCCAAATATCAAATCAGGGTCACCCCTTATCTAAGTATTTTACCTAATACATAACCTACCCCTCACTAATCAGGCTTAGTGCTTAATTATAATTAGTAAATTCATAAGATTATTTGATAAATAATTAGTGTGTATTTTTATTTGTATTTGGGTGAGTGAGGTGAGAGTAGAAGGAGGTAAAAAATTTGAGAGAGAACTTTTTTTTGGTGAAAATGGAGGATGATTGTGAGCAGAAAATTGTTGCCGAATCTTTAGTTCAACTACAAGCACTCCCAATACTCAGGTAAAGGTGCCAATGTGTTGAAAATTCGATTTTTTTCTTTGAGTCCACCATTGTTGCAGCTGAAATAGCTCGGTGCCGGCATGGAAGTAGTATGAATACAATGCCGGCAGCACCATTACCGGCATGGTATTCATACTACGTCCATGCCGGCCAACGATATCCCCAATTTTGAAAGGCAAGCTGGCATTGTGGAATAGAATGTCGGCATTTGTTGGAAATTTTCATAAATATTTGCCGCTATCCGGGAGGTCCGGGGGGCGTAGCCCCTCCCGGATGTGTTCAGTCCACTGCCGGCATAGTCAGTTAATTCTCGAGCATGCCGCAACTGCTAACGGCATAGTATGTTGCTTACATTTCTTTGTCGGCACATGATGTAAAGTATCCAGAGAATTGAATTTTTCTTTTCACTTGACTATCGGCATTGATATATTTCTATCGAGCATGCCGGCATTTAGTTACGGCATTGAATGTTAGTTACCAAGCATGCCGACACCATTTTTCGGCATGGTCTTCATCACTTCCGGCGATGCAATTTTTTTTTATTTCCGACATGGTCTTCATCACTAACGGCATGGTCTTCATCACTACCGACATGGTCTTCGTCACTTCCGGCATAGTCTTCATCATTTCCGGCATGGTCTTCATCACTACTGGCATGGTCTTCACCACTTCCGAATATAAAATAAAAATCGTTTTCAAAGTGGGGAATATTTAAGTTTCAAAGCCCTAACCCTAACGAGAATGCCGGCAGTGAAGATGGAAATGGGGGATATGATTTTGTTTTTTGATTTTAATTTTTTTGATTTTTATTTTAAGGAAAGGGTATTTTAATATTTTTACCCCCTAAAATACCCCTTAGCAAACACTATTGGTTGTGGATGTTATAAACGTGTAAATATGTTAAGAATATTTAGGGTGAATCTCGTTTATTATTGGGATGTCCTTGTGTCTAGCCTTATAACTAGAGCGCTCTAATGTTTGTCTAATACACTAATGAATAGAATTTCTCCCTTCATCTTCCCCTCTACTTGTATCTTTTTTCTAGTTCCACAACACGTTATCATGCACGTTGCTATACCAATACGAGCAAGGAAATATTAATTATGATCCTTATCTAACCCTTTTAAATTGATTTTTTCTTTTTCTTCAATAATAATTTATTAATGGGATTTTAACTAAGTTTCCATTGGCTTTGGTCTAGGTATGTGGGGAGAAGTACAATCTCATGAAAACTGTATCCGTATCATCACTTTATCTCACGAGTTAAAAAAATTGATGATCATAACAATCACTTTGCTGCTGGATACACACACTGTGTACAGTGTATATATAATCAAGAGGCACAATCCTGGACGAAAGATGATAGTGGATCGGAGGCACAAGTGCACGTACCTGATTTCATGTACAGTAAAATTCTAATGGATTTTTTTTCTTCTTTTCTTTTATGTGATGGATTTTGTGTCCTTTTTAATCGATATACATAATGTATTGTCGGTGATCAAAAATCCATCGTAAGATGGTTTATAGTTTCTATTTCTATAATGAAACTATAATCACCAAAAATTGGTTTATCGCAAATTTGGTTATCTTTACGGTAACATATCAAAATTTACATGCATGGTTCATAAACCTCCGTCCAATTAAATTTGGTATCTTCATCAATAAGAAGAAGATCATGTGATTTATGTACGATTTCTATCAGTTAATCAGAAGGTGGATTTTCCCACTGCGATGACAAAAGTGACAATATTTTTTTTTCTTCTTTTCTTCTATTGTCGATACGATTTTGGTAAATCGTAGAAACTAATTGGTGTTGATTTTCTCCATCGTTTCTTTAAGATGAGAGAAAATATTTTGGCATATTTTCTAAATTTTGCCAATATGGTGTGATTTCGAAAATTGCACCATCAAATATTGTTAGAGCATTGTCGGTCGAACTCGCATGCGTTGCTATCTCATGCATGTTTGTCAATGTTAGCGATCAAAACTATATATCTTGATTTCTAGTATACTTATGACTAAGTCTCGGTCTAGGATAGTTAGGAATAGTTGAGCTCCAGACTCCATGGTGATTATCTTACGAAGACGAAGAACTACTCAAGGAACCAGTGGAACTTCATCCGACCAAAAGGTATGTGGAGACTTGAACTCATCTATCACTCGAAAGTCTATCTACTCTATCTCCTACTCTTGAGACAAAAGTCGTATAAGTATGATAATTTTTATACATACACATTTGCTATCCGAGACGAGTTTACTCACCTATCTTTTTCTCGAAATATGTGTTCGTAAGCTTTTGCTTTAACCATTTTCATCTTTACCCGTGACGAAAGTCATGATGACGTTTCAATCTTGAAAATAGCTTTGATGAAGATAGTCGATTCTTTATGTCCAACGACTATTATAACATTATAGAAGAATGTTTCAATGATTGAAATGTAGAGTTGAGATTACGTAACCAACTATGGATATAAGCATATATAGTGTGTTTGCACATTAGTGTATAAATCCATGTGCCGGAAACCAAGTGCGTGCATATGTGTGCATGCGGTATTGGTGAAGGAGACAGGTTAGGTACGCGTACCCGTACGCGTACTGGCGGAAGTTCTCATACCGAAATTTTTTGCTGTAGTTTGTGAAGTTTGCAAACTGAAAACCAGTCACCTAGGTATGCGTACCCGTACGCGTACCCACAGAAGTTTTCAAACCGAAAATTTCTGCTGAGTTTTCAAATTCAAGTCCGGCTGCTATGGTACACGTACCCGTACGCGTACCTAAGCTGGTTATATTTCTCAAATCGGTAGTTTCATGAACTTAAACAATAAATCAATAAGGGATGCAATATTTGCAAACCGTGGCTATATTGTTCATGAATTGATTCAAGTGAATCAAACCGATTTTGTTTCAATTGTGTCTATGTATAAAGATCTAAGCAATTGAATAACTCTTGAACTAGTTCTTATGAGTCATTTGAACTAGTTATGAGAAATATGAATACGGTTAATATGAAAGTGCTCATATGGCTAACCATTGGTTAACTATTCGTGAACCAACTAAGTGTACACGTTTAGGTACGGTTACTCAAACCTAAATGAATACATTTCATTTGTGTGTATTACAAGCTAAGTTTCGATCTAACGGTTGAAAGATATTAGCTTAAATAAATCAGGTTTTTCGTCTAACGGTGAATATTGAATGCTTTGTTACCAAGGTAACTTGGATTGTAAACCCTGATTTGAAAATTATATAAGGGAAACGTCTAGCAAATGGAAAAACTAATCCCCACACCTTCTGCGTAATACTAGTTGGTTTGCTAGAGTCGATTCTCATTTAACCGTAGGTTTCTTCTCGAGACTCTGTCGGTTAACGACTTAAAGACTTCATTGGGATTGTGAAGCCAGACGAAACTACTTCTCTTGTAGTTGAGCGATCTGATCTTGCCATTTTCTATCGTACGAGTTCAATTGTAAGATTGGGTTGAGATTATATCTCTGATAGGGCAAGATAAAAAGAAATCACAAACATCTTCGTCTCATCGTTTGTGATTCCGGAATATCTAGTTTCGCTACCATACAATTTAGATTATTGTGAGGTGATTGATAATTCTAGGCTGTTCTTCGGGAATATACGTCCGGGTTATCGACTGGTTCCTGTTCACCTTGATTTTATCAAAAGACGGAACAAAACTTGTAGGTTTATCTGTGGGAGACAGATTTATCTATTATCGTAGACTTTTCTGTGTGATACAGATTTGTTTATTAAAGTCTTCGACTTTGGGTCGTAACAACTCTTGGTTGTGGGTGGGATCAACTAAGGGAATCAAGTGCGTAGTATCCTGCTGGGATCAGAGACATAAGGAGCGCAACTGTACCTTGAGTCAGTGTGATATTGATTAGGGTTCAACTACAGTCCAGACCGAAGTTAGTTTATAGTAGGCTAGTGTCTGTAACGGCTTAATACAGTGTGGTGTTCAATCTGGACTAGGTCCCGGGGTTTTTCTTGATTTGTGGTTTCCTCGTTAACAAAATTTCTGGTGTCTGTGTTATTTCTATTCTGCATTATATTTTGTTATATAATTGAAATATCACAGGTTGTACATTTGTATCGATCAATTGTGAAATCCAACCTTTGGTTGTTGGTTGGAAATTAATTGATCCTTGGATATTGGTCTTTGGTACCATCTAAGTTTATTATCCTTGTATTTGATAAAGACTCGCACATTTCTATTTGCTTGAGTAAAAATCAAATCAAGTGAGAGAGATATTAACTCCTCGATATACTTTTCTCTAGATTGAGTCTGACTGTCTAGTTGATTCTCTAGAAAGTATATTGGAGTTAGTCCATACAGATTGCTAAATGAAATATTGGGTGTGGTAGTAGACCCCCATTTTTTCAATTGGTATCAGAGCAGGCAAACACGTTCAAGACCTTACAAGTCTGTGTTTGTAGCGATCTGACGCTATGGACAGAGGTGTTATCTCTATTAACGTACCACCAGTCTTCGATGGCTCTAATTACTTATGGTGGAAAATTGCTATGCGAGCTTTTCTTCAAGCGCGTGATTTTCAATCATGGTTTATGTTGTTAATGGCTATGATTCTCCCGTTGTTGCAGCAGGTAACATTAATGTTCCAAAAATATTGGCGAATACGATGCTGCTGAGATACTTGTTGCGAAGCAAAACTCCGGCGGTTTGAACGCCATCATACATGCCATTACCCCAAATCTTCAACACCATGTGTCAAATTGCACTAGGTCTAAAGATGCGTGAGATATCTTAGAAACCGTATTCGAAGGAAATACCACTGAAAAGGAAGCTAGGCTTCAAAACCTTAATTCCGATTGGGAAAACCTTCGTATGGAAGATGAAGATTCATTTGATGAGTTTAATCACAAAGTGTCTGAAATTGTTAATGCATCTTTTGCATTGGGTAAGACTATTCCTGAAAAGGACATTGTGATGAAAATTCTCAGATCGCTGCCATCTAGATACGATTCTAAGAAGCATGCCATCGTTGAGGGAAATAACTTTGATAATCTCTCCAGAAATACGCTAGTTGGGAAGCTTAAGATATTTGATCACGAACATTCATCCAAATCTAAGGATGTTGCGTTCAAAGCACTAAAAGACACAAAATTACTTGATAAAAGTAAAAATGTGTATATCTCTGAAGATGATCACTCTGAGACAGATTCATCAAATGAAGATCTTGACAAATCAGTCTTGATGATCACAAGATAGTTTAGAGATCTTCTATCGAAGAGAAGTAAACGGTTCTCCAGAGATAAGCCTAAAGCATCAGTCAAACCTCATAATCGTATTCCTCCTAAAAACAGGGAAACATATGAAACTGATGACGAGGATATGCCTCAGTGCTTTAAGTGTAAAGGATTTGGTCATTTTGCAAATGGGTGTCCAAATCGTAGAAAATACTCTGGTAACAAAGGTCTTGCTGCGACACTTGATGAGATTTCTGACAACTATGATTCTGATGAAGACAAAAAATCAAGTGTTGCTCTCCTATGTGAAAATATTGATTTTGATAATTGTAGCAATACATATATCAATCTTGATAATCTTTTAGAAGAGATCCCAATCAAGATGGAAGAATCAATTGAACCCTCTGTGGAAACCCTTCGTTTAATGTTTCAGGATCTACCTTGTGCCTAGCAGCTTGCGTTTCAAAGGCGCCTGAATCATCTTTTGCGTTGACGTGCTCCTATTGTTCTCTCAAGGGACATGAGTTTTCAAAGTGTTTCAAGTACAAACACAAGATGACATATGTCAACAAGCTTCAACGAAGAGCAGATCATCTAGCCACCAAGCTTAAACTCGCGGAGAAAAAAGCTGAGGTATGTAAGATCTTATCTTCCTCAAAGAGATTAGTTTCCAAAGATAGAACTAGGCCATTAGAGAAGAAAACATGGTCTAAACATACGGAAAGGCAGGGTTCCATGAATTCCAACCAAAAGGGTGATGGTGGACAAATTGTTGTTCACCACAGCACAACTTGATTGTGTTGTAATGTGCATCTTGTCTCATGTGCCTGTTCAAAAGAGACAAGATCTTGCACACCTCAGGCTTTAAAATAATTTTTTTTGTTTTCTAGCTTTGTGTTGTTTGGTGTTTGGAATTCCTTCATATCACTGTTGATATTGGAAAGGACCTGTTTGTCAAAAGAAGAGGGTTATTATCAACAATTATACTCTTTATAGGGTTGTGAGTTGAACGTGTACGAACCTATTTAATGGTTTCGAAACCCTACATTCCTTTTTCCTTCTCTGGCACTCTTTATATCTTAAGACTGCTTGTTGAGTTTTGATTGTGAATTCCTCTCACAAAACCGTACTTTCATGGAAACTTCAAGCATCATGTCTTCTGATGGAAAAGATGCCAATATGATTATTAAGCCATCAATCACTAAGGAAAAAGAGAAATCTCAATTGCCTCCAACTTTAAAAGGAAAAAGAAGGAATGTGAGAAAGCCAAGAGTTGTTCCTTCAAACTCTCAGAAGTTTTCTTATGTTCTTGAAGAGTTGAAGCTGGCAAGGAAAGAGATTCAGCAAATAAAGAATTGTGTTTTAAGATTATTGGAAATTCAGAAGGCCCTGGTTCGACATCATCAGCCAAGAAGGTTTATTGGTATTGACTCCTTTCTCCATGAACCATATGTTCCAATGGCTGTTGACGACAAGGAGTTCGGGGACGACAAGGAATTTTTCAAAGATCTTAATGTCTAGTAAATCTTCTTATAAGAATTATATTCTTGTGTTTTTAGAAGAATAACTAGAGTTTGGAATAGCCATTATTCTGAGTACACATAGCTATGCCCAACGTTTCCATCTTCATGTTTTTAGATTTATTTAAATTCTAAAGTTGTTTTGGAAGATGATGATTGCAATTTTAATATTTATGGTTTTATATATTGCAATATGTTATGGGATATGTGTGTTTGCGTCCGTGAACTACTATTGTCCCATACGATGTTAAAAGTCATCTCTTTTATATGTCGATATGCAAGTATTGATGCAAGATCGATGAACTTTTGACAAAAAAAAGTTAAGCCTATTATGTCAATTCTTTGATGGAAGATAGGTTAAAATATTTTGTTAATAGAGATTATGTCTATTATATGTCGTTATGAAAATAGTGATGAAAATAGAATGAATCTTTGTATATTCCGCAGTATTGATCTTTCCCTGATCCATATCCCATGTGTATACTGCTATGCTCCATAAGGTTTTCTTGTGTTGAGCATAAAAAGATTGAGTTAATCATTCTTTTATGGTTAACATAGTCGTAGCTCCGTAAGTTCTCTTATGTCGAGCATGTTCAATTAAATTGATCACTTTTGTGTTTAATTTGATTGTGTATTTCGATTAAATTGATCATGGGTTTACTTGTGGTTAGTTTAATTGAGATTTTGGATATAGAAAATCATTTCATTATGGTTTTTGGTGTCCAATAAAATCCTTCTTTTCTTGTAAAGTAAGGTCTCTCTTGTTGTTCTCTCGGGAATGACATCAAATAGGGGAGAGTTCTTTTGAACTTGCGCTTAATTGTTATATCTTTGTGGGGAGTGCGGCTGTGGAATTATTTAGGGGTTATCTTGTATCTTTATAAACTCCTTGATGAATGCATTTAGCTTCGGCTTTATGATTGCATCTAAATAAGTTGATATGTACTTTTCTTTGGTCTTGAAGCGTCCTCGTGGAAATTTCATTAGGATCCCGTTTTCGTACCTTTGCCAATTTTATTGACAAAAAGGGAGAGAATTAATATGTAGTTCACACTACAAATACATATGATTTACGTGTTTTACGGGTCATTATGTAAGGGAGAGTGGTTTTCATGTTGAGACAAAAGTATTGACTAAGGGGGAGTGATACATATCACCATAGTATTGTTGTCGAAGTTGTGATATAAGAAATTTGATGATGTGTAATAATACTATGAAACTGTATAACAATGATCGAGAGCTTTTGTTTTCTCATTGTTATGGCTACAGAACTTCAACAAATATGATGTTGAATTAAACATCTATGGAATCATGGGAGTACTCGGAAAAGACGAAGTTTTCGAGTAATGTTGAAGCACCAAGGAGATCAAGCTAGCATGTGGACGAGAAGCTACAAAGTTTTATCTATTTTGTAATCCATATGTATTCATAGTTTTGTCACTAAAATTGACAAAGGGGGAGATTGTTAGAGCATTCCTCGGTCGAACTCGCATGCGTTGCTATCTCAAGCATGTTTGTCAATGTTAGTGATCAAAACTATATGTCTTGATTTCATCCGACCAAAAGGTATGTGGAGACTTGAACTCATCTGTTACTCAAAAATCTATGTACTCTATCTCCTACTCTTGAGACAAAAGTCTAATAAGTATGATAATTTTCGTACATACACATTTGTTATTTCGAGTCGAGTTTACTCACCTATCTTTTTCTCGAAATATGTGTTGGTAAGCTTTTGCTTTAACCATTTTCATCTTTACCCGTGACGAAAGTCATGATGACATTTCAATCTTGAAAACAGCTTTGATGACGATAGTCGATTCTTTATGTCTAACGACTATTATAACATTATAGAAGAATGTTTCAATGATTGAAATGTAGAGTTGAGATTACGTAACCAACTATGTATATAAGCATATATAGTGTGTTCGCACATTAGTGTATAAATCCATGTGCCGAAAACCAAGTGCGTGCATATGTGTGCATGCGGTATTGGTGAAGGAGACAGGTTAGGTACGCGTACCCGTACGTGTATTTCCGGAAGTTTTCATACCGAAAATTTCTGCTGTAGTTTGTGAAGTTTGCAAACTGAAAAACCAGTCACCTAGGTATGCGTACCCGTACGCGTACCCACGGAAGTTTTCAAACCGAAAATTTATGTTGAGTTTTCAAACTCAAGTCTGGTTGCTATGGTACACGTACCCGTACGCTTACCTAAGCTGGTTATATTTCTCAAATCGGTAGTTTCATGAACTTAAACAATAAATCAGTAAGGAATGAAATCTTTACAAACCGTGGCTATATTGTTCATGAACTGATTCAAGTGAATCAAACCGATTTTGTTTCAATTGTGTCTATGTATAAAGATCTAAGCAATTGAACAACTCTTGAACTAGTTCTTATGAGTCATTTGAACTAGTTATGAAAAAGATGAATACGGTTAATATGAAAGTGCTCATATGCCTAACCATTGGTTAACTATTTGTGAACCAACTAAGTGTACACGTTTAGGTACGGTTACTCAAACCTAAATGAAAACATTTCATTGTGTGTATGACAAGCTAAGTTTCGATCTAACGGTTGAAAGATATTAGCTTGGATAAATCAGGTTTTTCGTCTAACGGTGAATATTGAATGCTTTGTTACCAAGGTAACTTGGATTGCAAACCCTGATTTGAAAACTATATAAGGGAAATGTCTAGCAAATGGAAAAACTAATCCCCACACCTTCTGCGTGATACTAGTTGGTTTGCTAGAGTCGATTCTCCTTTAACCGTAGGTTTCTTCTCGAGACTCTGTCGGTTAACGACTTAAAGACTTCATTGGGATTGTGAAGCCAGACGAAACTACTTCTCTTGTAGTTGAGCGATATGATTTTGCCATTTTCTGTCGTACGAGTTCAATTGTAAGATTGGCTTGAGATTATATCTCCTACAGGGCAAGGTAAAAAGAAATCACAAACATCTTCGTCTCATCGTTTGTGATTCCACAATATCTAGTTTCGCTACCATACGATTTATATTATTGTAAGGTGATTGATAATTCTAGGTTGCTCTTCGGGAATATAAGTCCGGGTTATCGATTGGTTCCTGTTCGTCTTGATTTTTTCAAAAGACGGAACAAAACTTGTAGGATTATCGTAGACTTTTCTGTGTGATGCAGATTTGTTTATTAAAGTCTTCGACTTTGGGTCGTAGCAACTCTTGGTTGTGGGTGAGATCAACTAAGATAATCAAGTGCATAGTATCCTGCTGGGATCAGAGACGTAAGAAGCGCAACTGTACCTTGAATCAGTGTGACATATATTGATTAGGGTTCAACTACAGTCCAGACCGAAGTTAGTTTGTAGTAGGCTAGTGTCTGTAGCAGCTTAATACAATGTGGTGTTCAATCTGTACTAGGTCCCGGGGTTTTTCTGCATTTGCGGTTTCCTCGTTAACAAAATTTCTGGTGTCTGTGTTATTTCTATTCCGCATTATATTTTGTTATATAATTGAAATATCACAGGTTGTGCGTTTGTATCGATCACTTGCGAAATCCAACCTTTGGTTGTTGATTGGAAATTGATTGATCCTTGGATATTGGTCTTTGGTACCATCCAAGTTTATTATCCTTGTATTTGATAAAGACTCGCAGATTTCTATTTGCTTGAGTAAAAATTAAATCAAGTGAGAGAGATATTAACTCCTCGATATACTTTTCTCTAGATTGAGTCTGACTGTCTAGTTGATTCTCTAGAAAGTATGTTGGAGTTAGTCCATACAGATTGTTAATCGAAATATTGGGAGTGGTTGTTAGACCCCCGCTTTTTCAAATATGGTTTTGTCAAATAATAAACCATTGGCTTCTATTTCTCTAAGAAACCATTCACCAACCACAAAGTTGATTTTCTCTAAAAATCATAGCGATAATAATTTCTATTTTCTCAAAGAAATCAATAAGCCAAAATTAAGCTTGTTTTTTCCCTATCGATCTTAAAGGGATAAAACCTCGTTATTATTACAAATACCAATAAAACGAGGAATTGCTGCATTCCTTAGGATATTAAGCAATTATTGTTTCGTCGTAATAATAATCTCCAAAATTCGGATTGTTCCACTTGTAGTTGAAACACTGAAGGACACAAAAGATCAAAGGGTGCACCCGGCTTGTTAGCCAATATTATTAGTCCTTGTAGTGACTATATTGATCTTGAATTTAATTTCTTTTGGAAAATAAAGTGTCCACAATCTCATGTCGTTGATGTCATGGAATTATTTGGAGATTTATTTGCATATTTTATATCTTTTTGGTGGTAACCAATAAAATCCATGCTTTGTTCAATTTGTATATCAAGTGGATTATATTTTTCGGATAATTTTTAATGACTCTTGGATTCAGTATCTACTGTCCAACCTGGTATTGTTAAAATCCAGAAATTATTCTAAGTATATGTCCTCGAATTAATCGGATAATACTTTACGAAACTTGATTTCGTATATGAGATACAATTATTTCCGCCATAATCAGGGGGAGACTAAATACACTATCAAAAGCTGGTGTTAATTTACTATATATCAATTTCTCTCATATTAAATCAAATAGATAAATGCTTCCATTAAATAATAGGCGTGAAATTTTCTCATTTAGCTTTTCTATAAGCTAATGTCGTTTGAAAAGGCAAATTCAATCACTTCTAGCAAAAATGTAGCGTTTTGCTACATGCTACATATAGTGCTCCGATAGAGTCTATCACATTCTCAAAATTAATATCTCCTCATTTGACGAAGAGGAGATTATAATTCCCGCGGGAACTGGTACCAGTAAAATTTGAATTTTTCAAAGTGTGTATACACCAGAGAATTGTGTTGAGTCATAATAAACTAATGATTGTCGAATATTCATTTATAGTAGCTACTGAAATAAATGATGGTGGTTGTAGACCTCACTGCAGAGTAATATCGACATACATGATTGGTTGGCATATAATCCAAATTAGATTGGATTGGTTTCTCGATTGACGTAATTTTGGATCCAAGACTTAACACCTTAATTTCCAAGCGCTTATTTACAGGCTGGTGTTGTCATAATGCGTTCTACGAGAAATATAATCGTTTTACAACGATTTAAGGGTTTTAGTTTTTACTCAAACCCTAGGATTGATTCAATAACGTTTGGTTCTCCCTCAACAATGCATTTGGCGTGGTAGTCTTTGAATGACTTGTATTGCATTTGGAGAATATGTTATAATTTGTAATCCTTGTAGGATTCAAACTATGTCCAGGCAGCCACCTGACTCGATTATATCAGGTTTACAATCCTTTAAGTGTTTTTTTAAAAAAAAGTTTTGCAAAGAAATAAAATCCGGATTAGTTGATGCTATCAACTTTATTGGTCTCTTGAAGAGTCCTTAAAACACCAAAATCCACGCTTTAGCAGCATAGATTCTATTTTCTTTCTTTCTTCCTTTCTTAAATCTGCAGTTAGAATTATGCTAGCTTAAACTCGTCGTTGAGATAGACTAAAGTTGTGATTTTGATGCTCATTTTCTGTAATACTCATATAGTTGAGTTAGCATCCATAAATCTTCAAAAGTTGTACTCTTTTTCCTTCGTTTCAGGTTTTGTCCCATGTGGTTTTCCTGACAAGGTTTTAACGAGGCAACATGACATTTATTTTATTTCAAAAGTTGATATTTGTGCTCTTTTTCCTTTGTCCAAGTTTTTTCCCATTGGGTTTTACTAGCGAGGTTTTAGTGAGCCAATTTAATTCAACATGGTGGTTATCCAAGGGGGGAGTTGTATCGATTTCGATTATTTGGTGGATTCCCACCATTAACTAGATCATTTTGTTAGACCAAACCAACATAACCATCTCCTAGAAATTTGGATGTCCTTATGAACCCCACACAACGTGTTAATAAATACAATTTTTTTCATTTAGACTAAGTTATCTACATCTTGGCTCTATGTTGAATAAACTACATCAACAACTGCTGCAAATCATCTCGGGAAGCTAGCAATCCATGACACAAGTTATCAATGTGTTGAAGAAGAATGTAGACTCCGCAAAAGTATTAATCGAAGACAATATTGCTTGTGCAACACAAAAGAAGACTTCATCAAGTAGTAATTTTCTTCACGAAAGAACAAGAATCTTCTACATTCAAGAAATTCGTTCATCAAATTGGGAAGTCACGACTCAAAGATTTGCACTCCAAGATTTGACTGAAGTATTTATCAGGGGGAGCACCATCATCAAATTAAGGTGCATTCACTGGACTTTATCACGTTGTACTCTTTTTCCTTCGTCAAGGTTTTGTCCCACTGGATTTTCCTTGTCAAGGTTTTAACGAGGCAACATTTGCATGTCCAACACTGTTTCGAGTCTTTACATGCTTATGCAATTTCAGGTTTTTCTCTTTTGAGTTTTCCTGGTACGTTTGTAATTAGCTTAGACACAATGTCATCAGGGGGAGTGTTATTAACGTGTAAATATGTTAAGAATATCTAGGATGAATCTCGTTTATTACTGGGATGCCCTTGTGTCTAGCCTTATAACTAGAGGCTCTAATATTTGTCTAATACACTAATGAATATAATTTCTCCCTTCATCTTCCCCTCTACTTTTATCTCTTTTCTAGTTCCACAACAGTGGAAAGGAATTTATGTCCCTCAATTAATATAAGTATCCGTCAATCGCGCGTTCATAATAATAATAACCTTGGGGAAAAAAAGGTACCTTGAAAACCCAATGAATCGGGACGGACTTCTATAGTAACCTTGGGAAAAAAAAAGGTACCTTGAAAACCCAATGAATCGGGACGGACTTCTAACAGTCACTGTAGTGTCTCTCACTCACTCTCGCAACAGGATGATCAAACTTGTTCTGACTAATCTCAAAAGTCCATCCTTACGTTCACTTCTAAAACCCTTCTTAAACCCCAATATCTCCTTCATTCACACTCGTTTACCAAACAAAGAAAAACCAAACTGGAACATGAACCATTTCTCTGCTCATTCAAATCCTCTTCTCTCAGTTTTAGAACAATGTAAAACTCTAGACCAGTTGAAACAGATCCAAGCTCAAATGATCATAACTGGTTTAATCCTAAATGGGTTTGCTTCTAGTCGTTTGATCGCGTTTTGCGCGATGTCGGAATCAGGTAACCTTGATTACTGTCACTTAATATTGAGTAAAACGTATAACACTAACTTATTTTCGTGGAATCTTGCTATGAGAGGGTACTCAGAAAGTAAGAACCCTGAAAAAGCTATATTTCTTTATAAGGAGTTGTTGCAATGTGGTGAACTAAGACCTGATAATTATACGTATCCGTTGTTGCTTAAAACTTGTGGGCAGTTGAATGCGATTTCTTTAGGGTATTCAATTCTCGGTCATGTGTTGTGTTTAGGGTTAGATTCGGATGCGTACATTCATATGTTAGTGTTTTGTGGAGAATTGGGTTTTGCACGTAAAGTGTTTGATAGTTGTCTTGTCAGAGATTTGGTTTCATGGAATTCCATCATAAATGGGTATGTTAGGTGTGGGAAATTTAAGGAAGGGTTGAAGCTTTTTAGAGAAATGAGAATGAAGGAAGTTAGACCGGATGAGGTAACGTTGATTTCAATGGTATCATGTTGTTCTCAGATGGAGGATTTGATACTTGGACGAGTATTTCATCAGTACATTGAGGAGAATGGATTGAAACTTACGGTTCCACTTTGTAACTCGTTGATGGATATGTATGTCAAATGTGGGTGTCTTGAATCAGCAAAGATTTTGTTTAATAAGATGAGTAAAAGAAGTATAGTTTCATGGACTACGATGGTTATGGGATATGCGAAGTTCGGTTTATTAGACTCAGCGCGAAGGGTTTTTGATGAGATGCCGGAAAAAGATGTTGTTCCATGGAATGCATTAATCGCAGGTTATGTTCAATCCAAGCAAGGGAAAGCAGCCCTGGCATTGTTCTATGAAATGCAAGATCTGAATGTAAAGCCTGATGAGGTAACAATGGTTAGTTTGTTATCTGCCTGTACACAACTTGGAGCACTCGAAGTGGGGAAATGGGTTCATCACTACATAGAGAAACATAAATTCTCTATAAATGTTGCTTTAGGAACCGCCTTAGTTGATATGTATGCAAAATGTGGGAACATAATGAAGGCCCGTCAGGTTTTTCGGGAGATCTCAGGGAGGAATTCCCTAACCTGGACGGCACTGATCGGTGGATTGGCACTTCACGGGCATGCCCATGAGGCCATTTCACTATTATGAGATGATCGATATTGGACTGGTGCCTGATGAAATCACATATTTAGGGGTTTTATCTGCTTGTTGTCATGCAGGATTAGTCGATGAAGGTCGAAGGTTTTTTTCTCAGATGACCTCGAAGTTCAATATATCACCAAAACAAAAACATTATTCATGCATGGTTGATCTTCTTGGTAGGGCAGGATTCTTGGACGAAGCAGAGAAGTTGATTAAGAGCATGCCAACAGAACCAGATGCTGTTGTATGGGGTGCATTACTTTTTGCTTGTAAAAGTTACGGGAGTGTTGCTCTAGGTGAAAGAGTTGCCAAAAAACTTCTCTTATTAGATCCTTCTGATAGTGCTACATATGTATTGCTAGCAAATCTTTATAGAGAAGCAGAAATGTGGGACAAAGCTAAAGAAGTAAGGAAAATGATGAGAGACAGAGGAGTTGAAAAAACTCCTGGTTGTAGTTCAATAGAAGTGAATGGTATTGTTTCCGAATTTACTGTTAGCGACAAATCTCATTCAAATTCAAAAGAGATTTACAAGTGTTTAATAAGTTTGTCCGAACAATTAAAAATTGTTGATTACTTTTCCAGTCTCCATTGTGTTTTTTAAGCCTATGGTCTGAGAAGTCAGTAAAGGGTTCTGGTTTGTTGCATTTTCTATGGCTGAGGAAGCTACTAGAGCTGTAAGTAGCTAAGAGAACTTTCCCCCCTCTTGGAGTGTTTTTGACATTTCTCTCTCCTTTTGATGAATGATTTAAGGTTCTATACAATGCAGGTGAATGGAATGAATGGGAAGACGATAGGACGGAAGCCTCCTTATGTTGCTATGGCTCAGCACAGAGGAGAAAGGAAGGCAAGGCTGCGGATAATCTACCTGTACCTTGTATATTGAAGTAATTTATTTCTTTTACGACAATGTGTTTCTTGTGGTTCTGTTGCCAATAATCCTGAATCTGTTATTTCTGTAGGCACACTTTTCCTAAGTCAGAGCACTTTGTGCCATGACACCTCTGCAAATAGGTATGCCTGGTTTCCATCCTGGAGGATCGAGATTTGCCCCTCAGCAGTTGTACTCTGGTCAAGGTACCCCTGGTCTGGTACCATTCAAGCCTGATGGCTATGTATTTCAGCTGCAACTCATGCCTGGGATTTGGCCAGGTGTTGGACCAAACATAATGATGCTATATTACTAGGCTGTGTTCGACTAAGAATGGTGCCGACGAGAGCAGGAAACCCACAACAGATGCAGCCGCTACAGGTCTGTCAAGCTAAGCTTTTAATGAAATTGATTATATGCTAGTATATCTGTATATTGCCGCTTGCCATGTTGCATATCCTCTAAATGACTCATCTTTCTCTTTCCTCTCTCCTCTATGATTCTAAAATCAAATAACTCAGCTCAGCCATTGATCATCATATCTAAATGAATAAGTAGAAAATGGATCACCAAGAAGGCAAGAACACAAATGGAGAACATAATTAAAAATATTTGATTATGTGTATCTTGAGGGGGAAAAACACAAACGTATCACACCCAACTCGAAAATCCTTAACAAATTCATACAGTAAAACACCATTAACACTTGAAGAAAAAGAAAACTACTCAATGCATGGCTTATCCACCGATCCTTTAAAAAAACGCCATGAGCACTCGAAGAAAAAGAAAACTATATAATGCACAATGGTTTAAAAAAGGATAAATTTTTGATGGAGGCGTTTTTTGATGGGTGCATGGGGACAAATGATATGTTGACATGTGTTTTCCCTATTAATTGATTTCAACAAATTTTGTTCGCACAAATATAAAAGAAGTGTATTTTTGGAGGAAAAATTAGTTACATTAATTGGTTATATTTTATCTTTGATATGTTTCCTACTATATTTGTGGAAACAAAATAGGAAAATGTGATACGTTGACATATGATAGGAAATATACTTTTGTTCCCCATAATGGCTTATCCAACTATTTTTCCTAGTGGCTAATATACCTTAGATTTAATTAGTACTAATGAAGTTAATTACCAAAGCTAATTAGGATTCGTGATTGAATTAACTTAATCATTTATATTTTGAACTTTTTAAAGGAAAATCTAAAGAATAATAGATGTAAATAAATAATTACATAGCAGGCAAGCGACCAATAAGCTGCGCCGCAAGCCCTTTTTGAATAGCAAATCCTATCCTCTTAAACACGAACTCTCTCGAATCCGGAGTCATGACATTACTGTGCATGACTCTTTGGACTCTCGCTAGAAGTCCAACCGCCTCTGGTGCCAGGTACCCAAAAGTGTCAAAGGCAAAGGGGATAAAAGCATGTCCATTATCAAGACATGCTTTTCATGCTTCGTTATCTTACAAGGGGATAAAAGCATGTCCATTATCAGGTACCCTATCCTGTTTTGAACGTAATTTTTTCTTTTTATGTTGATTTAGAAGAAGGAAAAGGTGGATTTTTTTGAAATTTTTTGAAAACCTTAGAAGAATATGATGAAAAATATCCTCAAAGTAGTCTAGAAAACCTTATATTTAACAGTTAACTCCCGTTCCAATTTTGTTGATTCTAATCCGTTAAAATACGTTAAAATCTGGGTTTATTCTTTCATAGTTACATATAAAAATAATGTCAACCTAGTCGTAAGGTGGTTTTACGGATAATAAAAATACTACATTCGAGCCGTAAGTGACTTAAGAACACCCAGCCGTAAACTTTAATTACGGATGGGAAAAGAAGTCTTTAGCCATGAGTGACTATTTAATTTGATTTTTTTAGAGTTTCAATATACACACTATGACTTGAAATATAAAAAAATCCCTTCATTCATTAAACCACATTATAAAACATTAAATACTTACTCGAGCTGCATTACAAATTTTTTTTAATATCCCCTACGATTTATTTATAAGTCCTTGATGATGGTAAAATGAGCTCTGTACTTGAAAGTTAAACATTTTCATTTTCTCCGTTCCTTTCTAGCTTGAGCTACGACTTCAACATCAGCTTCACATGTAAGTCAAAGTTGATTGGAAATTACGAAGTAAACCCATATATTATTCAATTTGTTTTCGTATTTCTCAAAATTGATAACACAGACGAGCTATATCACTGTTATTAGTATTACCGGTTTCATTACAAAAGGTTTCATAAATCTTTTTCCAATAACACTAACTTTACCACCTTGCCTTTGTTCTTCTCTACTCCTTGGATATAATAATACGTAGTTTTGTCAAATAGATAAGTCTTCATCCAAAGTAAAATTGAGTTGATCCATTTTGAAATATATTACATTGAGATTGTAAGGGTTTTGGTGGAGATTATTGATGTAGAAGGTGTGATTTTGATCTAGGATGGGTGGGTGTACAAAGGTGGACTTATTTTTTATATAAATAAGTCATAAAATGGATACCTTATTAGTATTCTAACGGATCTATTTTTCAAAAATCAGCCAATTAGATGTTCCTTTTAAAGAAATTAAGGTACTTACGACTAGGAAATGACTATGTTGACCTAGCCGTAAGTATGACTAAACTTGTTATGCTTTGGTTGATAGTTTTACGTCTAGGAGTCCAAGTCGTAAGATGGAACAGTTTTCAGTTATGCCAGAATTAAGGCTACAATTTCTAGCCTTAACTAGTGGAATACAACTCGGTGATCTAGCCGTAAAAAAAATGTTCATTTCCTTTTACGTTTACGGAGAAACTTACGGCTAAAATACCTAGCCGTACAAATATGGCAATTATTTTGGGTAAAACCGAAGCTCTTAAGGATAAAATTCTTAACCGTAAACAGAACTCATGGCTAGAATTCTTAATCATAAATAGAACTTATGATTAGGAATCCCTATAAAGGAGAGGGTACCAAGTGCACCACCAATTTTTTCTTTCGCCAACTTGTATATACAAAACCTAATACAAGCACAAGTAGGTCAAAGCAAAGACCATTGAATAAGATTATATATAGAATTTTTCTTTCTCTTTCACACTCAATATGTTTAGACTACCGTGAACATGATTGTGTAGAAAAGTTTTTGGACGATCTCAGAACTCAATCTAGTCGTATCCAAATTAATAGGATCTAAATTCTAACAAATATGAAACTTGCAATCTATCTTTCAAGATACGATTTCAACAAGAGCAAGTCTTGTTTTTGATCTCAAATAGTAAGGACTTAAACTATCTAGATTGATTACGTACTACTATTGTTATTCCTATTATAAAGATAAAACAGTATAATGCAGAAAAGGAAAAAAACAAGACGCCAGAAGTTTTGTTAACGAGGAAAACTGCACCTTCAGAAAAACCCCGGGACCCCGTCCAACTTTGAACAACACACTGTATTAAACTGTCACAGACACTAGCCTACTATCAGACTTCAGACTAAAATATAGTTGAGACCAAATTAACCCTCCAAGCAATTCAACCGCATTCGTGTTCCTTACGCCTGTTGAACCTCGCAAGATTTAGCGCACTTGATTCCCTTAGCTGACGTCCTTTACAACCTAAGAGTTCTTCAACCTCAGTGAAGACTTTTGATACCAATATACCTCTAAAAGACAAGCCAATTTGATTTCCCTTTTGATTTTTCAATCTGGTTTTGGAAATCTGTTTGCAGTAGACAAAGTCCAGCAAATCTCACGGTCCACGAACACTTGCACTCAGTTAGCTAAGAAGCCTGAATTACTAACCAACTTTCAAAAACAAAAGAATAATCCAAACAAATCGAAGAAGAGTTTCGATATATATCTTGAGGAATCACAAATTCTGAGACGAAGAGAACTTTGTGATTTCTATCTAGCTCGTCTCTGATATGAGATTACGAAAACCTCAAATATCAATAATAATAAGATCCAATTTCAAGAACTATCGGGTAAGATATAGTTTGACCGGGCTTCACCGAATCCGTAAGTGAAGTCTTCAAAGTCGTAACCTAATTATGTTTCAAATAAGAAACCTAGGTTATAAAGGACAACTTTTAGATTAGCAACTAGGATACAAGAGTGCCAGGGGTTAAGAAATCTTGTTGCAAAAGTCTTTCTATTTATAGATTTCCAAGGCTCTGGGTAGCTTTGAATTCAAGCTAAGATAGATTGAGATTCAAACTGATAGGTATCTTAAACACTTTGATTTATTATCAATTGATTATGATTTTGTTTGCTATTTTTCTTATGAATATTGTACTTTATGTTTGCTTTTGAGTTTATAGGTACTTTAGAATCATTTAAGCGAAAGATGAGAAATACATGCTCAAGTCGTTGTTTAGAGTCATTGGGCGTTGATGGATGTGGAGCGAGCAAGCACAAAAGTCTTAATTGTGTTGAAAGAAAGAATTCTTGTGGTGGCTGTCACTGGGTGTCCCTTATCTTAACTATGGTCCTATCTGTTATAAACCTAAAACTAAGTCAGAGTTTGGTCATTACACGACCAACTCTTCTTCTTGTTTAGGTGGTGACCAAATCTCGTCGATGTTTTCAGTTCCCAGTTCCCTGCCAAGAATGGTCCACTGCCGGCAAGCTCAGATTCAGATGTGCCAGAAACGTTTTAATTCAAGACAAGGAAGAGATGGGTATTCTGATGGTTTGGTTAGGATTAGGTTTCAATATGGATACTGATGGTGAAATCAGTATAGATTTACAGAGAGATTAGGGATTCGTTATGAACAGATGAGAAGAACAACGGTCACTGCACCATCATGAGTTCACGAGTCAACAGAACTTTTTCGATATGCATACTAGGTATGTGTACCATCCTGAGTTCACGAGTCAACAAATTTTTTTGGGTTTGCATACTCGATATGTGTACCAAAAGTCGTTGCCGAACTATAGCTACGCTGATACATGTACTGCGGCTCCGGACCTATAACAATTGCGCCAGTATTTAACCAAGACAAGCTTGAACTCGAAATTTCTTCTTTGCAATATTAAATCTACTAAAATCACATGACTTAGTCTCATAACATAAAATGGTAAATGTCGTGAGTAAATAGGATATGACAGTCTTCACATACCTCCTTGTTGATGAAGTTCTCACAAATTTCCTCGTTTGTTTTCAGTCTTCAATCTTCGAGGATTATTCAGTGATGTCTGATACTCAACTGCCATACTCTAATCTTAGTCCGAGACTTGACTTTAGTAGACTAGAAATCAAGATATAATTTTGTACATCTAACATTGAGAACAAGCTTGAGATATCAAAACTTGTGAGTTCGACCTAGCGGTACTCTTACAATCCAACCGTAATTTGAGTTTACAGCTAGGATTTCTAGCCAATATTATGGGTGAGTTTTAGCTAAGCATTTATTTACACTTACGACTAGGTTTTGAAAATTATCGACCTAACCGTAAGTAACCATGAATTTCTAAAATGTAAGTTTTTCCCATTGTACTTAGAATTAGACAAATGAAAACACTAAAATTCATCCATGCGCGCTAAGTTAATGTCGATAACTGAAAACAAATTGCAATCTATCCGTCCAAATCCAATACCAAATAACATAAAAAGTCTTAGATAATAAAATTTCAAAATAGTAAATATCCATAACCAAACGCCACTACAACTCCATTCATTCATCAGAATGTCATCCAGATCCGATGCCTTACCCGATCCCGATGCATCATCCGATCACGATGCCTCGTCGGAATCCTCATCATCTTCTACAACTTGAGATCGACGACCATGGCCACTTCGACCAAGTACAACTTGGCTTGGGACAAAAATATTGGAATCCTCCCTAGATGAAGAAGCACTGGGAGTACCTGATTCATCACTAGATGAATCAAACCTAGTCCTCTTGGTATCCCTTCGTTCGTCATCTTCGTCGTCATCCAAATACTTATAGAGATGTCCTTTATCAGGATTGGGTATGCATTTAATTCGATTTCGCAGTGTTCTCTATGCGTCAACCTTCATCATTTTATTTGAATTAATACAACCACCCATGTCATTGAACAACCAGTTACATCGGTCCATCTATTTTGATATCAAAACCACAAACTTTATATTTACTTATATATAACTTATAGAAATCTCAACTTAATAGTGTATACCATCGTAAGGAATCTCGTCTTCTATTTATTTTCTTTCTTGGACTTTGGGCTATCCATGTTGTTTTGATATTTCCTCGCTTCTGAATCCATTTTTTCCACATAAGGATGTGAGCTCTTGATACCATTTCATGTAACCCCCATCGGCTTTGGAAGAGCTATAAGAAGCAACGAACCCTCCCAAATACATTTGGTTTTCGCTTTGAGTGCAAGCATTCCAATGACCGGTCGACAGAGTACGGTCATAGTTGAATTTCACATCCTTCTAGTAAAAACAGGAGTTGGTTTTTCTCGGTATAAAAATAGAGTTTTCAGGTACTATTTTTTGGACAAAACCAAGTTGACGGAACATTTTAGGAGGCTTGAAAATGATGAACCCGGTCGGATGAAACAAGGTCCATGGTAGGTCGCCACATCCGAAAATACTCTATCATCAACTTCATCATCTCTCAAATATGGATCAAAAACCACGTCCTCGATTTGTCAAAGTGTCCAATCTTTTTCTCATCTCAACCATTTTCCTCTCTTTACCTTACGTTAGGTGCCTTCAAAGAGGTATCTTCCTCCCGTAGGTTTATTGAGAGCCCAATCATTATTCTGAGATGACCTTAATCTTAAAATGGTCGTAAGCCCATGACTGCAAAAAAAAAATCTAATTAAAAGATTAAACACAAACCAATATAAATTTATAACACATTTGGAGATGGAAACCAGAAAAAAAAAACCCTAGAGAAGCCTAAAATTCCCCATAATTTGTGTTTTACTACACCTAGAATCTTTGCAAAGATTGTTAATTAAGTAGGAAAGGATGGAGGTGTCTTACGAGTACTTCGGTAATTCGTTTGTATCCGGATCAAGACTTAGAGACTTCAACCACTGTAAATAACAAGCATTGACTTTATTTTCCGAGAAATCAGGGAAAAAGACGGCGCCAAGAGCGTGCAACAAGTCATCTATAGTTGTATATTAGATCTTGCTTCGTCCATCACCACCTTTCCACTTTTAGCCTTACCAAAACCTTTCCACCTTTCCACTTTTCCCTCAAACGCACCAAGTTAATCTTCCTTGCAACGGGAACTGCTACATCATCTGTTGGTTCCATTTTTCTTTATAGAGGTTTGGATCAGACATCAACCTCAAACTTTTCTCGTGCTCCATCTTTGCACCACCTAAGATTATATTTTATCAAGGCATAAAGATCTTCAAAAGGAATAAAGTTGTCGAAACCGTCAAATACAATTTTTCCATCCAAAGCAAAACCGATAATGTGGTGAGCATCATCCGGAATGATAGTCATCTTGTCTAACGGGAGTTGAAAAATCATGGTTTCAGGCACAAGTCCGCTGTAAAGACTCAATTTCAGGTCATAACCCCGAAAATTCTACCAAGGCCACCACAACTTCATGCTCTCTATCCAATGGTTAAAACTTCGCCTGCTGGTGTTTCAGTTCCGGGAATACTTTCTCATGATCCTACACAAATCATAAAATTGTTGTTGTTAGAATAAACAATCCATAATTAAATTTAAATAACACAGACAATCTTAGAGTTAGATTTATTACCTTTGTGCCCAAACAAGACGGATCGACCACTTGGCTCACCCCAAGGTCTCTCATTCACTTCAGGAGGCAATAACTCCATTGCATCGGTGATTTTTCTTGCTGTAGATGGTTCTGGATACTTCTTATCCCCCACCTTCACTTTACCCTTATTAGAAACAACAACACTTGTTTCGACCATTTCTTCTTCTTGAATCCCTGGATTTGGTTATTGAAAAACCACCATTGCACGTTCACTAACCATTTATTTTCTTACTCTACCAATGATAATTCCACATGGACTGCGATTACCTGCACCTAATGATTTTTCGTGACGAGGAGTCGGAGTTGGGTTATTACTTGGTGTTACTTGTTGTGTTATTTTCTTCTTCTTTTCTTTTCTTCTTTATCCAAAAATATTAAAAACCATCTTAAATAGATACATTTAACAAAGTTCAATACATATCATATATAATATTTTTGTAATATTTACAAACAAGGAAAAAAATGGAAAAAAAAGTAACAAATTACAGTTGGGATATTGGATACGTCCCATCCGTAAATAAACTTTTGGCTGTAAACTGTGGACTTCCCAGCCCTAAATCAACACCTATAGATAGGAAACAAGTATAACTATTAGGTGTTTTCCTGCCATGGTTGGGAAACACTAGCCGTAAAAAAAAATCTCAGAATTTTTCAACAAACTGAACTACATATGGCTAGGAATATTCTAGCCTTAAAAGAAATCTCAGAATTTTTCGAAAAACAGATGTGCACATATTCCTAGCCGTAGGTAACAATTATGGATGGGAGTTCATATTTTCCCAGCCGTTGACAGTACTTACGACTGGAAAATAAGAACTCCAAGTCGTAAACAGTTACTGTTTTTTTGAAACCTAAATTTTTCGGATCGAAAGTTTTAACCAAACGAAAGCAGAAATAAATGGTGGTTTTTTCGATTCATATTTGGTGTATTAACTTCTTTTGGAACTCAGTGAATCACGATTCTCGATTTTCAAGTTCATCATCTTCAAATGAAGATGATGAAGTTGAACTCGTTAGTTTACTTGCTTGTTTTGGACCTTTGTTGCCTTTGTCCTTTTCCTTTGTCTTGACCATCTTTTATTTGAAGAGTATAATCGACGATGAAATTTTTTGAGAATCGATGATTACACATGGTTGAAACAAGTTGAAGAACAAGAAGATGAAAAGAAAAAGAGAGAAGAGGAAAAGATGAAGACGTTTATTTGAGATTTAGATTTTATATTAGATTAGATTAGTTATGGAAGGTTAATAAGGTAATAAATCTAATTAATTCAGGACATCTTTAAACTTTTACATGGATTAAGTCCCCATATTGTTGTCAAAAAAAAGTCCCCATATCCACATTTTGGACATTTTAATCAAGTGCAGCCCCCGATACATTTTGTTGGCAGCCCGATCTACATGAAACGCTATGAAGATTTTAAAGAGACCAAGAAACTAAGTTGCCTAATGGCTAATACGAAAGTAAAACGTGCTGAGGATTTCAAATGTCCAGAATCAGGATACAATAAGTTACCAGCACCATGCATGTACATGTAAACAAATACACACATATGCTTAGGCAACCATTTTATTATCACAAATCAAGATGGAAATAATCAAAAGTCGAACATGTGACTGAATCGACCTTACTTAACTGCTGATGAAGACAATGATGACGACAGTATGTATTTGCATGCCTTCTGTCCTGGTTTTAACACCACACTCATCTCTTTAGGACAAGTGTTGGCAGGGCATGGAGGTGGGCTTTCCCGACAGCAACACTTGCAACGCCTTGCAAATTTAGATTCACCTATTGAGCACTTGCTGTCAACCACGGAACCTCCTAAATCTGCACATTCTTCTTTACACCAATTCGTACAATCGTTGCAATCTGATGAAATAATCGTAGTCTCCGAATATTCGTCGCCGTCGGCGCAAGAAATGTCAGATGTTATGACTGATGCCAACTCTGTATAATCATAAAACTGATCACTAGTCCAGTAGGTTTAATATTAGGGATGTGCAAGAACAACAAATTTGTCGCATTTTTATCTCTCTTTCTATAAAAAAAAATAAAATCCAATTATAAAAAGTGTTCTACAGATATTTTGCAAATTTAAAAGAAAATAAGCTCCATTTTAATGATTTAGTGTGCATAGAGTTGCTCCAACAACCATACCATGCACTCCCACATTTTCAAGGTTGCTACAGCCTACATGTTACCAGTTTACACCGGGTGTTACCAGACCCCGTGCATTTATGCGGGTACCCCTTCATAATCGCATACCGTTTGGTTAACCCCCATGTAAATGGGTACCCTTGTAACAGGCAAGCACATTTCTAGTACTTGACAAACAACAATACTCTCGCATGGTACAGTTGCTACAATGGGTTGTCAATTATTACCAACCTAGAGCGGATTAGACTCAAAGGTTGATCATGGTGGATGGTAAATGGTGCATTGTATGGAATCATTTTTAAGAGAATGCAATTTCTAATCCTATCACTTAGGTAGTGGAAAAAATAGCTCATATAACCATCCAGTGAATGACAAGATTAGATGTTTAATTTGTTGAGCTAATCTTGCAAGCATAAATAAACTGTCCTCACCGCCTCACCTGAAATCGGTTCTTAACTTTCACCATGTTAATCATTTAAAATAAGTGAATGGAAACTACTACTTACCAGAAAAAGTAGAGACACGAGTATTTTCCTGATTAGTAGAGGCAGAGATGGACACAATGAACAGCAAGAGAACTCCTAGAATCACAGAGAAAAGCTTGGCCATCTCTATGTGCTTGAATGGTTGAATAGTGATGCTTGTATTTCCTTTATATAGACCTTTTTCCTTTAACTGTTCACACTGCGGGAATTTAGTTCCTTAGGCCCCGATAGTCTGACGGATAATATTTCTATGGTCTCAGCTTCGCGGGCAGTTGGCGGTCGGTCAGATGTCAATTTTCTTCTTAACGAGCTTTTAATTTCTTCAACTATTTCGTGTTTATTTTTATTTATTTTTTGAACCTAACTCTCTATTTTGTGTTCACAATGAGCTTTTATGGCTAATGCCAAACAATAACCAGCTACTACTTGTTCTTCAAGATATTCATTGGTGATTCATTTGGAATATCATTTACAGAAGTTGATGTAATTTCATCGTTTATTATTATCGAAGTTATTGTATATAAACCGTGAACAATTTTTCACCATAACTTTTGAGGAGTAAAATGTCCCAATTAACCGATGATAGAACTACAGAATTCAAAATGAACTAATTCTTTCACTTACTACTATGAATTTGCTTTGTTTATACCATCCGTAGATATGTGAATGGTTAGCAACAACTTTCACGAGAGACGGTCAGATAACCATACATGGATGATGAAATTTGGACTCTTTGAAGACACTGTCTACTGATGTGAGCACGTTTATCACAAACGCACTGGAACCGACAAATTGGTGATTGATTGTTGGAATGGGACCCATCTTTCTATATGGGGGAACGTTTATCTCAAGGCCACACTTCTTTTTTCACTTTTTTTTTAATTGGATAACGATTATTAGATGAAACTACTCGGAAATCTACCAAGTTAAGCTTCAACCACATGCTACTACATTAATTGAACATGTTGTTGTGTTAGCCTGCCAGCGAGCCTCATGGGTAACCTAGTCAAAGGAGCCGAAGCGGATGGGGACTGAGATTGTATCACAAGGGGGCAAACTAACTCTATTTTCCATGTTAATTTCTGCAATATCACGTCATTAGGGGCTCGAATCTGGGACCTCCCGGAACGCATAAAACTTCGGGAAACGAGGATGACCAGCTGAGCTAGGTGCCTTTTTTTTTTTTTTTTTTTTGAAGCATGTAAAACAAATAACAGAACTAGATAGATATTACACGTGGTTTGTTAAACCATATGCCGCTTGATTCCCTTCTTTATAGTTGTGCTGAATAACACATTGTGGAATTTGTCGCATTTTATGTTTTGTTTCGGAAATCATTTATATAATATACCATGTGTTGGAGTAACAATTATGTTAGAGGAAAAGATAGAAAAGGAGAAGAACTTCTTATTGATAAAAAGGCATCAGGATATTACATACACATAACGTTCTTTATATACATGTAAGGGAAAACCTAATCATCTAATGGACCGCACATCCATGGGCCATGGGCTCTATAACACCATGGGGCTTCTATGTCGGTTTTTATAAAGTGCATCAAGTTTTCCGAATCTGTTTTGAAGATAACCTTTGGCCATTGTCTTTCCGTCGCCATCCTAGACACCAAAAGAGTTGCCCACGTTTCAGCTACTAGGGATGCAATTATTCCTAGTGGTTGTGCCAGAGCCATCATAATCTGAGAACTCGAGTCCCTACAAATAAATATGCCTGTGATATTTACAATTTTTTCTTTCTTTGCAAGATTATTTTCTGAATTTTTTAAAATGGGTGTATGTATTATTTTTAGCTTGAAAATTTGTATTGATAACGTAAAATAAAACTCTCAAAAAACATACTAAAAGAAAAAGCCTTCTCCTCGAGTATTTTAACTCAAAAATATGTTAGTCTGGAATTACCAGCTTTTTAAGATCTCGAGAATCTTCTATTACCGAATTTATAATAGAAAGTCGTCTAAAAAGGCAAACCATTTAAGGGAAAACCTAATCATCTAATGGACCGCACATCCATGGGACATGGGCCCTATAACACTCCCCCTTGTGCGGTTCAACAATGGAACTCCAGATGTAGTGCTTCACATATAGTGCTTCGAATGTAGTTCTTCAAATGTCGTTGTCTCCTTGATGACTTGTGTTCAAAAAAATTTTCCTTACTAAAACTTTGACAAGGAAAAATCCGGTGGGAGAAAACCTTGGTACAACTCTTCACATATAGTACTTCACATGTTGTCTCGTACTTTACATGTAGTTCATCACACGCAATACGATTTTCAAAGATCGACGAGTCTAAGTTAATTGCCTCGTTAAAACTTCGTCAGGAAAACCCAGAGGGACAAAACCTGAACTAAAGAAAAAGAGTACAATATTAATAAAACTTAGAACATAGTTGGATGCATATACATTGCCTCGTTAAAACCTTGACAAGGAAAACCCAGTGGGATAAAACCTTGACGGAGGGAAAAGAGTACAACGTGATAGATGCAAGTAAATGTGATCCGTTGCAGATGATCACTTTGCTCCGTTGAAGTTGACTAATTGCTTCACAACTCAAGGAAGAAAATCCTCGTGGTAAAGACAATAGCCTTAGTTGGGAAATTACATTCCCGGTGTTTGTTGTTGTCTCATTGAAAACCTTGCCGAGTAACAAAACCCTGTGGGAAAAAGCAACCTCGGTGAAGGAAAATAGTGCAACACACCATTAGATGCTCCCGCTAATGTCAGACAATTTTCATTTGTCTAATGCAGTCAAAAGGAGTTTATCACACTTTACTTTGGTGACTTGAATGTTTATAAGACCCTGTTGTTGATTCTGGAAGTTACGTTACTTAACATACTATCACGTTTCATTTCTTTGATTCAGATATTTTCAGTAATATCAACGCGATCTTTATGTCTTCAACGTTCAACATACTTGATGTTTTTAGTGTTGTCTCGCTAAAAACCTTGTCGAGTAACAAAACCCTTTGGGAAAAACTATTATCGATCGAAGGGAAAAAGAGTACAACATATCTTCAATTTCGAATTAAAATATGTCGACATCGTATCCTTAGATCCTCCCCCTGATGTCGGCATCTCCCCCTGATTACTTTCAGAGTCATTCCAGACAGTTCCTCTAGTCATGTACTTTTCGAAACTGAATATCGGTAATGATTTAGAAAATAGTCTACCATATCTCCCCCTGATCACTTTCCTTAGAGAATGGATTATTGTTCCTTCATAATCAACAACCTTTGGATTGCAGTTCCTTTAGCATTCTTTTTTATGTCTTTGCAGGGATAAAACAAACTCATGTAAATGGTTACTTTTAAGTACATGATTACATTCATTGTACTATTCCAATGAGGTTGTGTTGGCGCTGAGCTATATCTAGCTAATAAGTTCCCTGAGGATGCAAAATTTTATCGAGTACATTATTATACTAAGTACAACAATGCTTCTATTGTACTTAGATATGGTAATTTCATCTCCCAACACATCTTCGTCATCTTCATTTAGACAAAATGGTCACTTACTTATATTTGAACCTCGACTAATCATGGGAGTGCTATCAGGATGCATGTCTTTGTTAAATTGCCTGACAACTTTAGACAAATGCAAACTGGTAGGATAATATACCACAAGCTCAGTATTCGGTCGAGCTTTTCCCAGATTTTTCATCTCGAATTCGGATTTCAAATAGCTTTTAAGGTCTCTTATTACATCAGGAGTACCCATCATGTCTGTACCATCGACATAGATAGCTACAATTCCAAATCAGGGAATTTCTTGTGAATACGCAAGGAAAAATAACTTACTTGTTTATCCCCTCCAAGTCAAATAGTCACTTAGACGGGTATACCACATCTGCTTGATTGCTTAAATCTATAAGTGAGTGTTATATCTAACTGTAAACGCACTTTATGGTTTAAAGTTACTTGATTTGGGCAACAAAAGTCTATCAAGTACTTTTGTAAATATCTTCTATCTCTTGATTCTTCCAGAGATACGTAACAACCACATACATATGCTGCATTTCAAGTATTTTGAAATTACCAAGCTAACTAAGTAGCGGAACTCTATAACGTTCATTACAAGAGAACAATTCCAGGGCTTTGTGAGAGACCTCGCGCCACAAGGCGAGTCTTTATACTTTAAGACTACTTTCTTCTCAGTATGCTTTATGACAAATTAATTATGTATGTCCAATAGGTTTTACACTTGGTTGGTTAGCGCTACCACATCAAACACCCGTATATTTGTCAAAGAACCAAGTTCTACCTGGATTTGTATGGGCCAAATATGCTATTTATTTGAAATTAATCAAAATAAAGCATGGTTCGATCTCATTGTGCTCTACTTATGGAGCAACTATTTGTGGTTTATATCATCACTGTGCACGCATGATCTTTCCATTGACTCATGTGCATTCTCATAATCCGTCGGGATTTCGTTGTTCTCTAGAATCATTTAAAACTTCGGAGCGTCCTCCAGTATTGATTCATGGACATAGTCAAAGACAATCAAATGAGATGATTTCATTAATGATACAAATTGGGTTGTGCCTTACTCATCTACTTGCTTTCTAGGTGAGAATTGATCGAACCCTGTGGTCTCTCCAGCTTCCTTTATGGAGCCACGACCTCATCTACACTTCCACTGAGTGTAGTCTCAACACCTTATTCTATGGTGTATATCCCGTATTATTGAGGATTTGTAACCTTGCAGGTAGGTTTGCAGCTGGTATCTGTGATCTCATCACTTTAGCGACATCAATGTACGTACATTCTGAAAATCGATTATTCTTTCACTTCACATTTACATTTGTGGAGTACAAGAATCAATATGAGACTCAATGGGAACACACCACGACAATTCTTGTCGTTACCTTAGAAAATACTTTTTCTTATCTCCCCCTAACGACGGGAAGACTGTCTCGTTAAAGTGATAACCGGCAAATCTAGCGGTAAGAGATCTCCTGCCAAAAGTTTTAAAATGCGGATAATTGTTGGGAACTCATTTCCAACATAACTACTTAACAGTTTTGAAGATCCATTATAGTACGATGTGGAGTCGTAATGGCACATATATAGTGCAACCAAAAATGCGTAAGAACACGAATGTCAGGCTTAAATCCAATTACCAACTGGTACGCAGAAAAGGTTCACTAATATTGGGTTCTAAAACGAATTAAGTAAAGATGCGTGTAATATTGCATATCCCAAAGCAATAAAAGGTAGGTTGGTTCGCATAACCTATTCCTTAGACACCATCTGTAACCTTTGATGGTAGCCTCTCTGAGACCATTGGGTATAAGATGTTCTACATTGATCCTATTAAACATACAATATTCATCAAGTCCTTTTGATGTAAATTCTCTAGCATTAACAAGGGTGGTGAGTCTTTGTACTTTGCATTGTGTAATATGTGCTAGGAAAAAAAAATTTAAACGCATCGTTTGTTGTGAGTAACAATTGATTCAACGTGTTGAATCATCCACCAGAGTCATAAATCACTTGAATGGTCCACATTCTGCATGGATATATGTTCACAAACAACATTTTATTTCTTTGAAGAATGAGTTATTTTCCATTTGCATCGAAGTAAAACAGGATGGTCTCAATCATGTTTTACTAAAGAAAAACTTTGTAAGATGAGTGACGTGCTTTCTTACTTTAAAGCATAATGAGGAGAGGCAGTGCAAATCTAATGACTTTAGGAATCACTGATTTTGATAAATGTTGTAACTTCGCATTCTACTAGTTCATTGTCTTGTACACTCAAATGAAGTGATGCCCGTGTTAGTACTTTCAAAACGGAACATCGTGTCACAACCAATGTTCCTTATGGTTATGTCAAAGTTTTTATAAATCAGTCCCAATCAATTCATTGTTGGGGTTAAAATGGATTCAGTAATTCAAGTCCAGTGATTTGAATTTCACTAGATTGACACATTAATTTTCTAAGAATATGCTTTCTTCCACATTTAATAGAAATAATTTATAGATGCAATCAACTCCATTCTCAGTTTTCAAAAAGGTAGGTAATAGTTCACGCATGAACATCCTTTGCACTTAACAAGATGTGATTATCTCTTAATACATATAGAGCTTAGACATTGAGTCTTGAGATATTTAATAAGTGGTGTGGTCTTATTATGTAACAAAAGTAGGATTAAACTCAATTACTTTAGAATGAATATATGTTACATTTCATCCAGATATATCCCAAGTCCTTTAGAGAATTTATGTCTCGTGGGAATGATGTACTTTTCATTCCATAAGCACGGACATTTGATCTAGTTCAATTAAATAGTCAATTGGCTAGGCAAAGGTCTTGTTGCCGTTAAAATTGATATGAAAATTGGTTGCTACTATGATACACACATTACATTGTATATATCAACATCTATGCATTTCCAACTCTTTCATTTATGATGGGAGCTAGAATTACATTTTAGCTTCATCCCATATTCAGCCGATACCTGTACTTTGGTGTCATTACTACTGGGGAAAAAATACATCTTTGTCTCATGATATGTATGTCCCTTTTCACATGCTTTATATGAGTCATTGCGTCTAACCCTTATTACTTCGGGCGTCTTTCCATTTTCAATTTTGCTACATTTAGCTTAATTTGAGAAATTTCTTTATCTCAATAGGCCAAGAGAATCTCACTACACATGTCAACCAATTACTTAAGGTTGCGTAGATTACAAAAAATAGTTATCTTGTTGTCATATTTCAACATATATTGGTTCGCTAATATCATGGATAAAGTAGAGAAATGAGAATTTTCCGACTAATATCATCTTTTGTGACTTCTTCCACAAAATTTGGAATACTTTGGAATACATGCAATTTTATTTCCAACATATCTTTTGAAAATACCGACTCTTAATAGTCGATCCAGTGGATTACATCCCACGTAACGTTTCAAATTTGAAAAGAAAATATCAAGTACACAATAATGGTGCTCAAGTACTTCTAAACCTCAAATAAATACATTGGAATTGAGTTGGTATAACCAATTAAACAAAATACAGCATTCAACTATATCCAATATCATATTCAAGAGAAAAAAATAGCATTAAGACCAAAATTCTTAATGATCGAGATCATCACTCATAATTTAAATTGACCTTTATGGACTTATCTTAAATTAAAAAATAGAACTAGGCATGTCCTAAAAAATAAATAAATAAGCCCAGTAGATATTCAATGTAAAAACCCATGTCATAATTGCATACCACAGGCTTTGGTTCCCGCTAGTTATATATAAACATAACCAGAACGGCCTTAGTCACGCATATCTCAGAACCGAGCTGGAGATGGACAGGTCCGAGTTGGGCCTGGTTGGATCGGCAGCGTTGGGAATGGTTGCCTTTCTCCTCGCGAACAGACACTTCTTTTTCAGGAGCGTTCTTTCTCCTCGCGAACAGACACGTGCTCCCCAAGAAAGGTCATCAAGTTAATAACGTCAAGATTACAGCCCATAAAAGGTCACCAAAGATTCAAAGTTCACAAACAGATAGTACGCAAATGTGTAACGTCACAAAGCATACGTTACAAAATGATTTTTATTTTATTATTATTTGGAATGACGTTGCCGAATGATGTTGGAGAATATAAATAGGAAAAAGAAAAATGAACAGAGTACACAAATGCTACCAAATTTTGAGATCATGTTTTTACTATGTGCAGTAGTACTAATTTAGCTTACATGTATTAAATAATAATATATATGGTATATACAATGCATCAAATTATTCTCACCTTTCTTTTTCAAAAGAGATTAACCATCATCACGTTCACACAGTGCATACTGATTTTAAAACAAAAGTATATATATAAAAGGGAAATACTTTTCTGCACTCCGTTATGCGCCCTAATCTCCGCCCATCAAATGTGGCGATATGAGGTGTCCAAAATGTTGAGGCCACGTATTAAATCATTTGATCTCTCCCCTAATCTCTTTTTTTTATTATTTTCCTTCATTTCTCTATTTTCTTGTTCTTCCCGTTGATGGCCGAAGATTTTCAGAATTGTGTAAAATGAAAATTAAACTAGCTCTCAATCTATTTGTGCCTTAATCTATGATCTCCATCATTCATTTGTTGTGTTCTTTCTTATGTTGTTCTTCCCCCACTCTCAAACTGTATGTACACCTTTCATCATCCATCACGTGTACAGAAAGAGACACGTGGAAGGCATGCAAAGCGAGACATCAAAACATGGTAGATGTATACCTTTCATCATCCACCACGTGTACAGAAAGAGACACGTGGAAGACATGCAAAGCGAGACATCAAAACATGGTAGCAAGCATCTCATCAGAAGACGTCATCGGTCAGAAGATCTGACGGTCAGGGACAGAGGATCACAGAGGTATGATGGCTCAGAGGAGCACCAGATAATACCCCTTGGGTGTTAACACACCCAATCCCGAGGAAGATCCCGGATCAACGGCCGAGAGGAAGTTCGGCTGACACAGATATGACCAGACAAAGAGACACTTGTCTGACACGAGCAGACATCCATCTACCCGCATTAAATACCAAAGATACATACACGTGTCAATCAGCTCGTGGAAGAGGCGAGGATAACCCTTCGTATTCAAGCTCAGGCCGCGGCATATGCCGAAGACCTCTGCGTAGTAGGCACAAATCACAAGAAGATAAGATTACAACGACACCTCAGAAATGGGACCCACGTTCCAATCCTATAAATACCCTTCTCCACTAAGAGAGAAGGGGTCGACCATTTTGGAGAGCAATTATAGGAGATTATAGGAGAGAGAAATAGGAAGAGTAAGTAATCCCCCTACTTCCGCAGACCTATGTATATTCTAAAGTCATTCGACTATCTTTGTAACCATTCAGTACATAGTGAAACACCAACCCCGTGGATGTAGGCCTTAGTGCCGAACCACGTAAATCTGTCTCATTTACATTTCAGCACCTTAAATTCAGCGTTAAACGTCGTATGCTTTACATTTATACTTGATTCTTGGTTTACTCCTTTATACGAATATTATCTACGATAATATTCGACTAGACAATGACAAGCCCGAAGGCTTCGAGTCGATGAATCGATATAATCATCCCCGTTACGCATACGACGTACAATTCTAGAATTAGGATGTATGCGAATATTGTTTGTAAACACGTGGATGGCTTAGTGATTTATGTGTTCACAATCTGGCGCTAGAAACAGGAACTTTGTCCCGGTAAAATATTTATCTTATCCTGTGATTTCACCTTAAACGCGCATTATGGTTGTGCCCTATTCTGGGTTCAGCGTGCTTTCAAAACCTTTTTTATTCTGGGTTCATGGTCTTCATTTTCACAAACACCATTTCAAAGCAGACAAACCCACGACTATCTATCACAGATTTGCACGTGAGGCGTTTTCCTTTTAAAACTAAGACTTAATAATCCAGATTCATGAGTTCTCGCGACGGATCTGCCTTTTCAAGAGTTTTCTTTTTCAAAGTAGTCTGAAAACAAGGTCCATGATTGTTTATCAGAGGATTTGTATTGCAAAAACTAGACCGATGAAGTCTTTACAATTCTATTTTATTAAGGCCCTTGGGTAGCTCATTTCCTTCTATTCCAATAGTCTTGCGGATACGAATGGCGCTAACCCGATCCTCGTGGATATCTTTGGTTCTCTTTATTTATTCCCCAATGCAGAAAAAGATTAAAAATGGAAAAGATACTAGAGTCAAGAAAAACCAAAGCCTCATCAAAGGAGACACCGAGGGTTACCTCGGTCATGACCCGAAGCAAGCAAAAAGGAGACAAAGCTAAAACAACTACTCATAGGCAGGATGCTGCGGATATCACCTCACCTATGAACACTAACTCCATTGCAGCCGCGGCTCTCAAAGCAGCAGCCACGAAGACTGTTGCGTCCCTCCAGGCTACAGAAGCTAACAAGACTTTGGTTTCAAACCAAATCCATCAACAAAAAGAGGGGGTGGCAGAATCTATGACACATCAGCCCGCACATCCACCAATCTTCGGAATGCCATCAACCAACGGTCAGAATCAAACCATACCAGTGGTTTTAGTACCGCGGGTGGAAGCTCAACTGAGGGGACCAAACGTGGAGATACCAACGATTGAAGCTGATCCTCGGCCACCCTTAATACACACAGTAGACGAAGGGGGAACTATGGCCGTAGGGGTACAAGCCGGAACTCCCAATCAGGGATCAAACCATTCCCACCGACTGATGGTAGAGCTCGAAGAATTGAAAAAGAGCCAGCAGGTCTACGCAGATGTCGTAGCTCTTCTGGCCAAGGAGAACCAAGACTTGAAAGATAGGATTGCCCAAAACACGAAGACTAGCCAACAACTGGACGAAGAAAATTCTAAAGCACCAGAGCCTAATCGAGACCGAAGAATCATCCTAGCAAATGCCGCCAGGGGAAGCAGTGCATCCGATCCGGAATATGCCGCCGAAGAGTTATACTATTATGACAGCGAAGTTCGAAGAAAGAAACGCTCAACTGAGCATGAGAACGTGGGATATTATCGCGCAATGGAGGAGCTGCGTGATGAGATGATGGATGAGATCAGGCAGTTAAAAGCCAGACAAGGCGGAGGAAGGCTTGAAGAGGTGATGAAAGAAGCTAACTCCACACCCCTAACTCATCGCCTGGAATATACCCCCATTCCGTTAAAGTGCCCTATCCCAACTTTTGAATGCTACGACGGATCCAGTGATCCCGCGGCACATATCCGGTATTATAATTGTATCTTAGCCCGATAGAGTCAAAACGACGCCGTCCTCTGTAGATATTTCCCATCAAGTCTGAAGGGATCAGCTTTGTCTTGGTTTGACAACCTGCCACCTGATTCCATCAACTCATACGATCAACTCGCAGAGAAATTCTTGAGGACATACATGTACAACAAAGCTGTCAACACTGGAATGGATAAACGTTTTTCTCTGGCAATTGGCTACAAGGAGAACACGAGGGAATACACCAACAGATGGCACAAGATCTGCCAAGCCATAGGGAGTGTGGATCCCGTAGTAAGTATCAACTGCTACAAGTGGGGATTAGACCGAGTGAGTCCACTATTTGTTGAGATTCACGGAAGCGTTCCTAAGACAGAAGGAGATCTTCGAATAATTATTGAGAAGTACGCTCGTCTTGAAGAAATCCAGCGTGAGAACCCGAGGGCACAAACGCAGAGGTCTCACCGTACCAATTCTGCAGAACAAACCAGCGGGCCCAAAAGAAATAGCTCAGTGGAACGGCCTCACGAAGATATGAAGGAACGAAGAGATGAACGACGAAAATACGATCGAAAATTCGAAGATCAGGTTTACACGAAGCTCAATGCTAGCTACGCTCGGATCTTGCGAGAGATCAAAGGAAGGGAAAATTTGGAGTGGCTGTGGTCTAAGGGAAAACATCCCCCAAGAACCGAGAAGTCTAAAGATTACTGTGAGTATCATTGCTTCAATGGACACCAGACCGAGAAATGCAAAAACCTCAAAATAATGATCCAAAAATTGATTGATGCTGGCGAACTGAAGCAATACATACGAAAGGATGTCACCGAGGACAGATCCAAACGTACCAAGCAAGTCCAACTTCCAGAGGGAAACCGCACAATCAACACCATCTCGTGTTCCGAAGCCGTAGGGCCCTCCCTTACAGCGCAGATAGGAAAGATGCTACGGAAGCAGTTCGAAGACCACTGCGAATTATATAAGATTGATGGCGTAGAGGTGGACGAGAACGAAGAGTGGATGGACGCACCTATCATCTTCGATACTGAAGATATCGAAGAAGATATGGAAGACCATAACGATCCCTTGGTCCTCACACTACCAGTGGCCGGATGTAACCTCAAAAAGATCCTCATCGACGGGGGAAGATCAGTGAACGTTCTATTCTACGATGCCTTCAAACGGATGAAGCTCCATGATGAATAGCTAATGACCCCTTATTACACCATCTACGTGTTCAATGGAGCGCCCATAAAGCCATTGGGAGACATCGTGTTGCAGGTGAACGCCGAACCCATGAAAGTAGAAACACGATTCAGCGTGGTTGACGCCCCATCCCCCTATAACGCCATTATTGGACGAAAGTGGGTACATAAACTCAAGGGAGTGGCAGCAACTTAATAACAATATCTCAGGTTCCCTACACCCGAGGGAGTGATGGAAATAAAGGGAGATCGGGTCTCTGCACAAGAGTGCCAGACCACTCAGGATCATATCAACAACGAACAAGAAGAGCAGCGAAAAACCTGAAGGATTAAAAATAAAGAAGTTGCGAAAGAAAAGGTCATAAGACCCCGCGAAGATTCAGGCCATAGTAGAAATGCCATCTCCGAAGAATCTAAAAGAAGTGCAGAAGCTCAATGGGTCCATAGCAGCCTTGGGCAGATTTATTGCCCGATCCTCGGACAAATGCAAACATTTTTTTAATATTCTCAAAAAAGGGAGTAAGTTTGAATGGTCCGCAGAATGCGAAGAAGCTTTCCAAAGAATCAAGGAACACCTGGCTTCAATTCCAATCCTGCAGAAGCCTGATCCTGATGAGGTTTTGGCATTGTACATAGCAGCGACAGAAGACGCAGTTAGCGCAGTGTTGGTCAAAACCAATACGAAGATAGAACAGCCTATCTATTATGTCAGTAAGACCCTCAATTCTGCGGAAAGGAATTACACGAAGATCGAACAACTCATCCTGGCATTGGTATGGGCTACTCAAAAGCTGAGAACCTATTTCCTAACTCACTTCATCCGCGTCCCATGCAAAGCACCACTGGAAGCAGTCCTCAAAAGCACGGGAAAAGTAGGTAGAATAGCCAAGTGGAACACTCACCTGGACCAATTCAACATCATTCATGAAATTCAACATTCCAAAAAATCCCAAGTTTTGGCGGATTTCTTAGAAGACCTCCCCCTGGACAACGATGAAGAGATTAAGGGAATACCAGAAGCCGACGAAGAAAGCAAGGATCCAGTTGATGTCCTCGAACCCGCGAGTCAAAGACAATGGGAAGTCTTCGTTGATGGTTCCAAAAATAAGGGAGGGGCAGGAATAGGCATTTTCATCACCACCCCAACTGGAGAAAGGATCGTACGGGCACTCAGGTTAGAATTCAAAGAGCATACTAATAACATCGTCTAATACGAGGCAGTCGTACATGCCCTCCGCTTAATAATAGAGATGGGGGTAACTGATGTAAGACTGAAAAGTGATTCGCATCTTGTCATACGAAAAATAAGGCTTGAATACAATGTGTACGACGACACCCTCTCAGCTTACATGGCCTTGGTCCAAACATTGGCATCACAAATTCCGAACATCAAGTTCCGACACTTATGCAGAAGGGATCTCAGGCACGCGGATTCCCTAGCATATATATCATCCATGCTGAAGGACAAGAGTATCGAAGATATCAAAATAACAAGGGTATACGAGCCCTCGATTGCAACACAATTTTCCTTTGCTACAAATTAAGATACAGTGGAAGAAAATATCGAAGATCAGGTGGGAGAAGACATCCGTGACAATTTTGACGAAGAAGATATCCTGTCAAGAGCAAATCAAGACGAAGATTTCAACAACGAAGATGATTGGAGAATGATGATCCATGAGTTTCTCAAGGATGGAACCTTACCCGCGGATTACAAACAAACCAGGAAAATACTCTCCAAAGTAGGAATATATGATCTTCGGGATGGGATCCTGTACAAGAAATCTTTCCTCGGACCGTTACTACGTTGCTTATCCAGGAAAGAGGGTCATCGAATTCTAGACGACATCCATTATGGTGACGCAGGAAATCATAGCGACATGAGATCACTAGCCGACAAAGAAAAAATGCAAGGATATTACTGGCCCACAATGATACAAGATGCTGCAAGAATGTCCCGACGATGTGAAGAATGTCAGTGTTTCGCCAAAAAGATACATGCACCAGCAACAACGTTGAATTCTGTGGATAGTCCGTGGCCATTCGCAAAATGGGGCATAGATATCGTTGGGACTTTCATCAAAGGATCAGGGAAAAGGCGATTTTTGATAGTATCCATGGACTACTTCAATAAATGGGTGGAAGCCAAAGCCTTAGCCAGGATCAGAGACGTGGACGTGTTTACTTTCATATTCCAAAACATTATTTGCAGGTTCGGCATACCAGCGGAAATCGTGTCCGATAATGGTAAACAATTACAGGGGAAAAACATAGACATGCTCTTCGACATTTTCAAAATAAGGAAAAACAAGTCCACCCCCATATACCCTCAAATAAACGGACAAGCGGAAGCTACTAACAAGACCCTCGCCCTTATCCTCAAAAAGCAATTAGACGAACACAATGGGCGATGGTGTGAACAGCTACACAATGTATTATGGGCATACAGGACAACACGAAGATCTGCCACTGGGGAGTCCCCATTTCTCCTCACTTATGGAGCTGAAGCAGTCATCCCAACAGAGATCCTCATGCCAACCACAAAGACCGAAGCATGGGAGAAAAATCTCACAACAGACATGATGTTAGAGAGACTGGACGACCTGGAAGGAAGGAGGGAAGCAGCATTGCAGAAGATGGAAAATTATCAACGGAGACTAGCGAGAGAGTACAACAAAAAGGTTAAGCTTCAAAATTTTGTAGAAGGGAAGTATGTGCTAAGAACAATCCCGCAGTATCAACGAGAGAAGAAATGGGTAAAGTTATCACCTACATGGGGAGGACCTTTTATAATACACAACATTGCGGGAAACGGTTCCTACTATCTTCGCAATCTGAAAGGCGAGGTCCTCCGGCACCCTTGGAATGCTAAATGGCTCAAACCGTACTACCCATAGGAGCAGCGCAGCTTTGCATCTGCGTAAAGAATACCAGAAGAATAAGGCAGCGTAACCGCTTTACATGTTTCTATCTCTGGACGAGGAGTAGCAGGCCTCAACCTATCAATCAAACAAACTTTTGGGGAAATCTTCAAGTAAACGAAATGGTCAAAAGGCCCACTGGATGAACGCATGTACATTGCATTATAAATTAACAATATTGGGGAAAGTAGTTAATCTACAATCTCTCAGGGCTCCCCTATCAGTGTCTATGAGTGTAAGATCACGGGGAAGGCACCCAGCAGAAAGAAATACCCAACCAATTTTAAGGAAACGGGTCGATGTAATAGGTGCATGTAAATATTTTCAAATAAGCATTCCATATCCTAGAACGCTGCCTCGGCCCCCACCGTTAGGGAATCCTCTGGCCCAAGATTCGCCAGCGGGGTGACAGGTCTCAAGGCGATCACGAAGGTATTTACCTTCGGTGTCGCACTCAAACACTCAACTTTTTACAAAACAAGTTATTTCTAGTTTAACACTTCACAATACTTTAAAATAAAAAGATGAATTGATAATGCAGGTACGCCAAAAGGATGATCCATTTCATAAAGAGTTGATTACAAGATTCAGCAAATAAGTAAAGCAGGAAACACATCAAAAAATGATCTGAAATCATATAATCAACAAGGATCAACTTTATATGACTAATAAAATAAATCTACATGGACGATACAGCTCCATCAACAGGGTTGTCTCTGCGAGATGAAGGTACGCTACCACCTGAAGAGGGCCCAGAAGAACCAGGCAAGGGCGCGGGAAGGGGACGGCGCGGGTAATTCTTGACAAGACCATGTTCGACTTTAAGTCCAAGTTCAATCCTATCCAGGACTTTGTTGGTCTCTTCAGCCAACTGACATCGAGCCTTATAAGTGATAACAGCGGTCCGCTGGTTGGCCTGAGACAGCAATGCAGATAGGCGTTCCGCCTCTTTGGAGGCAATCTCCGCTGCTTCCTCACAAGACGCGGCCAACCCTTTGAAATAGTTGGCTTGTCCTTCCTGCTGCACTAAGGCAGATTGAGTTTTTTTAAGCTCATCATTTGCTGCATGAAGCTGTCCCTCGAGTGCTGAAAACAAGAAATACCAAGGGGTTAAAACGAAGAAATAACAGAATCACACTCGATAAAACGAGGTTATACCTTCGACATTAGCCGAAGCCTCTTCATACTCATTGACAACTGCATCCCGAGCCTCATCAAGAAAGTCATATTCGGTGGATAGTTTCTTATAATCCGTTTGAAGGTTCGTAAGAGCAAATTGACTCGCGTCTAAATCTACCTGCTTCATCGAATCCAAGTGACGAAGATGGTTGACTTCGTCATTCACCTCCCCCATCCTTTTATGGAGTCAATACACATTCACTTCAAGATCTCTTTCAGACTCCACTTGGCGAGCAACATCAGCTCGAGACGCTGCTAGGGCTTTACTAAGAGCACCAACCTCGGCCCTAGCATTATCTCTTTCCTCGGAAAGACGCAGCATACTATCCCTAACCCTGGGGCCTAAGAAAGAACGAGCCTGTTGTAACTCTCCTTCCAAAAAGCGCACTCTAGCCTCTAAGTCCGAAGCATATTCTCGAGCATCACGCAGGTTGTCACGTGTCCATAGCAGCGTACCATTAAACAAACAACGGTCATGATTGTACTTATTTTGCATATCAACCATCAGTGTTCGCTTTTCACGCCATTCATCTGTTAAGGCGTTGTGCTCATCAGCACGGGCATTCCACTTTACGGCTTCGCTCTTCAACTTACCCACCAACTCGGCAATACGAGATTTCTGTCGTTCCCTTTCTTTCCGAAGCCATATCAACTCGGGGACTCCACCCACTGAAGATAGGGTGGGGAGACTCAGACAGAACACCAAAATACAGATAGGGAATCACAAGGAGTGAAAAATCAGTGAAAAATCCATAAAATACGAAGCTGTGAAGGACGAGACATTTTTACGAGTCTGCTCCAATTCGTTGCGGACTATAGCAAGTTCTGAATGAAGACTCTCCTCAGCGTTACCCAGCTGTTCTTTTTCCTTCAGACGTCCCCTCAGTTCATTTATTTCCACTTCAGCCGCAGACAGTTCCTCTTCTCTATGACGAAGCTTGGCCTCCAACTTTAAAGACTTTACTTTGAATAATTGGTATAGAACATGGTTACAATGTTCGCTCCTCATCATCTACGTCACAAACAACAAACATTATTATACCAAAGGGATCAGATATCACGAAGAACACAATGCGCGGATATCATAAAAAGAGTACAAGGATTTACCTCTAAAACACGCTGCTGGGGAAAACCGTATTGGTACCCATCAGTTATGGCCATCATATCAGCAACATAGGAGGGAGGGTCAACCACTAGGTTAACTTCCGAAGCTCTAAGATTCTTCTCCCACATCTCAGCAACGCGGGCTTCAGAAGATAATTGCATCATTCGACGAGTATAAGCGTCGAAATTTTTCTCACTAGTGACCACTAGGGCAGGGTTAGGGACGAACATCAGGTTCTTCTTATTTAGCCAATCCAAAATGACATCTTCACCTTCAATCATTAGCGAGTAAGGGAAATCCTCGGAAGGAGACTCAACCGCAGACTTCCCCTTGGCGGTTATCTCCTCACCCGCGCAAGTCTCGACATTACCACCCTCAGCATGACCACCTGCGTTCTCAGCTGGATGATCAGTGGTACCTTCTTTGCCAAGATCCCCAAGCACATCCCAATCATCAGTTGGGGAAAGTAATGAGAAGTCTTCGGCAAGACCCATGGCAGCATTCACATCAAAGGATTCCCCCGCGGAATATATCCTACCAAAAGAAAATTCTGGGGAAATAACGGGCAGAGTACCCACACCAACAATGTCATCGCCAATAGGGGCAGATTCGCTCCCGCCAGTACCACCAACGGTAATATTACCCCCAGCCTCACAATCACCTGCGGCAACTTCTTCTTCACCATCACCAGCCGCGGAAACTTCTTCTTCACCATTACCACCTTCGTCATCAGGGTGAGAAGTGTTGGTACGCTCTTCTCCATTGGACATTTCTTCATCCTCACCATACCCTTGGTTTACGGGACTCGTAACCTCCTCATAACCCTCAGCCTCACCAATAACCGCAGTAGAAGATTGTTTGGGTCCAAGTTTCTTCTTCTTCGACACCTACAAACCAGTATACATCCCACAAAGGCTCATTTTTTCCCTCACTTCAAAAATGAAAATTATTTCAAGCAAGGAAAAAGGGGCAAAAAGATAGAGAATATAAGAAGAAACTATACCTTGGCAGCAACAACACTCTTCGATGGATGGGCAGCACCAGAACCCTCCTCCTCATCTCCATCAACGACATCAATAGCATAAGAAAAATTCATGCCCGCGAAATTCGGACGCCAAGGACAAAAATCTCCATAACGAGCAGGAGGAGTTTCACGAGGCTTGCTATTTTCAGAAGGACGCCAACCGCGTGGACCCGGAATCCATCCATAAGCCCAAGGACCAACTACCTCAATAACAGTAGCATGCCATTCATAATCATGGTCACGCTTAATCCTTTCACGAGTAGGAAAGAGTTTCCGTTTAGCAGATCCCTCAGTACCAGGAACATACTTCAGCTTGGCATCACTCACCTCACTCAAAAGACGAATTTCACCACGGGGAGCAGCAATATTACGAAGACTAACACTCCACGACTTACGGTTTCTGCTGTTGACATAATCCCCAAAAGAACTGTTAAAATTCTGAGGAGTGTACCACTCTCTCTCAGCAGGATTTGGAACATAGCAGGTCATCGTAGTCTCTCCCTTGCTTCGCAGGTAACATTCCTTCAGTGAACGAAGATGATTCCCAGATAGTTGTGACACGGAACGAATATAAGTGTTCGTGGAAGAGCCTTCGCGACTAGCCAACACGTCATAATAAAAGGAGTCACCCGACTTATATAGGGGCAACATAAGACCCGCCTCGAAGGCTCCAACCGTAGTCAACAGATGAAACTCGTCAAACTGATAATTAGCAAGAAGCTCGTAGGTGATATCATCGTCAGGGGCATAGAAGCGAACCTCAAAAGCTTGAAGTTCATGTTTTTCCTTGAACATCTCTAGATCAATATGCTTGAAAGTGACCTTCTTCTTACCAACTGAAATGCTGCGTATCACGGGGACAGTTTCTTCTTCGTCTGCGGAATCAGAAGTAAGACCCAATTCCGAAGCTTTCCTTTTAGAAGGAAGATTTGTAGACGGATCATCTCTTGACATAGTACCCTTGGAGTACTTCCCTTTGAAAGAAGCCGCGGGAGGAGGCGGCAAAGATTTCTGCGGAGGCACTGAAGGAGGAGCCATTGAACGAAGGGGCGGAATATCCACTATTTCAGTACGAGGAGGAGGAGCCCGCGTACTCCTAGATTCATCACGAGGAGGAGCCTGCGTACTCATAGAATCTTCACGAGGAAGAGAAGGGGCGCGGTTAACAGCATACCTAGATCCAGAAGGACCCTTCGGCATATCCCCTTTCTTAGTAAGCACAACCTTCGCACCGGAGGAAGATGAAACCCTATGACCCCGAGGATCTGATTGCGAAGACTTGTAAGGACCTTCCCCAAGTGGAGATCTATCAGAATCTCTGCGCGGAGGGGATCTTGGCGGACTAGACGGCGGGGTTTGGTAAGGAGCCCGCGGACGATCAGACATATATACAAGGAAACACAACAACAGTTTAGAGAAGAATACGAGGAGATCACTAAAGATAAAAAAACCCATAATTGATGGTTCATCCGGATAAAACATGAAAAACCCTAAGAACTAAAAAATACTCTACTCGACTCCAGGGATAATACTCAGATACAGACTCACAGACACTGTAACAAAGAACAGGGGCAAGCATATATGCTTCGACATGTATGATCTTCATCGCAAAACCAAGAATACAGCAGCAGGAGACAAACGGGTAGGTACATAGATAAATCAATGATAAACAACTAATGAAGAACCCCATACCTGTATAGAAGAGGACGACAAGCACCAACCACAATCGAAGAAAGGAGGATCGGAGATATCAAAAGATACAGGGGCAGCAAAAATCAAGAGCGAAAGAAACAGAAGAAAGAAACAGAAAATTGAATGATGTTATCTTCCTCACAAGAACGGTGATAATAAATGACTAAAGAACAAGAATAGAAAACAAGAAGAGAATGAATACTGACAAGAAGAGGATAAAAGTTTTTTTTTCACATTCTCTTTCCTATTTATGAAGCTAGAGAAGACAATAACTGCTCCTCGTACCAAGGAGCAGTTACGGGGAAAGTTAATGCAAAATGAGAAACGTGTAGGACTACCTTTCTTCTTCAAAATTGCAAAATACGCCCAAGTTAGAAGAAGAGGGGAAAATTGTATGTACACCTTTCATCATCTACCACGTGTACAGAAAGAGACACATGGAAGGCATTCAAAGCGAGACATCAAAACATGGTAGCAAGCATCTCATCAGAAGACGCCATCGGTCAACAGATCTGACGGTCAGGGACAGAGGATCACAGAGGTATGATGGCTCAGAGGAGCACCATATAATACCCCTTGGGTGTTAACACACCCAATCCCGAGGAAGATCCCAGATCAACGGCCGAGAGAAAGTTCGGCTGACACAGATGTGACCAGACAAAGAGACACTTGTCTGACACGAGCAGACATCCATCTACCCGCATTAAATACCAAAGAGACATACACGTGTCAATCATCTCGTGGAAGAGGCGAGGATAACCCTTCGTATTCAAGCTCAGGTCGCGACATATGCCGAAGACCTCTGCGTAGTAGGCACAAAACACAAGAAGATAAGATTACAACGGCACCTCAGAAATGGGACCCACGTTCCAATCCTATAAATACCCTTCTCCACTAAGAGAGAAGGGGTCGACCATTTTGGAGAGCAATTATAAGAGAATATAGGAGAGAGAAATAGGAAGAGTAAGTAATCCCCCTACTTCCGCATACCTATGTATATTCTAAAGTCATTCGACTATCTTTGTAACCATTCAGTACATAGTGAAACACCAACCCCGTGGATGTAGGCCTTAGTGCCGAACCACGTAAATCTGTCTCATTTACATTTCAGCACCTTACATTCAGCGTTAAACTTCATATGCTTTACATTTATACTTGATTCTTGGTTTATTCATTTGTACGAACATTATCTACAATAATATTCGACTAGACAATGACAAGCCCAAAGGCTTCGAGTCGTTGAATCGATATAATCATCCCCGTTACGCATACGACGTACAATTCTATAATTAGGATGTATGCGAATATTGTTTGTGAACACGTGGATGGCTTCGTGATTTATGTGTTCACACAAACCTAAGTAAATGAAAAAATCTTTTCTACCCATTAGAGTCACTGGCACTTAAACTGAAAAATTCCATTCGTTCCTTTTATTGGAGAACACCACTCAATTGGGTTGGTGAATATGCATCTGTTAATTCACAGGCAGATGAAGAAAGGGATAAATTATTGATATTCATTTGATTTTAGGGTTTTCATTTACTTCCGTTTGGAGGGTCTTTCTTCAAAATTCATTGAGGATCATAGTTAATCATGAAATTGATTTATTGATTTAGGTGATAGTCACTAATAGATTTTCCTTTATGTTGAAATGAGATTAAAATTTTGTGATTTTATTTTTCATAATAGAAAACTGGTGAGGCGAAAAAACAATCTTCAGGTCCTAATTGATAAATAATCTCGAAGTGTTAAGTTTAGTCTGCCTTGAAAGTTGCAGCTGAAAGAGATTCTAGTTAACAATTTACAGTAGTTCTAAAAAAAAAATTAGACATTTGAGGATGAAGGTAAACGAGAGATAAAGAGAATCGATTAATTTGGAGAGACAAAAAAGAATCCACTGGATAAAATTTCATGTGATCATTAACACTTCAGCCAGCCACCTCAGTATGGGCGGTAAGTAGGACGTAGCCTGGGGCACCGTGTAGCATAGCCGTATATAAAACTAGGTAATCATTATTACAATCATGACATGTATAAGCAGACAAAAATTGATTAAAAAAAAAAGAGAAAAAAAAAATTCATATTATTATTATTTATTGTTTTATAATCAAAACAAAAATATAAGAGAAACTTTTGCCTATGAACAGACGCCTTGTGACCATTTCTATACTTAAGGTAGAACAAAGCAAAACAGTTTTCATAACAGACAAAAACTATTCATATTATTATTATTTATTGTTTTATAATAAAAAAAACAGGGTGATATCACAGTTATCATATTCTATATCAAATCAAAAATCAAAAATAAAATAATACAATGATAATAAAATATTCAACCAATCACGACTTGGTAAAGACAAATACATTTTCAAATCTTCCACTGTAATTATAGGATATATATGCTCATACATCACTTGAATAGGACAAATTAGTAGATGTAATTATAGAATCGTTTAGGAATACCTCTTCACGTGATGTATTTGACTAAAAGAAAAAGATCCAAAAGGGAATGGGAAAACCGTCGGAAAAGGGGATGAGCTCGTGGTCCAAAGTACTGCTCTTGATCGAGAATAAAGCAAAGATACAGATCCAACGGCTCATCGAGATTTGGTGCCATCAAATGCGAAAATAAAAAAAAATAATATGAAATGTAATCAGTAATTACGGGATGGGATTTGCATAAATAATTATCAAATTGGATAATGATCAAATCAATTTGATTATACCAAAATAAAAAAGAAAAATCAATCCTATTAGTACAGATCAAATCAAATCAAATCAACAGATTTCATTTCCTTCATTAAATTAAATTAAATCGAAAAAGAAGAGGAACATTTAGCTTATTGATGATTCCATAATTTCCTCAATTTTTGATTCAAACAACTTGTGTTTATCATCCATTTAGAAAAAAAAATCAATCGCTCTACGGTATAGCATCGTGTTGATAACGTGTTGGAGTAACAATTATGTTAGAGGAAAAGATAGAAAAGGAGAAGAACTTCTTATTGACAAAAAATGCATCAGGATATTACATACACATAACGTTCTTTATATACATGTAAGGGAAAACCTAATCATCTAATGGACCGCACATCCATGGGTCATGGGCCCTATAACACCATGGGGCTTCTATGTTGGTTTTTATAAAGTGCATCAAGTTTTTCGAATCTGTTTTGAAGATAACCTTTGGCCATTGTCTTTCCGTCTCCATCCTAGAAACCAGAAGAGTTTCCCACGTTTCAGCTACTAGGGATGCAATTATTCCTAGTGGTTGTGCCAGAGCCATCATAATCTGAGAACTCGAGTCCCTACAAATAAATCTGCCTGTGATATTTACAATTTTTTCTTTCTTTGCAAGATTATTTTCTGAATTTTTAAAAAAATGGGTGTATGTATTATTTTTAGCTTGAAAATTTGTATTGATAACGCAAAATAAAACTCTCAAAAAACATACTAAAAGAATAGGCCTTCTCCTCGAGTATTTTAACTCAAAAATATGTTAGTCTGGAATTACCAGCTTTTTAAGATCTCAAGAATCTTGTATTGCCGAATTTATAATAGAAAGTCGTTTAAAAATTTCATCAATGTTTCTACTTGTAAAAAGCTGGATTTTGACGATGTGCATAACTGAAAATAGTTTTTATGTTGTTGCAGTAGAAACTAAAAGTGTAAGCACAAGCACGAGCACTCTACATGTAAGTGGATTCGTTTCTTACAGTCTAGTCCCCTACTAGCAAACAACTCATTTGGAATTAATTGCTACAGTTTGCGGTTTTCTCAATACCCTCAACATTCATCCCCTTATGAACCACACAAACTGCACTTTAATACTAAAAGTGGATCATCCGTCAGAAGTTTCACAGTTCCGACCTATAGGCCTCTGCAATGTTATGTATAAATCATAGCAAATATCCTAATCAGTCGCATTTGAGCTCTTCTCTCATTTTTAATAAGCCCATATCAAAGTGCATTTTTACCTCAACATTCTATTCATGACAACATAGCTATTGCTAGAAAATTATTCCACCTATTTTTATAAGCCCATATCAAAGTGCATTTTTACCTCAACATTCTATTCATGACAACATAGTTGTTTTAGAAAATTATTCCACCTATTTTCTCATCAGCCGACACTAAGGATATAAAATTAGCTCTTAAATTATATATACAATAAGGGTATGATAGCCTAGACTAGAGTTTCATCAGAAAATATTTCATCAAAATGGAATTTTCGACCATTTTCGTGGGCTACGTCATGCTATGCATCTCAAACAATTACTTATTCGATAAATATTAATAGCACGCCGCATGGATATATAACTCCGACTAGATGAATACAATAGGGGGGTCCACATTTTTTCATATGTATTTATTATTTGTGCAGAGTTTCTATCAACAAATCTCGGAAATCTAGAAGCCCCAAAACGCTTAGAAGAGCTCCGTATTTCTCACAAAACTCCACCGATTCTACATCACCTTATGTATGCAGATGACATCCTGATTGCATACAAAGCCTCGACGGAGAACAGTAATCATCTCGAACTATCTACCATCATTGACCACCCTAAGCTTGACCCTGATAAGGTAGATTAGCTTCATCAATTACAACAACCATTATAATCCCGCCTAACTATCTGGGAGTCGAATTTAAACATGGCAGAACTTCTCGCCACATTATTCTCATCTTCTCCGACGACTGGCAAGAAAGGCAAAATCATGGATGACGAAATTTCTAACACCTGCAGGAAGGTTAGTTCTCATAAAAACCTTTTTCATCCCCTCTGCCAACCACCTTATGAAGTCATAGATTTTCCGCCCTTGTACATAAACAAATAGATCGTATCGCCAGGATATTTTTCTAGGGACATGATTCTACCGTTAGAAAGCTTCATCACGTGGTTGGGATAAACTAACCAAACCCAAAACCCAAGGAGTACTGGGAATCCGAAAGCGTAGTCAGCATAATTAAGCTTTACTAATGAAAAAGGTCCGGAGTATCCACGAGCAACCTTATTCCATCTATGTTTGTCTTTGTAAAGAGAAATATCTTATATAACAACCCATTTTCGGAGACATTCCACCTAATCCACAATGGAGACAGTTGGCTTCATTGATACCTACAGTTAAACAACATTTATTCCAACATATTGGTAACAGTTCAATATCCCTTATCCAGGAAAATTGGATCCCTTATTTAGACAACCTTGACCCCGTTATGCACCACTCCATCTAGACTGTGGTAGATATCATAGATCCTCTAACCCATAACTAGATACATGATAAGCTAAGGCTCTTGCCTCCCCTAGAATCCCAAAAAATCGTAAACATACATTTACCCAGTGATAACTCTCTAGATAAAATCATCTGGCCACACTAAAAAACTGGAAGATACACCCAGCCTCAGGATATAGATACCTTACCCAAACAGTGGATTAGTTGCATCACAACCCTTTACCAACCACAAACTACTTGTGGACTCTACCTTGTTCCCTAAAAAGTGGATCAACTTTTCTTGTGGAAAATATTAAAGAAGGTCTTTCAATCTTCGTTATTCTAAATCATATCCAACTCACCGATTCCAACCTCTGCACACAATGTAACAATGTCAAGTCACTGCAATTTGTTTTGGCATCCTTCTCACATGCCTATCAACCCAATCAAATTCTACTCAGATTTCTCAGAATATTCTGACACCCTAAACAACAATCCCACAACTTCTTCAAACAAAAGCCCATTCCTTTGTCATTACCTCTTTTTGCTTTCTATTCTGGTTCTTATGGTTAATGAGTTGATTTATCGACAAAAGCAGCCAAACCCATATAACATTATGCAGATGAGCCTAAGCTCACAATAAGAATTCATTTTGGAAAATGGGATCATTCCTCCCGTGTAACTTGTGTTTCCACTTACAATAAATCTATCAAACAACAAAAGATCAACAACTACCATATCGGTGGGTTAGATATACCCTAATATAGATTGGGTCAAGATAAATATGGATATAGCAGCTAAAGGACACCCGGGAACTGCCGGTGGAGGATTCATATGCAGGGACACGGATGAAAGAACTGTGGTTGCAACGACACAACCTTTGGGTATCACCAACGCTTTAAAAGCTGAAACTTCGGCCATGATGATAACATCAAGAACAACAACACGATGGAACTTGCTCAAAGTGCAAGTCGAAACAGACTCTAAAAATCTGTTAAGATTCCTAACATCTAACTTGGAACCACCTTGGAAAATAGCAGGTATGAAACGTGAAATCAAACAAAGAATGTGTCAAATTCCTCAGTGTACTTTCCATCACAACCACATGGAAGGAAACTAGGCAACGAATGGTATGGCAATTTTTTTTGTGGATGGCTGTCAGGTATGAAACCTCTCAATAACCTTTTGGGACCGTACAATCCCTTTTTATTTAATCAAATTGTAATAAATGACTCCTTGGATATGACATACCCTCGTGTAATCACTTCCTAACTTAATATATCATAACTTTACCTTTATTTCCTAAAGGTTTTTTTTTTTTTCAAAATACTTAAAGATGGATATTTGTATTTTTTTTAGTATGAAAATTTGTATTGGTAACACAAAATATACAAAAAAAAAATAGTCTTAATATATACCTCCTCAAAATTTTTAACTCATAAATATATTATACTTAAATTCCCAATTTTTTTTAGATCTCGAGAATATCTATCGCCGAATTTAAGATAAGACGTCATCTAAAATTTTCATCAATTTTTCTACGAAGATGGATTTTGAAGATGCGCACAACATAAAATAATATTTATGTTGTTGCAGTAGAAACTGGAAGTGTAAGCAAAAACAGAAGCACTCTATATATAAGTGGATTCGTTTTTTGCAGTCTAGTCTCTACCAGCAAACGACATATAACTGAAATATTGACAAAATCTTCAACCTCGAAATGTTTAGGCTCGTAATGGTGCATTTTGAATCTCAAATATCCACTTATTGTGGATGTGTTGAACTGCTTTGGAGATGATTTTTCTATGTTAGACCGAGAAAAGGTTTTCATGTAATGTTTTTGGGATATGGCTTTCATATCATGTCGAAAGGTTGATGAACCTATTTATAGAAAAGGTAGTTAACACATTGATCTCATATAAGTGGTGGCAGTTGCAAAGAAATGGAAGAGTAGAGAATTCAAAATCATGGTGAAACCAGTTCTGCTTTGTTAGGGAATCTTGGCGATTGTAAGACCACTACTCCTTACTGCTTCAACTTCCAGCACGACTTACTCACTTTCTTATCGTTGGTTTATTTCTCACTGCACGTGTTGTAGGCCTACAGACGAAAACCTTAGTGAATATCCCCCATGTGATAATATTGGTGTCTCGAGCATGGTTAAGTATATTTTATAGACGTGCATTTATTTGGTCAATTATTGGCCTAGTTGCTAGTCTTAGCATGTTGATGAGTCTAATATGATTCTCGAGTTGAGTTTGGTATGCTTTATAAGGACTCGTTATTTTGTTGAATAAAGCATGAAGTGTATGCTGAGACGAGCAATGATGCTTTGTGCACCATGGACGTGAGATCTCTGATGGGATTTGATGATTTTGCCAAATCATAGTGTTAGTTGAGGCAACAATGATACTTAGATGATTTGGATCGAGAGGTACATGTTTGATGAGATTGTTGAATCGAGCATATACCCATTTGATGATATATCAAGAATTTAACAGGAATTCATGTAAATATAAAAAATGCTATTGTTAGCAATAATTGTAGAATATTTAACCTCGATTTGTCGAAAATGGTCGGAGCAATATTGTTAGTTCAAGCAAATATTGACAATATTGCTAGTTGAAGAAAATACTGCTAGTCAGAGCGATATTGATTTGTGTATCATAATGCTCTTTGGATCAAGATATGCTCTTTCGAGCATTATTGTTATGTACACCATGCCATTTTATCGGGGCTAACCGATGGTGGCACATATGCCTGAAAGACGAATATTTACCATAAATTTATAGAATTCTGCTGAGAAAAGCTATAGATTGAAGTAGTGATATATTTTGGTGAAAATAGAATATTTTCTAGGAATTCAATTGGTGAATATAGTACTAGAATTAGTTAATTAGTCGCTTTATACTAGTAGGCAATCTATCTAGGAGCATTGTATTAATTCGAGTAGTATGAAACATCTGGGAAGTCTTGCAACAAGCACCACTATTGTTTTAAAGTCTCAACAGAGTGAGTTTTGAATACAGAAATAAATACTGAGTTGCACAACATATATACAAAAAATATATAGAATATTGAAAGCTCATCCGAGTGAGGCTCTAGTATTGTCTTATATATTTATGCTTTGAAGAGGTTACATGATCATTCAGAGATGCCTGTAACAAGATTTTATTTTAATTCTCTTGGGAATATAAAATATGAATTTCATACTTCTAATACCGGGTCAGAGACATATAAAATATGAATTTCATACTTCTAATATCGGGTCAGAGACATATAAAATTTTGATATTTGTACACCTAAGTAAAATCGATTCTACGATGGTTGTAAGGTGTGTCCTAGGCATAAGTAAGTTACTAAGTTGTCCTTGAATAATTATATTTACAAAATACCCCATCTACTAAATAAAAAACCTAAACCTAATTTCTTCTTATAAGAAAAGAATAAAGAGTTGATTGTTAAATCCTGGTTGCTCATAATTCCATCTCCTTTTATAAAAATCTAATAATTTTTTTCTTTTTCTTTTGTTTGAATGATAAATTAGGTTTGTATCAATGTAAAGTAGATTTTTTTTATAGTTACAGGGTCAAATTTGGCTGATAGATTACAGAGTCCAGTTCGGCTGATAATTATATACCCAAAATTATATTTGAACTTCATTTTATGAAGAACAATGCTAAGTTCGGCCGCCTTATTTTTCTTTCGAATAAACCAAACTTGATATTGTTATTGACAATGAAGAAGAAAACCATATTCGGCAGATGTCATTCGAACCTATGTATTATTTCTAAAAATATCGGTTCCGTTGACAAGTTAGCAGCCGAACCTAGGTATCCTTCATATACGAAGAACACCTAGGGTTTGACTAATAACTTTTCAGCCGAACATAGGTATATTTTGTAAAAACCTTAGGTTCCGCTAACATGTTATCATCCGAACTGTTCATCTGGTCAGCCGATCTAGGTTGTAAAACTTCAATTTTTGACGAATTCAACCTACATTAAACCTTCAGGTTCTATTACGAGATGATGATTCACCTTCCTCACATTTGTCACTTGAATCATAATAACCAAAATAAAAAAAGAAATTCTTCTTCTTATTCTTCACCGACAAAACCCTAATTATCTCTCGAATATTTTTACTCCTCTTTAAACCTGACACTAACTTTAATTAACCAATGTTAATCATTAATATTAACCATTAATAATTAACATTAATATTAATCAACTAGGGAAATTACTACTGTTAGAGCATTGCTCGGTCGAACTCGCAAGTTTTGCTTTCACAAGCTTGTTGTTAATGTTAGATGCTCAAAACTATATATTGATTTCTAGTCTATTAAATTTAAGTCTCGGACTAGGATTAGAGTATGATAGTTAAGTATCAGACACTTACATGTCCTAATTCCTTGCTAGAGTCGTCCTCTATAAACCTAGGTTTCTTATGAGAAGCATAATTAGGTTACGACTTAAAAACTTCACCTATGGATTCGTGATGCCAGGTCAGAGATATTTTAACTGATAGTTCTTGTATCCTTATCTTGTTCTTATTGATTGCTGAGGTTTTTGTAATCTCCGATCAGGAACGACAAACATAAGAATCGCAAAGTTCTCTTCGTCTTAAACTTTACGATTCCTCAAGATAGATATCTAAACCCTTCTTCATTGATTTGTTTGATTTTTCTTGAGAGGTGGTCAGTAATCCAGGATTCTCAGCTAACTGAGTGTAATTGTTCCGGATTCGTGAGTTTTTCTAGCATTGTCTATTGCAAACATATTTCCAAGACCTTATTTAAAAAATCTAAAGTCAAATTAAATCCTCTTATATGTTAGAGGAAAATTGGTACCAAAAGTTTCACTTATGTTGAAGCAACTCTTAGGCTGTAAATGACATCATCTAAGGGAATCAATTGCGTAGAGCCTTGCAAGGTTCATGAGACGTAAGGAGCACGACTGCAATTGAATTTCCTGGAGGGTCAATTCGGTCTCAACTATATTCAATTCTGAAGTTTGATAGTATGCTAGTATTTGTAGCAGGTTAATACGATTTGGTGTTCGAAGTTGGACGATGTCCCGAGATTTTTCTACAGATACAGTTTTCCTCGTTAAGAAAACTTCTGGTGTCTTGTGTTTTTCCTTTTCCGCATTATACTGTTTTATCTTTATATAATATAGGAACAACATAAGTAGTATGTAATCAATCTAAGTAGTTTAAGTCCTTATTAGTTGTAATCAATAATGATACTTGTTCTTGTTCAATTCGTGTCTTGGAATATAGATTATAAGTTTTATACTTGTCATAATTTGGATCCTCTTGATTTGGATTGATCTTGGATATTGATTTGTGAGATCGTCTAAGAAATCTTATAGACGGTCATATTCAAGGACTTGTTTGTCAATACATGTTGATTATGGAAGAGATAAGAGAAAAACTCTATATGCATATTATTCAAGGATCTTTAGTTTAGATCTGTTAGAGTAATGCTCGGTTGAACCCATAATTTTTTCTATCTCAAGCTTGTTGTCAATGTTAGATGATCAAAACTATATCTTGATTTCTAGTCTACTAAATCAAGTCGTGGACTAGGTTAAAATATGGTAGTTGAGTATCAGACATCACCCTTGAAGACTGAAGATCGACGAAGTCTTTTGGAGAACTTGTGTATCCGGTATGTTTTACCATTCAATCTTTTTGAGACGATGTCGTACGAATTCTAGTAGATTTACAAAGAAGAAATTTCGAGTCAAGATTGTCTTGTTAAAAATCTCGAAATATGATTCTAACAAAGATGTTCAACGATTCTTAACAATATTAGTTTTAAAGAATTTATTTTGTGAATTACTTTTTGGATCAATTGAAAATTACCATGCAACTGATTTTATCACGTGGGAATATTTCAAACATCATAAGAGAAAAATGTTGAACTATAAGATATTTCTTCTCATGGTAGGTTGGCGAACCAGTTCGTAAACCATATATATTTGAGTTTCAGAAATACAGGTTGGTTGGTGAACCAGTTCGAAAACCGCAAATTAAGATGGGAACAGTTCACGAACCGTCGTGAACTGATTTATTAAAGTTGGTATTATAGGCTAGCAGTTGATGAATTGTAATACCCCAATATTCGGCAGTAATTGGCCGAATGGAATATATGTAATGGTTTGTCCTTTCCTAACACCAGGGCCTTTTCATCCCAATTGGTTCCAGAGTTGGCAGAAAACAATATAGTTAAGCGTGCTCGGGCGGGAGTAATCCAGGAATGGGTGACCTCCCGGGAAGTTGCTGCTGGATGACCGCAGCGATACCCGTTAAAAACCCCACATTGTTGGATATCTGCAGTGGATAAGTGGGTACAGTATCGGTGGAGGGACGGGTCATTACAAATGGTATCAGAGCCGGCGACGGGTCTCTTTCCAATGGTGGGAAGGTATGATGGACGGGGTTGGTCCAGGTGGGTGCTTCTCATGAGGGGTAGGGAACGTCGGAGATCTGGGATTGTATATATATTTCGGGACCGAGGACGGCTCCAATTTAAGGTGGTGGTATTGTAATACCTCGATATTCGGCAGTGGTTGGCTCGAATTCCCTAAGTTGTTAATGCGATGACCTAGGGGTCTCATATGTGTTGCTTTGCATGAGAAAATTGCAACGACCAAGGGGTTGCATTTATATTGCTTAGATGGTTATATACTTTGGGAAATGTCGATGGGAACATTTAGTATAAGGGGTAGGGAACGTCGGAGATCTGGGCTTGTATATATATTTCGGAGTCGAGGACGGCTCCAACTTAAGGTGGTGGTATTGTAATACCCCAATATTCGGCAGTGGTTGGTTCGAATTCCCTAAGTTGTTAATGCGATGGCATAGGGATCGCATATGTGTTGCTTTGCATGGGAAAAATTACAATGACCAAGGGGTTGCATTTATATTGCTTAGCTGGTTATATACTTTGGGAAATGTCGATGCGAACTTTTAGTATGCTGACGCATGGTTAGCTAACTAATTGGATCACATTATGGCACAATATGAAACTTAAATGGGTAAATGTTGATAGATTCCGAGTACGTAATCCTTTTCTTTTAGGGGGAAGATTGTAAAATCCCCTTATCCAAAAATGTGTATAGTTTAGTAATATCCTTAGTTTTGGGTTTCCATAATCTTTTCCTCCAGCAATGATGGTCGTGGATTTTTGAGAAAGACAAATCTCCAATATTTTTGAAAAGTTTTCCTAGGATATATAGTAAGAGATTAGGGTTATTGTTAGTCTCACAAGAATATAAGAAATATCAGCCGCACTAAAAATCTCTTTTGTTGGGGAAAACCTAGCTGCTGTGAGAGAAGTCTAAGGAGGGGGACGATTGATTTTAGCCGAAAGGTAGTACTACTGGTTGGAGGATTTTTCTTGCTTACCAGGTAGGTTTTCTAGCTCTTATCTCTTTTAAGATTAATCAAATGAGTCTGAAATGTTTTTAAGATTATTTACAAAAGATTGATAAGAAAGAAGGATATAAAACGCATGTCTCGTGTTAGGAATGGTATAGTATCAATTGAAATTGAAAATGAGTTTCTGTTTGATCATTTTTATGTAGCCGATGGGTATTGGGTTGTTTGTTTCTTTTGCAAGATTGATCTCTGTAGTTCATCACATAAGACGTTGGTCCATTATGTAGTCTTTTGGTTTGTCAGTCCTCCTTGTCTTACTATATAGAAATATACTCTCATGGGAATCCATTTTGAATATAATTAGTCTGGAGTTCTATGTGGTAAATACTGAGTCCTATAGTTTAAAGTTGGTGTGGGTATATATAAATGTGTCATTTGATTATCTTGATGGTTCTTTATGAAAGTACATAGAGAAGAGTTATGACGTTCAGTACATGAGCTAAAATTTTAATGTATTTTGGTGTGATGAACGCCTAAAGTTAGACTTCTTAGCACGCCCATAGTAAGACTTGATAATATTAGTATGTCTCTAATGACATAAATCCAAGTTGTGCAGTTTAGTAAATGCAAAGAGATGCGAAATCTAAATGTTGACTCTACGGGCTAATCTAAAATGCAAAATAACTTTTTGTTGGGGAATAAAAATTCTGGAATTGATTTTTTTTTCGTTGTATGCTACTGGGTAGTGTTAGCGCGTGTAGTTATAGGAGTGTTGTTGTCTTGGGAATGCTATGTGAAGATGAATGGTATTTCTTGTTTGTTCGTTACCCGTAGTTGGCTCGATTTCCATAAGCTATTATGACGATGACCGCTGGGTCTCCTGAAAGATATGGATTTATTATCCTGGAATGGAATCGACAACGTTTTATTTTCTGACGCACGGTAGGGGAATGAAGTGGACTACACAAGATCTTATACGATACTTAGTACGGGTAGAGTAAGGACTGTTGAGAAGGGAAGTCGTTAATTCTTATCGTTCAGATCAGTGGGTGGGAAGCATTGTTTTTCCTTTTCTCTAAATGTCTTTTTGTTCTTATTATTGCGCCTTATTCGTATGCCAAGCGCTAGACTTTTAAGTGGTTGTTTTCTTTTTGTTATTTATATTTTTAAAAGGGAGTAGATAATAAATTGTTTCCACTTTGCGACATATTTTTTTACGAAAAACTTCAGATTTTTTTAGATTATATATAAAGGATATAAGCGTATGAAAACATACTTTTAGTTGGGGTCTGACTCAACTTACTATTTTTCAGAAAGCGGTGATCGTGGAGCAACATAACTTGTAGATTGCATTTCTGTCCCGAGAAGCTACTTCGTAATTATTTTAAGGTGCTTAATTAGCGAAGTGATTTATTTATTCCTTCTAAAGACCAAACGTGTGTTTCATTTCTTTTAAATAAATACTTCGCATTTATTTGGGAGACCGATCTGCGAGCCGGGATTTTTTTTTTGTTTCTAAAGGATTCATTTTAGTTTACCTTATCAACTTCATTTAAAAAAATAAATTCTTTTATTTTTTGGGATTATTGTCGATGTGTTCCATACAATAGCCCGATCTCCATTTGTTGGTACGACGATTTGAGTGTGTAAAATGGTCCATGAGTAAGCCACACTTTGGATTTTAGGGCGACCGACCTAGAGGCCGGTTTTGGGAGTTTGGTTTGGAGATGGCCACCGACTGGAGGAGTAGTTTTTGAACTGCCGTGAAGGCTAGATGGGAGAACAAGGATTGAAGGGAGAAAGACAATTCGGTGATAAGGATTTTAATCTTTACCTCTCTTTTCTGGTAATCATTTTATTTAGGTTTTTAAGAAATCCATCATCATGCCTTGTTAGATTCATGTAACTGGGGTTTAATAGTTGAAACCTTTTTTTAGCATTAGACCACTTTGATTTGAAACATATATGATTTTGAGGCTATTTTGATTTGAATAAATTAATTCCATGATTTTGTATATTGATTTTTAATGATGACATGTGTTGTTGCTTCACCGGTTTTATATAACTATGCGTATAATTAATAGGAACCCAAATATATGTGTCTACTTATTTGATATTCCATGTCTGGGTTAAATCCTTTAATTGGGTATGCTTAGAATAGCTAGGTATTGTTTGTGAATCTGTATTTAGTTTCGTATAACTTTCTCACTAATGCAATTTGATGGTGCATGCTTCGGTTTAGTTTTTTGATGTGCCATGCTTAGGGCGTCCCGGTGGTATTTGCAGCTCTAATACATATAATAGGTGATGTCAATAGAATGAACACTAAATAATTCATGAATTATGTTTCAATTCAGTAATTGATTAGAAATATTGGTGGATAGTATAAACCCTGGTTACCAACTTTCCCATTGATTTTATTTTATTAGTTTAATTTTATTATTTCGTTTTACATTTCTCATTTCAAAAATCCAAAAAAAACACTGTTGGTTAGTCAATTAGAGATATTGATTACAGTATTTCCACCGCTCCCTGTGGGTTCGACCCGTACTTGCATCTGCCTACTAGTTAGACACCGTGCGATTGCGGTTATTATAACATAGGGTTTCCCAGAATCCCATCAATTTTATTGTAAAATCCCCTTATCCAAAAATGTGTATCGTTTAGTAGTATCCTTAATTTTGGGTTTCCATAATCTTTTCCACCAGCAATAATGGTCGTGGATTTTTGAGAAAGACAAATCTCCAATATTTTTGGAAAGTTTTCCTGGGATATATAATAAGAGATTAGGGTTATTGTTAATCTCACAAGAACATAAGAAATATCAGCCACACTATGAATCTCTTTTGTTGGGGAAAACCTAGCTGCTGTGAGAGAAGTCTAAGGAAGAGGACGATTGATTTCAGCCGAAAGGTAGTACTACTGGTTGGAGGATTTTTCTTACTTACCGGGTAAGTTTTCTATCTCTTATATCTTTTAAGATTAATCAAATGAGTCTGGAAAGTTTTTAAGATTATTTATAAAAGATTAATAGAAAGAAGGATATAAAGGGTCTGTCTCGTGTTAGGAATGGTATAATATCCATTGAAATTGAAAATGAGTTTCTGTTTGATCATTTTTATGTGGCCGATGGGTATTGGGTTGTTTGTTTCTTTTGCGAGATTGATCTCTGCATTCATCACATAAGACAATAGTCCATTATGTAGTCTTTTGGTTTTCCATTCCTCCTTGTCTTACTGTATAGAAATATACTCTCATGGGAACCCATTTTGAACATTATTAGTCCGAAGTTCTATGTGGTAGCTACTGATTCCTATAGTTTAGAATTGGTGGGGCTATATATAAATGTGCCATTTGATTATATTGATAGTTTTTGTTGAAAGTACACAGAAAAGAGTTATGACCTTCAGTACATGAGCTAACATTTTAATGTATTTTGGTGTGGTGAACACCTAAAGTTAGATTTCTTGGCACGCCCACAGTTAGACTTGATACTATTAGTATGTCTCTAATGACATAAATCCAAGTTGTGCAGTTTAGTAAATGCGAAGAGATGCGCAATCTAAATATTGACTACGCAAGGGATGATACGATACATAGTACGGGTAGAGTAAGGACTATTGAGAAGGGAAATCGTTAATTCTTATCGTTCAGATCAGTGGGTGGGAATTACTGCTTTGCCTTTTCTCTAAATGTATTTTTGTTCTTATTATTGCGCCTTATTCGTATGCCAAGCGCTGGACTTTTAATTGGTTGTTTTTTTTTACTATTTATCTTTTTAAAAAGGAGGGGACAATAAATTGTTTTCACCTTGCGACATATTCTTTACGAAGAACTTCAGATTTGTTTAGATTATATATAAAGGATATAAGCGTATGAAAGCCTACTTTTAGTTGAGATCTGACACAACTTACTATTTTTCAGGAAATGGTGATCGTGGAGCAACATAACTTGTAGATTGCATTTCTGTTCCGAGAAGCTACTTCATGATTATTTTAAGGTGCTTAATTAGCGAAATGATTTATTGATTCCTTCTAAAAACCAAACTTGTGTTTCTTTTCTTTTAAATAAATACTTCGCATTTATTTGGGAGACCGATCTGGGAGTCGAGGATTTTTTTTTTGTTTTCATTTTAGTTTTTCTTATCAACTTCATTTTAAAAAAATAAATTCTTTTATTTTTTGGGATTATTGTCGATGTGCTCCATACAATTGCCCGGTCTCCGTTTGTTGGTACGATGGTTTGAGTGTGTAAAACGGTCCATGAGTAAGCCACACTTTGGATTTTAGGACGGCCGACCGAGAATTCGAAGTGGGATGTTACAAAGTGGTATCAGAGCCCTGGTCACATAAATCCTTGGGAGAGGGTGTAAGGTCTTGTTTGATCACGGTAGGCACGAGTTTTAGGAGCACTTTGATTGTTTTTCTTTGTGTGATTTTGTGTTGATAGTTTCTTTTTTTTCTTTCCATTCCTAGAGGATGGATGGTCGTGGTAGAAGTAATATTGAAGGCCATGGTCATGGTAGAGGTTTTGGCTGAAGGAGTGAGGATTTTGTTGAGGATTATGTGGCATAAAGTAACTCACGCACTGTTGGTAGTAGATCTCATAGTGAAGATAAGTCTAGGTCCACAGGTGGCTCTTGATTAAGTAGGACTAGGTCCACAGTAACACTCGATCTGTTTGTATCGGGGAGGGTGGGCCAAATGCCTTAACATTAGAGAATATTCAGACAATGTTGATTGATGCAGTCACAACGATATTAGATCAGAGGCTTGGTCCACGTGGAGGTACGAAAACCATGGCACCTCAAGTGAGGGATGTACCGACAATTATAGAGAGAAACGTGAAGTCTTGGGTTCAATATTACCAAGATTTTCTAAATATGAAACCCCCTCCATTCACAGGAAAGGGAGGTGCAACCGAAGCACATCAGTGGTACACTAAAGTGGATCGGATAGTAGCTCAGTTTGATTGTTCTAGAGCTTATAAGCAGAGGATGGCCGCTTTTCTATTGGAGGGGAATGCAACAACATGGTGGGAATCGATGGGAAGGACAGTTGATGCCATGGAGGTTACATGGACAAGATTCAAGGATTTGTTCCTTGCACACTATTTTCCCCCAGCCGAGCGTCAAGATATGATTAGGAAGTTTGAAGAATTAAAGCAAAAGGAAGATCAAACAGTGGTTGAATACGAGTGTGAGTTTGATCGCTTATCTATATTTGATGCTCATCTTATTCCTACAGAAGCAGATATGATCGAAAGGTTTTTGAATGGATTGAATGGTGGGATCGCTCTCCATATCATTGGAAATCCTAGTTTTGATACTTATGCCAAGGTGGTGAATTGTGCTAGGGCACATTTTTTGAGGATCCAAGAAGCTAGGAAAAAGAAAGTAGAACCTAAGAGAAATGAGAAATCTAATGATGTTGGAAGGAATAACTGAAAAAAGCCACGAGCAGATGAGAAAATCACTAACCATAGAGAAGTAGCTTAAGCACCCCAACCACTAAGAACTGGGGAAGAGGAGAAACCTTACGTATTTAGAGGGCGTTGTTATGCTTGTGGTGATCAAGGACATAAATCTTCGAATTGTCCAAACAAAAATAAACATGGAGTTGAGAATAATGGGAACCTTCTTGAAGTACCAATAAGGCGGGAACAACCCCGAATGAATGTTATATTAACTCGTGGTGATGGTGAACACGCTGTCGAGATGGAAGGTATTTTTTCTCTTCTTAACCCATATTTCCACGTTTTCCTCGTTTTTGTTATGCTGATGAGTGTTGGTTGTTTTCCACTTTGCATGTGGTTGGCTCGAATTTTCTAAGTTATTAATGCGATGACCTAGGGGTCGCATATGTGTTTCTTTGCATGGGAAAATTGCAATGACCAAGGGGTTGCATTTATATTGCTTAGCTGGTTATATACTTTGGGAAATGTCGATGCGAACATTTAGTATGCTGACACACGGTTAGCTAACTAACTGGATCACATTATGGCACAATATGAAACTTAAATGGGTAAATGTTGATCGATTCCGAGGATGTAATCCTTTTCTTTTAGGGGAAGATTGTATATCCAAAAATGTGTATCATTTAGTAGTATCCTTAGTTTTGGGTTTCCATAATCTTTTCCACCAGCAATACTGGTCGTGGATTTTTGAGATAGACAAATCTCCAATATTTTTGGAAAGTTTTCCTAGGATATATAGTAAGAGATTAGGGTTATTGTTAATCTCACAAGAACATAAAAAAATATCATCCGCACTAAAAATCTCTTTTATTGGGGAAAACCTAGCTGCTGTGAGAGAAGTCTAAGGAGGAGGACGATTGATTTCATCCAAAATGTAGTACTACTGGTTAGAGGATTTTTATTGCTTACCAGATAGGTTTTTTAGCTCTTATCTCATTTAAGATTAATCAAATGAGTCTGGAAAGTTTTTAAGATTATTTACAAAAGATTAATAAGAAAGAAGGAATAAAGGGTCTGTCTCGTGTTAGGAATGGTATAGTATCCATTGAAATTAAAAATGAGTTTTTGTTTGATGATTTTTATGTAGCCGATGGATTTGGGTTGTTTGCTTCTTTTGCGAGATTGATCTCTGTAGTTCATCACATAAGACGTTAGTCCATTATGTAGTCTTTTGGTTTGTCAGTCCTCCTTATCTTATTGTATAGAAATATACTTTCATGGGAACCCTACTGAGTCCTATAGTTTAGAGTTGGTGTGGCTATATATAAATGTTTGATTTGATTATCTTGATAGTTTTTGTTGAACGTACATAGAAAAAAGTTATGACGTTCAACACATGAGCTAACATTTTAAGTATTTTGGTGTGATGAACACTTACAGTTAGACTTCTTAGCACGCCTACAGTTAGACTTGATACTATTAATATGTCTCTAATGACATAAATTCAAGTTGTCCAGTTTAGTAAATGCGAAGAGATGCGCAATCTAAATGTTAACCCTACAAGCTAATCTAAAATGCAAAATAACTTTTTGTTGGGGAATAAAAATTCTGGAGTTGATATTTTTTTCGTTGTATTCTACTGGGTAGTGTTAGCGCGTGTAGTTTTAGGAGTGTTGTTGTCTTGGGAATGCTATGTGAAGATGAATGGTATTTCTTGTTTGTTTGTTGCCCGTTGTTGGTTCAATTTCCATAAGCTATTATGGCAATGACCGCGGGGTCGCCTAAAAGATATGGATCTATTATCTTGGAATGGAATCGACAACATTTTATTCTCCGGCACGGGAATGAAGTGGACTACGCAAGGGTTGATACGATACAGAGTACGGGTAGAGTAAGGACTATTGAGAAGGGAAGTCTTTAATTCTTATCGTTCAGATCATTGGGTGAGAAGTATTGTTTTTCCTTTTTTCTAAATATCTTTTTGTTCTTATTATTGCGCCTTATTCGTGTGCCAAGCGCTAGACTTTTAAGTGGTCGTTCTTTTTTTACTATTTATCTTTTTAAAAAGGAGTAGACAATAAAAAATTTTCACTTTGCGACATATTCTTTACGAAGAACTTCAGATTTGTTTAGATTATATATAAAGGATATAAGCGTATGATAGCTTACTTTTAGTTGGGGTCTGACCCATTTACTATTTTTCAGGAAACGGTGATCGTGGAACAACATAACTTGTAGATTGCATTTCTGTTGCGAGAAGCTATTCCGTGATTATTTTAAGGTGCTTAATTAGCGAAATGACTTATTGATTCCTTCTAAAGACCAAACTTGTGTTTCTTTTCTTTTAAATAAATACTTCGCATTTATTTGGGAGACCGATCTGCGAGTCGGGGATTTTATTTTTTTTTGTTTCTAAAGGATTCATTTTAGTTTTCCTTATCAACTTCATTTAGAAAATAAATTATTTTATTTTTTCGGATTACTGTCGATGTGCTCCATACAATAGCCCGATATCCATTTTTTGGTATGACGGTTTGAGTGTGTAAAATGGTCCATGAGTAAGCAACACTTTGGACTTTAGGGTGGTTGACCTAGAATTCGAAGTGAGGATGTTACATGAACCCGGTTCACGAACCTTTGCACCCTGACTTGTGAACAAGCCTAACGGTTCAGCAACCGTTGTACCAACCGTCCTAGTTTAAGATTTAGAAGATGCTTAAAAACTTATTTTTAAATATGTTTAGCATTGCTAGAATTATCTCTAACGCTACTAAGACTTCATTGATCACGCAAACACTTATGTGTGTGCATCATGATTAAATTCTTAGGTGTTTAAATGAACATCAAATTGCTTTAGTTATTTGGCATAATTTCCAAACTGAACAATTACTATACACGGTTCCAGAACAGATTCCTAGTGTACATTCTTCTTTTGTATTTCAAGACCTAAAAGTGTTTGCTTGATTCTCAAGTTATCTTAGCTTGATATTTAAGCAACCCCTGGTCCTTGAAAATCTATAAATAGAGATGCTCTTTCAACTGGGAAATTCAATCCTTGACACTTTGTTACATAAACATATTTGGAAAAAGATTTGGCAGATGAAAATATCACCATTTGTTAAGAATTTTATTTGGAAAACTGCTCACTCCATATTTCCCAATAGTATGAGGGTGGCAGTTACCATCCCAAATATAAACAACAAGTGCACTTTATGTAATGAAGGTCAAGAAACTCTCACCCTTTTGTTTATGCAATGTAATTATGCGCAGCAAGTTTGGATGCACTTTAACTATGATATGTAATATGTTACAAATGGAACAGAAAATTTTCATGATTGGTTAAATAACTGCTTTGAAAATCCTAATAGAGGAGGGTATGATATAGATTGGTAGGTTTTGTGCAGTGTTATCATTTGGCATATATGGAAGGCTAAGTGTGATATTACCTTCCAAAAGAAAATCCAAAACAATACCATTACTGCAAACAACATAGTTAAACTTATTAATGGATATAAGTCTGTAAATCAAACAGGTTATGATGTTACACAATCACTGTGTTATAACCCCAAGAATGATGAAGTGCTTAAGGTCACTAATGATCAGTTAGATGAGTGTACTGGATCCATGAACCTGAAAATTAATATTGCACTAACAATGATGAACTCTACAACTAAGGCTGGAATTGGTCTAACTTTATTTGATCATACATGGAGAATCAAATAAGCCAAAGAACTGCACTCAGACTGTACTATCATAAAAGATTAGAGCGGATGCGGCTTTCCAATGGGCAACAAAATGGAGTGGACACATCATCTCTTTCAGGAGCGATTATGAGCCAACTATATTGCTGCTAATAGGAAAGTATGCAACAAAGACACAAGATCAGTGTAGACTTTGGCAACAATACTAAATTTGACATATATTTCGTAGATAAGGACTTCAATTTAGTTATGCGATCTCAAGTTATTTGGCAGAAAAGATAGTTGTATCTTATAACAAATATGCTATGAAGTATAATTGGTTAGATCAAAGCCTATAGGCTATTTTAAATTTTTTAAACATTCAAAATTGGAATGAAGATGTAATGATTTATCGTAACTCTCCATACGGAAGATACGTTTTTTTCGAGAAAAAAAGAAAAAAATCGAAGCTTTTTTGGTTTTTTATTCATATTGATTATTGTTCAATTTTGGTGGAAAATTCATTAACTTGAAACTAAAAGATTGTTTTCAAATTCGAATATAAAGTTTAGATGTTTTGATCCTTCTTCTCGTTACTACCACTGGGACGAACAATAGAAAATTTCATCATAATGAGTTATCAAATCCTCAATCTTTGGTTGATTTATTTTTTCTTACTATCAGCGATATTAGAGAGATATACCGATTATCTAGTTGCTCGATGCTCATCAACCTTCTTGAAAAGTTCAATTTGATAAACTCGAATCAATCATGTTACGACGTGTGTCAACATATTTTTATTCAGGTGATCTAAATTTTATATGTCTAAACATCATTATTACACGCATGTGTTGTAATAAAATATCTTCAAAATATGTGCATGCACTTCGCACATGTGCAAAACTGGATTGAAAATCCAAAATAGAGATAAAGTCAACACGAGTGGATAAAGTATGAGCAATGCGAGTCAACGTATGCCCCCAAAAAAATGAAAAAGATGCACCCTCCAGTAATTAACGGTGTGGATGGATGAGCCAGATGGCCTTGTTAGCTGCTGACAGGTAAAAACTGCGAGAACAACAAAAACAAAGCTAGAAAGATTTCAAGAACCATCTCGCGCTTGTTAAATCAAAATATATCTTCTCTTTATCTCTGAAAATATGAAGCGAAAATATCGTTCTCTCTAATTTCCTTGAACATTGAATTTCAACGCCACAATTTTCAACTCCTACATTTGTGTTTCTCCGTACTTAATTTACAGTTTGTTTCTGTTGGGTTTTTTTCTTTAATCCATTCCGATCTGAAATAGATTCAGATTGGACGGTTAATAGAAGAAATGGTGGCAGAAGAAGAGTCAATAGGAAATTATTTATCAGAAAAAGGTGAAGTTGTTTGTGTATATGCAGATGGTATTTATGATCTATTTCATTTCTGTCATGCTAGAGCCCTTGAACAACCTAAGAAATCGTAAGTCTTCATTTCATTTTTATAAAAATTCTGATTTTGGTAATGAATTGTTAGGTGCAGTTTTCCTCGTATCATTAGCTTATTCAAGATGGACTACGGAAATGTGCATATGCTATGCTTGAATGTCCATATTTTATCATGGGACTAAACACACTGGCAAATTTACTTTTTTCTTGAGATCTTTTTCCCAGTCCAAATGCCTGTGTTATCTTATGACATGGGACTAGTAGAATTCTTTGATGACTACAATTGGAACTTTTACTTTCTTTTTTCATGCATTCACTTGACAAAATTTACAGTCTTATGTATACCAAAGCTTATAGATAAAATTAAGTGCTTGTCTATTATGTTTCATTAAGTGCTTGTATAATTGGAAAAGTTTATCTAGCTTCATAGATAGAATTGATGACAAGATGGTATCTTTAAACTTCAGTAATCAAAATAGTTATTTATGGTTTCGTTTTTCTTATTTCATAATTGTGTAGTTGAAAAAATTATAATTCTTTAGAGAGAGAAAAGATTGCAATAGATGAGTTTGATAACAATCTATTTATTTTGACATCATTGTAGGTTCCCCACCACATATCTACTTGTTGGCTGATGCAATGACGAGGTTACACATAGATATAAGGGGAAAATTGTTATGAGTCTTATGACTAAAAATGAACGCTATGAATCCTTCCTTCATTGTAGGAACGATTCTGTTATACATGGTCATTATGTGACTTCTATATTTATTACACCCATAACATTAAATTAGAAATAAAATCAGCCCTCAGAGATAGATACACTAACGGGAGACCATAAATTAAGTCAAGTACCTCTTCGATCAGCTAATCCATTCTATATTTTTGGTACACAATAAGAAGGTCCAAATACATTTTCCTGGACAAGAACAAGATCAACTCTGTGACCCATGATTCATTTTTGTAAGCTTCACTGATACATGCTTGTTAAGTTCTATATACTTCTAACAAATTTATTGTACCTCTGTTGATATTTATGCGTTTGTTTTACCATAGATTAAATTAATTTTTTTATGTTGATCTGACTTAGATATGCAGATACAAGTAGGGATGCCAAGGATATGTCTATGAATTTGTTAGTTGCTTTCTTGGCCACTCTTTGTTTACTTTATATTATGATGATCTCTGTAGTTCTGCCCTCTGCTTACAGTATCTAAACCCTAAAGGTCCATTTGTGTAGGTTAAATCCATTGGAAAATTCAAGGAGACTAGTGAAAAAATGGCATATCAACATCAGATGTTATAATGAAATACTGAAAGACTACAACGAATATGTAATGCATAATTTAGCAAGGATACCTAAGGAAGGAGCTTGGTGTTAGCTATATGAAGGTATGATGGATTATTAAGTTTGTTTCGATTTTAATAGATATAACTCTTATTTTTTATCTCAATCCTCAAAAGTTTACATGCCATCTTAAAAACCGTGTAGATCTTGTAACCATTTCTTTGTTAAATAAGAAACTACACTGTTTAACTGATGTTTGTTCTTTTTTACTTGGTGTACTATCTGTCAGGAGAAGCAATTAAGATTGAACATGGGAATTACCAAATTTCGCGAGAGAGTGAAAGAGCATCTAGAAAAGGTGAGACAGAAGGTCTATGTTTCCTGCTTCAAGAGTTTGTTTCATTGTTCTGATACTCATGTTTTATGTTATCTTTCCTTCCATTGTTCTGATACTCATGTGCATCCACGCTTAATATTGAATACTGATATACATAACATCATAACCCAATTTTGGTACCATTTTCAAAAATCATTTTTTACCGTTTTTAAAACATACCATTTTTTCTTGTTTTCGTTTTCTATTAAACTTTAAAAAGATGTTCAGTAGGAAGTATAGAAAACCGTTTTTGAAAACATAATTTAAAAATTAGTTATGCTACAACAATCAACAATGAACATTTTATACTATTTATTTTGGACATTGAAGTCAATAAGAGATTGAATGTTTGAGTAGAGAAAAATTAACCATGGAAGAGAGGTTTGAAGAGATCATACCACCTTTGTTTTACCATAGACCTGAGATGCCTTTCATTAGAAGAGAAGAAGAAAAAGAAAAAGAAAATAATGAAAACAACAATTCGTCATTTTCATTTTTTTTGTTTTCAAAAACATAAAACAGTAGAAAAATATTTTTAGGAAACGTGTCTACCAAGCGTGTTTTTTAGTGTTTTCCGTTTTTACTGTTTTTAAAAATGTAAAATGGTTTTTAAGAACTATACCAAACACGGCCTTAGCTTCTTCCTTCTGAATTAGCCAAGAGTGCAATAATTCTTTGGTTTGATGATGTGGTCAAGAGTAAACGTAAGTGATATATGTACTTTCGGCACAAAATGACAATGTTAGTGTTAGGACCTCAGTCCCACATTGCTAAGATGGTGCAAAAGTGGGTAGCTTATAAGTCTATAGGTTCCCTCAGTTGTTTATAATTAGGACTATAGGTTACCCCAGCCTTTGGATTAAGATCTAAAGATACTTAGAACATCTCCGATGGAGAGTCAAGGTTTAATTTTAATTTAGCATCTCCAATAAAGAGTCAAGGTCTAATTTATTTATGATGTAAAATTAGAACCAAGCACCACGATCCAAGCACGGTCCAAGCGATAGTCGAGTAGAGCCGGCAGAGAGGAAAGAGCTATCGCCATGTGTGTATCAAAAAATGTGCCAACAGAGATATTGCACAAACAAAATAGTAATCTAAGCCTGCTCCATGAAAAGGGTGACGTCTAAGCTAGATTAAGATGTGGGTGCGCCTCAAGCCTGCTCCATGAAAAGGGTCACGTATAAGCTGGATAGATGTGGGTGCGCTTATGAAGGTGCATAGTTATCGCCACATTGAATACTGATAGTCGATTAGAATCGCCAAAAAAATAAGAGTTATCGTTGGGTCAGTACTTTGTAAGTCCATGGATTCCCTCAAATTGTAGACTGACTTTAGAGATGAGTTCTACATATAGGTCACCACATTGAATGCTAATAGTCGAGCAGAGACGCCAAAAAGAAATGGACTACCGCAGGATCAGTGTCGATAAAGTGGGCCAATGATTGGGTTTAGAAGTGTGGTAAAACGTAAAGACCTTAGTCCTACATCTCTAAGATGGTGTAAAATTGGGTTTGTAAGTCAGTGGATTCCCTCAGTTTGTAGGCCGGTTTTAGAGATGAGTTCTATTTATGGACTTATGACGAGTTAGGATTGGTGTCCTAACAGTCAGAGAAGAAATACAAGTGATGAAGGCCGAGTATTCAATAGAACAACCGGCATGGTAATTGCAAACAAACCTAGTCGATTTTGGAAGCCTTAAAAGTGAATTTTGAAGTGATGTCAAAGGAGAACAATCGTCTAAGTCACAACCCCGGGACCTTGTCCATTGTCTCTCAGGATGTTCTCGACGTTTGTTAGCTAAGACCATGTCTCACAATTGACAAATTCATAAGTACATAACCTGGAAGATTTTGAAGACATAAAAAAGGACAAATATGACTCCCAGAATCGTCAAGGTTCATGGCCAGACAACGAACCGATTCTGACGGAAGGCTGGTGATTTTTTCGCATTGTTGGCCCAAAACTTGAAGAAACATGGTCCCACTATGCCTATAAGGCCTAGTTTTGAAGAAACATGGTCCCACTATGCCTATAAGGCCTAGTTTTCATAGAGTTTTATAAGAAGAATTCCATGATTATATATATATATATACTTACTAGAAATAACACGTGTCGTAACGGCACGGTATGAGACAGGATAATTTTTGGATATAATAATTTTAATAATTATCTCACACTATGAGGCTTAATTCGACCTATGAGAACTTGTACACATGAAAATCTTAATCCAAATAATTATAAATTCAGTTATGCTTAAATAATAGTTTAGTAATTCCTCACGATATTCTTTAGACTTAAAATAATAGTTTTTGATATTCCTCACGATATTATTAGACCCAAAGTAGTGACTTCGTTGGCCGCTATGAAATCGACCTCTTCCTATTTTCTTGCAACACGAAATTTGAGTACTGCAGGTTTGTTTTCAGCGCAATCATTGCATTTTTCAAAAGGAAGCAAACACATTTTGGTAAACGGATTTTGTGGGACTGCAGCTAATCATGTTTGACATATGTTACTCTTAGGTTAAAAAATTTACCAAGAAATAAGTTGGGAATGAGTGAATGAGTTTGAAGGTGTGGGGTTCAAGAAATTCACTCCTCTGTTTATACACGTTCATTGAATAATTGTAATTAGTGACAGTTTTAATTTTCTCGACGTTTTTTTTTGTTGGAATGGGCTATTATGTGTTAATCATAAAACAATCGCTTCTTTGCATACAGTTTGTATAGTATGGATGTTTTTATCTTATTTATGGATAAGTATTTATCATGATCGTGGGTGGATATTTATTTCTGGTCTAATCAAAAGAGGGAAAAAGAAAATTGTATACCTTAATTACCAAGCTCATGACCAAAATTTTAGCCCCAATTATCATGACCTTTTTTGTAAGGTTTGCTGGTATAGAAACAAACCACCAAGAGGACAGGATATCCAAACCAACGGTGAACTTGGTGAGCTTGGTAATTGTACCTTAGCAGAAAGATACCCAATCAAGATTTTCTTCTTTTTTTAACGTTTCCTTTTTGAGTTTCTCTTCTTTTTGTTTGTGTTGTCGATTAAAAATAAATAAAAATACCCGATCAAGATTTTTTCTTCTTCCTTTTGTTTGAGTTTCTCTTCTTTTTGTTTGTGTTGCAGATTTTGATTAAACTATTCATGGCATTAAGATCTGATGAAAAGGTAGTCACGCTCTTGATCAAGAATGCTCAAATGTTCCCAAGAATGCTAAATTTTTTATGGATGAAAACAGGGTTCATTTCTTCGATTGGTTAAATGTCTCAGTCGAAAATAATTTTTTTATGGATGCTAGAAAATTGTTCTAAAGTTCTTTGTTCTTTGGGTTTTACACATTGTAACTCTAATGTTATTTGTGTTTTGGGTTTTATGGAAGAGTAAATTTTCGGTGGGTCATTTTTGGATACGTATTTGTTTTCGATTGCTCCCTTTATACAATGAGTATAATGAAAATTATTCTTGGTATTTTTCGATTTTCCCCTTTAAACAATGAGTATAATGAAAATTATTCTTTGTATTATTAAAAATAATATGTTATTTGTGTTTTGCAGATTGATGAAGGATGGATAATTTGAGTTTTTAAAGATATGGTTCAAAGAATTTTCTTCATTTTTCTATGGTTGTAATATTTAATTTTTTAGTTTATTTTTAATAGCATATTTATTGTTTTAATTGATGAGGAACTAATTATGAGGGTTATCAATATCTCCATAATCCACGACTGCTAGATGTCTTTGGCTAGGATGAGACTGGGATGGTCGGATCACATGTTTGTCTCTCAAAATGTTATCCGTCCGTCCAAGCTCAAAAATCCCTTCTGTTTGTGAAAAGGCGAGGGTACCCAAATATACCCCAAGCTAAAACTTTTCCTACCTATAAGTCCTTTCTCCGAAAGTGATTGTCTATAGACTGAGTCGAGACAATGCAACTAATCGGTTCACACTTCGTGTGATCGTTTATGGATACGAGATCGAGATAATACAACAACGAAGTATGTTTGCTTGATAAAAAGGTTCAGACTTAACAAAACATAATAGGATTGCTTATCAAGTACATAAGAATTGACGTTTGTGTAATTTACTTTAATTATAATAAAACAATTATAATACGGAAATATAAAGTAAATGACACAGCAAGATTTTGTTAACGAGGAAACCGCAAATGCAAAAAAAAAAACCGGGACCGTGTCCATAATTGAATGCTCTCAAGATTAAGCCGCTACACAAAATTAAACCAACTTCGTATAGTTGAGACCAAGCAACTAAACCTATAGTTCACCTAGTTCCGTCTGTATTCCCACGCCTCCAACTTATATATAAGTCACGTACTTGGGACAATTCCTTTGGTTAGTATTCCAAACAGTAAAGGAACAACAAATCTGTTTGGTATCAACTCTATTCAACCAAGTGATGTGAGTCGGACAAAGGCTCTTCTGTTTATCTTAACATAAACTCCTTCATCAGGTTCTTAGATCTATCTTATGTTCAACTACCAAAGTAATTGTTCAGATTTTACAGTCAATACTTTTAATCACAAAGAATTGTATTGATGCCGATATACACAACTAATCAATCAAATCTACCACAAGGATAAACCGATTATAGTTGGATCCTCTTATACCGAAAAAAGTATTGTACACACCAAAGATTATGAACCTCAAATCAGAAATCTTCAATATCTTCTTTGTCTTCAAATCTTATTAGATCTTCAATAAACACCTGCACACAACAACTTCAATCTCTTGTGATCAATCACGCACAGAACGGAGTCTGTTAACAATGATTATCACAAGATCGTCTTTAGAACTAACAACAGTATAAAGATCCCTGTTGAAACTTCGATCTAGTTTGAGTGAATTTTATATCAGAAGAGAAGATTCTCAAGCATAAACAAACTAGGTGCAATCAAAGTTCAACCACCGTTAGTCAATCAAATCAATCGAAAACACAAGATAAATCGCAATTATCTAGTTTCCCACCAACGTTACTCGTAGAGCTTCTCAATCCCAAAGAAGACTTTAAACTGAGCGTCCGTAAGAGATTTCGCCTAATTAGGTTACTCTCCTCTCCGAATAGGCGACTACACCAGTAACAACACAACCGAGGAAGTTTGCTGTCACGAAGGATTAGTTTGCTAGAAATGCAAACTTCAAGTATTTATAGACAAGGAAGTTTGGACACCAAGGAATTTGCAAAACCGAAAATATTCTCAAATATATTCAATATATTCCAAATTCGGTTTCCATAATTCCTGGAAATGCTCTGTCCAAAATAATCACCGAAAATCTCTTTGGAAAATCTCAACTAGTAAATGCACATTACTAATTATCATTTTCCTAAAATAAAATTAACAACCTTAATTAAAAGATTCTTAACTTATTTATATTTCGATTCTGGGATTTGCTTCATGTAGCTATTAAGGAATAACTTTGAACAATAAAAGATAAACATTATTGTCCGTGTTCAAATTATGTCAACATCCTTAGTTTGTAAGTCCTCTTTCATACTTACAACCTTGAAACCGATTTGCCACACTTCCAAACAAGTTTAGAATTGGTTCATCTGACTTTCAAGAATTATGTGATTGATCAAGAACACTCAATCACAAATCATGGGTTTAACAGTTCTACCAAAACAAGTTTCGGTTCTACCTCCATGTGAGTATTGTGCATAGTCACACTAGCTTTCCGAAATTCGGTTGACTAGGTACTAGGATCAGTTCCCCACATATATATGGCATCTAACTTATATGTGTTGCACATGTCCATAGGATCGGTTCCGCTTTGCCTAAAAACGTGTTGCACATGTCCACAGGATCGGTTCCCCTTTCTGCTACAAACTTGTTGCACCTCATACAAGGATCGATTTTCCGTTGTGATGTGTTGCACCTCTTCATAGGATCGGTTCCTATTTACCCAGATTCGGTTCAACAAATCACAAACTCGATCATATCATCTCAGGTGATTACTTAAGATCGGTTTCACTAATAAAAGTCATACCAATACATAAGTCAGGCCTTTGTGAATAGTTTTACCAAGAACACAAACAATTAGTGAGCGGCTATACTAAATCACACATATTGGATGTTCACAAGATATGCAATGAATAACAACCCCAATAACGCCAGGCGATTTCCTTTTCGATTCATAAACAAGTTTATGAACTTACTTCCTTAAAAAACATGTAAAAACATTGTTTCCTAGGATGAAATCCTCACCTCATACCCATACATAATTACAATAACATTTAAACGATTATGTCGATGTCTTATCTATAAAGTTTTATGGTTAAGCAATAAACTTCATATTGTATTCCTTAATATTATGTCTATTTAGAGTGTTCATGCTTCGCAGTTTCGTTTTCAATATGCACGACTTGAAAGATAGTTAGGGAATGAAACAGTTCAAGTCAAATATCACTAACCTCAAGTGGAAGGATGATGTTGTCGTTGTATCTTTTTACTTCTTCACTTCTTCAAGTCTTCACAATATTTTTAATGTCTCATATCCTAATACTTTCAAGTTAACCTATACGAAGTTGACTCTAGTACATAATCAAACGACTCTTAAAATGAGTTTTGATTCACTAAAATATGACAACCAAACTTGACATACCAACGCTTGGTGGGTTCAACCGAGCTATGCTCTAACAGTCTCCCCCTTTGTCAATTTTAGTGACAAAACTCTTACAATCATATGCATAAAAAAATTACAAGAATTCATTACACATACGCTTGATTCCCTAATTCAACAACACAATAACCTGCATTCGTTCAATCCTTAAATGTCGCTGTTGACATTATAATAACAAAGCTAATACTCCCCCTAAAGTTAAGACAAGTAGATTTCATCAATCTGCACGTCTTTCTTATACAAATTAATATGATATGCTACTCCCTCTTAGTCTATGCTTTCACTCTTTCGTTAGATAAACGTTTAAGCACAATTGTTCTTTTCCTTAGTGATACCAATCAATATAAAATCAATACCAGTATCACTTGTTTACTCCATATATTTCTCCCCCCTTTTGTCACAAAATGACAAAGAAACGAAAAAATAAAGGACAACACGAAAAGAATCTTACAAATCTCAAAATAGACTTGCAAACCTATAGAGTTAAGCACGAGGGTTCCACACACCATTTTTGATAACCAATATCAAAACCGAAACTACAAAGTAATTTGTTTTGATATGTTATCAAGGAAACAATTGCCCGAAGCAATTTTCCCAATTTAGTTTAGCAAACCAAAAATCAACTAAGCAACTTAGTCCCTTTGTTAAACCGATTGTACAAATACAATCGCTTCATTCGATAAGACCAAAATAAAGATAACTCTATTTTTCTCATCAGGTTCTAATTATCCATATAACTTAGACCTTTAAATTTTAAACAAGACAAGTACTAGGTTAGTTAACTAACATTTCTTGTTAAGGCATTCGATTAGACTTGAATAACCGAAACCTCCACTTTGATAAGTTTAACAAAGATAAACTTAGCTTCTCTTATCCGGAATCGAATTGGACTAAACAATCCATCCCGTAAACCTTTTCTTTCGTTAAGCCATAAATAATTCATACAAACCAAATAAATCAACTTGGAAAATTATTCACCTCAACCGGAAGCAATTGAATCAACATAAGCATTAAAACACCGCCAATTGCACCGAAATTTTGTAAGCCTAAACAATTGATACCATACAATAAAGCAAGATAACAATAGTTTTTCTTAACCGGAAACAATTGAATCACACACACATATTTACACACATCATGGAATAAAACATCAATTGTACCGAAATTTTGTTAAGCAAAATATATATGAAATAAAATCAGGCTTTTCTTAAACAGGAAAACAATTAACTAACAACATTGTTACCTCAAATTTCGCATCCACTTCTCCAATATGTTTGCATCTTCTTCCATGGAGAATTGATATCGAAATATCATTATGTTGTCATCCTTATGCAAAAGAAAAGAATAACAACAACCAACCTTTACCAGAGAAAGGTTGAAAACCGGTTTTAACAATTGCAAGAAAAAGTTGAAAACCGTCGAGACACATATGCATTTATGCTAAACCAAAACCGATTCAACATATTGTGACTTTTTCACATATTGTTTCTACCAGAACCCCTCATGATCCTTTGATAAAGCCTACCAACATGGGCTAGAACTTAATCCTGTTAAATCAAAAAGTCACCCAAACCATAAGGGTTCACAACATTATGAGATCGAATATCAAGGTAATAAAACCGAAATCAAACATCTCATAAACATCCATAGCAATAATAAAGCATTCAAGCACAGGCTATGTAAATCAAAACCATCACAAGAAAAATTATAAATCAAATAATTTTATTCACAATAGTTTTATTCATAATAGACCTAATACAATCATTGAAAGAAATCAAAAATTTATGTCTATTTTCCTGCAGATCTTTCAAAGATCATCTTCAATTTCCTCAAATTTTTTAGGATCTTCATCAATAGCATCTCGACTGATATCTCGGATTCTGCACACAGTACCTTGATTATGTTTACATGATAATGCATTAACCTTTCGATTAATATTTCGATCAAACTCCATGTTACTGATTACAAGTTTAATCAGCTTTCTTTGGTTACGGATAACAGTTCTTAGTAGTGTTGTCTGTCTATAATGAGTTTCAATAGTACTGAGGAGGACCTGACGAAGATTGATAATATAAATCTTAGCATCCAAACTGTTTTGGACAAGGAGATTAGTGGCATCTTCCTTTTTATTTTCTATATCTTCACCACCATATTTCTTGAAAGTATCATCAAGATGAACGAATTCCTTAGAAGTCATTCCACTGAAGGCTTTCAGAAGTTTTGCTTGAGATCTGGTTTGAGAATACATCCTTTAGCATAAGTTCTCAGACACGTTGAGTACATATACTAGAAATACCTTTAACACATACCAAACATAGATATCAACCTTAAATAAATAACTCTGACAAGATTTGAAAATATTTTCGCATCTTATGTGTTATTGGAACACAACATTCTCCAAAAAGAGATTATCTTCAAGATCGTCATCAAGAGATACTTCAAGCACTTACACTTATCCCTTTTTACACAAGTTGTTGTAAGACAACCTTTCTACACATAAAGATGTTTAAAATATCCTTAGGGTAGATTATGTAATCTCTCTATGTTGAATAAGAGATATTAGTAGGATACCAATAGCCAGGTATATGTGCTTCCTTACATCCGAAGATTGCGCATTGTAAGGATGCACAATCCAATGCGGTTTAAGCACAGGGATGAGGATATTCCTCATCAAATATCTCATGAGGAGATCTTCCCCCTTTTTGAACATCATCATGTTCTTCTTCGTGGGTTTTGAACCCATCCTCTTTGTTAGGAAAATTGTGAGATGCAATATCCTCGATTACATCTTGTTCCCGGGATGGTATGTACTTTGAACTTGAACCCGTGTGGTCTAGATCTTCCAGTCGGCAGTTTTCTAATGTCTCTTGTTCAAGGCACTCTATATGTCCTTTTAAGGTATCCATTCCTTGTTGTAAATGTTTTTCTAAACATCTGTTTAAATATGCCTCTTGACATGTTACAGTAAGAAGTTTCTCAATAAGGACTTTATTCCTTATCTGTGAATGTTCTAGCGATTGAGTAAGAATTTCACACTTTGTAGTCTGTTGATGAACTTCATTGCACAAGGCCAGTTTTTGTTCCATATAATATGCCAGATTATTTTGAAGACTGAGTGTTTCTCGCTTTCCTTCACATATTCTTACATTTAGTTTAACAATAAATTCAATGACATCATCTAGACTGTCAATGGTCTTTCCCTTTTCTGAATATTTTTCAACATGTTTGAAAAATCTTTCTAACATCTTTCGAAATCCAAAACTTGGGCAGGCTAGTGAATTGAATCTCTTTTCAGACGATTGTTCACTAGGAATTGGAGTCGGATCCAAAACATGTTTCTTGAGTTTCAGAATCATTTTTTTCTGATCAGTAACCTGACTCGCAATCAAGTCATTAGTCATAGACTTTTTCTTTGATTTTCGAAAAGACTTTCGAGACTAATTTCCATTAACCTTATCTGAGATATTATTCTCATTATCTTGACATGCGTTAACTGAGTTCTTCATAAGTTTAGCTTTGCTTTTCTTATTTTGACTCATCTCTTATAGGTTGGATCGCACCAAACACAGATTGTTAGATCTTTTCGTGTTTTCCTGCTCTGATACCGGTGAAAAGGCGAGGGTACCCAAATATACTTCAATCTAAAAGTTTTCCTACCTGTAAGTCCTTTCTCCGAAAGGGATTGTCTATGGACTGAGTCGAGACAATGCAACTAATCGGTTCACACTTCGTGTGATCGTCTATGGATACGAGATCAAGACAATACAACAACGAAGTATGTTTACTTGATAAAAAGGTTCGGACTTAACCAAAAATAATAGGATTGCTTATCAAGTAAATAGGAATTAACGTTTGTGTAACTTACTTTAATTATAATAAAACAATTATAATGCGAAAATATAAAGTAAATGACACATCAAGATTTTGTTAAAGAGGAAACCGCAAATGCAGAAAAACCCCGGGACCTTGTCTAGAATTGAATACTCTCAGGATTAATCCGCTACACAAAATTAAACCAAATTCGTATAGTTGAGACCAAACAACTAAACCTATAGTTCACCTAGTTCCATCTGTATTCCCACGCCTCCAGCTTATGAATAAGTCACGTACTTGGAACAATTCCTTTGGTTCGTATTCCAAATAGTAAAGAAACAATAAATCTGTTTGGTATCAACTTTATTCAACCAAGTGATGTGAGTCGGACAAAGGCTCTTTTGTTTATCTTAACATAAACTCCTTCGTCAGGTTCTTAGATCTATCTTATGTTCAACTACTGAAGTAATTGTTAAGATTTTGCAATCAATACTTTTAATCACAAAGAATTGTATTGATGCCGATCTATACAACTAATCAATCCAATCTACCACAATGATAAACCGATTATAGTTGGATCCTCTAATACCGAAACAAGTATTGTGCACACCAAAGATTATGAACCCCAAATCAGAAATATTCAATATATTATTTATCTTCAAATCTTCTTAGATATTCAATAAACACCTGCATACAAAAACTTGAATCTCTTGTGATCAATCACGCACAGAACGGAGTCTGTTAACAATGGATTATCACAAGATCGTCTTTAGAACTAACAACAGTCTAAAGATCCATGTCGAAACTTCGATCTAGTTTAAGTGAATCTTATATCAGAAGAGAAGATTCTCAAGCATAAACAAACTAGGTGCAATCAAAGTTCAACCACTGTTAGTCAATCAAATCAATTGAAAACACAAGATAAACCGCAATTATCTATTTTCCCACCAACGGTACTCGTAGAGCTTCTCAATCCCAAAGAAGACTTTAAACTGATCGGCCGTAAGAGATTTCTCCTAATTAGGTTACTCTCCTCTCCGAATAGGCGGCTACACCAGTAACAACACAACAGAGGAAGTTTGCTGTCACGAAGGATTAGTTTGCTAGAAATGCAAACTTCAAGTATTTATAGACAAGGAAATTTGGACACCAAGGAATTTCCAAAACCAAAAATATTCTCAAAGATATTCAATATATTCCAAATTCGGTTTCCATAATTCCTGGAAATGCTCTGTCAAAAAATAATGACTGAAAATCTCTTTGGAAAATCTCAACTAGTAAATGCACATTACTAATTCTCATTTTCCTAAAATAAAATTAACAACCTTAATTAAAAGATTCTTAACTTATTTATATTTCGATCCCGGGATTTTCTTCCTGTATCTATTAAGGAGTAACTTTGAACAATAAAAGATAAACATTACTGTTCGAGCATAGCTCGGTTGAACCCACCAAGCGTTGGTATGTCAAGTTTGGTTGTCATATTTTAGTGAACCAAAACTCATTTAAGAGTCGCTTGATTAAATGTACTAGAGTCAACTTCATATAGGTTAGCTTGAAAGTATTAGGATATGAGACATTACAAGTATTGCGAAGACTTGAAGAAGTGAAGAAGTACGGAGCTACAACCACAACATCATCCTTCCACTTGAGGTTGGTGATATTTGACTTGAACTATTTCATTCCCTAATGTATCTTTCAAGTCGTGCATATTGAAAACAAAACTGTGAAACATGAACACTCTAGATAGACATAGTATTAAGGAATTCAATACGAGGTTTATTGCTTAACCAATAAACTTTGTAGATAAGACATCAACTTAATCGTATGAATGCTATTGTGATTATGTATGGGTATGAGGTGAGGATTTCATCCTAGGAAACAATGTTGTTACATGTGTTTTAAGGAAGTAAGTTCATGAAATTTGTTTATGAACCGAAAAGGAAATCTCCAAGCGTTATTGGGGCTGTTCTTCATTGCATATCTTATGAACCACCAATATGTGTGATTAGTATAACCGCTCATGACTTGTTTGTGTTCTTGGTAAAACTATTCACATGAGGCCTGACTTTTGTATTGGTATGACTTTTATTAGTGAAACCGATCTTAAGTAATCACATGTTGGTATGATCGAGTTTGTGTAGTTTGTAAGGCCTAACACTGGGTAAAGGGGAACCGATCCTAGTAAGAGGTGCAACATATCACAAAGGGGAATCGATCCTTGTATGGGGTAAATCAAGGTTTATAGCAGAAAGGAGAACCTATCCTATGGACATGTGCAACACATTTTTAAGCAAAGGGGAACCGATCCTATGGACATGTGCAACACATATGAGTTAGATACCATATATATGTGGGGAACCGATCCTAGTACCTAGTCAACCGAATTTTGGGAAGCTAGTGTGACTATGCACAGTACTCACATGGAGGTAGAACCGAAACTTGTTTTGGTAGAACCGTTAAACCCATGGTTTGTGATTGAGAAGTTCTTAATCAACCGGATAGCTCTTGAAATTCAGATGAAACAATTCTAAACTTGCTTGGAAGTGTGGTAAATCGGTTTCAAGTGAGTAAGTATGAAAGAGAATTTACAAAGAAAGGATGTCGACACACTTTGAACACATGCAGTAATGCGTATATTTTTTATTGTTCAAAGATATTCCTTAACGGCTAAGAAGGAAGTAAATCCCAGGATCAAAATTAAATAAGTTAAGAATCTTTTAATTAAGATTTTTAATTATATATGGAAAATAAGAATTAGTAATGTGCATTTGCTAGTTAAAGATTTTCCAAGGAGATTTTCGATCATTATTTTGGACAGAGCATTCTCAGGAATTATGAAAACCAAATATGGAAATTATTATAGAATATCTTGAGAATATTTTCGGTTTTGGAAATTCCTTGGTGTCCAAACTTCCTTGTCTATAAATACTTGAAGTTTGCCTTTCTAGCAAACTAATCCTTCGTGACAGTAAACTTCCTCTGTTGTACTGTTACTGGTGAAGCCGCCTATTCGGAGAAGAGAGTAACCTAATTAGGCGAAATCTCTTACGGCTCAGTTTAAAGTCTTCTTTGGGATTGAGAACCTCTAGCACGTACCGTTGGTGGGAAACTAGATAATTGCGGTTTATCTTTTGTTTTCATATTGATTTAATTGACTAACGGTGGTTGAACTTTGATTGCACCTAGTTTGTTTATGCTTGAGAATCTTCTCTTCTGATATAAGATTCACTCAAACTAGTTCAAGGTTTCGACATGGATCTTTAGACTGTTGTTAGTCCTAAAGACGATCTTGTGATAATCCATTGTTAACAGACTCCGTTCTGTGTGTGATTGATCACAAGAGATTCAAGTAGTTGTGTGCAGATGTTTATTGAAGATCTAAAAAGATTTGAAGACAAAGAAGAGTGTTGATGGTGGTTTTTCGAATAGGGCTAAAATTTTGAAACCCTGTATTTAATGCGCTGACGCCCTGCAAGAATATAAAGCCATTTAAGAAGTGAAGAGTGCAAAAAACCTCTTCACTCATTAAGCAATTCAATATGTATGGAATTCATTCAGAATGGTGCAACAATCCTGAATATTCTATGAATTTTCCTAGTAGCATTATCCATTTAATGCATTGTGTGCCTTGTATTTTCCTACGCTATATTCCGTGAGAGAACCCCCAATGTTGGCATGACATGACGATTAATGTTCACTCTCAGCAGAGTAGAATGAATCTCCCGAAGTGTCAGTATTGAATTCTGCATGAAAGTACTCACACAAGCTGCATCGTTCTCTGACAAAGAGATCTTCGTATCGACGCGCTTTTAAGAAGCTAGCTCGATCGAACTCGTTTAAATTCCTCAAAGGAAAATCCAGACTGTCTATATCAGTCTCAAAAAACGATCACGGCCACACAATTTTTCCGCATGATCCAACAAGCATAGCCTACTCCTAGCAGAACTAGGCAATCACCGCAGTGACCACCGGCGGGCCCACTAGTTCCCTAGTCGATCGAGTTCCATTCCATCAGCCATAAGTGCTTTAAACGCCAACCCCAAAATATGGGTAATCGCGTTGTACAAAATAGCTCGAACGAGCCGAGACTGTTAAGAAGAGTCTCAAAACGCATCACGACCGTTCAACTTTGCCAGCCTAGTTGGACGGCTTAGATCTTCCCACAATGATGGAGTAGCGTGCAACGTGCTCATTACGAGAACGTGTTAGGAAAAGACGGATGATTAACAATGATGGAGTAGTGAATGAAGGTGTGATCACACAATATTCACCACCTCTTACACAACTCCATTACTCCACCACTTAACTTTCTCCACTTCCTACGAGATCAGGGTTGCACTCAAATGACTTGTATAAATAGGTTTTCAACCTATTCAAATAAAAAACCAAGTGTTATCAACACAAGTAGCCAGAAACCATTTTATGATACAGAAGTCATAAATAGCCACACCTTCATTCAATACTCTGATCTCAAACACCTTCTTCGCTTCCATCCCTAAGATCAACCCTTCTCCTTCACCTTGTGACCGAATTGAATCTGGAATGGCCATTTATTGGTTTAGGACAAAGTCTTACAGATTGATTTCTCGAACCTAAAAGCATTCCCGTGCAGTGCATTTTTTTAGGGTTTAGATTCGTTTCTCATTCAACACACCCCAAATTACCAAAAACACCAGAATCAGTTTTTACCCATAAACAATTGGCGACCACAGTGGGAGATTGATCTCTCGGTTGCAAAATCAGTTTCTCAAGATTCATTCCAATTTTCTCAATTTCAAAAGGGTAGATCTTAGATTCAACTCGATCATTAAATTCAATTTAGGTTCAACAACCAATTTCAATTCCAGTGTTCCATTCACTAAGAAGCTTCACAAAAACGCTTTTTCAAGCAATGCTACTGGAAATACCTTGGATAGATGAGCACCAGTAAATCTCCCAGATGAAAGAAATGGAAAGACGCGTGGAGACACAAGACGCGACTACTACTTAGAAGAACGCAACGGTTTCTCTCGAGATCCGGATGGATCAATCACCTTTATGCAACACCACAAGTGTTGTATGGAGTAAGCCAGAAATGCCTCAAAGGGTCCACACCTAGAAAGACGAAGTGAAGATTCGTGTATCCGTTGTTTCAGTATGGAGATAGTTGAAAACAAATTCAACACCAGTGGAGTCCTGGGAAGACACCTGCAGAGGTCACAAAAGAAAAGGTCTATCTCTATTCCACCACTGCTACCAATTTAATATCAGGAGTATCCGCTATCACTTTATCAACAAAACGTGTAGATGCAGAATATGGTGTAATTCCGAGAATTCTTACATCTACAATAACAAAGGAGGCTTGACACATCTTCAAATCATCATAAAGGGTTCGCCTATTATGTCAACCCGTATAGGAGCGATCCCGAGACATCTTCATGTCTACTGGAGCCGACACCTCAAGAGAGAAGCCTCAAGAAGATAACAATGCTCGCGTCATCATGTCGAGAAAGAATCCGCAGTTTGGGCGAATCACTCTGTTAGGAAGAATGTTTCAGCAAAACAACGAACATCCAAATGATCAAGAGATGACGAACCCGAGGTACTGCCACTGCCACAGATTCATTCATCGCTTTACCAGTGAATGAAACTGGCCTGCAGCATATTCTCCGAAGGAAGATTAACTCAGGGGAGTTTCCCCCTTTCTCCGAAGATTAACGTCCGCAGTTTCATCGAAGTAATCGAACCAACTACGGGTTTCTCGAGGCGCGCCATAACAACTTGGATTCAAAGCGATCACCCTTGGAGAATTCAATTCTCGTTCAACCTAGATCTTGCGAACAAGTAAGTTTCGTTAAACAATTTTACATTTTAAAAAAGCTTGCTGGGGACTTGACGCATACGTCCCACATCGAGGAAGGAAGTCAATGATGTAGTTGTTCTTAGACACCACATTATCTTCCTTTTACATGTTTCCCTTTTTATGAAAAATTAACAATTTTTACGAGATACTTAGAATGATCGAATTCAAAACCAGAATTCCGGCTTTCAGCCGATTCAAACATAATTCCTTTCAGAAAGTCATTCATAAAATCATCTCAAAAATAAACCAATTCAAAAATTCAATCACCTACTAGTTCAAAATCCAGAAAATCAAACTCTGAAAGAAATTCCTTACATCACTCAAGACACCTAAAAGGGAAATATAAAAGAGAAAATGCGCAAATATTCAAGGGAAGTCTTTCCGCAACAACTCGTTCTTTTTGGAAAGAGCGCCTTTTATTTTGCGGAGAACAGCCTGCTTCAGCTTCAATTCCAAGTGGAACTCCCAGTTTGAAACCACCTCCTCAGAAACAGTGCACCCAGTCACGCTGCTCATGACATGAATGGAGGATAAAGCTTCTTCGACACGTCGGACCAACATGCAATACAACCTTCAACCTTTTGTAAGCGGTTTCACTGAAGCAGCAAGATAAAAACCACCGAGATACAACATCCTGTGCGTCCAAAATCGCCCACTTCAACTCCAGTACCACATGCACGACTGCCAAAATGATAAAACAACGTCCAAGATATTTCATATTTGGCTCGACGACAACAACATCTATGAGGGGTGCTTTCAGAATTTCGTCTCCCGTAGAAGAAGTAATTGCGTCACCAAAGAAGGTTGCACCTGGGACTTAAGAGGTACACACAGGCTCTCCATGTCAAGAGCTTCATCATATTTACAGAACCTATTAGTTAAGTCATTCGCATGAGCGAAATTCCCTACTCCTCAAAGACTCGATCCAAAGATGATAAAGGCAAAGGAGCGTCGTTGGAGACTGCTTAGCACTACTCATCTCAAAGATGCTGAATTTGGAGAGACACAAGCCCGATGTCATTATGATTCCAAGATACCCAAAGACGTAGACCTATTCGAGGGAGCATATGTATTGTTTAAAGACCAGCGATATGCCTGGATGCCTATGAAACGCAACGTAGACGCAAAGACGGTCTCATGATCAGCAACTCGTACTATCCTCATCAACATTGGATTCAACTCCAACTCTCTCCCAAATTATTTCTTCAGAGACCTAGCGTGACAACATCTATCAAGTTGAAAGCTCATATATGAAGACTGCCAAGTTCGTGCAAGTAGCTACCATGCCTCTCCCTGCCAGTCTCTTCTGATCATAGATACTGCCAAGAATCGTTGTTGCTCGCCAGAGCTTCACCATAGCAACAACCACTACGGACAGAGGTAATCCGAACTTCTGCATATTTTACTTTCCCATGGAGAAGTAATAAAGTTACCAGTACCGAGGCGAGATGGTGATATCTTTATTATGGTAAACCCACCGACCATACAATATAGATCCATGTAACTCACGCTTGGGGACTGAGACTCAACATGAAATTCCTTCACCATCAGTCAAGGATTTCTTCAACACAAGAGATACGGTCGATCAAGAAGCATGTAATTTGCAAGGGAAAATCAAACTGAATGAGAAGTCGTTTCAACGCTCTCTCCAGGAGAAGCCGCTTCAACGCTCTCTCCATAAGAAGGTGCTTCAACGCTCTCTCCAGAAGAAGGCGCTTCAACGCACGCTCCAGAAGCCGCTTCAAGCACGCTCTCTCCTGAAGCCGCTTCAACCCTCTTTCCAGAAGAAGCCGCTTCAACGCACGCTCCAGAATCCGTTTCAACACACGCTCTCTCCAAAAGAAGCCACTTCAACGCACGCTCCAGAAGCCGTTTCAGCGCACGCTCTCTCCTGAAGCCGCTTCAAGGATCTCTCCAGAAGAAGCCGCTTCAACGCTCACTCTCGAAGCCGCATCAACACTCTTTCCCGAAGCCACTTCAGCGCTCTCTTCAGAGGCTGAAGCCGCTTCAACACCTTTCCAGCAAATGCAATAGAAGTACGTCTTTCAAGAGAAAATAAGCTCGGGATAATTACACCTGGGGACTGCTTGGATGCCTTCACGTCCCTCAACCGATTTATTTCTAGTATCAGCATCATCACTATTGAAGCTTTACGAGCCGCAGAAAACTCTCAACACAAAGACGTACATGTGCATGTGCATCAAAGACTCCAAAGTACAAATCAGAGATGTTTTCACGTGTCCAGCCACGCCATCGAATATGAAGTGTAACTGGAGACTGCTCATTGCATCCCATTCCATACAACCATCCAAGATTCAGAAGATGGTTCAAAGGATGTCGCTTAAAACGAAGTCCTTGAAGACTTGATAGCAGCACGTCGGCAACAGAACGCCTCTCAGCTCGTTTACTTCACTCAAAGACTCTGGAAGATGTTGCCGATACAAACATTCCAAGCATTTCACCATCGCAATCAGAAGGGCAAGAATGGGCCTGTGAGATAAAGGTTCAAAATGAACGCAATTCCATTCCAGTCAATGTTCAGGAGTTTAAAGAAGATTTTCGTTGCGACTCAGCAGTCCGGACTCCAAGCAACTTAAGTCAAGGCCTCTCGCAATCGAGCGCAATGGAGTTTAGCAAATTCCGAAATCTACTTGAAGGCAATTGACGTATGATAGGAGGACGATCACTGCAAGCCTTGATACTTCGTTAAGCGTATCTTGCTCAAAGAACTAGCCGGCCTCTATCCTGGTAACATCTGTCTACCTTGCCTCATAAGTTTTATATTTAACCGTCACCATCCATTGCTTATCCCGCAACAATGTCACTATTACGTGCTAAGCAGGGGACTTAATGTTGATGGTGGTTTTTCGAATAGGGATAAAATTGTGAAACCCTGTAATTAATGGCTGACGCTCTGCAAGGATATAAAGCCATTTAAGAAGTGATGAATGCAAAAAACCTCTTCACTCATTGAGAAATTCAATATGTATGGAATTCATTCAGAATGGTTCAACATTCTTGAATATTCTATGAATTTTCCTAGTAGCATTATCCATTTAATGCATTGTGTGCCTTGTATTTTCCTACGCTATATTCTGTGAGAGAACCCCCGATGTTGGCATGACATGATGATTAATGTTCACTCTCAGCAGAGTAGCATGAATCTCCCGAAGTGTCAGTATTGAAGTCTGCATGAAAGTACTCACACGGGATGCATCGTTCTCTTACAAAGAGATCTTCGTATCGACGCGCTTTTAAGAAGCTAGATCGATCGAATTCATTTAAATTCCTCAAAGGAAAATCCAGACTGTCTATATCAGTCTTAAAAAATGATCACGGCCACACAATTTGGCCGCATGATCCAACAAGCATAGCCTACTCCTAGCAAAACTAGGAAATCACCACAGTGACCACCGGTGGGCCCACTAGTGCCCTAGTCGATCGAGTTCCATTCCATCATCCATAAGTGCTTTGAACGTCAACCCCCAAATATAGGTAATCGCGATGTACAAAATAGCTCGAACGAGCCGAGACTGTTAAGAAGAGTCTCAAAACGCATCACGACCGTCCAACTTTGCCAGCCTAGTTGGACGGCTTAGATCACCCAAACTCGAGCAGAGTAGCGGCCCCGCTATCCACTTGAACAACCGACTCTCCGGCGGCAACCTATAGGGCGCTAAATCGATCACCCAAACTCGAGCAGGCACGCTGCATTCAAAACCCTAAATTTGGGTTGTGGCAGTTTACAACTGTCGCAAATCAATCGTGTCCGTCCAACTTTACCGGCTTAGTTAGACGGCTTGGATCGTATCTCGAGCAACCAAAGAAGTGCCAACGTGTTCACCGTTGGCCCAACTTCTCCCTTGGTCATTCGACCTCTCCATGGCAAAACCAGAGCATACTAAATCGTTTGCCCAAAGTAGCTTGGACGCGGCTGCTCTTAAACCCTAATCATTGTTTGCGACAACGCATTACTGCCGCAAATCAATCACGGACGTCCATCTTCGCCAGCCTAGTTGGATGGCCCATATCCAATTTTAGACAACCAACAAGATGTTAACGTGTTCATCGTTGACCCAACTCCATCGTTGGTCGATCGACTTGCTCATAGCAAGCTTGGAACACATAGAATCGTTCACGCAAAGTAGTGCGAACGCGAAAATTTTGAAACACTAATTGGCGTTTGCGGCTGTATGTCACTGCCGCAAATCGATCTCGACCACTCCTCTTCGCCAGCTGATTTGAGTGGCTTATATTTAATCTTAAACGGCCCCAAAGATGTCAACGTGATCATTATGGACCCACATTTACACGTGATTGACTGGCCTACGCAAACTAGGGCTCAATGCCTCGAAACACCCGCTCAAAAGGGGGTAGGCCGATCGGCCCCTAAACCCTAAAATTGCATCAAACGACGTTGAACAACTGCCGCAAATGATCACGACCACCCAACTTCACCAGCCTAGTTGGATGGTATAGATCTGGTTTTAGTAAATAAGCAAAGCAACATTGTGAATACCGGCCATCCTTCTTCCACATGAGGCGATCGGCCAAGTAATGGTGGGCCCTAGAGTCACCAAACGATTACCCAAAGGTGGTCGATCACGCTTCCACTTTTAAGACGCTTATTCGCGACTTATTCAATCAAGCTCAAAAACAATGATGCTTCATACACATCGATTAATTTGAGTTGTTTTACATGCGTCGAATACATACATATTTTAAACAACTTAGTTGTTTCACCTAATAGTACCATGTTATTCTCAGCGGCAGGTCCCACGACTTGACCCTTTCATTCGAGACATCAAACATGTCACAAACTGGGGGATGTTTACTGGGGTATTGGTCTGGCGGTTTACACCGTGCAGCGTGCAACGCGCTCATTACGAGAATCTGTTAGGAAAAGACGGATGGTTAACAATGATGGAGTAGTGGATTAAGGTGTGATCACGCAATGTTCACCACCTCTTACACAACTCCATTACTCCACCACTTAACTTTCTCCACTTCATACGAGATCAGGGTTGCGCTCAAATGACTTGTATAAATAGGTTTTCAAATTATTCAAATAAAAAACCAAGTGTTATCAACACAAGTAGCCAGAAACCATTTCTGATACACAAGTCATAAACAGCCACACCTTCATTCAACACTCTGGTCTCAAACACCTTCTTTGCTTCCCTCCCTAAGATCAACCCTTCTCCTTCACCTTGTGACCGAATTGAATCTGGAACGACCATTTCTTGGTTTAGTCCAGAGTCTTACAGATTGATTTCTCGAACCTAAAATCATTCCCGTGCAGTGCATTTGTTTAGGGTTTAGATTCGTTTCTCATTCAACACACCCCAAATTACCAAAAACAGCAGAATCAGTTTTTACCCATAAACAAAGAGATAGAAGATTTCTGACTTGGTTATATAAATATTTGGTGTGCACAATACTTGTTTCTGTAAAAGAGGATCCAACTATAATCGATCTATCCTTGTGGTATTTTGATAGAATATTTGTGTAGATCAGCATCGATACGTTTCCTTGGGATTAAAGGTATTGATTGTAAAATCTTAACGATTACCTTTTGGTAATTGAATATAAGGTAGATCTTGGAGCCTGGCAAAGGAGTTTATGTTAAGATAAACAAAAGAGCCTTTGTCCAACTCATATCACTTGGTTGAAGAGAGTTGATACCAAACAGATTTGTTGTTCCTTTACTGTTTGGAATACGAACCAAAGGAATTGGTCCAAGTACGTGACTTGTTTACAGGTCATAGGCGTGGGAATACAGACGGAACTAGGTTACTATAGGTTTAGTTGCTTGGTCTCAACTATACGAAGTTGGTTTATTTTGTATAGCGGCTTAATACTGAAAGTATTCAATTCTGGACAAGGTCCCGAGGTTTTTCTGTATTTGCGGTTTTCCTCGTTAACAAAATCTTGTCGTGTCATTTACTTTATATTTCCGCATTATAATTATTTTATTATAATTAAAGTAAATTACACAAACTTTAATTCTTATTTACTTGATAAGCAATCCTATCGTGTTTGGTTAAATCCGAACCTTTGTATCAAGCAAACATACTTCGTTGTTGTATTGTCTCGATCTCGTATCCATAGACGATCACACGAAGTGTAAACCGATTTGTTGTATTATCTCGACTCGGTGCATAGACAATCACTTTCGGAGAAAGGACTTATAGGAAGGAACAGTTTTAGCGGTATATTTGGGTACCCTCTCCTTTTCAATTACTGTCAAAGTGTTCAAAGTATGTCGACATCCTTACTTTGTAAGTCCTCTTTCATACTTACAACATTGAAACCGATTTGCCACACTTCCAAACAAGTTTAGAATTGGTTCATCTGACTTTCAAGAATTATGTGATTGATCAAGAACACTCAATCACATATTTGCCACAATTAGCTTAGTAACTGAAAAAGCGAATGTAGCAACTGTTAGAGCATAGCTCGGTCAACCTCGCATGCGTTGCTATCTCAAGCATGTTTGTCAATGTTAGTGATCAAAACTATAAGTCTTGATTTCTATCCTACATAGCTAAGTCTCGGACTAGGATAGAAAAGTGTAGTTGAGCTCAAGGACTTCATGACGATTCATCATACAACAACGAAGATCTATACAAGGAACCGTGGAACTTCATCAACAAAAAGGTATGTGGATACTTGAACTTATCTATCACTCAAAAGTCTATCTCTTCTATCTCCTACTTCTTATGAGACAAAAGTCGTATGCTATATAGACTAGATCTTACACATTTGATATTTTGAGCTGAGCATTCATTGCTTATCTTTTATCTCGAAATCGTGTGTTGGTAAAGCGTTTCTCTTTGATCAAATTTATCTTCACCTAGTGACGAAAGACATGAAAAGTTTAAATCACTTTGAGAATTGTTTTGACGTGAATCGGTCTGTGAATAACGGCTACATAGCGTCCTCTGAGAATGTCTCAATGATTGAAATAAGAGTTTAGATTACATAACCATGTATTCCTTGAACCGAAGTTTTCGAACTTTGTTGATCAAGAGAAATCGGGAAGATTGTGGAATTGGCTTGCCAAGTCCGCGAACCCAGTCCGCAGACTCAGTCCGCGAACTGTCGGAAGTTCTCAACCGAGAATTTCTGCTGGATTTTCCAAAACTCGTTTGTGTGCTAAGTCCGGGAACTGGTGGAAGTTCTCTTTCCAAGAATTTTTGCTGAGTTTGGAAAACTTAACCGATTAACTTAAGTCCGCGAACTTGTTTGTGAACTTAAGAGGTTATGATCTAAAGATGTGCTCTGAACATGAAACATTAAATTACTAAGGAATGGTTTATGCAAATCGTGGCTATAATGTTCATGAGCCGATTCAATCGAATCGAATCATCTTTGTTGCAATTGTGTCTTGTGTAGTTACATAAGATCTCATAGAAATTGAACAACTCTTTAACTAGTTTATTTGAGTCAATTGAACTAGTCATGGTGAAGAAGAACAAGTTTAATATGAAATGCTCATATGGTTCACCTTTTGGGTTACTATGTTGAACCAACATACACGTACACGTTTGGGCATGGTTTTCATGAACCCAGTAAACGTATACCCAAGTGTGTGTAACAAGCTAAGTTTTCGATCTAACGGTTGAGAAATATTAGCTTGAATCTAAATCAGGTTTTCATCTAACGGTGAATAAGGATTGCTTTGTAACTAAGGCAAAACCCTGATTTGAAGGCTATATAAAGGAGACATCTAGCATTGTGCAAAACTAATCCCCACACGTCTGTGTGCTACTAGTGCGCCCGTTAGAGTCGATCTCCATTAACCCTTTGATTTTCTTCTCTAAAATCAGGTTAACGACTTAAAGACTTCATTGGGATTGTGAAGCCAGACTGATACTACTTTATCGTAGTTGTGTGATCTGATCTTGCATCTTCTATCGTACGAGTACAATCGATTGATTGGCTTGAGATCGTGAGAGTTCTCCGATAGTCAAGATAAAGAAGTCACAAACATCTTTGTCTCACTGTTTGTGATTCCTCGACAATCCGCTTGTGTAGTCAAGAAGGATTGTAGAGAGGTGATTAATTAATCTAGGTTGTTCTTCGGGAATATAATACTGGATTATCAATTGGTTCTTGTTCACCTTGATTTTATATCAAAAGACGGAACAAAACCTAGGGTTTATCTGTGGGAGACATATTTATCCTTTGATAGACTTTTCTGTGTGAGACAGATCTGTTTATTATCAAGTCTGTGATTTTGGGTTGCGGCAACTCTTGGTTGTGGGTGATATCACTTAAGGGAATCAAGTGTGCAGTATCCTGCTGGGATCATAGGCATAGGAGTAGAACTGTACCTTGGATCGGTGGGAGACTGATTGGGGTTCAACTATAGTCTAGTCCGAAGTTAGTTTGCAGTAGGCTAGTGTCTGTAGCGGCTTAATACAGTGTGTATTCAATCTGGACTAGGTCCCGGGGTTTTTCTGCATTTGCGGTTTCCTCGTTAACAAAATTTCTAGTGTCTGTGTTATTTATTTTCCGCATTATATTTTATATAATTGAAATAATACAGGTTGTACGTTAAGATCATCAACTTCTCTAATCCAACTTTTGGTTGTTGATTGTTGTTGATTGATCCTTGGATATTGGTCTTTGGTACCGTCCAAGTTATCTCTCTTTGATAAAGACTCGCAGATTTCTATTTTCTTGAGTAAAGATCAAATCGAGAGATTGAGATATAAACTCTTTGATATATCTTTTTATTGATTGAGTCTGACTGTCTAGTTGATTCTCATAAAAAGTATATCGGAGTTAGTCCATACAAATTGCTAAGCGAAATATTGGGTGGTGTTGTTACACCCCCGCTTTTTCAGCAACCATCCCAAACGCTCTGTAAATTTCGGCACCTCGCTAATACAAGACTTACTGAGTACTTTCCTGTGCTATGTTCCCCGGCAAAACCCTTAATATCGGTATGGCATGACGGATTTATGTTCACTCGTAGCGGAGTAGCATGAACCTCCAAGTACCAAGGTTAAGTCCATCGCACGAAATGCTCAGACAGAAAACACACTGCATTCTGTAGATAAGGATTTTGTGGCAGTATACAAAATCCAGCCAATTATTGTGATAACTCATAAAAAAACTCATAAACCCGACTAATTTGCAAATATTAGGGTTTCGCGCCCCGCGCAGTACACTAGACCCATTGGTCGCAACTATGCTTAGCCAAACTAGGCGATTAAGTTCGCCACAGCGCACTGGAAGTGTGGCCACGCCCTAGCTTTCCGACCCCACTTCCCATCGACCTATCAGGTCGCTTTAAATCCGACACAGCACGTTGGAAGTGTAGACGCCCTAGCTTCGCCGACCCTCTTATATTAACCAATCAGGTTGCCCTAAACTCGCCACAACGTTGAAAAGGAGGAAACCACGCCAGATGGTCGCAAAGCCAATTGGCTTTCCAAAACCCGCGCCAACATGCCAGGCAACATGCCACACGCGCATGCCAAACACGCCAAACATGGCCACTCACCACATGCGATATGCCATATATGCTAATTAGGGTTTCGACAAGCCAAACCATAATTTAGGCAAGATTTACACACCAACGTGCCAAAATTTCAGTGGCTATGGCTACGCGCGCAACTGCGCCGAAGGCATGCACGAGCCATGCCATCCATGATGCAATGTCGATAGCGTAAGTTAAAGGCGCCACCGCCAATTAAAGGTAGCCATGATCGACGGCTACCTTTCCTCCTGAGATGCAATCTCAGTCATCCAAGTTCGCCACCAAACTAACAGGCTTGTGGAAACTTTTGAGCGACCATGCCGCCAAACCCTAAACTTTGGTCGCGGCATCAAACCCTAAATTGGCCACGGCGCCAAGCCCTAACCTTGGCCATGTCGCCAAGCCTTAGCCTTTGCCATGCCGCCAAGCCTTAACTTTAGTCACGGAGCCAAATCTTAAACTTTGGCCATGCTACAACGCCACGGCCACTGGCATGCCACCATGCCACGGATACTAGCATGTCGTTATTCCACGACCACTGGCATGCCGCTATGCCACGGCTACTAGCATGTTGCTATGCCACGACCACCGGCATGCCGCTATGCCACGGCTACTAGCATGTCGCTATGCCACGACCACTGGCATGCCACCATGCTACGGCTACTAGCATGTCGTTATGCCACGACCACTGGCATGCCCCCATGCCACAACTACTATCATGTCGCTATGCCACGAGCACTGGCATGCCACCATGCCACAGCTACTAGCATGCCGCCACGACCACTGGCATGCCACCATGCCACGGCTACTAGCATGTCTTTATGCCACGCCACTGGCATGCCACCATGCCACGACTACTAGCATGCCGTTATGCCATGGCTCCACCAAGCGCTACTATGCCAATGGCGCCACTTCGCTATATAAAAAGATGTGGCCATAATCAATGGCCATTCTTCCTTATGAGACGTAATCTCAGCCATCAAAATTCGCCACCGAGCCGTTCAGCTCGTGACAAGTTTTAGGCGACTAGCCAAAACGAGCCTAGCATCACATATGCTTTTTACCTACGGAAAGCCTCTCATTTTTAACTTTCCACACGTAGCAAAGTGCTACATGTTTTCCACGAAAACACTCGAGACATCAAAACATGTCACAAACTAGGGGATACTCATCAGGGTATTGGTCTGGCGGTTTACAGCGTGCGGCGTGCAATACGCTCGTTACAGAAAGTGTCATAAAGCGAGGATGTTAGTAATGGCAAGAAGTAATGGTGTAAACGTATCCTTCATTATGGAAACATAAATTCCAGGCGTTACTGATCGCTGTCGTAGGCGTCAAAAATAATTACACTTTCTTACTACTCAAAATATATTATGAAGCAAGGGCAAGAAAGGATCGTTCCCACAGAGAGGTCTAGGTTGTCAATATGTTATGGTTTCTTATAAGTAACAAGGGGGATTTTCTGATTTTTATATAATAAACTAAATAAAAGCAAACAACAAAGGTAAACAAATCAAATCAAGGATGAGAAAGTATTGGTCACGTATTTCATCTTCGTTCACAAACATGTTTTCTACACAATAACTAGAATTGATATTTTAATCTCAACTTTTATCAAAGGCCCTAGGATACCTTGATCGCAAGAATATCCCTCAAATCTCCTCTTATCATCAACAAACACATTAAAAGATGTGAATATGAATTTTATCTAAGAGAACAACCTAACGTGTAAAAGCACTAATCAAGTTTAATTCCCTAGAAGCATTAAATTCTATGAAATCAGGCCAATCAAAGCAATCGAACGTGTAAAAGCACTAATCCGATTTAACAAAGGTTATGACTCACATGTGACTACTAGGATGTATCACTACAAGCAATAATCACAATCATGCTACTTGTAATCAGGAATCTATCACTTTTGCGTATAATAAATCCTAATCTAGCAATGGAGATGAGCACAAAATCAACCGATTCGCGACTCAATCAAACAAATATTCAAACCATAAGACAATATCAATAGTGAATCATAAACGATAAAGCATGGAGACAAAACTAATTTATCATATCAAAAAGCATATTATGTGAAATCCAATTATTCCATAACCAATAATAATAATATAATTCATGTTCATGGAGTTCATCCAAAGAAGAAATAAATCTATCATTTTCACAAACTCTAGAACAAAAATAGCAGAGAAGATTCTCCTGAAAAGATAATACGCCTCCTCTTTATACCTTCTCTGCCTTTTCCAGATTTCTAAAACCTCCGCCATCTCCAACCTCATATGGTAACCATCAGAATAAAGCCCACATATAAGAGCCCAAGTCCATCTGAGTAGATCATTGGATCGGTGACTCAAGTACCCGGATCGTTGAGTCAACTCGCCGTACTCCGACTCCGGCAGAATTTCCTCTGCTTTCTGGCTGTTTTCCCGGCCGAGTTCAAGCCATTTCATATCCTTCTTCCCTGTAAACAACCTAACATTCATCTATTGAAAGCATTTAGCTCATTCCTTACCCTCTGCAACTCAATTCCATCTCAGAACTACCCATTCAGTCCCTTTCTCTTGACAGCAACTACAACTTCAATACCACGGTTTCAGCTGCATTATTTCACAGCTACAAGTCAGTTATTCTTGGCTTCATTCATCTGCACTCTTCACAGCATTGCCATGTACCACCATCTTTGTCTTCTGATGCTTTTCCTCGCAGCTTCTCCAAATCTCAGTTGCCTACAAACCCTGTAGCTCTCACTACTACCACCTGCGATCACTTTGTCAAGCAATACATTCCTGCAATGTCATTACTAGCCACAGCTCCACATCATTCCTCCAAAATAATTAGCACAGCTCCATATCCACTTGCAATTCTCCACACTATCGTCCCTAACTGCATCTGCGCCGGCCTATAACTCCATGTCACTTCAACAGCAGCAACTTCATAATCTTCTCTCTGAGTTCCAATGACACCAGACCCATGAATATTAGCACCATTTTAACTATCCATGGGAAATATGAACTGCAGCATTATTTTCTATAGTCCAGAACCCAACCAGCTGCAGCTTCAATGCTCCATTGCAACAGTTCAAGTCCACCACCTCAATCAATCCACAGACAAAATCCTGTTAGCAATCACCATTACCAACAAAACCAGATGCTCTTACTTCCCTGTAAACATGGATTAGAGACAAACCCCTTGTTCCATTTACTGCAAACAAACCAAAGTGCACTCCACAAACTCTTGGCAATCACCCTCAACAACACATACCACGTGAATTGGTTTATTTCTCTGCATCAGCACCAATGCCTCTTGCTTCATTTCAGCTGCACAAACCACCAACACCTATCAATTACTCATTCCTCCTCTTCCATGTTCTTCTCTCCATGGCATCAGATGCATCCACTTCCTGCAACCAGCTGAACCCATCTTTGTCATGAGTTTCTTGACATTTCAACCTTGCTCTAGCACGAACCCTCATAATCATAACTCCACAAAGCTGTTGTACCTCGAATTCATCCTGCTGCCAACCTGCAACACTGTTCAACTTCATATCTCTTCACTGCCTCATTGTACTACATCAATTTATCAGTTCATTGCAGTTCATACTCGATCTGATCCAAACCCTAATTCAGCTATGAAACCCTTGAAAATCATCAACAACTTTTGTAGCTTCTTGACATCACAACCTGCAATTCCTCAGCTGCTCAATTCCAGTCCAACTAATCCACAGACCCATCATTATCATCGTCTTTTTTGTACGAAAACTCAAATCCACACAATAACACAAACAACAATTTCTGCTTCAGACACAATCCATCAGTTCTCGGCACAAGTCTTCTTCTCTGCCATTTCATCACAACCCCATCGAAATAATCACCAGGATCTTATTCTTCATTACAGAATCAACATCAAATCCATGATTATCTTCATAAATTTCTCCATTTCCTTGACCTGCAACCAAACCCTAACTTCCTTATTTTGCAGTATGCACCCATGAATCCACAACAACCCTCAAATCCAGAAAAGCCATCATTTATTCTTCTTATCAGAGCAGGATCTGGTTCATCTCTATTTTCTCGTTCTCAGAGAAGTTGCACCTCCATTTTCCTCTCTTCTCTGAATTTCTGGTGGAATGTAATGAAAACATCCACCAAATTGATGTTTAGGGTAAGGTAATGGTAGGAAAAACTATGGGCCACCCAGCAAATTGATGCAGACAGCCAGATTAGCAAACTAGCTTAGATGGCTACCCTTTCTCCACGGATAGACTCCGCATAACATCTCCTTTGAAATGACCTTTTTGCCCGTTTCGCTCCAAATGAACGATTTCTTCTCATTTTTGCTCCAAATGACTCCATGACACCTGATAAACTCAAAATCAATCATAAGATACATAATTTACAAGAAAACTCGCAAAGAAAGCATAAACAATAGATAATAATTAAGGTGTTTATAACACCCATCAGTTACCCGTTACTCCCTTCTTCCACCACTTAATCATTTCCACTTCCCACGAGACCAGGGTACGTTTTGTTGCGACTTGTATAAATAGGTCTCACCTATTTTCCACCAAATAACAAGTTTTGGTCAGGAGAACAATACAAGATCCAGAAATCATCTAATAGCTTTTCATTCAGCTAGTCAATTCAATTTTCTGATACAAGTCACGAAACACCCACACTTCCAGAATCAACTATTCTGGTCTCAACACTTTCTTCGCTTCCCTCCCTAAGACCAGCCCTTCTCCTTCACTTTGTGACCGAAGCAAGCCTGGAACGGCCATTTCTTGGTTTAGGCCAGGATTGTACAGATTGATCTTTTGAATCAAAAGTACTCCCGTGCAGTACATTGTTTAGGGTTTAGACTCGTTTCTCACCTACACACACGAAATTACCGAAATCAGCAGAAACAGTTTTCAGCCTCAAACACCTAGGCCTAATAACAAATATCATAATGAAGTTGTTAATGATGGGATGTTGTCATGAAATAGCATTTTGAAGCTGAACCTGGATTAAATCTAGGGGATCTTGCGTCAGATTGGTTTGACTAACCTAATTCAACAAGACCGTTGTGCTTACTAAGTCTGGTTTCTTGTAGCGAATTCTTTAGTGAGAAGGATTTTGTGTAGTTTCTCTGGTTCTACTTGATGATATAAGGAATTTCACAATATCTTTGCGATAAAGTACTCTAATGTTAATGGTGTGGAGAGTGATTAATTATGTGTTATGATTCGATTGAGAACATGTTTGGTAATAGACGATAAAACCTCTACCAAGTATTTTCTTCAATTGGTTACAATTTTTGTGTACTTTGCTTCCATTAAAATAACTTAGTTACTAGGCGTTGTATTTTTCTGTCGCTCGATATAGAAAAATGTCATCTTCCTATGGAGATTTTTTTGGTAACAGTTATAAATTCTTCCAGATTTTCTTTCACCGGCTTAATAAAACTCGTAAACAATTGATGCACTAAGTAAAATAGGACTACTATTAGAGCATTGCTCGGTCGAACTCGCATGCGCTGTTATCTCAAGCATGTTTCTCAATATTAGTGATCAAAACTATAAGTCTTGATTACTAGCCTATTAGATCTAAGGTCTTGGATTTGGATAGAAAGTATAGTTGAGATTAAGACTCCATGGAAATCATCATACTAGACAAAGGACTACTCAGGAAACTGGTGGATCTTCATCGACTAAAAGGTATGTGGAGACTTGAACTTATCTGTCACTCAAAAGTCTATTTACTCTATCTCCTACTCTTGAGATAAAAGTCGTTTTGATATATAGACTTTCATTATACACATTTCCTATTTCGAGCCGAGTTTTTCTCGCCTATCTATTTCTCGAAATGTGTGTTGGTAAGCTTTCGCTTTAGCCGAATTCATCTTTACCAAGTGACGAAACTCATGTTATGTTCCAATCACTTTGAAAATTGCTATGACGAAAAATGGTCTGTGAATAACGGCTATATGACGTTTTCTGAGAATGTTTCAATGATTGAAATGAGAGTTTAGATTACATAACCATTGGTGGATATAAGCGTTGTTGTTGAAACACATATATGCATAAGTCCTATTCCTTGAACCAAAGTTTGCTAACTTTGTTGATCAAGTGAAGTTGGAAGTGGCGTGAGCCAAGTCCGCGAACTTGCGGAACTTCTCGGCCCGAGATTTTCTGTTAGAGTTTGTGTACTCCTTCCATGAGCTTAAGTCCGCGAACCTAGTCCGCGTACTTGATGATATTATATCTAAAGTCGGTTGTTCTTGAACTAATGTTTAAATAAACTAAGGAATGCTTTTGCAAACCGTGGTTATAAAGTTCATGAACCGATTCGAGTGAATCAAACCGATTTTGCTTCAATTGTGTCTTGTGTAGTTACATAAGATTTCCTCGCAGTTGAACAACTCTATAACTAGTTCATTTGAGTCATTTGAACTAGTTATGGTGAAGAAGAATAAGGTTGATACGAGAGTAATCATATGGCTAACCATTTGGTTGACTTGTTGAACCAACAAATGTTAATGTTTGGGTACGGTTCATAAACCCAAAATTGGACATTTCATTTGTGTGTGACAAGCTAAGTTTTCGATCTTACGGTTTAGAAATATTAGCTTGAATCTAATCATCTTTTCATCTAACGGTGAATATTGAATGCTTTTTTACTAAGCTAACATTGATTGCAAACCCTGATATGAAAGTGTATATAAGGGAGAACTCTAGCAACTGGGAAACCTAATCCCCATACATTATGTGTGATACTACTTGTGCTAAGCTAGAGTCGATTCTCCTTTAACCTTTGGTTTCTTCTTCTAAACCAGGTTAACGACTTAAAGACTTCATTGGGATTGTGAAGCCAGACCGATAATACTTTTATCGTAGTTGTATGATCTGATCTTGTTGTTTCTATCGTACGAGTACAATTGTAATAATTGGCTTGAGATTGATATCTCCGATAGGCAGGATAGAAAAGTAATCACAAACAAACTTCGTCTCATCGTTTGTGATTCCGCAATATCTTTTTCGTTGCATCGATTAAGATTATTGTGAGGTGGTTGATAATGCTGAGCTGTTCTTCGGGAATATAAGTCTGGTATTATTGATTGGTTCCTGTTCACCTTGATTTATCAAAAGACGGAACAAAACTCGTCGGTATATTTGTGGGAGACAGATTTATCTTTTATTGTAGACTTTTCTGTGTGATACAGATTTGTTTATTAAAGTCTTCGACTTTGGATCGTATCAACTCTTAGTTGTGGGTGAGATCAGCTAAGGGAATCAAGTGCGCAGTATCCTGTTGGGATCAGAGGTGTAGGAGCATAACTGTACCTTGGATCAGTATGAGATTGATTGGGGTTCAACTACAGTCCAGACCGAAGTAAGTTTGGAGTAGGCTAGTGTCTGTAGCGTCTTAATACATTGTGTGTTCAATCTGGACTAGGTCCCGGGGTTTTTCTGCATTTGCGGTTTCCTTGTTAACAAAATTCTGGTGTCTGTGTTATTTCTATTCTGCATTATATTTGTTTATATAATTGAAATAATACAGGTTGTGCGTTGTTCAATCAATTAGAATATTTGACCTTTAGGTTGTTGATTTAAATTGATTGACACTTGGATATTGGTCTTTGGTACCATCCAAGTTATCTCTCTTTGATAAAGACTCACATATTTGTATTTGCTTGAGTAAAGATCAAATCGAGAGATTGAGATTTAAACTCTTTGATATACTTTATCTGGATTGAGTCTGACTGTCTAGTTGATTCTCTAGAAAGTATATTAGAGTTTGTCCATACAGATTGCTAAGCGAAATATTAGGTGTGGTTGTTAGACCCCCCGCTTTTTCAATTGGTACTAGAGCAGGCAAACACGTTCAAGACCTCACAAGTCTGTGTTTGTAGCGATCTGATTATGGACGAATCTCTCTCTAATAACGTACCAGTTCAGAAATTACCAGATGTTCCTAAAAGCTTGGATTCACCTGAGAAAACTGCCACATCTAAGTCAATATCTAAACATTCTCTTGATGTAAAAATTGTTGATTGGAAAACTCTCCTAGAAGAACAGTTGGATGAACTTTCTGATGAAGGTGATTCATATATTGATAGAGATGTTGATGAGGAAGTCTCAGAGTATGTTAAGTTTATGGATTCGTGGAATATGAAGAAGATTATACCTTCTCATGTCTCACCTCTTCTGACTCCTCTCCGTCGAGAAAACAAGAAGTTGAGAAGATGTTACGCATGTGTTTATTTTTCGAATCGTTCTAACGAATCGATCCTCAAGGATTCTGAGGAAAAACTATGTATGAAGTCACTTGAATGTGATAATCTTTATCAAAAATACTTCTTGTTGGAAGAGAAACTTGCAGAATCTGAAGCAAGATATGACTCTCAACAAAAACGTTTTGATGACAAAGAACTTAGTCTTCTTGCCAAAAAAAAATCCTTGGAGATTGACCTTGCAGCTGCTCTTGATAAAGTGAAATCACTTGAAGAGAGTCTGATAAGATTCAATTCTATCTCTACATAATTTTCTTCTATGATTGGAGCATGTAAAGAACATCGTGATACACGTGGTCTGGGCTATAAAGGAATAGACGCTCCAAATACTGGTAAGATCAACTTTGTTAAGGCCATTGATAATTCTTCATGTGAAAAAACTTTCGAAGCTGGTAATGCACCTAAAAACAAGGAGTCTACTTCTTCCAAATCTACTCACACGAGAACCGTTAAGAATAAATCCTTTAACTGCTATTTCTGCGGAAAGAAAGGACATTCTGAGCGAAGATGTCAGTTTCGTTTAAGGAATGAAAAACTTCACAACATGCTTGCATGGATGTCTAAAGAAGTTATCAAACCGCTCTCTCATATTATTGGAGTAAAAGGCACTTTCGACAATCAAGAAAACTATTATGATAAGTCTTTTCTTAATTGTGCTTTTGAAACGAAAAATGGTAGAAGGAAGAATGGTCGAAGAGTAACTGACTTCTTAAATAACTCTGAAAAGAGGAAAAGACATATGAGAAAGAAAGAAAAGTCAAGTTTCTTGTCTCTCCCTGAAGAAGGCCGCAATTCCAAGAATTCAGCCCAGATTGCTTACGTATCAATAATCGAGTCTCAAAACTAAAGGTAAGCATAAACAAACTCAAACGGGGCATCAAAAAATCATGGAAAGCGATTGACTCAGGTACTCCTAGTTCCTCTCTTAATAAAACTCCTTCAATTATGACATGTGATTTGTCTCTAAATCCTTCTGAAAGAGAAAAAGAAGAAGTCAAAATTGATGAGAAAAATGCTCATCCTAATACACCATGACTGCCCAGTACAGCATCCCTATTTTAATTTAAGAAGGATGCTCATTGTTCTCAAGAAGTGTGTCTTGAGAAGTGTTGTCGAGGTTGTATTTTTTTCTCTTCTAGTTTTTTTTTTTTTGATATTTAAATTCTTTTGAGCTTCGCTCCAGTTTCTCTCTTGTAGATAATCATGATCTTTTGTCCTTGAGATTTTTTTTGTTTGCGTGTACTTCCTCTAAATAGTTGGTTCTCAAATATTTGTCATGACCTTCGAACTCCATTCTTCTTTTGGTCACATCTTAAGGCCGTGACCACCTGTGCATGAACTCCTGGCCCACACGAATGTGTACAAGTTTCCTAGGGTTTTCCATGAAACGTATTTATATACTTGGGTGTCATCCCGTGTTAAACTGTTCTGAAAGGTGAAAGGGTTTTACCAATTTGGTGTTCACAATGAATAGAGGAAATGAAGATGATAAAGTCAAGAAAGGGAAGACTATCGAGTTTCATGAGAATCCTGTTTTCATAACATGCCTTCATGCCATTGATCATGAAAACAAACTACCAGTTCAAATATCATCACAACTGGTAAGAAATCTTCTTCAATATTTTGAAGTCGTACATGAACAAATCGGAATTGCAACAAGGAATCTTGAGTTTTTGAAAAACGAAACTGAAGAAAGCATTTGATGAGCTCGTCCGTGTTCAATCTCTGGTTGCTTACCGGATCTAGTGTTTTTCAGATCATGTTCTCTATAGGAGTTTCTTTGCCTAGTAAATCTTCTATTTTTCGATTTTTGTTTAGAAGAATAATTAGAGGTTGGAATATCCATTATTGTGATTACACATAGCTATGTCCAATGTTTTCATCTTCATGTTTTTATATTTATTGGTTTAAATTCTAAATTGTTTGGAAGATGATTTTTGCAGTATTAATCTTTACGGTTTTATATATTGCAATATTGATACGGGATATGTGTGTTTGCGTCCGTGAACTTGATTGTCCCATATCTTGTCAAAAGTAAAGTCGTTCATGAATTGATATGCATGTATTGATGAAAGAATGAATGGACTTTTGACAAATACAAAAGTTAAGCCTATATTGTCAATTATTGATGGAAGATAGGTTAAAATCTTTTGTTTGCAAGGATTATGTCTATTAAATGTCGTTATGAAAATAGTGATGGAAAATAAAATGAATCCTTGTATATTCCGCAGTAATTGATCTTCCCTGATCCATATTTTACGTATTATTGTGTGGCTCCGTAATGTGTCTTATGTTGAGCACGAAACAACCAAGTTGACTATTTTTATGATTAGCCTTGTTGTTGTTCCGTAAGGTACTTTATGTTAAGCATTTTGAACTAAATTAATCATCTTGTTTGGTTATTTAGTTATGACTCTATAAGTCTTCTTATGTTTGAGCGTTCATGACTGGGTTGATTGTTTTCATGATTAACTTAGGCATTGCTCCATAGACTCTCTTATGAGTATGACCAATTAAATTAATTACTTTTGTGATTAATTTGGTTGTGTATTTCGATTAGATTAATTATGGATTTACTTGTGATTAATCTAATTGAGCGCTCTTAAGTCTCCATAAGTTTACTTGTGTTGAGCATTTTCGGTTAAATTAATCATGAACTTCTTGTGGTTAATTTAATATTTTGGATTCAAATTCATACTTGTATGTGATTCGTTATGTCCAAAGAAATCCTTCTTTTCTCTTTCGACATTAAGGTCGCTCTTGTTGTTCCCTTGGCAATGACATTTTATGGGGGAGAGTTCTTTTTGAACTTGCACTTAATTGCCAAATCTTTGTGGGGAGTGCGGCTGTGGAATATTATAGGGGTTATCTTGTATCTTTAAACTCCTTGATGAATGCATTTAGCTTCGGCTTTATGATTGCATCTAAATAAGATGATGTGTGTTCTTTGTTTTGGTCATGAAATGTCTCTTTCGGAAATTTCATTGGGATCCCATTCTTGGACCTTTGCCAATTTTATTGACAAAAAGGGGGAGAATTAATATGTAATTCGCACTACAAATACATATGGTTTTCGGATCATTATGTAAGGGGGAGTGGTTTCCATGTGAGATGGAGTATTGACTAAGGGGGAGCGATACATATCACCATAGTATTGTTGTTGAAGTTGTGATACAATTGAACTTTGACGTTGTATAATGATACTATGACACTGTATAACAATGATTGAGAACTATTGTTTTCTTGTTGTTATAGCTATGGATTTTCAACAACGATGATGCTAAACTTACAACCTTTGGGATCATTGGAGTACTTGAAAGTGACGAAGATTTCGAGTAATGTTGAAGATTAGGTATGTGGAATAGGAGCTACAAAAGTTAATTTATTTAATTTTTTTATTCCATATGTATTAATAGTTTTGACACTAAAATTGACAAAGGGGGAGATTGTTAGAGCATTTCTCGGTCGAACTCGCATGCGTTGCTATCTCAAGCATGTTTGTCAATATTAGTGATCAAAACTATAAGTCTTGATTACTAGCCTATTAGAGATAAGGTCTTGGATTAGGATAGAAAGTGTAGTTGAGCTCAAGACTCCATGGCAATCATCATACAAGACGAAGGACTACTCAAGGAACTGGTGGATCTTCATCGACTAAAAGGTATGTGGAGACTTGAACTTATCTGTCACTCAAAAGTCTATTTACTCTATCTCCTACTCTTGAGACAAAAGTCGTTTTGATATATAGACTTTTATTATACACATTTGCTATTTCGAGCCGAGTTTACCTCGCCTATCTATTTCTCGAAATGTGTGTTGGTAAGCTTTCTCTTTAGCGGAATTCATCTTTACCAAGTGACGAAAGTCATGTTATGTTTCAATCACTTTGAAAATTGCTCTGACGAAAAATGGTCTGTGAATAACGACTATATGATGTTCTCTGAGAATGTTTCAATGATTTAAATGAGAGTTTAGATTACATAACCATTGGTGGATATAAGCATTGTTGTGGAAACACATATATACATAAGTATTATTCCTTGAACCAAAGTTTGCTAACTTTGTTGATCAAGTGAAGTTGGAAGTGCCGTGAGCCAAGTCCGCGAACTTGCGAAACTTCTCGGCCCGAGATTTTCTGCTGGAGTTTGTGTACTCCTTCCATGAGCTTAAGTCCGCGAACCCAGTCCGCGAACTTGAGGAGGTTATATCTAAAGTCAGTTGTTCTTGAACTAATGTCTAAATAAACTAAGGACTGCTTTTGCAAACCGTGGCTATAAAATTCATGAACTGATTAGAGTGAATCAAACCGATTTTGCTTCAATTGTGTCTTGTGTAGTTACAAAAGATTTCCTTGCAATTGAACAACTCTCTAACTAGTTCATTTGAGTCATTTGAACTAGTTCTGGTGAAGAAGAATAAGGTTGATATGAGAGTAATCATATGGCTAACCATTTGGTTGACTTGTTGAACCAAGAAATATTAATGTTTGGATATGGTTCATAAACACAAAATTGGACATTTTATTTGTGTATGACAAGCTAAGTTTTCGATCTAACGGTTGAGAAATATTATCTTGAATCTAATCAGGTTTTCATCTAACGGTGAATATTGAATGCTTTGTTACTAAGCTAACATTGATTGCAAAACCTGATTTGAAAGTGTATATAAGTGAGAACTCTATCAACTGGGAAACCTAATCCCCACACATTTTGTGTGATACTAGTTATGCTAAGCTAGAGTCGATTCTCCTTTAACCTTTGGTTTCTTCTTCTAAACCAGGTTAACGACTTAAAGACTTCATTGGGATTATGAAGCCAGACCGGTACTATTTTTACTGTAGTTGTGTGATCTGATCTAGTTGTTTCTATCGTACAAGTACAATTGTAATAATTGGCCTTAGATTGATATCTCCGATAGGCAAGATAGAAAAGTAATCACAAACAAACTTCTTCTCATCGTTTGTGATTCCGCAATATATTTTTTCGTTGCGTCGATTAAGATTATTGTGAGGTGATTGATAATACTGAGCTGTTCTTCGGGAATATAAGTCTGGTATTATTGATTGGTTCCTGTTCACCTTGATTTATCAAGAGACGGAACAAAACTCGTAGGTATTTTCGTGGGAGGCGGATTTATCTATTATCGTAGACTTTTATGTGTGATACAAATTTGTTTATTAAAGTCTTCGACTTTGGGTCGTAGCAACTCTTAGTTGTGGGTGAGATCAGCTAAGGGAATCAAGTGCGCAGTATCATGCTGGAATCAGAGGCGTAGGAGCATAAATGTACCTTGGATCAGTGTGAGATTGATTGGGGTTCAACTACAGTCCAGACCGAAGTTAGTTTGGAGTAGACTAGTGTCTGTAGCGGCTTAATACAGTATGTGGTCAATCTGGACTAGGTCCCGGGGTTTTTCTGCATTTGCGGTTTCCTCATTAACAAAATTATGGTGTCTGTGTTATTTCTATTCCGCATTATATTTGTTTATATAATTGAAATAATACAGGTTGTGTGTTGTTCAATCAATTAGAATATCCGACCTTTAGATTGTTGATTTAAATTGATTGACACTTGGATATTGGTCTTTGGTACCATCCAAGTTATCTCTCTTTGATAAAGACTCGCAGATTTCTATTTGCTTGAGTAAAGATCAAATCGAGAGATTGAGATTTAAACTCTTTGATATACTTTTAGTTTAAGAGATTGAGATTTAAAATCTTTGATATACTTTGATCAAATCGAGAGATTGAGATTTAAACTCTAGATTGAGTCTGACTGTCTAGTTGATTCTCTAGAAAGTATATTAGAGTTTGTCCATACATATTGCTAAGCGAAATATTGGGTATGGTTGTTAGACCCACGCTTTTTCAACTACATTGTGAACTTTAAAGATCATTATAGTCCTAGGTTTTTGAAAACTGGAGTTGTGCAACATAAACAAATACATACATAGGCCTATGAGAACTGCAGGTAAACTTCCATGCCTATAGAAATCTTGTAGGCTGGTAGCAATGACAGAATGTCAACACACCGGGACATTTTATTAGTGGCATGAATTGGCCACTAATAAGTGACGAATTAATTGGATCTGTTTTCGAAGGAACAATATGAACAATAAATTCATTAGGTATGCAAATGTGTCGTAATGAGTTGAAGTAATGTAAGGTAACAAAGCAAATTAATAGTTCAAGACTGGCAATTGTGATTTCTTCTTGAATTTTATACCGAGGATTGAGAGGTATCACAGCGAAATACCCCCTTTACATTAATTTGAAAAACATATACACCAAAAAACAAACTATCATATATATAGTAACCACACGTGCAGACCAGTTCAGTTGTTGATGTAATGACTGGTCCCTCCACCGATACTGTCCCCACTTAGCCATTGTGGTCATCCGGCAGTGTGGGTTTTTAACGGGAATCGCTGCGGTAATACAGCATTGTAATACCCCGATATTCGGCAGTGGTTGGCCAAATGGAATATAAGTAATGATTTGCCATTTCCTAACACAGATGCCTTTTCAACACAATTGGCTCCAGAGTTGGCAGAAAACTATGCAGTTAAGTGTGCTCGCGCGGGAGCAATTCAGGGATGGGTGACCTCCCGGGAAGTTGCTGCAGGATAACCGCAGTGATGCCCGTTGAAAACCTCACACTGCCGGAAAACCGCAATGGATAAGTGGGGACAGTATCGGTGGAGGGACGGGTCATTAAAAATGGTATCAGATCCGACGATGGTTCACCTGCTGAGGGTGGAAAGGTAGGCTGGACGGGGTTAGTCCAGGTGCTTCTCTCATGAAGGGAAGGGAACGTCGGAAATCTGGGCTTGAATATATACAGGAGCCGAGGACGACTCCAATTTAAGGTGGTGGTATTGTAATGCCCCGATTTCGGCAGTGGTTTGCCGAATGGAATATAAGTAATGGTTTGTCCTTTCCTAACACCGAGGCTTTTTTAGCACAATTGGCTCCAGAGTTGGTAGAAAACACCGAGGCCTTTCCACCATAAGTAATTTGAGCCATCGAAGACTGGTGGTACGTTTACAGAGATAACACTTATGTCCATAGAGTCAGCTCGCTACAAACACAAACTTATAAGGTCTTAAACGTGTTTGCCTGCTCTGATACCAATTGAAAAAACTGGGGTGTAACAACCACACCCAATATTTCTCTTAGTAATCTGTATGGACTAACTCCAATATACTTTCAAGAGAATCAACTAGACTGTCAGACTCAATCTTAAGAAAAGTATATCAAAGAATTATATCTCAATTTCTCAATTCAATCTGCAATAAAACAAATAAGAATTTGCGAGCCGGATTGAATATAAGAAATAACTTGGACGGTATCAAAAACCAATATACAAGTGTGAATCAATTTAATCAACAACCAAAGGTTGGATTCACAATTGATTGAACTTACGCACAACCTGTCATATTTCAATTATATAAACAAATATAATGCGGAAACGAAATAACACAGACACCAGAAATTTTGTGAACGAGGAAACCGCAAATGCAGAAAAACCCCGGGACCTAGTCTAGATTTGAACACCACACTGTATTAAGCCGCTACAGATACTAGCCTACTCCAAGTTAACTTCAGAATGGAATGTAGTTGATCCCCAACCAATCTCACACTGATCAAGGTACATTCGCGTTCCTTACGCCTCTAGAACCGCATAGGATTCTGCGCACTTGATTCCCTTAGCTGATCTCACCCACAACTAAGAGTTGTTATGACCCAAAGTCAAAGACTTGATTAACCAATATGTCTCACACATAAAAGTCTATTGAATAGATAAATCTGTCTCCCACAGATATACCTATGAGTTTTGTTCCGTCTTTTGATAAATCAAGGTGAATAAGAACCAATTGATATATCGGACTTATATTCCCGAAGAACAGCCTAGAAATATCAATCACCTCACAATAATCTTAATTGTATTGTAGAGAAACAAGATATTATGGAATCACAAACGCTGAGACGAAGATGTTTGTGACTACTTTTTATCTTGCCTATCGGAGATTAAATCTCGAGCAAATCTTAGAGAATATAGTACTCAATCACGATAAAAAATAGCAAGATCAGAACACGCAACTATAGAGAAATAGTTGGGTCTGGCTTCACAATCCCAGTGAAGTCTTTAAGTCGTTAACCTACAGGGTTTTGGAAAAACCCAAGGTTAAAGGAGAATCGACTCTAGTCATAACTAATATCACACATGAGGTGTGGGGATTAGGTTTCCCAGTTGCTAGAGTTCCCCCTTATATAGTCTTGAAATCAGGGTTTGCAATCAATGTTACCTTGGTAACAAAGTGTTGATACATGAAAAATAATTTCCCTTAACTAGGCTGGGGTGCCCCAAAAGAAGGGAAAGGTCATACAAAACATGGGGACTTGGGTACTGAGGCCCAAGTCCACCAAGGAAGTATCCATAAGATGGAAGGGACAATGAAAGGATTAACAAGAAAGAAGAAGGTCATATTAGATAAGGGATGGCATTAATAGTAATTAAGGAGGTCTAGGACACATGGCAAGATGTCATAAAAAGAAGGGGCTTTTGGAAAGTCTATATAAGAAAGGACAAGGTACAATGGAAAGACAACTCTCTCTCATACTATTCTAAGAAACGTGAGGTCATATTGGTGCACTAGGACGGGTAGGACCTAACTAGAATTCCGGTATTAACACAAAGCATTCAATATTCACTGTTAGATGAAAACCTAATTAGACTCAAGCTAATATCTTTCAACCGTTAGATCGAACTTAGCTTGTTATACACAAATAAAAAGTGACTTCATTTAGATATGAGTAACCGTACCTAAACGTGTACACCTTTGTTGGCTCAACAATAGTTAACCGAAGTTAGCCATATAAACACTTTCTATCAACCTTATTCATCTTGACCATAACTAGTTCTAGAGTTCTTCAATTGTTTATATTCTCATAGAAGTATACAAGACACAATTGAAGCAAAATCGATTCTGATTCACTCGAATCAATTCATGAACATTATAGTCACGATTTTCCAAAGATTGCATTTCTTATTATATAAATGTATTAGTTCATGAACAAACAAATTTTAGAACATAACATACTCAAGTATGCAAACGGGTACGCATACCTAAGTGGCCGGACCAAGTTTGGGTTCGCCAGTACGCGTACAGGTACGCATACCTTCCATACTCGGTTGAAATTCCGGAACTTGAAGTTCACGCCAGTACGCATACCGGCATGCGTACTAAGTTCCCGGACTTTCATTAACCAACAAGTACGCTTACGGGTATGCATACTATGGTTCCCTGACTTGGAATAACTTGCAACAGTTAGCATACAAGTAAGCATACTATGTTATATCCAATCATGGTTATTTGTTCTAAACTCCCATTTCAATCATTGAAACATTCTTGGAAGACGACAATAGCTGTCTCACACAAACTATTATCTTCAAAGCAATTTTCAAGTGATCGAATGATCAATACGAAACATTCCGAGTTTACATCAAATGACTGTCTCACACAAATCATGTAAGATGTTACAAAGCGATTTTCACATGATAATCTTTTGACTTTCGTCAAGAATATAAGATGAACTTGGTTAAAGCGAAAGCTTATCAACACATATTTCGAGAAATATATAAGCGAGATAAACTCAGCTCGAAATCTCAAATGTGTATAATCGAAGTCTATATAGCTATATGATTTTTGTCTCATATAGGAGATAAAGTAGATAGACTTTTGAGTGATATATGAGTTCAAGTCTCCACATATCTTTTGTTGATGAAGTTCCACAAGCTCTCCTTAGTAGTTCTTCGTCTTCAATCGATGAACGTCGTGAAGTCTAATGCTCAACTACACTTTCTATCCTAATCCGAGACTTAGCTATAAGTTGACTAGAAATCAAGACTTATAGTTTTGGAAAATAAACTTGACAACAAGCTTGAGATAGCAACGCTTGCAAGTTCGACCGAGCAGTGATCTAACAATCTCCCCCTTTGTCAATTTTAGTGACAAAACTATCAATACATATGGTTCTTCAACATTACTCGAAATCTTCGTCACTTCCGAGTAATCCAGTGATTCAGAACGTGTTCAACTCATTATCATAGTTGTTGAAGATCAGTAGCTATAACAATGAGAAAACAGTAGCTCTCAATCATTGTTATATAGTGTCATAATATTATTACACAACATCAAAGTCCAATTGTATCACAACTTTGACAACAATACTATGGTTGATATGTATCACTCCCCCTTAGTCAATACTTAATCTCATATGAAAACCACTCCCCCTTACATAATGATCCGTAAACCATATGTATTTGTAGTGTGAAAATTATACATTAATTCTCCCCCTTTTTGTCAATAAAAATTGGCAAAGGTACGAAAACTAGTGGGATCATAATAAAATTATCATAGAGATACTTCATCACTAAAAGAAAACATATCGACTTTGTTTAGATGCAATCATATAGTCGAAACTAAATACATTCATCAAGGAGTTAATAGAGATGCAAGAAAACTCCTACAATATTCCACAGCCGCACTCCCCACAAAGATTTGGCAATTAAGCACAAGTTCAATTAAGAACTCTCCCCCATAAAATGTCATTCCTGAATGAACAACAAGAGCGACCTTACTTTTACAATAAAATAAGGATTTCTTTGGACATTAACAAATCACATGAAACATGAATTCGTATCCAGGAAACTCAATTAAATTAACCACAAGAGAACCAATGATTAATTTAATCGGAAATGCTCAACATAAGAGAGCTTATGGAGCCACAAAATACTTTCACATAGAAGTGGATCAGGGAAAGACCAATACTGCTAAATATTCAAAGATTCATTCTATTTTTCTCAATTTATCAATTCAATTCTTACTCAAGCAAATAGCAATCTACGAGTATAAGTGAATACAAGAGAAATTAACTTGAACGGTACCAAAGACCAATGTTCAAGTATCAATCAATTTCAATCAACAACCAAATGTTGGATTTACAATTGATCGATTCAACGCACAACCTGTGATATTTCAATTATATAACAAAATATAATGCGGAAAAGAAATAACACAGACACCAGAAGTTTTGTTAACAAGGAAACCGCAAATGCAGAAAAACCCTGGGACCTAGTCCAGATTGAACACACACTGTATTAAGCCGTTACAGACACTAGCCTACTACAAACTAACTTCGGTCTGGACTGTAGTTGAACCCCAATCAATCTCACACGGATCCAAGGTACAGTTGCGCTTCTTACGTCTCTGATCCCAGCAGGATACTACGCACTTGATTCCCTTAGCTGATCTGACCCACAACTAAGAGTTGTTACGACACAAAGTCGAAGACTCTAATAAACAGATCTGTATCACACAGAAAAGTCTACATGAATAGAAAAATCTGCCTCCCACAGAAATACCTACGAGTTTTGTTCCTTCTTTTGATAAATCAAGGTGAACATGAACCAATCGATAACCCGGACTTATATTCCCGAAGAACAGCCTAGAATTATCAATTACCTCACAATATTCTTAATCGACTAGCGAAACAACATATTGTGGAATCACAAACGATGAGACGAAGATGTTTGTGACTACTTTTCAATATTGCCTATCGGAGAAATTAATCTCGAGACAATTTTACAATTGTACTCAATACGATAGAAACAACAAGATCAGATCATGCAACTATAGAGAAAATAGTTGGGTATGGCTTCACAATCCCAATAAAGTCTTCAAGTCGTTAACCTACAGGGTCTCAATAGAAACCTAAGGTTAAAGGAGAATCGACTCTAGCTTATACAACTAGTATCACACAGGAGGTGTGGGGATTAGGTTTTCCAGTTGCTAGATTTCTCCTTTATATAGTCTTCAAATCAGGGTTGGCAATCAATATTACCTTGGTAATAAAACATTCAATATTCACTGTTAGATGAAAACTTGATTATATTCAAGATAATATCTTTCAACTGTTAGATCGAATCTTAGCTTGTTATACACAAATGAAATGCACGTTCATTTAGGTTTGTGTAACCGTACCTAAACGTGTACACCTAGTTAGTTCAATAGTAGTTAACCAAATGGTTAGCCATATGAGCACTTTCATATCAACCATATTCATCTTCACCATAACTAGTACTCCAAATGACTCAAATGAACTAGTTCGAGAGTTGTTTATTTGCTTAGATCTTATAGAAGTATACAAGACACAATTGAAGCAAAATTGGTTTTGATTCACTCGAATCGATTCATGAACATTATAGCCACGGTTTGCAAATTGCATTCCTTATTATATAAATATTTTAGTTCATGAAAAAACCAATTTTAGAAAGGAACACACTTAAGTATGTGTACGGGTATGCGCATTAAGTAACCGGATTTGAGTTTGTTTTGGTTTTCAAACTCAGCAGAAATTCACGGACATGAACTTTCCGCTAGTATGCGTACGGGTACGCATACTTAAGTAACCAGATTGAGTTGGTTTTTGTTAGATCATTACTCGGTCGAACTCGCATGCGTTGCTATTTCAAGCATGTTTGTCAATGTTAGTGATCAAAACTATAAGTCTTGATTTCTAGTCTACTATAGCTAAGTCTCGGACTAGGATAAAAAGTGTAGTTGAGCTCAAGAACTCCATGGCAATCATCATACAAGACGAAGGACTACTCAAGGAATTGGCGGAACTTCATCGACTAAAAGGTATGTGGAGACTTGAACTTATCTATCACTCAAAAGTCTATCTACTCTATCTCCTATCTTGAGACAAAAGTCGTTTTGCTATATAGACTTTGATTATACACATTTGTTATTTCGAGCCGAGTTTATCTTGCCTATCTATTTCTCGAAATATGTGTTGGTAAGCTTTCGCTTTGGCCAAGTTCATCTTTACCTAGTGACGAAATTCATGATATGTTTCAATCACTTTGAAAATTTCTTTGACGAAAAATGGTTTGTGAATAACAACTATATAACGTCCTCTAAGAATGTTTCAATGATTGAAATGAGAGTTTAGATTATATAACCAATGTTGGATATAAGCATTGTGTGGCAACACATATATGCATAAGTCCTTTTTCCTTGAACTGAAGTTTGCGAACTTTATTGGTCAAGAGAACCGGAACAAGAGCCGTGAACTCAGTCCGAGAACTGGCGGAAGTTCTCGACCTGAGAATATATGCTAGAGTTTGAGAACTCCTTCCGGGAACTTAAGTCCGCGAACTAAGTCTGCGAACTTAAGTAGGTTATATCTAAAGATGATTGTTTGTGAACTTATTTATATTAACTAAGGAATGCTAATGCAAATTGTGGATATAAAGTTCATGAACCGATTCGAGTGAATCAAATCGTTTTTACTTCGACTGTGTCGTGTGTAGTTACATAAGATTTCCTTGCAATTGAACAACTCTCTAACTAGTCCATTTGAGGCATTTGAACTAGTTATAGTGAAGAAGAATATGGTTGATATGAAAGTGCTCATATGGCTAACCATTTGGTTAACTATTGTTAAACCAACAAATGTACATGTTTGGGTAGGGTTACACAAACCTAAAATCGTGCATTTCATTTGTGCGTAACAAGCTAAGTTTTCGATCCAACGGTTGAAAGATATTAGCTTGAATCTAAATCAGGTTTTCATCTAACGGTGAATTTTGAATGCTTTGTTACCAAGCTAACATTGATTGCAAACCCTGATTTGAAAGATTATATAAGGGAGAACTCTAGCAACTGGGAAACCTAATCCCCACACCTCCTGTGTGATACTAGTTGTATTAGCTAGAGTTGATTCTCCTTTAACCTTAGGTTTCTTCTTGTAAACCCGGTTACCGACTTAAAAACTTCATTGGGATTGTGAAGCCAGACTGATACTACTTTCTCGTAGTTGTGTGATCTGATCTTGCATCTTCTTTCGTTTTGAGTACAATCGTAACGATTGGCTTGAGATTTATATCTCCGATAGGAAAGATATAAAAGTACTCACAAACATCTTCGTCTCATCGTTTGTGATTCCACAATATCTTATTTCGCCGCGTCGATTAATATTATTGTGAGGTGATAATAATACTAGGTTGTTCTTCGGGAATATAAGTCCGGTGTATCAATTGGTTCATGTTCACCTTGATTTATCAAAAGACGGAACAAAAACTTGTAGGTATTCTGTGGGAGAAAGATCTATCTATTCTTGTAGACTTTTCTGTGTGATACAGATTTGTTTATTAAAGTCTTCGACTTTGGGTCCTACCAACTCTTAGTTGTGGGTGAGATCAGCTAAGGGAATCAAGTGCGTAGTATCCTGCTGGGATCAGAGACGTATGAGCATAATTGTACCTTGGATCAGTGTGAGATTTATTGGGGTTCAGCTACAGTCCAGACCGAAGTTAGTTTGTAGTAGGCTAGTGTTCGTAGCGGCTTAATATAGTGTGTGTTCAATCATGACTAGGTCCCGGGGTTTTTCTTCATTTGCGGTTTCCTCGTTAACAAAGTTCTGGTATCTGTGTTATTTCTATTCCGCATTATATTTTATTATATAATTGAAATATCACAGGTTGTGCGTTTGAATCAATTAATTGGAAATCCGACCTTTGGTTGATGATTGAATTTGATTGATACTTGAACATTGGTATTTGGTACCGTTCAAGTGATTTCTCTTGTATTCAATTAGACTCGCAGATTTTTATTTGCTTGAGAAAGAATTGAATCAATAAAGAGAGATATAACTCTTTGATATACTTTATTAAGATTGAGTCTAGTTGATTCTCTTGAAAGTACATTGGAGTTTGTCCATACAGATTGCTAAGCGAAATATTGGGTGTGGTTGTTGTACCCCCAATTTTTCAGTTTTTATTTCCAAACTCAGCAGAAATTCACGGTCGTGAACTTCCGCCAGTATGCGTACGGGTACGCATACTTACCCAGTCTCCATCAACCATTTAGTACACACACAAGTATGCATACATTTGGTTCCCGGTTTTGGACTTATACACTAATGTGCGAACACACTATATGCTTATATCCAAAGATGGTTACATATTCCAAACTCTCTATTTCAATCATTGAAACATTCTTAGAGGATGTTATATAGCGGTTATTCACACACTATTTTTCATCAAAACGATTTTCAAAAGATTGAAACAATCAACATGACTTTCGTCACTTGTAAAGATGAACTTCGCCAAAGCGAAAGCTTACCAACATATATTTCGAGAAATAGATAAGCGAGATAAACTCGGCTAGAAATAGCAAATGTGTATAATCAAAGTCTATATAGCAATACAAGTTTTGTCTCAAGATAGGAGATAGAGTAGATAGACTTTTGAGTGATAGATAAGTTCAAGTCTCCACATACCTTTTGTTGATGAAGTTACACAAGCTCTCCTTAGTAGTTCTTCGTCATCAATCGATGAACGCCGTGAAGTCTAATGCTCAACTACACTTTCTATCCTAATCCGAGACTTAGATATAAGTAGACTAGAAATCAAGACTTATAGTTTTGGCAACTAAACTTGACAACAAGCTTGAGATAGCGACACTTGCGAGTTCGACCGAGCAGTGCTCTGACAATTATAATTGTAGCGATATTTAAACTTACACTTGAAATGCATGTTTAGAGATCAACAGGGAATTATGTCGAGCAACAATGTAAGCCTTAGTTTGTTGTGGGGCTCTAGATTACATGTGCACTGCTGATGCACCATTCAATCTATAACTGTAACTCCCAACAGAAAGATCCAATAAATTTTTTGTTGAATCAATGGATGAACATCTGCAAAACCACCAAAAGTAAGTTAAAGATCTGTGTACTAATTTTAAAGAATGCATAACATTCAAATGGTGCAGCGAACCATAAGATGTGGATGTAGTGCAGCGAAACAAAATGGTGCAATCAACAAATGAAAGTAATATGCAATTTGTGCGGTTTCAAAAGAATCGCATCTGATTGATAAACTTGAGGTTTTTATGTACGTGCAGCGGACCTAAAAAGGCTACTAATTCAACAAATTCAAGAATTTATACTTTGAGAAACCAACTATACAAAATGGTTTCTTACTATGGAAAATGTGATATCATAATAAAGGTAAAAATTATGAGTTGACACACAAAATTTAACATGTGTGTTAATGGGGAGTTATACTCGAGGTTTTAAACTAAATTTGAGTGGCAATCTAATAAATCGAGCTAAGAATAAGGACCGAGATAGCAGGGAGCTGGCAATACCTAAAGGAAAATGCAAAACTGAAGTGTAAATGTGGTGACAGGAACATCGAAAGCCGTCGGAGCCTACAACCAAAATCTAAAGCGTCTGGATCGGAAAAGAACCAAAACAAACCGACTGGAGCGGCTAATCTAAGATTATAACAATGAAATAGGATTGTAACTGTAGCAGCTGCAATACACATATCCACTAACAGAAAACTCTAATTTTAAGTAAATCCATCATGAAAGACAAAAATAAGCAAAATTTAGCAGAATTGAGATGTCTCACAAAGGAATTTATATAATTGAATCCATCTGATAGAGAAAGAACCCTTGAAATTCATCCCGCACTGAAGTAGCTAGAAGTTCTTGAGAACTCCCCAATTAGAGATGCTACTGAAACATAACCAACATAACCAAATTAAAAAAATATATTCTAAAATCACATTCAATATCTTTGGCGAACACAAAAAAAAGAGCCATTTCACCTTATTCTAAACTGGGTTTGAATCAAGCGCATAAAACTGAACAAATCTCACGGTATAACGTTAAATTTTCAACAATAACCATCAAATATGAATGTGATGGTTAGCAGCTGCTCGGCATAACGATAACCATCAAATCACAATATCATATGCATATCTTTCGATACCCAACTTATTAGGATTGTTCAAAGAGTTGACTCCAGAATTTCTCCATCCATAAAAAACCGAATTTGGAGACTGCGAATGAAGCACAATTGCGAATTACATTACCTGAATTTGGTCGTTTCAGAGGATCAAAGAGAGCATTGTTGCATAAAATCCTAGAGACAACCCATGAATTTACGGCCTGTCCATTTGAAAGAGCACTGAAATCTGTAAACATAATTTATCACAACATAAGAGAAAATTAAATATTGACATGAACAAATATTGAATTTATGATTTGTCCGTTTCAAAGAGCAGTGAAGTGGCTAAGCTAACACTGTTAATTGCATGTTACAGCCCATCCCTGTAGCATCTTAGCAGTCTGTTAAACCATTAAAAAAGGGGGTTGTAGTAACGGCATATTCTTAGATTAGATTTATTTCCAATCAGGTATGTAGCGTAAAGGATGCCAATAAATAGATTGGTGTTCACGCTGGGATATATAGTTATCAAAGAAAATCCCAAATGAGTTACTGAAAAGGGATTATAACCTTTCACGAAACAATATATCACTCATGAACATATTTCACAGAGTTTCATATCATACCAATTAAACACTCAGCAAATGGTTTTCCTATACCTACAAAGTCATTCAAGAGGTAAACTTCAGAAGATTTTACTTTGAAGTTTCTAAGATAAGTCGCTTGATGAGTAATAAATCAATAAAACGATGACGCTTTGCATCAGCAGGAAGAGGTAATACATCTATTCTTCTTGCGAACCTCAGTTATTCGATGAAACATCTGGAATAAACTGCCTTCATATGTTAATGCAAACTTCGCAAGGTAACAATAAATTTAGAATGAAGGTTAAAATCCTATCAATTCAAGAAACCATTAGATTTGCAAAAACAAAAAATAGTTTAATTAATATGAACTATAAAGAGTGCGATAGCTACATGGTCTGGAGATGAGACGTAATAGAATACATTGAGCATATCGATCTAAAATAAGGATTCTTCAATCTCTGAAAACTATTGCTAGTATGGTTTTAGTCCTCCTGGAAAAATTTCAAAAGTAACGCATCAAAGTATTCACCTGGAATTTCTATATCTAAGTTCAATAGGGAGGGAAGATGGATGTATATGCCTGGGAAATGTGGTGGGTGAGTGTGATTTGCCTTTCAAAATCAGGTGACCTTTATATAAGTACAAAACAACGAAATAACTAGTAATTTATTACTTCCAGAATTGAAATAACCATGAAAAATCCATGGATTCGGTTATTGGGCGAGTGTTAAAATAAGTTTAAGGAAAAGATTTTACCAGTGCCGAAAACCCAAAACCCTAGACACAATCCAAACAAAAAGCAAAAGTTAGGAAAACATACAAAATAATCTGAAATTAGAGTTGCGGTCGCGGTACGGGGTATATTTAGCTTACGTTTAATGAACTTGATGGGTGAAAGCACTTATGTCGTGATCTAATTTGCACCAAAAGAAATAGGGTTTGAAGCTTTCTATTGGGAGATACTCGCCCAATATTTGAAGAGAGAGAAACAGAATGGTAAAATGCAGTACTTTCATGATTTATATGGGCCATTGAACCGCGACATACGTGCGACAGATTCTTTGGGACACATTCGGAATTCGCTAATTAGATAATACCCGGCTCTGGTATATTGGAACTTTAGGGGTAGTTTATATAAGTATTTGGAAGCCGTGGTATTGAGCATAAATATACCCCCAAATGTGCCTTCCAAACATAATTTAACCTACTTATTAATCATATAAAACATGAATGAGGATTGAAAGCAACAACACAAAGGAATGTGAAAGGCTAAAAGAATCACACAGTTCCTTTGGTTGACATAAGAAGATTGTAATTGCAGATTTGAAAAGGCAATTAAATATAAAGAATTTGAAAGATGAAACATTGATATAGGAGGAAGCAATCAGGTTAAAATTGATATGGACCCTTGCAAGAGCACCATGACATAATCTAAAAAACCTATTCTTAGTTAGAAAAGGTAACTTTTTTTAAATTTGGACATAAATTATTAATCAAAATTTCATACAAATAATGAATCAAAATTCGGATCTTCAAGGAATCAGAGAAGGAAGACTGACAGACCTTTTTCAATTTGGACATATCTATATCTTGATGCAAAAACATAATTTTTATTCAAAAATGTATACAAATAATGAACCAAAATTTGAATCTTCGGGGAATCATACCCGTAATTTGATTTTTGTTCAAAAGAAATTCGGATTGATCTTCCTTGGGAACCAAACTAAAACTCAAAATCATGGAGAACATCCCCATGATTAACATGATTAACAAATAATCCTAAAAAAGGAACTTGTGTGTTCCATGTTTAACGATGAAAGGCAAGAAACCTAAGAGTTGAACATCAGGTTTTAGCAGCGGCAGAAGATTTTGGGTCTGAGATAGTAAGAGAGAAGGATGGGGCGTATTCTTGATTTCTCATTCCTCAACCTAGAAGTTATGCCACACGTTCGGCAGAAGGGTTTGGTCTGGACAACCACAGCCATGGATTTATCTTTGCCAAGGATAAATCTGGGCTGCCACTTACATAGGCAAACTTAGCCAAACTGTATTTTGTATTCTTGATAAAAAAATCTTCAAAACTCCCATGGTTACTAATGATTTCGAAAACGTACAACGATTTCATGCTCTCAGTGAGAACAAACTCATGTTAATCAGTATACTGTAAAAAGTATCGTTAGCAATTGAACTTAACTTGATTGGATGGAAACCCATCAAATATCATAATGTTTATTATGAAAGACTTAACTAACAAAAGGTTATATATTTTTTGATGTAATTTTACGATATGCTAATTAGGCATGATATGATTAAGAGATCATTTTCGTAATTTTAGAGGTGATAAGTTGTTTTAGTACAAAGATCAAACAAGTAATCGGTTCAAGGAAAAACTTTTTCCAGACATAAATAAGCTGTGGTAATATAATCAAAGCTTTAAAAGAGAGGAATGTAACTAAAGCGCCAAAGCTAAAGCGAAACTTACCGATAACATGATTTTATTTGGGAAGAAATAAATAACAACATGTTTACACGTTTATTTTGATATAACCTTATGTTATAGTAATCAAGCACAACCGCATTTTATCGTAGACCCGTTAGAACTTCAACCTGCACGTCAGTTATAGAACAACGTGCATTTTTTTTTGTTGAAGAATTTAATTTCAGACACTATACTTCCATTTAACTTAGATATGGTAGGGATTCCATGATATCCAATTCTTAGAAGCATAGAGAATGTTAAAGCTCTCCCAAAGAAATTGGTTCAGAAACTCAACCAGCTCATCCCAATTTGACGGTGACTGGCCCCCAACCTAGTTGTTAAGTTGAAGGTACATAATAAATTTATTAAAAAAAAATATATATAAAATCATTTGCTTTTCTTTCTTTTCCCTTCTTTTTTTCTTAATAAGGTTTATGTGAATAATAATTTGCCAGTATTTTCTTGTTTTTTTTTTGTTCGATATTCTTCCTCTTATATATTACTTTTTTTTCTTTTTTTGTCGTCTTATGTAACCAAATTAAATTTGCGAGCAAGTCTATATGTTGGTATTTGGAGACTTAGAATAGATTTTTATTGAATTTTTCCTCGACATCATTGCCAAGATGTCCCTGACAAATTTCTTGTGAAACTACTCGCAAATAGATTGGATATAGTAACGCCTTAGGATGTGTTTGGTAGCGTTTTGTAAAACTGTTTTCCGTTTTCAAAAACATAGAAAAAAGAAAACGCTAGAAAAACGCATTTGGTAACTTATTTTTGGAAAACGTTTTCAAACTGTTTTTTGTTTTGGAAAACAGAAAAAATGAAAGCGACTATTTGTCGTTTTCTTTGTTTTCATTTTTTTTCTTTCATTTTTCTTCTAAAATAGACAGAGTAAAACCAAAAGATTTCTTTAAGGCTATCAGTTAATAGCTAGGATAGATCAGGTGTGACAGTTGGATGTATTTTTGGGTATCATCTACCGTTTTTCAATGCGACGCTGGGGATCAATATTGATGGTGTCTTGGGTTATGAATTGAGTTGTAGTTCATCCGGGAAAACAACCAAGATGTGAGATTTTTATGATGGTACGATGATTAGTTGTTGTGTTTTTGAATGCGTTAGATTTTATATATGATTGAAAATGTTGGATACCTACGTATTGTGCAGGTGGAAACGAAGCGATATAAGCAGTAAAAGGCAACAGTAGAATAACGTTTCTTCACCGATGCCCATAACCTATTCGATAAAATCCCTAAAAGAAGATAAAAAAATAATTTCTTATTGTTTTCTTTGCATGTCTTTACAAATTTTGGTCGTTGAATTTATGAATGTGGGTCACATTTGTGCATCATAAACTTGATAGAGTATTGACTAGCTAGTGATACTTTGTTATGTAATTTGAATATTGATCATCAAAAACTAATTTTTAAAAATATGTTTTCGAGAACGGTCTATACTAAACAACTTTTAGGAAAGGAAAACATATTAATACAAGGGACTCCTGGTGTTCTTAATAAAGTGGATGTGAATAAGCTTTTCGGTGAATTAGGATTCTTTTATTTATGATTTTTCGTAAACATGGCTTTTGATAAAAAAAAAATTAGTGGGATATGTTGGTGTGTTATGCAGGTTCAGTTCTTTATTTTGGAAAATCAGTTGTATTCTGATCAAATAGAGTTATCTAAGAAAATATGACAAGATGATCTTACTTTTGGTTTTATTCTGATCAAATAAACGAAGAAACTATATATGTTTTCCCTCTATTTTTCAAGAAGAAGATGAATGGAAACACCCATAATAAAACAAAATTATTAAACCCATGACGAAAAATTTAAGAAAGTAAGAAAATCTTTTACACTTTTTTCATACATAAAAAAAAATTCATATCAAAATCAAATGAATGATGAACAATTCTTTTAAACAGATATGCTACCTTTACAAATTAACCCATTACACTGCTTTAAGATCCTTATATAATAAACCAAGAGGACTGAAGCCACAACACCTATTAGAAATGTTACTCTTCTAGTTTGTTTTTTCATTATATTATTTACCTAGGTTAGGACCTTTCCATGTGGAAAGGTAAAGGAAATGTATTCTCATAATTTAGAGAGAAATTGGATAAGTGAGTTAGTATGGTTGTATGAGAACTCTAATCAATAGCAGATACTATTGAACAAGATTGCTTTTTCAAGTATTTACTAGTCTCAGATGTGATACAACAACTAAACATTCAAGATAACTTTTCCAATTCAATCTTTATTTTGAATGTAGTCATGTACTATAGGTGTTTTGAATGATTTTTTTTGTTTTCATTTTTATTTAAAGTGTTATGTTTCTTTGTATCTATTCAAACTTTAGCAATTTCAATCTGTATAGAATGTTTGATATACACAGCAAGGGTGGAGGTACATGGAACAGTGGGTGTGCAGTGCCCACCCTTGGTTTCCAAACTGTTCCACTGGGTATCAATGTCTTTAAACCCAAATTTGAAATCTAGACTTTTTGCACCCCCTCGAGAAATAAGTTTGCACCCCTTAGAAAACTCACCTATATTAAAGCTAAACAAAAAAAAGAGATTTCTAAATTTATCTACTGCGAACACTTGAAAAACAACCATGAAGGCATGAATAGAAGACAGTCTGCATCACCAATCATTCTTTGAAAGAACTATAAAAGTAATTACTGCTAGTGTTGATTGTTTTGAAGTGTTTGGAGTGAATATCATCACGAGGTAGGGTTCTTTTGGAGCGAATCGTTTGCGAATCCGTATTGAGAATGAGTTGTTGAACAATTTTTTTACTAACTTACATTGAGCAGGAACATTTTTGCAATTTAGCAATAACATGATTATTACGCGATTTTAGGAAACGAAAACATGTCGTCGACGTTGTTGAATATGAAAAGAGTTGGGTTGTTTTTGGTAAAGCATAAAAAGTTTTTTTGGGGTAATTTATATTGCATATAAGGTGGTTTTGGAGGCTTTTTGTTAGCAATGACATGATTATTACGCGATTTCAGGAAACGAAAACATGTCGCCGGCGTTGTTGAATATGAAAACAGTTGGGTTGTTTTTGGTAAAGCATAAAAAGTTTTTTTTGGGTAATTTATACTGCATATAAGGTGGTTTTGAGGGCTTTTTGTGGAGACTTGAAACATTTATATATGATGCACACCAGTATAAAATTAGAGAACAATGCGTGATCGAAAAATAACTAGCTAACATATCTTTTGCATTGTATATTATGTTGCTATGAAATGCTATTAGGTGTTATATTAAATTCTTTCATATGTAGCGAATTTGTTTTTTTTAGCCTTTTTTGTTTTGTGGTATAATTTTTTATTTTCCCACCCTCTTTCGAAATGCTGGCTCCGTCCTTGAAACACGGTATAGGTTTAAAAGTTAGAAACGAGGTTTTTAAAGTTACTATAAAATTTCACCGAGAAACTCATCGAGATAAAATTATCCCAGTATCTCGTTTTGACCGAGACTAGATTCTGATCCACTACATCTCTCATTTACAACTCCAAGTCATACAAGCCTCCATGTCGAACGGTGAGCATGACACCCCTCTCAATTGAATGATAATAGAACTTTGTGCATTAGTAAATCTGGAGAGGACATTTGGCTAAACCCTATTGATCGAGATACTAAAAATAAATTACTATATGTTTACCCCAATACTTAAATGTACTGGGAGGGTGGGTAATACTTCTGGTGGAGATAAATACATAGGTTATTCATATACAACAAACACGTGTTTTGATTAAATCTTTATCTTCAACCACCACCGATTTGTACCGTGACACGAAGAAAGAAGACTCTGTAGCTCTTGGAATGCTATGAAACAAAACTCCCTCTTACTTAGAAAGAATACCAAAATTTTGTTGTACCTTAAAAAACATACAAATCAGTGGTGATTGAAAATCCTTTGTGGTATTTGTTGTCTGTGGAGGTTGGATTAACCGTGCTAAGGTACACAATTCACTTAACACTCTCTATGCAATTCAAATTTGGGTTTTGGTGGTAAAAATTTAAACTTCAATCTCGCTGCTATTTAAGACCAATTCATTTGCTTACAAAATGGTTAACATAGCTTTATCGACTGATCCTCCATTGAATCGCGACATATAAAAATCCTTGCATCACAATGTAGTTGCAGCCATTAAAACTGATCCGATGTGGTTGATTATTGACTGATGTACGGATTGTATGAGATCGGAATTCAATGCAAGGAGTTTACACGGTTATTATAACATCAAAATGGTTATCTCTGCATTATCAATTTCACGTACATCTCATGTTCGGAAAAAGGCATGAACTACAGGTAATGTATTCTAGATATCTATTCTCTCCTTTCTTGCTTTTGTTAGGCTCCACCAAAGGGGGTTTCTGAAAACGCAGGGGATACCAAATACACCCAACTTTGTCGTTCGGAAACCTGTATAGACAAAACTTAACAAAGTTGCAAGTAGACCAACTTAATGATCCTTGATAATATGTATAGATTTAATATCTCAACCTTCTACTCAATCAATATGTATATAGACACAAGGTCCATGAACTACATTGTTAAGCAGAGTACCCGGATGATCTCGAAAATCAATATCCAAGATCAATCTAGTCGTATCCAAATAATTCAATTGGAATTCTGCCAAGTGATTAAACTTGTTATCTATCTTTCAAGATACGAATTCTACAAGAAACTTGTCTCGTAATCGATTGCAATTAAGTGGACGTATCTACTTATATTGAATATGTATAAACTTGTGTAAATCTAATTATAAAGATAAACAATATAATGCGGAAAAGGAAAAATACGAGACACCAGGAATTTTGTTAACGAGGAAAATGAAATAGCAAAACACCCCGGGACATCATCCAAATTGAACACCACACTGTATTAAGCCGCTACAGACACTACTGTACTATCATACTTCCGACTGGAATATAGTTGAGACAGAATCCACCCTCCAAGCGATTCAGTAACAATCGTGATCCTTACGTCTCTTGAACCTCGCAAGGTTCTACGCACTTGATTCCATTAGCTGACGTCCTTTACATCCTAAGATTTGCTTCAGCCGAAGTGAACACTTTTGATACCAATCTTCCTCTAACATATAAGCCTATTTAATTTCTGTTTAGATCAAAGATCAAGGTGTAGAAATCTGTTTGCAATAGCAAGCTAGCAAACCTAACAAATCCGGAACTTACGACTCCCAGCAGCCTATATTTTTAACCACCTCTCAAGAACAATTGTCGAAAGATCAACTAAGATAAGTATTTAGATATCTATCTTGAGGAATCACAAAGTCTGAGACGAAGAAAACTTTGTGATTACTATATATCTTGCCTGAAAGAGATTACAAAAACCTCGATAACAGAAAAGCAAGATCATGATTCACGAACTATCAAGGTAAAGATAGTCGTACCTGGCTTCACGAATCCCCAAGCGAAATCTTTCTAGTCGTAGACCTAAAATGTCAATAAAGGCGACTCTAGAATCAACTAGGACACAAAGTGTCAGGGATTGATTTTTCCAGTTGACAGAGATGCTCTATTTATAGTTTTCAAAGACCATGGTTAGCTTAGAATTCAAGCTAAGATAACTTGAGAATCAAGCAAACAAAATAGGTCTTCAAACTACAACAGAAGACTATAGACATAGGTTCGGTTACTGAACCATGTATAATGATTGTTCGGTTTGGAAAGTTAGCCAAAGAACTAAAATCTACTTGATGTTCATTTAAACACCTAAGAAATTAATCATGATTCAAACACATAAGTGTTTAATAAACCAATAAATTCTTAGCAGTGTTTAAGAGTTCTAGCAATGCTAAATATATTAAAATAATAAGTCTTTGAGCATCTTCTAAGCATTGTCGGGACAGTTGGTACAACAGTTTGCAAACCGTAAGGATTCTTCACGAGTCAGGGGGCTACGGTTTGTGACCCGACTGCTAGCCTATTAATCCAACTTATAAAATCCAGTTCACCACGATTCGCCAACCGGTTTAGCAAACTGTTCACAACTAAACTTGTGGTTCGCGAACTGGTTCGCCAACCTTCCTGTATTTATGTATCTCAGATATCTATGGTTTGCGAACTGGTTGGCCAATCTACCCTGAGTAGAAATATCAGTAAGTTCATATTTCTCTCTTATGATGTTTGAAATATTTCCAAGTGATATGATCATTTGCATGGGCAATTTTCAATTGATCCACAAATTAAATCATAGAACTAATATTGTTAAGGACCTTTGAACATCCATCGTTAAATCATATTTCGAGATTTTCACAAGACAAGCTTGACTCGAAACATCTTCTTTGTTAATCTACTATAAGTCATACGACATAGTCACAATAGATAGAATGATGGTATAGTGAGTAAAATAGAATGGTTCAGTCTTTAAATACCTGATACAGAATTTTCTCCAAACGTATTCTTCGATCTTCGGTCTTCAAGAGTGATCTCTAATACTCAACTACAATTCTAACCTATCTGAAACTTGACTTAGTAGACTAGAAATCAAGATATAGTTTTGTTCACCTAACATTGACAACAAGCTTGAGATAAAAAAATTCGTGGGTTCAACCGAGCAATGCTCTAACAGTTTCAATAATCCTTTAGAGTACTAATGGGTTTATTTCATGGGTAAAGGACCCTTTACATTTGGTTAACCGATGGTGGAAGCATTTACTCGAGGGGATGCTCTCGAACCAATGAATATTGTATGTTCTGGTGTTTATTAGTAGTGGTATATAATTGGATTACGTGCTAATGAAGATCTTTGCACCTGGGCTCTTTTTTTATTATTTTTTTCTGCCATATCCTCTATTGTGGACAGGTTACACTTGCAACCGAAATGGAAACCAAGCTTTCATGGTTCAAACAAATTGCCTATACTTCTGCCTTTGCCACGCCACACCAAATCAAAAATTATCATCGATAGCCGTGCATAGCACGAGTTATATGTCAATTTTTTTCAAAAGAAAAATATGATTTAATGCACCGCGACCCATCACACTTAATAAAAAATTCTTATCTATGTGTCAGGTTATATAACAATTTTGTTAAAAGAAGGTAATTGGTATGAGAAGTTAAACATGTTCATGTTGTTAAAAGAAGGTAATCGTTGTACAGCTACAAAGCTAGTTGATCAAAAAAAATAAAAAAAAATAGAAAATCAACCTTTAAGAAAACGTAACCCCGCCCATGTGTTATCCCCTTAGTCAGGTGGATAGGCGTTACTTAACACAAGAACCTAAAAAAAGAATCGGAGAGATATCAGATATCAAAGAAAGTAGTTCCCACTTCCCACTTCCCACCATAAAGCACAGAGCTCTGACACACACATCAACAGTGAAATTCATGGGATAGAAACAGTAGACAGAAGAAAAGACTTGTTTCTCCCTCTCTCTATACTTGGAGGAATACATACATTAGAAAGAAGAAGAACACCAAGACTTCCTTTTTTTTCTGAACCAATCCATCTCATACCCAACACAAAAAAGAACGAAAAGAAAAACAAAAGTCTTTCCTTTCCATTGAAGAAGATCAAAGCTACGACAACAAGACCAAGTCACTAACAGAGGGCTCCTTCTTATATCAGATCCTTTTCCTTTTTGTTTTACTCGTAAGCCTCTTTCTCACAGAATAGTTACTTCATGACTACAAAGATTCTTAATTTTTTTTATTTTTTTTTTTTTTGCCTGCTATGAATAATTTGCTTATTTTCTTAATTTTAATTCCTGGGTTATTTCTATTCTCTTGAAATTGTTAGTTTTTATTGTGTAAATCTAAGGGTTTTTAGGTAGAATCTATGCGCTATAAATGGTCTGTAAGGTTGATTTTCCTTGCGTTTTGTTTATCAACTCAGTTTCTTATGCGGTTGTTATTATTGGGTTTTCTACTTTTGAGGTTGAGGTTTTAGGTTAGGTTTTTAGGTTGATTTACTACATTTCTGCTTTGAATTTCAGGGTTCTTAGCTTGACTGGTAATTTTTTGTGTTGTTCAGTGTATAAACTCGGTTGTAGGATTTATTTACGGCATGATCTTGTTGATATCTCGGTGGATTTTGTTGCTAATGTTTTTGATTTTTCTCTAACTCTTTGTGAAGACAAATTGCTGATGCTATTTCTAGGGTTTATTTTCAGGAACTCCGTTGTTCTGCTTCTAAAATTTAGGATTTTGACGGGCTTAGACCATGATCCAAGTGGTGCTGATTTTAGTGATTCTGCTTACAGTTCTAGGGGTTTATGTTGATATTATGTCACTTCAGTAACTTCAATCTGAAGTGGGATTTTCTATTCTTGCATTGCATTCGTCTTTGGTTGTGAATTCTTACTTTGGGAAATGTGTCTGCTTGTCACCAGATTAGGGTTTTTCAACCATGGATAAACCGTAGTAGTACTTTATGAATGAATGAATGAATGTGTGTGTACCATCTCTGATTGTTATGTTCCATTGTTGAATATGAAATGCAGTACCTCAACTATATGGGTTCAATCTATTCCAACTGATCAAGAAATTTGTTCAAGGGTTTTTTAGCCTAATCAGCTTACATGGAGGAGAAAGTTGGACTAGGTATTCGTAATTGGGATTTTTCGAAGCAAACAGTTACAGATCATGCAGCTCTGAAACCTGTTTCCGGAATTCCAGTATCGAGTAGCACTACTACCGAGCATCAACCCCACCCGCACCATTATCACCAACACCACCAACATCAACAACACCAGCACCAACACCAGCACCAGCACCAGCACCAACTCCAACACCAACAACAACATCAACTCCAACATCAACATCAACACCAACATCTACAGCAACATCCGCTTCCACATCCACAACCACTTCCGCATTTACATCCACAGGAACAGCAACATCAACATCATCAGGCTGCTTTTTTGAAAATGGGTATGTATCCGAACAGACATTCTATGATTTCTGAATCTGAAACAGACCTAAATGCTGTGGATTATGCCAATCATTGTTGGGTTCATCAAAGAAGTTTCCTCCCTCCAACAAAAGCCAGTCAAACTCCAATTCTTACTACTCATATAAACACTGAAACTGGTCTTCCTGTTATTCCAACTAGCTTGGGTATGCCAATAGATGGGCCAATCCAAGACGATGAATTCGGAACTAAATCCTCAAAGACTAAAAAGCAGAGTTCAGCGAAGAAATCTGAAAAAGTTGCTAAGGTTTTGAAAACAAAGGAACCAAAGAAGAAATCTGCAGCATCCACGAAGAAGAAGGGGAACTCGATTTCCACTGCAATTCGTGAGAAGAAGAATCTCGATATCATTATTGATGGATCTGCAATGGATTTTTCTCAGGTACCTACCCCTGTTTGTTCATGTACTGGTATGCCTCGTCAATGTTACAGATGGGGTGCTGGTGGGTGGCAATCTTCATGTTGCACTACAAATTTATCCGAATATCCTCTACCAATGAGTACTACGAGACCTGGCTCTCGTTTAGCTGGCAGGAAAATGAGTAATGGTGCTTACGGTAAGCTCTTGCAAAGACTAACAGTTGAAGGGTACGATCTCTCTCATGCAATTGATCTGAAGGATCATTGGGCAAAACACGGTACTAATAAATTTGTTACAATTAAGTAATTCATGTATTAGAATCGTAGATTTGTAGTAGTATCGATATTTAACTTATTGGCATGCGTAAAAAGTTAATGTGTTTTTCCGTATCTTCGAACAGAATGTGTTTTTCTTTTCTTTCATCTATGAATTAGAGACATTTCAGAAGCGATGGTGTAAAAATGGCATGTTGTTGTAACTTAAGAAATTCCTTCTAGTTTTAATGGATCTGGAACTTGGTTGTTAATCTATTGGAAGATAAATATTGCTACTGCTCCCTCATTTATTGATTGGTTAGATTGCATCGCGGCTTTATGCACAGGTTTGAATGAGCTGAAAAGTCGCATTCTAGCTTGAGCTAATGGATGGTTTTCTTTTGTAACATAATATGTACGATTTGTCCATGTCTATTTCTTTGAACTTCTGGATATCTTACATACCATGAAAATTTAGGTGGATCATGTCAAGGTTAGCAATGATGGCTGTTTCAATTTAATTCTCATCTGAGTATATTTGATTGGTTCTAGTCTAGGTTGTACAATTCAGAATCACTTGAGGATTCCCCATATCCGTGCTTTGTGGATTTTATACGACTGTATTCTGTGAGGAGTTCTCTCAGATGGGCGTATAAATCTGAACTGTACCTCCTGCAATTACTACATCCGTATCATTTATCAACCCCTGAAAGTAAGATATAATGATCTCGTTTAGTTGGAACTGAAAGTAGACATAAAAATGAAGATGGAAGGAAAAGCTTTTGAACCAAATGAGGATCGATACAAAGTAGCTGAATTTATGAAAGTTTCAAATATTTTGATTTTTTTAAACTGCATTTCATCTCCCTTGTGTCCTCGCTATATTACAAATCTCCACATGATAGTATTACAACATGAATTACATATAAGAGTGTTCTTAAATCTTATGAGTTGAAAGTAGAAAGCCTAAACTCCACAATGATGAAGTTGGAGAAGAAGAATGAAAACTTCGTAGAATAATTGTTTATTTGAAGTGATTCTGATCAAGTATTTCCGCTATCAAGCTTTGCTTGCTTCCAAAGCTCCAACTTTGCTTGCCAAAATCTGTTCATAAAGATCTCTGATCTTCAATCCAACCATGGTTTGGAAGAGACCAGTTCCATTGTTACTACCGGGGAAATCTGCGTGCTTCAACATCTGTTGGGTAACTTCTCCGTAGAACTTGGTAGAGATGTTGCTAAGATGACTCTCCACGTAAATCAGTTCGTCTAATCTGTCAAACTGTCCATCCATTTCCAACACAGACACCTGCAAGAGGAGATGCATGGTTCTTTTAACATATCAGGAGAAAGACAACGTATCTACTAGATGATGCGCTGGATACTTGAATCCAGTACCTAAAAGCTGATCACATTTTGGAAATATGATTTGTTGAGATGGGGAAATCTCAAATCCACCTATCCGGCACCTCTAACTAGGTTCGCTATCGCACCAGTTGGTCCAGTTCAGTACAACGGCGACAGAGGAAGCTAGCATCTGTCTGAAAGTGAAAATTTCACTAAGAGACCTTTACGAGGCAAATGCACCAACAAACGCACTCTTCTCTCATTTATTCATTAAATTTTTAGATGTTGAGTTCTTGAAGTGTTATCGACAACCATAACTAAGATACCCATGCGTGGGTTTTGGTCTAGACTCTCCCCTGTAATGCCACAATCTGGCTACCAGGGTCTACCTACAGAGGAAAATGAGTCTCCAGACAATATGAGAGCTTCCATATCTATTAGATTTGGCGTGAGAAAGTTTGTAGAAATCTTTACCTCATTGTCGAAGTAAGAGTCGGGACCATAGTTGAACTTGATGCCTGGGTATGAACAAGTGAGTTTCCTTCCACAAGGAATCCATGAAATGGTGGAACCTTCGTCGAACAAGTAAACTGGACTGAAATATTTTACACCTTCTTTCATGATCAATCTAACCCTCAAAACTTTTCCTTCGTTGTCATCTGGAATCAATGTTGTTGGTAAAACTTCTATAACTGCATCTGCATATTGCTTTTGTGGATCTGTAAACCAAAAACATTGAAGGCTTAGAAATGCAAGCAGTCAAATTAAAATTTCATACAGTTTCCAGTTATAAAAATTGGTTTCTTGGGCAATCGCCTTTGTGGGATATTCTTTGTTCTCATTAGTAGCTCAAGTACCGAGCCAAAGATACGGACAATTCCTCGGTCTCACACGAGAGTCTATGTCTCTCTTGTGCATGCAAATCTTTTGTATAATGTCCATAGACACATTTCATTATTAATGCTTTCTTTTTGTGGTTCACAATAATATTACCAATGTAAGCATCAAAATCAGGCTTTCGGGCTTCAATACTAGCTTTAATACTTTCAAGACTGTGACCACGTTCGGCCATATCCCTCTGCAACGTATAGGAATGATAATCAGAGACTGAAGCTTATCATGATAGTATCTAGCATGAAGGACAGTCAGAGAAAACTGTCGATAACAGTATTCCATCTTTTTTTACCTGAATTTTCCATGCAAACTTGACTTCGTTACTAATGTCCAAGTAGATACTGAAGTCGAGGAGGTCTCTAACCCGAGAGTCGTACCTGATTAAGATTATTGTTTTCATAAAATTAGTGATTGATTTGCTAAATCATCAAAATATATGTAAACTCAACACATTCATTTGCACCTTTTCGCCAAAATAAATAAGAATGGAGATGCAGTGGATTGAACCCTGTACCTACAAAAGCTTATTGCTTATTTCCATTATAACATAGGCGTGTTACTGGGGTGTAAACTTAAGCTAGATAATGAAATGAATGGACAAGCCATCAATCATACTACAAACTCTGACGTTATTATCTTTCTCTCCAACCTTTCAAAACAAACTACAGATAAGCTAAACTGAAAACATCAGATAAATTTAAAACCTTCTAAATAAGAAAAGGAAAATACTACAATTACAAGAAACTAGAGATTAGAAGACTGAATTTCCGCAAATTTCCATAGAATATTCAATAAAGCCTCCTTGTAAAATTTTAGTTGCTTCAAAACCCTTAAATAAACCGGAAGCCAGAAGAAAAAAAACGGTGAAGAAGAAAGAAACAAGCATCAGTAGCGCAGTGCATGCATGAATCTAAGTAGGAAAAATAAATGAAATGGTACTCACATTGGGTGAAGACCTTCGATGACAAGAATCTTAGGAGGCTGGATAAGTTCTGGAGGATCTAAAAGACCAGATACATGATTGTAGATAGGTTTCTCAACAGCAATACCGTTTTTAAGAGCTTTAACTTGCTCATACATTAGGTCAAAATCATTAGCTCTTGGGTCAAGAGCAGTAACACCCTTTTCCTTTCTTCCGGTTCTATCAAGTGAATGATAATCATCTAAACATATGACTGTTGTTGTATCACTAATCAAAGTATTTGAATCTGGGTTTCCACCCCTTGGTGGTTCTGCGGCACCACCAAATACACTTGTTAATCTTCTCATAAAAGTACTCTTACCACATCCTGAATCAGCTGCCAATCCTATCACAATTGTTTTTGAATCTCCAGCTGAGCATGAGAAGTAAGAATTTCTTCTGGTTGATAATGATGATTTCTTGGTGAAGAAAAATACTTGTTTTTGATTGAAACCAAGGTTGGTTTTTGTTGTTGTTGGTGTTGATATTGTGTTCAAAGACTGAGTTGTATACACAGTACAGATTGCCATTTTGGTGGAACTTTGAAAGTCTCTTTAGAGAAGAGAATTCTAATATATTTTCTGAATTCTGGTTTCACTTCTCAGTGGGGGTATACATTTATGTTTTAATTTGTAGAAAGAAAAGCAGACACTGAAAGTAGTTTTGAGAGGAGATAAAAAAAAAACAAAACAAAAAAAGTTAAGAAATGGTGATGTTTTTGTTTATTTTTACTATTTAACGTTTTCTCTTAGTTATTACTGGCCACTATACCGCATAGCTTATGAGAGAAGTGGAGGTGATATGGAGATGAGTAGGAAGAGAGGCCAGTAAGTAAAATTTTGTAACTTTGTATAATTGACTGAAAATTATTTTATTTTTATTTATTTTCTTCTGAAAAAGAAGTTATGGTTGTTGATTAGGGTGATGTTTTTGATGACCACATAACAGATGGGGAAGATGGGTGGTGATTCTCTTTCATTTTGGATATCGGATTGACAGGTGGAAGATAAAGGATGGTTAGTTAGAGATGAGGGAAGTGTAAGGATAGTGTTATAGGATGGTGAGAGTGTCTTCTTCTTCTTATATTCATTTCAGTTCATTCAAGTGAATGAGTCTGAGAGGTAAAACACCTAGGCGCAGAGCAGTTGATAGTTTCATGGGACCCATCGAAGTATCTTCTGTGAATTCGGTTCCATACTGCTGTTTGTGATAAGAAACGTGTGCTTCCTATGAAAGAAGAGTTAAAAGTGAACGTTGTATATGTTCTAAGCCCGATGTCACAATGTACAATACATACAGCCAAAACAGAAAGAGAACGTTATCAAAATTTGTGTACTCGAGGTGAATCAGCTTGGGTTGTCCAGTATCTCGTTGAAAATTCACGAAGCTTAGTGTCTATAGCTTATAAGGAACGATTTTTGTTGGGACCATGATTTTATTTTGGGTAAAGACATTAGAAATAAATCTAGGTCACCCCTTATCTAGATATTTATATTAATACCTAAATTACCCTCCTGATTAATTTTGGGTGATGATTAGCTAGTGTTAATAATAGTTAGTGTAATGATTAGTGAGATGATTAAGTTAAAGATAATTAGTGAGATTAAAAAATCAGACGAGTTTTTTTTTAAAGAAGTAGAATTATTGAGAGAGTAAAGTTAGAGAAGATGAAGAAGGAAAACATGAAAAACGATGGATTTTACCAACCACAACCGGAGGAAGGGTATTTGGGTACCCAGGTATGCTAGTTCAAACTTAGATAATTTTGGTTGAATTGCTCCAAACTTTCAAAAAAATGAGATTTTTTATATAAATTTGGGCCAGTTCGGTTAACCATATGTCAACAACATGTAACCGAACACATCTGAAAGTGTAGTTCGGTTACCATATGTCAAGAACATGTAACCGAACACACCTGAAAGTGTAGTTCGGTTACGTTTTCCAAACACGCAGGTTACCGAACTCGCTCGTTAATGGAGGTTTTGGTCGTACAGTGCAATGTTCGGTTATCTAGAATAAAATGGTAGGTAACCAAACTTTGAACTTGACAATTTATTTGAGTACATCTTGTGTGTTCGGTTAGTTCGTAAACTTCAAGGAAACCAAGTTCCCAACCAAACTTCTGGTTAAAAGTAACCTAGTGTTAGAAGTTCGGTTGGTTCGCAAACTTCAACATATTTTGCGAATCAACCGAACTGGGCTTATAGGTAGAGTTCGGTTACAAAGAAAACTTAACAATTTTGCGAACGAACCGAACTTATGGACTTGTATTGTTCTAATACAAGGAGTTCGGTTAAAAGTATCTTTTTGCGAATCAACAGAACTTTGAGTTCGGTTAAGAAAAAAATAATTTGTGATAACCGAACTTTTTGCTGAAAAAAAACTCCATTAAACCTCTCTGCAACTTCCATTTTCAACTCATTTTGATGATTAGTTCTCATTTATTCAACCAAAAACGAACGACAAGTAATGGGTTTGTGAGAATATCTTTGTTAATGTTTTAAATTAAGCTATATATATAGTGGTGGTGGTGGTAATCGGAGGTGGTGGTGGTAATCGGTGGTTGTTGGTGGTGATAATTGGAGGTGGTGGTGGTGGTAATCGGGGTGGTGGGCGGTGGTGGTAATCGGTGGTTGTTGTTGGTGGTGGTGGTAATCGGCGGTGATGGGTGGTGGTGGTGGTGGTAATCGGTGGTTGGTGGTGGTGATAATCGGTGGTTGTTGGTGGTGGTAATCGGTGGTGGTGGGAGGAGATGGTGGTTATATATATATATATATATATATAGAGAGAGAGAGAGAGAGAGGTGGTTATTGTGTTGGTTTTAGATTAAATTAGGTTAAGAGTAGGTTAGTCATTTCAATGTTCTAGGACACCCCTTATAACTATAGGGAAGGTGGCCTAATAAGACCATGATCCCCAAAAAAAACCATGATCCCTAAAAAATCATTCCTTATAAGCTACTTCATGTCATCTAGAGTTTTAATCTAGAGTTTTACGTCAAAAACTGGGCTTCGCCCACATTCATCTACTTCATCTTACGTTAAAAATAGCTAAGTCAAGTTCTTGACCCCTGCCACTCGATCTCTTAGATACTGATTGGAGAAACGGTTTCATGCACTAGGAAACCATGGGACTGAATAATCCTGCCTGGTTGTCCCTTCCAACTTGGACGTTGGAAAACTCGGAGTAGGAGGCAAACAACAACATACACAGTCGATCTATATTATAATTACACGAAAGAATGGGTGCCTTTAATATTTTGGCAATACAATCAACTCCACCAAGTGAATAATCTTATACCACTATAACCATAGAGTAAGTTCACGTGGTTAACTAGGTAGACATAAATTACCATATCATTCAGAAACATTTACGGTTCAACAATTTACTGAACATGCCCTAATTCCAAATGTAAACCTAATTTATAGATTCTTCTAATAACAAGATTCGAACATCAAATTACAGAACCAAAAAAAGAAAAAAGAAGAACCTGCCTTGTCACCCAAAATACATTCATAATCACACAAAATAGATAACTTGTCTCGAAGAGAAAGTAAAGAATATACTGATAGCTTTTTGCAACATGAACACCGACTGGAATATTGATTAGAGCTTAGGAATTCTTCACTTATTACCTCTGAAATACATGTAAACTTTCTGTACAGGAAAACAAAAATATATATATCAAAATCAAACGCTATATACAGAAAGGACGCAGAAAGCAAAGACATGGTTTGACGATGAACAATTTCTTACGCTCGACTAGGACTCTCCCAATGTGGTTGGTCAGAATTCAAATAGTGAGAAATGCTCAAGAAGATGTAACGTAAACTCCAACCTAATTCTTTAAAGTACGATGCCATGATGAGTAGGTCTACACATGTCAGTCGATGAAACCACTCTTTAAAGGTCCTGAACTTCATCAGGATACACCGAGAAACATATTTTATACTTTTTATTACTTTTACTTGACAAATTTTTAAAAATTACACCTGGAATGGAAATCCATCTAATTTAGGTTAAGAGTGTGTGAGCACAAATGCAGAAGGTCGTAAAAGTCAATCTAGTGTTCCATCCAGCGCAATGATTTTTTACAAACTACTGCTTCTTCCTAGAACTTCACTGAGGAATCTATATAAGAATACATCAAAAACTGATAAAAAAAAATCTTTAGCACGAGATTCACATATTACTTCGGAACTCAAATTCAGAAAGCATCCACCAGAAGACTCAGGGGTAATATGTATAAAGTGATGATGACAATTGGAACTAACCTGAAGTACCCAAAAGCTTAGAAGTGTTTCCAAGCAAAAAAAAACAAACCCAACCAAATAGAAGATCTGCAAGAAGACATATTAATAGAGACAAGTTAAGTTATGAGAAAGGAAACAAATAGTTATCGAGCAAAAAGTAAAGCAAGGAGCATCAGAAATGAAGGTAGATGGCTCAGCAACTTACCCCAGGCAGCACATGGTCAGAGAAGACTGATATCGCAGAAAGAATACCCCTGAAATTAAGAATAAATTAGCCTCACAAAAGAATAAAAAATCATTTTAAGATCCATACTCTTAAAATTTTATCGGATTTAGATAAATTTTAAGTTTCGGGAATGGAGCACATGACCTCTATAGGGAATCGCTTTTCCCCACTCAACCTACTTCACAAATCTAGAGAGGGACACAAAAAATATCGAAGTACAAAACTTACGTAAACGATTTCCCCTGGAAAACAATCGGAGGGGCAATAGCAGCAACAATGCAGAAACCAATGTGCATCTGCACCGGGAAAATGCAATCAGTACAACAAATTAGATTCACTAAAGGTATATGTAAGGATTACTTGAATGGAGGGTTAAGAAAACTTACCAGGTAAAACAGGAAAAACCAACTAAATTTCAGGGCACTATCTGTCCTGTGAAGCAGAAAATCAGAAATCATCATCCCGCAAGTTCAATAAATCATATTTAGTATGTTTAAACTCTAGTAGTTAAGGAAACCAAGATCACACAATTACGGACTCAAAAAAGAAAAATATTCCTCAGAGCTTTCTCATGCTGAGCCACTGTATTTGCCAGTATGGGTGCTTTGGAGAATGAACAGTCCATCTAGGTCTACTTTTTTTTGGAAGCAGCCTCGAGAAAACTCCAAAAGTTATTACTTCACAGAATGAAGCCTTCAAATGCCTAACTGCTAATGCAATGTGGCGAGCAATTGCTCATTACCTGGATGATGCATATGAAATTTGGGACTTCCTTTTTGGACCCCTTAGAAGAGTTATGGTGCATAATAGTAATCCAAAGGAAGGAGCAACCTTTGGTTAAACTAGGTTAAGCAAATTTTCATTGTCAGGATTTGAGATATAGAAGGCTAGAAAAGCAATCTTTTTTAAGACGAGAGAAATGCAACTGGTTAATGGTTATTTTGGGACCAAAACCCAAAACCTTTTAGTTGCTCAACTCCTTTGACTTTGTATTACAATCATGAGCTGCAGTTCAAGACTTGTGAGAAAGGTTTACTGACGCCAGTATCCTCGATATATGATTTCCGTTCTCTTTCTTACAAATAGTAATCCTACATCTAATCCAAAGAGATATACAAACTTTTTTGTTTATATGTATCTGATAGAACATAACTCTTCTTCTGAAAAAGTGTTTTATTTCTTTGTGGGTGTAGTCAGGGTAAAGGAAAAAGGCATTTCTCAAATAACAACAGATACTAAATACCCTAAGAAATAGAAGAAAGTACATTGGAAATTCAGGAGATTCATGATACAACAGCATACCTCATCGCGCGATAGAGTGGCCTGTACCACAGCACGTACGAAAGAGGGCATCCAAGAAGTGCATAAATAATAGCAAGGAAAAATATTTTAACACCTGCAAATAGTGAATCTTCTCTAAGAAGAAGCTCTTAACTAAATGAAATCCTGTGACATAATCTTTTTTTGAATCAAGCAACTTATAAGGTCTAAAAAGCAAAAGCTCACCTCCCCCTCTAATCCAGCAGACAGTCACAGCAATAACATTGAATGCAAGACAAAAGACTATACCTGCAAAAACAATATGAACAGTGTTTTGTAAACTGTATTCTGGATAATGATGCACCACATAGGAATGGAATATATTAGTCGGCCGCAAAAAATAAATTTAAATCCTTGTAACTTTGCCAGACACTGTTAAGAGAAGCATGAAAATTATATGGTTCGTATATTTTTTAAGACACGATGTAGGGTGACTCAGTGACATAAATTCATAAGTTTAGCTAGAATTACACATTCTGGAAACTCACCACTCCAACTCGTCTAACTATAGAGTTTTTCACTTTTTCTTTATATAACGGTATTATCCAAAAAGTGAAGAACCAGGCATCCCTCAAAAACGAACAAGTAACACCTTATTGTGTCCGTGTCTGTGCTCATGTTCATCAAGTAAAGTAAAGTAGCAACTAGTTTTCCAAAAAGAGTATTCTCCCAGGTATCACATACCTAACCAACTTGCAAAAGCCAGATACTGCAACCTTTGAGCATGGATCGGTATTTCATTAGCTATATCATGATGAATAACTGGAAAAAATGGAGGCCAGTTTCTATCATCTGAGGGGACACCAGCTGTATTATTAAGACAGAGAAACAAATTCAACTCGTTAAAAATTTGAAGAAGAAAAGGAAACTTAAGATTAGAAATAAGAAACAGCATTGGGTTAGTTCATGTCTGTAGCATGCCTCGGGTAACAGCATCTTCTCTTCTTTTGATATCCTGCAATGAAGAAGCAAATTGTGAAAACTAATCGCAACACTCTCAAAAGTCAAAAGAAACAACAAATACTTTTTAACTTAAGTATGTTGACTAGCATATAAACAGCTTATGTGTGCAAGTTTACCTGTTCTCTCCTTTTCAAATCTGCTTCCCAAGATGCAAGCTCCCTTTCTTTATCCTTAGAATCCTGTTTGGCATTCACAGTATGCCTTTAGGTAAATAAACTGACGTCCCAAGAGTAGCTATAAGATACTGTGTTTATTAAACTAAGAATATAAATACTTACATTCATTGCATCCAGTGGTATATCCACATTGGCATCATGTTTTCGACCAAAACCTAGTGCTTCAGGGACCAATGATGCAAGACGTGACTTTGAAGCAGGTGCAGCAGAATTCTAGAAAGTCCGAAATCAGATCAGAGCACCGACAAGAAATATGAGGAAGAGCATATCATTCTCTACACTAATAGTTCATTCATATATATATATATATAAGTAAAAAACAGTTGGTTGCTGCACCAAAATAAGAACCAATCTGTACATAATTTCTCTCCCGGGAGGGGAATTCCGATGACTGAGTAATCCAACTAATGTAAAAAAAGAAAAATGGCATGGTGGGGGCGGGGGGGTCGAATATTAAATCTGTGATGCTACTATTTCCCTCCTCTGCATACTAAAGCAGAAGCTGGAGAACTACTTGATGCCAAAAAGTATCTAAATGCTAACAACCTTTTCCGAAAAGATGTCTGAGGGTTAACCAACTTGCCGCCATCCAATACAATAACATTCTACAGCATCACTATAATCGAATTTAATAACATAATAATGGAAACACTTTTTATTTACTGTGGTGTATCATTCTTTATTGTAGACAAGTGAGATGATTTATGAGTGTGTATCTGAGACTGGGACATTCTCTTCACTGTTAGTTGTGTCCATTCTGCAATAACTTCCATACGGGTGAATTGTCATAACTTTTTAATTTTCAAAAGACTGAGAATCCTTTTGTTCAAAACTTCAAACAGGTGGGATAGGGTATAAAGAAACTCGCCCAGTGCCCGCCCTCATTGATCAGCAGCATCCTCACTTTTCCAAGTGACTGGAGACTGAGACCGACTAAATTGATTGGACTTCGCATGCCAACAGATACTACGTATGGTTGGCCTTTCTTTCCCATCATTCACGCCTTCCAGCAGAGATGGACAGTCTAACCCTTTGCCCTATTGGCTTCAATTTTGATGAAGGAGCAACAAGTCAATTTTCAAATCCAGCATAAGCTTTGCTCACCCTTATCTACCCTAGAAAACTCAACTGGGTAGTAAAACTCGTTCGAGATGTTTACTAACTGGTAAAATACTCATTATCAATTAATTTCACCTATTTACTAACAAGATTAGCTAAGTTCATTGTCGAGTTTGCAGTATTCTGTTCTAACATAACCAACATTTTAAACCCAAAATACTGATTAGCCATAATGAACCTAATCTAACCTTCTGTTCTAACATAACCTACATTTTAAACCCAAAATACTGATTAGCCATAATAAACCTAATCTAACCTAATCTCGTTCGTGAATCGGCATCAAATGTTTTCTTCCCACGGCAAAAACAAAACAAGATCTAAGTAACAAAAAAAAACTACTAAAAGTAGCAAAATAGACAAGATTTTAGTAGATGAAATCGAAAACCAAAAGAGAGAGATCTAAGGGAGTATTACCGCAAAAGGATTGACCTCTTCTTCTTGATCGAAAGGGTTAGGATCACCTCTGCGATTCATCCCTAATGAGCGTAGAGAACGGAAGGATTGGGGATTTTTTTCGAGAAAAGTTTTCAAAAAAAACTGATAAAGTCGGAGAGAGAGAGGGAGTACTGTTTACTACTACTGACACTAGTTAGTAAGTTCGTCGAATGATTCGCGAATCATTCGCGAATTCTTCCGTATCACGAATTTTACCGTCTTATTCGCGTACGTTTGCAACTCCGAACCCAAGTCGCGTATTATGTGGCATTTTCGAATTATTCCCGAACCGTTCACGAATTTTACGTATCCCGAATGATACGTCCGCTTAATTCGCCATAAATTCTTTAGCTTTTACTTTTCAAAGACTCCATTTTTTGGGCTTTACTGCCTCCCGAGCATACACGACCGAATATTAGACGTGTTGTGATTTTTATGAAACAAAAACGACTGAAGAGATTTGAAGATGAAGGTGAGAGAGATCTCAAACTCACTAACCAAGCATCTAAACCACCATATGACGTCCTCTTGGATAACTAATGTTGTATATATTATTAATATCATCATATTAAGTTTATTTTTTCTTTAAATAACTCACACATATGCATAAAAATTGGTCTATGACCTTATAAATACAAATTATTTGTTATATATAGATACCGAATTTTCAGAGCCGAATTCACATTTATAAATCGAATCATACACGTACGTATACCGTTCCGAATTACTGACGAATCACGTCCCGTTGACCGAATTTTGGACCGAATCTGAATTTTACAAAACCGTATAATACTCGTACGTTTGCCGTTCCGTACGTTTGCTGAATCCCGAATTACTAACTAGGCTACTGACTGAACTCGACTAGAAGAATATATGATGAAAAAGCAGCGCTGAGTTTTCAAAATCGTACCATTTCGTTTACTAGTACTTATTTATTTACTTTTGTATCCCTAGCATTAGAGCAAGTGTCACCACTTAAAAATACCGCTGCAAATTTTCTTAAGCCAGCAACATGGTGGTTTCTACGGGCAATTCCATGAGCCACAAGTGCTTCAGTCATATCAGTTTCCACTACTAACTACGAACAACAACAATCCATCTGATTGGCAACGAAGACTTAGGATTTTCTCTCTTCAACTCTTATCATTTTCCCATACATTGCAAGAGTGTTTGACATGCTAATGCTTCACAAGATTAAGGAAAAGACAAAATAACAAATGCGAAAGCTATGCAAACTTAATCCATTTCATTGCATGAAGGGGAAGGCAACAGTTTTGCCAAACAAAGGATTTTACAAGCTTATTCACTCGAATGCAACTTTCAACCTGCTAACAAGGGGTTCTTCTAGCAAAACAAAAACAACTAAACTTATTATTCTCCTAGCCTATTTATAGTGTTGTAACGGTGGAAAAATTGCGTGTCAACAGGTGCACATGTTTATGGACATCCATATATCCATAAGCAGTTCCTACAATTACCAATGTGCGTAACCGTTACGTTTTTTTGTTGTCCGGCGATTGTTGCTACACATTGTTCTTAGTGGTTATGCTTACCAAATTAAGATTATAAACCTTGTTCATAACCTTTCCAATCCATATCCATACTCAGCAACGCGTGTGATATGCATAACTGATTCATAATCGTCAACCTGGGCCATTCTTGCACCATGATGGCGTTATGGTTGGTATGACCACTTTACACACTTGGACATTATCATATGAGTAAAATCATGCCATTCCAAGTCTTAGTGTGTTGTTTAGCTCGGCTTCGTATGGTATGTGCATCACTCGTATTCTTTTTGGTCGATTATATAATATTCAACACCAGTGTGATTGTTATCGCCACTGTTGCGCATGTATTTTCAAGATCTTTGGCCAAGCCTTTGACCAGTGCATAAGTCATTCCCTGATATGTGTTGCGTCCTTAATTCAATTCCCTGAGCTTGGATGACTCGGAATTCTCTGATATGCATCATCGCAACATTGCATGTTGCATATGTCAATGATATTGCTTGTCTTTATCTATGAAGCTTCATTTCGTCGATCAATGCGCTTCATGTTGTACCACTGACTTTCCGGTGTAGCACTATCATTTTGCTTCACTGATTAGACTGGTCATTGCAAGCACTATGTTGAGCTTGAGCTAGACCAAAGTTAGGTATTTTTGGGCTCAATTTAGGTCGTTCCTACAGAGTATGTCAAAAAAAATCATTTGTTATACTCAGTGGCCTGTAAAACTAGTCGCGACACCGTGGAAAAAGTGTATAATGACATACTTTCTATTGATCGATATTCCGGATAGCGCCAGCGATGCTCGATAGAAAGTTGGTCGTTAAAGGCTAGTTTTTAACGGCTATTTCCCCTACTTTATTCATATATACACCCCTACTTCATCAAATTACTCTCACATATTCTTACATATATTTTTATAATGTTTACCTATTTATTTTACCTGTATTTTCAATTTACTTAATTTTAATTTCATCATCAATGGAAAATTCTGATGAAGAGATGTGAATGCATATGCATCATCACAACAATAATTGCATGTTCGAATGTTGAAACAACTTTATGATGAGGAAGCTGAAGATAGAGAACTAAGCAACACTACGATGCTCGTATAGTCGGGCCAAATACCTAGAGTTCCAGAACCAATATGAGTATTCACAATAAGACATACATATCGAGGAAGGGAATGGTTCCACCGGAAGCTGATGCACGATTATTTTCTTCCCGATTGTATGTTCTCTGATCAAGATCTCCAACGTTGATTCTGCATGCCCCGGCACTTTGTGATAAATATTACTAATAAGCTTTGTCAGGTCAGACCTTAATATTAGAGCACTGCTCGGTCGAACTCACAAATTTTGCTATCTCAAGCTTGTTGTCAATATTAGATGAACAAAATTATATCTTGATTTTTAGTATACTAAGTCAAGTCTCAGACTAGGTATATAAGTTAGTAGTTGAGTATCAGACATCACTGAATAACCCACGAAGACTGAAGATCAAAGAAGACATTTGGGGAACTTCATCAACAAAGTATGTGAAAAATGAACCATTTTATTTACTGACATGCTTCACCATTCTATCTTTATGAGACTATGTCGTATGAATTTTAGTAGATTTATTGCAGAAAATAAATTTTAAGTCAAGCTTGTCTTGTTAAACATGTCGAAATATGATTCAAGCAATGGAATGTTCATTGGTCTGTATCATAAACTACTGTAATTTGGACTCATGGTAGGTTAGCGAACCATCTCGCAAACCATATATATATGAGTTTTTGGAATACATGAAGGTTAGAAAACCCGTTCGCAAACCTTAAGTTCATAATGCGACAGTTTACCAACCCGGTTCACGAACCGTTGACATATAAGTTCACGAATTGTTGAAAGGTTGGCGAACCCTGTTTACGTACCGTAGCATCCTCACTAAAAAAAAGTAGTTGAGCATCTGCTAATATTTAATGGGATTGTTGGTGAAACAGTTCGTTGAACGGTTCACGAACTGTTTCAACAATAATCCCATTAAATATTAGCAGATGCTCAACTACTTTTTCTTAAATATGTTTACTATGACTCTCATAAGTACCTCTAAGACATCATTGATCACTAAAACACCTTATGTATGTAGATCATGATTAAAGTCTTAATTGTTTAAATGAACACGATATTGCTTAATAGTTTGAATAGCATATTTGCCGAGAACGGTCACTATACACGGTTCCGTAACAGGAGCACTATGTATATTGTTCTATGTAATTCCAAGACAAATGAAATGATGAGGATACCAAGTTCACCACAATCTTTTTGATATCAATCTATAAGTCTGATAACTTGCATGATCTAATATAGACAGATATTGTCTAGAAGATAGCAACCACAAGGTATACACTTGGTATACAGTATAAGTTCGAAACCGAAACTCTAGGGATCAACCCAAGTGTTTGGGATTAACGTATAGCGTATTTACTTTTAATTATAACTAAAATAATAATTATAATTATTGAAAGTAAAAGTAAATACACAATAAAATTTTGTTAACGAGGAAACCACAAATGCAGACAAATCCCGGGATCTAGTCCAGTTTTGAATACTCACAGAATTAAGCCGCTATACAAAAACCACTACCAACTTCGTATAGTTGAGACCAAGTAAACTACCCTTAGTTACCTAGTTTCCTCAGTATTAGTGCGCCTACAACCAATCTAGCCAACGCACGTAAATCATCTCTGAAGATTATAAGATTTTGCTTCAGCTTCTCAGAAGACTATAAACACTCAACCCTTTCAATCGTCTTCCAAACAGTAAAGGACTAATATGTTTGGTAACCACTCTTCTATTTCAGGAAGTTAATCAGAGATATTATAGTTGAGCGTGACAAAGGCTTTTACGTTTAAAATCAATTAAACTCCTTTGTCGGGTTTAGATCTTCCAAGATCTGGATTAACAAGTTAATCATATCAAATCAAACAGAACTACCAGATTCAGATACTGAAGAGTATCACCAAATGATAGCTTGTCGATCTAAACATCACTAGCAATAACAAGTCTATCAAAAGATCAACAAGATCTAATCGGATCTCAGAGGATCAAGTTTGTGCACGAAGCAAATCACAAAGATACAAAATCAATAAGAAAAATCTTATTTTCTTCGAATCTTCAAAAGTATTTTGTATCATCTGCACAATAACAAACTTGATTCCAACTTATGATCGATCACGTACAGATCGGAGTCTGTTAACAATGGATGATCACAAGTCAACGACAGATCTAAATACAAATCTGAACTACCGTTAATCTCTTGATGTAGTTTGAGTGACCTTATGTCAGAATAGAAGGTTGTCAAGAATAATTAATCCAGGTGCAATCAAGAGTTAACAACCGTTAGTCAATCAAATCAATAACTGAAAAATAAAATAACAATGCAATTCTAGTCTCCCACCAACGTAACTAGTAGATGTTAGAGCATAGCTCGGTTGAACCCACCAAGCGTTGGTATGTCAAGTTTGGTTGTCATATTTTAGTGAACCAAAACTCATTTAAAGAGTCGCTTGATTATTTACTAGAGTCAACTTCGTATAGGTTAGCTTGAAAGTATTAGGATATGAGACATTACAAGTATTACGTGAAGACTTGAAGAATGTGAGAAAGTAAGGAGCTACAACGACGACATCATCCTTCCACTTGAGATTAGTAATATTCAACTTGAACGGTTTCATTCCCTAAACTATCTTTCAGGTCGTGCATATTGAAAACATAACTGCGAAGCTGTGAATGATTATACTCTAGTTAGACATAGTATTAAGGAATACAATACGAAGTATAACGTCTATGTTTTGAACTTCGTATATAAGACATCAACATAATCGTATGAATGCTATTGTGATTTATGGGTATGGGTGAAGATTTCGTCCTAGGAAACAATGTTTTACATTCTTTTAAAACAAGTAAATTCATAAACTTGTTTTGTGAATCGAAAGGGAAATCACTAGGCTTATTGGTATTGTTATTCATTGCAAGTCTTTTGAATTACCAATATGTGTGTTTAGTATAACCGCTCATAACTTGTTTATGTATCTTGGTAAAAATATTCACAAGGCCTGACTTTTGGATTGGTATGACTTTTATTAGTGAAACCGATCTTAAGTAATCACCTGAGATGGTAAGATCAATATCTTGAATTTGGTGTGACTAAATACTAGTCATTGGGTAACCGATCCTAGTAAGAGGTGTGACCGATCACAAGAGAGAGTGTAATCGATCCTTGTAAGAGGTTTAACAAGTTGGTGTAAGTTGGTGTAACCGATCCTATAACTTAGTCAACCGATCACAAGTTTTACCATAAGAAGTGGTAGCCGATCCTAGTACTTAGTTAGCCATTTTATGGTAACTAGTGTAACCGATCCTCGTACCCCCTTGGAGGTAGAACCGAAACTTTATGTTGAGGTAGAACCGTGGAACCCCTTAATGGTGATTTGATAGGATAACCAATCACATAGTTCTTGGAAGTCAGGTGAACCAATTCTAAACTTGTTTGGAAGTGTGGCAAATCGGTTCCAAGATTGTAAATATGAAAAAGGATTTACAAAGTAAAGATGTCGACATACTTTGAACATATGCAGTAACTCTTATCTTTTGTTGTTTAAAGATATTCCTTAATAGCTAAAGGAGAATCCCGGATCCAAATCAAAGAAGATTTGAAGACAAAGAAGATATTTTGGTTCATAATCTTTGGTATGCACAATACTTGTTTCGGCTGGAAAAAGATCCAACTATAATCGGTTTATCTTTGTGATAGATTTCATTGATTAGTTGAGTAGATCGGCATAAATACAATTCTTTGTGATTCAAAGTATTGATTGCAAAATCTTGACAATTACTTTGGTAGTTGTTGAAAAGATAGATCTAAGGACCTGGCAAAGGAGTTTATTGGGATAAACGGAAGAGCCTTTTGTCAAACTCAGATCACTTTGGTAGTTGTTGAAAAGATAGATCTAAGGACCTGGCAAAGGAGTTTATTGGGATAAACGGAAGAGCCTTTTGCAAAATCTTGACAATTACTTTGGTAGTTGTTACCGAACAGATTTGTTGTTCCTTTTCTGTTTGGAATACGAACCAAAGAAATTGTTCCAAGTGCGTGACTTATTGCAAGTTGGAGGCGCATGGATACAGACGGAACTAGGTGAACTATAGGTTTAGTTGCTTGGTCTCAACTATACGAAGTTGGTTTAGATTTTGTGTAGTGGCTTAATCTTGAGAGTATTCAATTCTGGACAAGGTCCCGGGGTTTTTCTGCATTTGCGGTTTCCTCGTTAACAAAATCTTGATGTGTCTTTTATTTTTCTATTTCCTCAATTATAATTGTTTTATTATAATTAGAAGTAAAATACACAAACGTTAGTTCCTATTTACTTGATAGCAATCCTATTGTGTTTGGTTAAGTCCGAACCTTTTATCAAGTAAACATACTTCGTTGTTGTATTGTCTTGATCTTGTATCCATAGTCAATCACACAAGTTATCTTGTTGTCTTATTGTCTCAATCTCGTATCCATAGACGATCACACGAAGTGTGAACCGATTAGTTGTATTGTCTCGACTCAGTCCATAGACAATCACTTTCGGAAAAAGGACTTATAGGTGGGAAAGTTTTAGATTGAGGTATATTTGGGTACCCTCGTATTTTCAGTAGACGCTTCTTGATCTCAAAGAAGTTTTTAAACTAGCGGACGTAAGGAATTTCGCTTATTAGGTTACTCTCATCTCTAAGATAGTTTTACAACTAATATTGTTAGTCGGCTTCAGCAGTGACTACAAAAGGAAGTGTCTGCCACGGGATGAGTTTGTAAGAAGAACAAACTTCACTATTTATAGACCAAGGTATTTTGGACACCAAGGAATTTCGATAGTCGAAATATTCTCAAGATATGCAATAAAGCACATAAATTTGGTTTTGTATAATTCCAACCAATATCCAACTATATAACCGAAATCTCTCTTGGCCAACTCAATATTATCTAGCACTGCTAACATATTTTTCTAGAGATATGTTTTGCTTGCAGGTAAACAAAAACATATTTGATAGACACATTTTTGTGTCTGAATTGTCCTCAGTGTCTCTATTGTTAGTGCTTGATTTTGTACTTATTATGGTGTTTTTATGTTTGTGTAGGTGCTTTGTAGAAATACACTTGTGTAGAAAAAGTTGCTCAAAAAGCGCTATTTGGACCCCCAGAGAAAAGTACTAAAGGCACCCTCATTTTGGATAAGGGGCACCCCAGGGCACCCCTCAAGGAAGCTGTTATTCGCACCCCCATCTCTGTTAGGAGGAGGTCATCCCAAACCTTTCAAATCTGGTTTTTGGCGGGAAAATCTGGTTTCAAAATAACCAGAATTAGGGTTCAGATTTTGAAGGTGTTCCAGTGAGACTCAGTGGCTGAAATCATTTGGGAAGTCTTGTTCGAGCATCACATGCATGGTATGGTCGTTGGTTTCGATCCAGTTGGGTTGGATATTCGGATTCGAAGAAAACAAGGAAGGCAAAACCCAAGAGGTTCCGTGAAGTATCGTGGAGAGTTTTGAGAGAGATTAATCTCGGATTTGGGTTGGTATAGCTATTTGTGTCGACTAGATTTGGCTGAATCATCAAACAAAGAAGAATCAGGGAGGAATATATTCTCGGCTTTATGTTTGGGAAGTTTGCACGAGTCTACAACATGTTACACTGATTATGGAACGTGTAGGAGACAGTTTAGATTCTGCTGGCATAAAATCAACGCGTGAGAAGGAAAGAATGGAAAGAAAATATTCCCGAGAATATTTTTCTGCAATGCCGAGTAATGGAAAATTTGCTGGAGTTATGGAGGATTATTTTCGGTTCTGGGAGTCTATATAAGGTGTAGAGGAGCAGCAGAGCGGGGACAGAGAGAATTGGGAGAGTTTATAGCATCACAGAGGCGTAAAATCGAGTACCAGGAAAATTGTTTTTGCTGATGTAGTGAAGAACACGAAAGAACATAAGATGCACAGAGACGGTCGTTTATGCTACAGTGTCAGTGACAGTTTACAGTTATCGTTCTATGTAACAGTTCGGTTTGTAACACTTATAACTGTTACGAACCCGGTTTTATTGGTTTTCTCCCATTTTTCGTCATTTGTCAACACTTTGAGCAATAAAAATGAATTTTGAGCGTGTTTCCAACATGATGATGAGCTAATTCTCCCATGACCAAGGCCGCGCAGGAAACTATTCACTTATGCTTGATTGGTAATTTCTTTTTATAATTTTAATTATTATTCATTTAATTTAATCCACTAAGATCATTACAATTGTGTGTTTTATGAGATGAAAATGGTTTTCTTAATTAGTTGTGAATCAATTTGATGTCTTATGCTCAGAAATATTTCTTTAATAATTCATGCTTAGGGATTACAATTTAATGTTTGGAAACCTCACAGATATTAGTGAGTTAATATGAAAAAAGGGCTTAATAATAATTCTTGAAATAATCTTTATCAACCAATCAGTTAAAGGAATAGTGGAATTCGGAGTCTTGGTCTAGTCTTAAAATCTTGATATCACTTTATTTGAGTTTATCTTTGTTTAGCTAAGAAATTTAATTTAAAAATCGAACCTTCACAAGTCTCAACGAATCTTTTACTACAACATCATTGAAAATAACGATCAATTTTTGGCGCCGCCGACGCGGACTTGTCTTTTGGGTTTTTGTCTTTGCATTACAGAATTTGGAATTTGGAGCAAAAGAAAAAAATTTCCAAAGCTTTTGGTGAATACTTAAAGATTTGGAGTCAAAGACAAAGCGAAAAGAGCGAAAGAAAAGAAAAGAAAAAAAAAAAGTTTTTTTTTTTTTAGATTGTATCAGGATATTTTATATTCTTGTAATTTTCTTTTTTATTTTGCACTTTATTTTTGGACTTTGGACTTTAAACTTTGGGACATTATTTTTATTTTTTAAACCCTACGGAAGGGTAGTTTTAAATATAAATTGTTTGCAGAGAAGGACAGCGATTATGATATCGCCTCGTCCCCTCGGGTTCGTACATGAAATAAGAGTCGTGGCCCGAGTCGACTTCAGCGGTTTATCCCCCGTATGGAACGGGAGGTAAGTTTATCTAAACACACGCGAATCCCCTGTCAGCGGGTTTAATGTATTCCTTCGTTTGTATATATGTTGAGGAATTGAAAACGACTGCTTTAATTTCCTAGTAAAGGGCAAGGACTGGCCATACAAAATAAGGGTTCGGATTTCATCACCGTTCTCTTCTTGCCCTCCTTAGGAAAATAATACTTAACGCGAACCTAAGCCTTAAAATTTGGAATAGAACGAGACCGATAGGGTAACGAGCTTAATAGGAAAGTCGTTCGAAAAATATTGGTTACTCTTTTAAGCATACTTCGAAGTTCATGATGGTTTCTGTAAGTTGAATGCGCCGCCTTGTAATGCCGGTGAAGCCTTGGGTATCAAAGCTCCATGCAACTTCCCTCGTCTCTATTCAACTTACTTTAACTCGGATTGATTCCAGAGGGGTTTCCTCAGATTTTAACGAATTCCTTTTCGAAAGAATAGAAGATGGCCTAGAAACAATCTAAGTGGATCCATCATGCTTTTTGTTTGCTAGAAATCTTATGTTTGCTTTGGTGGAGTCAGCCTGTTGTGTGTTTGCTTAGAACCTCCCTTCCATAGGATTTTTAATTTTAATTTTTGTTAGTGTATGCCAAAATCGCTCGAGTCCATTAGAGAGCGTGTTTGGAAAAGAGATACTTTTGGCCGTTTGATTAGTGACGAGCCTAGAAGTTCTTCTTGTGGAAGCGGGGAGCTCGAAGACTCTTCTTTTGAGAGCCCCGTTTTTGGAAACTTCAGTTTTGAGAATTTAAGTCTTAGTGAGGAAAGTACCCCTAGTACTTCAGCTGTACCAGCAATGGCTACTTTGAAAGATTACATGTACCCAACTAGGACCAACAGAGCTTCGTGCATTAAATTGCCACCCTCTACAGCTAATTATGAGTTATAACCTGGTATTCTTCAGATGATCCCTATATTCTTAGGAAAAGATGACGAGAACCCTTACTTTCACATTAGGGACTTTGAAGAAATTTGTGAAATAATTAAGATTAAAGACCTTACTGATGAAGTCTTGAAACTTAGGATGTTTCCCTTTTCCTTGAAAGACAAAGCCAAGACCTGGCTGAATAACCTACCATCTGAATCCATAGAAACATAGCAGGAACTTATTGCTGCTTTCTATTTGAAATTCTACCCTAAGCATAAAACTGCAGTTGTTAGGCAGAAAATTAGTTCCAGTATGCAACAAGAGGGAGAATCTCTTTATAGGTTTTTAGAGAGATTCAATGATCTCCTATCCCAATGTCCTCACCATAGGTTTGAGAAAATGAAAATAGTAGAGATTATTTATGATGGTTTAGACTATTCGACCAAAGCCATGGTCGAGTCTATGTGCGCTGGTGAGTTCACTAGTAAAAATGTCGATGATGCTTTTACCTTCTTAGGAGTTGTTGCTGAAAAATCCCAACAGTGGGAGCCTTGTGTTGGACCCCCTAAAAGACTCTTGGTCAATAGAAGTAGCACCAATATGGTAGATACAAGCTTTGGGTCAGATGCTAAGTTTGCTGCTTTGTCTAGAAGGTTAGAAGCTTTGGAATTGAATCATTCTAAACATATGTCTCTTGTTGAACCTGATGATAGGATTAGAGCCTCTCAAGTCTCTAGTTGTGGAGTAGAACCCAATAACTCGTTTTGGGAAGGTCAAGTTAGTGAAGAGCAAGCTCATGTTGTCTATAACAATGCTAGGTTTGAGAACCGTCAGAAGTTTGACCCATACTCAGAGACCTACAACCCTGGTTGGAGAAACCATCCTAATTTTTCTTGGTCTAAGGGCCAGAATCAAGGCCAGTCTAGTAATTCTCAGCCTCCCCTAGGTTTTGGTTATGCTAAGAACTCTTCAGGTCAACCACAGTTCCAGAACACTTCCGAGAAAAAGATCTCTACCTTAGAAGAAACTCTTACTATATTAGCAAAGAACCATGATATGTTATCCGCTAACCACCTTAGCTTTCAACAAGAAACCAGGCAGAATTTGAAGAATAATTCCCAGACTCTTGCTAAATTAGAACTTCCAGTTGGCCAGATAGCTAAGTTTATTAGTGAGAGAGAAGATGGAAGGTTCCCTAGTCATACTGATCCTAACCCTAAAGGAGAGAAATCGTACAATCATGTGGATTCTGTTACAACCCTTAAGAGTGGAAAGAAAGTTGACAATAAGGTTGTTATGCCTGATAGTGATCATGTTGTAGTTCACCCTTCTAAGCCAGAAAATGAGGATACTAATAGAATCTCCAAAGAGACCAATGAGGGTCATGTTGATCCCGACTTTAATGATATATTGGAGGTTTTTAAGCAGGTAACTATCAACCTTCCATATTAGATGCAATTAAGCAGATTCTCGTTTATGCCAAGTTTCTTAAGGATATGTGTACGCGAAAGCGAAAGCTTAGTGTCCAGAAAAAAGCCTTTCTAGCTAGTCATGTGAGTTCTATTATTCAGAATACCACTACTCCTAAGTATAAAGACCCAGAGTCCCTTACCATTTCTTGCACAATAGGTAAATATCATGTTGAGAAAGCGTTGCTTGACTTAGGAGCCAGTGTGAACTTACTACCATATCATGTGTACCTTAAGATAGGACTTGGTGAGATGAAACCTACCCAGATGACACTTCAGTTAGCTGATAGGTCCGTTAAAATTGATCGTGGTGTGATCGAGGATGTTCTTATTGAGGTCGACAAGTTTATTTATCCAGTGGATTTTGTTATCCTAGATACCCAACCTGTCCCTCACCCAGAGAACCAAATACCAGTGATTTTAGGTCACCCGTTTTTAGCTACATCTAATGCGATCATCAACTATCGAAACGGTATTATGAATTTGTCTTTTGGTAACACGACTATTGAGATGAACATTTTTAATATTAGTAAGCTACCCTCTGAATTAGGTGACTCGAACATAGAAGAGGTAAACATTATAGGAACATTAGTCGAGGAGTCATTACCAAACACTTTGTTAGAAGATCCATTAGAGAAATGCCTAGCTCACTTTGGGATCGATTTTGATGATGATGATGATGATGTGATTAATGAGGTGAATGCTTTGTTAGATTCAACCCCTTTGATAGACACTAGTAATGGCTGGAAACCAAATTTCAAACCTTTTCCCGTTTCTAAGTCTACCCTAGTTCCTTCGTTAGAAAAGCCTCCTAAGTTGGACCTTAAACCATTACCAGATACCCTGAAGTATGTGTTTTAGGCCCATCTGAAACTTTACCTGTGATTATAGCATCCGACTTGGATAGTGATCAGGAGAATAGGCTAGTAACTGTCCTTCAAAATAACAAGGAAGCTTTAGGGTGGACTATAGCAGACATTAAGGGTATAAGTCCTACTGTTTGTATGCATCAGATTTATTTAGAGGAAGACACCAAACCTACTAGGGAGATGCAACGTCGACTAAACCCTAATATGAAAGAAGTAGTTCGAACCAAGGTTCTTAAGTTGTTAGATGCAGGCATTATCTATCCTATTTCAGACAGTAAGTGGGTCAGCCCCGTTCAGGTTGTCCCCAAGAAATTCGGTATCAGTGTAGTCCAAAATGATAACAATGAGTTAATACCGACCCGAGTGACCAAGGGTTGGCGTGTTTGTATTGACTATAGGAAATTGAACAAGGGCACTAGGAAGGACCAATTTCCCCTTCCCTTCATCGACCAGATGCTAGAGAGATTAGCTTGACATAGTCATTACTTCTTTTTAGATGGATATTCTGGATATAATCAGATCGTTATTGCCCCAGAAGACCAGGAGAAAACCACTTTTACATGTCCCTTTGGTACCTTTGTGTATAAACGCATGCCTTTCGGGCTATGTAATGCCCCTGCGACTTTTCAGCGTTGCATGATGAGCATATTTTCTGACATGGTAGAACGGTTCTTAGAGGTCTTTATGGATGATTTTTCAGTATTTGGTTCTTCTTTCGATGAGTGCTTGCATCATTTGTCATTAGTGTTGACTAGGTGTAAGGAAAAGAATTTACTGCTTAATTGTGAGAAATGTCATTTCATGGTTCGTTCAGGAATTGTTTTAGGGCATATCGTATCTTCTAAAGGTATAGAGGTAGATAAAGCCAAAGTTGACCTTATTAAGACTTTACAGGTCCCAAAAACCGTAAGAGATATTAGGTCATTCTTAGGGCATGCAGGTTTTTATCGTAGATTCATTAAGGATTTTAGCTTGATTTCTAAACCTCTTTGCAATTTGCTTGCAAAAGATGTTAAGTTTGTCTTTGAAGATGCTTGTTTAGAGGCTTTTGAGAATCTTAAGACTTTACTCACTACCGCCCCCATAGTCCAGGCACCCAACTGGAACCTACCCTTTGAGATCATATGTGATGCTTCAGATTATGCTATTGGTGCTGTGTTAGGTCAGCGAGAAAACAAATTACTTCATGTGATTTACTATGCTAGCAAAACTCTGAATGATGCCCAGTTGAACTATACCACTACGGAGAAGGAACTGTTAGCCATTTTGTTTTCCTTAGACAAGTTTAGACCCTATCTCTTAGGTTCTAAGGTCATAATCTTCACCGATGATGCTGCTTTGAAGTATCTTGTTTCCAAGAAGGACACTAAACCTAGATTGATTAGATGGATCCTCTTGTTGCAGGAATTTTCCTTAGAAATTAGAGACAAAAAAGGTGAAGAAAATGTAGTAGCATAACACTTGTCTAGGATTGTTGTGGATACCCCTGATGATTCTCCTCATGTTAGGGATAGTTTTCCTGATGAACAATTGTTTTTTGTTACCCAATTACCTTGGTATGCGAATATAGTGAACTATCTTGTTACTGGTCGAATGCCTCATCATTAGGGTAAACAAGATCGTTCTAGGTTTTTAGCGGAGGTTAAGCACTTCTTTTGGGATGATCCTTATTTATTTAAGTATTGTCCAGACCAGATTATTAGGAGATGTATACCTGAGAGTGACCAGTACAGTATTATTTCCTTTTGTCATGATCATGCTTGTGGGGGTCACTTTAGTGCTAAGAAGTCTGCTGCTAAGATATTGCAGTGTGGATTCTATTGTCCTTCGTTGTTTAAAGACTCCCACAGTTACTGTGTTACTTGTGAACGTTGCCATAAATTAGGAACCATTTCCCGTAGGAACATGATGCCCTTGAACCCTATTTTAGTTGTTGAGGTCTTTGATGTGTGGGGTATTGACTTTATGGGTCCGTTTCCTAATTCTTTTGGTAACTTATACATCTTTGTCGTTGTAGACTATGTCTCTAAGTGGATTGAGGCGGTTGCGTGTAAGACCAATGACCATAGGGTTGTGATTGAGTTCTTAAAAGATAATATACTTACACGTTTTGGTACACCGCGAGCTATAATTAGTGATGGAGGGTCGCACTTTTGTAATGGACCTTTTAGGCTTTTGAAGAAGAAATATGGTATTACACATAAGGTAGCTACTCCGTATCATCCACAGACTAGTGGTCAAGTAGAGGTTTCCAATATGGATATAAAACGTATATTAGAGAAAACAGTTAATCCTAATCGGAAAGAGTGGTCGTCTAGGCTTACTGATGCCTTATGGGCTTACCGTACTGCGTTTAAGACCCCCATTGGAATGTCACCTTATCGACTTGTGTATGGAAAGGCATGTCACTTACCTGTTGAGTTAGAACATATAGCATATTGGGTTGTTAAGCAGCTACAATTTTCACTTGACAAGGCAGGAGCCCATAGGAAACTCCAGCTCAATGAGTTGGAAGAGATTCGTAGAGATGCATACGATAGTGCTAAGGAGTATAAGAACAAAATGAAACTTGTGCATGATAAGAATATTTTAAGAAAGTCATTCTGTCCAGGTCAAAAAGTTCTTCTATATGTTACCCACTTGCATCTTTTCCCTGGGAAGTTACGTTCTCGGTGGACGGGTCCTTTTATTGTTCGCACTGTCTTTCCCCATAGAGCTGTTGAGATCGAGACACCGGATGGTAGTAGTTCTTCGAAGGTTAACGGTCAGAGATTGAAACCCTTTTTAGAGCCCTTTCCTACAGGTCATGTTGATGAGGTCCCTCTGGAGGACCCTGTTTACCCTTGATTGACCATCAAGGCGATTTCTATGTTATATATTAGTTTTTGATTTCTCTCTTCACCCGGGTACTATCTTTCCGACTTCTCCCTTTACTGATTCCTCATGTTACTTTACTTTTTGGTATTGCTATTTCATTAGAAACATTGAGGACAATGTTAGATTTAAGTTTGGGGGTGGGGAAGAAACTTTTTGTTAGCTTTTAGTTGCAATAAATAAACTCCGGAGCCTAAAAATTTATGCTTATTAAGGTTGGCACTAACCAATCTAAGTGGATATGCCAGTTGTGTTGACCTAGAGTTAGGATTATCACACGCTGGTTCCCTTGTATATGCCAGCTGTGTTGATATTAGTCAGACCGGTATCTCAGTCCATTAGGATAGGTTCATCCTAGTAGTGGCCTTAAGAGACAGATATGGGAAACACCGTTCACCTTAGTCAACATCAAAACAATCTATGTTTTTCTCTACATCCATCTTCTTAATCTTTCCATGTGATTGTTGACTCCGGTTATGATGTCCAGAAACTATTTGAATAGAGCTCTGTCACTTATATGAATTTTAGTATGCTTGAGTGCAAACTCGTGTACAGCAATTGGAATTTCGCATCAGGGTACTTCCTCCTATAGTCAATGATTGTATGCCAACCAAGGATATTCTTTAGTGCCTTTCAAGGTTCTGCATAGATAGCTAGGGTCTATAGTAAAGGTTTTGTGGGTACACCTCTGGTAAACCCTCCCGAGACAACATTCGGCCGCTAGGGCCACCTAGCGGTTTAACGGCTTGCTGCACGTGCTAAGTGTAGTCGTGATGCCTGCGGCAGTGAGTTAGGATTTTATTTTCTAGATTAATTTTGCTCGAGGACTAGCAAATAATAAGTTTGGGGGTATTTGATAGACACATTTTTGTGTCTGAATTTTCCTCAGTGTCTCTATTGTTAGTGCTTGATTTTGTACTTATTATGGTGTTTTTATGTTTGTGTAGGTGTTTTTGGAGAAATACACTTGTGTGGAAAAAGTTGCTCAAAAAGCGCTATTTGGACCACCGTATAAAAGTACTAAGGCACCCTCATTTTGGATAAGGGGCACCACAGGGCACCCCTCAAGGAAGCTGCTATTCGCACTCCCATCTCTGTTAGGGGGAGGTCATCCCCAACCTTTCAAATCTGGTTTTTGGCGGGAAAATCTGGTTTCAAAAGAACCAGAATTAGGGTTCAGATTTTGAAGGTGTTCCAGTGAGACTCAATGGCTGAAATCGTTTGAGAATTCTTGTTCGAGCATCACAGGCATGGTATGGTCGTTGGTTTCGATCCGAGAGGTTCTATGAAGTATCGTGGAGAGTTTTGAGAGAGATTAAATCTCGGATTTGGGTTGGAACCAACCTGTTTCTGCGAAACAGGGTTGGTATAGCTATTTGTGTCGACTAGATTTGGCTGAATCATCAAACAAAGAAGAATCAGGGAGGAATATATTCTCGGCTTTATGTTTGGGAAGTTTGCACGAGTCTACATCATGGTACACTGATTATGGAACGTATAGGAGACAGTTTAGAGTCTGCTGGCATAAAATCAACGCGTGAGAAGGCAAGAATGGAAAGAAAATATTCCCGAGAATATTTTTCTTCAATGCCGAGTAATGGAAAATTTGTTGGAGTTATGGAGGAGTATTTTCAGTTCTGGGAGTCTATATAAGGTGTAGAGGAGCAGCAGAGCGGGGACAGAGAGAATTGGGAGAGTTTAGAGCATCACAGAGGCGTAAAATTGAGTACCGGGAAAATTGTTTCTGCTGCTGTAGTGAAGAACACGAAAGAACATAAGATGCACAGAGACAGTCGTTTATGCTACAGTGTCAGTGACAGTTTACAGTTATCGTTCTTTGTAATAGTTCGGTTTGTAACACTTATAACTGTTACGAACCCGGTTTTATTATTTTTCTCCCATTTTTGTCATTTGTCAACACTTTGAGCAATAAAAATGAATTGAGCGTGTTTCCAACATGATGATGAACTAATTCTCCCATGACCAAGGCGACGGAGGAAACTATTCACTTATGCTTGATTGGTAATTTCTTTTTATAATTTCAATTATTATTCATTTAATTTAATCCACTAAGATCATTATAATTGTGTGTTTTATGAGATGAAAATGGTTTTCTTAATTAATTGTGAATCAATTTGACGTCTTATGCTCAGAAATATTTCTTTGATAATTCATGCTTAGGGATTACAATTTAATGTTTGGAAACCTCACAGATATTAGTGAGTTAATATGAAAAAAGGCTTAATAATAATTCTAGAAATAATCTTTATCAACCAATCAGTTAAAGGAATAGTATAATCCGGAGTCTTGTCTAGTCTTAAAATCTTGATATCACTTTATTTGAGTTTATCTTTGTTTAGCTTAGAAATTTAATTTAAAATCGAACCTTCACAAGTCTCAACGAATCTTTTACTACAATATCATTGAAAATAACGATCAATATTCATTCGAAAATCTTAAAAATATTTTATACTATTTCTGTTTGGGATCTCACCTTGAGTATCAAGGGATATCTTTGAAAAATAAAATATAAGATTTGTGCTCATGTTCAAATTACTCTTCATGTAGACATCTTGAACTGTCCTATTTTACAAACTCAATTTCCAAATCACACAAACGCTAAAGTGTACATGACTTAGAGAAATCGGTTTTGCCTATTTGGACCGGTTCTACCTTGGCTCCCAACATAGGTTAGGATCGGTTCAAGCTTGATTCCTAATATAGGTAGGGATCAGTTCTACATTGACTCCCAATATAAGTTAGGATTAATTCTACCTTGATTCCCTATATAGGTTGGATCGGTCCAACCTTGAGATCTTCAATTAAGACCGGACCTTTAACCATCTTGATTTCTTTCAACTACAAAACAAGTTCATATGCCTACTTCCTTAAACTCATGTAATTAAACATGGTTTTCTAGGCATGAAATAAAACCTATATTCACTACACAATCTAGTAACGAGTTATAAGGATTATGTTGCAATTACAAAATTCAAAAGACAAGCATTATACTTTGTAATTCAATATATCAATATAAAGCATTCATCATTATTGATATATTGTTCCTTGACACTTTGATCACAATCGAATGGAGTATTACCTAAAACTCAAATCTGAGCAAGAGAATAATGGTGGCTTGGGTTAATTTTTCCTGAGAGGAAAGGAACACAGAGGAGAGAGAAAGAGAAGTAATTGATAAGGGATAATTGGTGTTTGATACTCAGGTTTTGACCAACACTAGGCTTTGGTCTAAAATTTGTCCAACGTTAGGGCTTGGTACCTCGACTGAACGTTGACCCGTGTTGACTAGGTTAAGTCATAATTCTGTTTATTAATTATCAATGAATTTTTTATGTAGGAATTACTGTTTAATCCAGTTTTTCATGACCCAGTTAATGGCTAGTCCACCTGTGAAAAACATTTACTCCCTAGTCCAAAAACATGTTTTTGGACTAGATTATTTACTCGCTAGTCCAAAAAATTTGTGGAGATTATAAGGTGTGTTTTCTAAATGCCTAAAACACCCTTCCAGATCTAATTAGTATCAACACATGTAGATGTTACTAGTAGTATGTTACTACATACTAGTAGTATCAATATGGTGATACTACATATTAATATTTACTATACTAGTAGTAACAAAAATATGTTACTAGTAAATTAGGTAACTACTTTACTAGTATACTAGTAAAGTAAACTAGTATACTAGTAGTAACTAGTAGTAATATGTAGTATCAACTAGTAGTAACTAGTAGTAATATGTAGTAACTAGTATACTACTAGTAGTAACTAGTAGTAATATGTAGTATCAATATGTAGTAACTAGTAGTAATATGTAGTATACTAGTAGTAACTAGTACTTTACTAGTAGTTATAACATAACAATATTAATATGTAGTATCAATACATAACATAACATTATTGATATGTAGTACATAACATATTGATACTACATATTGATATGTAGTATCAATACGTAACATAAAAGTATTTATTTATATGTAGTACATAACACATTGATACTATATATTGATATGTAGTATCAATATATTGACACTACATATTGATATGTAGTATCAATATATAACATAATAATATTTATTTATATGTAGTATCAATATGTCGATACTACATATTGATATGTAGTATAAATACATGCTACTAGTAACATACTAGTAGTATGTTACTACTAGTATGTAGTAACATACATACTACTAGTAACATATGTAGTATGTAGTAATATATGTAGTAACATACATAGTGTTATATGTTAGGGTTAGTAGAGTAATTTTACTCTTTTCAAAACTTTTTTGGACTAAGGAGTAAATATATTTTCCCGCTGGACTAGCCGTTAACCTGGGTCGGGTTTAATGGACTAAATAGCAAAGTTCTCATTTTTTATAAATATAATTATTTAGCGAGATTACAATTATACCCTTCATTCTACAAATATTTTACACGACAACCATTGAACACTAACCCTAATTCTTTCACCTTCTCCTCTTTCTCCTAATCCTCGCCACCGACTCTCGATTCAATCTTTTACAAATTTAATTCATCAAAATTAACAAATCCAAATTCACAGAAAACCTGTTGAAAAGCTTGAAAAAAATCCACCTCAAGTTTTTGGATCATATTCCATCAGTCATAGCCATCAATAGAATCAGTGACAGCAGATTCATCTTCTTCATCTCATGACCACAGACGCAGCTACAAAAAATCATCTTCTCTGTCTTAATTTCTCAATCAGATTGAACCACGGAAAAATCCTAAGTTCATTTCAAATGGAAACACAAATTCGAACCCATTATTCAAAACAAAGAATCATCAGAAACCATAATTCAAAACAAAGAATCATCATAACCCATAATCACCTTCTTGTTTCTCAATTGCAGCTGCAAATCGAAACCCTAATTTCATTTACCAATTCAATCACCACCATCACAACACAGAAAACTTGATTCAAAGTGAACCCGTGTCTTGATTCATTCTTTGCAGTGACTTTATCTCAGATTCGTTTAGAAAGGGAAAGTGAAGCTTAATCAATCAACACGAGATCAACCCACAAGCCATTAAAGAAAGTTATACTCGATATGATCACTCTGACTCTACAAGGAATTAATCTAGACAAGATCAACCTCACATGCCGTAACGATACTATACTCGAAGTTGAATCTAATTTTCTTCTGGAACTTTTAACTCGAGGAATCTAATAATGAACCATTCAAATTGTTATACGAAACATCTGGAGATTTCATAGAATGAATACGAGAAGTTGATTTTTTCGGGTTATCATAGAAAACACGGTGAAGAAAGAGGTGGCTGAGTTTTAAGGTTTCTCTTTGGGGAAGAATAATTACCTAAACACAGTGAAGCAATGATACTCCTTCAATGATCTTAACCGACTAAATGTTTTTAGTCTTTTATTTTTTTACCTGGATGATAGACCCTCTTCAAGTCTAGATTTGTAAACTCGGTATATTTACCGTTTTTTATTTTACAAAATTAATTAAAGTTTGGTCATAGACAGTCAACGTGGGTCAACGTCCAGTCCAGGTACCAAGCCCTAACGTTGGACAAATGTTAGACCAAAGCCTAGTGTTAGTCCAAACCTGAGTACCAAACACCAATTATCCCAATTGATAAAAGAATATAAGTTAATTATCTAATTTTCAAAATTAAGCTTATGCAAGATCTATGGCATAATTGATGATTTTGAAAAATAGTCAATACCCTGAATCATTTTTAATACAACCACGATTCAGGAAAAAAACAAACATCATAGAGAATAATATTTTCATAGATTACGTTAATGAATTTTCAAAAGCATGATTTTATGATAAAGATCAAAAACCGTGTCTAATTCCACTTCGGTTGGTATTATCGTGAATATTTTTGAAGGGAATAATTAAAATTATTTAAAATTATAATTCAATATAGATTAAAAAAACAATTACAATTTAGTTTAATTTTTAGGGAATAAAAAAAGTTAAGGTTTATATAGTAATTAAAGAATTACAATCAGTTTAGAATATAATTTAGTTTGAATTTAATTACAAAAGAGTTAGGTTTATTTCTTTTATATTGAGGAAGAAGTATGATTCAAGTTTGGTTGATAAAATAGAATTAAGACTTGTTTGTCTATTCATTTTAACTTAACCTTTTGGGCTATAGATAGTAAGTCTGAAAATGCAGGGGATACCAAATACACATAATTTTTCATTCGACAAATTGTATAAATAAAACTTAATACAATAGAAATTAGACCAACTGAATGATCCTTGATAATATGTATATAGAGTTTATATCTCAAACTCTACTCAATCAGTATGCGTATAGACACAAGGTCCGTAAACCTGATTGTTAAGCAAAGTACTTTGACGATCCCAAAAATAGATATCCAAGATCAATCTAGTCGTATCCAAATAATCCAATCGGAATTATGTCAAATGATTAAACTTGTTATCTATCTTTCAAGATACGAATTCTACAAGAAACAAGTCTCATAACCGATTACAATTAAGCGGACGTATCTGCTTAGATTGAATACGTGTATGTTTTATCGGTGTTTAAGTTTGAACGAAGTCAGCTTGTTTTGTCGGTTAATTTAGGTTTGGCATAACCCAAACTTGATCGACGAGTGGCATTTGGGTTTATCCCAAATTTAATCGGTCATTGATAATTGGATATAAATTCTAAACATTTACTTGATCCTAAAGTTTAGGAACTTAGTATATAAGTTAAGAAAACCTTAAACTTATAGGATAAGTAATATTACTCCTATAAAAGGAGGCATAGGCTATGAGTTTTTGAAAAGACGAGGGTACCCAAATACACCGCAATCTTTTATTTATCAATCTATAAGTCATCTTCCGAATGTGATCGTCTATGGACAGAGTCGAGACAATACGACAATTCGGTTTACACTTCGTGTGATCGTCTATGGATACGAGATTGATACAATACAACAACAAGATCACTTGTGTGATTGACTCTGGATACAAGATCGAGACGATACGACAACAAAATGTGTACTTGATAAAAGTTTTAGTAATAACTGAAACTCTATAGGATCACTATCAAGTATTACAGAGTTAATGTACTTGTGTATTTTACTTAATTATAGTTAACAATTATAATGCGAAAAACAAAGTAAAAGACACAACAAAATTTTGTTAACGAGGAAACCGCAAATGCAGAAAAACCCCGGGACCTGGTCCAGTTTTGAATACTCTCAGAATTAAGCCGTTATACAAATCTAATACCAACTTCGTATTGTAGACACCAAGCAGACTACCCCTATCTACTTAGTTCCCTCAGTATCCCTGCGCCTTCGACTTCTAGAGTCACACACGTGAATAACAATTCGTTTGGATCGTATTCCAAACAGAAAAGGAAGAATCTGTTCGGTAACCACTCTAATCAATCTTGCAAGAAGAAATAGATGATTCGTTGAAAAAGGATCTTATGTTTAATCTAATAAACTCCTTTGTCTGGTTAGATCAATCTAAATATTGAATACTGAAATAATCAATCTTTAGATTCACACTCAATCAATATAGATCTCAAAGAGAACTGCCGATCTCACGCAATTAATCAACCGGATATATCACAGATTAACTGATTCTAGTTGGATCCCAGACGATCAAGGTTTGTACGCTAATTCCACAAGATACGAAAAACTAATAAGAATTCTTCTTCGTCTTCAAATCTTCTATTTCCTTCAAATAAATTCACAACACCACTTGAATCTCTTGTGATCAATCACGCACAGAACAGAGTCTGTTAACAATGGATTGTCACAAGATGTCTTTAGATCTAACAACAGTTCTAAAGATCCCGTCGATACTTTGATCTAGTCTGAGTGAATCTTATATCATAAGAGAAGATTCTCAAGAATAAACAAACTAGGTGCAATCAAAGTTTCAATAACTGTTAGTTAATCAAATCAAATCGAAAACTAATAACACTGCAATTTTCTAGTTTCCCACCAACGGTACTCGTAGAGCTTCTTGATCCCACAGAAGTATTTAAACGAGTGGTCGTAAGAGATTTCACCTAATTAGGATACTTTCCTCTCCGAATAGACGGCTCCACCAGAAACAATTAAACATGGTACCTACTTGTGATCGGTCACACCAGTCACTAAGATCAGTCACACCAATTACAAGGATTGCTTCCATCTACACATGGTATCTACTTGTGATTGGTCATACCAGTCACTAGGATCGGTTGCACCAATTACAAGGATCGGTCACACAACACTTATGATCGGTCACACCAGTTACCAGAATTACTCACACCAATTACAAGGATCGATCATACCATCTCATGTTGATTACTTAGGATCGGTTACACCAATTACCAGGACAGGTCATACCAAATCATAAGTCTAGGTATTATGATCAGTTATACCAAGATACATAATCTGAGTTAAGATCGGTTCTACCAACTCACACATATTGGTCATCAAAGAATATGCAATGAATAGCCATACCAATATACCTATTGATTTCCCTTTCGATTCACGAGACAAGTTCATGAATGTACTTCCTTTAAAAAAATGTAAAATATTTTTTCCTAGAATGAAATCTTTACCATACACCCATACACATAATAATAAAACCATATACAAGACTATGTCGATGTCATATCTACAAAGTTCAAAATATAAGTGTTATACTTCGTAATATCATTCCTTAATACTATGGACATACTATTATGATCATGTCTCTACACTAGAGTATTATATACAATATGTACAGTATATACAGCTTCGCATGTTCTGTTTTCAATATAGCACGACTTGAAAGATACGTTAGGAATGAAACAGTTCAAGTCAATATTACTAACCTCAAGTGGAAGGATGATGTCGTCGTTGTAGTTCGTTACTTCTTCACATTCTTCAGGTCTTCATAGTAATACTTGTATGTCTCAACATTCCTAGACTTTCTAGTCTAACCTAAACGAAGTTGACTCTAGTATTTAATCAAGCGACTCTATATTTTGATACTAAAATATGACAACCAAACTTTACATACCAACGCTTGGTAAGTTCAACCAAGTTATGTTCTAACAGTTTTAGCTATGAGTTCTCAAGGAAGTTCTCATTGGAGATGTGAGGAATTCATCCCACCTTTTGGGGTGGATATGAGATACCATGAAATGGTGGAACTATTACATCATTATGGTGTTGTTGGAGTACTTATCGATGTTGTAGGATACATCGTTATGGAGTATGTTAGTGCATTGATCGACTGAACTCACAAGTGTTTCTATCTCAAGCTTGTTGTTAAATTTAGTTGTCAAAACTATATCTTGATTACTAGTCTACAATTAGTTAAGTCTCGGACTAGGATAGAATCATAGTCGAGAAACAGAGGATCACAACAGTCATCATTGCGTTCTACCGTTTGAAGGCGAAGATCAACCGAAGCTTTTGGAGAACTTCATCAACAAAAGGTAAGTGAAGACTGAACCACCTATATATCAAGTTATATTCACTTTCTATCATTTGAGACGATGTCGCATAACTAATTAAACTAGTATGCATAGTCAATAATTTCGAGTCAAGTTTATCTTGATTATTTCTCGAAATATATTGACTAAGCTTAATGAACATTTGTTCATACTTGATGAATTTTGGTTAAGTACAATTTATTGTTCGTAATCAAAATCATGATTCAAGTTTATCATTCAGAAATAACCAAGAACAGTGATATGTGTCATTGATGTTATTCAGGAATGTTTCGAATCGATTTAGAGAAATATAGAACTACTATTGATTCAGATACAAGACAGTGGTATCAGTTTTACTGGGAAAACTATTATAAGTCTGAACTTGTATTACATGTATTCGTACAAGTAGCGGAGTAGCTATATACATATCGATTTATAAATTAGTGGTAAACATATTATTATGTATATCATATGAAAGTATGTGAGACTCGTGAACCAGATTGATATGAACTGTAGTTATGGAACCGGGGGTGAGTATCCAAAAACCGGTACGCAAGCTAAAACAGTTATGTGTTCTTGAACTCGATAGCATTTCCAAACCGATACGCAAACCGATTCAGTTATGTGAACTTCGGAATCAGCGACAGTCTTTGAATTTCCAAACCAGCACACAAACCTTAAAAGTTCTGTGAACTCCGAAACTTAGGTTTGGTGTAAAGTTTGCAAACTGGTACGTAAACCTAAGATTCAACTTCGTATAGGTTAGTTTGAAAGTATTAGGATATGAGACATTACAAGTATTGCGAAGAATTGAAGAAGTGAAGAAGTAAGAAGCTACAACGGAAACATCATCCTTCCACTTGAGGTTAGTGATATTTCACTTGAACTGTTTCATTCCCTAACGTATCTTTCAAGTCGTGCATATTGAAAACAAAAATGTGAAGCATGAACACTCTAGCTATACATAGTATTAAGGAATATAATACGAGGTTTATTGCTTAACCATTAAACTTTATAGATAAGACATCGACATAATCGTTTAAATGCTATTGTGATTATGTATGGGTATGAGGTGAGGATTTCATCCTAGGAAACAATGTTTTACATGTGTTTAAAGGAAGTAAGTTCATAACTTGTTTATGAAACGAAAAGGAAATCGCCAGGCATTATTGGTATTGTTATTCATTGCATATCTTGTGAACAACCAATATGTGTGATTTAGTATAACCGCTCATGACTTGTTTGTGTTTTTGGTAAAACTATTCACAAAGGCCTGACTTATGTATTGGTATGACTTTTATTAGTGAAACCGATCTTAAGTAATCACCTGAGATGGTATGATCGAGTTTGTGATTTGTGTATGACCGAATATGGGTAAAGGGGAACCGATCCTAGTAAGAGGTGCAACACATCACAAAGGGGAATCGATCCTTGTATGAGGTGCAACAAGTTTGTAGTAAAAAGGGGAACAAATCCTATGGACATGTGCAACACATATAAGTTAGATACCATATATATGTGGGGAACCGATCCTAGTACCTAGTCAACCGAATTTTGGAAAGCTAGTGTGACTATGCACAGTACTCACATGGAGGTAGAACCGAAACTTGTTTTGGTAGAACCGTTAAACCTATGATTTGTGATTGAGTGTTCTTTATCAATCACATAGTTCTTGAAAGTCAGATGAACCAATTCTAAACTTGGTATACGAACCGTGACTGAACCGACTCACGTACTATGTATTTGTATTCGTACATCTACTAATCATGTCGATTATATTTTCAAGTGGGTTTAAATTATTTCTTTGAGATAATTATCATCAAGTGGGTTTAAATTATTTCTATGAGATAATTATCATTTGATTAATTCTCTATAAACACTAGGCTTAATTGATCACATGTTTGTGACTCGGAGTTAATATCTTAAGCGCTCAAGAAAATAAAGATTAAGTTTTTAAGTTCAAACCGGCTAGTTTCGGCTAACCATGTTGAACATAGTCTTTGTACAAGGTTCGGTTATGGTTTCACCTAAACAGAGTGTATATCTTGCTTATGTAAATCAGATTCAAAGATTCATCTAACAGTGGATATTGTTTGCTTGGTTCCAAAACTATGTTAGCTTAAACCTAAAGCAACATATGCTTTGAATGTCTGTAAATGGGGAACTTCAAGCAACTGGGAATTTTGAATCCTGACACTACTTTTTGGTGTCTCCTATTTGTATCTAGAGTCGTCCTCTCCAGAAACCTTTTTAGGGTTTTGCGGCTATAAAGACTTCATTGGGATTCGTGAAGCCAAGTCTAGTTATCTTTCCCTGATAACTCGAGTATCCCGATCTTGATTGTTTGTAGAGCTTGCTCCAACGATCAAGATATATAGTGGTCATCAAAGTTTTTTTCGTCTCAGAATTTTTTGATTCCACAAGTTTTATACTTGTGAGGTGAATAATAATCTAGGTTGCACTTCGGGTTGCATAAGTCCGGATTTTGAGGGTAGCTAGACTTTGTCGAATTGCTATAGATTTTCATCACCTTGATCATACGTTTGATTTTAATCATACGTTTCGATCGTAATCGGGAAATCAATTATATATGCTTAATATGTGGGAGGCAGATTTGGTTTAAAGTCTTCAATTGAGTTGAAGCAACTCTTAGATGGTGTGACGTCATCTAAGGGAATTAATTGCGCGGAGTCCTGCTGGGATTCAAGAGGCGTAAGGAGCGCCACTGTACCTTGATAGGTGGGATACCTTTTAGGTCTCAACTACATTTCAATCTGAAGTTAATTGGCAAGCTAGTGTCTGTAGCGGCTTAATACAGATTGGTGTTCAATCTGGACTAGGTCCCGGGGTTTTCTGCATTTGCGGTTTCCTCGTTAGCAAAACTTATGGTGTATGTGTTATTTCTTTTTTCCGCATTATATTGTTTATCTTTATAATTGAAATATCACAAGTGTGTTGATGAATCATAGTGGAGACATCCGACCTAGTTTGTTGGATACGACTTGATTGATTCTTGGACATTGGTCTTTGGAACCGTCCAAGTTATCTCTTCGTGATTAGGTTCACAGATTCAGTTCTGTAAACGTTTTAATCGCAAGAGACATAGATATAACTCTAAGATACTATTCCTTGATTGAGTTTAACTCTCGGAGTTGTGTTGAGTTTTTCCATACAAATTGTCTAAGAAAAAAGTGGTGGTGTATTTAGGTACCCTTGCGTTTTCAGAGTATTCATATGGAGATATTGGTAAGAGTATCGTGTTTGAGGAGAAGATCATCTTAGTGGCGCTGGATTAGATTATTGGTGTTGAGTTGAAGGCGTCCATGGTAATCTATGTCTGGGTGTGCAGAGAAGATCGTCTCATTATGGTAGATCTCGTATGGGTGAAGACACTACTTTGGATTCATCGGGTGTTTGTGAGAGTTCTTGTGTTTAGTCACGTTGTGGCGAGTCGATGTATTAATATAGTCAATCATATGTGTAATTCTAAGTTGGTGATTCTATAATGAATAAAGAGGTCGTAGCCGTTTGGTGGATGTAGACAATGTTAGAGCATAGCTCGGTTGAACCCACCAAGCGTTGGTATGTCAAGTTTGGTTGTCATATTTTAGTGAATATCAAAACTCATTTTAAGAGTCGCTTGATTATGTACTAGAGTCAACTTCGTATAGGTTAGTTTTAAAGTATTAGGATATGAGACATTACAAGTATTGCGAAGACTTGAAGAAATGAAGAAGTAAGAAGCTACAACGACAACATCATCCTTCCACTTGAGGTTAGTGATATTTGACTTGAAATGTTTCATTCCCTAACGTATCTTTCAAGTCGTGCATATTGAAAACAAAACTGCGAAGCATATTTGAACTCTAGATAGACATAGTATTAAGGAATACAATACAAGGTTTATTGCTTAACCATTAAACTTTGTAGATAAATATCTTGAGAATATTTTAGGTTTTGGAAATTCCTTGGCGTCCAAACTTCCTTGTATATAAATACTTGAAGTTTGCATTTCTAGCAAACTAATCCTTCGTGACAGCAAACTTCCTCGGTTGTGTTGTTACTGGTGAAGCCGCCTATTCATAGAGGAGAGTAACCTAATTAGGCGAAATCTCTTTCGGCCGCTCAGTTTAAAGTCTTCTTTGGGATTGAGAAGCTCTATTAGTACCGTTGGTGGGAAACTAGATAATTGCGGCTTATCTTGTGTTTTCGATTGATTTGATTGACTAACGGTGGTTGAACTTTGATTGCACCTAGTTTGTTTATGCTTGAGAATCTTCTCATCTGATATAAGATTCACTCAAACTAGATCGAAGTTTCGACATGGATCTTTAGACTGTTGTTAGTGCTAAAGACGATCTTGTGATAATCCATTGTTAACATAATCTGTTCTGTGCGTGGTTGATCACAAGAGATTCAAGTTGTTGTGTGCATGTGTTTATTGAAGATCTAAGAATATTTGAAGACAAATAATATATTGAAGATTTCTGATTTTGGGTTCATAATATTTGGTGTGCACAATACTTGTTTCGGTATAAGAGGATCCAACTATAATCGGTTTATCCTTGTGGTAGATTGGATTGATTAGTTGTGTAGATCGGCATCAATACAATTCTTTGTGATTAAAAGTATTGATTGCAAAATCTTAACAATTACCTTTGGTAGTTGAACATAAGATAGATCTAATAACCCGACGAAGGAGTTTATTTGAGATAAACAGAAGAGCCTTTGTCGAACTCACATCACTTGGTTGAAGAGAGTTGATACCAAACAAATTTGTTGTTCCTTTACTGTTTGGAATACGAACCAAAGGAATTGTTCCAAGTACGTGACTTATTCATAGGTCGGAGGCGTGGGAATACAGATGGAACTAGGTGAACTATAGGTTTAGTTACTTGGTCTCAACTATACGAAGTTGGTGTAATTTTGTGTAGCGGCTTAATCCTGAGAGTATTCAATTCTGGACAAGGTCCCGTGGTTTTTCTGCATTTGCGGTTTTCTCGTTAACAAAATCTTGCTGCGTCATTTACTTTTATTTTCCGCATTATAATTGTTTTATTATAATTAAAGTAAATTACACAAACGATAATTCATATTTACTTGATAAGCAATCCTATTGTGTTTGGTTAAGTCAGAACCTTTTTTATCATGTAAACATACTTCGTTGTTGTATTGTCTCGATCTCGTATCCATAGACGATCGCACGAAGTGTGAACCGATTTGTTGCATCGTCTCGACTCAGTCCATAGACAATCAATTTCGGAAAAATGAATTATAGGTAGGAAAAGTTTTAGCTTGAGGTATATTTGGGTACCCTCGCCTTTTTCAATTGGTATCAGAGCAGGCAAACATGAAAAGATCTAACAATTTGTGTTTGGTGCGATCCAACCTATAAGATATGAGTCAACATAAGAAAAGCATGGATAAACTTAAGAAGAACTCAATTAACGTATGTCAAGATAATGAGAATAATATCTCAGAGAAGGTAAATGGAAATGGGTCTCGAAAGTCTTTTCGAAAATCAAAGAAGAAGTCTATGACAAATGACTTGATTGCGAGTCGGGTTACTCATCAGAAAAGAATGAGTCTGAAACTCACGAAACATGTTTTGGATCCGAATCCAATTCCTAGTGAACAATCATCTGAAAAGAGATTCGATTCACTAGCCTGCCCAAGTTCTGGATTTCGAAAGATGTTGGAAAGATTTTTCAATCATGTTGGAAAATATTCAGAAAAGGGAAAGACCATTAACAGTTTAGATGATGTCACAGAACTTATTGTTCAACTAAATATAAGAATATGTGAAGGAAAGTGAGAAACACTCAGTCTTCAAAATAATCTGGCAGATTATATGGAACAAAAACTGGCCTTGTGCAATGAAGTTCATCAACAGACTACAAAGTGTGAAATTCTTACTCAATCAATGGAACATTCACAGATAAGGAATAAAGTCCTTATTGAGAAACTTCTTACTGTAACATGTCAAGAGGTATATCTAAACAGATGTTTAGAAAAACATTTCCAACAAGGAATGGATACCTTAAGAGGACATATAGAATGCCTTGAACAAGAGACATTAGCAAACTGTCGACTGGCAGATCTAGACCACACGGGTTCAAGTTCAAAGAACATACCATCCTGGGCACAACATGTAATCGAGGATATTGCATCTCGCAATTTTCCTAACAAAGAGGATGGGTTCAACACCCATGAAGAGGAACATGCTGATGTTCAAGAAGGGAAAAGATCTCCTCAAGGGGTATTTAATGAGGAATTTCCTCATCCCAGTGCTTAACCGCATTGGAATGTGCATCCTTACAATACCCAATCATCTTATGTAAGGAAGCACACATATCTGGGCCATCTGTATCCTGTCAATAATCTCTTATTTAACATAGAGAGTTTACACAATCTTCATATAGATACAATCTGGCTCTATATGAAGAAAAGTTGTATTGCAAACAACTTGTGTAAACAAGATAAGTTTCCGAGCTAAAAGTATCTCTTGATACCGATCTATAAAGATAATTTATTTTCGAAGAAAGTTGTGAATGTGTAACACATTAGATGCGAAAATCCTTTCAAATCTTGTCAGAATTATTAAGGCTGATATCTATGTTTGGTATGTGTTAAAGGTATTTCAAGTATATGTACTCAGCGTGTCTGAGAACTAATGCTAAAGGATGTATTCTCAAACCAGATCTCAAGTGAAAAAACTGAAAGCATTGAGTGGAATGACGTCCAAGGAAACAGTTCATCTTGATGATACCTTCAAGAAATATGGTTGTGTAGGTATAGAAAATGAAAAGGAAGATGTCACTAATCTCCTTGTCCAAAACAGTTTGGATGCTAAGATTGATATTATCAACGAAACGGTTGTGTAAACAGTTTGGATGAAAAGGAAGATTCACTAAGCGAAACAGCTGTTGCTAATCCCCGTTGCGAAAATTTAGCAACGAACAAAATCTGTTGCGAATTTTGCAACCTCGCTGGGTAGGTTGCGAAATGTAACTGCGATTTGTTCAAGCGTGTGAAGCGTGTGTGCGGTCGGAACACTAGAGCTGATAAACACACCCCAGTCAAACTTTGGTCAAGAGTTCTTTTTTTTCCACCCTTAATCCCAATCTAGCCTTATCCTTCCCTTCATCCATTTAATTTTTCATTTTTTCTCCGCCACAAGCATGTATTCTCTCTCGACTCACTCTCTCCTTTCATCTCCTCTCCATCTCCACCTGCTCAGCTGAGCTCTTTATTCAGAAAGATTAAACCCTACTTTATCACATCGTGTAGAACTCTATCATCAGGTATAATCTTTGACATATTTTTTAGGGTTTATAAATTTTGATATCTAAGGTTTGAGTTCTGATTTTTGGGGTTCAGAGACTTTGATTCTAAGATTGAGAGATTTTAATTTAATTTTATAGAATGCTAGGGTTCCATTTAAGTTTATCGATTTTAGGGTTTAATCTTTGATTCAATTTTTCGATTTCATTTGTGAATCTGAATCTTTCGATTTCAGTTTTTCGATTTCTATTTCTTCCGGTTTTAGGGTTTCATATGTGAATCTAATATGATTTGATTGTTTCCATTTTAGGGTTTGTCAAGATTGAAGAACTGAAGTACTTTGGAGATCTTAAAAACATTGAAGGTATAAGTTTGATATATTGTTCTGTGTTAAGTTTTTTAGGGATTTTGATGTATTTTCAGTTTAGGGTTTAATTTGTATTTTTGGGTTGTAAATTATAAACTGATTTTATGGTTTGTTTTTGTAATGTCATTTCAGTTCATCAGAGTTTGAAGAACAACTGGCCTTGTTGTGAGTATGAGAGAAGATAGGGGAATAGCTCTTGTCCTCAATGCAAAACTTGACACAAGAGAATCTTGGGAATACATGTTTTCTCAATTCCGTATTGCAATGTTTGACATGGTATTTACTATGTGTTTTTTGTTCCTTTAGTTTATGTGTGTTTGATCATGTTCTTGTTGTTTGGAAAGGGATTCGAAGTTGAGACAAAGAAAGAACATGGGTTGTCTCAAATTCAAGCTACTGCTGAGAAAAAAGGTTCACATGACTGGGTACTGGCATACTTCTAATGGTTTCAAGGATTAATGGAGACGATTGAAGGAAATGTCAGGAAGAGGAAAGGTGGGTTATGGCTTACTGCATATGGTCACCACCATTCCCTGTTCATCTTTTGCATCTCCACCAGTTTGCATTCATCTCACCTGCATACAACTACATCAATTAATCCATTACCACCTGCACCTCAAGCTATAACATACTTCATCACCTGCACTTTATTCACCACCAATTTTGCATCTCCAGTTCACCACACCCATCTGCATACCATCATCATCTCCATCTGCATCATCTTTTCCAGCCACTGACCTATCACCTGCATACACCCACCAACAGTCGCAGCTGCATTTCGGTTCCATCTTCCGTTCCCAACAACAACTTCCATCCATCACCAGCACTCCACTTGTTCGCAGGCAACTACTTCAGCAGCAAGCTTTGCACTTCACCGCTAGCATCCCACTGTTACCAGGGCACAGGTCCAATTTCAGCAGTAGCGAGCTTCTTCGATCCGATGTTGTACTACCCCCTATTCACATAAGTTCCACCAGTCAACCTGTTGTTGTTGTTAGGTCTGTCGTACTTAAGATATTAGGGTGTATGGATGGTTTTGTATCAACAAGGATATGTGAAACAACAAGAAGCTCAAATCAATCTTGTAAGGAATCACCAACAAGAGAAATATGGATTAGTAAGTTACAAACAACTTAAAAGTCTTTGATTTTTACATTTAACACGCTATTTGTTTTCCTGGCATGATGATCTTACATATTGTCTTAAAATCCTTTTTTTCTTTCAATATGCAGGTCGACATACATATTTTTGGATACTTAAGTTCCCCTCTTTGTAAGCTTGCTAATCCCTTAAGCTCTTTATGCATGTTTTCACGATTTCCTATTCTGTTTTTTGATTCGTTTTCCTGGCATGCTAATTATCAGTATTTGCTTTTGTTTCGTTTTCTTGGCATGTCATAGATATTGCTCGCGAAGAAGACTTACCTGATGAAGTTGTTTGGATGTATGTTGATACTTGTTCCATCCTTGAAGAAGATGAGAAGGACCAAATCGCCTTCGTTCTATATCGTGTTGCTGCCAATATTTATATAAAGCTTGAAAAATAAGAAATATGTGTTGTTTTTGTTATCTCTTTTGTATTGTCCTGTATTTTTGATTGTTAGTAACTACCAAATCAGTACCTTGTTTTGGATGAGGCTGACAAAATGTTGGACATGGGGTTCGAGCCACATATAAGAGAGGTCTAGCTTCTTACTTGAACTCCCTACTTTCATTATTTCTGTTTTTTTGGTTGTCATGAGCGTCGCATTTTCAGTGTTAAACCATGTGTATGCTTGTGTCTAATAGTACGTACCATTTATTGGTTACCTTTTGGCTTTCAGATAATGTATTACCTTTTTGTTGAAAGGAAGGTAATGACCTTTTTGCATGATTGATGACTTGAACTTTTGAAGCGCCTATGAGATGCTGACAAGTAATGTTAATATGATGTTTCAGACTAGGTGTGATGAAGTTGCAGAAGCCCTAATAGCGCAAGGTATGCACGTTGTTTCTCTTCATGGTGGTCGTAGCCAAAGTGAAAGCAGCTCTTCGCAATTTTCGAAATAGCTCAGCTAATATTCTGGTATCTCCATGTTCTTCTGTATCTGAATTAAGTTAAAGAAATGCATAGTGTTTACATTACACCCCTGCAACTACTTAACCTCCAAACTCACTGTCCAGGTCGCCATAGATGTTGCATCTCGTGGTTTAGATGTCACTAGAGTTGCTCATGTGATCAACCTTGATCTTACCAAGGTATATTTTTCTTCTTCACTAAGTAATATTCAATTTATTCAGTTTCGTCCTTGTCTGGTTACATTAAATACCATATCTGATTTTGATTTATTTCCTTGTACAAAGATACTTCTGTTGTCTCAAAATTTTATAATTTTCTGCTCTTAGTAAACATTAAAGTGTTGTTGTTAATTGTTCGTGACCAGTATTAGTCATGTATGCAAGTAAGCCATGGCAGAGTTTGATACTTAGTAGTTCATCTATGATGGGTTTGCTGCAGATATTGCCGAAACTTGAGTTTGCTAGCTGGCGCTGCTTGTGCCTGTTTGTTTCCAACCCTGAACTTTATTTTAAACATGTGGTTCATCTTTATTTTAAGCATGTGGTTTACATGTCTGTCACCAAGCTTCTTTGATATAGTTTATCAGTTTTCTAGTGTACGTTATACTTTTTTGTTTTTTAGTGTCATCTTGGATTTCCAAATCATTTGAATTTTGATTTCACTTATGGGCATGCAGATTAAGCCTGAGATGTGCAGATATGAAGTCATGTCAACTAAAATTGAAATGCGCTTTGATAAAGCTGAAGCAATCAACTGACATCTCTTGAATATACCAGGGAAAATACAGTTCAACAGAAATTGAACTCGCCACCAGGTAGGACATTAAGCTTGTTGTATGGACTTGCACCATATGTCTATTGATAGCAAGAGTAACAAAACCATATAAGTAGCGATAGGGATGTTTGTGGGTTTTAGGAAAACTAGGCATACATGTTTCATTGATTGTAATTTGATACTTTCAATCTCTTACATGAGCTACGTGTTAGTGTGAAGTATGTGGGTTCTTTTGATTTGATTATATAGCCTATTAGTCTTCGACTCAATTATTATAAGCATACTAGATATCTGATTAGAAGAATTTGTGATGCTTTGTTCTCGGGTTAGTTGAATGATGCTCTGTTGTGATATCAGAAAGGTTGGAGAACAAAGCAGCAGCCATTAGGTCCCTTAACATCTGCAAGATTTGTAAGTTAATGTAGTATCTCCTTATAGAGATTTAAGTTAGAAGAACTTAGGAATTTCAGAACTTTCTACGAACTGATCTTAGGAACTAAGTATGTTTTTGTGTATGTCCATTAAATGAATGACATAGTTTGTATAAAATACTCATACTTGTTGTTAACTTCAATTAGAGAAGTATTTTTTTCATAATGGTGAATGTGGAAATGAAAGTGAATGAATGTGTCATAGTTTGTATATCCGTGGAATGCTGAATATGGGGAACTGGGTAACTGCAGGGGGGAAAATGTGGGGGGAATGGATTTTGACCAGGTCAATGAAGACTTGACCTTTTTTTTCTGTTGCAAAAAATTAGCAACGTCTCTCTTCTGTTTCTAAATTAGAACCAGAACTAATAAATTAGAACCAGAACCAATAACATTTAGTTCCGGGTAGGGGTATTCCTGTAACTAGCAACAACTTAGCAACGGAAGGCTTCGGTTGCGAATGAACATCTTCGCAACGGCAATCCCCGTTGCTGACCACGAGTCACAACGGAGCTTATGTCGTTGCGAAAAACTGCAACACGCTGTTTTGCAACAGGGATCTGCCGTTGCAACCCCAGTTAGCAACGGCCTCTGGCCGTTGCTAATCCTTAAAAAATGGTGTAGTGAAATTTGGTTGTTGTTATTCTTTTGTTTTTCATAAGGATGACAACATAATGATATTTCAATATCAATTCTCCCTGGACGAAGATGCAAACATATTGAAGAAGCGGATGCGAAATTTGAGGTAACACTGTTGTTAGTTAATTGTTTTCATGTTTAAGAAAAGCCTGATTTTATTTCATATATATTTTGCTTTTGCTTAACAAAATTTCGGTACAATTGATGATTTATTCCATTATGTGTGTATGGATGTGTGTGTGATTCAATTGGTTTCGGTTAAGAAAAACTATCGTTATCTTGCTTTATTGTGTGATATCAATTGTTTAGGCTTACAAAATTTCGGTGCAATTGCGGAGCTTTAATGTCTATGTTGTTTCAATTGCTTCCGGTTGAGGTGAATAATTATGCAAGTTGATTTATTTTGGTTTGTATGAATTATTTATGGCTTAACGAAAGAAAAAGTCCACGGGATGGATTGTTTAGTCCAATTCAATTCCGGATAAGAGAAGCTAAGTTTATCTTAGTTAGACTTATCAAAGTGGAGGTTTCGGTTATTCAAGTCTAATCGAATGCCTTAACAAGAAATGCTAGTTAACTAACCTAGTACTTGTCTTGTTTAAAATTTAAAGGTCTAAGTTATATGGATAATTAGAACCTGATGAGAAAAATAGAGTTATATTTATTTTGGTCTTATCGAATGAAGCGATTGTATTTGTACAATCGGTTTAGCAAAGGGACCAAGGTGCTTACTTGATTTTTGGTTTGCTAAACAAAATTGGGAAAATTGCTTCGGGCAATCATTTCCTTGATAACATATCAAAACAAATTACTTTGTAGTTTCGGTTTTGATATTGGTTATCAAAAATGGTGTGTGGAACCCTAGTGCTTAACTCTATAGGTTGCAAGTCTATTTTGAGATTTGTAAGATTCTTTTCGGTTTGTCCTTTATTTTTTCGTTTCTTTGTCATTTTGTGATAAAAAGGGGGAGAAATATATGGAGTAAACACGTGATACTGGCATTGATTTTATATTGATTGGTATCACTAAGGAAAAGGACAATTGTGCTTAAACATTTATCTAACGAAAGAGTGAAAGCATAGACTAAGGGGGAGTAACATATCATATTAATTGGTGTAACAAAGACGTGTGGATTGATAAAATCTACCTATCTCACGTTTAGGGGGAGTATTAGCTTTGTTATTATAATGTCAACAACGCCATTTAAGGATTGAATGTATACAAGTTATTGTGTCGTTGAATTCGGGAATCAAGCGTATGTGTAATGAATTCTTGTAATTTGTTTATCCATATGATTGTAAGAGTTTTGTCACTAAAATTGACAAAGGGGGAGATTGTTAGAGCATAGCTCGGTTGAACTCACCAAGCGTTGGTATGTCAAGTTTGGTTGTCATATTTTAGTGAATCAAAACTCATTTTAAGAGTCGCTTGATTATGTACTAGAGTCAACTTCGTACGGGTTAGCTTGAAAGTATTAGGATATGAGACATTACAAGTATTACGAAGACTCGAAGAAGTAAAGAAGTAAGAAGATACAACGACAACATCATCCTTCCACTTGAGGTTAGTGATATTTGACTTGAACTATTTCATTCCCTAACGTACCTTTCAAGTCGTGCGTACTGAAAACAAAACTGCGAAACATGAACACTCTAAATAGACATAGTATTAAGGAATACAATACGAGGTTTATTGCTTAACCATTAAACTTTGTAGATAAGACAACAACATAATTTTTTAAATGCTATTGTGATTATGTATGGGTATGAGGTGAGGATTTCATCCTAGGAAACAATGTTTTACATGTGTTTTAAGGAAGTAAGTTCATAAACTTGTTTATGAAGCGGAAAGGAAATCTCCAGGCGTTATTGGTATTGTTACTCATTGCATATCTTGTGAACAACCAATATGTGTGATTTAGTCTAACCGCTCATGACTTGTTTGTGTTCTTGGTAAAATTATTCACAAAGGCCTGACTTATGTATTGATATGACTTTATTAGTGAAACCGATCTTAAGTAATCACCTGAGATGGTATGATCGAGTTTGTGATTTGTGTATGACCGAATCTGGGTAAAGGGGAACCGATCCTAGTATGAGGTGCAACACATCACAAAGGGGAATCGATCCTTGTATGAGGTGCAGCAAGTTTGTAGCAGAAAGGTGAACCGATCCTATGGACATGTGCAACACGTTTTTAGGCAAAGGGGAACGGATCCTATGGACATGTGCAACACATATAAGTTAGATACCATATATATGTGGGGAACCGATCCTAGTACCTAGTCAACCGAATTTTGGAAAGCTAGTGCGAGTATGCGTAGTACTCACATGGAGGTAGAACCGAAACTTGTTTTGGTAGAACCGTTAAACCCATGATTTGTGATTGAGTGTTCATGATAAATCACATAGTTCTTGAAAGTCAGATGAACCAATTCTAAACTTGTTTGGAAGTGTGGAAAATCGGTTTCAAGGTTGTAAGTATGAAAGAGGACTTACAACGTAAGGATGTTGACACACTTTGAACACATGCAGTAATGTTTATCTTTTATTGTTCAAAGTTATTCCTTAATAGCTAAAGGAAGAAAATCCGAGTATCGAAACATAAATAAGTTAAAAATCTTTTAATTAAGGTATTAATTTTATATTAGGAAAATAATAATTAGTAATGTGTATTTACTCTTTAAGGATTTTCCAAAGAGATTTTCGGTCATTATTTTGGACAGAGCATTTCCAAGAATTATGGAAATCGAATTTGTGTTTTAATGAATATCTTGAGAATATAAGGTTTTGAAAATTCCTTCGTGACAACAAACTTCCTCGGTTGTGTTTTTACTGGTGAAGGCGCCTATTTGGAGAGGAGAGTAACCTAATTAGGCGAAATATCTTACGAGTGCTCAGTTTAAAGTCTTCTTTGGGATTGAGAAACTCTATTAGTACCGTTGGTGGGAAACTAGATAATTGCGGTTTATCTTGTGTTTTCGGTTGATTTGATTGACTAACGGTGGTTGAACTTTGATTGCACCTAGTTTGTTTATGCTTGAGAATCTTCTCTTATGATATAAGATTCACTCAAACTAGATCGAAGTTTCGACAAGAATCTTTAGACTGTTGTTAGTGCTAAACATGATCTTGTGATAATCCATTGTTAACAGACTCCGTTCTGTGCGTGATTGATCACAAGAGATTCAAATTGTTGTGTGCAGGTGTTTATTGAAGATCTAAGAAGATTTGAAGACAAATAAGATATTGAAGATTTCTGATTTGGGGTTCATAATCTTTGGTGTGCACAATACTTTTTTCGATATAAGAGGATCCAACTATAATCGGTTTATCCTTGTGGTAGATTGGATTGATTAGTTGTATAGATCGACATCAATACAATTCTTTGTGATTAAAAGTATTGATTGCAAAATCTTAACAATTACCTTTGGTAGTTGAACATAAGATAGATCTAAGAACCTGACGAAGGAGTTTATTTGAGATAAACAGAAAAGCCTTTGTCAAACTCACATCACTTGGTTGAAGAGAGTTGATACCAAACATATTTGTTCCAAGTACATGACTTATTCATAGGTCGGAGGCGTGGGAATACAGACGGAACTAGGTGAACTATAGGTTTAGTTGCTTGGTCTCAACTATACGAAGTTGGTGTAATTTTGTGTATCGGCTTAATCTTGAGAGTATTCAATTCTGGACAAGGTCCCGAGGTTTTTCTTCATTTGAGGTTTCCTCGTTAAAAAAATCTTGCTGCGTCATTTACTTTTATTTTTCGCATTATAATTGTTTTATTATAATTAAAGTAAATTACACAAACGTTAATTCATATTTACTTGATAAGCAATCCTATTGTGTTTGGTTAAGTCTGAACCTTTTTATCAAGTAAACATACTTCGTTGTTGTATTGTCTCGATCTCGTATCCATAGATGATCACACGAAGTGTGAACGGATTAGTTGTATTGTCTCGACTCAGTCCATAGACAATCACTTTCAGAGAAAGTACTTATAGGTAGGAAAAGTTTTAGCTTGAGGTATATTTTGGTACCCTCGCCTTTTCAGACAATATACACATATTGTGTATATTGTTGAACCACGGTAAATCTGTGTGGATGGCTCTGAACCTCACTTTTTTTTTATGGTTTGCATCTGTGTGAATCTCTTTCTCTTTTTCTTATCTTAGATCGTAGTGAGGTTCATGGAGCAAACCGAGAGATCAAGTGATTCTTGTTAGCTAGTTTATTTCTGAAAGATCAATTAGCACGTGTAGATGGCTCTGAAACCCAACAATACGTACAAAACTGAGCAAATCCGATTATAAAAGATAAACAATATAATGAGGAAAAGGAAAAACACAAGATACCAAAAAATTTGTTAACGAGGAAACCGTAATAGCAACAAAATCCCGGGACCTCTTCCAGATTTGAACACCACACAGTATTAAGACGCTACATACATTAGCCAACTATCAGACTTCAGAATGAAATGTAGTTGAGACCGAACCCACCCTCCAAGCGATTTAGTTACAGTAGTGCTCCTTACATTTCTTGAACTTCACAAGTTTCTACGCACTTAATTCCCTTAGTTGACGTCTTTTACATCCTAAGAGTTACTTCAGCCGAAGTGAAGACTTTTGATACCAATCTGCCTCTAACAGATAAGCCTATTTAATTTCCGTTTAGATCAAAGATCAAGGTGTGGAAATCTGTTTGCAATAGACAAAGCTAGCAAACCTCACAAATCTGTATCTTACGACTCCCGAAGAGAAACCTAGATTCTTAACCGCCACTCAAGAACAATCTTCAAAAGATCAACTAAGATCAGTTTTCAGATATCTATCTTGAGGATTAATTACAAAGTCTGAAACAAATAGAAATTTGTGATTTCTATCTATGTTGCCTGAAAGAGATTACGATAACTACTATTACAGAAAGCAAGATCATGATACACGGACTATCAAGGTAAAGATAGTCAGACTTGGCTTCACGAATCCCCAAAGCAAAGTATTTTTAGTCGTAGACCTAATTAGGTTTCTCAGAGGAAACCTAGATCAATAGAGGACGACTCTATAATCAACTAGGACACAAAGTGTCAGGGATTAAATTTTCCCAGTTGACAGAGTATCTCTATTTATGGGTTTTCCAAGACCAGGGGTTGCTTAGAATTCAATCTAAGATAACTTGAGAATCAAAAAAATTCTATTCTTGAAAAATACAATAGAAGAATATACACTTAGGTACGGTTACAAAACCGTGTATAATGACCGTTCGGTTTGGCAAGTTAGCCAAAGAATTAAAAGCAATTTGATATTTATTCTAACGCTAAAGAGTTTAATCATGATGCACACACATAAGTGTTTAAGTGATCAATGAAGTCTTAGAAATGTTTAAGAGAGTTCTAGTAATGCTAAATATATTACGAAAATAAGTCTTTGAGCATATACTAAAATATAAACTGGGACAGTTGGTACAACGGTTCGTCAACCGTAGGGCTTGTTCACGAGTCAGAGTGCTATGGTTTGTGAATAGGGTTCGCCAACCCTACTAGATTGCCGAACTCATTTGAAAATGGTTCATGAACCGGGTTCCCCAAATGTTAGCCTATTATTCCAACTTTGAAAACTCAGTTTACCACGGTTAATTTGCCAACCGGGTTCCTGAACTATTCCCAACTGAACTTGCGGTTTGCGAAATGGTTTGCTAACCTTCTTGTATTTCTGAAACTCAGATATGTATTGTTTGCAAACTGGTTTGCCAACCTATCCTGAGTATAAATATCAGTAAGTTTAATATTGCTCTCTTATGATGTTTGACACATTCCCAAATGATAAAATCATTTGCATGGGTAATTTTCAATTGATCCACAAATTAATTCATGTAACAAATATTGTTAAGGACCTTTGAACATCTTTGCTTAAAATCACATTTCGAGATTTTTTACAAGACAAGCTTGACTCGAAACTTCTTCTTTGTAAGTATACTAGAAGTCATACGACATAGATCTCAACAGATAGAATGGTGAGATAATAGTAAAATAAAATGGTTCGGTCTTCACATACCTGATACAGAAGTTCTCCAAATATCTTCGTCGATCTTCAGTCTTCAATGGTGATGTATGATACTCAACTATAAATTCTAACCTAGTCCGAGACTTGACTTAGTAGACTAGAAATGAAGATATAGTTTTGATCATCTAACATTGACAACAAGCTTGAGATATCAAAACTTGTGGGTTCAACCGAGCAATGCTTTAACAAGTGCATGGGCAAGTGATGTGTTGGACATCTAGTGCATTCCATAAAATACATATAACTGAAAATGGGTACCTGAAATGCTAAGAAATCAATTATTTTTAAAAAGAACAAAGGAAAGTTTGAAGATTCCAAGAAGTTCTACCAAAGGCAGCAAAACTCAGTACTATTATTTTTGACAATCATATTAATCGGAAAATAAGTTAAAGATTAAATTACCGATGACACAAATCTTAAAAAAATTTATTTTCGGAAACTGACATCAGTTGTGGGATAAAGCTATAATTTACTTGAAAGAAATAAACTTCACCGAAGCATTACCAACAAGTATGATTACTTAAAAATCAAGCTAGTTACTATGTTTGGTAATAGCATAAATTGATAATCAAACGGTCCCTAGAGTTACTTAGTTAACAAGAATGTTACTTTAATAGTATTTGACATTGTTTAAATGCTAAGCTAGCTTATATGATTTCAGAACTATAAGTAGAGATCTTTTGAGAAAGAGAAAACTTACACGAGGTATTAGATCAATCTTCCTGCCTATTTCAAAAGTAAGGTAAGCTAAAGTATTTTACGAAGGAAAATAACGTGTAGTCTACTTAAGAGACTGTAGTTGTTTCTGCCTGAGTAAATAAGAACCATATTCCGGAAACCTAACTGTTTGTGGGTGAAAACTGTTTCTACTGATTTCGGTAATTTCGTGTGTGCAGGTTAGAAACGAGTCTAAACCCTAAACAACGTACTGCACGGGAGTACTTTTGATTCGAGAGATCAATCTGTACAATCCTGGCCTAAACCAAGAAATGGCATTCCAGGCTTGATTTGGTCACAAAGTGAAGGAGAAGGGCTGGTCTTAGGGAGGGAAGCGAAGAAAGTGTTGAGACCAGAATAGTTGATTCTGGAAGTGTGGGTGTTTCGTGAATTGTATCAGAAAGTTGAACTGGCTAGCTGAATGAAAAGATATCAGATGATTTCTGGATGTTGTATTGTTCTCCTGACCAAAACTTGTTGTTTGGTGGAAAATAGGTGAGACCTATTTATACAAGTCGCAACAAAACGTACCTTGGTCTCGTGGGAAGTGGAAACGATTGAGTGGTGGAAGAAGGGAGTAACGGGTAATGCCTGGAATTTATGCTTCCATAATGAAGGATACGTTTACACCATTACTTCTTGCCATTACTAACAGCCCCACTTTGTGACACTTTGTGACGGGCGTATTGCACGCCGCACGCTGTAAACCGCCAGACCAATACCCTGATGAGTATCCCCCAGTTTGTTACATGTTTTGATGTCTCGAGTGTTTTCGTGGAAAAAATGTAGCACTTTTCTACGTGTGGCAAGTTAAAATGAGAGGCTTGTCGTAGGTAAATAGCATATGTGATGCTAGGCTCGTTTTGGCTAGTCGCCTAGAACTTGTTACGAGCTGAACGACTCGGTGGCGAATTTTGATGGCTGAGATTACATCTCATGAGGAAGAGTGGACATTGATTATGGACGCATCTTGTTGTATAGCGAAGTGGCTCCATTGGCATAGTAGCGCCTGGTGGATCCATGTCATAACGGCATGCTAGTGGCATGCCAGTGGCGTAGCCGCGGCATAACGACATGCTAATAGTTGTGGCATGGTGGCATGCCAATGTCCGTGGCATAGCGACATGATAGTAGATGTGGCATGGTGGCATGCCAGTGGGCGTGGCATAGCGACATGATAGTAGCTGCGGCATGGTAGCATGCCAGTGGCCGTGGCATAGCGACATGCTAGTAGCCGTGTCATGGTGGCATGCCAGTGGCCGTGGCATAGCATCATGTCAGTGGCATGGCCACGCCTGTAGTGTTTAGCATGGCCAAAGTTAAGATTTGGCTCTGTGACTAAAGTTAAGGCTTGGCGGCATGGCCAAGGCTAGGGATCGGCGGCATGGCCAAGGCTAGGGCTCGGCGGCATGGCCAAGGTTAGGGCTCGGCGCCGTGGCCAATATTAGGGTTTGGCACTGTGGCAGAAATTAGGTGCCATGGCCAAATTGGGATTTGATGTCGTGGCCAAAGTTTAGGGTTTGGCAGCATGGTCGGTCAAAAGTTGCCACAAGCCTGTTAGTTTGGTGGCGAACTTGGATGGCTGAGATCGCATCTCAGGAGGAAAGGTACCTGTCGATCATGTCTACCTTTAATTGGCAGTGGCGCCTTTAACTTGCGCTAGCGGTATTGTGGCATGGCTGGCATGGATCGTGCATGCCTTTAGCACGGTTGCGCGCGTAGCCATAACTTCTGAAATTTTTGGCACATTGGTGTGGAAATCTTGCCTAAATTAGGGTTTGGCTTGTCGAAACCCTAATTAGCCTATATGGCACGTCGCATGGGGTGAGTGGCCATGTTTGGCGCGTTTGGCATGTGCATCTGGCATGTGTGCCTGGTATGTGCGTTTGGCATGTTTGGCATGCTGCTTGGCATGCTGGTACATTTTTGGGAAGCCAATTGGCTTTGCGGCCATCTGGCGCGGTTTCCTTCTTTTCAACACTGTGGCGAGTTTAAAGTAACCTGGTTGGTTAATGTAAGAGGGACAGCCTGGCATGGGTGTGGCTACACTTATGTGTGAGTGTTGCGGATTTAAAGCGACCTGATTGGTCGATGGGAAGTGGGGCCGGCAACCTAGGGCGTGGCCATAATTCCAGTGCGTTGTGGCGGATTTAATCGCCTAGTTTGGCTAAGCATAGTTTTTCGACCAACGGGGTCTAGTGTATTGCGCGGGGCGCGAAACCTTAATTTTGCAAATTAGTCGGGTTTATGAGCTTTTTGTGAGTTATCACAATAATTGGATGGATTTTGCATGCTGCCACAAAAATCCTTATCTATAGAATGCAGTGTGCTTTCCGTCTGAGCATTTCGTGCGATGGCCTTAACTTTGGTACTTGGAGGTTCATGCTACTCCGCTGCAAATGAACATAAATCCGTCATGCCATATCGATATTAAGGGTTCTGCCGGGGAATATAGCACAAGAAAGTACTCAGTGAGTCTTGTATTGGCGAGGTGTCGAAATTTACAGAGTGTTTGGGATGGTTGCTACATTCGCCAGTCTGGATAAATTTCATGTAAATATACCGAATGGCTCAATAAATATGTCGGTGGAGAGGTTAGTACTCACGGCACCGTTTTCTTGCAGAGTGACGTCAGATGCAAGGTTTTACGATTTTAGTCCTAAGCTAAAAACCACCATCAACGTTAAGTCCCCTTCTTAGCACGTAACAGTGGCATTGTTGCGGGGTAAGCATGAGATTGTGACAGACAAGAGTAAAATCGAAAGAGAAAGACGTGAAGAGATTGCCAAGGAAATTCAACTAACCTTTGGTGGAAGGCATGAGGAATCCGTGATCCTTGTGTTGTCGGCTTTTGCATAAATTCATCTTGGCCATGGGATGTTGGCAACAGTGCGGCATCTTTGGCTACTGGTTAAGGAATGGTTCATATCGCTGCTGGCTAGGGCATTGGCTAGGACGCGGTTGGAGTTGGCTTTGGTTGCGGATGACACTTGTCAAGAGCGGAAAAGTTGGCGCTGAGAAGGACGCAGGTGCATCGGCTATCGAGCATAGAAGCTAGCGCTGGGAGGATGCAAGGTGTTGGTATTGGCTAGGGCATTGGAACCGTTGGCGCTGCTGGTTTGGCTTGCCTTAGACGTGATGCTGCTGGCTTGGCTTGGCTTGGCCGTGGAGCCGTTGGCACTACTAGCTTGGATCGGTGGATGGCGTTGCTCACTTGGAAGGGCCAATGGCGTGGCTAGCTTGGAATGGCCAATGGCATGGCCCGCTTGGAAGGGCCAATGACTTGGCTTTCCTGGAATAGCGGTGGAGTGGTGAAGATGGAGCCATAGAGCGTTGGAGCGTTGGCGTAGTGCTGGCTTGGCCGTGGAGCAGTGAAGATGGAGCTATGGAGCATCGGCTTGGGACGCGGACTGATGGCGCTAGCTTGGCCGCGGCACGTTGGCCCCATGGAGCTTTGCCAGCGCGGGTCCGGCTGCCTCTTTCAGTGCATAACCCAAATAGGAAACCTTCCTCCATTCAAACCCCTAAAAGTGTTGTGCCTATAAAAGGTGCTACCCGTCCTCTTAATCTCGTAGCATTGATTTTGTTCTAACATCTTGGAGCTAGCGGCAAAGCAGTAGCAACATAGTGGGCGAGCTTATTTCAGGTATGTATTCCAGCGTTCCTTCTTTGTTCTTCTGTTTTGGTGTAAACCCTAGCAATAGGCGTGACTTCCACAAAATATTTTTGATATGAATAACTCCTCTTCGCGCCAGCAGTATTATATTAGGGTTAGCTATAACGTGAATAGCAATGAAACCAATTAACATGCTAGGTAATTGTTTGAGCGCGGACAACTATATTCGCACCTTCCATAGAACCTAGTTGTTAGGGTTTCCTTTGTTCATGAGTGCAACTCCCGCGGTAAGTCATGATTTGGCCGAGAGCATGGCTCTCGTGGTGTTGAATGGTTTCCGCCAAGAGCATTTTTTTTCGCGGCAGCATACATATCCCGTCAAGAAAGCATCAGTCCCCATTCTTTGGCCGTGAGTACCATGACATGCGGCCAAGGAAAACTTATTCATAGGAAATTCGTTGTTGGCTTTTGATTATTGTACCCAGATCCTAACAAAATCTTCATGCATGTTTTTTCTTCAAAGTAGTAACTCTTGTCTTGCTTTGTTGTAGTTACCTCGAAAGTGGGAATAATATAAGAAATTTTATTAAGATGTCACCTAAAAACATTTCTGTCGCCGCATCGAGAAGTGCTAACAACTCCAAGCCGAACACAGATGATGAATTTTTTACAAAGTCTTCTTCGCCTAGGAAAACCCATCCCAATTATGTGGCGATCCTTCTGACCGGTTCAGAAAATGAAGGAGAGGTCCGGTCAGTTCGACCGAGGCGTGTAATGCAGTTTTGCCTTCAGATGAAAGAGTATCCTGCTTCTCCAATTGACTTCAAAATCTGTCAGTGTCCATTGCGCTCTTTTGATAGATAGATGCAATTCATGATAAGTCAAGACTGTGTGAGGGCCAATTTGACCAAGGAGCAAATCATCGATGCTGTCATGGCTTCTGCAACACTTCAAATTAGGAAATATATCCCGGGCTTGATCGCTTTTATCTCCAGATGGTGTCCAGATACTCACACGGCCGTATGTAGGTGGGGTGAAATGACCATCTCTTTAGAGAGTGTAGCCATCTTGCTGAACCTTCCCATAACAGGGAATCTTGATATCACCTTGTCCGACGATGAAAAAGAAATACGTGCCACTCTTTTCGAGAAGTCAAAAGGATTCGATCGGAAGGATTACGAGACGAAGTGCTTCTATAGCTGGTGGGTGTCTGAGTGGTTCCCTGATGAGTCGGAGTCGGATCTAGTGCTAGATGATACACTCCATGTTGCTGCATTTTTAGCTATGTGGCTGTCCAGAGATATTTTCGATAACGGCTCTGGTAAGAAGGAGATAAGACAGGAGCTCATTAAATTTTTCATCAAATTGGCGAAAGGCGTCATTCTTCCTATTGGTGGCTTGTTTCTTGGTTCTTTGTATACCCATTTGGATCATCTGGTCGCGGACATGTATGCTTCAAATGGTTTTATGAAAGTGGACTCGTATGTTCACGTCGCTTTTCTCCAAACATGGTTGTGGGAGCATTTCGCAAAATATGCTCCCAAACCGTCGGCTTCACTTCCTGAGTCTTGCGGCGGCTCCAGAATACTGCGCTGGTTGAATAAGCGCCCAAAATCTGGATCAAAGCTCATCAACTTTCTTGACAATGCCTATGCCGTTAGATTTCGTCCTTGGGCTCCAGTCCACGCGTTCATAGTTCAGCCGAACACTTTCGCCGCTGCTCCGAACTTGACTTTGCTTTCTACTGGAGAGAATATGAGCGTTGGAGAGGTTGTATTTATGCGAAGCTGTATCCCCGGACACGTGCCATCTTTCTTCCGGGGGTCTTTCAAGGCAGTCCCTTATAATATTGACAGGGCGGCTCGGCATATGGGTTTTGACCAAGGGGTCCCATTTACTCGCCAGCCGGTTGCTCCGGAATAATTGTTGCCAGCTGTCCTTGATGCCCGTGTTCTCGCGCCAGGTAAAAGTCTTCATTTCTTTCTCTCAGAACGAAGTCCAATGACAACCTCCAGGTACAACATGTTCTGGCAGGATGAGTTCCTTGCCATACATGGATTTGTGAATGACGTGGTGGAAAATTCTCGTGGCAAGCCTTCCCCTGCGACTTTAGCGGAACATCCATTGTTGAGGGAGCCTTCTACTGCTAAGCGAAAATATCCTAGCTCGGATGTGGACAGTCCCCAGAAGAATAAGCGAAGGTCTAAAAACTGTACGACTGGTTTCAGTCAGATTCGACGGCTCTTGTGACTTTTAGTTCTTCTAATATGCGAGTATGTATGATTTTCTTCCTGATTTGGTCGTCTTGCATAAATATTCTGAATTTTTGCCACTGAAAATCTCTTCCCTTTTGATTCATGGTCTCAACAAGATAAACGCCTTTACCAGACTTGCAAGTGGCCAAAAGGTGATGCCTTCTGAAGAAAAGTTTGGTGATACTGAGCCTCTCCGCAGTGAAGAGGAAGATGAAGAAGAAGAAAGCTCAGAGTATGACGGTGATGGAGAAAGTTCTTCAGAGCGGGGCAGCGAGTCATCTTCCAATCCCAGTGGGCCTACAAATGAGTCGGTGAGTCTCCCACACGTTTTTCTCTTAGGCTATTTACTTATACCGAATAAATATTCAATTGGTGGTATTTATAGGAGGAGGTCGCTTCTGAAAGTAATTCTGAGATAGAGGCTCACGGCAATGAAGATGCAACAGTGTCTCCAATCATGGAAACCGTACCCGCTGGTAATCTGGAGATGGAGGTTGATCATCATAAAGATGTTGTTGTGTCTCCCATGGGGAAAATGTTGTCGTAACGACGGGCGTGATTGTTCCCAAAGAATCTTTGCTAGTCATACATCCAGCCGCAAGTGTTGTTTTTGATCCTCCATTCGAGGCTCCTTTCGAAGGTCATGTGTTGGTTGGAGGATTCAGTGTGCGCGTGAAGTATGCGGAGCTATATACCAAGATATGGAAGAGGTATAAGCACATCGCCACGACCAGGAAGGTTGATAGTCGCTTTGCATTGGTTAAGAACGTGGAGGAAACTTTATCTTTAATTCATGACATGTGTGGCATGACAGGACACACTGTTTCTGGAGATGCAGTCAAAAGCTTGGAATTCCATCGGGATATGTGTGTAAACTTTGAGTTTAATGCCTCCTGGTTCTGTGATGGATTTTCCGAGATCCAAAGGCTGCAGGCTGAAGCGGTTGATGGCCCTTCCACGGATTTGGTTAATCAATAGGAGGCAGAAATCGAGAAGTTGTCCCAGGAGTTGAAGCTGAAGCAGGCGGCTCTTCAAAGCATGAAGGACGCTTTCTCCAAGAAGAACGAGCCTTTGCTAGGCGATTTTCCTTGAATTTTTTTATTTTCTGAACTTCCTTTGCTTAGTTTTTTTTTTTTGAAAGGAAAACGAAACACCTGGTTTATGGTTTGATATTTCTGGATTGACAGATAATTGTTACCTACGAGGGTTTTGGATTATTCCTTGAAATGAATTTTAGAATAATGCCGTTTTGGTCATGACTGTTAGAAGCATGAATATTCCTGGAGAGTCATGGAACCGTGAATGTTGTATGACGGTAGAAAGTATGGGATGAAATTTTTGGGGGTAACATGGCTATCGGTTTCTATGTGAAAACTTGAAGTAGTAGATTATGTACTTTGTCTAACAAGACTTACTCGTTTTTAGGGTCTCCCAACAAAATGGATCTTCTGGGCGTAAGTCTGAGTTTTATGGGCGACGCCGTTGTGACTGTGAGAAGTCCCCAGTCATTCCTCATCGTGTAATAACTGACCACCGAGCCATTGAAGCCCGCGCGGATCCTTTGCTTCTACCATTCTAATGTCCGGGTTGAAGAATGAAATTTGGAATTGGAAGCGGATATTGTAACCGAGAGATTGATCTCCCACTGTGGTCGCCAATTGTTTGTGGGTGAAAACTGTTTCTGCTGATTTTGGTAATTTCGTGCGTGTAGGTAAGAAACGAGTCTAAACCCTAAACAATGTACTGCACGGGAGTACTTTTGATTCGAGATATCAATCTGTACAATCCTAGCCTAAACCAAGAAATGGTCGTTCCAGGCTTGATTCGGTCACAAAGTGAAGGAGAAGGGATGATCTTAGGGAGGGAAGCGAAGAAAGTGTTGAGACCAGAATAGTTGATTCTGGAAGTGTGGGTGTTTTGTGACTTGTATCAGAAAGTTGAACTGGCTAGCTGAATGAAAAGCTATCAGATGATTTCTGGATGTTGTATTGTTCTCTTGACCAAAACTTGTTGTTTGGTGGAAAATAGGTGAGACCTATTTATACAAGTCGCAACAAAACTTACCCTGGTCTCGTGGGAAGTGGAAGCGACTGAGTGGTGGAAGAAGGGAGTAACGGGTAACGCCTGGAATTTATGTTTCCATAATGAAGGATACGTTTACACCATTACTTCTTGCCATTACTAACCGCCCCGCTTTATGACACTTTCTGTAACGGGCGTATTGCACGCCGCACGCTGTAAACCGCCAGACCAATACCCTGATGAGTATCCCCCAGTTTGTGACATGTTTTGATGTCTCGAGTGTTTTCGTGGAAAACATGTAGCACTTTTCTACGTGTGGCAAGTTAAAAATGAGAGGCTTGCCGTAGGTAAATAGCATATGTGATGCTAGGCCCGTTTTGGCTAGTCGCCTAAAACTTGTCACGAGCTGAACGGCTCGGTGGCGAATTTTGATGGCTGAGATTACATCTCATGAGGAAGAATGGCCATTGATTATGGCCGCATCTTGTTGTATAGCGAAGTGGCGCCATTGTCATAGTAGCGCCTGGTGGAGCCATGTCATAACGGCATGATAGTGGCATGCCAGTGGCGTAACCATGGCATAGTGGCATGCCGATGGCGTAGCCGCGGAATAGCGGCGTGCTAGTAGTTGTGGCATGGTGGCACGCCAGTGGCCGTGGCATAGCGACATGCTAGTAGTTGTGGCATGGTGGCATGTCAGTGGCCGTGGCATGGTGACATGCTAGTAGTTGTGGCATGGTGACATGCCAGTGGCCGTGGCATAGCGACATGCTAGTAGCTGTGGCATGGTAGCATGCCAGTGGTTGTGGCATAGTGACATGCCAGTAGTTGTGGCATGGTGGCATGCCAATGGACATGGCATAACGACATGCTAGTAGTTGTGGCATGGTGGAATAATGACGTGCTAGTAGCAGTGGCATGGTGGCATGCCAGTGGCCGTGGCATGACAGCATGTCAGTGGCATGGCCACGCCTGTAGCGTTTAGCATGGCCAAAGTTAAGATTTGGCTCTGTGACTAAAGTTAAGGCTTGGCGGCATGGCCAAGGCTAGGGCTTGGCGCCGTGGCCAAGGTTAGGGTTTGGCACTGTGGCCGAAATTAGGCGTCATGGACAAACTGTGATTTGATGTCGTGGCCAAAGTTTAGGGTTTGGCAGCATGGTCGCTCAAAAGTTGCCACAAGCCTGTTAGTTTGGTGGCGAACTTGGATGGCTGAGATCGCATCTCAGGAGGAAAGGTAGTCGTCGATCATGGCTACCTTTAATTGGCAGTGGCGCCTTTAACTTGCGCTTGCGGTATTGCGGCATGGATGGCATGGCTCGTGCATGCCTTTAGCACGGTTGCGCGCGTAGCCATAGCCACTGAAATTTTTGGCACGTTGGTGTGGAAATCTTGCCTAAATTAGGGTTTGGCTTGTCGAAACCCTAATTAGCCTATATGGCACGTCGCATGGGGTGAGTGGCCATGTTTGGCGTGTTTGGCATGTGTGCCTGGTATGTGCGTTTGGCATGCTGCTTGGCATGCTGGTGCGTTTTTGGGAAGCCAATTGGCTTTGCGTCCATCTGGAGCGGTTTTCTTCTTTTCAACACTGTGGCGAGTTTAAAGTAACCTGGTTGGTTAATGTTAGAAGGCCGGCTAGGCATGGGCGTGGCTACACTTCTGTGTGAGTGTGGCATATTTAAAACGACCTGATTAGTCGATGGGTAGTGGAGCCGGCAAGCTAGGGCGTGGCCACACTTCCAGTGCGTTGTGGCGGAATTAATCGCCTAGTTTGGCTAAGCATAGTTTTTCGACCAACGGGGTCTAGTGTACTGCGCGGGGCGCGAAACCCTAATTTTGCAAATCAGTCGGGTTTATGAACTTTTTGTGAGTTATCACAATAATTGTCTGGATTTTGCATTCTGCCACAAAAATCCTATCTACAGAATGCAGTGTGCTTTCCGTCTGAGCATTTCGTGCGATGGCCTTAACTTTGGTACTTGGAGGTTCATGCTACTCCGCTGCGAATGAACATAAATCCGTCATGTCATACCAATATTAAGGGTTCTGCTGGGGAACATAGCACAGGAAAGTACTCAGTGAGTCTTGTATTGGCGAGGTGTCGAAATTTACAGAGTGTTTGGGATGGTTGCTACATTCACCAGTATGGATAAATTTCATGTAAATATATCGAATGGCTCAATAAATATATCGGTGGAGAGGTTAGTACTCACGGCACCGTTTTCTTACAGAGTGACGTCAGATGTAAGGTTTTACGATTTTAACCCTAAGCTAAAAACCATCATCAACACTAACGCCAATAGTTGAAGGGTCGGTTATCAAGATCCAAAGTATTAATTTAAAACTTTGTTGCATCATTAAAACTTGCTTGATTCACTTAGTTCACACCTTCTTTAAGATTAGAACTAAATGTACATACATACCTGATCAATATATATCTTCTTCCATGTAAGAACTGAGGTTTCCATATCTTAAATAAAAAATCTATATTTTTAAGTATAGAGCATAAGAAACTTAGTTCTACGTGCACAGTCAAACCCATAAAACATAGTAGAAAGTATTTTAGAGATTTTACATCATCTTGATTAAGTGTAGGGATGTACCTTAGTCATCACGTTGGAGGTAGGTTAGAGATAGTCTTCTCGATATATTAGAAACAACTTACATAGATTGACGAGGTTAGTAATAAGGGGATTCATCTGTAGATCAAACAGTTTGTGAGCCCTGGAGCACAGTTGCAGTGTAATTGGTTGGTCGATTGGTCCGACTCGCTTTCACATAAGAGGAGGGAGTTTGATACTAGGTCCCGGGAGTAATCGGCTGCGATTGTTTCTTCGTTCCGAAATTCTAATGTTAATATTCTTTTCTTTCATTTGTAACTTCATAATTTTAAAGTAGTAGTCAAGTAGTTAATTTATTTGTCTATTTTGTGACATTATCTTTTTTCATAAGATGATTTGAAAAATATCATAGTACAATAGCGCCATATAAGTACTTTATACCAAAAAACATTGGTGGCATACTAGGTATCCGCACCTTTTCAATAATATTTTCTCCACATTGGACATAAAAAATATTTTCTCTTACATTTACTTTTTGGGGGCGATGTTTTTCTTAAAGACGTCCGAACTCAATGTCAAGTTTCCAAAAGAGGGGCTGATCTAAGACATCTGGTTAACCAAGTCCCCTCTTTTTGACTCAGTCAAATAACTCCTTATCATTTTAAGTCAATGTAAAAAAAGGGATTCTTTTTTACTGAGTCCCCTCTTTTTGACCCAGTCATTGACATCTGGTTCAAAAAAAGGGATTCTTTTTAGTTGGCACCATTTGGAGGAGACTTGTCTCTAAATGTGCTGCATCTTTTGTAGGCAAGGAAATTAACTCTTATCTGGGTGGTTTCCAGTTTGGAGTGGGAGGTAAGTGCGGTGGAGAAGCGATTCTTCATGTTGTTAATCGCGTGCTTGAAGAGAAAGGGGATCAAAATACGTTATCCATGTTGCTGGTGGATTTCTCTAATGCGTTCAATCTCATAGATAAAACATCCATGATCTCAGAGGTACGTAGGTTATGTCCATCAATATCTCGTTGCGTTGAATTTTGTTACGCTTCACTGGCACGATTATATTACATGGATCGTGTACTTTCTTCAGATCATGGGTGCAACAAGGTGATCCTTTAGGGCCACTTTTATTTGCCCTTACTCTCCATCCGCTAGTCTTGAGTATTTCAGAAAGGTGTGATTTAGAACTGCAGGCATGGTACGGTGATTGGGACACTATTATGGTTGCAAAAGCACTGAAGATCATACAGGAGGAAGGTGTTGCGAGGGGGTTGTTTTTAAACATCAAGAAGACTAAATTGTTTTGGCCTTCTCCAGATCCCAGAGCATCCATTGCAGGTATGTTTCTGTCGGATACTAGTAGGTTAGAGAAAGGGGTTGAGCTGTTAGGCGCCCCTGTTAGTCTTGATGCTCAATTAAATGCGGATATGGTTGTAAAAAGAGTGCGTAAAACAGTGGAGCTTATCGATGCAGTGGAAAAAATTGAAGATCCACAGTGTGAGCTTTTTTTGTTTAGAAATTGTGCTGGTGTTTCCCGCTTATATTTTGCCTTACGCACTACCTTTCCAGACTGCATATTTGCGGCTCAAGACTTGTTTGACTCTCGTCTCTACAAGTTCCTACGTCATGTAATTACTGAAGATGGTCCAGGCTTTGGCCCTTTGTAAATGCGGTTTTCCACGTTGCCTCTCAGACTGGGTGGTTTGGGCGTTTATTCGATGCAAGACACTACGCAATATTGCTATTTGGCGTCGTGTCTGCAAACATTAGAACTGCATTCTGTTATCTTTAGGCGTACTGGCATCAGTGGTTTTAGCTCCCATCTTGAGCGAGCTACATCGTCTTTCAACTCTCTTTGTGTCCCGGTTCTCCTATATGCATCGATAGCACTGCCACTCATTCTATGTCAACTCTGGCAACTGTCTATTTCGATGCAGTAAAGAAGAACTTGACTTCCAATTACAAGTTGTCTGAACGTGATTCATTGCTATGACAGAGTAACCAAAGGAAGCATGCCCTGGATTTCTTATTGGCTATTCCTATTGATGGTTTAAATCAGCATATTGGTGCGAGGCAATTCGGTGCGGTACTATGTTATAGACTTGGTATCCCCTTGTTTGAATCAGGCAGCTTGTGCCCCTACTGCAAGTGAGAGATGGATGTTTTTGGCGACCATGTGGTGCATTGTACGAAAGAAGTGGGGTTAAAATTTCGACATGATTTGGTGCGTGACACGATTGCAGACATATGTTATCGGGCTGGAGTGCCGGCACGAAAAGAGGTCGACTTGGGTCTTCTTGCGAACAATGATACTTCCCTCAGACCTGCTGATGTTCTAGTTCTAAATTAGGATAATGGTCGGGATGTTTGCTTCGATGTGACGATTGTTTCACCCTTTGCTGGGAGTAATGGTCGTACTTAGGAGGTGGGTCAGGCTATCTAGGCTGTTGTCAGTCGCAAAAATACCAAGTATTTGGAAAAATGCACATCTCAAGGCTACGGGTTTTGTGCTTTAACCTTTACTACTCTTAGTGAGCTTGGTGATGGAACGATAGACTTTATTAAACGTCTGTGCAATTACATGGCCAACCATGATGCTAATGTGCGAGTAGGAGATTTCCTTTTTCATAGGTTAAGTGTGGTCGTTCAAAAAGGAGTTGGAGCCAGCTTGTTGCTCGGCTACCGACTAGTTTCTTGTCCGATGAGAATTCTTTCGAAGAATATTAATAAAAGAAAAAAAATTAAAAAAAAAAATCTTTTTAATTGGTTTCATGGTTTAGTTAATCACCTTTTCTTTTCTTGGTTCATTTATTTTAGTTCTGCTCTTGCATTTTTGAATCCATTGATTTTCATACAAATCATTACTGATTATGTCTTCTCATACGTTCCTGCTGTGTTAACCATACAAAGAAAACAAGCTTACAAATGATTCGATTAGGAATAAAATCAGAAAGCCCTAAAGAACCAAAAGACTGCAACAAATATCCAGAGATGAAAATGAGTAATGTTCCCAAGAACCCGAAGAAAAAGAACCCTGAATTTTTGGTATACATCAGGTATGATTCGGTTAGGTGCCCATTCTGTAAGTTTTGGGCACCCATCGCAACCTCTTATAAAAAATCTTATACATTAAACATATGGCATTCACAAAACATCTCAAATTGATAAATGGAGAGATGCATTCATAAAAATTTACCAAAAAAGCTGCTGATATTGGAAAAAAAATTGATCAAAAAAATGTAAATGAAAATTCTAACTATTTATGACTGTATAGAAGCCGTACTTGTACTGATGCCATTGTTGGAGAGCTCCGGTATTGTTGAATCTTTTTGCTGTTGGGTAACATCTGGTTCTTTATCCGAAAATACTTCAGATTTTAAACTAGGAACTAGATTGTCTACGATGGGCCATGTCAATTCCCACAATGTAGGATCAGAACCAGGATTGATTTTGGGGTTCAAGAGAATTCCACTTGTTTTCATAACAAGCAAGGAATTCTTGAGAAGCTCAGGAACAAGTTCACGTAGTTTTTCGTTCTTTTTACCTCTTATCTTGATTGTGGCGTAAATTTCCATGCGGCCGAGGATTCCCACCCATAGCTTCGGAAAGCTGGATAATGAAGAGAGATCCATTATTTGCTGCAAGAACACCTTTGACGATAATTTCAGAGCATGCAAAAGTGTGATTTCCATATTACGGTAATCCCTCGATGATTTTCCCTGCACAATCTCAAGGAAATCATCAAGCATTTGAAATATTATCAAATCAAAGAAATTCAACCATAACTCTGGCAGCAGTGAAAATCCCTCAATCATTATTGTACATCTCTGCAATGACAAAATTGCGTGATTTCGAACTTCTTCCCTCTGATCCAAGCAAACCTTCTTTAGTCCCTTCACTAACGCAAGCCAAACCTCTGATGCTTCCTGAGGAGATAGTTTCCATCGAGTGAGATACGTGAAAGACCCTGCCATTAGATCTAATGCATGAATCGATCTCTCTGCGGACCCAACCCGTGATTCTGCAAACTGCCTACATGCATCCACGCAAAGACTATAGTTTACCGCTGAAAGATGAGATCCATCAGTCATGATAAAAGCCAGTGTTTCGAAACCCACTTCGGAGGCTTCAGGATGTCGAGCGGTGATTGAGAGCAAGGAAGCAATTGTCCGCCATCCCATCTGAGATTTGATACAACCTGCATTTGTTTTCACAAGATCAGCAATTTCCTGTGTTATTTGCTCACAGTATGCATCGGCTACACGAGCATCAAGCTTTAGGATAACTTGCAAAGATTTCAGGAGCTCATCAGCAAGGTTTTCTTTATAGGGGAGCAAACGCTGACAGATGTGAAGTAACCCGAAGACTGCCTTTTCAATGAACGCACTAGGCATTACAGCAGATTGAACAATGCCAGCTATATGTTCGTAAACACCTGGCCAAAGAAGAACAATTCTGTCTCGATTGTAAAGTGTGATTGTGGTAAGTAATTCCAGGCAGAAAATCGAGGTATCTTCATCTTCAGATGAACCATTTTTCCCTTTCTGGGATGGACCTGAAACCCAGATTAGGGCTTGCACGAGCTGCAATAGAGAATCAGATTGCAAGAACATGCTATCTGTGAAAATGGTACTAACTTGGCATTTCTCAATTGTTTGATGAGCGCGTCGTTGAGCTTCTAATTCTTCTTCGGTCGGTTCTAAGCTTTGCTGTTCTGTATCAAGAGATAATAATTGACTAAACCTGCCCATGAACCCCGATGACCTCTGAGGAGCAAGAGTCTTCACAGGCACATAAGCTGTAGACTGCGCTATTGGTTTTCCAGAAACAGGATCTGAAGATTGTTCATTACTGGCCGCAACAGATGGAAGTAAACCTATTCTGTGCAAACTTAAAATGCAATCTAAGATGTTTCTCCAGCCAGCACGAATATAATCACCATACTTATTTGCTATGGTGAAAACTGTAACTGTTGCCATCATAGCTTTGGTGTCGTCGGCAAACGCTAAAATGGGATCATCCATTTGAGAAGTATCAAGAAGAGTTGTGAATTTGCAAAGGGAAATAACAAGATCATCCAGTATGTTCACTGAATGACTGCAAGATGCTATCTGGGCCATGGCCAGGCAACCGTCTATACATGTCTGGTAAATATCTTCATTTTCTGCATTATCAAATACCACACAAATAGCGGCAAGTGTAGGACCCGATAACACAGAGAACATGTCACGGTCAAGAAAGGGTTTGGAGTCGCAAGTAATAAATGGAGGCGCAGTCTTTGATTTGTGCATCAAGTTGACCCAGTGGCTTGGCGTCACAACCTCGGCACCCTGCTCTGGAGACATCTTAATCTCGTTCTTGCAGATTGAGTGGTAAAGCTCCAATAGGAACTCACGAGGGAGGTCATCCCCACCATTTATTCGCCGATTGTTTCGCACAAAATCTTCTACTGTCATTTTCTTCTTAACTCGCACGTTGTGCTGGTCCGTATTTAACAGGATAATAGAATAAGATAACACAAGTGCAGCGTCCTTGTTAGCTAAAATCTGTGGTGACTGTTCATAGAATCTCTCCGAAAATGCCTCGAGTACTCTCTGTATCTTTTGGGATTCTCCTGGAAGCCTAAATGATTCTAAGAATAAACGCAAAGCTATATCCAAATTCATGTCTTGGAAATTAAAACTTCGAGCAAATTCCTGAAGCACCTGAACCCAGAATTCTTCATGACTTCCCAGAAAATCACCCACAATATTTTTATCCAACCCTAAGGTATACCTAAAGAACAAAGCTACGCTCTGGGGATCAAGTTCAGTAGGCAAGAGATGTGTTCTTTGCAAAAACTCTAGACCTTTCTTTGGATCCCTGTTGAAGTGATCAACACCCATCATCAAAGTTTTCTTAATTTGCTTCCTATGACGAACAAATCCAACCCAACTGTCTGGATCAGCATAATTCTTGCACTTCTCATTCAAAAATGGAGTATACTGTTCGAGAACTAATAACGATTTATCAGAAAATGATGGTGAATTACTAATTCTTTCAGAGAATCCCTCAACAACGGCAACCAAACCTTCCAAAGCGAGAACGTGCATCGAAGACAATGGAGAGTTAACTGGAAAAGCACTCTTTGACAGAAGGTTACTAACATCTTCAAACAGGTTGCAGCAAGATATGTCACAATCGAAGTTAGCGTACAGTTCTGCCATGAATGTCTTCTGCCTGCAGAGGTCAACAAGAGCCTCCATTAGAACCTCCTGCTGTTGATATGAAGAGTCCCCATGCTTGCTCTGTGCAAGTCTTTGAATTACAGATGACAAGAACGCTTCTAACTGTAATTTTAGCTCTTTTCGCAAATGGAGATATAAGTTTAGGATTATGTTACAGACCATAGAGAGAATCAGGGGACTCATAGACAGGCCAAACTGCATTAGATTTGGGAACAGCTCCTCCTTAATTAAAATCAATAACTTCGGATGCTGGCTTATAAAGGATCCCCCTAATTCAATAGACGAATTTATCAATCCCAAGGCAAAAAGTGGCACATCCTCATCAAATTCTGTCCAGTTCAATCTTGGGCTCATACCAATTTGGTCTCCAACGTTCAAGAGGGAACACAAAAATTGGAAAACCTCCAACACACAAGCGACTCCATACGGTTCGTTCATGGGATTTGGAACTGCATCAACTGCTACCTCACTGTGACCAGTACCAACCACAGAATCATCTACCAAGCTTCTTAGAGAACCCACAGAGACAGAAGCATTCTCGGAACTACCATTACTTCTATCTAACTGTTTATCTTCAGATGTGTACTCCTTTTGAAGCACACTCACCTGCATCAAATAGAGGCATTCGACTTGAATATATAATCAATCAGAAGAATTTCTGGGAGCAATGAAATATCTCAATACACGATGAGTTTTAGAAATGCAATATGATTGAAAAAGGAGCAATGAAATATGACTCCTGAGGGAACTTATAAAATATATAATAGTTTTAATGATACGGTGGAGTAGATGTAACCATTCAAATATCTAATGTTATATTATATGAACAAATTAGTTTTTTTCCTTTCTGAGAAAGATTTTGATCTGGACAGCAGCATAACAACATCATGCAGACAAGATAAATTAGTGGCTAGATGTCAATACCTCTGTCTCTCCAGGAGGCCCATTTCCATGCGTTGATGGTTTTCCTGTGTGATTAAAATGTTGTAGATGCAAAAATATACACCTTACAAGCTCATTCATCGTGTGGCGAGCTATACGCTGCAGTAACTCGCCTTTTGTGCCTGCTTGATGAACTATTCGAAAACACGTATTCACGATAGTGCAGACATGCTGGTTGTTCAATAAAAATGACGCTTTACTCTTCATGCACGCCAAAAGAACTTGAAGTATCTTCATAAGCACAACCTCTTCGGATGCAGAATCGGTGACCTCAAATCTGCAACTTGTTACAGCGTCAACTACCAAATGCATTGCATCTTTGACATTCACAGTGGTTGGATCAAGTATGCCAAGAGACAAAATTTTATAAACAGAAGACAATGCAACTCCTGTTATTGGTGCTCCAATCTCATCTGATCTAATCACATCCAAGAATGGCTGGAGGTAAATGGATGGATCAACTGCATTCCACTGTCGATTCCAGGAAAAGAGTTTTTTCCGTAATGACTTCAATGATTGGATCAGAGAATGCTCTAGTTGATCCTCCTCAGACATATAACGGCCTCCCCAACATACGTTTCTCCTCACAACAGCCAAAAGTGCACCAATTTCTGAATTTATCATACATGCAAAAGCAGTACTGCTTGGTATATACTGCCCAGGCTCGCCGTGCCCATTTTCCTCAATTCCAGCATGCATCTTTAAGCTCCCCACAGTCATTCTTACTAACTACTCTAATTCAGATTGCCCCCGACACAGAAAGGTATTAGAGATCAACTGGTACACATCATCTATGTCCATGGAAAGGGAACATGTAACCTAATTTACATACAAAGGTACAACTATAAACCACAATACCCGAAAAGTTCATGCATACAAGTTGATGTCAAACTAAAAAAGTAGCACAAATTAGAATATAACCTTAAATGATGTCCACAACGCAAAAGAGATAGCGTTGAAGAGCTTACCTCAACATTTATGCCTCCTTACTATCACTCTACAACGAGCGAGAAAAATAACTCAAAAGTCATGTGCATCTAGTAGTCCAATTGCCCCAGCTAGTACACCTATATATACCTAAACCACATTGAACAAACTACAACGTCAAATAAAGTTTATAGTATCATATCCACAAACAAGTAGGTACTACAAAATGCGTAATTTCGAAACAATAGAAGGTTCAACAATCTCAATTATCAATATGGTCAATTTCCCATCACATCCTAACACATAAAAGAAAGCCATTAACTGTGTTGGTATAATAAGATCCACTACTCAACTGAGATGATTTATTAAGTTCTCTAATTGTATTTGGTCACTTGGGAAATTCTACATTATCCTAAATCTAGTTTCGCAGCAGAACATGATTATTCATTGAAACAGGAAATTGAAATTTTTCGCACAGATCTTATAAATTTAAGTTTTTCTAGGTAAACAACAAGTTAAGTGATACTGATTTGGAGTAAAAAATGAGGAATGAGTAGTAGATCTTCGATAACAATAAATCTAAGATCTCGAATTTTAGAGAGCTTAATGAATTTACCTTTGCTGAAGATCAAATACAGGGAGGGATTGCGTTTAGAGATAGGGAGAGAGACTTTTAGAGAGAGGAAGTCAGAGATCGGCCGCGCAGAAGAGACTGCAAATCAAAACTCTCTCAACGGCCAAAAACTGAAAAAAGAAAAATCAGGAGGAAGCAGAGACAATTAGAGACGATCGTCTTTGTTTGTCATTTTTACCTGAATTTGAGGGTAAAATTGGAATAAGTCTAAGGAAAAAGAAAAAGAAAAGAAAGCTCCCTGTTCCAGTGCTGCACGGACTTGATTCGCGATCCTACTTCTCATATTCTTCCTTTCCACGTGGGTTTTAATGGGAGGCAAATCCACCGTCAAACTTCTCTACTGACTCAACTCAACTCAACTCCGGTCACTAATAACATGTTTGGATGCTAGAAGCATAAGTGTTTCTGCTTCTCCAGAAGTAAAAGTTAGAAGCATAAATCAAAAGCGAATGCATTTTGCTTCACAAAAAGTTGATTTTTCTGCTTCTAAAAGTCGTTTTCAAATTTTACACCCAACTTCTTGCTTTTTGACTTCTAAAAATAAAAAAATTATTTATGTATCCAGACATGGTATAAACTACAAAAATGCTCTACGACATTGGCACAACATGGATTGAACATTCCTATAGCTATATGCAGAAGATGTAATGCTCCAAAGGCAATCAATAGAGGTATATAAACTACAAAAAATACTCTACAGCATTGGCACAACATGGATTGAACATTCCTATAGCTATATGCAGAAGATGTCGCGCTCCAAAGGCAATCAATAGAGCTTATTGAAGTGCGTGGAATTTGAAGCTCTTGAATGAGTTGACAATCATCTACAGTAAAATAAAACCAAAAGCACTGGTAGCTCTTATTAATTGGAATTTTATTGAGAAAGTCCTATTAGCTCTTGGTTTTTCGGAATTCTAGACAAAGCTCGTTCTACAATGCATATCTACAACATATTTTTCAATCCTTCTGAATGGGTCCATGGGGCCATCTTTTATTACATCTAGGGGTTTTAGACAGGGGGACCCTTTATCACCATATATCTTCCTAGTTTGTATGGAATTCCTCTCTAGGCTTCTCGAAAAGGCAATCGAAGACAAGCGAATATATGGGTTCCAGATAAACAAAGATGCTCCAAATATCTCTCACCTCTTTTTTGCGTACGACTGCTTTTTCTTCACAAAAGCAGACCTGGGGGAAGCGAAAAGTTTATTGGAAATTTTACAGTTATTTGGGAACATCACAGGTCAAATGGTGAACCTACAAAAATACAGTGTGTATTTCAGCCAAAAAATACACCCAAGACATGGAAAAATAATTGCAAGAATTTTAAAAGTCCAGCTGATGACCAAAAATGATAGGTACCTGGGTACACCGCTATTCTTCGACAAAAACAGAAAAGCCAACTTTGAACCGCTATTACAACGTTACTACTCCACGTTACAAGGTTGGAAATCGAAATTGTTATCTCAAGAAGGGAGGATTTTTTTGATAAAATCTATCCTTCAATCATACGATTCATACCCAACATATCAAATGCAAGTCCTGCCCTGCCGAAAACAACTCTTGATCAGCTTGACCGTATTCAGAGAAACTTCTGGTGGAAAAAAGATGGGCAAAAAAGACAAGAAGGATTTATAAGGGCTTGGAAAAGTATATGCAAACCCATTTCCCAAGGCGGTTTAGGAATTAAAAATCCCCATCATTTTAACTTATCCCTTCTTACCAAACTTTCTAGTAGACTGGTCACTGAACAAGACCAACTATGGGTCAAGTTGTTAAAAGCAAAATACTTCCCGAGTTCCCACCCCCTCGAAAAATCCAAAAATTCGAATCTATCGTGGATCTGGAATAGCATTCAAAAAGGGTTAGAGCTAATAAAAGGTAATTTTATTTGGCAAGTCAAAAACGGAGCTTCGGTGACAATATGGGAAGACATATGGATACCCAACACATATATAATTCAAAAAATTCCCAACAGTCAAAAACAGGCACCAACAAGAGTTCAAGATCTAATTACATATCAGAATAGATGGGATCAAGGAAAGTTAAACTAATTCTTCTGCCCAGAGGACAAGAAAAACATCCAAGCTATAAATCCCAGGAATCATGAGCAAGATATTATTAGATGGAGACACCATCAATCGGGGAAATTCTCGGCTAAAAATGTTTATACATTTCTAGCCAATCAGGATCTCGACAATAATGATAACCTAGATTTCCATGGATCAAGATCTGGAAAATTCAAGCCATCCCTAGAATTAGGATTTTCATCTGGAAAATAGTGCAAAAAGTCCTGCCAACGTCGGCTAGATTAGGTGCCCACAATAAGGAAATTGACCCGATTTGCCGCTTATGTAATAATCAAGTGCAAGAAACGGAGACTCATTTTTTCTGCGAGTGCCCTTTTGCAAGAGCAATTTTGTTTGGTCTATATCTACATCATATAATCATCACACACTCTACCAGCTCTGCTATTGATTGATTGGGTTAAGTGGTGGATTACAGAAGCTGATCTGAGCCAGCTTCAGGTAAAAATATCTACCAAACTTTGGTTCATTTGGAAATATAGATGTTCGGTTGTTTTTGAGGAAATCTGCCCAGACCCAGTCAGTTTACTAGGACAAATAAATGGTTTCTTAAATTCCACCCCGTCAAATACCCCAAAAAGCAATAAGGAGAACCAAAACAAAATATCAATCAACAATTCTTGGTCCAACCTGAACTCATACTGGATAATCTTCATTGGTGCATCTTACAAAAAGAAGATTCTTCGATGGGATATGCTTTCATATTGTACTCTGCTGATGAAGAGACATTCATGCACCTCTCGGCGGGTTCGGAGTGGGCTACGTCAGCTTTTCATGCATAAACAAAAGCCTTACTGAAGGCAATCACGTGGCTAAAGGACAATATCTTATCAAGTATGGTCATTGCAATGGATTGTAAAGCTTTCGCAGACAAATTAAACAAGGTGGCTTCAGAATCTCCGTGGTCGGCAGAAAATACATTGCAGGAAATAAGAATAATTCTGGACGAGCTTCCTCAAGCTAAAGTAAATATATAAAGAGAAAGAACAACAATGCAGCGGACTACATCGCTAAGGAGGCAAGACTAAAAAGACTACAACACATGTCAAACAGCCTAAACCAACGAGTTCACAAATCTATCATAGATTCTAATTCGTTTGATAAAAATGATTCTGTAAATCTGTTGTATTGCATTTGCTAGTTCTAATATATGATCTTTTCCATCAAAAAAAAATAGTTCCTGATATGTAGATGTGGGAGTATCCCTTATGTTTGGTCCCAGCTCAGCTCAACAAACTGGCTTTAGACTTGGGATGGATGCTCACTTGAGCAAGCGCAAACTCTTTCCTTTTGCTAAACCCGTTAAGAGCTTCTCCAATGGTGGTTGTGTGTGTTTCCTAGGTGGCAACACAAACAAGACATCCTCATTCCAATTTTTCCTTAAATTTAGGGAGGAAAAATAGTTCATCTCCAATGATGTTGTTTGTGATTTTTTATGGATTAAATGTAAAATTTATTTTTACATTTTTAGATTTTATTAGAGCTAACAATGGTTATTTAATATATTTGAATTAGTTTAGGTAAGCAAAAGCTTACTAAACTAGACATTCACCTTGACAATGTCTAAAAAATTTTTAGGCCATGTCATCTTCGCATTGATTTAAGAAGTTGGGTTGGAGAGAAATTTAGGCCATGTCATCTTCGCATTGATTTAAGAAGTTGGGTCGGAGAAGAATTTTAGAAAAAATGAATGTCTATCCTATGCGAACTTAGACATTTATCTTCACATACATTCCATTGGAGAACCTCCAAGGTAAAGTCTGATTCGAATAATCAAAACTACAGTGACGAAGATCTGCATGAACTGAAATGCCAAGTTCTTGGGTGCAATAATTATACTCATAAAAGTCATAACTAAAAAGAGCTTCTACTTGATCCTTATTGTATTACAACACAAATGATTATCACATAAAATTGAATCACAATGAAGAAGAAGACTTGATCTTCTGCCTCTGAACGGGAAAAGGCTGAAGATTCAGAACAAGGCCAGAAGTTATCTAAGAAGCCGACTTTTGCATATGTACTCCCTGCTTTTAAACGGTTGACGTTTGCCTGCTCCAAAATCAGCACCTCTAGTTCGAGCTGCTTCTGGTGAAAAATTGTCACGAAAAGTATGCAGTCTTCAAGGTGGAAGTTTTAGGTTACAGTAGAAACATTCCTGACACTTTCTCTCACTATATTATTAACGAAGAGCTCGCCTGCTCTATATGAGGATCGAACCTAGAAAAACCATCCAATTAAACAAGTATCAGCAAGGACCTCTTGAGAAGATATAGATTGAATGCAATGCTTAAGAACTAGGATGAGTAAAATCCAGATCACATTTTCCTTTCAGGATTGTAAAATTGTTCGATAAAAATAAGAAATGGTAATGGTCTTCTGCCATGCTGCTTGACTTTTGATACTAATAATCATGGCTTTGATTAGTATTAGGTAATGAACATGTATTGCTTGAATTCTTACGAGCAAATCACATACATGAAATTTCAGAAAATTTACAGCTCTAGACACTTACCAAGGGTCCACTGGCAACATAACGGAAACCAATTGATTCTCCAAATTCCTTCCAGAAGGCGAACTTTTCTGGAGTAACATACTCTTTGACAGTCAAGTGTAATGGAGTTGGCTACACAAAACAAACCTTTCATTCTTAGTGACACATACCACAAGTGTTGAATATATTATCAACTAAATAAATATGTACGTTATTTTCACCTGTAGATATTGCCCAAGTGTCAAAATATCAACACCAATAGCCCTTAAATCGGTCATTGTTTCCTTCAACTCCTCGTCAGATTCACCCAAGCCAAGCATTATAGACGATTTGGTCACCATCCCTTCTTTGCACAGCTTTGCGTGTTTGAGTACAGATAAGCTTTGGTCATACCTGTTTTGTTAACTGAAGAAATCAGTAAATATCCAAGATACCCAAAAAGTAGCCTCTGAAGCACACTAAATGGAACATCAACTCTGTTCAGAATCGAAAATTGGCAGGGGAAGCTCTTAAAGGGTGACGTTGGATTCATATATGCATGCTCATCATACTCATCCTACATTAGTAAAGAAACTGAGGCGAGTTACTTAGATAAATTCTGGCTGCACTAAACCTTAATCTGGAGAGGAGGAACACTCCTACTATCTAGTTTTAAAATGGTTTCATCAAGAGTTAATATAGCAAAAGTGAAACAAAGATAGATAAGATTATTGTGTACTCACCCAGCCCGAGGGTCTCTGACAATTCGTTGAAGCCGTTTTACAGTCTCAATATTGTGAGCAAAAACATCTAAGCCTGAGTGTACCAACATCGTCACAGCTTCCAAATCTCCCTCGAAATCAGAAGTTAAACATTCTACCATAATTTCAGGCTTGAGTTTCTGCAAATTAAATTCTAAAATCAAATCAACTCTGGTTTTGTAAACAAGTCGTTATTGTTTTCTTGAGGAATAACATATATACCTTCATAGCTTTGACTGTTTGAGCAAAATGACCACTTCCACCGTCGGGTAGATCATCTCGATCAACACTTGTCAGCACAATGTAGTCCACACTGTTACAGACAATAACCACCATTAGAGAGAAAAGTATCACTTCTACAAGCAAAGCCAATATACAAAAACACTATATGAAATCTCAAAACCAAAATTGTTTTCTGAATGCGTATAACAGTATTAAGTGGGTAATATTTGTTACCCCCAGCTTGCAATAGCCTTAGCAGTATTCTCGGGTTCCATTGGATCAGGTGGAGCTGGATTTCTGCTAGTTTTCACAGCACAAAATCTACAGCCACGAGTACAAGTATCTCCTAAAACCATGATTGTTGCAGTTGAAATACCATCTCCTCCCCCATTCCAACACTGTACTTAAAATTTGATTTAGCACTCAACAATGTAAATGTCTAAACATAAAATGAATGAAGTTTAGGAGACAAAAGTTACCTCTCCAATATTAGGGCATTGAGCTTCTTCACAAACAGTATTTAGTTTCAATCTTGATAAAGAATCTTTAACTTGTTGAAATCTTTCACCCTGGGGTGCTTTTTGTCTGAGCCATTCAGGTTTTTTCACATTTGGATCTCTACCAGTATAAGCACCCATACCACCTGGATATGAATCCCCATTCTTATGTTTAGACTCAAATAACTCAGAATTACTTGATTGGCTTACGGTTTTCAATTCTGATGGTGATGAATTTATAGCTTCAGATCTAATGATCTTTTTCCATGAAATTGAATTTGATGGTTTCGGTTTTGGTTGTAAGAATGAAATCGACGGAATTGAGGGTTTTGAAATCGATTGATGAATCATTTTTAAGATGAATGAGAAAGAATTCAATAGAGACAAAGTGTTCTGAATGGAGGGAGTTCAGCTTTGTATGTTTTTTGTATTGTAATCTCCGTCACAAAATTTGGTGGTAGTTTAACGGTTTGTTAAACCTAACATTTTTTTTTGGTGCTCATAAAACTCGGAGGATTTAACACAGTAGAAAATGTCGGCCGATTGGACTCGGGAATCGGACACATGAGCACGTGCTTTTCTTTTTGGTAATTAAGTTTAAAAATAAAGGGTAATTTGAAAAGTGTATTCAGTAGCTAACCCTAATAAAACTGAAACTATCACAAGCTTGAGGTTTTGGTTCTGTTTCGTTTTTTGGTTGCAGTCATCATGGGAGGGAAACTAGAAGAACAATACAGCGAACCAGAAACCCTAGAAATCAACAAGAAGAAAAAGAAGGAAAAGAAGAGCAAAAGGAAAAACATAGAAGATGAAGAAGAAATTGAAACCTTAGAAGTGGAAAAGAGTAATAAAAAAGAGTCAAATAAGAAGAATAAGAAGAAGAAATCAAATGAAGAGAAGAATGAAATTAATGTTGTTGTTGTTGAGGAAGAGATGAAAAAAGAGAGTGTAGCTAAAAGTGTAGTTGTATCGGGAAATAATAGTAAAGATTTGAAGTATAAGCCTTTGAGTTCTTTCAGTGAAACCAGATTAACTGACGAAGTACTTGAATGCTGTAAAACATTTAGTAAACCCTCTCCTATTCAAGCTCATGCTTGGCCTTTCCTATTAGATGGTCGGGATCTTATTGGTATCGCTGCTACTGGTTCAGGTATATTTTTTTATCTTAACTTTTTTTCTGCTAAATATGTTGAATTTATCCAGTAGAATGATGTAAGGCCTTAAACCCTAAACTCAGCCATGAAACTGTGATATTCAACAGGTATCTCATTTATGAGACAGTGTTGATATTTTTAAAAATGGAAAATAAGAACGAATTACTGAGATTGATAGTTAATATGGTGGCTAGAATTTGTGGCTGGGATGTTTGGGTGAAAGCTTAGCTTCTTTCTGGCTAGTGAGGTTCGGATTGTTATTTATTATTAGATGCTTGAGCCAGAGAAAATTGTAGACCTTAATAATGACAATCTTATAGCTACAAGTATGACCTGCTTAGTCACTGGTATCTGAAATAGTAACTGTAAAAGCTTAAGCAAAAATATACAATAATCTCAGTGTGCTGGAATCCATGAACATCTAGGAGTGTTACTGTATTCTCTCTTTAATAGAACTGTCTTCCACCATACCATGGTTAGGCTTTTCCGTTTGTTAGGTGCAGCATTTTTTAGTTTCTGCTGCTAGTTGATGATAGACTGTGTAACCTGTTTCTTGATCAGGGAAAACTTTGGCATTCGGGATTCCAGCTCTCATGCATATTCTGCAGAAAGGGAAAAACCAAGCATCTAAAAGAAAAAATCCTCTTTGTCTTGTATTGTCACCCACAAGGGAGCTAGCTCAACAAGTATGTATTGTTCTGTATTTCATTTATATTTGTATATATTTCATTTACTATGGCTTTTCTAATTGCACAAAAAGAGGAAGAAATTCTTTTTGAATTTTGCAGAAAGCTTTCTGTTGCTGCAATTTTAATGGGCGTTTTATAGTTACATTTTAATCCTCTTTGAGTTGATATGATATAATGTATTTTACTCATATGAATTATTGATGGCAGATTGCAGATGTTCTTTGTGAGTCTGGAAAGCCATGTGGTGCAAAGTCAGTTGTCGTGTATGGAGGAACATCTAAAGGACCTCAAATATCTGCTTTAAAGTCGGGAGTTGTAAGACAGTTTTGATCTCTGTTAAAAAAAATTATGAGTTACATACATGCAAAAGCATCCACATTGGTTATGGTAAAATGGTATTTATGCCACATAGTTATCGCCATTGTGTAGGTGAAAAGGCTAATGATAAAGCTGAATGGTATATATATACCATTTATGTTTAGCATTTAACTGGTGAAGTTTAAAATCCTGCACCAGGGTTTCAAACTCCGCTTGATTGAAAATGTATACAAGTACTGCGTGATAGTCAAACCAGTTTGAAACACCTTCTAGAGTTTAGGCGATGTTGGAAACACCTCCCAGAGTTTAGGCAATGTTTGAAACACCTCCTAACTCTAGGAGAAGTTTTAAACACCGCATACCCTCATTTATGATAAATATAAAACTCCGCTTCCTATACATAACAATGTCCCGTTGTGGTTTTGTCTCTTGAATGTTGAAATGGTACGCTATAGTTAGGTTCTCCATACCTTTTTAGCATATAGCATTGTGGATGCTCTAAAGCGTTTTTCTTATTTTGTGTGAACTGCTTTGTTTCCTACACTGAATTTAACTTCTATGGGAAAAAGCAGCTGAAATGTTCCATGTAACTCCACATTGCGTAATTGTGTTTAGAACAGAATCATCTTACTACTTGAACATCATGAAATTCTTCTCATTTATTTACTTTTTCCATTTGAATATCAGGACATTGTTATTGGAACTCCTGGTCGCTTGAGGGATCTGATTGATTCGGGATTTTGTTGTCTAAACGAAGTGTCTTTTGTGGTAAGTTTAGTGGGGTCTCAGAAGTGTGGTTGATTAATATCTCATCTTTATTGATCTGTAACCAATTTTTTTGTTTGTGATTGCCTCTAATCCTCAAACTTATCCTTCTTTTTTTGACATCTAAAATATATGCTGAATACATTTATCGACATCGTTCACTTTAAATACAGTCATCTTGAAATAAATGAAAATACTAGTTTAGGCGCTGCTTGACACACGCTGAAAATTCATTTGTTAGGTTCTGGATGAAGCAGATAGAATGCTTGACATGGGGTTTGAACCCGAAGTTCGTGCCATATTGAGCCAGACAAGCTCTAGTAAGTGACATGCTCATCCTACTTAAAAACCTTTAAACTTTAAAGCATTTCCTCTTTTTGATATTTGCATGGATATTTGACACTGGTGTAACATGTGCAGATCGCCAGATGGTTATGTTCAGTGCAACTTGGCCTCCTTCTGTATATCAGTTGGCTCAAGAGTTCATGGATCCAAATCCTGTTAAGGTGTGCATCTTCATAAAATGTCCCTCTGTTAACAATTTACATTGCCGTTTTCTTAATCATTGGTTTCATTATTAGGTGGTTGTGGGATCTGAGGATTTGGCTGCCAACCACGATGTTTTGCAGATAGTAGAGGTATTATGGAAGATTTGCTTGCAGTCGATCCTCTTAATTAGTTGTTAATCAAATCTAGATGGATGTTTAAGCACCTTTACTTGTTGTAGGTTTTGGATGATAGAGCGCGTGATGCACGTTTGACCACTTTGTTAGAGAAGTATCACAAGTCGAAAAGGTAATGTTGTTTTTTCAAGTTGTTTCTGAATTCGGTTTTGTCATCCGAAGTAAACGATGTCCTATTTTGCATGACCCAAGCTTTCTGATTTAGCTATATATGTAATTAATGGCTAAGAAGGGGCCTGGTCCTTCCGAGCGCCTCGAAGAACCAACTTATAATCAGAGTGTAATAGTGTCACCATGAGTGATTATTATAAAAGCTGATGTTATATTTCAAAGAAATTATTGTATTTTAGACCCTACTCCTCTTTAAGATTCGACTGCTTTGACCTCCTGCTGATGCATTTTTTTGTTGTTGCTGTTTTTGTTTAACAGTAACAGAGTTTTAGTGTTTGTGTTGTACAAGAAGGAAGCATCTCGTGTGGAAAGCATGCTCCAAAGGAAGTAAGACCCTTGTTCCCTTGACATTTGTCTAAGTTAGTTCCTCTTATGTTGACATGTCATTGACCCTTATTTTGTAGGTTTCATTTGTTTCACTATTTTGTGGATCACACAATGATACTTCCAGAATAATATTTAGTTGTGTCATATGATGAACTTTCCCATTGTACAGTATATTATTATTTTGAAAGCTAACATCCCATACTTCTGATTACAGGGGCTGGAAGGTTGTTTCTGTACATGGAGATAAAGCTCAGGGTGAGCGTACAAGATCACTTGCATTATTCAAAGATGGAACATGCCCATTAATGGTAAAGTCACTTACTACATGATGCCCATGGGCATATTTCTCAATGATACGCAGTTTGTGTAATAGGGGGTCCGCTTAGGACCAAAAATTCAATATGTATGTGAGCTGGTTGAATTAGTGTTTATCTGGTATTTGTAAATGCTTAAATAAAATAATCACCTAATGACAACATGATAGAGAATGGGAGAGAGGGAGGGGTGATTGTTTGTACTGGTGGAATATATACCCTCAAAAAAGATTTATTTAGTGAACATTTAAATGTCTGCAGATAGCTACTGATGTAGCTGCTCGAGGATTGGATATTCCTGATGTTGAAGTAGTGATCAACTACAGCTTTCCTCTTACCACTGAGGACTATGTTCACAGAATAGGGAGAACTGGCCGAGCTGGTAAAAAGGGTGTGGCTCATACTTTCTTCATGCACGAAAACAGGGTATGATCTAAAGACCATTTTCTAAGTTCCTTTCCACCATTCCAAAAACTGCAGTGAGAAGGCAAAAACAAACTCTGCTTTTTCTTTTAGAATTCATTATATTCAATTCAATATAAGTTTTAATGTGCGCACCACCACAGGGTCTCGCTGGGGAGTTGGTGAATGTTCTTAGAGAAGCTGGACAGGTTGTGCCTGAATCCCTTATGAAGTTTGGCACTCATGTGAAGAAAAAGGTGATCATCTCACAGTGGACAACTTTTCTTGCATTTTTTTGTTGTCATGTGAATTCATAACATGGTTGGGGAGTAGGCTGGGGCCATGCTTTAAGCATATCGATATGTGGAATGCTATGAGAGTGCAACAGCTTAAGTGCTTGACAGATAATATGTTCTCGTGTCGAAATTTTGCTTGATCTCAATTACTTGTTTCAGGAATCTAAGCTCTATGGAGCCCACTTCAAGGGAATTAGTGCAGATGCTCCAAAGGCGACAAAGATCACCTTCGACAATTCAGATGAAGATTGATTGCATCTTCTGCAAACAGCAAAACTGCAAAAGCTCCCATCCTGCTTCACTTTCGGTGTCGGATGAATGCCAAATAGTGGTTTGTTTGAGATAAATCAGTAAGTGTTGGTCTTTGTCTACTGGAAGCAATTTAAAATGAAAGTTGAGCCTGAGAATCTTCTGTGCCTCAGCAACTAGAATGCTCCATATAGGTTATTTGTTTAACAATTTTTTCTGTGATGATTTGTTCCTATAGTCTCTAAAGGGCATCAGCTAGTAGCTGTAAAAACTCATAATGGGAAAATGAATCTTATTCATGTTCGACCTAATTTATGTATTATGGAGAAAATTTTGCTAAATCTTATATAAGCTTATGCCAAGTCGTGGTTCCAGAAATCTTGTTGTTTTTTTTTTTGAAGAAAAGGATAAAATTGTACAGAGATACAACCATCATGTCACGTGAAGATCATTAAAGGTAAGGATAAAATTGTAGATCATTTTAGCGCCAGGGTTCCATGGGTTTGATGAGCAATTTAGGCAAAGGATTTCTAGCTCGGTTCCTGAAATTTGTAAGACTCCATTAATGTCTTTACGAACTATAGCCGCCTTTGAAGCTGGAAATTACTTCTCTAGGAATCATTTTTCATCTCGGTCCATGTTGTAATGCTCTTTGAGGGTAGATAATACAACCATTCTTCGGCTAAGTCGTGTAAGGAGAATGAAAAGGCTTGTAACATAGCCATATCCCTATCTTCGTCTTCAGTACTTTGCCTAAGACTTGTCATCTTGTGTTGAAATACTTGAAGATGACGGTTTGGATCTTCAACAGGAAGTTCCTTGAACTTCGGTAGATGGTGAATGAGATTCGACTTCAGCTCCACTGTGTCAGTTAGAGGAATACACAATGGTTACGAATCTAATCATGGAGACGCCAACTCTCTCAACTTCTCCTCCGCAGGTGGAGGATTAACCATCTCTTCTGTTTTAGACGGTTCTTGTTGTAGTTTATGGGATTCTTGTTGTACTGTTTCCTTGCGAGTTGTAATCTCACAACGTTGACAATCCCACTGTTTAGGTGCCAGAAATCAAGTATATCTGAAACAAGATTCTCAAAAACTAAGTTATATACGAGAATAGAATTTAACAAAGCAAGAACAAAGCAAAAAGAAAAAATAAAAACAACTAAAATCGTTCGCTGCTCCCTGGAAGCGACGTCGTTATTCGCAATTTAGGATGATAATTTTTTGATCCATTTCTTGCTCAACACTTAATTCTTGTATTATCTCATTGATGATATAACACTTAAAAATTCAAAATGTAAATTTATGAATTGTGAACTTGTAGTTTGATAAGGGAATTTTGGCTTTGTATTTCTGAACAACCAACAAGTACCCTTTAACAGTGTTAGACCACTGCTCGGTCGAACTCGCAAGCGTTGCTATGTAAAGCTTGTTTGTCAAGTTTAGTTGTCAAAACTACATGTCTTGATTTCTAGTCTATTTATAATTATGTCTCGGATTAGGATAGAATGTGTAAGTTGAGCTCTAGACTTCACGACGTTCATCGATTGAAGACGAAGAACTACTAAGGGGAGCTTGTGGAACTTCATCAACAAAAGGTATGTGGAGACTTGAACTCATCTATCACTCAGAAGTCTATTCTATTTTATCACCTATTGAGACAAAGTCGTATAGCTATATAAACTTTACATTATACACATTTGATATTTCGAGTTGAGTTTAACTCGCTTATATCTTTCTCGAAATATGTGTTGGAAAGTTTTTTGCTTTAACCACGTTCATCATTATTCTTGACGAAAGTCAAAAGATGATCATGTGAAAATCACCTGGTAACATCTTACATGATTTGTGTGAGACAGTCATTTGATGTAGGCTCGAAATGTTTCGTATTGATCATTTGATCACTTGAAAATTGCTTATAAGCTAATAGTTTGTGTGAGACAGCTATTGTCGTCTTCTAAGAATGTTTCAATAATTGAAATGGGAGTTAAGAGCTAAAACCCATGTCTGGATACATTATGGTTAGTGTGCAAACTGTTTTGATGGAATTCGGGACCGGAAGTTTGCATACCCGTTCGCAAACTTATTCAACTGTTTAAGTCATGGTACTTAAGTTTGCATACTCGTTCGCAAACTGATTTAACTGTTGAAATCCGGGAATCAAGTTTGCGTACCCGTTCGCAAACGGTTTCAACTGAGTTCGGTCCGGAGCTAAAGTTTGCGTACCTGTTTGCAAACTGTCGGCTTGTGACCAATGTCCGGAACTTAAGTTTGCGTACCCGTTTGCAAACTTAAGTGGTTCAAGTTCTTAAATTGGTTAAGTATGATTTCATACTCATGAACAAATACATTTATATAATAAGGAATGCAATCTTTGCAAACCGTGGCTAAAATGTTCATGAACTGATTCTTTTGAATCAATCCGATTTTGGTTCAATTGTGTCTTGTATACTTCTATGAGAATATAAACAATTGAACAACTCTATGTGTAACACAATTAGATTCATTTGATTATCATTCTTGTTTGATTGATCATCATATGTGATCTAGAAGTGTTAGCTGAACAAGGTTAATACAAAAATGTTCATATGGATAACTTCGGTTAACTGTTATTGAGCCAAATCAATATACACATTTAGGTGCGGTTACCCATATCTAAATGAAGGTATATTTCATTTGTGTGTAACAAGCTAAGACCATCCAACGGTGGAAAGATATTAGCTTGAATCTTGAATCAGGTTTCATCTAACGGTGAATATTGATTGCTTTGTTCTGAAGCTATAAAACCCTGATTTAAAGACTATATAAGGGAGAACTCTAGCAACTGGGAAACCTAATCCCCACACCTCCTGTGTGATACTAGTTGCGTACTAGAGTCGATTCTCTTTTAACCTAGGTTTTCTAAAACCATTATAGGTTAACGACTTGAAGACTTCATTGGGATTCTGAAGCCATACCCAACTATTTTCTCTGTGGTTGTGTGTTCTGATCTTACCTGTTCTATAGTATTGAGTATTATCTTCTCTAAGATTTGCTCGAGATTTATCTTCGATAGGTAAGATATAAAAAGTAATCACAAAGCTATTCGTCTCATTCTTTATTGTGATTCCACAATAACTTGTTCTACTACCATATAATTAATTTATTGTGAGGTGATTGATATTACTAGGATGTTCTTCGGGAATATAAGACCGGATTATCAATTGGTTCCTGTTCACCTTGATTTATCAAAAGACGGAACAGAAAACTCGTAGGTATTTCTGTGGGAGACAGATTTATCTATTCAATAGACTTTTCTATGTGAGACAAATTGGTTTATCAAGTCTTCGACTTTGAGTCGTAGCAACTCTTAGTTGTGGGTGAGATCATCTAAGGGAATCAAGTGCGTAGAGTCCTGCTGGGATTCAGAGACCTAAGGAACGCGACTGTACCTTGATTAGTGTGAGATTGGTTAGGGCTCAACTACATTCCAGACCGAAGTTAACTTGTAGTAGGCTAAAGTCTGTAGCGGCTTAATACAGTGTGGTGTTCAAATCTGGACTAGGTCCCGGGGTTTTTCTACATTTTCGGTTTTCTTGTTAACAAAACTTCTGGTGTCTGTGTTATTTCTTTTTCGCATTATATTTATTTATATAATTGAAATATCACAGATTGTGCGTAGTTCAATCAGTTTGATAATCCAATCTTTGGTTGTTGATATAAATTGATTGACACTTGAACATTGGTCTTTGGTACCGTTCAAGTTGTTTCTCATAATAATCAGGCTCGCGGATTTCTATCTATTTGATTTGTTGATTACATTGAGAAACAAGAGATATAACTCTTGGATATATTTCCATTGATTGAGTCCGACTGTCTAGTTGATTCTCTTGGAATTATATTGGATTTAGTCCATACAGATTGCCTAACGATAATATTGGGTGTGGTTGTTTGACCCCTGCTTTTTCAAACACTCCATGTAGCATTATTAATGATTACATCATGCTCAATTTGGCTATGACCCAATACCTTTGTTTTATCCTTTTTAAATTTCTTTCATGATCAAAGTAATATCATTTTGGACATCATTAACTTCAACAGGCTAAGAAGCAGTAATCTTCCCACTAACACTGTAAGTCTGCTGATCCGCAACTTCATCCAGAACTTTGTAGCACCAAGAACTTTGTTTTGACGCCTTTGCAGGTATAGAGCCTATAGATGCAGATCTCATCTGCTTAATTATGATGAAATCTTAGAGTCAAGAATTTGATAAATGTATAATTTGCATACTTTGACTAACGTTTTCTTGTATCTATTTGATAGTTTTGATGTGAATTACCTTGTATTATTATGGGAGCAGTTAAATACAAGCAACACTAATTTGAATACAACCCTATTAGAATATTATAAACCCTATAAACCGTGGGTAACCGAAACTAGTTTTCAACTTACCATGATCTTCCCGACTAACACCCCACATTTTTTTTTGTAATTTACAGTTGCAGACACAAATATAAAGAGTTGCATTCAATTAATGGTGAAACAACAAATTTTAATGATAATATCGATACTTATTGAGATAGTTCCTTTAGGAGTTTTTCTAGAAAATAAGACCTTAATAATCAAAACTACCAAATTGAATCTCAACCCATCATATCAAATTTAAATCACTATTATCTTTAATTTATTATTGAACTTACCATCAAGGTATAAGTTCTATCAAATTGACCTGTGAGGCTATAAATAATTGAGAGTTAAGTGTTTGGAATTTCAAACAACTCAATAATTGAAACCCCTCCCTTACTTGTTACTGTGATGGAAGCATAATTCTTTTTAATAAAAAACGACAATCAGAATGTATCTTAAAACTTCAGTAAGGGTTTGGGGAGATTCATTATTTTGGATTACCGCTTATTGAAAATTTTGAAAAAGAAGATGAAGATTTTGCGTATGAAAGAAGAACCCGACTGAAACCCTTAATTGAAACATCAATTTAGATAAATTGGGAATCAAGCTTAGTGATTGATGTCAATTTAGATAGATTGAGAATCATGTTTCATGATTACTTTGATTGAATTGATTAAGAATACCAGAAAGAATAAGATTTTTGGTCTAGGGTAAAATTAATACAGAGTGAAAAGGGAGAAGATGATAAAGGTAAGTTTTGTTCACCAACATTAATAAGGTTTATAATATTTTGTGTGGGTTGTATTTAATATTTATGTGGTTGTATTTAGTCATTGTTATTATTATTACCTTTGTATTTCATGTTTTGTTACATAATTGAAAAGATGTAAAAATAGTTTTGAAAGTGTTATGGAGTGAAGTACTACAAGTGTGGAAGGACCTAAGACCAAGAGAAGTGAATAATACGCGATAAAAAGGAGTTTATACCTGGGGCAGCTAGAATTTTTAAGGACAACCATCAGAATTACTCAGGGAAGCAAAGACTTATAAGGCCACCAACAATTTTTTTCGGGTGACCTCATATTCTTCTTCCTTATCCGCAACCAGTTTTCTCTGGTTCAATCGATCCCCGACTATGTTGTATTAGGCGCTAGGCGAGGCGAGGCACTAAGCCCCTCCCCTAGCGCCGAGGAAACATTCGAAAACATCAAAAGTCTTCTTACTTTGGCACCTTTTTTCCTAGGCGCCCACTTGGGCGCCTCGCGCGCCTAGGCAGGCGCCCAGTGCACCTTTTACAACATAGATCCATGATGATGTTATCTCATGTTGATGGTTGTTTGAAGAACACAAACTTTTTGGTTACCAATTACGTACTCAGGGTTTTGGATATTTTTTGAGCGGCAAAACGATGATATGGTTGCTGCCATTAGTACTGCCATTAGTGGCAGTAATTAGGATCTCTGTGATGGATATGAAGATGGTTGACGAGTTTGGAGGAAGGTGATCAGTGTGATGATGATGGATTCTTTGGACTGCATGGTAGATCCATGAACTTATGATGTCGTTGCTCGTGTTTGGTAACGGAAATAAAAACCAGTCGAGATCATTCAGTTGTTGATCATGATGGTGATGGATTTTGGAAGAAGCAAGTTTGGACTTCGTGTGTACGTCATGGAGATGTTGATAGTGATGAGAAGTTGATGGTATTATGGGTTATGAAGCTGTGATGGATATTGATGAGATTGGATTTGGAGATCAGAGTACTTTACGGTTTGGTATGAAACGAACCGTAAAAATAAGTTGAATTTTTACAAAGACGTGGGAAGATTGTGGAGTTGAACGTAGACATAAGAGAAGAATAAGAAGGGTAAAAAGAACTCTACGGTTAGGTTGGAGAAATAAGGAAAAAATTTATCGAGAAGAAGAAAAGTATGTTGTTAGTTCCACGGAACTGACTGTTAGGAGAGGTGAAGTTTATACAACCAGTTATACGGAACTGACATGCCAATGACAAGTTTATGACGGATTTGGGCTGGAATTTTGGCTTATGTGAGCATTTTTGGAAACCTATTTTGATTGGAATTTGAGCACGTGCGCTTCTACTTTTGGAACCATATTTAAGAGATAATTTCACTTTTGTTTGAGGATATTTTATCATACTTGTGGAGAGAGGAGAACACAAAGCTAGGGCTTTCTTTGGTGATTTTGGTGATTTCTCTACAATTGAACCGAGGGTTTGCAATATTTTCTTTCATTATTTTCCATGGATTTAAGAAATCCTTGAGTATATGATTTGCTCATTGGTTAAGGATGTAACCTAAAGTCATGACATGTTATCCTTTTAACGGATTAGTTTTTTTTAGTCACTCTCTTGTCTATTGTGCAATTTTTACTGTGCGTAATAATTATTTAATTGTGTTCAAATAATATGATTAGTTCATCTATATGTTTAAGTCGCGAATTAAGTATCTTAACAACTTATTTATATCTAGATAGAGTTCCTAGGTAATTTATCAGGAACCTTGACAATAAGTACTTAATTTGTGATCACTAGCGATGCGAATTACGAAGGAAGTCACAAGCAAAACTTGATATACATTGAATATGCCACGATTGTGTTTGTATTGCCTATGATTAACCCGTCTCACATACCTTAATGATTTAATCAATTTGAACCTATTTACAATGAGCACTAGGTTATTTGGTGAAAAATAATTCATGTATTAGCGATTGCAGTACCTGTCGACATTAGGAGGCGTAACGAAGTACTACACCAGTTGAGGATACTTTATGGTTAGTGGAAACATAAGAGTGATTATGACATTGATGCTTGATTGAGTAACATGTGTAGTGATGGACGGTGAGTTCCATAACCAACTTTCTCCTATGATATTTTCTAAAACATTTATAGATTTATTTGATCATTAGTCTCCAAGACCATAAAGTCTTACGCGAATACATTTTGCGTGCATCACTGACTTAAGAAAAGTAAGTTGAATTTTTACGGCAAGGTGGGACTAACAACATTTTTGGTTGACTCAACAAATGTGGTTTACGCACTTGAGTATTCTTCAGGAATGGCAGTAGGCTACCATGTTTGGATTAAGTCCAACTGTAAATCCTGATGATCATATTCTGGCAGTTCTTCTATGAGTCATTCATGGCACGAGAATGTGGGAGAAACACTAGTGGAGGAGACACACAAGTGCCATAAACTGAACCACAAACTGCCTATTTCTCAACATCAAGTATTTCAACCAGATCCGAGATGCATTCCATTATTATTATCGCCCGACAACCAAAATGAAGGTTGTTACACTGTTACACCACCACAACTAACCTCTTCTACGTTTGCAGCACAAAATACTTCTAGTTTCCAACAATCTCCTTCTGTTTTTCTACAATGTCCTACTGTTTTTCAACAGTTCTCAAGTTTGTTGGCAAGTGAGAGTATTTCGGATCTTGGAGAATGAAATTAAGGGAAAAAAGATAATAATGATGGACATTAAAAAAACTTGTAAGTCTTATTTCTGCTACTTTGTGATTCTAATTTTAATTAATAAAAAGTACTGATGGTCGTTGAAATCAAATTACTTTTAATAAGAAATAACCATTCAATTAACCAATCGAAAAACTTGTAATTGACCATGTTTGCTGAGATGCACTCGGGGGAACAACAACTAACAAGGGGTTGAACTTGTTCAAAACCTAAGGATATCGAAACAATCTTCGAAACGAAATTCCATATTTTTCCATCTTCGCCATTCCTCTAAAGATCTTGTTACCAACTCGGCATCAGTTTCACCCCGCAGTCTAAATCGATTGACTTGCATGGTTAAAGATACAAATTCATTTACTCTTTTTCTTAGTTGTCTCATAACAATTTTGTATGTCACGTATAGCACGACGACTCGGGTTACATGTGTCAATGTAGAACTTCTCGTAAACAATCGCCCAGAAATTCACTCTCATAAATTGTGCTTCAACAAGATGAGTTTGTAACAACGCAATATTTTTGCAAATTGATAAATTTTCTTCTCAAGTATACGGAGCTCGCCGAACTATCAAGGTTGAAACATCTTTTGACAAATTATATTGAGTGAAGAGATTTAGAGGTATAGAAGGTGTGCATTTGGAATTGAAATGAGGAGCATTTATAGTGGATTTTTTTTGAAAAACGATGGATAATTAGGTTATATAGCCATTCAGATGTTACAGTTGACGTTTCATGGGAGCCCATGGGCGGATTTAGTGGAGCCGCCAACCAATTATTTTGATATGTGTGGATGAAGTTAATCCACCGGTAAATTTTATTGGCCCGAGAGATTTTGGGTGAAATGTGCGATTTTTATTGATCCGCAGTGGACATACTAGTATATCCGCAATTTTTGTTGGAGGCGTTTTGTGGTTTGTTAGACCATTTTATTTACATCTTGCGCCAGCATTTATGAGTTAATGATCAGTTTTTCTCGTATTAATTCTTATACTGTCAAACACAATATGTTGATGATGTGTTTCCATCGACTCATTTTCAAAGTTTGGTCACTCCATAGTGGGAACAAAAGATTTGCCCATCCCATCGGAATTGCGTAAAGTTTTTTTTGAATCCTATTATTGGGGCTTTGAAAGTCAATGGTCTTTTGGGGCTTTTTAGGGTCATGACATGAAATAGTAAATGAGGTTATGCCTTATCACATCATATTCCTAATGTCTATTATACCCTTACCTAAATTTCACTATTCATAAAAAAAAATCTTAAATCTATAATCTATAATCTTCTCATTCTCCTTCTCATTTACAATCATGATGAAGATGATGATCATGATTTCATCATGATGAAGATCATAAAAAATAAAAAAAATAAATCTATTATCTTCTCCCCATCCTTCTCTTCTCATTCATAAATTGTGAAAAGATGATGAGCATAATTTCATCATGATGAGGATGATGATCATCAAGAAAACCCAAACTATTTTCTTCTCATTCTCCTTCTCATTCAAGATCATGATAAAGATGATGATCATCATAGAAAGAAAAAACTAAGAAAACCCACTATTTATTTTTGTTTTAAATGGTTAAAAAAATCAAATTCGATGAATTTCGGGTAAAAAAAAACAGTTTCTGAAAGTATTTACGGTTGGAAGTTCTTAGATTCCCAACCGTGAATCAAGATTACAACTGAGATAGTTTGTCGACCCAACCGAGAGTCCATGTTTCGGCTTGGTTTTTCCAACCAAAAGTTTTTCCTTTTTTTTTTTTTGGTTTTCAGAACCAGTTACGGCTAGGTTTTCCCAGCCATAACTGCACTTCGGCTTGGTTTTCGGCTGGGATAATTTGTCGACCCAACCGTAGAACGAAAAAACGGTTACGGCTAGGATTTTTTGTAAGTATCAGAAACAGTTACGGCTAGGTTTTCCAAGTCGAAAATTCAAGTTACGGCTGGGGAACCTAGCCGAGAGTAAGCATTTTCGGCGAGGAAAACCTAACCGAAATTAGACCTCTGTTTATATTTTTTATGTGATTATCAGAATAGCTTACGGTTAGGAAAATCTAGCCGTACACACTCTTTTACGGTTGGGAGTTCTTACTTTCCCAACCGTACAGGTAGGTTCAGGGTTCACGGTTGGTAAACATGTACTTTCCCAACCGTAATACAGGGTTCACGGTTGGGAAAGTGTGAACTCCCAGCCGTTATACAATTTCAGAAACTTTTTTTTTTCTCAAATTAATCGAATCAAATTTGTAAGTCAATCAAAAGTAAAAATAAATGATGGGTTTTCTTAGTTTTGGTTTTTTCCATCATCTCTATATGCAATGGAGAAGATGAAGAAGAAGAGAGAAAGAAAAATAATAGATTTTGTTATTTTTATGATCATCATCTTCATCACGATGCAATGGAAAATCATGATGTGATGGAGAAGAAATAGAAGAGAGAAAGAAGAATTATAATTTAAGTTTTCTAATGATCACGATTTCATCATGATGAAATTATGATCATCATTTTCATCGTGATTTCATCATGATGAAATGAAGGAGAAGTAAAGAAAAAGAAAAGATTAATTTTTTTTAATGGTTAGAATATATTTATGGAAAGGTATATTTGACCTTTACTATTGATTTGGTTTCTCCCTATCCATTTTAGGATGTTAGAACCCAAAAAAGCCCCAAAAGACCTTTGACTTTAAAGCCCCAATAATAATAGGATTCTTTTTTTTGGTTTTTGAAGGTTACTTTGCGAATTAACTGCCAACCAACAAAACCAAAATAACAAACGAAACCAAAAATGTACTCCCTCCGTCCCACCATTAAGTGACCTAGTTCAAGTTTGCACAATTGTTAAGGTAAGCAAGAGGAAATATATTTTTAAGCACTTTTTACAATTATACCCTTATGAATAATAAATAGTGAAATTTTGAAATGATTTATATCTCAAACTACACCGCGGATGTTCTTAAACTTCGTACCATTGAAAAATATTTTAAAACACCTACATAACGAATATAAACATGACTATCAAATTATGCATATTTCTTATAATCAATTGAAAAGATAATTTTAGAAATATCTCCTTATTTAATGATATATGTCACTTAATGGTGGGACAAAATCTAAAAGTAACTAGGTCACTTATCAGTGAGACGGATGGAGTAGTTTGAAAGTTCTATCCTCTCGGACAGTGACAACGAAATGAATCATATGGCTCTTGTGAAACTCCCAACTCCATTCCTTAAACCCTTCTGGAAGTGATAATGAATTCCCTTCAAACCCCTTTTCTTTCTCCTCCTCATCCTCCTTCCCGCCAAAACCGTACCTCTCTTAAACCACGCAAAACCCCTATATTCACCATTACTTGTTCAGTCAAACCAGATCCTTGGACACTAAGTGACGGAAATTCAATCAAATCAAAACCCTACAAAAGAGACCCTAAAAAACGCCTCTCAGATGATGATGCTCGTCGAATAATTAACGCCAAAGCTCGTTATCTTAGTGTATTAAGAAGAAATCAAGGTTCACAAGCTCAAACGCCCAAATGGATTAAGAGAACTCCTGAACAAATGGTACAGTTTTTGAAAGATGATAGAGATGGACATATTTATGGGAAACATGTTGTTGCTGCAATTAGGGTTGTTAGGAATTTGTCAACCAGGGTTGACGGCTCTTATGATATGAGGCAAGTTATGAGTTCCTTTGTTACTAAATTGACATTTAGAGAGATGTGTATTGTTTTGAAGGAGCAGAAAGGTTGGCGACAAGTTCGAGATTTCTTTAATTGGATGAAGTTGCAGGTAAATTCGCATAACCGCTCTTTTGTTTTCTCTAATTTCATTGGATTTGTTCAGTTTTTTCAGTTGATGATTGATGAGATTAATGAACTATATGCTATACAATAAGGCATTGGCAAATGTCACCCCTCAACCTCAAGGAATTAGTTTTAACATGAAACGATGGCAACTTTAAGCGGTCTGTTGGTTACTTGAATTTGTGGAATCATGAGGAGGTTTCTTTTACTAAACTCATCTTGAATTAGAATTATGATTGATTTACTAATCGGGTTTCATTAAGATGTTTATTCTAAGAAAATTGGCGAGAAAATGAGAAATTTATTGATTCTGCTGTAATACCAAACTAACACTTTGCAGCTAAGGTTTTCGATATGGAAAACCACATGTTTTATCAAACAACGAAAGGTAAAATAATATGGTTCATGATATGTTAACGTCTTCGAGTTCCTTCATCTAGTTTGCTCTTATGGTTCAGCAGTCATATGGCACCAATAGAAATTCAATTTGCAAACTTTAGCTAGATTTTGGTTCTGTTTATGCAGTTCTTTTGGTACCAGTAAAAAGCCAATTCGCATACTTTCACTAGATTTTTCAAGTTCGAAATTTACCTGTGACTATGAATGCAGCTATGTTACCGTCCCAGCGTGATCGTCTACACCATTGTTTTACGTATATACGGCCAAGTTGGAAAGATCAAACTCGCTGAACAAACATTTCTGGAAATGCTTGAAGCAGACTGTGAAGCAGATGAAGTGGCTTGTGGGACTATGTTATGTGCATACGCTAGATGGGGGCGCCATAAACCTATGCTGTCTTTCTATTCTGCAGTTCAAGAACGTGGAATCGTACCTTCTGTTTCAGTTTTCAATTTTATGATCTCGTCTTTGCAGAAGAAATCACTGCACACCGAGGCTATCTATTTGTGGAGACAGATGATGGATGTAAAGGTGGCCCCCACTCATTTCACCTATACGGTGGTTATTTGCTCATTCTCAAAAGAAGGTCTTGTCAGAGAGGCCTTTGAGACATTCTATGAAATGAAGAAATCAGGATTCACCCCAGAGGAAGTTACTTATAGCCTTCTCATCACTTTAAGTGCTAAACACGGGAATCAAGACGAAGCATTGAAGCTTTACCAAGAAATGAGATCTCTGAGAATCATTCCTAGTAACTATACTTGTGCTTCACTTTTAGCTTTATATTACAAAAATGGAGACTATCCTAAAGCCCTAGCTCTTTTCTCGGAGATGGCGAAGTGTAAGGTGGTTGCAGATGAAGTTATATATGGTTTACTTATTAGAATATATGGCAAACTCGGCCTTTACGAGGATTCACAAAAAACATTCGAAGAGATTGAGCAGTTAGGGATTCTCACTGATGAGAAAACGTTTGTGTCTATGGCACAAGTACATTTGACTGCGGGAAAGTTTGACAAAGCGTTAAATGTTTTGGATCTTATGAAGTCTAGGAACATTATGTTCTCTAGGTTTGCTTATACTGTCTTACTCCAGTGTTATGTTGCGAAGGATGACGTGGGGTCCGCCGAACTTTCTTTCCAGTCTTTATACAAGACTGGGCTTCCAGATGCATCCTCCTGTAAGGATATGCTTAGCCTATATATGAAACTTGATCTTCCTGAGAAGTCCAAGGCATTCGTTGTTCAGTTAAGAAAAGATCAAGTACAATTTGATGAAGAACTGTACAAGATGGTCATGAAAATGTTTTGCAACCATGGCATGTTAGAAGATGCCAAGCAATTAACAGAAGAGATGGGACAGAGTTCGGTTGCGATGAGTAGCAATTTCTTACAGGCATTTTTGATGATTCTGTGTGGAAAATCCAAGACAGTTGAGATAGCAGAGGATAGTTCTGTTACTCTAGATCTTCCTGACAGTATGGCACTTGAACTGTTGATTAGTCTATATTCTGTAGATGATCCTACCACTGAGAAGATGCAAACCCTGAAAGATTTGCTGCAGACCTCTGTTGGCTTGTCAATAGCTAGCCAACTTATAAGCAAATCAAATAGGGAAGGTAAGACGTCTTCAATGTGCACTAGCTTGTTTGCTGTTGTTCTGTTTATGCAAGTTCTGTAATCAAAAGAATACTTCTTCCACATGGCTTTTGATATTTGTTTGATCTGACAATCATCTCTTTTGAAGGTAATTCATCTAAAGCCAAGTTTCTCTATAATGAAGTAATCAAGCTAGGTCATAGACCTGAGGATGCAGCAATTGCTTCTATGATCAATCTATATGGAAAGCTAAAGCAATTGGATAAAGCCCAGGAAGTGTATGCAGCTGCTGCAGATTTCCCTGCTTCAATGAAACGAGTATATAGTTCTATGATTGATGCATTTGCCAAGTGTGGTAAACTGGAAGAAGTAAGCTGGATGTATGACGAAATGGTCAAGAAAGGGCATAACATAGATGCTGTACTGATCAGCATGGTTGTCAACACTTTGACCACTTACGGTGTGTTCTGCAAAATGTTTCGTCATACTTCAGTGAATTGTAAATCTAGCTATATATAGTTCTTTTTTATTTGTATTTCATTCCTAATTTTATTGCTACTCTGGGGAATCAGGCAAGCTGGGAGTGGCAGATGGAATTATCCGCAAAAGCTTTCAGGAACATGTGAAGCTTGATACCATAGCATACAATACATTTATCAAGGCCATGTTAGAAGCTGGTTAGTTGGCTACCGATCTTCTTTTAGTTGACTGTTAATAACTGAAGAGAAAGCTTTAAATGATACGTTTAATGTCTTGTAGGTAAGTTGCATTTTGCAACCAGCATCTTCGATCGCATGATTTCTAATGGAGTTAGTCCATCAATTCAGACATTTAACACAATGATTAGGTAACTATCACCATGAACTTACAGATAAGAAAAGACAGAAAGAGAAGAAAAAAAATGATCAGCAGAAAGAGAATAATTATTGGTCTAGGTGTTAAATCTTGTCTCAATTCTTCTGAGATATTTGTCTTTTGTTGGTTAATAACGGCAGTGTGTACGGCCGTGGTCGAAAGCTGGACAAGGCTGTGGAGATGCTTAGCATGGCAAGGGATTTGAATATCTCATTGGATGAGAAAGCATACACTAACATGATTAGCTATTACGGGAAGGCTGGTAATGATCCAAGAAATGAGATCTTATGGAACTGCAGTTTGAATCATACTCGTATATCTTGGAATGCCAGACTTTTTTTTTTTTTTTTGCTTTTTCTTTACTTGTTTTTCTTCATAACTTCACTTCATTTTTTTCTCATAACTTCACTTCATATTGGAATTAGTTATTTGTAATATATTTAATTTCATACTACATTGTATTTTCTATGTAGGTAAGTGCCGTGAGGCTTCTCAATTGTTCATCCAAATGCAGGAAGAAGGGATACAACCCGGGCAGGTGAAATTCCAAACTAGTATTAAATTTGCAAATTGGATGGTTTTATTAGCAAGATGTATTTCGTTATTTCTATCTATTTCTGTTTCAACTATAGGTTAGCTACAATATTATGATCAATGCATATGCTATTGTGGGACTCTCTGATGAAGCTGAGAAACTTTTCCAAGCCATGCAAAAAAATGGTTGCTCCCCTGATTCCTTCACCTACCTAGCCCTAATACGAGCTTACACAAAGTGCGGTAAATACTCAGAAGCAGAGGAAATTCTTGATGAAATGAAGAGAACAGGAATCTCTCCTTCCCTTGTACATTTCAACCATGTATTGCGTGCGTTTACGAATGCGGGATTAATGGGTGATGCTGAAAGGGTCTATAGAGACCTCAAATGTGTGGGATTGGATCCTGATCTAGCATGTGAAAGGACGATGCTGAGGGGTTATATGCACCACGGATATACCAAAGAAGGCATCTCTTTCTTTGAAAGGATAAGCAACTTTGTGGAACCAGATACTTTTATCATGAGTGCAGCTGTGCACCTGTACAGGTCAGCTGGAAATGAGATAAGAGCTGGGGAAGTTATGGAGTCTATGAATAAGATGGGGGTCTCATTTTTGTGGAAGCTGAAAATTGGTTCTAAAATGGAAGCAACTTGAGATCTAATGTAGTAAACTGCGGAACAGGCTTCTTAAAAACATGAGAAAGGAGAAGTGTTATGGACTCGGGCAATCACCTCCTCTCAGCATTACACAATTGGTGGAAGTAATGATGAAGGGAGTCAGTCATCACAGAGGCCAAACAGATGCTGTGTACGGTAATGTGGAACCTTATTAAGCTGTTTTTTGGTGAATGTTTCCCAAGTTGCACTATTTATAAGTTTTTCTCGTAAAACAACAATTGGTAAATAAAAATGTGTTATGCTCAAACCCAGAAATTGATCGAAACATCGTGACTAATTTAGCAATGTTTATTTCAGGAATCACAGCTCTATGGACGCCTAATGATGGTTACAACAGTTACCTTTTAGCAACTCATGAAGATAAATTGACCCCAAGAGCAAATAACAGGAAATATGAAGTCCGAACAAACTGGGAACTTCAGTTAAAATTAGAAGTTGGTTTTCACCGATGCGTTTGAAACTAAAACATCGTGATTGCACTCCTAAAATGTCCCCCGACCACACCACATCTTTCTGCACACTGATGAAGTGTTAAGTGCACATGCGATTGTTGTAAACCCAATTTAACATCTTTCTAGCTTCTATATATGCCACTTCTTTCTGTTTTACCATGTAAATAAAAATGTCGAAAGCACATGTTAGAAATATAAGTTGGTGTATCACCTAACTGTACTTTTTATTTTGCTACAAAGTGTAATAATTCATCGTTGTTTTTTTTTTGGAGTCTCATATCTGTCTCCGTAAGGTATTTAAGAGTTCCAGAAATGGGAGTAATTATCGAGAATACAAGATCAATATGGACTGGTGTCTTGTCATATTATCAGTTTCTCTCTCTCTGAAAACTGAAAACAAAGCCTTTTTTTCCCAAGCAAGTTGGGGTAGGGTAGAGAGGAACGCAAAGAAAGACCAAGAGGTCGGCGTTTCTATCGGTTCATCTCATGAAGATATGACATATTTTTCGCCGGCTTGCCCAACTCGACCCAACCCATTCCTTTAAGGTACAAGTTGTGTGGGTAATACACAGGTGGAGCAAAGGTCCTTGGAACTTTCCATGTCGGGTTCGTTTTGGTATGAGCTTATGTATTCACGACCACCACAGTGGGCACATCCACTTTATCCCTGCCTGGGATGCAAAGCTATGGGGAAATCCCCCTTCACATTCTTGCTAGGATGGTTTTACATGTTTATTGGTTGTAAGTTGAATTCTCGGTCCAAATTCAGATATCATGTTTCTTTAATGTGGATCGACGCTCTCCACGTGCGTCCTTCCAATTCCAATGACACTCGATATGTTCCGTCGGTTCAGATCCCATTTCACAACTTTCTCCCAAGTCAATTTCGGCCGACCTTTGCAGCCGATCCTTCCTTTAACCCGTTTGATGAGTACTGTGGGAACAGGTGCATCTAGCGATCTTTGTTGGAGATGCCCAAACCAGCACAACCGATGCTGGGTGAACATCACCCCAATTGGTGCTACCCCAAGTTTCTTGCGTATATATTCATTCCTGATTCGGTCGTGCCTCATGTGTCCGCAAGTCCATCTCAGCATACATATCTTTGTTGCATGCAACTCCCTAATGAGCTGGTTTTTAGTATCCCAGCATTCCGCTCCATACAGCACCACCGATCGAATCGTTGTCTTGTAGAACTTTCATTTCAGCTTTGGTGGGAATTTTCTGTCGCAGAGGATGCCTGTTGCCAATCTCCATTCTGCGCACCCTACTTGGGTATTATGTCTAATGTCCTCATCGATTCCGCCATCGCTTTGGATCATTGATCCCAGACGCAATGAGTCCTTCCTTGGTACTAGATGCCCGTCTAGCAAAACATCCCCGTCGTAAGACCGGGTATTATTGAAATCACACCTCAGATATGCAGTCTCGGTGCCATTGAGTTTAAAGCCCTTCTATTCTAGAGTTTGTCGACACCACTCTACTTTTTCTTCGACATCGGTCTTGGTCTCGTCAATTTGTGCCACATCATCAGAAAAGAGCATACACCACAAGATCTCTCTCTGAATGTCCTCCGTAACTTGATCTATCACTAGAGCAAAGATGTAGGGACTCAAGGATGATCCTTGGTGTAGCCCTATCTTGATCAGAAAGTCGTTCGTGACTCTATCGCACGTCCCGATACCAATCACGGCTCCCTCGTACATATCCTTGATTAAGGTCATGTACTTCGTTGACACCTTTTTCTATTCGAGGGACCAACACATCACCTCACGCAGAACACTGTCGTAAGCTTTCTCGAGGTCAATAAACACCATGCGCAAGTATCGCTTTTGTTTCCGGTATCTTTTCATCAGTTGTTTTACCAGGAATATCGCTTTTGTGGTTGATCTCCCAAGCATAAATCCAAACTAATTCTTTGTTACGCGTGTTTCCTTTCGTAAGCGACGATCGATGACTTTTTCCTACAGCTTCATTGTATGGCTCATCAGATTGATGCCTCCATAGTTCGTGCAGTTTTGGATGTCCCCTTTGTTTAATCGGTACTATTACGCTTCTTCTTCATTCGTTCGACATCCAGTTTGACTAGAAGATGCTATTGAATAACTTGGTTATCCAAATTATCCCTTCATCCCCCAGGCACTTCCACACCTCAATAGGGATGGTATCAGGTCCCTACGCCTTCCTTCCTTTCACTCCTACGGTGGTGTCCTTGACCGGGTCCACAAGTTCGATCGTGGGAGTATCACCCCCTTCGTTGGAAAATCTGTCGAAGTATTCCTTTCATCTTGCCTTTATCTCTGAGTATTCCATCAAGACTCGATCGTTCGCGTCCTTTATGCATTTGACTTGGATTACGTCGTGTGCCTTCCTTTCGCACATCTGAGCAATCCTATAGACGTCCTTCTCGCCCTCTCCCGTGCTTAGATTTCTATCTGTTACTCTCTTCCTCGCTGAAAAAAATGGATCTTTTCATTTTAAATACTTGTCCCAAATTAAGTGTTAATTTTTTGGGGAGGTTGGAGGAGGGGATAAAGAGTGAGTCAAGATGAAAATAAATTCCTTGTACGTTTTTTGGCTTGGATACTCACTACCAATGAACTTGTAAACATTTTAGGAAGAAGATTGATGAAGCTAAGGATCTTCGCAAAAATGCTTTTGTTTAAGATCAGAAAGCTTTTTACACAGAATCTGATTAAACATCCTAGAAGGGGAAGTAATATTGTCAGTATGAGAGCATTTTCTCAAATCCATATCACAATTTCAATGGTGTCTTGAAAGTGAATTTGGCATGCATATGACAGGAGATTTATCTTAGTTTGTGGGTGTAAATGACTACGCGAACCTATAACCTTTCAAGATGAGAGTTGTTGCTACATCAACAAAAAAGGAACGATTAAACAACCCGGTGTGCCTGAAATACATGACATGTTTAATATTTGAGGCATGAATGCAAATCTTCTTTTTGTAAGTCAAATTTGTCACAAAGGCCATAATGTTATCTTCAATTTTGAAAGGTATGATACTGAAGATTAGTCGGGAAAAGTAATTTTCCATGATATTCGTGGGGAAAATAATTATTATCTAGATATTCAGTTTAATCTTTGTTGCAATTTGACCTAAGTGGAAAAAACTCATTTATGGAATGAACATTTTGGTCACATCAATTATCACTTATTTGGCAAGATTATTAATAAAGAACTTATCACGGGAGTTCCCAAAATCAAGCTAGTAGATAGTGTTTGTGGTGCTTACCAAAAGGGTAAACAAGCAATAATTCCACATAAGTCTTCACAAGACACTGCAACCAAAGTTCATCTTGATTTAATTCACATGGATTTCTTTGGCCAAATTCAACAAGCCACCGTTGGGTAGAAGAAATATGGTTTGATGATTGTTGATGATTACACCAGATTTACATGGGTTACGTTCTTAGAGCACAAGAATAATTCCTTGGAAGAATTTAAGATTATTGTGAATAGAATTCATAATGAACAAGGTCACAATTAGGATCCATCATGGAATAAAATTTAAAGATATCAAGCTATTTAAATTCTATGACAAATAAGGTATAATTCAACAATATTCTCCGCTTATTACTCCACAAGCAGGAGTTGTAGAAAGGAAGAACAAGAATATTCAAGAAATGGCCAGGATAATGCTCCATAATAAAAACTTACCTTTGAAGTTTTGTGGAAAACGGTTTTTACGGAATTCTATCTAATTAATCGTCTGTACTTATGATCACTACATTATTACTGACGACTTAAGTAATTTTCATCAAAACTATATCTCTTCTGCTGAGTTGCCTCCTATTGAAACAGTTGGGAAACTCAAGGAAGTACCATCATCGATGAAAGTTACTGCAACTATTATCGATCCTGATGGAAATAGTGACAAGGAGAAACCCCCTAATGAGGGTGTTCGCGTCGAACGAACTTCTTTGAAGCCTCCCAAATGGGTTCAACATTGTCATACCACTGATGATGTCATCGGGGATCCAAACAGTAAGGTCATGACAACAAGTAAACTTCATAACTTATGAAATTTTGCATGTTACTTGTCATGTGTTGAACTTAAAAAATATTAATGAAGCTCTAAACAACCCTGTATGGCTGAGACTATGCATGAGCAGTTAAATCAATTCAAATGGGAACTTGTCCCTTGTGTTACTAATAAGGAACAAAATGGATATTCAAGAACAATTTTGATGAATTCAGCATTATCTCCCAAATAAAGCAAGACTTGTTGCTCAAGGATACTCTTAAACTGAAGGAATTTATTTTTATGAGACTTTTACTCTTGTAGCTCACATTGAGTTCATAAAATTGCTTCTTGCTCATGCTGGTTTTCTCACGATTAAGTTATATCAAATGGATATTGAATCCGCGTTCTTGAAAGAATATCTTAAGAAAAAGGTTCAATTTTGTTGCCCAACCTAAAAGATTTGAAATTCCAAAATTTCCAGATCATGTCTTTAAGCTCAATAGGCATTACACTGATTTAAGTAAGCCCACAAGATTAGTATGAAAAGCTAAGAACTTCTATTCCAAGAAGGGATTATCAATAGGTGGAGCTGATAATACACTTTTCAATAAAAGGAATAATAAGTGTTTATTAATCAAATCTATGTGGACGACATCATCGCTACTTATGAAAAACTTACGGAAGATTTTCGAACCTCGTTGAGCGAGGAGTTCGAGATGAACCATGTTGGTGAATTAAAATTCTTCATACATATTCATCAATCTGAGGATGAAATGGATATCTCTCAAGAGAAATATGTCATCAAAGTCCTTTTTAAAAGATCTCTTGAAGGTTCAGCTCCAAATTTGAATTCATGCCCACAACTGGAAAACCACAAAGGGATCTAATAGGAAAACAAGTAGATCCAAAGATGTATAAATCAATTATTGGAAGCTATATTTATTTAACAACAACAATACTTAATATTGCTTTCAGTGTTGGTTGTTGTGTAAGGTTTCAAGATGAACCCAGAGAGTCACATCTCACTGCAGCATTAAGAACAATTCATTACATCCGTGGTACTATTGGATTCGGTTTAGCATACCATTTGACATTAAGCTCAGTCTTACACCTTATTCATATGTTGATTGAGCTCGATGCGGTGGAAGATAAGAAAATGGATATCGGGAGTACTTTTCTATATGGAAAAAAATCTTGTAGCCTTGCACAGAATAAAACGAAACCCACAATGCTTATCAACGTGTTTACAAAATGCAATGCTATAAGTTCATTTTGTACTTAACTCATATGAACGAAACAAATGCTAAATAATTATGTAATTGACGTTGAAACCATAAATAGTTTTTGTGATAATTTGTGTGCAATAAGAATAACTGAAAACTCATTTGAGCATTCTAGAGTGAAACACATACATATTATATATCAATTTATCAGATGTTTGTTTGAAGAAGGTACTGTCAAACAATGTACCACTGAACGATAATTGGCTGATATGCTTATTAACTACTAGATAACCATTTTTTTTTACCATCTTCGATGTCTACTTGTAACACCCCATGTTTTTAGCTTGGCGCATGCTCAGAGATGCGCCATGGCCTGAGATGAAGCTTCATCCAAAGCTTCCGTTGCGTTGAAAAAGGAACATTGGCCTAGGCCAATACGCTACCAAAATGGCATATTGCCTATGCATATTGGTCAAGACCAATATGGCACCAAGAGAGTGTAAGTTGTAGGCTACATTGACCGAAGGCCAATCTCGCATCAAATGATGCACTAGGCCAGTTGGGAGGATGGCCCAGAACAAAGCGCCAAAATGGCTCAATACGCATGTCATTGGCATATGACCAATATCGCACCACAATGATGCAACAGGACAGAGCATGATGTCCTTGGCAATGTAAAACCATCACGGCTGGACATTGGAGTGGCTTATGGGCCAAATCCGGAAATACAGCCATCACGGCCCTTCACGGGACCTGGCTCAGGAAATGTTCAGCCACCATGGCCGGATATTGGAACTGGCCTGTGATCCAGAACTGAATATACAACCATCTTGGCCGGTTATTCTGAAATATATGGCAACGACCATGAATAGTAAAAGTGGGAGTTGATGAATGATTTTTGCTCACCTAATCAAAGTTGTAAAAATGTCAAGTAAACATGTATATGGAGGATTAGTTGGTTGAATGTGCCTATGCGGACCATGTACCAAGTAAGCTTTATAGCTTAGCCAAAAGATTAAAAATGATGCTTAGGCCTCATTTATGGTTGCCGCCTTACCAATGTGGCATAGGATGCTTATGCATCACTTTTCCATGTTTCGGATTAAATATGCATCACATGGATGCATTTTGACGGAACGACCTACACGGACTAGGCCATCACCATTATTGTTTGGCCAAAGCCTCACGATCGAGTTGGCTTAAGTTGTGGTCCCTTCGAGGATGAACTACGGTCAGTGCGCTTGATCCCTTTAGAATAGGGAAGGGTACATAGGCAGCCGCAATGAGTTGCACCGTTGCTGGTCCAACACTTTGTCGCTCATATCATCTAATTGTGAGATGATTGCGACATTCTGAGCTCTCATATCATCTGGCTCGGTAGATCGATGCAAGAGATGATTATGGCCAAAGTTGATAAGGTAAGTTGCATTCCATTCCATGGATGCTCATACTTCCTATTCGACGTAGGCATGCACCATTAGCACAATGGTCATGGCCATGAAGATAAGATTTTAAAGGTACGCAAGTAGCAGAGCTTGCATAAGCCTAAGGAAAGTACGACATGAGCCTGATTGATGTACCCTTGGCATGAGCAAGACAAGTACATGCTCTCAGCAGTGCCTAAACTAAGTAAAGAGTTGGACCCGAAAGCCAGTGATGCATGCAAGTGCATCGGCCATAGCCGTCAAGGTTTTAAACCCTTTGTAGAACAAGGGTAAGTTGGAACGGTGTGGAAGCTAAGTTAGTTGCATCATGCTCCACGAGCATGCTTGCAAGGGCAAATGGACATGCGTTAGCCTAACTTTAAGGCCCGGTAAGCAGCATCATCATGGCGCATCGGAGAAGTTATGGCTTGCGTGCCCAGGTGCGCCGAGCGTAATTTTCCGGTCCGCCACACTACTGGTGCCATTATTATCCATTAAAACAAGCTTATACTATTTCCAATGTGCTTTATGTATATCTTTTGGGCGATATAGCTTAGGTTCTAATAAAGGAATTTATTTATTTTTTTCCTGATTTTATACCATTTTTTCACTTTTCTTTCGCTATTATGTTTCGTTAAGTGATCTTTTTGGATTGCTAGTATAAGTTTGATCATTTATTTATTCTTTATAATTATTGCTTATATTAAGGGAAGCCTATAGTGTTCATCTCCTTCTTGTTGATCCATCTTGTTCCAAAGAGATATGTCCCTATTTAACAGGTTATGTAACCTTTTGTTGAATGGTTTTCTGACCATAAGTCCCAAAGTGGTTGTCATTGTTATCTTCTACGCACCAATAAAAGAAGAAGAGTATAAATTTCAGAAAAATCCGACTCAAGGAGCTACCACACCGTTAACAGTGATTCAAAAAGGTAATCATTCGATGTCGGTGTAAATAATTATGTCATGTCCAGAATTCTCTCTACCCCTGGCTCCTGAGGCAAGAGTCGAGAACAAGATCAATGGGAAAAACTGCATAATAAGCTGAGAAGTTTATGCGCTAAGATAAAATTATCTTATCGTAATGCTGATATTCAAACTTAAGTTACGATAAATGGGTTGAATTCATAAAAACATGACATCATACAGTTATTTTGGGGAACATCTTTTCCTTGTATCAACATGCGAGAACTTCAATTTTGAACTGCTTTCTTTAAAGGAAATTCGTAGAATAATGGTCTTTTCCATTGACAATTCTATTCTTATAGTGTTCATTGTATGCTTGGTATTTTCATGTTATTTTTGTTGATCTTTCTTATGCGGGACATGTTTCTTGATGATCTTCTTAGATATTTATCTCTTTTCTAAGAGAAAAAAACCTTTGGATTGATGTTTAACATCTTTTTATTATTAAACTTCAAGGGAAAATTCCTTTTCCTCGGAAAGATTTCCTTTGTTGTTCCTTTTGAAAATGACAACAATTGGGGAGAGTTCACATTAAACTTGTGCTTAGTTATTATATCTTTATAGGGAATGCGATTGTGCAATCTAGGAGAAAATTGTACTTTTTAGTCTCTCCATGGTGAAGAAACTAAGTTTTATTTATATTTTTTTGAAACTTATTGACATCATCAAAAAAATTGTACGTTATTGGTAGTCTTGATACTCTTAAAAACATAGTTCATAGAGATCACTATTCTCAATAGATACATTTGTTATTTGTGACAAAAAAGGGAAGAATTATTTGGTAGTAATGTACTAAAGGCATACTTTTCTTTGGTAGTTTCGTATCCGTATTGACGACGTATCAGTATCAGATACTTGGGGATACCTGAGGATACGTATCAGATACTCCATTTAAAGTATCCCCTTTTTTTATTACAAAAATGGTAGGGGATACTCAGGGATACCTTTCGGATACTCTAAGATACTTTTATATATAAAATCTAAATATTTATAGATATTTGTATACATGAACATATCGAATAATTATATATATGCCTAATAACTTGTTAACTATAAAGAAAGAAAACTTAGTGGTTATTTTATGATGCTTCATCTCAAGTGTTACAAAAATTTAGCTTTAAGGCTTCTCTGGAAGCCATGTTCCCACTGTTGTTCAGCGAGAAATTTGAGCATGTATAATTTTATCCATTCCATTAAGAGAAATAAGATTGAACCCCAAAATGCTGAGAATTTAATGTTTGCTCACAATAATTAATCTTCTACGCAAGGATCGGAGAAAGTAGAATGTGTATTGAAGATACATTCATCCACTTGACGATGTGGGAGAACTTGAAGTAGTAAATCTTTTCACTTGATGAGTTAGAAATATAAGTAGTAATATTTTATGAAGATAATATTAATAGGTGATGGGTGAGCGAGATGTTTGACAGTTTTTATCTATTTTTTTAATATTTCAAATAATATTTATCGATTTTTTTTTATTTTATGTGATTTTTTTTACTAGAATGAATTATTAGTATATAAAATATGTTTTAATAAGTACACGTATCCTGTCGTATCTCGTCTCCCATTTTGGGAAAAATGACGAATCGTCGTATCAGTGTCCCTGTATCAGTAACAGTGCTCCATAGGTAAAAACTAAGGGGGGGGGGGGAACATATAACGTAGTATCGCTTTACAAATTGTGTACAATGAACTTTACGTTAGGTAAAGGTACTACTTATTGGCATAACAAATCGAGTGAATCAATATTTCATTCATATAATCTCAAATCGACGATTTTTAGAAAGTTGTTATCAAGCTAAGCTATGTATCTTCAGCAATAAAGTACTCGATGAAAAGATGATAAACCATAAAAGAAATTTAAAAAATAAAGAATTCAAAGGTGTTGAAGATTCAAGAAATCCAGAAGCACTATGGAGATTGAGTTGAATGTTTATTTTTCTACAAAAAAGTCCATGTAACACCCAATATATTTGACGGTGCATGGTTGTCCGAATGGAGTATAAGTAATGATTTATCTTAAGATTATACTTAGGCATTTACAACACAATTGGCTCAAGAGTTGGCAAAAAGCTTTGCAGTTAAGCTTTTCCGGGCGGGAGTAATCCAAGGATGGGTGACCTCTTGGGAAACTGCTATTGGATGACCGCAGCGGTGCCGTTAAAAAATCTACACAACCAGATGACCACAGTGGATTAGTGGGGACAATGTCGATGTAGGATAAAGTCATTAAAAATAGTATCAGAGCCGCTGACATGTCACCTCCCGAGGGTAGGAGAGTACGCTGGACGGGTTGGTCCATGTACTTATTTCATGAGGGAATGGAACGTCGGAGATCTGGTCTTGAATATATTTTGGAGCCGAAGATGTATCCAATTTAATGTGGTGGTATTGTATACCCCGATTCAGCAGGTAGGGTTTACAAAATGGAATATAGGCATTCCTTTGTCGTTTCCTAACACAGATGCATTTTCAGATAATTGGCTTTATAATTAGAAGAAAAACTCTGCAGTTAAGTTTGTTCAGGGGGGAGGGAATAACCCAGGGATGAATGAACTTCAGGGAAGCTGGTGTAGGATGACCGCAATGGTGGCCATTAAAAACTCTACACTGCCGAATGACCGCACTGGCTAAGTGGGAAAAATATAGGTGGAGATTCGAAAATGTATCAGCGCCGACAACGGATCATCTGTCGAGGAAGAAAGAGTATGCTAGATGTATTGAGTCATGAGTGGCAGGGAAGGCCTGAGATCTAGGCTCGTATACTCTGGAACCGGGGATAGCTACAATCTTAGGGCGTGAGATTGTAACACCCAATATTCAACGGTGGTTAGCCGAATATAATATATGTAATAATTTATCCTAAAATTATACCGAGGAATTTTCAACACGATTGGTTTCAGAGTTCGCAAAAGGCTCTGCAGTTAAGCGGGTTCTGGGGGATAATCCATGGATGGGTGACCTCCTGGAAAGCTGCTACTACATCTTGTATCAGAGCAGACGACGGATCAGCTGCTGAGGATGGAAGACGATTTGGGAAACATATTTATCCCATAAGAGAAGGAAACGTCAGAGATCTGAGCTTGAATACATTGCGGAGCGAGGCTCTAATTTAAGGTAGTGGTATTGTGACGGATCAGAAAATATGGACTTATGAGAACGGTTTTAACTGTTAACCTTTGTCTGGATACAACATAGTATGCATACCAGTATGCAAACTGTCGTGGTATGAATTAGGTCCGGAAACCAAGTTTGCATGCCAGTATGCGAACGGTTTTAACTGTTAAGGTCTGGGAACCAAGTTTGCATACCAATATGCGAACGTTTCTACCTGAGTCAAGGTTTGGGACATCAGTATGCGTACCTGTTTGCAAACTGCTGGACAATACCACAGTCTGGAACTAAAGTTTGCATACCCGTTTGCAAACTTAGTGGTTAAAGTTCTAAAATCGGTTAAGTATGTTTTCATACTCATGAACAAATACATTTATGGATTAAGGAATGCAATCTTTGCAAACCGTGGCTTAATGTTCATGAATTGATTTCGATATAAGTACTTTGTACGATTACGAATCAATCCGATTTTGTTTCAATTGGTTCTTATATACTTCTATGAGATATATACAATTGAACAACTCTATGAGTAACACAATTAGATTCATTAGATTATCTTTCATGTTTGATTGATTATCATATTTGATTTATAAGTGTTAGATGAATGTGGTTAAGATAAAAGTGTTCATATGACTAACTTCAGTTAACTATTGTTGAGCTAACTCAATATACACGTTTAGGTACGGTTACCCATATCTAAGTGAAGGTATATTTCATTTGTATGTAACAAGCTAAAACCATATAACTGTGGAGAGATATTGCTTTGGTTTTAAGAAAACTTAGCTTGAATCTTAAATCAGGTTTTCATCTAACGGTGAATATTGATTGCTTTGTTTCAAAGCTATCAAACCCTGATTTGATGACTATATAAGGGAGAACTCTAGCAACTGGAAAACCTAATCCCCACACTTCCGTGTGATACTAGTTGCGACTAGAGTCGATTATCCTTTAACCTAGGTTTTCCAAAACCATTATAGCTTAACGACTTGAAGACTTCATTTGGGATTCGTGAAGCCAGACCCAACTATTTTCTCTATAGTTGTGTGTTCTAATCTTACTTATTCTATTGTATTGAGTACTATCTTCTCTAAGATTTGCTCGAGATTTATCTCCGATGGGTAAGATATAAAAAGTAATCACAAAGCTCTCCGTCTCATTCTTTGTGATTCCACAATAACTTCTTCTACTACCATATAGTTAAGTTATTGTGAGGTCATTGATATTTCTAGGCTGTTCTTCGGGAATATAAGACCGAATTATCAATTGGTTCATGTTCACCTTGATTTATCAAAAGAAGGAAGAAAACTTCATAGGTACTTCTGTGGGAGAAAGATTTATCTATCAGAATAGGCTTTTCTGTGTGAGACAGATTTGTCTATAAGTCTTCGAATTTGGGTCGTAGCAACTTTTAGTTATGGGTAAGATCAGCTAAATGAATCAAGTGTGTAGAGTCATGTTGGGATTCAGAGGCGTAAGGAACGCGATTGTACCTTAATCGATGTGAGAGTTGGTTAGGGATCAACTACATTCCAGTCCGAAGTTAACTTGTAGTAGGCTAGTGTCTGTAGCGTCTTAATACGGTGTGGTTTTCAAAACTGGACTAGGTCCCGGGGTTTTTCTCCATTTGCAGTTTCCTCGTTAACAAAATTTCTGGTGTCTGTGTTATTTCTTTTCCGCATTATATTTTCTATATAACTGAAATATTACAGGTTATGTGTAGTTCAATCAATTGGTAAATCCAATATTTGGTTGTTGATAAAAGTTGATTGACGCTTGGACATTGGTTTTTGATACCGTGCAAGTTGTTTCTCATAATAATCAGGCTCACGGATTCCTATCTGTTTGATTTGTTGATTACAATGAGAAATAGAGATATAACTCTTGGATATCTTTCTTTGATTGAGCCTGAATGTCTAGTTGATTCTCTTGGAATCATATTGGAGTTAGTCCATACAGATTGCTGAACGAAATATTGGGTGTGGTTGTTAGACCCCCGCCTTTTCACCTAGCTTATCGTCTTCTGAATCCGACGATTTCACCTCTTTTACTAATGTTCTTATTACCTTAACACATGATATAAATCTTTAAAAAAAGATGATAATCTTCACCATGGTCTCTCTGAATTTTATCAAGTAACCACCTATAAGATTAACGAGGAAGATATATTACCTCGAAGTATCTTCACGGAGAATTCAATTTCACCGAGTATTTAGCATTCTTAAAATTATAAATCTGTACCCAGTACTTAACATTCTTAAAACTCTAAATCGATCAAGGAAAATTTATATATCTAGAAATTCAACAAAAATGGATTGTTCTAGTGGAAAAGAACAAACGATGTCGAGCCAAGAGCGCCTTCATTCCTACATAAAATAGTGGATGTAAGAATCCACAACCGATCATATCCTTCAAGCCAAACATTGGTTTTGGATTTTGATCCATACAGATGCACATCCAGTTAATGGAGTTTAAGTTGGTGCCGTGTTGTAAACTAAAAGGATAAGTAATAAAGGAAAACTAGTTATAAATGACGTTGTTAAAGATAAAAAAAACAAAAACAAATCTTTTCACCATTGTACATGCCACATAGGATCAATTGTCAAAGAGTTTTTATCATGCAAGTCATATAACATCTAGTTTTACAAGCTTTCTTTCTAACAATGCTTTATTTCTTTTGTGTATCTAAATTAAATTAAATTGGAAATTCAATAGTTTTTGGATCCCAAATATTTCGATCAAAGTCTAACATTGTTGGACTGCAATCCAATTTTTTGTTTGGTAGTTGTTTAACTTTAGGCATTTATACAGTGACTAAATTATTTGTTGTCATGGAATGATTTTTCTCCTCCATTTGAAACTGGTTTTCAATTTCATCATAAATCAATCAAATTCATCAATTTGATTAAATTGTTTTTAATTAATACAAATTTCTTAATAATTAAATAGTTTGATTCCAAAGTTCTAAGAGGAGTCCACCATTATGATCAAATAAGATAAGTTTAGAAAACTCAAAATTCAATTTTATACCAAATCATCAAATTAAACCACTCTGCACTCTGTAATTCAACTTAGCTCAAGAAAAGCAACCAAATGTCCTAAATTAATTGAACATTTTAATCACTAGATGACCGCTGAAGCAGTGGGGGGCCAACCAGAAAATTTTAGGAGCCAACCTAAATTTGGAACATATATTTTTGTTCATAAATGTTGTAGTAATTGCTAATTCTCACAGGTAATTTGCTCTTCGCCCGTGTTTTACCCGATTTTGACCCTTTTTTCTGGTAGAAATTCAGCTGCGAAATTCTTTGTCTGTGGATCAAATTTATCGAAATTTATTTCAACTTAAATAAACTATAATGATGATTAAGCATAATGTAAGAAATTTGAAGAAAAACGAACTAAAAATGATCAAAATCAAAATATTAATATCTTCTGAAAATACTTTTTGTGATTGAAATTTAATCTTGAAATTATTCGTTCATGGATGAAATTTTTCGAAATTCCCTTTATTTTTAGAGAGATATAACGATTAAAAAAGTTGAAAAGAAATGACCAAAAATTAAACAATTTTTGAGATTTTTTTTGTTTTGGAAAAAAAGGTCAATTTTGAGACCATAAAAGTGTAACAGACAAATAATGGGGCAGTTACCTTGTATAACAGTCGACCGATTATGATTTTAAGAAATTGGACAGTAGAAAAACAGAGAAAGAACAGAACAGATCAGCTTCAGATTTTCACTTCAGGTAAAGAAGACGGATTCTCGGATCGGATTTACAGAATCCGAAAAAAAACCCAATTCTCCTAACAACGTTATTTCCACCCAGCATTTCTCCGAAAAATAAAACAGAGAAGAAAGAAAATATAAGAAGAAGCAGCTTCAGTGGAAACTTTGATGCCACAGACATTATGCGGAAAGAAGGACAACAACAAAACTGTTAGAATACGAGCATTCAACTCAAAACCAATTGGCAATGAGTGGAGAGGCCCTAAGGGATTATAAACTGCTGGATCTTAGATTGCCCAAAAATGTGAGACTAATGATCTTAACACTCCCCCTCACGTGTAGCCTCGTTGGGTCTAACACGTGGACAATTAAATCGGGTGACGCGGAGTAAAGGCGTGATCGAAAGACTCGTCGTAAATAGCCTGCTCTGATACCATGTTAGAATACGGGCATCCAACTCAAAACCAATTGGCAATGAGTGGAGAGCCCTTAAGGGATTATAAACCGCAGGATCTTAGATTGCCCAACAATGTGGAACATTGATGCCAGTCAAGAAAACCACATCTATTTACATCGGTGAATTCTCGATCTTCACAGTTCACACGTAAGATTTTGTTGAAACTTTGAACTACCCACATCTAATTAAAGTGCAAGACATGACTAAGTCAGGAATATAAATGGATGATGCTCCAATTTGCAAGGTATGATGGTGTTAAGAAATTTATTTCTGATATGTTTTGTTATGAGTCATGAATAATATTTGTAGCCTAAATTTGGTGAATGGGTGATTTCGAGAAGTGGGTATTTTGTGTATGTTGGGAATTAGGTTGTAGATTCTTTCCAATGTTCTGCAATTTTGAACACATTATGCATCTTCTTCTATCTCATTTATAATTGATTGATAAGTATGCAGCTACCTTGTTTGATGATATGCTTCTATGACTTGAAAACAGTTTTAAGTCTACTAATTTAACCAGATCGATTTATCACTTCATCAAGACTCATACCTGATGTAATAATATATGCAGTGCTACTAATTCTACTGGCATTGGTGATTTCCACAACTGAAGCTACTAGCGGCAGTAGCTAAGTACGAAACATAACTACCCCCAAAGAAGATGATGTCGTTATTGTATTGGCCAAGCAGAAGGGATCCTGAATCATACACTTTGAAGGACCTGGTGTGTTAAATACCACATGTGATAGTATTTAACTCCGTGTTTGGGTTAACAAAAACAGCAATTACCTACACTAAAAATTAATCTTTATATATTACACAATTACATTTTCCTCTCTTAGTACCATGGATGAGAGGTATCCTATGTTGTAGTTAAATATGTAACCATACTAAGTCCAGTGTTTAAGTGAGATATTGTTTCAAAGTGTAGTTGTATGTACACCTTTCAACATCCACCACGTGTACAGAAAGAGACACGTGGAAGGCATGCAAAACAAGATATCAAAACATGATAGCAAGCATCTCATCAGAAGATTCCACCGGTCAGCAGATCCGACGGTCAGGGACAGAGGATCACAGAGGTATGATGGCTCAGAAGAGCACCAGATAATACCCCTTGGGTGTTAATACAACCAATCCCGAGGAAGGTCCCAGATCAACGGCTGAAAGGAAGTTTGACTGACACAGATGTGACCAGATAAAGAGACACTTGCCTGACACGAGCAGACATCCATCTACCCGCATTAAATACCAAAGAGATATACACGTGTCAATCAACTCGTGGAAGAGGCGAGGATAACCCTTCGTATTCAAGCTCAGGCCGCATCATATACCGAAGACCTCTGCGTAATGGGCACAAAGCACAAGAAGATAAGATTACAACGTCACCTCAGAAGTAGGACCCACGTTCAAACCCTATAAATACCCCTCTCCACTAAGAGAGAAGGGGTCGACCGATCCAGAGCAATTATAGGAGAATATAGGAGAGAGAAATAAGAAGAGTAAGGAATCCCCCTACTTCCGCAGACCTATGTACACTCTAAAGTCATTCGACTATCTTTTTAATCATCCAATACATAGTGAAACACCAGCCCCGTGGATGTAGGCCTTAGTGCTGAACCACGTAAATCTTTGTCTTATTTACATCTTAGCACTTTACATTCATCGTTGAACTTCATGTGCTTTACATTTATACTCGATTCTCTGTTTATTACTTTATGCGAACATTATTTATGATAATATTCGACTAGACAATGACAAGCTCGAAGGCTTCGAGTCGATGAATCGATATAATCATCCCCTTTACGCATACAACGTACAATTCTAGAATCAGACTGTATGCGAGTATTGTTTGTGAACACGTGGATGGCTTCGTGATTTATGTGTTCACAATCTGGCGCTAGAAACAGGGACTTTGTCCCGGTAAAAGATTTATCTTATCCCGTGATTTCACCTTAAACGCGCATTATGGTTGTGCCCTATTCTGGGTTCAGCGTGCTTTCAAAACCTTTTTTATTCTGGATTCAGCGTGCTTTCAAAACCTTTTTTATTCTGGGTCCACGACTATCTATCAAAGATTTGCACGTGAGGCGTGTTTCTTTTAAAACTAAGACTTAATAATCCAGATTCATGAGTTCTCGCTACGGATCTGCCTTTTCAAGAGTTTTCCTTTTCCAAAGTAGTCTGAAAACAAGGTCCATGATTGTTTATTAGAGGATTTGTATTGCGAAAACTAGACCGAAGGAGTCTTTATGTTTCTCTTTTACTAGGGCCCTTGGGCAGCTCATTTCCTTTTATTCCACAAATTTTGCGGATACGAATGGCACTAACCCGATCCTCGTGGATATCTTTGGTTCTCTTTATTTATCCCGCTATGCAGAAAAGGACTAAAAACGGAAAAGATACTAGAGGCAGGAAAAACCAAAGCCTCATCAAAGGAGACACCGAGGATTACCCCGGTCATGACCCGAAGCAAGCAGAAAGGAGACAAAGCTAAAAAAGCTACTCAGAGGCAGGATGCTGCGGAAATCACCTCACCTATGAACAATAACTCCATTGCAGCCGCGTCTCTCAAATCAGCAGCCACAAAGAACAACGCAACTGTCGCGGCCCTCCAGGAAACAAAAGCTAACAAGACTTTGGTTTCAAACCAAATCCATCAACAAAGAGAAGGGATGGCAGAATCTATGACACATCAGCCCGCACATCCACCAGTCTTCGGAATGCCGTCAACCAACGGTCAGAATCAAACCATACCAGTGGTTTTAGCACCGTGGGTGGAAGCTCAACGAAGGGGACCAAACTTGGAGATACCAACAATTGAAGCTGATCCTCTGCCACCCTTAATACACACAGTAGACGAAGGGGGAACTATGGCCGTAGGGGCACAAGCCGGAACTCCCAATTAGGGATCAAACCAGTCCCACCGACTGATGGTAGAGCTCGAAGAATTGAAAAAGAGCCAGCAGGTCTACGCAGATGTCGTAGCTCTTCTGGCCAGGGAGAACCAAGACTTGAAATATAGGATTTCCCAAAGCACGAAGACTAGCCAACAACTGGACGAAGCAAATTCTAAAGCACCAGAGCCTAATCGAGACTGAAGAATCATCCTAACAAACGCCGCTAGGGGAAGCAGTGCATCCGATCCGGAATATGCCTCCGAAGACTTATGTGTTAACAGTAATGTAGTGGGTAACCCATTCCTTGCCCCACAATCAATTTACATGTTGATATTTTGAAATCCAAAAATTGAAATGATACACAATTTTATGTATCAGCAGGTGACGCTTGTTAGTCAGCAAACTAATTCTATCTATTCTGAAGGGTATTGAAATTTTATAGGACTAGAACTTTTCTGGCTCTTTTTACGTAGGTACGTATTTGTAGTTTTGTTTGAGCAATTAAAAACAAGCATTTCATTAAACAGAACTGCTGTTACATTGATTAACTTTCAGTAACTAAAACAAAAATTAGTATTGGTTTGTATTGATTATTATATATAATAAAAGGTTGCCATGTTGATAACAGGTTTTGTTGGTGTTTAGTTGGTGGTGATTTATTGCCAATAATAGTTGTGCATGGTATACAAGAACAGATTGCGCGATGCAAATGAGTCAAAGTGCTTCGGTTTTGTAGGAAGCTATTTTTTTTTTGTAGTTTTCAGTTGGGCGCTAATAAGGGAATGTTTATCACTTAAAATTTGTTGTAGATGTAAACCAACCAGGAAACATTTGTATGTAACGATTAGTTATTTACTGTAATTAGACTTCCCATTGCAGATGATGAGCTTTGATGAACTCGTTGATGTGCCAATACTCGTTTAATTCCAGATACAGTTGCAACCTCAAAGTGCACCCAGTAGAAGAAAAACAAGTAGAACTCTGACAGGAGCCAGTAATCTCTGTGAAGTACCATTAACAACTGCCTCAACGCACCGTTAGCAACTGACTCAAGTCGGGGCCCCACCGTGGTAGCAGTCATCTAGTTAACTCCCATTTCCATTCTCTCTTCAGTTCTCACTCGTCATACTCCGGTACATGATTTTCCATGTCGACTAATACCCCAAGAACCCAACTTTCTATCAATAAAATCAACGAATCCCACAAAATCTTACGAGTTGCCCTAATTTCAAGAATTCTTCTTATATCTCTAATCATCTTATGGAGATCTCTACTCAGTCCTTACGATACTTCAGCAATACTAAACCCTAACTGTCTCTCTTCAGATTCGTACACTTCTTCTGAATTGCCTATTTGGCCTAAAATTGGATCCGCCATAGAAGGAAGTATTGTGTGGGATGGAGTTTATTTCATCAGGATCGCTCAATGTGGTTATGAGTATGAACAGACCTATGCATTTTTCCCTCTTCTACCCATTTTTATTTATATACTATCTCGAACTGGTCAGTGAATTATTTTTGTATTTAAGTTTAATTAGTGAGGTTTGAGAATTTATAGATTGTTTTAATGGTTTTGATTCGTCCGAGTTTCAGTTTTTGCTCCACTGGTACCTATTATTGGATACAGAGCGGTGTTAGGTTTATCAGGATACTTTATCAATAATGTAGCATTTTTGCTTTCAGCTGTTTACTTTTACAGGTAAAATGACCTCATTATTGTCCTTATTTAATTGTAGTTTTGTTATAACTTCAGTTATTTCAAACATCATTGTTGCTTAGTTTCTATTTTATAATATAAGTGCTGAATCCCATGTTGCCATGTTGCAATCACAGGCTTTCAGTTATTATTTTGAAGGACGGTAAAACTGCATTTCGCGCATCCATGTTATTTTGCTTCAATCCAGCTTCCATATTTTATTCATCAATGTAATTCCTTCGCCTTTTCTAATTTTAAGCTTCATTAAGAGAGACATTTTTTGGTGGCAATGGTTGAACTGAACCATCGTCCTGTTTAAACAGATATACAGAGAGTTTGTATTCTTTATTTTCTCTCGGTGGTATATACCACTTACTATCTGGTGGAAGCACTATCGCTGTGCTTCTGTTTGCTCTCTCTGGTGCTGCAAGATCAAATGGTGTGCTTAATGCCGGCTATATCTGTTTTCAGGCAATACATCGGGCTTACGATGCTATCGTCCAGAAAAAACGTATTGGGGTAAGTTGTTATTTATTTTGTTACTCTGTTTGTTGCAAAAAATTAACTGATAATTAGAAAATATGCTTGGGTGATATGAATGCTATTGCTATAATTTTGCCTTGTACTCACTCAATCCTGCGATGGACTAAAGTAGATGCGGGTTTTAGTTATTCTAACTATTTTTGTTGAAGTTGGCTGTGATGACTCTTATAGATGGAGCTTTGCGATCTCTATGCATTTTTGCCCCATTCGTTACTTTTCAAGCTTATGGATACCACAACCTTTGCCGGGGGCTCGTATCAGATGAAATGAGGCCTTGGTGCAAAGCAAGAGTGCCTTTTTTGTATGACTTCCTTCAAGGCCATTACTGGTATGCTCATGTATATAAAATTTACCCTTTTGTTCGAATTGCAACTTCATAACCATTAGTTACTGAAATTTGTCAAAATATCATGGAATCGGTTGCATTTTTGGTCAGTAACTTGGTAGGTCAGTTAAGTTACTTAAACTATAAATGATAGCTGCAGAACCTGATGGTTTATAGAAACGAAGTTTTCACCATTATCAAATGAAAAAATTGTTGATGCTGACCATGCATTGCCAGCTAATCGTGGAGTAATTTAAATGCATGTCTGGTCAATTCTAATTATTCTCATTACGACTCTAAATTACTAGCAATAACATTCTATCATTTCTTGGGTGGCTTCTGCAATTCTTACCGCAGGGGGGTTGGTTTCTTTAAGTATTTCCAGCTGAAACAGTTGCCCAACTTTCTTCTTGCGTCGCCTATACTATCTTTGGCACTCTGTTCAATTGCACATTATGTGAAATCGCGGCCTGAAATTGTTATCTCATTGGGTTTCCGAGCTTCTCACAAGGAAAAGAACTTAGCTGCTATTCTATACCCTTCTGGAGTAAAAGGAAGATTGAACGATATTCAGGTCTCAGCGAACTTCTCTTCTGAAGTCCTCAAAGGTATGTTTTCTAAACAGACTTGCACAAGTGAGTTACCATTTCTCGTGTATTTCTTCATCGGGGACGTCATCTACCATATCTACATGCTTTGGCCAGTTGGACTTTTTACGGAATAAAAACATACAGATTACCAATTATGTAGTGAAAATCTAATCCAAGCAAAGTTCAAGCTCTGTGGTAAAATAATTTATGCTATTTATATTGAGATGCCCATCTGCATGGAACATATTTCTTTACCTTGTCAATTCTTTAATTTTATGTATTGGTATATATAACATATGCAAGTGTCCAACGTGGCTTTGGTTCAATTTGTAACAGAAAATCCCACTCTTAAACAGAGGAAAAAGATGGGCAAAGAACAAACTCTTAGTTCTTCTCTAGACACTATACCATCAGAGAACGATGAAGTAGTTCCAGCAAAGTCAGACTATGCTTCCATATCAGTTCTTCCGTTCGTTCTACACCTGGCGTTTATGTCAGCCACAGCATTTTTTGTGATGCACGTTCAAGTAAGTGTCTTTTTGCTTTCCTTCATTGGCTAGAGTACGTCATTAACATGCCGGGTTTTTAAGAGGTTCATATTCGAGTAGTTCAGGAGAGTAGTCTGTAACTCCAATTCTTCTTATTGCGTCTACTATACCTAATTATGCTGGATTGACCATAATGGTCAGGTGGATAATTTATGCTTAAGGATGTAACTTAATGAATTGCTGGGGTTCAATCAACCCAGTTCCAACAAGAGCTGGAAGTAGGTTGGTGTCAGTATTGATGCATCAGACTTGAGCGAAAACCAATGGTAGACTTAAAAAATTGGATTGAAAAGGGATCAGGGGTCATCCTGTTAGGCATCTCTTCTCTAAGTTTTTATATGGAAACTCAGAAGTATCTGTATGCACAAAGTCCACGTTTAGCTTCCTGTATTATATGTTTTAGACTTCTCACTGGGTTCAGTTTGTGCTTGAAACCCAATCCAAGCTCACCTATGTTTACCAAGCCAGCATACCCCGCCCTTAGGGGTTAAAACCCAAAAGTAGTGATGCAGCATCGGGCGGCTTAAACCCGGTGAGAAACTCAACCACGTATTGTTGGAGAGGACAACAGTAGATGCTAGATAAAAGAACCACAATTTGTGGTTTGTGAACTGTATCGAATTTCTTACACACGTTTTGACAGGTGGCAACTCGCTTCTTGTCTTCCAGCCCTCCTCTGTATTGGTTTTCTTCGTATTTGATGGCGTCCTGTGGCAGATGTGCATATGTCATTTGGGCATACTCTGCGGCATACATCCTTCTTGGGAGTTTACTCTTCTCTAACTTTTATCCCTTTACTTGACTCGCTTTTCTGTATTATCAATTGTAGATTATGTATAATATCTTCAGTTGTATGAATTTTGTTGGTAATTTTGAAAAAAGCCATTCCGGGGAGGATCATTCTTTAGATGGCTGCACCTGAGATTTGTGAGTTTTCGATGGACTCATATGTGTCACGAGCCGTGCCTACCTCATGTTATATTAATTTCATTTTCTGCTGACATTCATCTCTCGAAAATATTCCTTCTGTTCTGCAATGAAACTAACAAGCCTTGTATACTTACTCTCCAATTCAGCAAGCTCTTCCTGTAGTTCCTTTTTCTGCATTTCAGGTTTCTACAGATTCTCTTTCAGTGTATGAGTCATTGGCTTTTATGTTGCTTTGCTCTTGAGCTAGGTATTCTTTCACCCAATCTGGTGACATCTACAAACATGAACCATTACAAAAGATAATAATGATAAAAACATGGTTAATTAAAAACACAATAACTTGTGAACAAAGATGTACACAAGCCAAATAACAACTAGTGTACCAACTGTTTGGTCCTTTTTTAGGTATGGAGTCTATGGACCCATTAGAATACCCTACACCTAAAGTCCAAAATACATATGAATACTCCCCGAGTAATTCTAGAAGTAGATTTCTATTCTTAAAAGAAATAATTGGAGTTCTATTTCTAGAAGGTTACAAAAAGTAAGGGAGTTTTCTAATTTGGGTATTACTAGTTGGGTCCGGATCATGGGACTCTTGATTTGAACGCATAGTTTGTACACAATTTTATAGCCGTCCATTATACTTCATCCAATGGCAGTAGATGCTAGTGAGGTGGCATCTTTTCAAAGCATTATGCGGCTTGGATACAAGCCGAGCCGTTAACTAATTGAGTCCGGGACTAAAGAAATATGGAAACGTGCATATATTATCTCATCTTTTGCTGTAAACCTACCGAATTTAGCTACGACCACGACTTCTTCTTTATTTTTTTGCTTGATTCCAAATTTTGTTTTTAGGAAAATTATTTTCAAGCTTCTTCTTTGTTTCTCCATCATAAAGAAGATCTCCATTTCTTGCTTACGATCATTTTCTGTTTCTTGCTTATGATTATCATTAGATATCGCATCAAAAATTTCTATGATGGCATTCTATTTGAGCTGGTACAGGAACTCTTCAATCGGATGGAAGAAAGAGACTTAGTTTGTTGGACAACCATGATTAGGGATTACTGTCAGGGGCATTACTTCCGAAAGAAATGAAAAAAATTGGCATAAAAGTAAAACCAGATGAAGTAACCTTAGCTACAATAAACCAAAAAAAAATAGAAAGGGAAAAACAGAAATGCAATTAACGTAAGAACACCACATTAGCGTTCGGCATATCACATGTAATAAAATAATATATGTCAATGATTCTTAGGACAATCTATACTATTGAATGAACAATTTTTCCTGCTGAATGATACTTTTCTCAACAAGAAGAAACTAAAAACATTTACTCAAACCAAGACCAAAATTACGGCTCAATTGTTTCAAATAAATAAGAAACAATAAATTAATTAGAGTACTTAGGATTAAGAAAGATCATACATGGGCATACATTAGTACGAATTCAGAACAACGAACTAAATCTTAGAATCAATCTTGAAGCAGAATCAAAGTAAAAGAGAGAGAAGAAGTCATATATGGATAGATATATACGGTGGTTAACGGCTCGGCTTGGATTCAAGCCGTATAACGTTTTTATGCCTTAAAAAAGGATGCCACCTCACTAGCATCTACTACCATTGGATGAAGTATAATGGACGGTTATAAAATTGTGTATAAATTATGTGTTCAAATCAAGAGTCCCATGATCCGGACCATTACTAGTTTTAGCATATTCCTAATCTATAAGTAGGCATTCTAGAGCACCTAGTGCAAAAAATCTTTAAAGGTAAACGTTGTAAAGTTCTTACTCTTGTTTGTTCTTTTATTCTACTTGTGACTATTTTATAACTATCATATTGGGGTCTCAAATTGATCAAGTGGTATCAGAGATTTTGCGGCAAAAAATGGAAGGGTTTCAATACAAATGTAACAAGGTATTACCGTTAGATCCTAATATTGATAGAATAAAAAAAAAGCATCAGTTTCATCATCCTCAAATCTACAAGGAACAAATATGGAGAAATTGGAGGAAGATATCTAAACAATGATGAATGATATGACAACTCTAATGGAGATGATAGAAGGATTACAGCCTACACATTTCAAATCAACAAACGGTTCTGATTTAACTTTGAATATGGAAAAACAACTAGGGTTCGATGACAATTTGTCATTCAAAGGGGAGACAAGAATCGAAATCCTTGTGTACAACGGGGATTTGAGGCCGAAAAATTTGGATGACTGGCTCAAATCTCTAGAAGTTTATTTCAGCACCAAGGGATTTACCGAGGATCAAAGGGTAAGTTTTGCTAGGCTTAAACTTGGTGATCATGCTTTTATTTAGTGGGAAGCTTACACATCAGGTTTGGAGGCTCCGGTGATTACTTGGAAAAAATTTACAACGGTTATACAAAGTCAATTCTATCCGGTTGGCTATAAGGAGAAATTACGTGAAAGATGGCCGTTTTTGTGACAAGTCAAAGGTACGGACGTGCAAGAATACACTACTGAATTTCGCAAGTAAGCTATAACACTGAATGTGAATATGAGAAATCCAGAAACTATTGGGATATATAAATGAGGACTAATTTTCTCAATACAAAAAAAATTGGCACTATTATCACAGATTGACATTGACAATCCTTGTAAAAAACTATGTATATTGAGATGAAGAATCAACCCCTTGGACCAAAGCAATCAAGAACCGAAGAGAGAGAGAGATTGTGAAAACTATCTATAAAAAGGAGAGGACATATCATGTTATATCAAACAAGAACAACCAATACTGTGAGAACTGCAAAACTGATCGGCATTAGAAGGGAGGATGTTGGAAATTGCATCCGGAGTTGAGGCAAGCATGGTGGAAAGACCGTAAGCAAACTACCACAACCATTTACAATGCAGAAGAAAATTAACAAAGAAGAGTAAGTTGAGGTAATTGACAGATAGCCTCAACTTGATGGCAAAATTATGATGATGACAAGAAAATGAGTCACAACTACGACAATAGAAAAAGTCACTAGTCCAGAACCAATGATATCAGAATCTATAAATAAGATCTATTTTAGATGTGTGCACAAGTCGATAAGACACATATATATATATATATGTCTTTACTTTATTTGATAGAGGGTACAATGAAACTTATAATATCCGAGAAACTTGTGAACAAGCTTAATTTGAAGCCAACACCACACTCTAAGCCATACCTGTTAGGATGGTTGAAGAAGGATACATAGTTGCAGTGACGACTAAATGCACCTTCGAATTCGCCATTGATGGGGGAATATGTGTATCAGGTACCATGCGATGTTGTACCGTTAGATGTGTCACATTGTTCCTGGTAGTACTTACATATGGGATAGAGATGCGACGTTCTTATGGTGAGAAAATGTTCGGAAGCTGGTAAAAGGTGAAAAAGGATTTTGCATTCTAGAATCCAAAGAAAATAAAAAACAATAACTTATGGTTGCACAACACTAGGTAATGCTAGTCAGAGGTTTAGTCCACTCATTGTTCGACTTGTTGTCAAAGAACCTAGTCAACTTGTCTATTCAAACCATTGCAAGTGCTCCAAAACCGAGAAGAAAAATCTCCCATATTTTTTAGGAGGGTTTGAAAACACATGCAAAAACAACGGGTGGAACCAGAAATCCAGCTACTTGACGATCAAAATGAGTCGTCAGCATTCAAGTCGTGCAAGACTTAACAAGAAGACAACTAAAGTTAGAGAACAAGAATTGTTCAAACATGTCTTAAAGTGAAAAGTTTAAAGTATGCAAAGTGGTACTCAAAAGTGCAGCTTAATAGGTGTTTAATTTAAATGTTTAGAGTGTCAAGCTCATACTAATAGTTGCCATGATTCTTGCATATTATCCTTGTATTACTCTTCTTTTTTATTTTATTTGTTTCTTTAGGTGAACTATCTGAAATCAATGGAAATGGTGTTAAAAGGATCTAAGAAGAGGAAAGGATTTCATTCCAGCATGAAAAGAAGAAGTTGGAAGGTGAAAAGAAAACTCTTGAATACAAGTTCCAGGAATATTTACAGTTAGGAAAGCATCCCCAAACCTAACCGTAAAAGACATGAATTTCCAACACAATTTGCATACGGAGTTACGGATACGTCCAACCTAGCCGTAAAATAAAGTGAAGATATATGAAGATTTGGGTATTACCATCTTGTAGAGTACGACGATATGAATGCAACCCAAAAAGAAAGAGGTCAATCGGACTTCGGGTGAAGAAGTTACGGCCGAAATGGTGAAGAACAAAAAAGTATACAAGAATAATTACGGCCAGGTCCATGAGACTCGGACCGAACCGTAACTCTGGGTATTTTAACACGATTTTCTTGTCAGAGTTACGGCTGGGTTCAACCCAACCGTAACTAAGGTGTTTGGCACGAGTTTGGGCTTCTAAATCAAGGAATACGCGGTCCCGGAAGGATCTGAACCCTAGACCTTGTGAGCACTATATAAAAAGGCCCTCAATACATTAAGAAGACATCTTCCACGCCTTGGAAACACAATTCTACTTTTCATACCACAATTCTTCTTTTAATTATGAGTAGCTAATCCTTTGTTGGTTAAGGATGAATTCAATGTGTTCTAGACGTAAAACTTTATTAGTTATATAAATCTATTCAGAGTTTTAATCATGTTATCGTTTGTTTTTACTATAATTAGGGTTTATTATTGATTTCTAGATTGTTCAAGTGTGCAATTGGATTATTTTATTGATCATTTTATTGCCCGTAGAGAGTAGGAGCAATCCGTAATTGTCGTGCATCTCCTACACAAGTAGAGAACGTGAGACCTCGCAGAGGGATTCTGTGGAGCAATTGTGTGTGAAGACAACACTAGTAAGGGGATCTTGCACTAAGAGTCTAACTGCTAGGATCAACCTAAGTTCACATAACTTAAAGCTTCTGATTGGGTTACATCTTGATTTCGCTAATACTTGGTGGTTTGTTTGGATAGAATCTGATATGCGAGCGCTTCGGTATCAAGTTACAAAAGGAACTTTGGGATAACATTGCGCCAGCTGTTATTCTACGGTAGTTGATGAATGGTTCTGTCAAAAGATATATAAGTATACTGATTTTGTTAATGCTTGGTAACGGCAAAGGAATTCTTAATCATCTTTTATTTTTATTGTTTATTAGATTAGCGCCCGTGCTACGCACTGGGCATTTTTTTCTTTTAGATTTGTTGTACGCGGGGCTTCGCCCGCCCTGTGGCGATGTATCTTTGATTTGGTGTCACCCCACCCTGTCTCGATGCATTAATGGGTGGAGAAAATATAGGAAATATGTGCAGATTTTTCCTTAATATGTGTTTTTTTCCCTTTATGTATTATTTTGGAAAAAGAGTCCTAATACGGTAGGTACATGCATTCCGAATTGAATTTGGACTTCCATAAAAATCCAAGCACGGTAAGTTAAGTTTTCCTTTTGAGTTTGTAATTTTTAAACTAATCATACGTTTTCAAGTGTCCTCACCAGAACGCTTGTTTCACAAAACTCAAACGAAGCTTATTTCGGCCAATAGGAACCGAAGGTTTCCTCACCGTTCAACGTGGGAGCTTTATTTGTCTAGGCTTTTAAGCCTTTAGATATTATCCTTTTAGTAAATTAATCCACCAATCCCCACATATCATTTTATTTAATTCTTGTTTTGTTAATCCAAATAACCTATCAATTACACATCTCTCTGTGGGAACGATCATTATACTACTAGTTAATTAGCACAAAATTGGTTAAATAACCCATAAAATATTTTTTCAGGGCGTAAACGACGGATAACATATAATAATGTTTAAATATCCATATTTAAGATACTTTTCTAGTATCCAAAAAGTTTTGCAGTGGAAATAATCGGGAAAAGTAAGAGATAGAGAAGGAGAATAACTTGATATTGATAAAGAGGCATCAAACTATTACATACATATAATGTTCTCTTATATACATGAAAGGGAAGACTTATTCATCTAATGGACCGCACATCCATGGGTCATAGTCCCTTAACACTCCCCCTTGTGCGGTTCAATAACAAAGCTTTATACATAGTGCTTCACATATAGTACTTCAAATGTTGTTCTCTCCTTGATGACTTGTGCTGAAATCAGTCGCCTCATTAAAACCTTGACAAGGTAAAAACCCAGTGGGACAAAACCTTATTACAACTCTTCACATGTACTTCACATGTTGTCTCGTACTTTACATGTAGTTCATCACATGCAATACGATCTTTAAAGACCGACATGTCTAAGTTAATTGCCTCGTTAAAACTTCTTTAGGAGAATTTAGAGGGACAAAACCTGAACTAAAGAAAAAGTACAATATTAAGAAAACTTAGAACATAGTTGGATGCGTATACGTTGCCTCATTAAAACATTGACAAGGGAAAACCCAATGGGACAAAACCTTGACGAAGGGAAAAGAGTACAACATGACAGATGTAAGTAAAGGTGATCCGTTGCAGATGATCACTTTGCTCCGTTGAAGTTGATTAGTTGCTTCACAACTCATAAGGCAGAAAATCCTTGTGGGGAAGACAATAGCCTTAGCTAGCAAATTACTTCCTGGTGTTTGTTGTTGTATCATTAAAAACCTTGCCGAGTATTAAAACCCTGTGGGAAAAAGCAACCTCGGTTAAGGAAAATAGTTCAACACACCACTAGATGCTCCCCCTGATGTCAGACAATTTTCATTAGTCTAATGCAGTCAAAATGAGTTTATCACACTTTACTTTGGTGACTTGAATGTTTATAAGACCCTGTTGTTGATTCTGGAAGTTTCGTTGCTTAAGAGAATATCGCGTTTCATTTCTTTGATTAAAATATTTTCAGTAATATCAACGCGATCGTTATGTCTTCAACGTTCAACATGCTTGATGTTTTTAGTGTTGTCTCGCTAAAAACCTTGTCGAGTAACAAAACCCTTTGGGAAAAACTATTCTCGATCGAAGGGAAAAAGAGTACAACACAACTTCAATTTCTAAGTAACATATGTCGACATCATATCCTTGGATCCTCCCCCTGATGTCGGCATCTCCCCCTGATTACTTTCAGATTTGTTCCAGACAGTTCCTTTAGTCATGTAGTTTTCGAAACTGAATATCGGTAATGACTTAGAAAATAGTCTATCATATCTCCCCCTGGTTACTTTCGTTGGAGAAGATATTATTGTTCCTTCATAATCAACAGCTTTTGGATTGCACTTTCAGTAGCATTCATTTTTATGTCCTTGTAGGGATAAAAAAAAATTATGTCAATGGTTACTTTTGAGTACATGATTACATTCACTATACCATTCCAATGACGTTTCGTTGGCGCTGAGCTATATCTAGCTAACAAGTTCCCTGATGATATAAAATTTAATCGAGTACATTATTATACTAAGTACAAAAATGCGTCTACTGTACTTAGATATGGGAATTTCATCTCCCAACACATCTTCGTCATCTTCCTTTAGAAGAAATGGTCTCTTACTTACATTTGAACCTCGACTAATCATGGGAGTGCTATCAGGATGCATGTCTTTGTTAAATTTACTGACAACTTTAGACATATGCAAACTGGTGGAATAATATACTACAAGCTCAGTATTCGGTCGAGCTTTCCCCAGACTTTTCATCTCAAATTCGGATTTCAAATAGCTTTTAAGGTCTCTTATTACATCAAGAGTACCCATCATGTCTGTACCATCGACATAGATAGCTACAATTCCAAATCAGGAACTTTCTTGTGAATACGCAAGGAAAAATAACTTACTTGTTTATCCCCTCCAAATCAAATAGTCACTTAGACGGGTATACCACATCCGCCTGATTACTTCAAACGCACTCTGTGGTTTAGAGTCACTTAATTTGGGCAACAAAAGACTATCAAGTACTTTTGTAAATATCTTCTATCTCTTGATTCTTTCAGAGATACGTAACAACCACATACATATGCTGCATTTCAACTCCTTTTGAAATTACCAAGCTAACTAAGTAGCGGAACACTATAAAGTTCATTACAAGAGAACAATTCCAGGGATTTGTGAGAAACCTCGCGCCACAAGGCGAGTCTTTATACTTTAAGACTGCTTTCCTCTCATTATGCTTTGTGACAAAATAATCATGTATGTCCAATAGGATTTACACTTGGTTGGTAAGCACTACCACACCAAATACCTGTATATTTGTCAAAGAACCAAGTTCTACCTGGATTATATAGACCAAATATGCTCTTCGCTGACATTAAGCAATAAGAAGCATGGTTCGATCTCGTCGTGCTCTATTTTATTGAGCAACTATATATAAAAATAATCATTAATATGTTCTCACGATCTTTCCATTGACTCGTGTGTGTTCTCATAATCCTTTAGGATTTCATTGTTCTTTGAAATCATTAAACTTCGGAGCGTCCTCCTGTATTGATTCATGGACATAGTCAGAGACAATCAAATGAGATGATTTCATTAATGATACAAATTAGGTTGTGCCTTACTCATCTACTTCCTTTCTAGGTGAGTATTGATCGAACCTGGTGGTCTCTCCATCTTCGTTTGTGGAGCCACATCCTTAACTACACTTGCACCAAGTGTAGTAGTTACAACACCCTAGTCTATGGTGTACCCCATACTGAGGATTTCTAACCTTGCAGGAACATTTGCAGCAGTTAAGTGTAATCTTGTCACGTTGTCGATATCAGTGCACTTTCTGAAATCGATTATTCTTTGTCACTTCACATTTACATTTGTGGAGTACAAGAATCAATATGAGACACAGTGGGAACACAACACGATAATTCCTGTCGTTCCCTTAGAAAATACTTTTTCTTATCTCCCCCTAACGACGGGAAAACTGTCTCATTAAAATGACAACCCGCAAATCTAGCGGTAAGAGATCTCCCGTCAAAAAGGTTTAAAATGCGGATAATTATTGGGAACTCATTTCCAACATAATTACTTAACATTTTTGAAGACCCATCATAGTACTATGTGGAGTCGTAATGGCACATATATAGTGCAACCAAAAATGCGTAAGAACATGAATGTCATGCTTAAATCCAGATACCAACTGGTATGCAGAAAAGGTTGACTAACATTGGGTTCTAAAACGAATTAAGTAAAGATGCTTGTAATATTTCATATTCCCCAAGCAGTTAAAGGTAGGTTGGTACGCATAACCATGCCTTAGGCACCATCTGTAACCTTTGATGATAGCCTTTGCGAGACCATGGGGTATAGGATGCTCTACATTGATCCTATTAAACATGGATTAACTATCAAGTCGTTTTGATGTATACTCTCTATCATTTACAAGGGGTGGTGAGTCCTTACATGTAAAATGTGTGCTAGTAGTTTTCCAAACAAAAATTTCTTGGGAACTATAATTAGTCCAAAATGTCAAAACATTCACCAGAGCCATAAGTCACTTTAATGGTCCGCATTCTGCATGAATATTTTTCTGAATTTCACCTTGTTTTCTTTTAAATTTTACCATTTGCATCTTAGGATGATCTCGATCCTGTTTTACTGAAGACTTTGTAAAAATGAGTAATATGCTTTCTTACCTAAAAGCATAATGGGAAGGGGGTTGTGCATCTAGTACTTTAGAAAACACTTATTAAGAGATATGCCGTCATTTCGCATTTTGTCAATCTTTTTCCCATTGTATCGTCCACTCAAACACAGTGATGTACGTTTGATTTCTTTCAAAATGAAACGTCATGTCACAACCAAAGTTCCTTTATGGTTATGTCAAATTCTGTATGAATCAATTCCCTACATTTCATCCTCGGAGTCAATATGGATTTAATAATCCAAATACTATAGTGATTTACATTTCACTAGATTGACTCATTAGTTTCTCTAAGATATATTTCCTTTCAAATATATTAGAGACTATAAAAGATGCAATAAATTACATTCTTATCATTGTGAGTTTCCATATGATATCCACTTGCATGGGTGTCTTTGAAATTTAACAAGGTGATTAGCTCTCGGTACATATAGAGCTTTTGTGACTTTTAATCCTTGTTCCATCTTGGAAACAAAATTTGAGCATTGCTTCGCTCGATGATCCAATATCGTAGTCACATTACAAAGAATTAGTTCAAAAACTAGTGTATATTCCTTAAATTAGTGGGAGAAAAACCACTACCAGTTAGATGTTGAATCTTGAGAGATTTAATAAGTGGTGTGGCCTTATTCGTAACAAAAGTGGGATTTAACTCAAGTACTTTAGAGTGAATATATGTTACGTTTCATAGGGAATGATATATATTGCATCCAAATATATCTCAAGTGTATTAGAAAACTAATGTCTCTTGGAAATGATGTACTTTTAATTCCATAAGTGCGCAGACAATGTATAAAGTTCAACTGAATAAGATAGTCAATTGTCTAAGCATGGTTCTTCTTGCCAATAAATTTGATGTTTAAAGTATGACCTCCCTCTGGAAATTGGTTGTTATTATGGTACCCGAATTGCATTGCTTGTACCAATACCAGTAGAAATATTCATTCCCAACTCTTTTCTTTTGATGTGAGCTAGAATGACATCTTATCTTGATCCCATGTTCGGTTGATACCTGTACTTTGGTGTTTTTACTACCTGGGACGATAATACATATTTCTCTCATATATGTATATGTTCGTTTTCACATGCTTCACATGAATCAGTATGCCTAAACCTCATTACTTTGGGGTTTTTCATTTTCAATGTTGCTACGATTAGCTTAGTTTGAGAAATTTCTTTATCTCAACAGGACAAAAGAATCTCACTTCGCATGTCAACCACTTACTTTAGGTTGAATATATTACTGAAGATATTGAATCTCTTGTTGTCATACTTCAAGATAGACTGGTTTGTTAGTACCATGAATGAAGTAGAAAAATGGAAAAAATAATTTCCGACTCATATCTCCCTAGGTAAATGCTTCCACAAAAATTGGAATGCATGTGCTTAGAAACATAAGGCATATTTATTTCTACCTAGACGGTGCTTTGTCATTGGCAGAAGGTTTTATGAAGGAATATATTCATTTCTCACAAAAAAAATGATTTCCACATCAAAAAATATAATAATGGTTCTCGAGTACTTTTGGATCCAAAATGTTATTTTTGAGTTGAGTTGGGACCAACCGTAAAAAGTGCCATAATAAAGGACATTAAAATAAATAATTCCAGTATAATAATCCCCAAACCAAATTTCTTTATGGTCAAAATGGATTTTTAGAGACCAAATTTCTTGATGGTTCTAAAGGTCAATCTGTTAAGTCAGAAATCCAACCAATAATCATAATTCAGTTAACAGTCAAAATTGATAGTCAATAACCAACCAATGATAATAACCCCGTTAATGATTGATAATACTTAGTCAATTGCCAACAATAACGTCATAACATTATAATAGTGCAGACATTACAAAAAAACAATGTGAAAAATAACACGGAACATGGAATAATGCATAAGTTACAATTTATTTATTGATTTAGTATAAACAAAATGAATGAACATTCAATAAAAATGGATGTTATATTTAATTAAACAAATAATAAAAGCAGACGTTATAACTAATTAAACAAATAATAAAAACAAACGTTGCAACTAATTAAACAAATAATAAAAGCAGACGTTACAGATGATTAAAAAAATAATTAAAACAGACGTTACAAATAATTAAAAATGTTGTGACTAATTAAAAAATAATAAAAGCAGACGTTACAACTAATTAAAAAAAAATTAGTGGTTGAGCTCGTGCTGATAACGTTTTGCAGTGGAAATAATAGGAAAAAGTAAGAGATAGAGAAGGAGAAGAACTTGATATTGATAAAGAGGCATCAAACTATTACATACATATAATGTTCTCTTATATACATGAAAGGGAAGACCTATTCATCTAATGGACCGCACATCCATGGGCCATAGGCCCTATAACAAAAAGGATATTTTATCCAATTTTTTGTCTTTAATTATATAATCAAGTGACTAATATACCCATTGACACTATTAGGCACGTCAACAATTACACATCTGGTGGGATCACATGATGCCCGATAGTCTAACAAGGTACCATGCACCTTTCTCTCTCAGAATGCAATACTCTATATATCCTACGTTAATACCACAAATTATACAAGAGTCTAAGACGTGTCATTTGTATTCGAGGAAATTAAGATGGATGGAGACATATGGTGGACGTGGATCTGATAGAGTGATAGGTTAATTTGGAACTTTGAGACTACCGAAGCATCATTCATCCTTTTTTTTTTGCTCATACAATTAAAAGTAATATGGGAGCTTATATGACACGTTCTTTGGAGATATCACTTACCGATAAGCATTTTATTTATTCTTTATTTTTGTTAAAAAAGAAATTTTTTAATCATCATCAAAGGAAAGGAGTTTACAAGAATTGGATGAGAGTCTCGCAACAAGCTGGGCTCCGATCTCTTTTTGAATGACGACACCTAACCTATGGAAAATAAAATCTCCTACCTTGACATTCGCATCATGACTAGCCATGTAATTACGTAGTCTTTTCAAAAAAACTACTGTGTCACTACACAACTCCCCCAAAGTGGTGAAAGCAAGGACACCAAAGCCGAACCCTTGAGCTGAACACTTTTCGAGATATTTAGCATTCTTCTTGGCCACAACGTTAGTAATCGCTTGTCCTGGATAAAAGGCATGTACACCTTTACCTGTGAGAGGAGAAACACTCGTAACGTCTAAACACATGTTATACCTATTAAACCAATTGTAAACCATGATGTCAGCGGGTCTCAAAGTCGAACCATCATCATATATGAGCCATAACGATACTTCCTTCCTGGATAGGACTCCTGTACGATAACACACATCAGCAAAAATGTCTCGAATAAGATCATGTCAAAATTTGAGACCAATCCCTTTGGTACAGTGTATTGCATGATATCCAAAAATATACATCTCCCGTCCACATGCAGAACATACATCACCCACCTCAAAAAGGGGGTTGCCAATCTATAACGAACAACCGATTGAAACTGTCTAGGTCCAATCCTTTTCTTCAGTCTATCAATAGGAATAGCCAGCAAATAATCTTGAGCATGTTTAGTCTTATTGCATTGCCACAAAACCGTATCACGTACAAACATATCAAAGTTAGTGGGAATTTTCTTCACCACAGCATCAAAGTATTTAACCGCCAGAGCCACATACCTGATTATATGCACTAAACGCGATAATCAAATGAAAAGCAATAGCCTTAAAAAACGAATGAACATATCAAATGATCATTTTTTATGCTGGAAATGTTGGTAAAAACGGTAGTTGTGCTACATCTATTTGTTTCTTTTTTATATGGAATGGGTGTTGGTAAAAGAAATTCTATTTTATTTTAAGCGAGGATGTAACCCTCATTCTAACTATTTTTTTAGAATAATTTGGTCTTCTTAGTTAAAGTAATGGGGCGTCCAGTTTCGTCCTACCTATTTTTCGATTTTGTTTTTTATTATCTTTGTTTAAGCCAGGATGTAACTAGTTTCATCGTAGCTATTTTTCGAATAATTATTTCTATCTTAGTTTAAACCAGGATGCAACCAGTTTCACCGTATCTATTTTTTGAATTATTTTTTTTATCTTAGTTTAAGTCAGGATGTATCCAGTTTCATCACGGCTATTTTTTGAATAATTTTTTGTAGTTTAGTTTTTGTCAGGATGCAACCAGTTTCATCCTAACTATTATTTTGCGGAAAAAAAAACTTTCAAAGTTTTGTTAGGATGTAACCAGGTTCATCCTAGCTATCATTTTGCGGAAAAAAAAAACTTTCGAATTTACTATCAGCAATGGATCTTGTTTCGTAGATAATTTAAGCTCATCTCCAAAAATATAAATTTTTGTTAAAATCGGATATATATTTTGGAAGTTATGAGAAAAAAATAAAAAGAAAAACAACAATAACAATAAAAGTTATAACATTATGGTCTAGACTTTTCCATGTCCGTTTGAACCAACCGTACTTTTTTACTTGTCCATTACAACCAACTTTAAAAATTTATTTTCATTTGACCCATTTTCTCGTTAATTAGTGGGAAATATCTTGAGTAATTTGTTGCACCTACGATACGCATCACAGTTGTAAGCTAAACTTCCGCGCATCTTCACTCAATTTTTTTGAGAGACCAATTAAGGCCTCCTAATTTTTGGAGGTATAATTTGTTTTTAGCTATGGGCTCATTAAAATACCATATGCCTAGGTCCAAAATACAACTGAATTACTCTTCAAGTAATTCTAGAAGTAGATTTATATTCCTAAAAGGAATAATAGGAATTATATTCCTAGAAGGTTACTAAAATAAGGGAGTTTCCTAATGTGGGTATGACTAGTTTTAGCATAGTAATAATCTATAAATAGGCATCTAGAACGCTTGTAGAAGGCACATGCAGAAAACTAGAGAATACAACTAGCAGAAAACAAACCAAAAGGAAAGAATCAACATCTTGGGAAGAAAATCCTTAAAGGTAAATGTTGTAAAGTTCTATTTGTTCTTTTATTCTGCTTGTATGGCTATTTTATATCTATCATATTGTGGTCTGAAATTGATAATTGTTGTACTTGTAATACAAGTATACATACATCCTTAAAGGTAAACGTTGTAAAGTTCTATTTGTTCTTTTATTCTGCTTGTATGGCTATTTTATATCTATCATATTGTGGTCTGAAATTGATAATTGTTGTACTTGTAATAAAAGTATACATACTAGTGCACACTTGAGTGACAGAAATGACTGTCTGTGTACATATTGGTGCAAAATTCATGTAATAAATAACTTGCTAATTGTTTTGCCCACATCCTTTTCAATTGTAGTACTTATTTCACTCATCATCCACCTCAGAAGCTTCGACATTTCAGTATTTTTGGCTTCACACTCTTATTTTACAGATGTTAGAGCATTGCTCGGTCGAACTCACATGCGTTGATATCTCAAGCATGTTTGTCAATGTTAGTGATCAAAACTATATGTCTTGATTTCTAGTATACTTATGACTAAGTCTCGGTCTAAGATAGTTAGAAATAGTTGAGATCTAGACTCCATGGCGATTATCTTACGAAGACGAAGAACTACTCAAGGAACCAGTAGAACTTCATCCGACCAAAAGGTATGTGGATACTTGAACTCATATGTCACTCAAAAGTCTATCTACTCTATCTCATACTCTTGAGACAAAAGTCGTATAAGTATGATAGTTTTCATACATACACATTTGCTATTTCGAGCCGAGTTTACTCGCCTATATTTTTCTCGAAATATGTGTTGGTAAGCTTTTTCTTTAACCACTTTCATCTTTACCCGTGACGAAAGTCATGATGACGTTTCAATCTTGAAAATAGCTTTGATGACGATAGTCGATTCTTTATGTCTAACGACTATTATAACATTATAGAAGAATGTTTCAATGATTGAAATGTAGAGTTGAGATTACGTAACCAACTATGGATATAGGCATATATAGTGTGTTCGCACATTAGTGTATAAATCCATGTGTCGGAAACCAAGTGCATGCATATGTGTGCATGCGGTATTGGTGAAGGAGACAGCTTAAGTACGCGTACCCATACGCGTACTGGCGGAAGTTTTCATACCGAAGTTTCTGCTGTAGTTTGTGAAGTTCGAAAATTGAAAAACCAGTCATCTAGGTATGTGATAGACGCATTTATGTGTCTAATTTATCCTCAATGTTTCATATTGTTAGTACTTGTTTTCGTCCTTATTATGGTGTTTTGTGTGTTTGTAGATACTTTTTGGAAATAATATTGTTGGAAAATTCGGCTCGAAAAGTTGCTCGGAGCACCCACGGAGGACATTTGCTATACGGACCCCAGAATTGGCTAAGGGGCACCCATGGCTATGTGTAGCCCAAATGTGTCATTAGCATCCACCTGATATTTCCACCCCCAGCTGTTGGATAAGGGGCAGCCTTCTTCATCATTTCAAATTCGAGTTTTGGCGGGAAAATGGAGTAGTGAACTGGCAGAATTGGGGTTCACCATTAGGACGTGATATCTTGAGATTCAATGGCTGATTTTTGTTGGATGGGCTCGATTTAGCTAGACAGGGTTGGTATGGGCTTTGGAATCAGTTAAAAATGGCTGGATAATCCATTGGGAGCAAGACAGAGGAGTTGATATTCACGGGATATTTGGTCGGATTCTGCATGATGAGTTGGCCGGATTTGATACCTGTTTTGGATTGCTACCACCCTGTTATTACCAAACAGGAATGGTAAGTTAGTTGGATTCGAATAAATAGTGAATTCCAACACACAACCAACCACGAGAGTATCTCAGATATTCTTATTTTGTCCCAAGTCAGATGGCTTTGTTTGGTAATTCGCGGGTGGATAGAAACAGTTTTACTTATGCTAGAACGTGAAACCAATTCCCTGAGAGAGAGTGTCGACATCAGCAGAAGCGTGAAGAGAAGAAAAAGGAAGGAAATCTCGGCAATTCCTGTGAGAGTAAAGGGAAAATATTCTGCATGTTTACTCGATTAATTACAGAGATATGGAGGGGTTGTTGGGTATAAAAGAGGTGATGGGATGTCTTAGAAGGGGGATGAAGAGTTTGGGGAGAGTTGCAGAGCATCAGAAAGTCGAGATAATCAAGTGGCAGGAAACCACCATTTCTGCTGTTGTGAAGAAAATGAAGAACATCGACCCACACTCATTGGACGCCTAAGGACAGTCGTTTATGCTACAGTGGTAACGACCCACAGCCGAGGGTCGTAGTTCAGGAGACAGTCTTAGAGCAACAGTAGTTCTCTGGTTTGTAACAAATATAATTGTTACAAACCCGATTTTGAATTATTTCTCCATTTTCTCCTTGTAAACACCTTTTTGAGCAATGAAAAATTCCTTTGAGTGTGCTTTCACCATGCGGAGCTAGACCCCATCACTGGGACAATGGAGAAAGCAACTTTTCATGATTGTGGTAAATGAATTAATTCTTTTATTGACTTTTTGCATAGATTTAATTGCTTTATGATTTCTATTAATTATTTATTATTTTGTTAGATGCCGCATGCTTAGTTCTAAATACTTTAGATGCCGCATGCTTAGTTCTAAATACTTTAGATGCGTCATGCTTTTAAAGAACTAGAGTCACAACTTCTTTTGTTTGAGCTATATTGTCTAGAGTTAATGAATGAACCATAACAATATGAAAAGTAGTGGAATCCCGCGTCTCAGCGTCTCTTCATCTTGTGACAAATTGTGTATATATATTTTTCCTTATTTTCTTTATTAAGTCTTAAAACAAATTCTCAACAAATCTGAGTGAATGAATCTTCTTACTACAACTCAATTGAAAATAACCATCAATTTTTGGCGCCGCCGACGCAGATTTGTTTTTAGTTTTTTTTATTTGTTCCTTTTTACGCCTTTTGGTATTTCTTGTTTGCTTTCAGATTTGGAACTGAGTTAAAGAAAAGGGGAGAAAGTGCTGAAAATAAAAGAGAAGCCAAAGAAGAAAAAGGAGGAATCCAAAAGGAGTGAAGAAGAAATTTTTTGTATATAGATATTCTATTTTATTTTAGGAACTGTAATTAAGGTTTTTATTTTTGTAATCTTTTATTTTTGGACATTTTTTTTATTTTCGGACATTGAACTTTGGGACTTTTTTTTTACCCTACAGAAGGGTAGTTTTAAATATCAACTGTGTGCAGAGAAGGACGGCGATTACGATATCGCCTTGGCCCCTCGGGTTCGTACATGACATAGGAGTCGTGGCCAGAGTCGACTTCAACGGTTCATCCCCCGTCTGGAACGGGAGGGAAGAATTCTAAACACCCGCGAATCCCCTGCCAGCGGGTTTACTGAATGATTTTGTATGCCTATACGTTGAGGACCTGAAATCGGATTTAATTTTCTAGTAAAGGGAAAGGCCTGGCCAAATCAAGATAGGGACTCGGATTTCATCACCGTTTCCTTCTTGCCCGCCTTAGGAACACGTAACCTACGCGAAACTAAGCCTAAAATTTTGACTAGGACGAGACCGATAGGGTAACGAGCTTAATAGGAAATTCATTCGAAAAATATTGGTTACTCTTTTAAGCATACTTCGAAGTTCATGATGGTTTCTGTGAGTTGAATGCGTGATTGCGCCGCCTTGTAATGCGGTGAGGCCTTGAGTATCAAAGCTCCACGCAGCTTCCCTCGCCTCTATTCAACTTACTTTGACTCGGATTGATTCCAGAGGGGTTTGCTTAAATTGTAACGAACTCCCTTTCGAAGGATTATAAGATGGTCTAGAAACAATCTAAGTGGAGCCATCATGATTTTTGTTTGCTAGATAAATTAGGCTTGTTGTGGTCGAGTCAGCCTTGTTTGTGCTTGTGTAGAATTCCCTTGCAGTTAGGATGTCAAACTGGTATTATAATAGCCATCACAATGAATATGAATATCCAACTGAACAATATGGACATCACTCTTTTTATGACCATAGTGTGAATAGTGATTGGGAACGCCAACCTTTCGAAGGTTATGGGTCATACCCTGGTGAGCCCAATTACTATCCCCACGTGCATCAGTCTTACGAGCAAGAAGATTATAGCACTAGTTATTCGTCTCTAGAGGATACAATCAAACTATTGAAAAGTAGTCCTTTTTATGATCCCTCTGTTCCTATTCCTCCTTTAGAAGAGTCCCTCAGGAAGTTAGCTGAGTCGACGCGTAAGTTAGCTGAGATGAATAGTATAATTATAGACGAAAGAACTACAATAATGAGTGAACCTTCTTTAGAAGACCACCTCAAGCGGATAGCTGAGACGAACAAAAGAATTGCTCGAAATTACTTGAATTGCCAATATAGTGTATCCAATAATACCCTTGAGAATGAAGATAGTTATTTACATAATCAAGATAACGAGGTTAGAATTGGTAGCACTACTTGTTTTGATGAGGTTCGATCATTTTCATGTTATAATAATGATGACTATGATGAGGATAGTATTGATGAAGAACATGAAATATGTAGGCATAGTGATCAGGAATTTGTTACTCCAATTGAGCTTTATAATGATAGTGTTGTTTCTAGTTCAAATCCAAATAATTTTAATAATTATTCACCTATTCAAAAGGATGAGGATTTGACTAGAGATACCACCGTTTTAGACGATGCAGTTCATGATCCTTTAGCCTGCAGTGTGTTGGATAATCCATTATTTGATGTGCCTATCAGCGAATCAGAGGAAGTTATTATGATTAACACCTTAGTTAATGAGCCTTTACTAGAAAATTCCGCTGATAATCCTTTATATGATTGTGATGATGGTTTAGAGGAAAGAGTTTACCCTGAGAATACTGTTTTAGAATCTAGCGATTCAGAAACACTAGTCTTAGAAGATGATAAACTCGTAGAAATGAGTGAGGATGAACCCAACTTAGAAGAATCAATTGACCATTTCCAGGAATCTGATGACCTAGAAATTAGGGAAGTTGTGACTAGTCTATATAGATACACAAAAAACTCTAAGTTTGGGGGTGATTATCATTCTCCGTGTTCTTTAACTCTTAGAAAGTTCCCTCGTGTAGGACTTGACATTTATGCCTCAACCATCTTACAAGATTATCTTCATACATGTTTTACCGAACCTAATGATGTCCAGAAAGAAGCTCAGTTGTTAGAAACCCATCCTCTGGTTGATGTGGTTAACCCAGGCTATGATACCAAGATTGACTTTGTTTTCCCACCAAAAACTTTTCAACCAATTGTGGGAACATATGATTTTCAGATGTGTCGGTTATTAAGTTTTGAGACTAAACCTAATTACTTTAGGATATTAGGGTCGACACATTTTCTTAAGGAATACCACCTCTTTAATTGTGGTCAGCTGTGTGAGTCAAATCTAATTGACTTAGAGGATCCCCAATTATTCAGGTTGTTGTTATGTGCTTCTAAGTTCTTAGTTGAGTTTTTCCAGACTCTAATGCCTGAACCGGATCTTAGCTTTGAGGAAATCCAATCGATGAAATCTTTTTATTTAGACCCTTTTATAGAGCCTGAACCTGAACCACAACTAGATGTAGTTGTCTTATGCGAGGGTATGTTCAGTATCTTCTTGGTCTGTTGCACTTTCCTCTTCTTGTGGGTAATACTTTTTGATCCATATGACCCACAATTATTCCGTCTACTGCTATATGATTCTACGAGGTGACTAATTCTTCCAATGTCTGGCTGAAGACTTTAAACTTAGCACTTCTTGGGAGGTAACCCATGCTCATGCAACATGGTAATATCTTTCCTTAACTCTTTTGCTTCAAGTGGTAACAGTTTCTCCTTGTTCATGTTTTTAATTTTATCTTTAGAACATTGAGGACAATGTTAGATTTAAGTTTGGGGGTATGGGAGAAACTTTTTAGTTGCAGTAAAAAAAATAAACTCCAGAGCCTAGAAATTTATGTTTATTAAGGATGGCACTAACCAGTCTAAGTGGATGAAAGAATTTTGGTTGTAGGAGTTGAGGAACCAATCTGATTAGATGGAAACATCTAAAGAGTCTATTCATAAAAGCACAGAGCTCATGTGTTAGAATTAAAAAAAAATGGTAGTTTCGCCATATCCCGTTGAATCCTAATCCTTCTGTTTTTATTTTTTAAGTGATTTGGTGGGGCACACGATTCAAGTTGTTACCTTTGCTAGGGTGAAATAGGGTGATTGAGATACCAAAAAAAAAAAAATTAAGACCAGACCATCAGACCAACCGGAATAAATTCAATAAAGTCGACCACTGGTGCCCTTGTATATGCCAGTTGTGTTGACCTAGAGTTAGGTTTATCGACCACTGGTCCCCTTGTATATGCCAGTTGTGTTGATATTAGTCAGACTAGTATCTCACTCCATTAGGATAGGTTCATCTTGGCAGAGGCCTTCAGACAGATATGGAAAACACCGTTCACTTTAAACCATCGATTTTTTTTCTCTTTATCCATCTTCTTAATCTTTCCATTTGATTGGTTGACTCCGGTTTATGATGTCCAGAAACTATCTGAGTAGAGCTCTGTCACTTTGTATGAATTTTAGTATGCTTGAGTACAAACTCGTGTACAACAATTAGAATTTCGCATCAGGGTACTTCCTTAAGACACAATTGAAGCAAAAACGATTTGATTCACTCGAATCGGTTCATGAACTATATATCCACGGTTTGCAATTTGCATTCCTTAGTTAATATAAGAATAAGTTCACAAACATCGTTTTTAGATATAACCTACTCAGGTTCGCGGACTGGGTTCGTGGACTTAAGTTCCCGGATGGAGTTCACAAACTCCAGCAGAATTTCTCGGGACGAGAACTTCCGCCAGTTCGCGGACTTGGCTCACGCCACCATTCCGGTTCTCTTGATCAACAAAGTTCGCAAACTTCGGTTCAAGGAATAAGGACTTATACATATATGTGTTTCCACAACAATGTTGATATCCACCAATGGTTATGTAATTTAAAATCTCATTTCAATCATTGAAACATTCTTAGAGAACGTTATATAGCCGTTATTCACAGACCATTTTTCCTCAGAGCAATTTTCAAAGTGATTGAAACATAACATGACTTTCGTCACTTGGTAAAGATGAATTCGGCTAAAGCGAAAGCTTACCAACACACATTTCGAGAAATAGATAAGCGAGATAAACTCGACTTGAAATAACAAATGTGTGTAATGAAAGTCTATATATCAAAAGGACTTTTGTCTCAAGAGTATGAGATAAAGTAAATAGACTTTTGAGTGACAGATAAGTTCAAGTCTCCACATACCTTTTAGTCGATGAAGATCCACCAGTTCCTTGAGTAGTCCTTCGTCTTGTATGATGATTTCCATGGAGTCTTGAGCTCAACTACACTTTCTATCCTAATCCAAGACCTTAGCTCTAATAGGCTAGTAATCAAGACTTATAGTTTTGATCACTAATATTGAAAAACATGCTTGAGATAGCAACACATGCGAGTTCGACCGAGCAATGCTCTAACAATCTCCCCCTTTGTCAATTTTAGTGGCAAAAGTATTAATACATATGGAATATAAAAAATAAATAAATAAACTTTTGTAGCTCCTATTCCACATGCCTAATCTTCAACATTACTCGAAATCTTCGTCACTTCCAAGTACTCCAATGATCCCAAAGGTTGTAAGTTTAGCATCATCGTTGTTGAAAATCCGTAGCTATAACAGTAAGAAAACAATATTTCTCAATCATTGTTATACAGTGTCATAGTATCATTATATAGCGTCAAAGTTCAATTGTATCACAACTTCAACAACAATACTATGGTGATATGTATCACTCCCCCTTAGTCAATACTCCATCTCACATGGAAACCACTCCCCCTTACATGATGATCCTAAAACCATGTTTATTTGTAGTGTGACATACATATTAATTCTCTCCCTTTTTGTCAACAAAATTGGCAAAGGTACAAGAACGGGATCCTAATGAAATTTCCGAAAGAGACATTTCATGACCAAAAGAAAGAACACACATCATCTTATTTAGATGCAATCATAAAGCCGAAGCTAAATGCATTCATCAAGGAGTTTAAAGATACAAGATAACCCCTATAATATTCCACAGCCGCACTGCCCACAAAGATTTGGCAATTAAGCGCAAGTTCAAAAAGAACTCTCCCCCATAATATGTCATTCCCAAGGGAACAACAAGATCGACCTTAATTTCGAAAGAAAAGAAGGATTTCTTTGGACATAACAAATCACATACAAGTATGGATTTGAATCCAAAATACTAAATTAATCGCAAGAAGTTCATGATTAATTTAACCGAAAATGCTCAACACAAGTAAACTTATGGAGACTTAAGAGCGCGCAATTAGATTAATCACAAGTAAACCCATAATTAATCTAATCGAAATACACAACCAAATTAACCACAAAAGTAATCAATTTAATTGGTCATACTAACATAAGAGAGTCTATGGAGCAATGACTAAGTTAAACAATCAACCCAGTCATGAGCGCTCAAACATAAGAAGACTTCTGGAGTCATAACTAAATAACCAAACAAGATGATTAATTTAGTTCAAAATGCTCAACATAAAGTACCTTACGGAACAACAACAAGGCTAATCATAAAAATAATCAACTTGGTTGTTTCGTGCTCAACATAAGACACATTACGGAGCCACACAGTAATACATAAAATATGGATCAGGGAAGATCAATTACTGCGGAATATACAAGGATTCATTCTATTTCCCATCACTATTTGCATAACGACATTTAATAGACATAATCCTTGCAAACAAAAGATTTTAACCTATCTTCCATCAATAATTGACAATATAGGCTTAACTTTTGTATTTTTCAAAAGTCCATTCATTCTTTCATCAATACATGCATATCAATTCATGAACGACTTTACTTTTGACAAGATATGGGACAATCAAGTTCACGGACGCAAACACACATATCCCATAGAAATATTGCAATATATAAAACCATAAAGATTAATACTGCAAAAATCATTTTCCAAACAATTTTATAATTTAAACCAATAAATCTAAAAATATGAAGATGGAAACGTTGGATATAGCTATGTGAAATCACAATAATAGCTATTCCAACCTCTAGTTATTCTTCTAGAAAAAAACAGAAAAATAGTAGATTTACTAGACAAAAGAAATTCCTTTAAAACATTTCACTTACTTTGAGTACTCTTCTCATACTCTCTGTATTCATCAAGTTCATCTTCAATTAGATAAATCCTTGACTCCAGATTGTCCATCTTTTCTTCGAGTCTCTTGGAAGAAGCTTCAAGTGCACTTTTTAGGGCACGAACTTGTCCCAAGACAAGATTCATGGTTAAAGAAAGCCTATCAAACTGAGAAACCGAGATGTTCCCGTCCAGAGAGGAACCATGAATATCAGGGCTCATCACATTATCAGAAGAATCGAATCGTATCTTCTTAAAAGGAAAGAGAACAGTTCAAACATCACTTTCCTTACTAGAAAGACTTGAAGAGGACATGATAGAGAAGATAGAAGAGATGTTATGCTAAGGAGAAAAACCTCATTTTAAAAATATCTGAGGATAAGATAAATATCCAAAATGACCTTTGACCAAAACCCTAAAAATTTATCCTCAGAAAAAAGATTTTAAGAAAAACGATTGAAAAGTGGGCTAAACAGAAAACTTCCATCACAACCCTCTTGAAGATTATAATTTTTGTTTAAGAGGGATAAACAAAAGTCATCAATACAGTATTACAGACTGTAGTTGTTCCAATCCCCTAGAGAACTAGGTAACTTCTTTTGAGGGGATGAGGTGTACGTTGTGCCTTGTTCTTAAGAAGGAAGAGTTATCTTCATCGTTCTTTCTTTCTTTTAGCACAGATTTGAATACCTTGATTGTTGATTTTCGTAAACTATGCATTTTATTGAAAATCTCTTTTACAAAGGAGGGAGGTTTTGTATGAGATTACTTTTTCTTCTTCTGCAAACAACGCTTGACAGAGGAGATCTTTTCCTATTTCAAAGTGCCACAGATTTTGAGACGATCCTGATAAACATGTGAGGAAATCACAGGAATAGGTAAATTCTTGTGATTTTCTATATGATCCTTGTTATCAAAATGACTTAAGGATGATATAGAGTCCGACGGAATTTGCTGACAATTCATAGTCGAAGAGATTCGATATGTTTTGTAAGAATCACAATTGATCAACTCCAATTTTAACTTAGACAGTTGGTGTTCCAGATTTTCAATCCTTTTAATTAAAACTTTCTTTTCAAGATGAAGATTTTCTGAGGAAGTAAGATTGTTTATCATGGAATGACTGTTAGGAGGACAGATGTGATTATCAGCAAAGAGATTAAGAGAACCATCATAGACATCATCCTTAGGACAATAGTCAAGAGTAGCCATCCATGCTTTAGTTATCTCACTCGTTTCCGTATCAGGACATTTGGAAGTATTGTGAATACTTCTATAGCACTTGAAACTGTTAACATAGTTTTTTTGAACTTTTTTATTGATTGACTGAGCTTTCTTTTGAGACTTTCTTTTTCTCTGTCTCAGAGATTTCTTTAGATGTTGTATAAACAGTGACAGAGTCAAATTAAAGCAATTCTCATCCCTTTTATCAGCCAATTTATGACGTCGAGACTTACGGTCAGATGCAACAATATGATTGCTAAACAGATGACGTTTCTCTCTTTGTTCAAATTCAAGATCGAAAATTTTCAAATTTCCAGCAAGAGTATTTCTGGATAGAGTATCAAGGTTATTTCCCTCAACGATGGGATGCTTCTTGGACTTGTATCTAGATGGCAGTGATCTGAGAATTTTCATCACAATGTCCTTTTCATGAATAGTTTTACCCAATGCAAAAGATGCATTAACAATTTCAGACACTTTGTGATTAAACTCATCAAATGTTTCTTCATCTGCCATACGAAGGTTTTCCCAATCGGAATTAAGGTTTTGAAGCCTGGCTTCCTTTTCACTGGTATTACCTTCGAATACGGTTTCCAAGATTTCCCAAGCTTCTTGCGACTTAGTGCAATTAAACATTTGGTGCTGAAAATTTGGGGTAATGGCATGTATGATCGCATTCAAACCGTCGGAATTTTGCTTTGCAAAAAGTATCTCAGTAGGGGTGTATTCACCAATATTCTTGGGAATGTTTACAACTCCAACTGCCACAATGGGAGGATCATAGCCATTAACAACATATACCCATGATTGAAAATCACACGCTTGAAGAAAAGCTCGCATAACAATTTTCCACCATAAGTAATTTGAGCCATCGAAGACTGGCGGCACGTTAATTGAGATAGCACCTCTGTCCATAGAGTCAGATCGCTACAAACACAGACTTGTGAGGTCTTGAACGTGCTTTCCTGCTCTGATACCAATTGAAAAAGCGGGGGTCTAACAACCACACCCAATATTTCGCTTAGCAATCTGTATGGATAAACTCCAATATACTTTCTAGAGAATCAACTAGACATTCAGACTCAATCTAGATAAAAAAGTATATCAAAGAGTTTATATCTCAATCTCTCGATTTGATATATACTCAAGCAAATAGAAATTTGCGAGTCTTTATCAAATACTAGAGAGATAACTTGGATGGTACCAAAGACCAATATCCAAGTGTCAATCAATTTAAATCAACAACCAAAAAGTCGGATATTCTAATTGATTGAACAACGCAACCTGTATTATTTCAATTATATAAACAAATATAATACGGAATAGAAATAACACAGACACCAGAATTTGTTACGAGGAAACCGCAAATGCAAAAAAAACCCGGGACCTAGTCCAGATTGAACACACACTGTATTAAGCCGCTATAGACACTAGCCTACTCCAAACTAACTTCGGTCTGGACTGTAGTTGAACCCCAATCAATCTCACACTGATCCAAGGTACAGTTATGCTCCTACGCCTCTGATCCCAGCAGGATACTGCGCACTTGATTCCCTTAGCTGATCTCACCCACAACTAAGAGTTGCTACGACCCAAAGTCGAACACTTTAATAAAAAAATAAGTATCACACAGAAAAGTCTACGATAATAGATAAATCCGTCTCCCACGAATATACCTACGAGTTTTGTTCCGTCTTTTGATAAATCAAGGTGAACAGGAACCAATCAATAATACCAGACTTACATTCCCGAAGAACAGCTTAGTATTATCAATCACCTCACAATAATCTTAATCGACGCAGCGAAAAAAGATATTGCGGAATCACAAACGATGAGACGAAGTTTGTTTGTGATTACTTTTTATCTTGCCTATCGGAGATAGAAATCTCAAGCCAATTATTACAATTATACTCGTACGATAGAAACAGCAATATCAGATCACACAACTACGGTAAAAGTAGTATCGATCTGGCTTCACAATCCCAATGAAGCCTTTAAGTCGTTAACCTGGTTTAGAAGAAGAAACCAAAGGTTAAAGGAGAATCGACTCTAGCTTAGCACAACTAGTATCACACAGAATGTGTGGGGATTAGGTTTCCCAGTTGCTAGAGTTCTCCCTTATATACACTTTCAAATCAGGGTTTCCAATCAATGTTAGCTTAGTAACGAAGCATTCAATATTCACCGTTAGATGAAAACCTGATTAGATTCAAACTAATATTTCTCAACCGTTAGATCGAAAACTTAGCTTGTCACACACAAATGAAATGTCCAATTTTGGTTTTATGAACCATACCCAAACATTAACATTTGTTGGTTCAACAAGTCAACCAAATGGTTAGCCATATGATTACTCTCATATCAACCTTATTCTTCTTCACCATAACTAGTTCAAATGACTCAAATGAACTAGTTAGAGAGTTGTTCAATTGCAAGGAAATCTTATGTAACTACACAAGACACAATTGAAGCAAAATCGGTTTGATTCACTCGAATCGGTTCATGAACTTTATAGCCACGGTTTGCCAAAGCATTCCTTAGTTTATTTAAACATTCGTTCAAGAACAAACAACTTTAGATATAACCTGCTCAAGTTCGCGGACTGGGTTCGCGGACTTAAGCTTATGGAAGAAGTACACAAACTCCAGCAGAAAATCTCGGGCCGAGAAGTTCCGCAAGTTCGCGGACTTCGCTCACGCCACTTCCATTTCTCTTGATCAACAAAGTTCGCAAACTTTGGTTCAAGGAATAGGACTTATGCATATATGTGTTTCCACAACAATTCTTATATCCACCAATGGTTATGTAATCTAAACTCTCATTTCAATCATTGAAATATTCTCATAGAACATTATATAGCCGTAATTCACAGACCATTTTTCTTCAGAGCAATTTTCAAAGTTATTGAAACATAACATGACTTTCGTCACTTGGTAAAGATGAATTCGGCTAAAGCGAAAGCTTACCCACACACATTTCGAGAAATAGATAGGCGAGATAAACTCGGCTCGAAATAGAAAATGTGTATAATGAAAGTCTATATATCAAAACGACTTTTGTCTCAAGAGTAGAAGATAGAGTAAATAGACTTTTGAGTGACAGATAAGTTCAAGTCTCCACATACCTTTTAGTCGATGAAGATCCACCAGTTCCTTGAGTATTCCTTCATCTTGTATGATGATTTCCATGGAGTCTTGAACTCAACCACACTATCTATCCTAATCGAAGACCTTAGCTCTAATAGGCTAGTACTCAAGACGTATAGTTTTGATCACTAATATTGAAAAAAATATGCTTGAGATAGCAACGCATGCGAGTTCGACCGAGCAATGCTCTAACAAACCCCTCTTTTTCAATTGGTATCAGAGCAGGCAAACACGTTCAAGACCTTACAAGTCTGTGTTTATAGCGATCTGACTCTATGGACAGAGGTGTTATCTATATTAACGTACCACTAGTCTTCGATGGCTCTAATTACTTATGGTGGAAAATTGCTATGCGAGCTTTTCTTCAAGCACGTGATTTTCAATCATGGGTATATGTTGTTAATGGATATGATGCTCCCGTTGTTGCAGTAGGTAACGTTAATGTTCCAAGAAATATTGGCGAATACGATGTTGTTGAGATACTTGTTGCGAAGCAAAACTCCGACGGTTTGAATGCCATCATACATGCCAATACCCCAAATCTTCATCACCATGTGCCAAATTGCACTAGGTCTAAAGATGCGTGGGATATATTAGAAATCGTATTCGAAGAAAATACCGGTGAAAAGGAAGCTAGGCTTCAAAATCCTAATTCCGATTGGGAAAACCTTTGTATGGCAGATGAAGATTCATTTGATGATTTTAATCACAAAGTGCCTGAAATTGTTAATGCATCTTTTGCATTGGGTAAGACTATTCCTGAAAAGGACATTGTGATGAAAATTCTCAGATCGCTGCCATCTAGATACGATTATAAGAAGCATGATATCGTTGAAGGAAATAACCTTGATACTCTCTCCAGAAATACCCTGGTCGGAAAGTTAAAGATTTTTGATCTTGAATTACAACAGCGAGAGAAACATCAATTCGTAGTAAACTATGTTACCACAACTGATAAGAATTCTCGCCGCTCAAAAATGATTGAAGAAAATGAGAATAGCTTTAATTCATCTTTTTCATTGTTCATACAACAGTTGAAAAAGACATTCAGACAGAGCAAAAGAAAGTCTGATAAGAAAAATAACTCAATCAATAAAGAGAATAATAAAGATCAAAAGAATCATAAATATAAGTCTTGTTTAAAGTGCTACAGAAGTGCTCATACTTCAAAAAATTCTGATGAGAAGGTTAATGAGTTAACAAAGGCTTGGATGGCTACTCTTGACTACTGTCCAGAGGAAGAAGTCTGTATAAGTTCCATTAACCTCTTTGCTGACAATCACACATGTCCTCCAAACAGTCCAGTTCTCTCCAAATCACTCAATCCTGTCACTTCAAAGGAAGAAAGTCTAATGAAAAGGATTGAACTTTTGGAAGATCAGCTGGATGTTCTAAGACAAGAAATTGCAACTCGCAATAGTGATTCACATAAGAAATTTCATCACTCGATTATTTCTTCTCAGCAAATTACTCCTGACTCTATATCCAACGAAAGGAATGATATAGAAAACCACAAGACTGTTTCAAAAAAATTTGATACCTTGTGTGAAAAACAGGATCATCCAGATAATCTGAGCACAAGAAATCAAGAAATTGTTTCCTCTATCAAAAAACGCTTGTCAAAGAGGAAAAATAAATCTTTCATTGTAACTATTAATAGTACAGAAGAGATTTCCAAGGCTACTCATAGCCCACTAAAATCAACAAACAAAACACTCTGAAATGTTCTAAGAAGAATGGATAAAACTCTCAATTCTGGTCTCTCAAAGGCAGAACAAAAGCAAACTACATCTTTGAGATGGAGACCTTCCGATCCTGGTCTGGATAAGAAGGAAATTATTCTGTAATAAGAGTAAGAGATGGTTCTTGTACCCTCTTTTTAAAACAAGGACCATATCCAACTGAGAGGGTTGTATATCTATTCTTATTCTGTTAGGTTTGATTAATAGTCTCTTCCGATGAGTGTTCATAAACGGTTTCTCCTTTAAAAACTGTTATCTCTTACCTACCCTTGATCTAGGGTTTCAGTCAAAAGACCTTCTTGGAATATCTTTTCTCCTTTTAAGAAGTTTTTTTTCTTCCAAATACTGAGCATTTCATTTCTCTCTTCTATCATGTCTTCATCCAGTCTTTCAAGCAAAGAAAGTGATGTGTGTACTGTTCTATTTTCATCCAAGAAGATTTGTTTTGACTCATCTGATAATGAGTTGTGCTCCGACAAACGTGATGGTACTTTTTATGGAAATTCGTCTGTATCCCAGTTTGAGAAGCTCTCTTTAACCATGAATCTCGTTTTGGAACAAGTGAGTGCTCTGAAAAACGAACTTATTCTATCTTCCAAAAAATTGGAAGAGAAGATTGAAATCCTCGAATCAAGGATTGATCTGATTGAAGATGAGCTTGGAGATTAATACGAGAAGTATTCTGAAAGTAAGTGAAATGCTATTTATGTCTAATAAATCTTCTATTTTCTTGTCTTGTTTAGAAGAATAACTAGAGTTTGGAATAGCCATTATTGTGAGTACACATAGCTATGTCCAACGTTTTCATCTTCATGTTTTTAGATTTATTTATTTAAATTCTAAAGTTGTTTTGGAAGATGATGATTGCAATTTTAATCTTTATGATTTTATATATTGCAATGTATTATGGTATATGTATGTTTGCATCCGCGAACTATTCCCATATATTATCAAAAATTATCTCGGTTATATGTCGATATGCAAGTATTGATACAAGATCGATGAACTTTTGACAAACAAAAAAGTTAAGCCTATTATGTCGATTTTTGATGGAAGATAGGTTAAAATCTTTTGTTTACAAAGATTATGTCTATTATATGTCGTTATGCAAATAGTGATGAAAATAAAATGAATCTTTGTATATGTGTGATGAAAATAAAATGAATCTTTGTATATGTCGCAGTATTGATCTTTCCATGATCCATATCTTATGTGTATATTGCAATGCTCCATAAGGTTTTCTTGTGTTGAGCATAAAACGATTGAGTTAATCATTCTTTTATGGTTAACATAGTCGTAGCTCCGTAAGTTCTCTTATGTTGAGCATGTTCAATTAAATTGGTCACTTTTGTGTTTAATTTGATTGTGTATTCCGATTAAATTGATCATGGGTTTACTTGTGGTTAGTTTAATTGAGAATTTTGGATATAGAAAATCATTTCATTATAGTTTTTGGTGTCCAATAAAATCCTTCTTTTCTTGTAAATGTAAGGTCGCTCTTGTTGTTCTCTCGGGAATGACATCAAATGGGGGAGAGTTCTTTTGAACTTGCGCTTAATTTCCATACCTTTGTGAGGAGTGCGGTTGTGGAATTATTTAGGGGTTATCTTGTATCTTTATAAACTCCTTGATGAATGCATTTAGCTTCGGCTTTGTGATTGCATCTAAATAAGTTGATATGTACTTTTCTTTGGTCTTGAAGCGTCTTCGTACCTTTGCCAATTTTATTGACAAAAATGGGGAGAATTAATATGTAGTTCACACTACAAATACATGTGAGTTACGTGTTTTACGGGTCATTATGTAAAGGGGAGTGGTTTTCATGTTGAGACGAAAGTATTGACTAAGGGCGAGTGATACATATCACCATAGTATTGTTTTCGAAGTTGTGATATAAGAACTTTGATGTTGTGTAATAATATTATGAAATTGTATAACAATGATCGAGAGCTTTTGTTTTCTCATTGTTATGTCTATGGAACTTCATCAACTATGATGCTGAATTGAACATCTACGGAATCATGTGAGTACTTGGAAAAGACGAAGTTTTCGATTAATGTTGAAGCACCAAGGATATCAAGCATGTGGACGACAAGCTACAAAGTTTTATCTATTTTGTAATCCATATGTATTGATAGTTTCGTCATTAAAATTGACAAAGGGGGAGATTGTTAGAGCATTGCTCGGTCGAACTCGCATGCGTTGCTATCTCAAGCATGTTTTTCAATGTTAATGATCAAAAATGTATGTCTTTATTTCTAGTATACTTATGACTAAGTCTCGGTCTAGGATAGTTAGGAATAGTTGAGCTCCAGACTCCATGGCGATTATCTTACGAAGACGAAGAACTACTCAAGGAACTGGTGGAACTTTATCCGACCAAAAGGTATGTGGAGACTTGAACTCATCTATCACTCAAAAGTCTATCTACTATATCTCATACTCTTGATACAAAAGTCGTATAAGTATGATAGTTTTCATACATACACATTTGCTATTTCGAGCCGAGTTCACTCGCCTATCTTTTTCTCGAAATATGTGTTCGTAAGCTTTTGCTTTAACCACTTTCATCTTTACCCGTGATGAAAGTCATGATGACGTTTCAATCTTGAAAATAGCTTTGATGACGATAGTCGATTCTTTATGTCTAACGACTATTATAACATTATAGAAGAATGTTTCAATGATTAAAATGTAGAGTTGAGATTACGTAACCAATTATGGATATAAGCATATATAGTGTGTTCGCACATTAGTATATATAAATCCATGTGCCGGAAACCAAGTGCGTGCATATGTGTGCATGCGGTATTGGTGAAGGAGACAGGTTAGGTACGCGTACTGGTGTAGTTTTCATACCGAAAACTTCTGCTATAGTTTGTGAAGTTTGCAAACTGAAAAACCAGTCACCTAGGTATGTGTACCCGTACACGTACCCGCGGAAGTTTTCAAACCGAAAATTTCTGCTGAGTTTACAAACTCAAAGTCCGGTTGCTATGGTACACGTACCCGTACGCGTACCTAAGCTGGTTATATTTCTCAAATCGGTAGTTTCATGAACTTAAACAATAAATCAATAAGGAATGCAATCTTTGAAAACCGTGGCTATATTGTTCATGAATTGATTCAAGTGAATCAAACTGATTTTCTTTCAATTGTGTCTATGTATAAAGATCTAAGCAATTGAACAACTCTTGAACTAGTTTTTATGAGTCATTTGAACTAGTTATGAGAAAGATGAATACGGTTAATATGAAAGTGCTCATATGGCTAACCATTGGTTAACTATTTGTGAACTAACTAAGTGTACACGTTTAGGTACGGCTACTCAAACCTAAATGAATACGTTTCATTTATGTGTGACAAGCTAAGTTTCGATCTAACGTTTGAAAGATATTAGCTTGGATAAATCAGGTTTTTCATCTAACGGTGAATATTGAATGCTTTGTTACCAAGGTAACTTGGATTGCAAACCCTGATTTGAAAACTATATAAGGGAGACGTCTAGCAACTGTAAAAACTAATCCCCACACCTCCTGTGTGATACTAGTTGTTTTGCTAGAGTCGATTCTCCTTTAACCGTAGGTTTCTTATCGAGACCCTGTCGGTTAATGACTTAAAGACTTCATTGGGATTGTGAAGCCAGACAAAACTGCTTCTCTTGTAGTTGAGCGATCTGATCTTGCCATTTTCTATTATACGAGTTCAATTGTAAGATTATCTTGAGATTATATCTCTGATAGGGCAAGGTAAAAGGAAATCACAAACATCTTCGTCTCATCGTTTGTGATTCTGCAATATCTAGGTTCGCTACCATACGATTTAGATTACTGTGAAGTGATTGATAATTCTAGGATGTTCTTCGGGAATATAAGTCTGGGTTATCGATTGGTTCTTGTTCACCTTGATTTTATCAAAAGACGGAACAAAACTTGTAGGTTTATCTGTGGGAGACAGATTTATCTATTATCGTAGACTTTTCTGTGTGATACAAATTTGTTTATTAAAGTCTTCGACTGTGGGTCGTAGCCTCTTGGTTATGGGTGAGATCATCTAAGGGAATCAAGTGCGTAGTATCTTGCTTGGATCAGAGACGTAAGGAGCGCAACTGTACCTTGAATCAGTGTGATATTGATTAGGGTTCAACTACATCCAGACCGAAGTTAGTTTGTAGTAGGCTAGTGTCTGTAGCGTCTTAATACAGTATGGTGTCCAATCTGGACTAGGTCCCGTGGTTTTTTTGCATTTGCGGTTTCCTCGTTAACAAAATTTCTGGTGACTGTGTTATTTCTGTTCCGCATTATATTTTGTTATGTAATTGAAATATCACAGGTTGTGTGTTTGTATTGATCAATTGTGAAATCCAACCTTTGGTTGTTGATTGGAAATTGATTGATCCTTGGATATTGGTCTTTGGTACCATCCAAGTTTGTTATCCTTGTATTTGATACAGACTCGCAGATTTCTATTTGCTTGAGTAAAATCAAAACAAGAGAGAGATATTAACTCCTCGATATACTTTTCTCTAGATTGAGTCTGACTGTCTAGTTGATTCTCTGGAAAGTATATTGGAGTTAGTCCATACAGATTGCTAATCGAAAATATTGGTTGTGGTTGTTGACCCCCGCTTTTTCAACAAATTTCACTCATCATCCACCTCAGCAGCCTCGACATTTCAATATTGTTTGGATACATACTCTTATTGTGTTCAACAAACTAATACCACATAAAAAGTAGGAATTAAAAATGTGTATTTTAAGTGATAAATTTCATGTGTTTTACAATCATGTAAACGTTACAACTTTCCTAAATATCATGACGTTTAATAGAAGTCCAACGCGATATCCATGCATTGTATTAAGCTTAAAAAATATTTCGTCATTAAGCTTAGCCGGACGCTCAAAGGATATATATCTTCAAATTTTCCAATGTTGAAATTGTTAATGGAAGTTTCAACGTCATTGGTTTGATTAGACATTTAGCGAAAGATAAAATTAGCTTCAGCATTTCTGGATGCAGAGTTCAACAAATGATCTACCATTCACACATCACCTCGAGCTAGTAGCAGATATATAAAAATATTAATGGGGCATGTCTAACAAGCTCATAAGCAAAAAGGGAAATCTTCGAATCTCCTACTGAATGCACAACATACTCCGGGAAAGATATATATGCTTCAAATGGGGCGACATGGTTCGTGCTTACACACCCAGTGGGTGGGGGAAGGGGGTCTAAATCCATCATATTAACTACTTATTAACCCCAAAACAAGTTGGGAGTTAAGAGGGGCGATATGAGTACCCAATAAAATCAGACACGTACTAATTCGTTATCCTGGACCACCTGGCGAAGAATAATATTTCGGCCTATTACGGGCCTCTGGACCTCAATACCCATATCTAGTGGAACCTCGTTATGAAAACTAGGGTTCTTCTCTCTATAAATACGAGGGGAGATAATCCTTGCAAGGTATTCAATCTAATCTTATGAAACTCCTGTAAAAAAACTCTAAGCTATCTTGTCGTTAAAGGGTGTTTCGCAGGTGCCCCAACTTTGCTCATCAAGAGAAGGAGATCAACAAACATCATCATCGAGATAATTTAAGTCGAGAATCCTTTTTTTTCCAAAAAAATGTATATGTCATATATTGCAAACTTGAACTCACCAAAAAATCTATCTTTATACTACAGTAGTGTATTCTGTGTCACGGGACGGCTGAGATACATGGGCTTTTCTAACTAGCGGCCGTGATCTTTCCTCCCCCTTCCAGTGTAGTTTTCTAGATTTAATCCAACGTTCATCCACCCTCATGTCCCACATAGGCGTAATAATTACAATACTCTTCCACACACACCTCTTTATTACATGTTTTCCTTCCCACTCTTCTAATTCGTAACAGGCGAAGAACCCTAACAGGCGATACTTTGTTATTAATTTCTAAACCCTTCAAGAAAAAGAAAAACGGCATCTGAATTTGAGAACTTCTCTATAGTTGTCCGAATGGAAAAGAAAGGCGATACAAATTGTCTGATCCAGAGCATCAATTCAACCCCTTCAACATGTATGCTCCTTCTCTCTGCAGATTCAGTCTTTCCCTTATTCCTGAAAAAAATTGAGAATTTCTTTGCATGAGTAGATTTTTCGATTTCTAGATTTTTGCGGCTTGAGTTGTAAGCCCAATGTTGATGTGGGAGTTTTAGTTTTATCATTCAATCCTTTTGTTATTTGATTGGTTAATCTGAGTATGATTACCTAATTATAATAAGAATTCTAATGTAGAAAGAAAAGTAATCACATGACACACAAGATTTTTTGTTAACGAGGAAAGCTGCAAGATAGAAAAACCCCGGGTTCCTTATTGACCATCGCAACTTCATATAGCCAAGACCAAGTAAACTACTCCTAAGCACTCAGTTCCGTGAGTATCCCTGCCCCTAAAACCAATCTAATCTGCGCACGTGAATCCTAAGATAGAGTCCATTATCTTAAGTTGCTTCACCTAATATGAAGAATTTTACTCTGTACTCCTGTGCATCGAAACCCGAAACGGTGAATGACTAACTTGTTTCAGTAACCACTTTATTGTAAATTGATCTTGGATATTGATTTGTCAGATTGTCCAAGAACTCTTCTACACAATCAGGTTCAGGGACTTTTAAGTCTAGACATATTGATTGTGGAAGATAAAGAGTAAAATCTACACACATATTGTCCAGGGATCTTTGTTAGATCTACTTGCAATTGTATTGGGTTTCTTTTCATATATACGGGTTTCCGAACGAAAAACTTGGTGGTGTACTTAGTACCCTCTCCTTTTTAGTTTTTTTGAGAGCTAGTTGAAAATTTCGGTGGGTGAATTGTTTTAGATGATGATGATAGGTTTTGTTCTTGTTGTTTCTGTTTCACGATTGTTTTTTACTTTATCGCTACCGAAATTTCCATTTCATTTCTTCTTGGTTTTCTTCTTATTCTAGGTCTTCATATGATGATACTTGTCTCTAATTGTTGTTGTTTTCGGTATGAATCAAACGAAACCTTAGTTGGGTGTTGTATATTTGTGGTTTTTTTCTCTCGTCTAAACAAACTAGGGGTGTGCAAAAATACCCAAATCCGTGGATTTTACCCAAAAAATCCAAAATTTGGTGGGTGAACACCCAATCTGTTTCCCGGCGGATTGGACGCGGGTGAATTTTTTAAACCGGTCATTTTCACGGGTTGGATGTGGGTGGAACATCACTCATCCGTTGGACACCAGACCCTAAGGATAATTTCAGTATTATACATATATGAAGGTTATTATAAAAATTGGTAGATAATATATATAGTTTGCTATTGGGAAGTATTGAAGATCCCCAATGATATTCCAAAAGAGTATCAATTTTGAATTGACCGAAGGCCTTCATATCAATAAATATTATAACTTTGGTTGTTGGAAAAACATTGTGTTACTCTTGTTATGTTAATTACTTATATTTTAGTAATCTAAGTTGTAAAACCAAGTTATATTACTCATGTTCAACATTTATCTGTTTTGTTTATAATTTTGTTAGATATGCAAATTCATATGCATACAGTCTGTTCATCTGCTCACCCCACGAATGTTGTATCCGACAGGTAATGGATTGGATGTGGGTGAAAATCTCAAATCCACGATTAGGTGGATTGGACGCGGGTGATATCAAATCTGCATCCACCCATGCGTTGCTCACCCTTAAGATAATCTAGATGTGGTAGATACGAAAAACTAGGGTTTCGATCGAGGTGTACGCGATGTCTTTTTTCATGTGTTACTTCCAGACATATTTGATTGTCGACTCGTGTGCATTAAGTTAAGCGTGCAAAGGATAGCTTCATCATCATCATCATCTATTTTCAAACAAATACCGGACGGATCCGTACGTCTTAGGATCGGTCAGGACTAACAGTCCATAACATACCAGGATTAAACCATTTTTTTCTCTTTATATTTTGGAATCACTGTATTTTACTCGTTCCGTCTCTAAATAGATGATCTATGTTCAAGTTTGCATAATTCTTAAGACAAGAAGGAGAGGGGAGTATTTTTAAGTATAATTAAAAATTATACCCTTCTGGATAATAACTAGTAAATTTTAAAAATACTTTATCTCTCAAACTATACCACGGATTTTTCTAAATTTTATACCGTTGAAAAGCATTTTAAAACACATGCCCAACGAATATAAATATGGCTATCAAATTATACATATTTTTTATACTAATAATAATCAATAAAAATGGTAGTTTTCAAAATATTTCATTCTTTAACGATATAGGCCACCTAAAATGGGACAAATTTTGAAAATAAATAGGTCATATATCCAGGGGAAGGAGGCACTATTTTGTTTCACAATCTCACGACCAACTTGCATGACTACATGGAGGTTTTCTCTAGACTCTTAGTCCATCTGGAATCAGAGAAAAAAGTCCATGGAATTAGATTAACAAAGTAGGCAACACCAATATCACACCTTTTTTTCACCGATGATTTGCTACTACTTACTAATGCTGACCTAGGAAGTTGCAAACAGTTACTGGATGCTATCAATTCTTTTAGTTTCGCTTCATGCCAAGTAATAAATTTTACAAAATTGGGTCTCTTTTTTAGTAAAAAAAGTTCACCATAAACACAAAGGCATCATTTCTCGTCTCTTAAAAATAAAATAAAATAAAAATAGATACAAAAGACACTCACCTTGGAGTCCCTTTGTCTCAGCCAAGAAAAATGGTGTTAAACAAGTCCGTCTTATCTGGCATGCCCATATTTAGTAAGAGCTGTTTTTCCTTGACAAAAAAAATAATAGCTAGGTTCAACACTATACAAAGAGTTTTTTGGTGGGGAAAATCTCAAATTCCGAAGGTGTTTACATAAAGTCTTTTGATTAACTCTGTAAGCCAATTGAACTAGGTGGATTAGGATTTAAAGAGGCAAACAAAATGAACCAAGCTATGATAAGCAGAATATCATGGAGACTAGTAAATCATCTTGATGACTTATATGGGCAAAAAAATTAAAAAGAAAATATTTTAAAAAATCAGGAGTTTTATAATCCAAGAAGAAAGCAAAAGCTTCGTAGATATGGAACTGTATCCTTCAAGGAATAGAACACATAAAGAAATATAGCATATGGGAAGTTGGGGATGGGAAATCTATTAACACATGGGCTGATAGATGGATATCAGGAAGAGAAAAAGTATTAGCAGATACATTTCCTCAAAAAAATAAAACCTAACCACTTGTGTCGGATTTGACCAATCCTAACACTTTGAAGTGGAATCAGGTTGCGTTAAACTCATTTTTCATAAGCTCTGTGGTGACAGAAATTTTGAACATTTTACACAGACAATGAAGGGAAACTGGAAAAAAAAAAGACAAGCTAAGGTGGACTCTAACTATAAATGGGGAATTCATTGTGAAGTCTTTGTACTCTAAGCTTCAAAATCCATCAAATTCAGTTTCAGCAGTATCTAAGAAATTCTGGAAAACCTTGTGGAGCATGGATGCTTCACAAAGAATAAAATTATTCGCATGAAAGTGCATTCAAGATATCTTACCTACAAGACAAAAACTATGACCAACCTTAAATGTGCAAAACCAATGTATTTTCTGTCGGAATGTTATTGAATCTACACATCATCTGTTCTTTGAGTGTGATTATGCAAAAGCAGTCTGGAGATTACCTCCAATACCAACACAGGAAATATTCTCAGACTCTACTTCTACTCGTGATAATTCTTTTCTAAAATAGTTTAATAAATGGATGGAAGAAAAACTAGATTTTATCTCAATGACACTGGCAGCAAAAAAATGTTGGTTCATTTGGAAAGAACGATGTCTACAACATCATCAGAACAATTAGCAGTAGATATTTCAAGATATTATAGTTATTGGCATCCAGACAACCTTAGAAGGAATAAAAATCCAGTCTCTAGAAAATTGTTGATACACAAAGACCGGACAACGCCAATTATAAACACCTACAAAATAAATTGTGATGGTTCTTGGATATCTACAACTATCAATGCTAGTTTTGGTGTGTTTTTTTTCCGCAATTGAACAGGTACCTTTCTAAGGAGCATAAATGGGAAGTTGCAGAACATCATCATCAGAAGAAACAGAAGCTGTAGTTTTGCTACAAGCAACGAAATGTGCCAAAAAAAATAAATCTAACTAATCTAGTCATTGAAAGAGACAACTAAGCTACTATACTTTATGTTCAAGGAAAAAATAGTTCAGTCCAACGACAATGTGTACCAATCCTAGATGAAGTTAAAATACTAGCAGATCAACTTGTTTATTTTTTGGGTTTCTAATTTGATGATAGACACGCAAATGGAGTAGCAGACTTGTTGGCAAAGAAAATGAGAAGCACAACAACTACATTATCTTGGGAGGACGCGACACCTATGTTTTTAATTCCTAAAATGACTTATGACATAGTCAAAGCTTTTAATGTAAATACTCTAAATAACAATGTTGTATCTTCATCAGAACAAAGTAATCCAATGGATTCAACCATCAGAAGGATAGCTCAACCTGATTCTGTCTTGAATGAGACTGAATCCGGGTGATTATTAGTTTCTGTTTGTTTTCAGTAATATATCTTTACTAGATTTGTGTCTGTGCTACGCACCGGCATATTTTTTAATTTTAATTTGGTGTGTGTGGGCCTCCTGCCCCGTGGCAATGTAATTTTGATTTGGTATGCGCCGGGATTCACCTTGCCCTGTGCCAATGCATTTTTGATTTGGTGTGCGCAGGTCTTCTCCCTGTGACAATACATTTTTGATTTTCCCCTGTGCATTTTTGATTTGATGTGCGCGGGGATTCGCCCCTCCCCGTGGCGATGTATTTTTGATTTGGTGTGGCGGGGCAGATACATTAAATAAGTGGAGAATATGTGCAGATTTTATTTATTTTTTTATTTTAACATGGTGTGCGCGAGGCTTCGCCCAGCCCCGTAGCAATGCATTTTTGATTTGCCGGGCGCGGGGTTTCTCCCCTCCCCGTGGCGATGCATTTTTGATTTGGTGTGCGCGGGACTTCGCCTCGCCCCGTGGCGATATATTTTTGATTTTGTGTGGTAGGGAAAATACATTAAATAGGTGGAGAATATGTGCAATTTAATTTATTTTTATTTTCGAGAAAAATATGTGGATTTTTTCCCCTTTATATATTAATTTGGAAAAAAAGAGTCCTAATATAGTAGTTACTCGATTTCCAAATTGAATTTGAACTTCCATAAAATTTCAAATACGGTAAGTTAGATTTTCCTTTTAAGTTTGTAATTTTTAAACCAATCATACGTTGCCAAGTGTCCTTACCTAAATATTGAATTTGGTTTCCTTTTTCGAAATCTTCTTCCTATTCCTTTTAAACCAATCATATGTTGCCAAGTGTCCTCACTAAAACGCCTGTTTCACAAAACTCAAAGAAATCCTATTTCGGCCAATAAGAAACAAGGGTTTCCTCACCGTTCAACGTGGGAGATTTATTTGTCTAGGCTTTTAAGTATTTATTTATAACATTCCCACTTAAGTCTTTAGATTTCCAAAAAAAAAGTTCCACCTATTTGCCACCCACATTTTTCCTATTTGCCACCCTAATCAGAATTCCTAAAGTAATTTTAGTTTTCAATTTTATTTTTCCTATTTACCACCTATAAAAACTCAAATTAAAATTTTCCTATCACCACTAAATTTTTGTTATTCTCCATTAATATGTGTTTTCATTAAAAACCATTAAGAAAATATATTAACCCTAGGTTTAGAACTTAAAATTATGTTTGATAAGGACACCATTATGAATAAATTTGATAATTTATAAATCATCTATGCAAGATCCCACAGTTGAAAATCTAGGGAAAATATCCAAACCTTAATCATTTTTGGTCGTTTAATTCCAGGCGTCTAGATACGGACCGACGTTGTAAAGAAATTTTACAATAATCCCTCGTCACAACACTATGTCGAAGATTTGATTTAGATTAATGTAAGTAATATAGATCTTACTTTAAACATTTTTGGGATCATACAAAAATTTAGTTGGTAACTTAGCAACAAGCTGGGCACCAACCCCTTTTTGAATAGCAACCCCTAGTCTATGAAAAATCAAACTACCTATGCCACTACTAACATCGTTATTATCTAAACAATTTTTCAATATTTAGAAAAAAACACAGGGTCCTCGCCAAGTTCTCCCAAAGTGGAGAAAGCCAACACACCCAAACCATATCTATGAGAGACACATTCATCCAAGTATTTATTACGCTAACGCAAAACAGCCTTGGAGATAGCTTGGCCTGGGATAAAAGCATGAGCATCACCCCCTGTAAAAGGAAAAACGCCTGTGACATCCATACAAACATCTTTACCATTTTCTGACAAAAAACAAGAATGTCAGCAGGGCGAAGACCTCATCATCTGACAAAAAACCCAAAGTAACCTTTTTGCACGCAGGAACACCATCCTTGGAACAAATATCAGCAATTACATCTCGTACAAGGTCGTGTCGGAAATTGATTCCAACATCTTTGGCACAATGTAACGCGTGATCACCAAAGTATCCATGGGACTATTACAACTTGAACAAAGACCTTCTTCACCAAACAAAGGAATACCCAGGCGATAACAAACAACAGCTCTAAACTATCTTGGCCCGAGACATTTATTCAAACCACTAATGGGTACAGCCAATAAATAATCTTGTGCGTGTTTAACACGGTTGCATTGCCAAGGAAAATTGAATGGGAATCTGCCTATTTACTGCATCAAAATAGGTAATTGCCAAGGAGTGCATTGATAGGGAGGAAGTATCTTCGACACAATAATCGGAAGGTAATCCACATACCTGAATAAAGTTCTGAAGAGCCAACTGATAAGCAGAACCTTTGTCAATATAAAATAGGCTGCCAAGAATCGCTTTCTGAACCTCAACGGTTTGACTCTGAGAAGCAAGGTAACAATAGTTACGGGTGTCAGCCATAGTGTAGACGCCTAGGCCACCTTCCTTGATAGGTAACGTATCTAACCGCTGTTGTAGAATACCAAAACCAGCCCCGTCTCCTGTAATTAAGAGCCTCAAGTATTGAAATAAATAATCATCAAACAGGTCGGTGGATTTTTGGAGGGCAGCAGGGTTGGTAGTTCTCATTGCAAAGTAAAAGTCTAGACATGCCTGTGCAATTACGGAGAAACAACATCTCACACTGAGGGTCTTTGAGTTTTTTGATAGCATGCATAAGTTGGATAGACTCGTTCACCATACTCAACAATATGTCGCTAGCAAAATTCAGGTATAAACTCACTGCCCCCCCCCCCCCCCCCCCCCCAATAGCTTGACACCGTTAGTAGGCCTACCAATGTCATGAGGGAAAACTCCATCAGCGAGGCTTCTGGGGTCTATAGTGGGACAGAACAACTCTGTTTTCTTGATATTAAGGTGCAATCCCCTACAAGGGCCTTCAGTCTGTATAATACTCAAAGCTTTGGCCACTTCAAGCGTGTCACCAATTATGGTTCCATCATCCAAATACCAAGCATGTAGATCGAGCGTACACTTAGAGAAAATAGACTTCACGAGGGGTGAAGCGTAAGGGAAAATAACAAAGGACCGAGTGGGTACCCTTGTTGGACACCAAGAGCCGAGGATAAAATATGTTGATTGTAGTACAACCTAGCAAGCTTGGCATAACAAAATTCAACCCATCGAGAAATACATGGACACTGAAGTCGGAACTCCCTGATAAGATGAAATCAGCACACCATGTTGAAAGCATTTTAGAAGTCAATAAGAAGCATGGAAAACTCATTCGACTGACCTTTCAACTCCAACATCCCATTGACAGCATGCAAAATACCCTCTCCACCAACAGGCACACCAACACCGAATTGGTAGTCACCTAAGTAAGAAGTCATTGCGCTACCTACTGAAAACGCCACAACTTTGGAGACCAACCTACGCCATATAGTACCAACAACAATCGACTTAATGCCCCCACCAGGCTTAAGTATAGGTCGTAAGAGGAGTGATGGCAATGAACTCACCCAAAACACTAGGGCATTTACCTGTCAGCCAAAGGTTGACTACCCCTGTGTTGGAAGATAACAAATCATCCGCGATTGTCGCAACGGATCCACTCAAAGCATCAAGTGTTGTGCCCGCAAGCCATTCCTACCACAAGACGTGCCCTTAGGAAAGCTCGTGATGGCACCTAGAACCGCGCAAGAATCAGCAGTGATAGCCTCAAGACCGATAGGCTCGGGTGAAATGGAAGGAGGAGTGGTTGTATGGTGTTTCAGCTGCAACTCAGTGAGAGTCGATTCGTTGTAAGGAGCAACTCTTCGATGACAACACACGGATTGCAGCTGCATAATGCCCGTAGCTCATTTATTTTCCAACAAGCATGCAAGTTCGCAGCGTCCTGTTTCTTCTTCTTACCAATACTTCTTTTCTGTCTATGGTCCGGCTCTTGCAGGAGTTTGGTGATGATATTGAAACAACCATTGGACTCTTTCCAACCCATGAGAGCTTGGTTGATAGAAGCGATTTGAAGTCGCTTCCTAGTGCTAGACTTTTCTTCCGCATTACTCTTAGGTACGTACATATTTAGGACAACAAATGGGAAGCAAAATTAATTGAACCCAATCTGAAATATCAACAGGTTTAGTCAGCACTCTGTCAAGGCAAGATTTTAAGGTTCTCGCAAAGTTGAGTCTGCAACTGTGTGGAACACTTGCGATGGTTGTAAACTGTCTCCGGAAGGCAGCATTAAGTAACTCCGGAGATAAGGAAATAAGCTCATCAGCAGCAGCATTCGTCTCAATCACAGAAGCAACTTTTCGTGGCCTGGAAATACCATGAACAAGAAAATCAACAGCGTCACCTGGACCTGCAATAACATCTGTATGAACAACACCATTCTGCCCCCTGCAAGGCATTATCCAAGCATGAATACGCATACATTTACTGCACAGCCAACTACGCAAAAGAAAAAGAACTTTTTCCCAGCTCTTATAAACTATCAAATCCCTGGACAGTAAATTTCTACAACAATCTTTGTTTTCCGTGGAGACGAAATGCTTATCATGGAGATGCTTGAAAAAAGAGCTCTTAGCATACCCTCTGCCATTGATACCGTCATTGCAACCATCGAAATCCTTAAGTGGACAATGGCAATTGAAGTCTTGAATAGCAGCGTATTCCGTCGATGGAGTCGATGGAAACACATCATCCTGAGGTGTGGATGGAGGAGCAGTAGGAAGCTGCTTGTACCGAGAGGTTGATGGTCTGGTTGAAACTCTGCTTGTACCGAGAGGTTGATGACATTGACACTCACTCGTTGTCTCAAGACCATTATTAAATCAAGGAGTTTAATCAAACAACGAAGCCAGCAATCATTCCCTATCCAGCAAGAGGTTTTTCACTTCTACCTACAACGAAGGAGTAGTGTATATATACCGATGACCACCAAAATTTTCCACTTCTTTTTGAGGTATTCAGTGGGCCGGTGGGTTGATGGTGTGGATGATTTTGGAAAATTTCTTGTTTGGTCCTAGGCCCATATAGTTATTTATAGTAGGGTCCAACCGGATTTTTTTTTATCCGGAGGTCCAAAATTAATTAAAACATGGAAATGTCCATAATGCCCATTACCACCAAACGTGTGTGTCTACACTGCTTACAAATTTGAGTACATATCTGGTACACTGCTTAAAAATTCGAGTACATATTTGCTACACTGCTTACAAATTTGAGTACATATCTGTCGCACTGCTTAGAAATCTGAGTACATATCTGTCGTACTGCTTACAAATCCGATTATATATCTGAATGCTTACAAATTCGAGTACATATTTGCTGCACTGCTTCCAGGTAGAGTACAAATCTGTAAGAATCAATGATAAATAAATTAGAAAACGTCATATATGTACTGATAGGTAATACACAAAAGAAAACTGAAAAACAATTGATAATAACAATTTCTGAGTCTTGTGACTCTATAGATTATCATTTCCACATAGTGACTAAGGGTGAAAAAAACAGTTGTGTATCAGGTGGTGTCTGTTTGTAGCATGAAGCAAGAAATGGGTATTCCAGTGAGACAGCAATATCGCACAGCAGCAGGTAGTCAGGAAACTTGTGGTAGAAAAAAGAATTGTTCTGCCTCAGAGGTCTACATGATTTTGGGAGAACGATAAAGCTTTCAAAAAATAGTATCAGTTAACAAAATCACATTATCTAACTGTAAATATTAGGCTAACCTTTTACTTATCCGCATGCCCATGAGCCTACATTAGGCCATTTGGCATTTAAGAAACTACACAGAGTGAGGTCTATCTATCCAGTTGAGGATAACAGTTCCAGAGCAGTAAACAACATCGAGAAGATGCACCAAGCTACTATTCTATTTATTTTGGTATGTATGACAAAAGCAACAAAATCCGAGCAACATACATGTTCCAGGTGCACCTCTGCCTGCTAATTTTTCTTCTAATGAGGATGTGGATGAAGGGCATGGAGTAATTTATATAGCTGAGATGCATCCACTGGTGATCCAAAGTTGAGTAACGCAGAACGGGTTCCCACCTTCACCTGTCCGTGATAGATAAGATACAAATTGTATCATGAATCTTAAAAGGAAATACAGAAAAGAGGAAGAGCACATACACATGAATCAAAATCCCCTTCAATTCTTCACCAAGTGGAACACCAGCAATGAGTAAGATACAGTCATGCAATTCCAATTTAACTCCTTCAATTCTCATCTCTCTAAAGATACCCAACGCTTCTAATGCATTTCAAGAACACTTATTCATCAAACACTTCACAACATCACTAACAAACATAAAATTCAAATACTACACATATGAATCAAAGAAGGTCTATAAACAAATCTAAGCAAAACCCAACTGTGTACATTCTTTTCATCAACTATATCCCCACAAACTTTTAAAACAGCAAGAGAAGTATAAAATTTAGGACGAACTCTGGACAGTGATGTTTATCAACAATTGATAATAACAAAAGAAAACTGAAAAACAAACCATAAAAGTATCAGATCTACTAATGAAATAAACACAAAACATGATTGTTTATTTAGATCTGAACTTGTTCCATCAAAATCCACCAGTATATCATATACGTACCGATGATTAATACACAAAAACAACTTAAAAGCATATCAAAAACAACCAAAATGAAACTAAAATCAGTTGCATGTGAAAACCAAGTAATGAATCTCTAAAAACCAGAATCGAAACACTTTTTTTCTTCAATATTCCATATATATACTTCTAGATCGAAGAAGAAAAATATCAAAAACTACAAAAATAACAAAATTAAAGCATAATTTTTCAGTACATCATATATGTACTGCTGATTCATAATCTAAACTTCAGCTGCATGTGAAAAACTAGTAACGAATCTATGAAAAAATAGAATGGAAACCGAAAATCATTGTTAATATACATACCTGGAAACACAAACAATCTTCTCGTCGTAAATCATAACGATGCATCTTCTTCTTCTTCTTCTTCTCAAAAATAAACTAAGTTTCTATCAGTACGGGATATACGTACTGTTGATTCATATACAAAAAAGAACTGAAACACGTCTAAAACATCTAAAATGGAAGTGGCATAATCGAATCTAGCAACGAGATGAACAAAAAATGTGATTATTCATCTAGATCTAATATATAGTCGACAAATCAACCATGGAGATCGAAAACATAATCAAGCACAACAATGATTAGATCGCCAAAACCTTAAAAGAAACATTACAATGGAAAATCTTCATCATCTGATTCGGTAGAAACGAGAAAGAACAAAAACAAATCTTCATCTTCATCTGCAACAATGGTGAGAGGAAAGAGAAGAAGAAAATGAATATGAAATGTGAAAAATATTTCTCATGCTTTTAACATATTAAATAGGAAAGGTTATTTGTGGTATTTTCATATTACGTATACCTGATCTCGCACGTGTGCAGGACTTGGGCTAAAAAAATTTGGTCCATTTTCATGTTTTCTTTTAATTATGGACCTTCGATTGCTGGGCTTTAATGGGTGGACCTGCCACTAACTAAGAACACTATAATGGTACCTATTGGTAATTCCTATTTTTTTTATTGTAATCGGTGGAGAAATGGAATTGAAGAACGGGGGGTTGAATAAGGTGGCCGATAAAAATTAACTTGGGATATTTTAAAGTTAATTAGTGGGGTGGTTTTATTGTAGTAGGATATAAATAAAAAGTCAAAAACTAATATCTAGGATATCTAAAAAAATATATACGGGTGGCAAATAGGATAAATGGGATTGGCAATTCATGGGAGTAGCAAATAGGAAAAGTAGGGTGGCAAATAGGTAAAACCAACAAAAGAAGAATAAAAAAACTTGCATACTGCAAAAGGAGATACCAATCCATACAAAACAAAACGATCCCAACCTGGATTTCTGGATCGGTTTCCCCTCTAGTACAAGTACTGGTGTCCCCTTTAGCGATCATGTTTTGATGGAGCCATTGAATTTACCTATGTAAGTTGTGTTGCACCGCACCTAAAACAATACTCGAATTCTCCATCTCTCCTCTCTTTCGTATTCTCGCGATGGCAAGAAATGGGGTTGTCTCTGCGTCAAAGCTTTTGAAATCCCTAATCACCGATCCATCTTTGCAGAATCTTCCTTCCAACACTCGAAATTTCAGTCTAGTCGCCGGTCAAATCAGTAAACACACCGCCAAATGGATGCAGGTTTACTGCTATCTTCGTTTTTTCTTTCCTCTCGTGAACATTTTGCTTCTTTCTTTGCAGTTTAGGGTTTTAAATTTCCCCCTTCATAGTTGCTTTGTTCTTTTATAGTTAGGGCTTCCTTTGTTTTTTCCTTTCCTTTTACAAATTGAATAAAACCATATTGCTTGATTGGTTGGATTTTGATCCATTGCTATTTCTGTTAACATAACTAACCTTGTGATTGAAGCTCAAACAACTAATATTATCAACTAATCTGTAAATTATGATACGAAATTTTGTCAGGCACTATTATTTACTTACTGATTGATCCCCATTATTATCCATTTTATCTATAATACCTATATTTGAGAAAAACGGAACTAAAGTAAAGCTGTATTCCGAATGTCACTGAAATATGTTAAAGTAAAATATAATCTGAAAGAAATTCTTTATAGTTTAGGATGAGAGTTCATTGATTTTGTAGAGACCAATCGCATTGCACTTGGATGCAGTGTTAATAGTGTTATGCTCTACATTTGAAGTTTGATCTACTTTTTAGCTGCTGTTCTCGGTTGATGCTGTAGTGAAATGCTTTCTGATTTTTGTTTTGATTGCTTACTCATCAACTTCACTTCTTATTTATCAAGACCCTTTTGCTTAAACTCCTCAGTTTCTGATATCCTAGCTCTTGCATTTGATTGATAAATTACTAGTAAGCCCCTATAGTTTGAAGGTAGTGATATGCTCTTGTTTCTCAGCTTCATGTTCATGCAGTGCTTTTTTTAGCAGGTTCCTGTTAGGGGTATTTTGAATGATAGGACCCGTAGGAACTCGATGTTCATATCTGTTGATGTCAAATACCTTAGAAAGATTGGCAGAGATGCATTTATAACTGGACTTGGCTCTTCCACTTGACCAATGAAGCTAACGAATATTTCAGGAATCTTCAACCTTCCATGCATAGAAGTTGTTAAACCTTGACAGGCCAGAGGCTTTTATATTTCAGTGTTAGAAGTAAACAGATCTCTTTCGTTGTTATCCCCTTGCGTTTTTCGCAAAGAAACAAACAATTTGCATATTGTCATGTGCATATAGTAAGTAGGACAGAGGAATGATTTTTTTCTATCTTGGGCTCAAGTACATAGTATCTTAAACTTGCACAGGATCGTGTCTGCATGAGTGTTCTTATTTGTTTCCCATGAAATTTACATTTGATTTGATTGAGGCTTGTAATATTCGTGTTTTCAAGAGCTTTTTTTTTGTTAATAATAGGATACGAGCAAGAAATCTCCCATGGAATTGATCAATGAAGTTCCACCAATTGAAGTCAAAGGCAGGATTGTCGCCTGTGAAGGAGGTAACTGTTATCAAACAGTAGTTATATATTATTTCTTTCTCCCGGTGATATTATGTAAGAAAATAAGATGAGTTGATTCGGTAGCAAGAAAAGAAGAGTGAAACATTAGATTGGAAATAACTCATACTCAGTCTCAGAGGAATCTCTTATCATCCTATAACTGGGAAAGACAAATTTATTTTTGGTTTTCTCGGTTGTATTAACATTTGCACATGTTCGCTTCCATCATTATATATTTTTCCTTTTTCTGTTGATTGATGTTGTATCTGGATTTTGGGTGCAGATAATGACCCTGCACTTGGTCACCCAATTGAGTTCATATGTCTAGATCTGAAAGCGCCGGCGATTTGCAAGTACTGTGGCCTTCGCTATGTTCAGAACCATCATCACTAAGAGTGTGTTGTAACGTGTTCTGAAGGAGACTGTTATCTTGAGATGAATTTCAGAGAACTGAAACTTAGCAACAGTCTTCTTATTCTTGGATGCAGCTTCTTTTTTTTCCTTCGACTATCCTCATCATAGATTGTTCTTTTTTGATTGAGATGATATCTGTTGTTGTGTTTATTAAATTTGCGAAATAAGTAAAAAGTTGAACTTGTCTTTACATTTTTATCCGTGTTTCCTTGTTGCACTGGGCTGTCTCACCTCAGCCTCGTAAGCGTTACATATGATAGAGCTGTGTGCACATTTTTTCTTTTTTTGTTGTAGAAACATCTGAGAGAATCTTTGAAGCACATAAGCTGAGCCATTTTTCTTATTTTTCTGCTGCTTGGTGATGATTCAAGTGTGCTGCTCAGTCTTTTAAGAGATTAAATAACAAGAAGTGAAAAGGCTTGGTTAAAACTGATGGCTCCCATGCAAATTTTGGTAACTCTGTTCCCTACCATGAAAGCTAGAAGTATTAAAGCTTAGGTATGACTAATGCTCCCATTCAGATTCCCTTCTTTTTTCTTACAAGGAGATTCACTATATTAAATTAAGCACTTGAGGTACAACCGACTTCCAAATCCATTCAGATCTCAGTAGTTCAATTTATATACAAATTGGTCTCCTCATCTGCAGACAAAAACAGGGCAACGCAAAATTTGCCTATTACAGATTGAAGTAAAATAACTTCCTCTTTCCAAGAGTTATACAATTGGCAGGTATTTACCGCAAAAACAACCTTCCAAAATCGTTGAAGGTCTACAGTCAAATCTTCAAAGAGTCTTCTCAAAACCCTCAATGAACATCGACGGATCTTACTTCTGCTTTTAGTTGAGATTTCTGATCTCACCTGGTGATACAAAACAGAAAAAACTCGATCATGGTCTGCTGATCAGACCTACTGCCAAAATCACCTGGTATTACCCAAGTAGGAGTGAACTCTTGATCTGAAAACCCTGGCTAAGTCATTTATCTCAGCATCCAATTTTGTTGTTTTCATGACGGCAGAGATGGAACTCATTCGGCCTCTCTTGGAAATTCTATTTGCAACATCAGTGGTCAAGCTTGCCATATCTCGGCTGCTTGTCAGGATTCCCAAGACAGTGGCTGAGTAAATGGTACTTGATGCCAATCTGTTCAGAAGAATCAGGGACTCTCTTACAAGTGAGGTCCTGCATGAAGAAGCAACTGTATCATAAAGCAAGACAGACAGCACAAATTAAATTTCCAATGCTGTTTGTCAAATCATTTCTAATACTACTTCTGATGGATAATTAACGATTTGAACATCGAGTAGGGAAAATAGCAGGAGTAAGATACGGGCAACAGCATATCTAACTTACGGCAGCTGCCTGTTTGGTGTCTGTAGCAATACGAATCGAGGAAACGTCATCACATGAATGAGTCACGAAGACCCCACAATATGATTAATCTGGACTAGTCATGAGACTAGCTAGGGAATTTGACCAGACCCCACCAATCACATGATGTCTCACCATACGATGTTCACGTAGCATAATCACATTTAATAACTCCCACGATTAATTTATTGTAGTAACACTGACTGGTGCTTGATAAGCAAACTATAGGTATTTAACATTACCTTTCTTTACAAATTTCTGCCGCTCCGGCCAACTCTGTTGCTTCTGCATCCACCTCTGCAGCCAATGCTTGCACAATCATACCCAGAAAATTGATCCGTTTAGATGTCTCTGGATTAAATAACACCTCGAAGCCCGAATTTCCAGAAGATGCTATGAAAGCCAACACGACGATTGCATGCCTACGAAGCCTTAGGGCCTGAGAATATCATCAAAAATTGTAAAGATCCACATCACTAATTGCCAAATAAACTATTCAGTCGTAATTTATCAATGTTGAGCTAAATTTATTGACTGTATAAACTTAACCTTTCTTAAAGGAAATATAACAAATATTGAATTGCCAAACAAATTAAATGATGACCCCAGATTCTACAGACAGGCCAATAGTACATTTGAAATTGTCAATCAAATTTTGCACTTCAGATCAAAATTTTGTAAAAACAGTTAAAAAAAATCTTTGTAATACAACTATTAGGATGTTTGTTTGACTCGAGTCCTACATCCTATAGTACCAGATTCAAGACTGATACAGGTCACTAACTAGCTAACATCAACTTTTAGATGGTGGAAAACATACCTCTAGACCATTATCTTTGCACTGTACACAATCCGCCAAGCCCTTAAGGATACTGCTAAGACCTGCATAACTTTCGCATTCATTCTCTGTCCCGTCTTTAATACCAGCGGAGAATATCATCAAAAGTTTTGGGCCTTCAAATAAAAAAAACACAGACTACATAAATACCTGATATTTACGTATATGGATGGCGTCAAAACCATGTAAGTAATATGTCAGAGACACATCCGACATGGGCATTGTTGCTTTTGAAGATAATTTAATTATATTCCTGAATCAAAATTCAAGTTGCATGGTACTGGTTTTATATCCAACAGAAAAAAAAAATCTTCCACACTGAAGCACTCAGCAGTGACACTAGGTAAAAGAATACCTACACTAAAACTGCATTTGCATGCTAAAAGTGAATTGGGTATGTAGAAAACTTAATAAGATGCGCCTTACAATTTAAAAGTAGGAACAAAAGACGCAAGGCTTGGTTTTGCACAGGCATGCCAACTTCTTTATGCAGCAGCTTTGGGACAGTTTCAAATAATAATTTCTGTCCAAACCTGGTTCAAGCACAATCACATTATTGAAGCTGTTGAAAATTTTGGTTAGAAATGTTACTCCACTTAAACTTACCTTTCTGTCTCCAAGCAAGGGTTGCTTCTCGTAAGAATCAGATTCATAACAGATATTGCTACAACTTGTATTTGTTCTTCTCTGTTCCGTGACGCGATCTGATTCATTTGTTGAATGACTGAACCCCAATCAGGTGAAAAGTTTGAACTCGCACAGCCAGGAAGTCCAAATTGAGTTCTTGTGTGCATCCTTCCAGATTCCATGGATTCTACCATTTTGTCCTTCAGGCAAATGCCTTTGACCATGACATTATCCCTGAGCAGAGTACACTGAAAGATCAAATTTAAGTTCATAAGCATATTAATCTAATATCAAGTTACCATGAATAATGAAAACAACGGCTATTTGCAGCTGACCTTGAATCAGATCTTGAATCCAAACTCCACATGTGTTGCAAAATTACACGAACTATACACAACGATCTATGGACAACAACAACCTGCACAAAAAACGCTTTAAATGTCAACACTACTTCACAATTAAGGAGTCAAAAGGGTCGAATTGAACTTCTTAAATTCCAATTTTCACCCAAAATCGTTACAGCCTCAACAACCTGATTTCATTACTTACATTTTGAAGACTACAGAGTTCAAGTAACGCTTCAAAGAAGGTAGCTGGCTTAACCATCCCATTACTCATCTACAAGGGAGTAATGAACATATATCAATTCATAAAATGCACCATACAAAGTCAAATTTAAAGAGCGGAAAGCTTTTGATTGATACAAACATCACCAAAGGAAAGACTAACAGAAGTCATATTTCCAAATCAGCTCAAGTCATAAAATAAAGCACCAATGCTATCTATTGAAACTTACTATATGAAACATCATTTACAGCTACCGTACTACTTATATAGTGTGTATACATTCCCAGTAAAGCTAATCAATGAAATGAGTTTTAAGATAGGCAAGGAAACAGAAAAAGTGGATACGGATTTCCCATTGATATTAGATTAGTACCTTGGTTAACATCATGTATACACGAGAAACTTTGGAAGCTTCAACTGATTGCACGGGGTTCTTGTTGTCACCACTTTCTTCTCCCACAGAGCCTAGTGTTATTTTGGATAAAAAACTCAAGCTCATGCACCCGAAGAGAACGTGAAAATCCTTCGCACAAGTCACTAACAATCTGGACACTAGATTTCGTTCTGATCTATGGCTTCTTGAAGATCCCCATATCTCCACCACTTCGTTTGAAAAAGTCTGTCCAGAACATGAGGCTACATTTATTGTAGAATGGTATTCGATTATATCTGTCTGAACTCCTGCGGAAGTAGTACACTTTGGCAGTGTTGATGTCTCGGGGATAAAAGATGTCTGTTAAAAAAAGAAGTAATGCAAGAAAAAGAACACAGATATGAAGCAAAAGTCACCTTAATGGAGCGATCACAGTAATGCAAGTGGGATTCTCAGTAATGCAAGAAAAAGAACACAGATATGAAGCAAAAGTCACCTTAATGGAGCGATCATTGGAAGTTGTCGGATCTAATTACAAAAAACCATAAAGTATTTATCAAAGTTAAGTAGGATAGCCAAGTTAAAAGAATAATAAAGAAAAATGGTTTTACTGTACTTCAGGAACAAAGCTCACCACTATCAATCAAAATGGGATGCCGAGAATTAAATGGTACAGAAGATCCATTTAGAGTGTTATTTTTCTTTGTGACACCGTTGTTTTCACATGGTTGTTGATTGGGTGAAGGGTCATATGCTCTTTGATCAAGAACGCTTTTAGAGATGGCCTCTGATAGTAGATATTTAGATCCAATCCACGGAGTAATAGGAGACTGGTCTTGATTACAAGATGTGTATTCCCTACAAATAAAACCATGGTAGAGTATCATGACCATGTAGCACAGTTGACAAGTGATTACAAAATTGTTAAGTCCTCTGATTGAAAAGATAAAGAAATTTGACCAAGCAAGTGATAGGTTAAGGTTACGCTACTCCTCTTGAAAAAAAAAGCAAGGAAAACATTTTAACCAAGTCACTTCCATTCCAAGACTAAAGATTCCATAAAGCACACCAAGGACAGATCTCCCAATTTTTGGGACAGTTAGACTTACATAGATTGGCCAGCATTCTGCTATATCCTGGGATGACTAGCGTATAAACATCATTATCTAATGCAGAACATTCTGCGCTCTATTACAGAGACCAGGATATGAGATTGTAGAGAAAGGATTTTCAGTGTTAGTGCTTAAGTGTGAGCATTATGGTTTAATGATTTGAGATTAGAAGGACCAAGGCAAAAAGATACTTTTCATAATGTTTTACTTATAAGAAACTGTTTCCAAGCACTATTCATTTTGCAATATCACATATGCTTCCTGAAATTATTGTGAGGACTAAATAAGATTAAGCCAGAAATTTTAGTTGTTCAAAAACTATTATCGACAGTAGATGGAAAGTGCAGCTCAACTCACGTGCGCGCATTCATCAAATGGTGGTTATCATCGGCGTCTTTTGCTGCAATCTGTACCATCACATTTTTCAGCTGCTCCTCTTTCTGGTCCCTGTCCTTCTTAATCTCCGTACATTCCTGCTCCTGAAAGTGTAACATCATTCAGAATTAAAAATTAGTCAAAGTACTGAGCTTTAGCCAATTAAAGCAATGTAGTAATTTTGAAGTGAGCCGTTTATTTTGTACAGCATTAATCATATCAATGCATCGTTTGCCATTAAACTCTAAAAGAACAAACAAGTTAAGGTATGATAATTTTTCACCCAGATAAATCATGAAACATTAATTTAAGCAGTTCATACTATAAGCTAAATAACAGTAACTTAATACAATGCATATAAAGAGATGAAAGAACATACCAGATTACTAAGCTGCTCTGAAACACGCCCTAATTCTTTCTGAAAAGAAAAAATAGATTTGATCAGAACATACCCAACTACATTTCCCCAAAACAAGAAAAACAAACAACGAAACAAAACAAATCAAATGTTTAAGACCGAAAAAAACCTTTACCTTTAGTCTGTCAATTTCTAGTTTATCTTCTTCATCATTTACAAGAATGGGTATTTGATGTGTGGGGTTTGTTAAGGGTTGATGAGTAGGTTTTATTGAGGGTTGATGTGTGGGTTTTGTTGAGGGTTGATGTGTGGGTATTGAAAAGGGTTTCTGAGAGAACTCTCTAGGCGGTGAAAAGCCATAATCAGTAGTGGATTTATTCCTATAAGATGATGATGATGGTTGTGGTGGTGGTGGTGGAGGAGGATGATGATTTTGATTAAAATATTGAGTAGGGTTTTTTGAAGCTTTAGATATGAATTCTTCTTCTACCCTAATGGCATCTTCTAAGAATTTTGTATCCCAGCAATCGAAGTCCTCCTCACAACTCATTCTTTCCTCTCTCTCTCTCTCTCTCTCTATGAAAGTTTTGTATGTTTGAAGTAATGGAGGGAAGAAGAGACGGATTAATAACGAATGAGAAACTGTAAAAGAAGAACAGATGATTTTTTTTTGTAGTTTACAGTTCAAACTTTAAGTAATGAACCCACAAGGGTTACCTTCGGGGATTCTATGGGTTAAATGAATTTTTACATAAGGGTAGGTTTTGAATAGTAAAAATATCAAATTACCCTTTATCCGTTTTTTCTTCTAATAATGTTAAACACAAAATCTAAGTCAATATCCTCTAGGTATATCTATTTCTTCTCCAGGTATATCTATTTCTTTCTTCTCTTTTTCCTTTATTTGAAATCAATATATGGTCGATTTCAAAAAAAATAAAAAAGTTTTTGATCAATAACTTCTATAAAAATGAGTCCAATGACATAATGTTTCAGGCTTAGTCTTAATCCTGGAGTCGCAAATGCGGCTAAACAACAAATTACATGCAATTGCAAATCAAGAAGAAAAAGACCCCGGAGATCAAACTCTCGATCAAATGGCTCCAGTGGGAAAATTAGTGATTTGAAATGTTTTTTGAGTGTCTTGATTGATTTGAAATCTATTTTTTATGTTCAACATCAAAAATTATAGTAGGAATTACGGAGTAACAGTCGACTTGATGAATAACATGCAGACTGTAACCATCAGTTTTATATCATAGTTGAATATCATACTGACTTAAATATATTGTCTTTCATTATTTTTTTTGCATGCCTAAAGTCGGCATCGATTTGTCAATGAACGCCATACCGACAGTTTTACCAAATCTCTAGTGTGAAAATACCCAAAAATTGGCATCGTCGATTCAATTTCAAACAATGTCGACTTCACATCCCATCAGTCGGTATGGATAACAAATTTCAAAACAATGCCAATTGTGGGTTAATTTATATGGAATGAAACTTACAACTGTGGGTATTGTCAAATTGGAATATTCAATGTCGGCTGACATACATTCAATCTCGGTTGTTGAATTTTAATGTCGATGTTTGTTCTGTTTTAATGTCGGTTGTTGAATTTCAATGTCGACTTATAGTTGTAACGTGCTGTTAAAAGATTTTTTTGGTGGTTGTAGTAATGATGATAAGGGGTATCGTTCAAACTCGAACTTGTGAAGGTAATGGATTTTTAGATTTAAAAATATATATACAAATATTGACAAATTGGTAGAGAGGTACTGGGACTAATGATTCGGCCAATCTTCATAACATAAGGCTTAATGATTTATTCTCAACAATAATAGCTCAAAACATATATGGACTCTTATTTTGCCAAAGTCGATTCTCAAAACATTGGTTGTAAATGTTAAGCATGGAACATCAAATCACCTAAGCTAAGCATGACCCATCTAATCAAATAACACCCAATTTAATCAAATCATATTTCAATTAATTTTTGATGCAAAAGTCTTAAAAAGAATTAATAAAATTACCCATTTATGAAGCTCGGCCTCCTCCGTCGCCCCAGTGTTGGGGTTTAACTCATCATAGTAAAAATGCTCTCAAAATAATTCATTGATGCTCAAAAGTGTTTTACAATGAAGAGAAATACAAGAAATTGATGTAAAACAGAACTATGCGACCCACAGAAGACGTCCAGAATCAACGACAGAGCTGAGTTGCTGTTGTCGTTGAAGAACTACGACCCACAATGGACAGTCGATGTTTCTGTTGATAAACGACTGCTGCTGAGAGTCCGTTCTTCGTGTTCTTCAGGCGTGTTAATGGCAGCAGCAGCAGCAGCAGGTAACTTCTCTGCAACTCCTCCTGCGCCTCTCTGATCGCCTCCAAACCTCCCCAAACTCTCGACAAAACCTTTTCTAACTTCTCTACACCTCTTATATACTTCACAGCTCAAAGAAATCCCGATAGAATCTCTTTTTTTTTCTTCGCTGCCGTTGAAACAATAATCACCTCTGTCAGTGTTTGTACGCGTCTGTTAGCTATAAAATAGCCACCAAACTCTTCCTATGACTTGAACAGGACCAAATACATGATTATCCAGCATAAAACTCTCCCAAAATCTCCACAAAATCTTTGAAAGTGCACAACAGGACACGTCTCTCTGTTTTAACTTTGATTGCTTCTCCCGGATATTCTAGCCCAATTAAGCCCATGAAATCATCCATACTAGAATTGTATATCCATATCACGTCCATCCCATGATAATCAGTGATTGAATCTCATTAAAACTCGTCCGAAAATCCAACCCTAAATCTGTCTGGTGAAAGGAAATTTTCCCGCCAAAATTTGTTTTCAAACGGTGAAGGTGACCTCCCCCTTATCCAGTTCTGGTGTCCCTTTAGCACATGTCCGAATTGGGTTACCCCTTATCCATAGTGAGAGTCCGAATAACACTTTCCCCTTGGGTGCAAATAGTAATTTTTCTGGGATATTTTCAACACTTTTTCAGGGTTCCTCCGGGGTATTTCTGGGGTGCTTCTGGTACGTTATCTACGGAGGTTCAAATGCCACATTTTGAGCCAATTTCGCCGCAAAAGCTTATTTCTCCAAAAACACCTACAAAGACATAAAATAACCAAATAAGTACAAAATCGAGCACTAACAATATAAACAATTGGGACAAATTAGACACATAAATGCGTCTATCACGTGCACAGTTTTTCTTGGTTTATGGATAGTTTGTTGTGTATGTCTTATGATTTAGGACCAAACGCAAATCTAGAAAAGCAAATGTAGCCGCTAAGAAATGAGATAGGGAAGACGGAACTACTGCTAAGAAAATACCAAAGGAACTTGATGCTTTGAAACGAAAGAATGTTCTTGTCTTTCTTAAGTCCATTCTGAAAAAGCGGGGGTCTAACAACCACAACGAATATTTCACTTAGCAATTTGTATGGACAAACTCCAATATACTTTCAATAGAATCAACTAGACAGTCAGACTCCATCTTAAGAAAAGTATATCCAAAAGTTGTATCTCTATTTCTCAATTCAATCTGCAATCAAACAAATAAAAATTTGCGGGCCTGATTGAATATAAGAAATAACTTTGACGGTATCAAAAACCAATATCCAAGTGTCAATCAATTTAATCAACAACCAAATGTTGAAATCATAATTGATTGAACTTACGCACAACCTGTCATATTTCAATTATATAGAAAATATAATGCGGAAAAGAAATAACACAGACACCAGAAATTTTGTTAACGAGGAAACCACAAATGCAGAAAAACCCCGGGACCTAGTCCAGATTTGAACACCACGTTATATTAAGTCGCTACAGACACTAGCCTACTCCAAGTTAACTTCGGACTGAAATGTAGTTGAGCCCTAACCAATCTCACACTGATCAATGTACAATCGCGTTCCTTACACCTCTAGAACCACGCCGGATTATGCGCACTTGATTCCCTTAGCTGATCTCACCCACAACTATGAGTTGCTACGACCCAAAGTCGAAGACTTGATAAACCAATCTGTCTCACACAGAAAAGTCTATTGACTAGATAAATTTGTCTCTCACAGAAATACCTATGAGTTTTGTTCCGTCTTTTGATAAATCAAGGTGAATATGAACCAATTGATATACCAGACTTATATTCCCGAAGAACAGCCTAGAAATATCAATCAACTCGCAATAATCTTAATCGTCTTGTAGCGAAACAAGATATTGTGGAATCACAAACGATGAGACGAAGATGTTTGTGACCCTTTTTATCTTGCCTATCGGAGATTAAATCTCGAGCAAATCTTAGAGAAGATAGTACTCAACACGATAGAAAACAATAAGATCAGAACACGCAACTACAGAGAAAATAGTTGGGTTTGGCTTCACAATCCCAATGAAGTCTTTAAGTCGTTAACCTACTGGGTTTTGAAAAAACCTAAGGTTAAAGGAGAATCGACTCTATTCGCAACTAGTATCACACAGGAGGTGTGGGTATTAGGTTTCACAGTAGCTAGAGTTCTCCCTTATATAGTCTTTAAATCAGGGTGTGCAATCAATGTTACCTTGGTAACAAAGCATTCAATATTCACCGTTAGATGAAAACCTGATAAGACTCAAGTTAATATCTTTCAACCGTTAGATCGAACTTAGCTTGTTACACACAAATGAAAAGTGACTTCATTTAGATATGAGTAATCGTACCTAAACGTGTACACCTTTGTTGGCTCAACAATAGTTAATCGAAGTTAGCCATATGAACACTTTCATATCAACCTTATTCATCTTAACCATAACTAGTTCAAATGAATCAAATGGACTAGTTCTAGAGTTGTTCAATTGTTTATATTCTCATAGAAGTATACAAGACACAGTTGAAGCAAAAATCGATTTTGATTCACTCGAATCAATTCATGAACATTATAGCCACGGTTTGCAAAAGATTGCATTCCTTATTATATAAATGTATTAGTTCATGAACAAACTGATTTTAGAACATAACCTACTCAAGTATGCATACGGGTACGCACACCGAAGTGTCCGGACTAAGTTTGGGTTCGCCGGTACGCGAACGGGTACGCATACCACCAAACTCAGTTAAATCCCGGAACTTGAAACTCACGCCAGTACGCATACCGGTATGCATACTAAGTTCCCAGACTTTTGTTAACCAACCAGTACGCATACGGGTTTGCATACTATGGTTCCCGGATTTGGAATAACTTGCAACAGTTAGCATACAAGAACGCATACTGTGCTATATCCAATCATGGTTATTTGTTCTAAACTCTCATTTCAATCATTGAAACATTCTTAGAAGAAGACAATAGCTGTCTCACACAAACTATTAGCTTCAAAGCAATTTTCAAGTGATCGAATGATCAATACGAAACATTCTGAGTCTACATCAAACGACTGTCTCACACAAATCATGTAAGATGTTATAAGGAGATTTTCGCATGATCATCTTTTGACTTTCGTCAAGTATATAATATGAACTTGGTTAAAGTGAAAGCTTACCAACACATATTTCGAGAAATACGTAAGCGAGTTAAACCCAACTCGAAATATCAAATGTGTATAATCGAAGTCTATATAGTTATACGACTTTTGTCTCAAATAGGAGATAGAGTAGATAGACTTTTGAGTGATAAATGAGTTCAAGTCTCGACATACCTTTTGTTGATGAAGTTCCACAGGCTCCCCTTAGTAGTTATTCTTCTTCAATCGATGAACGTCGTGAAGTCTGCTCAAATACACTTCTATCCTAATCCGAGACTTAGCTATAAGTAGACTAGAAATCAGGAATTATAGTTTTGGCAACTAAACTTGAAAACAAGATTGAGATAGCAACGCTTTCGAGTTCGACCGAGCGGTGCTCTAAAAATCTACCCCTTTGTCAATTTTAGTGACAAAGCTATCAATACATATGGATTACAAAATAAATAAACTTTGTAGCTTCTCATCCATCATGCTTGATTTCCTTGGTTCTTCAACATTACTCGAAATCTTCGTCACTTCCAAGTACTCCAATGATTCTGAACATGTTCAACTCAACCTCATAGTTGTTGAAGATGCATAGATATAACAATGAGAAAACAGTAGCTCTCAGTTATTGTTATATAGTGTCATAGTATATTACACAGCATCAAAGTCTAATTGTATCACAACTTTGACAACAATATTATGGTGATATGTATCACTCCCCCCTTAATCAATACTTCATCTCACAATGAAAATCACTCCCCCTTACATAATGATCCGTAAACCATATGTATTTGTAGTATGAACTACACATTAATTCTCCCCTTTTTTGTCAACAAAATTTGGCAAAGGTACGAAAACTAGTGGGATCATAATGAAATTCTCATAGAGATACTTCATGACTAAAAGAGAACATATCAACTTTGTTTCGATGAGTTCACATAGAATAATTGGGGGATAAAAAAAGGAATTGGGGGATATTGATTACTTCCCCCAACCCATGGTGTGTGCTAAGGGGTGATTTTTGTGTATGAAAATACTAAAATACCCTTTGATTAATTAAAAAACATTATGAAAAGACTACTATACCCTTTCCCCTAAAACTTAAAATCTAAAAACCAAACACATATCCCCCATTCTTCTCAGTACCGGCACTGACCTAGGTTTAGGTTTTTGAAGAAAAAAAATTCATCTTTTTTCATCGTTCTTCATCGTTCTTCGTCGATTCAAAAATTTATTCGTCAATTAACCTACCTGAATCATAAACAATGCCTCCACGAAAGAAAACGAATGCCCAATCGAACTCAAAATCGATTGCTCAACAAAAACAGGAACAAAGAATTGCTAAGATTTCTCAAGGGCAAGAAGAAGAACAAGCAGCGGATTCTGACAATCAACCTCTCGCAACCATGGCTTCTGTGAGAAGGTAAGTGATTTTAAACTACTTTATGAGTGTTTTAATCGATTTATAGCAATGGGTTTAGGTTAGAATCGCAAACCCTAACTGAAACAGTTGAGTTTCAGTGATTACCGGCACTGAAATATGCATGAATACGGTGCCGGTTTTACCTTACGGCATTCAATCTAGGATGAATCCAATGACGGTTTCACTCCGCAGATTCACGAGAAACTGAATTTTCGATACCGGCATAGCATTTGGGTCGAATTCCCTGCTGGTTCTTGGTACTGGCAGTCATTTATAACTATCGTGTATGCTGGTAGTGGTCTAAAAACATACAGGAGAGTTTATGAATTTGTCACCAGTACCAGCATAGACATTTGGTTGCATTGTATGCCGGTTTATAGTACCGGCATTCTTTTGTAAAAATTCGAGCATGCCGGTAGTGGACTTAAACCATACAGGAGAGTTTATGAATTTATCACCAGTAGCGGCATACATTTTTAGGTTGATTTGAATGCCGACACCAGGTTACCGCATGGAATTGATTTATTTCGAGCATGTCGGTAGTGGACTTAAAACATACAGGAGAATTACATATGATTACCGGCATTATCGACAGTCATTGTTTAATGCCGAAACAGACAACCGGCGTGCTTTGTTTCAGTAAGTCAATGTCGGTAGAAAAACTGAAAGTGAGTTGTCTCACATTCATTTCGTGTGATTTTATGATATAGGTCAAAAGCCAAGGAGGATAACAAAAGAAAAACTAAAGATGTTGTCACTAAGAGAAGAAGGAAGGACGGTCTTGATACTCCTCAATCTCTCCCTCCTCGAGGGAAAGATGAAGGTCGTAAAAAGCGTTTGGGGGCTGAGACAAGAGGGATAATTTGGGAGAGTGGTGGTGACCGTAGTCGAGTTGTAATCCGTGACCACGATGATCAAGATGAGCAAGATGAAGAGGAAAGTGAGGATGAAGATAATGTGGTTCCTCCAAGTCAATTAGCAAGCCAAAGCGAAGTTGGTGGGCCAAGTCAACAACCAACACAAGGCAATGGCAAGAAGGGCAATGGCAAAGTGAAAGTTAAAGGTTCCCACCTTCCTCATATTAATGACATGATACCTGACCTTGAACGTGGTAGAATTTGGGGTGAAGCTCCGGAACCGAAAAACTATTTGGATACAAGCACTCGTGGGCTCGTACTATCTATCAAACCTATGTAAGTATTTTTTATCTTGTGCATATGTATGTTGTGTATTTATGTAAAATATCTTAATTGTATTGTCTCCTAATTGTAGGATCATACGAAGGTGTGCGTGTTTGCCGAAACCAAGCCGCGGATTGTTGGAAATTGTCCGAGAATGTGAAGAGGTCCAACAAATAGTAATGGAATCTGGTCTATATGCTTTGGTTGAAAATTATGTGAAGCCTGATTCCGTGACTGTCAATTGCTTCGTCGAAAGGTATCATGGTGAAACCGATACCATGCACTTCCCTTTTGGGGAGATGACCTTCATCCCTGATGATGCTCAGAACATTCTAGGCTTGAATGTTACCGGCAAATCAATTGCAGAAGGAGTTGAGTCTCTGGACCTAGAATGGTCGAAGTTGCACGCTCTGACTAACAAGCTGTTTGGTTGGGACTACAAAACTTCTGTGGAGAGCTTTTATGAATCCAAGTCTGGTAGACAAAGACAATCAAGTTGACGCTGCTTAAGAAGAAGTTTGAAAAACAAAGCAAAGAAGTTTGGAGGATGGATGGGACCCTAAAAAATTCGTTATACTGCCGCTGCATACCTGTTATACATCTTGGGCACTAGGGTATTCCCTGACACTAATGGCAACAGGGTTAGTGCGAACTACCTTCAGTACTTGGATCCATTGGAAGATGTCTATGGGTATTCTTGGGGCACCGCGGTAATGGCACATTTGATGATGGAGATGAGAAGGGCCTCTAAGGCTAAAACCAACCAATTTGTCGGGAATTTCACTCTACTGCAGGTAATTTTGTTTTTAAACTTATGTTATTATGTATATTGTTCACATGTACCCTTATCGTGAACTTAGAAACAAAACTTATTGCTTCACCTTGGAATAGGTGTGGGCTTATGACACTTCCCACCTTGTTCAAGGACTGGACCTCCTTGAAGATCAAAGACCTTCCCGAACCCGATACGCCTATAGCTAGAGATACGAGTTCAACAACACTCCGAAGCCCGGTAACATAGGTCGACTGATCGATATGAGATTGGCTTTGGACGCGATGAGTACCAAGATGTTGTCTTCGACCCTTACAAGGAGGTTAGAGGAAACCCAAGTTTTGAGGTTGCTAACGTTGCATTCTACCATGGGCGTTGTTCCACCCAAAAGGATACGTTATGGCCAATCCTACACGTGTGATGCGCCAACTTGGATTCAAGCAATTATCACATATCAGACGGACTCTTTTCAATGTTTTGTTCTTGACCTTTCTCGGTGCTTTTCAACTCCTAATCGGTTGCATGTAGAGTATGATCCAAAACCGGATCCAACAGATTGGAGGGATAGGGAACCACGTCGTTTGGTAGATATTAGTCAGTGGGATAAGTGGGAGCTTGCGGAAAACGGTGATGAGGTTGATGCCACTACATGGAAGATTACCTGCAATGGTCACATCCTTTTGTCGTCCGCCCGGATGACGTCCAAGTTCCACCCCGAAACACCCTCCCGTTCCAACTCCCGCACAGCACCACCTACGATCGCCCAACTTAATAAGACCGTTGGATTGCTAGTAAGTATTGTTAATTACTTAGTCGTTTAATGTACACATAATCTTATATTATATATATACTAATTATGTGTTGTATGTATGAAACTAGCGGCGTCGGCTTGGCAAGTTGAGGAAGCAGTTATGTTGCAAGTACGATGAAGGAGCGGGGCTATCCAATGAAGAAGTGAAGGAAGTCGTGGAGAAGCTTGATAAAATTGAAGAAACCGACCCTAGTGCAAGGATTTGTTCGGGAAATTAGGAAGAAACCGGCACAAAAGAAGCAAAAGACCAATGATTAACTATTTAGTTGTGTTTCTTTTTCTGGATGGTGGTTGTACGTCTTGAACAATTACGAACTTGTTTTCGTTTGTACCTCATGGTTAACTCTTTAGTTGTTTGGTTTGCTTTTAGTTTATGTTACCTGGATTAAGAACATTTAAGCAGAATCCAGTTGTTTGGTTTTGTTGAACATGTTTAGGTTTCGAGTGATTGATTTATGTTGAACATGTTTAGATTTCTAGTGAAATGTTATTTTTGCAAGATTTATTTACTACTGCTTCCGGCATGGAAAAGCTTTGGTTCAACAACGCCGGTACAGGTTCCGGCATGCGAGAAAATTACAGTTCATTGCGGTTTCTTACCGGCAAGGAAATGTTTCATAAAACCATACCGGAACTAGAAGATTAAAAATTTCATGTTCCTGTATAGAAATTGGAAGGTACCGGCATAGTCGTTTTTCTACAATCTATGCCGGTTTTATGATTTTTTCCCAAATTTTCATAGTCGACAGAAAACCGGCACTGTAATATTGGTTGCTTCTATGCCGGCAGTCTGCTAGTTTTGAGTATAAATCCATTTCGAATGTTCTTTATTTCATTCCTAAGAGTCTATTACATTGGATTTGATACTTTAAATTAAAACATGCTAAAAAACATAGAATGGATTACATTTGGGTAAAGATTAACTATTTCCATCCCTTTTCAACAATTGCGGAACCTTTGAGCGTTTCCCGAATCTGTTCGAAGACATCGTCCGGGATGGGGGTGTCAAGGATCATCTTCATTGGTTCTTCTTCTCTTTCAACATATTCCTTTCCCTTCATATAACACCCATCACACCCATCGATAGGCTTGCATTGGCCCTTGTGGTTTTCTCTTGACTCTGCTAGTTCAACAGCTTTGTCAAACCATTGAAACTCATCGCACTTTGGGTGATTCAAACACCTTAGAAACATTCTTCCATTTTCAGCATCATCAGTTTTTGCAATCCAAAACCGGCGTGTCCCATCACAGCTTCTACACTTTGAATAATAAAAGGACAGTCCATGGCTAGATGAGAAGGTGACTTGCAAATTTGACACTTGCAATGATGACTCTGTAAGAGAAGATTATATTAGTTATGCGTCATAGTAGTGAAGATTATATTGTTAGTAATGTTTTTACTTACTTTGCAAATAGAGCTAGATGATGAATCTCCCATCCCTTGTGAAGCTTTAACCGTGCTTGCTTTCTTGAGAGAAGGATTTTTGTTATTTGGTGGGTGGTTTGTGTAGATTTTTCCCAAGGAATGGGGGTATTATATACAAATGAATCACCAACGGTCTTATTTTTCAAAAAACTAGCCGTTTTTTTTTAATTTCACAAACACCGGCATAGTCGCTATTATAGATCCAATGCCGGTTCTTTGTAACGGCATTGAATGTTGTTGTACAAACATGCCGGTAATGGTTGCATATTTGGCCCAATCTCTGTGAAGAAATTCCCTTGTACCATGGTTAGCTTATGGCAAAACTGTACCGGTACTTGGTGCCGGCATCTTATGTCACAATTACTCAATGCCGGTTTGGTGATTTTCAAAAAAAATAGTCGTTGAGGTTTTTCTCTATATAAAGTGAGCTAATACTTGGGCCCAAAAGTCCAAAACTCGTGTGTTCTTATATATTCCTTGAGCCTCTTAACTTAGAAACCCTAAACCCTAGAATAATTATCTATAAATAGCTTAGTATAGTACCTAATCTCATATACAACAAATGGCATCGTTCGACTCGGAGGAAGATTTAGCAATCACCCAAGCATGGTACGCCGAAACTCGTCCTTCAACTATAGATAACAGCACGCGGGATTCCATGTGGTTGAAGATTTTTAACAAATTTATTCACGATTACGGTAACCCGAAAGGAAGAACTGCCAAACAAATCGAGGAACGACACGACATCATCCTAAATGCGGTGGTTGAGTATCTAAAAATGAAACACCGGATCAATCACGCTACCCGCAATACATTGTCCCCTCAACAACTCGTAAGTATCTTTATGATTAATTCGACATAATCTACTCGTTTGCAAATTTTATGAACAAACAAAGTTTGTGTGTTGTTTTTGTAGCATCAAGCCGTGAAAACGCGTTACTTACAAGAAAAGGGGGAAGCATTCATGTTTGAAGCCAACGTCAACCATATTGTAACCAAAGTCACGGAGTACCACCAGCTGGGTGAATCGGAGACGGATTCTTCTTAAGAAGATTGATAGTTTAGTGGTGTTTGCTTAGGTTTTTAGGGCATTTGGTTAGGTATTTCGTAAGGTTTTGTGGGTAGATCTCTATGTAAACCCTCACGAGACTATAACTCGTCCACTAGGGTCGCCTAGGGGTTTAAAGGCTTGATGCACGTGCTAAGTGCATTCGTTGTTCCGTCGACAAGGATTACATTTGAAATAAATTAATTTCCGGCATTCTATGTTTACATAATTCCATGCCGGTACCAAGAACCGGCATGATTTTATATATTTATTACATGCCGGTATAAAGTGTCAAGCACTATATTTTCTGTGTATAATAAACCAGTACCGGCATTGATGATATACGAAACAACGCCGGCTCCAACTTCCGGCGTCGTTTATCCTTATTACTATGCCGGCAAATTCAAAATTCAAATTTTTGCAAGTACAACTTCATTGATTGAGTACAATAACGGCCATATTTGGGCACCATCCTATAAATACACTTTTCTCCCTACAAAACAACACACACCTGGTTCCATATACTCTAAAAATGATATCATTATATAATATTTCTAACTCTCCAATACCTCAACATACAAAGCAATGGCATCCTTTGATTCAAATGAAGATTTGGCGATCACCAAAGCTTGGTACGCGGAAACTCGAGCTAGGAGCCAGTCCTCCGTAAGGGTGGATTCCGTGACCTTTTGGGGTAAGGTATACAACAAATATGCAAGAGTTTGGGAATCCGAATAGAAGAAGTGTTCAACAGATTCATGATAGGCACCAAGTCATCGAAAGTGCGATACTTGCTTATTTAGAAATCCAAAAACCAATTTTCAATGATCCCCACTTTAACTTGTCCATTGACCAATTTGTAAGTATTGTTGTGGTTTATTTTACGTGATCCATGTTGTTGTGTTATTTTTTGTACATGCCTCGAAGTTGTGTTATGTTTGTAGCATGAAGTCGTCAAAGCGCGCTACTTGGAGGAAAAGGGGGAAGCATTCGCATTCGATTCAAGCTACCAATTCATGGAATCCAAAATCCCGTAGTATGCCCTGGAGATGATGGAGGGTGTATCGTCCTCGGACGAAGATTGATGGCTTTAGAATTTTGTGTGTAGGTTTTGTGGGTAGATCTCTATGTAAACCCTCACGAGACTATAACTCGTCCACTAGGGTCGCCTCGGGGTTCAAAGGCTTGATGCACATGCTAAGTACATTCGTTGTTCCGTCGACAAGGATTAAATTTCAAATAAATTACATTTCCGGCATTTTATGTTTGCATAATTCCATGTCGGTACCTTGTACCGGTATGGATCTTTTATATTATTATATGCCGGAATTAAGTGTCAAAATTCTTAGTGCAATAAACAATGTTCCGGCTTTTTATTTATATACATTAGCGTGCCGGAAACCGTTTCCGGCATTGTCGAAAATCTAACGTTCACTGCCGGAATAAAGCATTCAATGCATAACGGCTATTTTTTTGAACCATAAACCAGTAAAGACCATTTCCGGCGTGGAACTAAAACTACATCAACTTTGATATCACTTGGGTTTGTCACCAACTTTGCCTCGTCACCTTGTTGTTCTATGTCACTTGGTGATGGTACCTTTGGAGGCCTACCCCTTTTCCTTGGAACCTCCGCTAGATCGACCATGGGTATGGATTCGGAATGCTCACCTTGTTTTTCTTTGTCACTTGATGTTGATACCTTTGGTGGCCTACCTCTTTTCCTTGGAACCTCCGCTAGATCGACTATGGGTATGGCCTCGGAATGCTCACCTTGTTGTTCTTTGTCACTTGATGTTGATACCTTTGGTGGCCTACCCCTTTTCCTTGGAACCTCCGCTAGATCGACTATGGGTATGGCTTCGGAATGCTCACCTTGTTGTTCTTTGTAACCTGATGTTGATACCTTTGGCGGCCTACCCCTCTTCATTGGAACCTCCGATGAGTTGGCTTTTGGTGTGGATACGGAATCCTTCGTTTGTTGTTGACTTGATAGCGGTTCCTTCCTCGGCCTATCTATTTTTTTTGGAACCTGCGCATCCACGAACCTTTGTTCCGAAATCTCACTTGCGGTTAGATCTCGTTTCTTACTTGCTACGCGTTCTTCTTCACGTTGAGTCATTCCTTTCAATTCTACCCTTTGTTTTCTCCTTGACGTTTTAGTTTGGTGTCTACCTATTGGATCTCCCTTTCTTGGATCTTCGCTTTGTGTGATCCATGGACGGGTAATTATCCTTAGTTGGCTCAACAAGACTTGCCGGCTTACCAAGGTGCCATGTTTGTAAGCTTCGTAGAATTCCTTTGCTTCGTTCGTATCCCATGGAGATTGTCCGGGATCTCCTGAAGGGGGAGGGTCGAAAGATAGTTGCTTCCAAAACGGATCAATAACCTCAATAGGTACCACTTCTTCATACTTCACAAGCATATAGGGCTGCACAAGATCCGCCCACGATACCCAAACCCACCCGTACCCGCTAAATCCGTGGGTTTTTAATCCATACCCGCCCGTTGTGGGTGCGGGGTTGGTTATGAAAAAAAAAACCCGCTGTCTGTGGGTGCGAGGTTGGTTTAAGCTAATACCCGCCCATACCCGCCCAAAAAACCCGCAGATTATATACCATTAGATAAAACTAATCCTAGTCGTCCATTATGAAACCCTAATACTAGTAGATAGGATAACTGATAACCCTCATTCACTTTCTACACTCTTCTCTCTGTTCGGCCTCTCCTCTTCTTCCTCCTCAGTTCTTCTTCTTCACCTACGAACGACAATTACCAGAAATCTTCACCAGAAATCGACAACAACAACTTCGAATCTTCACCAGAAATCGACAACAATCGAAAAATCAACAGATTCAACACTTAATCTTCATCTGTGAACTTCCTAGATATGAATATTTTGGGGGTTTTGGTTTTTTTTTCTCACTTAATCAAGGAGAATAGAAGTTACTCTAAATACTTGAATATAAAGCGGGTTTAAACCCGTTTAAACCCATACCCGCCCAACCCGTAGCGGGCGGGTAACAAAACCCGCCCGCTGTTTGTGGGTGCGGGGTTGGTTATGAAAAAAAAAAACCGCAGTCTGTGGGTGCGAGGTTGGTTTTAGCTTATACCCGCCCATACCCGCCCATGTGCAGCCCTACAAGCATATGACGGCACGGAATCCCCAATGAGGACATGTCGGGACAAATACACACATCACCCGGTTTTCCGTAATTTTTCTCATATTCCATTTGTCTCATCATATGTTTTATTGCCCAATGAGAGACGTTGAATTCTATTCCTTGGAGCAAATTACGATAACAAAGAAATTGAGTCATCCTTTCCATTGAGCTTTTCTCAAAAGCCACCTTGATCCTATTGATATCAGCCTTAAAGTATTGCTCCATTTGCCTCGGTGATCGTAACCACATTGCCTTGACCGGACTGGATGAGATCTTTAAATCTCTCATGAGCGGACTCCGCTGCACTAGTTGCTTCAGTCTTGAAGTGTATATACTGGTTTGTCCATGCACGCACAAATTTTTCCTTTAACTTATCCAACCATTGAGTCTGACAATACCATACGGCAGTCGGATAAACTTCGTTCCAATCGGCAATAAACTTCTCCAATCTCTTTTCGTACATAACCTCGGTAAGAGACCAATAAACTTTCTCCCAATCTCTTAGAAATTCCAACCACTTTTTATGATTTTCTGCATGTTCTTTGTCTACTCACTCCTTTATCTTGCCTCTCTCATCTTCTTCTTCTTCGGGGGATAGTTTGTTCTTTCGAACATCTTCCTCTAGTTGAACAATCATTCTCTTCTTAATATCCACCTTAGTGGGTTCAAACAAGGCATGGAAAGTTTTTATGATATTTTGATGTATATGATATGTACATAGGAAATTTTGTGCGTCCTGAAAGACGTCAGATATTGCTTTAATTAATGCATCATCTTGATCGGTTACGATCACCCTCGAAAGTTGATTTTCCCGAAAGAATAATTTCAATTATCGTAATGCCCAATGATAATTATAGTCCCTCTCGTTTTCCATTAAACACTAAGCCGATGTGAATGTTACCTTATCCGAGGTTTGCCCCACGATGTTGAACAACGGCATATTGTATTTGTTTGTCTTGTAGATATAATCCATCATAAGAACACCACAACATGTATTTTCCAATTGTGAAAGCAAAGGATGCGAAATGAATATTTGAAGGGGCTTCTCGTACGACCCTCTTTTAATGATACGCGTGTAGTTGTAATCCCAAGCCATCTTCTCAAATTCTTGCATAACGAACCTCCCTTCCCATTACACCCTTCTAATAGTTGCTTGTGCGCTATAAATTGTACGTAGAGAAGACACGTTGGACTCATCCTTTTCCTTGAAGCCTCTGAGAATTTGTCTCGGTTTGATAAGTGCTTTGGTCAATCTCTTTACATCCTCGAACTCATAAGGTTTCAGCTTCGCAACTAGGGAGTGACCAACAAAATCTTTCGGATCCCGGTGGTTATGAAAGCCACACAAAACCTCACAATCCCAATTTTTCATGTCATTTAAACGGAATACAAGCTTAAACGGGCAATCATTCTTCCTCGTACGAGTCTTGTATACCCTATTAGTCTTCTTTGGATATACATAATCATTTCTCTTGTGGCTATTCTTCTCCTTGTATTTCCCACTTCTACATAAGCCATCTCAAAACGCCTCTTTTCCCCGTAAGGATATACATAAGCCATCTCAAAACGCCTCTTTGAACGTTTGGTATTCCTCACCTACACACACATGTTCTTAAGAGCCGTCTCTTTAGCCCAAGCGATTGCTTCATTTCGATCTATTATTCCCTACATAAGATCAATTTCACATTCATTAGAAGGTTCAGTACTAGCAATCCATTAGTAAAGTATTCTTTGGTCACATACCAGAGGTATTTTATAGTATTCTGACGTATCCCGATAAAGCGGCTTTGCATTTGTTGGATCAATATATGTCACCACCTAAAGATCGAACGAAAATTAGTTCCAAACGAAATTAAAACACTATGCCGGAAACAAGTACCGACATGCTCGACCAATGTTCCGGCATTGTCGAACTTAGCCAAAACTGAAGACCAAATTTGAAACATATTTCGGCATACATCATTCATTAGACAGCAACGCCGGAAAACAAGGTGTCGGCACTGTCGTAATTTATTGTCCCAATCCGGTACACGCTACCGGCATTCCAATTAATTGATATGTAATGCCGGTATTTAGCTCTGGAAAACATTTATTCCTGTATGTTTTTTTGTAGGTACCGGCATTGTAAATTTGAAACTCAACAACGCCGGTTCCACTGCCGGCATTCTCGAAATTGATGGTACCACGCCGGTAATTGGTTCCGGCGTTGATGGTTATTAATTTTCCATGCCGGTTTTTGGGTTTACATGGAAATGTTTCCTGTATGTTTTTCATGCAGTTCCGGCATGGTAACCTACCAATGAACCCATGTCGGTTTAATATTCCGTAGTATATTCCTTGGTAGGTAAAAAAGTTAACTGCGTACCGGCATAGTTTTTTGGTAGAATACTATGCCGGATCAATATTCAAATTGGGGAATATCGCTTTACCGGCATGGTTGTAGTATGAATACCATGTCGGTAACGCGTCTGCCGGCATGGTATTCATACTACGACCATGCCGGCACCGAGGTTTTACAGTTGAAAAAATGGCGGGTTTAAATAAAAAAATCGATTTTTCAACCTCCTAGCAGCTTTATTTGTGTATTGAGGATGCTTGCATGTTGTGCAAGTTTACTTTCTTGTGTAGCTTCTTCGAAAAACTCTCCATACTCGTCAAAATCATCATTCAAGGGTGTTGGATTAACAAAGAGTTGCAATTGAGAGTTGTTGTCGTTAGCTCCTTGTTGTAGTAGAGCTAAAGATTCAGCAGCTGCAATTCTCTCCTCACAATCATCTTCCATTTTCACAAAAAAATTCCACTCAAAAATATTTTTCCCTCCTTCTACTCTCACCTCACTCACCCAAATTCAAATAAAACACACACTAATCATTTATCAAAAATCTTAAGATTTTACTAATTATTATTAATCACTAATCCTGATTAGTGAGGGGTAGATTAGGTAATACGTAAAATACTTAGATAAGGGGTGACCCCGAATTGATATCTGGAACCAGTTTTTGTCCTTTTCTTATATCCCCCAATTCCTTTTTTTATCCCCCAATTAATGGTTCTTCACATAGTCTAAACTTAGTGTACTCATCAAGGAGTTTATAAAGATACAAGAAAACTCCTACAATATTCCACAGCCGCACTCCCCACAAAAATTTGGAAATTAAAAACTCTCCCCCATAAAATGTCATTCCCGAAAGAACAACAAGAGCGACCTTACTTTTACAAGAAGAGGAGGATTTCTTTGGACATTAACAAATTACATGAGAAATGAATTTGTATCCAGAAAACTTAATTAAATTAACCACAAGAGAACCCATATTAATTTAATCGGAACTGGTCAACATAAGAGAACTTACGGAGCCACACAACACTTTCACATAGAAGTGGATCAGGGAAAGACCAATACTGCGGAATATTCAAAGATTCATTCTATTTTTCATCAATATTTGCATAAAGACATATAATAGACTTAATCTTTAAAATCAAAAGTTCATCCTATCTTCCGTCAATATTTGCATAATGACATAATAGGCTTAACTTTTGACTATATGGGACAATCATAGTTCACGGACGCAGACACACATATCCCGTAACAATTTTTTTTGCGATATAAAACCAATAAAGATTAATACTGCAAAATCATCTTCCAAATAAACTTTAGAATTTAAATAAATAAATCTAAAAACATTGCAAGATGAAAAGCGTTGGAAATAGTTATGTGTACTCAAAATAATTGCTATTCCAAACCCTAGTTATCCTTCTTAAAATATAAGAATAAATTATCATAAGAAGTTTCCTAGACATAATAAAACTCAAGTTTCTTTGATAACATCATACCTTTGAAAGGGTCCATCATAAAACATATCACTAATATCCTTGATTCTTTTGACCGTAGAGACTCCATGTTCATGAGTTAGAACATCAACTTTCCGATCAACAATGCGGGCAAGATTCCTAGCTTTGACACAGTTAATGATGAGTTTCTTCTGATTCTGGGTCAAGATCTTTTGATTTTAAAGGATTTTGGTCTGACCATCAATAAGATGATTTATTTGCAGTTGAAGATTTGCAAATTCGACCCTAGAGTCATTCTGAAAAAGAATTAAATCCTTGACAGATTTTCTAGAGCACTACTCGGTCGAACTCGTAAGCGTTGCTATCTCAAGCTTGTTTGTCAAGTTTAGTTGCAAAAACTATAAGTCTTGATTTCTAGTCTACTTATAGCTAAGTCTCGGACTAGGATAGAAAGTGTAGTTGAGGTCTAGACTCCACGACGTTCATCATACAAAGACGAAGAACTACTCAAGGAACTGGTGGAACTTCATCGACTAAAAGGTATGTGGAGACTTGAACTTATCTATCACTCAAAAGTCTATCTATTTTATCTCCTATCTTGAGACAAAAGTCGTATTGCTATATAGACTTCGATTATACACATTTGTTATTTCGAGCCGAGTTTATCTCACTTATCTATTTCTCGAAATATGTGTTGGTAACCTTTCGCCTTGGACAAATTCATCTTTCCAAGTGACGAAAGTCATGTTGATTGTTTCAATATTTTAAAAATCGCTTTGATGAAAAATAGTGTGTGAATAACCTCTATTTAACATCCTCTAAGAATGCTTCAATGATTGAAATGAGAGTTTGGAATATATAACCTTGAACGGATATAAACATTGTATGTGAACTCATACTTGTGTAAGTCCAAAATCATTGAACTAAAGTATGCGTATTTTACTGGTTCAGGAAGTCCTGAAGCTAAGTTTGCGTACCCGTACGCGTACTGTCGGAAGTTCACATCCCGTGAGTTTCTGCTGGAGTTTGTGAACTGAAAACAAACTCAAACTGGGTACTTAAGTATGAGTACCGGTATGCATACATGAATGAGTTATTTTCTAAAAACGGTTTATTCGTGAACTAAGACATATATAAACTAAGGAATGCATATTTGCAAACCATGGCTATAATGTTCATGAATTGATTCGAGTGAATCAAAATCGTTTTTGGTTCGATTGTGTCTTATATACTTCTATGAGATCTAAGCAATTGAACAACTCTCTAACTAGTTCTTTTGAGTCATTTGAACTAGTTATGGTGAAGATGAATAAGGTTGTTATGAAAGTGCTCATATGGCTAACCATTTGGTTAACTACTGTTGAACCAACTAGGTGTACACGTTTAGGTACGGTTACACAAACCTAAATGAACGTGCATTTCATTTGTGTATAGCAAGCTAAGTTCGATCTAACGGCTGAAAGATATTAGCTTGAATCTAATCAGGTTTTCATCTAACGGTGAATATTGAATGCTTTTTTACCAAGGTAACTTAGATTACAAACCCTGATTTGAAGTCTATATAAAGGAGAACTCTATTAACTGGTAAACCTAATCCCCACACCTCCTGTGTGATACTAGTTGTATAAGCTAGAGTCGATTCTCCTTTAACCTTAGGTTTCTACCGAGACCCCGTAGGTTAACGACTTAAGACTTCATTGGGATTGTGAAGAGGTGTGGGGATTAGGTTTCCCATTTTCTAGAGTTCTCCCTTATGTAGTCTTCAAATCAGGGTTTGCAATCAATGTTACCTTGGTAATAAAACATTCAATATTCACCGTTAGATGAAAACCTGATTAGACTCAAGCTAATATCTTTCAACCGTTAGATCGAACTTAGCTTGTTATACACAAATGAAAAGTGACTTCATTTAGATATGAGTAACTGTACCTAAATGTGTACTCCTTTGTTGGCTCAACAATAGTTAACCGAAGTTATCCATATGAACACTTTCATATCAACCTTATTCATCTTAACCATAACTAGTTCAAATGACTCAAATGAAACTAGTTCTAGAGTTATTCAATTGTTTAGAAGTATACAAGACACAATTAAATAAAAATCGATTTTGATTCACTCGAATCAATTCATGAACATTATATCCACGGTTTGCAAAAGATTGCATTCCTTATTATATAAATGTATTAGTTCATGAACAAACCGATTTTAGAACATAACCTACTCTAGTATGCATACGGGTACGAATACCTAAGTGGATGGACTAAGTTTGGGTTCGCCAGTACGTGAACGGGTACGCATACCACCAAATTCAGTTAAATCCCGGAACTTGAAACTCACGCCAGTACGCATACCGGTATGCATACTAAGTTGTCGGACTTTTGTTAACCAACCAGTACGCATATGGGTATGCATACTATGGTTCCCGAACTTGGAATAATTTGCAACAGTTAGCATACAAGTACACATATTGTGTTATATCCAATCATGGTTATTTGTTCTAAACTCTCATTTCAATCATTGAAACATTCTTAGAAGATGACAATAGCTGTCTCACACTAACTATTAGCTTCAAAGCAATTTTCAAGTGATCGAATGATCAATATGAAACATTCCGAGTCTACATCAAATGACTGTCTCACACATATCATGTAAGATGTTACAAGGCGACTTTCACATGATCATCTTTTGACTTTCGTCAAGAATATAAGATGAACTTGGTTAAAGCGAAAGCTTACCAACGCATATTTCGAGAAATATGTAAGCGAGTTAAACTCAGCTCGAAATATCAAATGTTAATCGAAGTCTATATAGCTATACGACTTTTGTCTCAAATATGAGATTGAGTAGATATACTTTTGAGTGATAGATGAGTTCAAGTCTCCACATCTCTTTTGTTGATGAAGTTCCACAAGCTCCCCTTAGTAGTTCTTCGTCTTCAATCGATGAACGCCGTGAAGTATAATGCTAAACTACACTTTCTATCTTAATACGAGACTTAGCTATAAGTGATAGACACATTTTTGTGTCTAATTTGATCTCAATACTATATATTGTTGGCACTCGATTTTGTACTAATTTTGGTATTTTATGTGTTTGTAGGCATTTTTGGGAAATAAACATTCTTGGAAAAATCGGCTCGAAAAGTTGCTCGGGGCACCCCGGAGGACATTTGCTATTCGGACTCTCGGATTTGATAAGGGGCACTCACTTACTAAGGGGCACACTAGCCTCTATTTGCACCCCAAGATACCCCAGTTGCTAAAGGGACCCCTAGTCTGGTTATGGGGGCAGCCTTCTTCTTCACGTTTAAAGAATTCTTTGGCGGGAAAATGAATTATCAACGTCGGAATTTCCTGGGAGAGAATTGGATGTGTTCTTTGCATTTTTCTCGGAGATTTTAATTGAACTGACCCTGTTTCACCTAAACAGGGATTGTATGGAGTTTTGTTTCGAAAAAATAGCAAAGTCCACGTAGTTTTGATAATTCAGGGAAACTGCATTCAAGGGGGAGATTATCACGGATATTTGGATGACTCGGGAGGAGATTTTCTTCTTCAGTAAACATGTTTGATCTGTTAAGCCAACATAATCAATGAAGCCAGCTCAGTGCACTCGGATGAGAAGAAAAGGGAAGTTACGTGGAGTTGAAGAACAGGGCACGTACATGGGTTATTCTCGAGATTTTCAGAGTTATTTTTGGAGATTCTGCGTGTGGCTGGAGGGACTTGAAGTCGTGTTGATTGTTTAATGAGTGTGTTGGAGTATTTCAAAACCATGCAGACGCGTGATGGAGCTAAAGAAGGAAGATTATTCTCATAACAGACCGGGGAAAATAAACACAATTATTACGGGATTATTCGCATTCAGTGAGGAATATCTCGGTGTTGTTGGGTATAAATAAGTCAGCAGGGTTGAAGAGAAGGGGCATAGAGTGATTGGGGAGGCTACATAGTCGAGAGAATTGCTGCAGAGAAATATGCAGCAGCAACAGAAAAACAGTGAAAAACGAAGAACAGACTTGCAAAGACAGTCGTAAAAAAACTGTCGTTTACGCTTAAGAAATAAGACTGTCCACTGCGACAGTTTTCCGTTATTCTTTGTGTCAGTGGGTTTCCAACGCTTATAAACGTTGTGATTCCCTGTTTTAATTAATTTTCTCTTCTTTGTAAACACTGTTTGAGCAATGAAATATTATTTTGAGAGTGTTTTCACCATGTGGAGCTAAACCCCATCACCGGGACGACGGAGGAAGCCGAATTTCATACTTGGGTAAAATTATTGTATTCTTTATTTGACTTTTTCACTTAATTAAAATAGAATTATGATTTGAAAAAATTAGTTATTATTTTATTAGATGGGTCATGCTTGCTTAGATGTTTGATGTCCCATTCTTACGATTTATAACTAATGTTTGGAGAATCTACCTTGGCAACAATAAGAGTCGATGTTGTTTTATTGAGCGATAATTGTTGAAAACGAATAATTGAACCTATTGATATGAATTCGATGGAATCCTAATCCCAATGAATCTCGCTTTTATTCCTTTAAAATTAATCTCAACAAGTCTTAGAGTTCGAATCTTAATTACAACAACGATAATCAAAAATCTGAATCATTATGGTATTTTTCAATGATGTTGTAGTAAGATGATTCGTTCACTCAGATTTGTTGAGAATTTGTTTTAAGACTTAATAAAGAAAATAAGGAAAAATATATATACACACTTTGTCACAAGATGAAGAGACGCTGAGACGCGGGATTCCACTACTTTTCATATTGTTATGGTTCAGTCATTAACTCTAGACAATATAGCTCAAACAAAAGAAGTTGTGACTCTAGTTCTTTGCCAAAAATAGATTTCGTAAAATATTATTTGTAAGTTAAAAGCATGACGCATCTAAAGTATTTAGAACTAAGCATGCGGCATCTAACAAAATAACAAATAATTAATAGAAATCATAAAGCAATTAAATCTATGAAAAAAGTCAATAAAAGAATTAATTAATTTACCACAATCATGAAAAGTTGCTTCATCCGTTGTCCCAGTGATGGGGTCTAGCTCTGCATGGTGAAAACACACTCAAAGGAATTTTTCATTGCTCAAAAAGGTGTTTACAAGGAGAAAAGGTATAAAACAGGGCCTCTGTAACAATAAGTAGACCAGAAATCAAGACTTATAGTTTTGACAACTAAACTTGACAACAAGCTTGAGATAGCAACACTTGCGAGTTCGAACGCGCAGTGCTCTAACACATTCATCCTCATCATGGTCATCCTAAATGTTTTGGGGGAAACAATAGAGGTACTGACCATGTGGAAAGGAATCATAATATCATATCAATCCGTGAACATAGTGAAGATGAGTTAATATGAAGTTCTCATCTAGATCGGGAAAATGAAGATTGCATAAGTTTCCGCAGAAGAAGGAGTTCAAAAAAAAAAGACCAAGAAGAAAATAAAGAAAAATGAATCATACACTCGATCATGATCTAATGCTACCTGATCGTACAAATGACCATATTTGGGGTGAACCAAAAGACGATTGACTTTTATTCAACTACAAGGACTCGTGGGATCATATGATAAACATATGTAAGATTATTTGTTTCATATTATATTTTAAGCATTGATAATCTTATGATCATTTATTTATGTTTGTATTTTTTTTCCGTTTTGTAGGATCATAAGGATGCAGTACGTATTTGCAGACACCAAGCAATGTTTTTCTGGGTTTGAAAAAGAATTGTCAATGTGTTACTGTGAAAGATATCAGTTCTCCATAAGATCGCCATGATGCTCAACAAATTCTAGGCCTTTATGTATAAGGTAAAGTTGTTTTGGAAGGAAATTACACCAAGGAATTAGATTAGGACCGGTTGCACATTCTGACTGAGAAGTTGTTTGGTTGGGACAACACAAAACTTTCATTTGTTGGGTAAGTATAGTGTTAATGCATTCAATATACTTATGCTAAAGAAAATTTTCGGAGAGACAAAAGAGAAAGAAGCCCTAGAAAACTTGGATCCCTCATAAACTCGTCATATAGACGTTGCATATGTGCTACACGTCTTGGGCACCAGGATCTTCCCAGCTGATACGATGGAAATTGAGCGATGCCAACATCCTACAGTTGTTGGATCCTTTGGAGAGGTCCGCAACTACTAGGGGCATTGCAGTAACTGAATATTTATTAACAGAGATGCAGAAGGCCAACAGGGCGTCAACCATCCGATTTTTCGGGAACTTCACTCTACTACTGGTAATTTAATTGGATATTTTGTCATCGTTTTTGTAATTTTTCGATTATGTCGGTTCTTATATATATCATTTGATAGATTTTGACATATGTTTGGTCGTATGAACACTTCCCAATATTATTCGTGGACAACAAATCCTTGATGAAAAATAGAATTGAGAGTCGTATCAGCATAGATATCTCATATACGAATTTAAAGGGGGTTCAAAGCCAGGTAACAACAACAAATGATATTTATTTGTCTTTTAAGTGAAGTCCATCATAAGAACCAAGAAAAATGATTGAGCCAATCGTGCGATCAATGGATGCGCAATAAATATTTTAAGAACCTTATCCGACCCCTTATCTAGTTTGTGTGTGTAATTGTAATCAGTGGATAACTTATAGAAATTCTTGCATAACCGGCCTACCTTTCCATTCACACCTTCTTATAGTTGTTCTGCAATGCAAATTGTATTTAAGGAATACACATTAATTCTATCATCCGTCTTGATGTCGTTGAGCATTTGACTTGATATCGAATTCATGAGGTTTTAGCTTTGAAACTACGCAGTGCCCAACAAAATTCTCTGGATCCCGCGGCTAAATTTAGGCTTTTCTTCACTTTCTTGCAATCATAACGTTCATCTAATAAATTCAAGCATACATTCAATCATTCCATTTCAGCTGCACAAGATCAATTACCAACTCTTCTTCTTATTCTCGATTTAACAGCAAGAATCTCCTTCATTGATCGACATCAGCTCAACGACAGAGACAACCTCTTCTTCTATGTTTAATTTCAAATCAAATCAAAACCTATGTTTTTAATTACTTCACGAATTCAGATTCTAACTAAAACCCATGCTGACTTCCATCTCAGACTCAGTTCAACAACACACCCAATCATCTTCTTATTCCGTGTCGTCTCAATCCAGGTTCAATTTAACCATCTTTTAATATGATTTTCTCGGTTTGACATCGTACAAATTCGAGTTCACCTGACAAACAACATCATTTCTTCTTCCTTGATTCGAACATCAAAAATTCTCCATCGACAGCAACAACTAATCTTTGTCTCCATCGATCTCCAATGCTGCTAATAGGGCGTACCAAAATGTTTGGGTGTACCATCCCAAAGGCAATAAACTTTTTGTCTTTTGTGTATTTTGGTACACCCCCGAGCAATTTGGTACCCCATATTAGCAGCCTTGATCGATCTCCTCCTTTCATTAGTGCAAGTCCATGGTAGCCTGTCCATCTCGTCATTGTCTTCTCGATTCAATATTATGCTGCAATTCTAAATCACTTGTGACAATTGAAATCACCCATTTATCTCCTATGAGAATACCATCTTCTCCATCTCAGTCAGATTCAAAAATAGCTCATGATAAGGAAGAAAATAGAATAAATAGTTTTCTATGATTTCGACCTACTTAGGTCTAAGTAGTTGGGACCCTATTTCGACACCCATAGGTAGGATGAGGGCAACCCAGTGGTATCCCCTTAACCTTGGTATTCCCTTTACAAGTGGGTGCTATGATCACAAATGTTTGGGTGCTTTAGTACATGGTCACCCCTTAACCTAAACTAGACTCCCAATATTATTTTTCATTTAAACTGCCGTTTTGCTCTTCTTGCTCAACTTGGATGGTTTCTTCTTCTTTTCTTCAGCATGAAAGTACCCAAATACTCAAAAACAAATGCAAAATACCATAATTTACAAGAAATATAGAAAAGAAAGCATAAATAATAGATATAAATTAGGGTATTTTCTACACATATCATCTATTAAGTTTAATCCTCCAAGAGCCTTAAGTTCTATGAATTAGACTAATCAATGCAATAGAAATACTATGAGTAATTTATTTAACATTGGTCAAGATTATACATGCAATCACACAAGGTTTATCAACAACTACATATCTCGAAACCTTATTCCAGCTATAGATATGCATTCATGGTCATTTAGTAGTACTACGCAAAAACAATTTGCAATCGTACATGGCGATAATAAATGGTAGAACAAGAACGATAAGGTTTTGATTAAGATAACAAAACTAATGTATTAATTAAGTAACATGCAAACCCTAGGTTGTAGAAAAATCTCCAACCCCATAACTCCTAGTTCTTCTCTTCTTTTGTAAAACTTATGATCAAGATCCCTAATAAAAGTGAAATTCTCTCTTTAAAAGGGTTCCAAAAGTAGAAGTACCCGTGCTCGAGTCTCGGTCAAAATAGGTTTATGAAAGTATCAAAATGTCTTACCAAAATATGATAAGCATGGGTAGTTTATGCATTGGCCTATCAGTTCCATGGAACTGACTTAATATATTTCAGCATGGAACTGACAATGACTTAATATAAGTAGGTTTCCCTGACATTTTTATGGTTGAATCTTTCAATGTGTAAGCTTCCCTGTATCAATCTACGGTTTAGTAAAACCCCAACATAATCTCTCCTGAATTTTTCCAACTCTTCTTATGTATATTCTCACTAGCAGCATCTCGCTGCTACCTTCCATTGGAGTCGGATAAGTACTTCACAACCTGGAAACGATAGAGTACCAAGTACACCATCAATTTTTTTGTTTGATGGGAGAATGAACCTGTGTAGTACTTTTAACAATCAAAAGAATAAATTTTAATACGGAAAAATAAAAAGCAAACATATAAGAATTTTTTTAACAAGGAAAACTGCACTGGCAGAAAAATCCCGGGACCTCGTACAGTTTTGAACACCACACAATATTAAACCGCTAAAGACACTAGCCTACTATCAGACTGGATTTTAGTTGAGACCGAATTAACCCTTCAAGCAATTCAACTTCAGTCATGCTCTTGTACATCTCTCAACCCAACGTGGTTCTACGCACTTGATTTCCTTAACTGACGTCATTTAAAGCCTAAGAGTTGCTTCAGCCTCAGTGAATACTTTTGATACCTATCTTCCTCTAAAAAACAAACCTATTTGATTTCCCTTTCGACATATTTCAATCAAGGTGATAGTCTTGGAAACCTATATATAATAACCGCAATCGCACGACGTCTACAATGTAGAAGTGGCAAATACGAGTTGAACCCACAGGGAGTGTCAAAATAGTACTACTAAAAAATACCAATAACTAACTAATCAAATTTTCAGTATTTTAGAAATTTTCGGAACTATGAAAGCAAAATAATAAAGACGTAACCAAGATTGTGAGGGTTAAGGATCCGGGAATCCATTGTAGGAAAATTACTTGCATTCAATCACAAAGGGTCTTGAATTTACTCATGTAGGGTGGAAACTAGAAGACCTAACTACTCGTACATGGAAGATATTGTATTTATATTATCGACAAGAATTATCAAAAATATCAGTTGTTTTCACCTTAAAGTAGAATTATTAAGCATTAGTCATAAGTGTCTAAAACACCTTGATATTTGTCTATTATTTTTGTTTTATTTGCTAGTTTTCGTGTGAATTATGTATCTCATGTTTGCTTTTGAGTTTTATAGGTTTTTTGGAGTTACTGGAGCAAAATAAGAGGAAATAGGCGCAAAAAGGGTATTACGGTCATTTCACAGGCGATGCGATCTGGAGTCGGACACAATTTAAGGGGTTACTACTAGGTGGACTGTATCCATTCTTGGGGTGCCAATAGTCTTTCTAATGTAAATACCTCATTTAGGTCGAGCAGGGGAGAAACTAATTCATTTTGTTCTTCCCCAATTCTCACCGTGAGCTGCTGCTGATGAAATTGAATCGAGAGAGATGAGAGCAGATTTGCGTGGAATTTGAAGTTGGGAGATTGAAGAAGAACACATATTGTGGTTTCATGTCTGTGATAAATTTGAGAGGTAGTTTAAATTAAGAAAATAGAAAAGAAGTGTTAGAGCAATGAGTCACCGAGTCATGTCATATGCTTGTAACACCAATAGTTCACTGCCATCTGTATTAGTGACAGTCTGGTAACATGTAGTATTGTAATGACACTTATATATAAAATATTATCCATCATTTGTAATCCCTTGAGTCTGTTGGAATAAACTCTTACCTCAATTCACAGATTCCATCCTGGTATCAAATACCAGTAGGGGAACCCTCTCTATTCTTTCTGATCCTATGAAACTCAAACCTCCATTACTGGAGTTTTTCTTCCGCTACCACTCATTACAACAACCACAACAATTCATCTTCAACATCATAAATCAAAATTAGAAACAACAATATGTACATAAAACAACAACAATCAACAACAACAATCTGTATAAAACAACAACAACCAACAACCTGAAGGGGAATTTCGACTTCCTCACAGTAATCTGTACAATTACATCCATAATAGGCATTTCGACTGTTCTCAAACCTATTTTTCCTTTTCTTTTTTTTTTGTTTCTTTCAATTTTAGATTTAAGATCTGAATTAGTTAGTTCTTGTTTTGATTTATTCAAGTCTCGCATTCTATTTTGGTTTTGGGATAGAGAAACGATTCAAGATCTACTGTTGTACATAAATGTTTGTGGTGGTTATTTGTGCAAATCAAAATTGGGGATAAATCTACTTCATCCTTCTGTCCAGATCGTCATGTGGCTTGCATTTCGTTGATTTTTCATCAAATTTGTGAAAACTCGGTATGGATTTCAGATAAGTTCTTTCACAATCTCCTGTTTTTAAATTAATCTCCTATTGCTCAAATATGTTTGGTGGTGATTGTGGAACTCAAATTTGGAGATCGAGTTTGCTTCATATTTTAGATTTAAGATCGTCTGTAATGAAGGGGATAGTTTGTAGATTTACTCAGAAGAGTTCTTCATTAGGCATTTCAATGATTTTTCATCATCTTGGTAAAGACTCGTATTGATTTCAGATACATTCTATCATCATTTCCTGTTTTTAGTTGATTTTTATGATTATATTTCTCTGATGAGTGTTACAATTTGATTGAGATGATGTTCCTTTGGAACTGTTCAACATTGTCACTGCTTAAATATTACAATCAGTATGATAGGACGGTGTTGGTTCAGTGATACGATATGAGATGCTACAGTGTATGGTTCAACTATTTCTATACCAAGTCTATTGTTCAGATATTCATGCTAGTCGTGGCCTTGTTTTACCGGTTTAAAGACAACCTAAATGCTGTTAAAAAAACGTTATTAGTAGATTCAGAGATTGGTTGCTTTAAAAGATTGTGTAGGTTCTAATGAGATAGTTAACCAAATCTATCCCTATGTCTGCTTATTGCAAATATTATGTTGTGTGAGACAACAAGTATGCTTTCGATGGAGTACTTATTCAGATTTTTGTTTCTGCTGGACTTTTTGGTTTGTCTTAAGAAAATCAAGCACAAGGTCCATCTTATGCAGTCATCGATTAGTTGTATTCATCTTTGTTCCATGTGTCATTGGTTTTGTATCCTCTAAGATAATGATTTGTGCATCTCTGCAACTAGTTTCTCAATAAGGCAGTGTATGGCAAAGGTTACTGCTGGTGAACTCATCTACTTCAGTTGATGTTCATATCAGATTTCAAAATTGCTTCTGTCCAGGGTCTTGTGTTTGAGTTCAAAGGACAGCTAGTGCTCATCAAAGTTATGCAGTAACATGATTCTATTACACAATCACATATGACAAACTTTGCACTACATTAGTGCTCAGTTTGAGGGGAATATCTTAAGGATCTGCAACTTTGTTTAACTATATACAGATCTTTCAGTTCAATTATATGCTATGACGCTTATTTGGTGGTTTACTTCATGGTCTTGGCATTGCTTTACAGTAGATCAGTTGGCCTTAGAGATTGTGCAGCATGACTGAGCAACTACGGTGTACAACTGCTTGTAGATAGCTGGTTGAGTATGCAAATACTTTCCTTGAGCAGTTTTAATGTCTGCAAGATTTGCAGATTGGTTTGACTATCTAGACTTTACATATTGAAGATAGTGATGCTTCTTTTATATCTGCTTGAAGTGTTGCTACTACTACATCTCATGACTTTGCTGGCGTGACTCATATATGGTGTGTTGTCCAAACTGTTTCACTTGTCTAGTGATCAGTTTGAGGGGGAATGTTAGAGCAATGAGTCATCGAGTCATGTCATATGCTTGTAACAACCAATGGTTCACTGCCATTTGTATTAGTGACAGTCTGGTAACATGTAGTATTATAATGAAGCTTATATAAAAGCTTCTCCATCATTTGTAATCCCTTGTGTTAGAGCACTGCTCGGTCGAACTCGCAAGCGTTGCTATCTCAAGCTTGTTTATCAATGTTAGTGATCAAAACTATAAGTCTTGATTTCTAGTCTGCATATATTGATGTATCGGACTAGGATAGATTGTGTAGTTGAGCATTAAACTTCACGTCGTTCATCAATTGAAGAAGAAGAACTACTAAGGAGATCTTGTGGAACTTCACCAACAAAAGGTATGTGGATACTAAAACTCATCTATCACTTGGAAAGTCTATTTCTACTCTATCTCCTATATAGAGACAAAATTCGTATTACTATATAGTATTCGATTATGCACATTTGAGATTTCGAGCTGAGTTTAAATCGCTTACATATTTCTCGAAATATGTGTTGGTAAGCTTTCGCTTCAACCAAGTTCATCTTACATTCTTGACCAAAGTCAAAAAATGATCATGTGAAAATCGTTGAGTAACATCTTACATGGTTTGTGTGATACAATCATTTGGTGTAGACTTGGAATGTTTCTTTACGATTATTTCAATAACTTGAAAATTTCTTTGATGGTAATAGTTCGTGAAAACAACTATTGTCATCCTCTAAGAAAGTTTCAATGATTGAAATAGAGTTTAGAACACTTAACCATCATTGGGTTATGAACATAATATGCGTTCTTGCATGTATGTGATCCATGACCAGAACTATAGTATGCATACCAGTATGCGTACATGTTAGTTGTGAAATTCCGAGTACCTAAGTACACATACCCGTACGCGTACTGGCGAAGGGTTTGGGTCCGGAAATTTCTGTTGTGTTTGGAAGTATGCGTACCCGTTTGCATATTGGCGAACCCAAACTCAGACCGACTAATAAAGTATGCGTACCCGTTTGCATACTTGAGTGGTTAAAGTTTTAAAATTGGTTTGTTCATGAACTATTATATTTATATATAATAAGGAATGCATTCTTTGCAAACCGTGGCTATAATGTTCATGAATTGATTCGACTGAATCAAACCGATTTTGCTTCAATTGTGTTCTTGTATACTTCTATGATAATATAGCAATTGAACAACTCTATAACTAGTTTCATTTTAGTCATTTCAACTAGTTGTGGTTAAGATGAACGGGGTTGATATGAGAGTGTTCATATAGCTAACCTCGGTTAACTATTGTTGAGCCAACCTGGTGTACACGTTTAGGTACGGTTACTCAAACCTAAATGAAGGTACATTTCATTTGTGTATAACAAGCTAAGTTCGATCTAACGGTTGAAAGATATTAGCTTGAATCTAATCAGGTTTTCATCTAACCGTGAATATTGAATGCTTTGTTACCAAGGTAACTTAGATTGCAAACCCTGATATGAAAACTATATAAGGAGAACTCTAACAACTGCGAAACCTAATCCCCACACCTTTTGTGTGATATTAGTTGCGATTAGAGTCGATTCTCCTTTAACCTTATGTTTTTTATGAAACCCTGTAGGTTAACGACTTGAAGACTTCATTGGGATTACGAATCCAGACCCAACTATTTTCTCTGTAGTTGCGTGTTCTGATCTTACTTTTACTATCGTGATTGAGTATTAACTTTGCTAAGATTTGCTTGAGATTTATCTCTGATAGGTAAGATTAAAAGTAGTCACAAACATCTTCATCTCATCGTTTGTGATCCCACAATATCTTGTTTCTCTACCATACAATTAAGATTATTGTGAGGTGATTGATAATACTAGGTTGTTCTTCGGGAATATAAGTCTGGTTTATCAATTGGTTCCTGTGCACCTTGATTTATCAAAAGACGGAACAGAACTCATAGGTATTTCTGTTGTTTATCAAGTCTTCGACTTTGGGTCGTAGCAACTCTTGGTTGTGGGTGAGATCAGCTAAGGGAATCAAGTGCATAGAATCCTGCTGGGGTTCAGAGACGTAAGGAAAGCAATTGTACCTTGATCAGTGTGAGATTGATCAGGGCTCAACTACATTCCAGTACGAATTTCATTGATAGTAGGCTAGTGTCTGTAGCGGCTTAATACAATGTGGTGTTCAAAACTAGACTAGGTCCTGAGGTTTTTCTGCATTTGCGGTTTCCTCGTTAACAAAATTTCTGGTGTCTGTGTTATTTCTTTTCCGCATTATATTTTGTTATATAATAGAAATATCACAGGTTATGCGTTAAGTTCAATCAGTTCTTGAATCCGACCTTTGGGTTGTTAATTGAATTTATTGACACTTGGATATTGGTTTGTGATATCGTCCAAGTTATTTCTCTTATTCAATCGGGCTCGCAAATTCCTATTTGTTTGATTGCAGATTGAATTAAGAAATTGAGATATAACTCTTTGATATACTTTTCTATATATTGATTCTAGCTGTCTAGTTGATTCTCTTGAAAGTATATTGGAGTTTGTCTATTCAGATTGGCGAACGAAATATTGGGTGTGGTTGTTAGACCCCCGTTTTTTCACCTTGAGTCTGTTGGAATAAACTCTTACCTCAATTCACAAATTCCATCAAGAAGAGAAGTTCTCTGTGTTGCCAGGGTTCCGTTCACAGATGTTGGAGAAATGATGTTATACGTAATGGAGAAAGGAATCTGGTGAGGCTTTGTTGTGGGTTTGTTCTTGACTTGAAATTTATTGCAGGTAAGGAATCAGCGTTGACTTATATTGTTAGGGTACAAGGAAGAAACAAATATATAACTATGGGTGTTGAGAAGTTGAATCTGGTACTGTAAGAAAGAGTATGGCTTGATTTGAGATGGGTTCTGGTGGTTGTATTTCAGAGATGGGGAATTATGGGTTTGATGGCAGTTGGAGGAGTGGTGGCTGTGTAGAGCTGAAGGTTGTTGCAGTTGCAGGATTGTGAAGTTGTGTTGCATGAAAATGAAGAGTTTTGTGTTTCCATGAGCTGCAGATGTATGAGATAAATGTTTGAGCTCATCTGCAGGTGATGGGTGTTGATAGCAAATATAAAGAAAGCGGTGTGGAATTGAGACCAAGTGAGAAGCTTTTGCTGTGAATGAATATATCTTGAGATGCTGATACTGCCATGGGTGATTGAATGGTTAGAATAAACTGAATTTGCAGAAAATGATATATAATGTCATGGATTGATGAGGTATTTATGCTCGATAGTGAAATTTCTCGATTCTAGCAGTGCCACAGTTTAAGATGGTGTTGAATTCGAGTACAGAGTCACATAAACTGAGTGAGATGATGTTGATACTGAAAAGGTATAGCCGTGAACGAGCAAAGCGGGTTAATAGATATGTGATGCGCAAGGGTTGATTGCACATGTATTGAAGCTGAAATAAATAGTATGTAATGTTGATGTTGCAGCTGTAGTTCAAGATGTTGTGAATGGAAGGGACTAAGATTGATGGTGATGCTATTGCACCTATATTTGGAGCTGGTTCATTAATATAGATTGTTGAATTGATACGGGAGAAAGAGTTGAAGCTGGTAAAATGGTGATGTGAGTGTATGGAACCTCTCATTAGATGAATGCTAGGAGTACAGGGATGGGCTAAATTGAATGGCCGGAAAATGGACAGAAACAGAGTAAATTATGCCTGAATCTCATACAGGCGAGTTAACTCAGTGATCTGAGGTGACTCGGTTTATCCTGATAAGGACTTGGACATGTTTTTGCAGGGATCGACTAATGGAATGTTAGAGGCGTATTTTGGTAGTGGGATAACCTAGTTTCTGCAATTAAAGAAAAACATGATGTCTATAAAAGGGTCTCACATCTTTCATTATCTCTCTATACTTTTGTTCTATGGTTTAGAAACATGAAACTTTTTTTTTATTCTTTTGATGAACTCCTTTAACATATGTACTTAATCTTATTATTGGTTATGGAATAGTTTGATTTCACAATATATGTATCTTTGATTGATATATTAGTTTTGTCTCGATATTATCGATTATAATTTAGTAAAATATCGCCATGCATGATTGATTGTTTGTTTTGTCAAGTTACAAATTGGTAGCACTCATATTCATATTTATTGCTAGTTTAGGGTTTGTTATACGTAAAAGTGATACACCTTGAAGTAGCAGAAACATAGTTATACCTCGTAGTGATATATCCTTATAATCATATGTAAACCATGACTTTTGTTAAATCGGATTAGTGCGTTTCCACGTTCGATTGCATTGATTAGCCTAATTGCATAAATCATATTGCTTCTCAGAAGTTAAATTTGATTAGTGCTTTTACACGTTAGGTTGTTTCCTTGGTAGAATTCATATTCGCATCTTTTAATGTGTTTGTTGATGAGAAAAGTAAATTTGCAGGATTCTTGCGATCAAGGTATCCTAGGGATTTTGATAATGAGAGATTAAATATCAATCCTAATTATTATGACAAGAACATGTTTGTGAATGAAGACGAAATCCTTGACCAATATCTTTACTTGTTTGATTTGCTTGTATATTTCCTTGTTTGCTTTTATATTAGTTTACTTTTTATAAAAATCAGAAAATCCCCTATTGTTTTATATAGGAAACTGAAGCTCATAACAATCCTAGTCCTATCTATGGGACGATCCTTTCTTACCCAGTATTTCATTATATATTTTGTGAGTGAGAAAGTGTAATTATTTTTGACGTGTTACGACAGCGATTAAAAGTTGGCGCCGCTGCCGGGGAGGCAGCGGGTTGTTATTTGTTTTTGGTTTCTTATTTTTGTTTTTAGTTTGGTTTTTGTTTTTCTTATTTTCTGGTTCTTAATATAGTTTTGAGAACTCTTGTTTCAGGTACCAATTTCTATGGACGGAGCATATTGGAACAATGAATACGGTTTTCAGCAACCTCAACACTATGACAATTGCCCACCATATATGGGATACAATCAAAAACAATTTATTGGCTATAATGTATATGTAAGTCAAGCACCAAGGTGGGACAATTCTACTTATAATTGGCTTTATTCAAGTTGTATGCATGATATGAATGGATTACAAGGCTTGCAACAAAGATTAGACCAACTTGACCGTGATAGAGAGAACGTTGCACAAACCAATTTCTGTAACACTTTTTCTTACCTGATTCCGGATCGTAGTTATGATCATTCACCCATTCAAAAGGAAGAGTCATGGGAAAGAGAACCTATTGTAGTCAATGGTGGTAAGCGTGTGAACGTCAAGAAACTTACACAAAAATTATACAAGTTGGAAGATGATGGAGCCTCGGAAAAGCTTGTTGATGAAATTAGTAGGACCATTCGTATGGAACTTAAACGACGTCGTGATAAAGGTTAGGAAACTGAAGACAATTCTTATTATGGTGAGTCTGAAAATGAAGACGAAGATGAGTGTGTTGAGAATGTGACCGATTTGATCCATATTGTGGAAGATCCAATTGAGCTTGCACATGATTATAACGATGATGTTGATGTCGAGACTTTGATTTAAGGAAGACACGGACGAAGAGGACCACGATATACAAGAGGTAAGTAATCCACTTGAATTATGTAAGGATGAAGAGGATTCTGTAATACAAGAGTTTCCGCAATGTTTAACTAATCCTTTGTTTATTGATTCTTCACTAGTGGAAAATAAAACAGTCTGCCATGAAAACACTTAAAATCACTAAATATGATTGCTTCTGGGAGCACTAATATCGGAGTCTTATTTCTCAAAACGACTGTGGCTGAGTCTCCTAAATCTTTTCAGTTACGACTTCCTTCAACAGACACAGTCGTTTTGCTGGATTTTATTTTATAAAAAAGAAAACTAATAGATTCAGCTGAATCTTCAACTAAAATCATATATAATGACAAAGAACAAGAATTTGAATACCCATTATATCAAAAACCCCAATTCAGTATATACTACTTCAACAAACAACAATCACTCAAGTTTCATATTTGCTTCTTTCATAATCTTTTTGCTATTAACATAAGTACCAACGCAAATACAAGAAAAACCAATAACAAATGATTTCCTATACTATCGATATGCTTCATAAGAGCCTATAATTTCCTTGCTCCACCACTTGGACCCTCATAAGAAGTATTTCCTCATTTCAGCTAGCTTCCTTTCCTGCATTGAAGAAGTATTTCTTCATTAGGTATCTAGATGACAGAGAATCAGAGACAACATGAATTCATTCTGAACGACAAAGTATTCTGTTTACATTGTGAAAGCACAAAGAGAAGGTGACCAACCTGGTTTCGATTGTTCATGCAAGGAGAAGTGACTTCTTCGGCCAGTTTTGCTCTTCAGTCATTCCAACTCTGCTTTACCCTGTTGAGTTCAGGTCCCAGTTCGATATTTCAGCGGCTAGTAGCTTAGAACGTGTCCTTGTGACATCTGAACTGCAAAAAAAAACAGAAAACAAGTTTAAATGCCAGGGGATGCTTTGTAAATCCAAATAAGCCAATGATACAATGATCTTAATACATCTGCAACACAATAGTGGTTATCTTTGATAATATTTTACAACTGCATTAACTAACATTTTGATGCAACTCCATATCCATAGATTTATCTCCTGTGTTTATGGAACAAACCAAAAGATAGAAACATTACAAGAACCTAATTGACAATACTAATTAAGATGTAAATTAATACCAACATTACAAAAGTTAAGAGGTGATTCACAGTGAACCAGATGCCGATAGACTCTGCAGCTGTCGGGAATTCAGCTCTTACCCTCAGTGAACTAGTACCTAATACACACTGGATCGTTGTCAGAAATTCAGTTCTTCATGTATAACAATGTTCATCGAAACATCAAGGTGAGAAAAACCGGTTTCGGCGGCTTGTAGCTTTGAACGCGTCCTTATGGCATCTGAACTGTAGAAAAAACAGAAAACAAGTTGAAGTGCCAGTGGATGCTTTGTAAATCCAAATAAGACAATGAGACAATGATCTTGATACACATCTACATGGTACATCTATGAACTTAAAGAAAAGAATAAGGCCAAGTCCAACCTAATTTCAGTCCCATGAAAACGGTGTAAAATATGTGTTTGGCGAACTCTTTGCTATCAGTTGGATACTGTCAGTCAATAGCAGCTTCAGCACGAGCGGCCACCATTCTAAAGACACTCCATTAAATTAACTAAATGAAGGTATATTAATCCAGAATATTAGACTGGCAAGTTTTAAGAAATGTGAAATCAAATCTTACTTCATCCAAATCAACTTCACCAACCAACACCTCGACATCCTTTAAAGAAAATTGAGACCCTTTAACAACTCCTACCACATATAAAAAGAAAAAAAGCTATTTTCATTAAAGGTGTCCGCTCAAATAGCCAAGTCATATTTACTACCGCATTAAAAATGAGCACCATTACATACTCTGTGATTACTATACATATAAACCCCTCCACCGGTATGGGTAGCTTCCACTTGCAGTAAAAAAAAACTTCAACACCACCAGGTGCTAACTTAGATACACAAAACATCTGAAATTCTAGATCAAACATAATAATAATACAAGCAATTACAGCAATCAAACCCCAAATCAGCAATACGCATTAACCAAAATCTAAAAATTTCCATTTTCTGTATTCCAATCAAACAATAAGTCAATAACACAAAATCCAAAATCTAAGACTCCATATAAACATAAGATCAACAATAAATATTCAATCATTAATCTGTATAAACCCTTGTATACAGATTTAAACTAAAAAACAACCCCACTTTTTTTAATTTTCGTAAGGATTACTCATAAACCTAAACCCATTTTACATCAAACAAGCTTCAATAGATAAAATTTAAAATAAATCTACGAAGCATATGGACTGAAAATTCTTACATTGACTAGACAAGAGTAAATAAAAATATACCATGTAATCAGTAGTAATGAGTGGATCGTTTAACAACAACAAGTATCATCTCAATATCATCTCTCTGTAGGGAAACTCTAGCAACCAATCTTCCGAACCCTGAATATCAAACCAACACCAAAACCAAAACAGATCAGACCAACACATACACATCAATAAAAAACACCAAGAGAACATTGTTAAATTGAGCAATACCAAGAGAATCAAGAAACCAACACCGATCTATGATGCGATTAAACCCTTTTTTAAGCTGCAGACGATTTCCTCAACCTGAAAGACAAAAAAAAATAGACAAAAAAAAAGTTAAGGTTATTTTTATCTTCAGAATTAGATTTAGGGGTTTTGTTTCTTACACTAGGAGAAGAGATCTTCAACTTACTTGAGGAGTTCTCTTGTAGGGGAAAATAGAAAACAAACACCTTACTGCATAAATCAGAGAAGAAATTAAAATTGTTAAGAACACTAATTGACTATCAAATTTATGAAATAAGAAGAAGATTATTATTACCCTAATGATATCAAGAGCAAAGTAAGCAGATCTTGGGTTACAATGTTTGCTTTTGATTTCTGCTCATCCATGGGTTTTGATTTTTGAGGTAGGGTTTTCGATTTCTGCTGAAAGATTGGGTTGTTTGGGTTGCTCTTGATTTAGGCTCGCGATTCATGAGAACATAAATTGGATTTATGGTTTCATATCATGAATCAAATGAAAGAAGATAACTCCGAGAGATTGTGAGATAGAGAAGATTTTCCGGAGAGAGAGGCGGAGATAGAAAATGAACGAAGAGAGATCTGGGAACATGTAAAAGGCTATTTTTTTTTACTAAAATAACCTCTAGTATTACGTCTTCCGTAACAGCTCGATTTACTTTTACGGGTGAAACGTCTACCTTTGGAATCCCAATCTATTAACAGAGCTCTTGGTAGTTGTTTTTATAAAGCCAAGACATACTAAAAAAAACAATCCTGTTAAAGGGGCCGGTGGTTCCATGGAGGGGCGGCAAACTTAATAAGACAAAAAGGGTTATTAGGTGGTAATTCAAGTGCCCCTTATCAAAAAAAATATGAAAATGACCAATTAACCCTTATTATTAATAATTAAGATTAGTGATGATAATCAAGACTAGGTTGATAATCAAGATTAGTGTTGATAATTAATTTTCGCTTATAATAACTCTAAAATCAGATTTTTAGAGTTATGAAAAAAAGTTTAGAGGAGAAGAAAAAGAAAACTTATGTGATATTTGTGAAACCCTAGATTTTGATTCACTCAACGAAAATGAGTGATTCCAGTGGCAAATTTGAGATGGGTGAATCTCTATACGATAAAGAAAGCAAATACTACATACCTCTTGATGGAGATCCTGATATGGAGTATTTGTTAAATGGTAGAGATGTTTTAACCCAAGATGAAGGTCAATCTCAACCAATTGAAGAAATTACCCAACAAAGTGAAGAACCCAGCACTGAAAATCACCAGGTATACTTCTAAACTAGTTCCCAATAGCTTTTTGTTGCTTAAAATTCTCTAAAGTACGTAAAAAAAAACAAATTTTAAAAAATTTCAGAAGAACTTACGGTTGGTAATTAGCTAGTTACCAACCGTAACTGTATGTTACGGTTCGTAAAGTATCCAATACCAACCGTAACTGGTTCAATTTGGGGAAAAACCCAATCGTAATACCAGTTACGGTTGGTAGAAAATTTTCGAGACGAACCGTAAGTCCAGTATGGTTGGTTATGTCCTTCAGTAGTTACCAACCGTAACTCATCATGTGCATGGCAGTATTTACTTCATTCTTTACCGTTGGCAATGTGTAAATCGAAACCAACCGTAACTTGGTTACGGTTTGTTATTTGTGTTTTTTACCAACCGTATATTTCTCTGTATGTTTTCATTTTCATTTCACCCTATTTACGGTTTGTTACCGGAGGACCATTATCAACCGTAGTTAAGTTACGGTTTCTAAATGATTGTAGTTACCAACTGTATCTCTGTTACGGTTGGTGTTTCCTGTGTCGTGTCCAACCCTAGCTTTATATATGTTTTCGTTTTGTTTCCTTGTTTAGACTAATATGGGTATATTGTTGTCCAGATCGTGGATGTACCTCCCCTAATGGATGAACAACCTTTAGCAAATCAACTTATCACCGAAGATTCTAGTTCTCACTATTTAACCGAGGAGACATGGGAGGAAAAAGATGATGCAAAGCATTGGGCTAGAGAACGAGGCAAGTTGATTATGTGTATCATAGTTTGTAATGGTACCACTAGTGAAAGTGCCTTTCAAATGGTTTGCGAGTGTAGTGGACAACATAGAAGTCACGCAAAAAAGGGTACCGTGCAAGTAGCAAAGGCAAAGAGGAAGCAAACTACTTTCACTAAGAAGACCCGATGTCCCTTCAAGCTTCAATTTAAAAGGAACACGGCAAAAATGTGGTTTTTGGAGAAAGTTGTATGTGGTAGTCATAACCACCCTATACCGGAGAGTTTGCTATCACATTCGTATGTTGGACACCTTACCGAAGAAGAAGAGAATATCGTAGAGTCACTGACACAAATTCGTATGAAGCCTGTTGATATCCTTGTAAGAATATTTCTATGCATATAAAATATCCTGTGGGCCCATGTATTATCTTTTGGTTAATTGAGAATATTGCTAAGTATATTGGTTACCATTTCTTGGGCTTATTTCCTATATCTCTTCCTTGATGGACGGTCGAGATTGAATACTAACTCTAACCCTAGGAACCTTGGTCCTCCTTCTACCTATAAAAGGAACTCTATAGCCATCAGTATAGGGTTCGAGAATTTTATTATTCATTACACAAAAGGGTCAAGAAGGAGAAACCAAGATATTCCATTATATTCTGTTCTACGGGTGTGCTTGCAGCTTTGGAGGATATCTTGGATTCAATCGATGGCTTCATCAGGTATTCTATTTTAACACAACTATGTGTATTGTGATTGTCATGTTGTTCGAAGATCCGACCATTATATATATAAAATAAAACTTATATTTGGCATCGAGCCTGGTTTAGAACTCCATGATTGTCCTTGATGATTGTATTTATTTGTTGTGTTTATATCAATCCATAGTATGTCTGTTTGATTACTAATATTCATGTTTATGTACTATTTATATTTATAAATATGAATATTTTGTCTTACTTAATTGATATTCAATTTTGATTGATTGAGCAAATAAATCATGCGGCTATATATATATATTTTTAGATCCTGTTAATTATATAATATGGGCTCACCTATAATAACTTGCTATGTTTCTATGATTATTGGATTTATAACATATAAGGAAGATTTGATGTGATATCTGATATATATAGAAAACAACATGATTTTGTGTTTGATCTGTTAAAGAGCATGTATGTTGCTTGATCATTTTTTGTGTAATAAGTTCATGATTAACATAGCCTGTTTTGTTTGGTTTATGCATAACGTAATCTAAATGTCTGTATAATGTTCGTAACGTATGCGGCTAGGTTAAACAGTATGTGCGTCAAATTGATTTCTTTTTCTTTTGATTCTGAAACTGTATATGGGCTCACATGATATTTTTATTAGATTTATTGGGCTTGGCCCAATAGGTCATGTGTATTTGTTTTCAAAGGTCGGATATAAGTTGTACGTTTGACATAGAGAGAAAACTTTAAGTGTCCCTTTGACTTCTGCTTTGACTCTGATTGTTTGACCGTTGACTGGCCGTTTGACTTCCGCAGATTTGACATTGACTTTTCGAGTTGACTGTTTGACTTCACATGTTGACTTTGACTTGACTTTTTGACTGTGGACTTTGACTTTCACGTGATGATTTTGACTGTTTTGACTGTATGATTTTCGGTTCAAATGTAGCCTAACTTGAATATGTATAGGTTATTTAAAAAAAAAAAAAACGTTTGAATTGTATGCTCTTTAGCTATCACCACAGTGATACTAAAGTATTATGTTATATTAACATGTCATTGTAAGTCTACATCATTTTGTGCAATCACATAAGAATAACTATCACCCACAGGAGATGTTTGTTCAAGTGTTTGTATATAAACATAAAGAAATTAACTATTTAGTCATACATATTATAATGAAAAGCTACCCATAGGTAACTCTAATTCACATGTTTGAATAAATATTATGTTTATGTATGTAACCATGAAAGGCATAATGTCCACAAATGTTTTTCTTTGCTTGCTTATATATGTGTGAATGTTTTTTATGACTTTTTGACATGATTGTTGTCTTATTAAGATTCTACCCACATGAGTTTCTTAATTTGTATGTGTGTGAGTCTGACTCTGTGTATCTTTGTCATGTTTTACATCTTATAGTTCTAAGTCTTTGCATTCGTATACTTCTTCTATCTCATTCTTCAATGGCACCGACTTCTCAGAATGGAAAGAGAATGTTGAGTTCACTTTGGGTGTGCAGGATATTGACCTTGCTCTCCAAATTGAAAAGCGAATTATAGATGATAAGAGTTCCACTGAAGATAAGGATCTCTTGAAAAAGTGGGAGAGAAGTGATAGGTTGAGCATACAGTTGATGCGAATGCACATTGATGCAAACATTAAAGAATCGATTCCCAAACCTAAAAATGCTAAGAAATTTATGGAAATCGTAAAGGAACGCTTTAAGACAGCTGATAAGTCTCTAGCTGGGAAGCTGATGGATGATCTTACCACCATGAAGTATACCGGTGTAAGGTCAATGCACCAGCACGTGATAGAAATGCGTAGCATTTCTGCTAAGCTCACTGAGATGAAATTAACTGTGGATGAGAACTTTCTTGTCCAATTCATTCTCAATTCGCTTCCGCCTCAATATGCCCATTTTCAAGTGCATTACAACACTATTACGGAAAAGTAGACTGCAAATGAACTGGGAAACATGTTGGTTCAAGAGGAAGCTAGGCTAAACCAGCAAGGGCTTAATCAATCACATTTCATCAATCGAGGAGTGAATAATAAGCGCAAGCCTGCAAAGGTCAATAAGGGAGCACCACAGAATAATTCTGGTCAACCCGAAAAGAAGAAGGCAAAGCAAGATGACAATAAGTGTCGTTTCTGTAAGAAACCTGGTCATTTTCAGAAAGATTGCACTAAGCGTCAAAAATGGTTCGAAAAGAAAGGTAATCATTTGGGATTCGTAAGCTATTTTGAAACAAATTTGACTGTTAGAGAATCTTCTTTATCATGGTGGTTTGATTCTGGTGCTAATGTTCATGTTTATAATTCGATGTATGGATACCTTTCAACCCAACTCACAAACCAGAATGAAAACTTCCTTTTTATGGGCAATGGAAATAAAGCCCCAGTTAATGCTATAGGCACCTATCGTCTGATTCTAGATCATGGATACTTTCTTGATTTAGAAAACACTCTTTATGTTCCAACTATTTCCCGCAATTTAATTTCAGTTTCTCAACTAGATAGACAAGGTTTTTAATTTCAAATTGCCAATGGATGTTTTAGTTTGTTTAAAGATTATAAAGTTATTGGTTCTGGTTATCTTTCTGATGGTCTTTACAAGTTACATTTATCATCATCAATACCTGGAATCTATTTGACCATGCATCATAATGATAGAACTGAACATGCTGAGGGTAATTCCTCATTCTTGTGTCATAAGAAGCTTGGACACATATCTCGTGAAAAGCTTTAAAGATTGGTAAAAGATGGGATTCTACAGAACCTTGATTTTACTGATTATAAGAGTTGTGTGGATTATATTAAAGGCAAGATGACAAAACACACAAAGAAAGGTGCCACAAGAAGTTCCGAACTCCTTGAAATAATACATACAGATATTTGTGGACCCTTCGACGTTCCAACTTTTGGAGGAGAAAAATATTTTGTCACCTTTATTGATGATTTTTCACGTTATTGTTATCTTTACTTATTGCATGATAAATCTCAAGTTGTGGATGATGTGGAGCAATTCATTACTGAATTTGAGAGGCAATTAGAAAAAAAGGTGAAAATCATTAGGTCTGATAGGAGTGGAGAGTATTATGGAAGGTATGACGAAACAGGACAACATCCTGGACCTTTCGCTTTACTTCTCCAAAAGCTTGGAATTGTTGCTCAATACACAACGCCGGGTTCACCTTGGAAGAATGGTGCAGCAGAAAGGAGAAATCGTACTATAATGGAAATGGTTAGAAGCATGATTAGTCATGCGAGTTTACCCTTAAGTTTGTGGATGTATGCTCTTCGTTATGTTGTGTACATTTTAAATAGAGTTCCAAGCAAATTCCAAAGACTCCTTTTGAACTGTGGAAGGGATGGAAACCTAGTTTAAAACACCTGGAAGTTTGGGGTTGTTCAGCAGAAGCGAAAGTTTATAATCCCAAAGAAAAGAAATTGGATATGAAAACTGTTAGCGGTTACTTTATTGGTTTTCCTGAAAAATCCAAGGGGTATATTATTTATTGTCCTAACCATAGTATGAGAATTGTTGAAACTGGAAATGCAAAATTCATTAAGGATAGCGAAGTTAGTGTGAGTACACCAGTGCAAGAAAAATTTGTTCAAGAAATCAGAGTAATAATCCCTTTACCTCAGATTTCTACAGATATCGTGACTCCTTCGGTTGTAGAACCGATTGATGATGAAATAACAAAAATAACGGCACCGAAGCTTCATGATGAGATTATTGCCACTAAAGAAATTGTAGAACAACCACAAGAAGTAGCCTTAAGAAGATCTACTAGAAAAAGAAAAAGGGCTATTTCTGATGATTATGTGGTTTATCTACAATAATCGGATTTTGATTTAGGGATTATGAAAGATCCAGTTTCTTATTCACAAGCTATCAAGTGTAGTTCTGATAAATGGATTAATGCTACGAAAGTAGAGAAAAATCAATGGATGATAATAGAGTCTGGGAATACGTTGAATTGCCTGAAGGACACAAAGCAATCGGGTGTAAATGGGTCTTTAAGACCAAACGCGATGCTAATGGCAATATTCAATGTTATAAAGCTAGACTTGTAGCCAAAGGTTTCACTCAGAAAGATGGCATTGATTACAAAGAGACCTTTTCTCCCGTGTCAAAGAAAGACTCTCTCAGAATTATTCTGGCATTAGTAGCTCAATATGACCTTGAGTTACATCGAATGGATGTGAAAACAACTTTTCTTAATGGTGAGCTTGAGGAAGATATTTACATGTGTCAACCTGAAGGTTTTGTCTTAGAAGGACAGAAACTCATGGTCTGCAAACTTAAGAAATCAATTTATGGACTTAAGCAAGCCTCCAGGCAGTGGTATCTAAAATTCAACGAAACCATTCAAAAATTTGGTTTTGAAGAAAATGTTGTAGGTCCATGCATATATCTCAAGATCAGTGGGAGGAAGTTCATATTTTTGGTATTGTATGTATATGACATACTACTTGCGAGTAGTGATCTTGGTCTTATGTATGAAACTAAGGAATATCTCTCGAAGAATTTTGAAATGAAAGATATGGGTGAGGCTTCTTATGTGATTGGGATAGAAATATCTCGTGATAGATCACTTGGAACATTATCAATCTCACAGAAAGCATATATCGAAAGAATTCTAGAGAGGTTTGAGATGAATGCATGTAAGCCAAGTATAGTTCCGGTTTCTAAAGGAGACAAGTTTGGAATCAATTTTTGTCCTAAGAATGAACTGGAACGTAAGCTAATGGATAAAATCCCTTATGCTTCTGTGGTGGGAAGTTTAATGTATGCTCAAGTTTGCACACGACCAGATATCAACTATAATGCCGGGAAGATACCTTGTGAATCCTGGAATGGAACACTGGAAAGCTGCAAAGAAAGTTTTAAGGTACCTGCAAGGAACAAAGGATCATCGTATCACATTTACGAAGTCAGATCAATTTGAGTTGGTTGTCTATTCAGATTCCGATTTCATGGGATGTAATGATACTCGAAAGATCACTTTTGGATATATTTTTCTATTAGCTGGAGGAGCAATATCATGGAAAAGTGCAAAAGAGTCTATTCTCACTGGCTCAACAATGGAAGCTGAATTTGTAGCATGTTATGAGGCTACAAATCACTGTTTATGGCTGCGGAATTTCATCTCAATGTTTGGAGACCTAAATTTCGCCTCCGCACCTGTGAAACTTTACTGTGATAATGCCGCAGCAGTATTCTTTTCAAAGCACGCTAGATATACTAAGGGTTCAAGACACATGGATCTAAAGTACCTATGTGTGAAGCAAGTTGTTCAGATGAAAAAGTTGTTCATTAAACACATAGGCACAAAACTTATGATTGCAGATGCATTTACGAAGGCGTTACCTCCTAAGACCTTTGTGGAACATGTTGGAAACATGGGTCTTGAGGGAGTAACAAACAATTAGTTTCACTTAGACTTTTTCTTATGTTTGAACACTTATTGAGATCTTATTATTGTTATTGTTCTGAACTTATTTCTGTATCCACTTTAGTATACTTTTATGTTATTGGATGAATGTTAACATAAATTGTTTTCTTTTGAAGACATTACTGGACCATTATGATATCCCTATTTAAGGCCTGATTAAGTAAGTTGCTTGTGTTGTGGTACATGGAAGGGAACATGTTGATAACAGGACAATGTGCCACCGCCATGACTCGCATAAGTAATTTGCTTGGTTAAGGTATCACGTTTAACCATTAAATATGTCTAGCAATTATGCGCCCTTATGTTTTTTTCTATAATTAACCATTAGATAAATTATTACATGGACCAGTGGGAGAATGTAAGAATATTTCTATGCATATAAAATATCATGTGGGCCCATGTATTATCTTTTTGTTAATTGAGAATATTTATAAATATATTGGTTACCATTTCTTGGGTTTATTTCCTATATCTCTTCCTTGATGGACGGTCGAGATTGAATGCTAACTCTAACCCTAAGAACCTTGTTCCTCCTTCTACCTATAAAAGGAACTTTATAGCCATCAGTATAGGGTTCGAGAATTTTATTATTCATTACACAAAAGGGTCAAGAAGGAGAAACCAAGATATTCCATTATATTCTGTTCTACGGGTGTGCTTGCAGCTTTGGAGGATTTCTTGGATTCAATCGATGGCTTCATCAGGTATTCTATTTTAACACAACTATGCGTATTATGATTGTCATGCTGTTCGAAGATCCGACCATTATATATATATAAAATAAAACTTATTTTTCGCTCACTTAAAAGAAAGAAACCCACAAAATGCTTCTACTTTGGCTAACATCTACAACGCAAGAACAAAATTGAAGGCTAAGAAATAGGAACAAAGGAACGAAATGCAACAATTAAGGTTATCCCTAATAGTTCCATATCGAACATACAACATAATTCCATCGCGGTGATTAGGGTTACCTGTTTCGGAACAAAAGTTTTCAAAAAGAGTTCTCAAATAACTTGTACTCACAGAACCACATCGACGTCGTTCTTCCCCTCTTTTTGGATAGCATAGAACAAAGTTGCGGCAAATACATAAATCTTTTTCCAAAGTGAATTCGGGGTTTAGAGCCATAATCTAGTTTAAGGTAAGAGATGATTCATGTGGAAGTGTAACTTCTAGCAAGGAGGATAAGTATATATTTATAACAAAAAAGAAATGAAGTTGTTGGTGCAAGGACATTTCAATAACGGGTCTATTTTTTGAAAATGAAGTTGTTGAAGGTCTCAACAGCTATATTTTCGAATTGCACAAGGACATGTCAGTGCAAACAATTATTTTTTTTCCTGCCAAAAGTTTAGTTACGGTTGGTAACTGTAAGCACCTCACGAACCGTAACTCCGTAAAATTTTGAATTCGGAAGTTACGGTTCGTAATTATTTAGAGATGATAAACCGTAACTCTGGAGAAAACTGAATCCCAGAGTTACGATTCCTTAGCCGGAAAGATTACCAACCGTAAACCTGTCAAAATCAAAATATACAGAGTTACGATTGGTAACTGTGACTCAAAATGAACCGTAATCAAAGTTATAGGTTACAAGATGTTTTACGGTTGGTTAGGGTGAAAGAGTTACCAACCGTAAATTTCTCTACAGTTCGTCTCGATAAATTTTTACGAACCGTAACTTAAGTTAGTAAAAAATGCTTGTTCCAGCCTGTGCAACGGTTCATAACAAAAAATAGTTACCAACCGTAATTGACTTTGTAACTCAAAATTTCAGACCAAAACTGTCACAAACAAACATACATAAGTTTAAATCCATAACTAACACAAATAACTTCAAATTCATAGACAATATTCAAAAGTTTAAATCCATAACTAACACAAATAACTTCAAATTCATAGTTAATATCCATATGCTAAATTACATAAGCTAAAATCCATAATTAATACACAACTATTAGTTTGTCATAATATCCATAAGTCGAAATTCATAACTAACCACACACAACTAACATAAATCCATAACTAAGCATGACGGCCACCACGACCCCTTTTGTTGGTGCTACCACCACCACGAGTTTTAGGACCACCACCACGAGTTTTAGGACCATCACGACGACCACCGCGACTACCGCGACCACGACACCTCTTTGGCTAGTGCCCACACCGTGCACCACCTCTTCATCATTTGTCTCTTCGCTGCTAGATGAAGGTTGATGACGGCTACTACCCTCACCTCCAAGAGAGTTTCTACTCCTCTTTAAGCCTCTTTCGTCCGTGACCAACCCCTCATACATTTCTGCCATGTTTGGATTATGCATGTTCCTTATTTGGTCTTGCAAGATCTTTTGTTCACGAGCTTTAAGCACACCATTACGATGGATGCATGAAGTCATGCTATTTTACAAAGCTTGTCCTCGCTCTTTCTATTCACATATCAAAAAGAGTGTTAAGAGATTATTTCATAATAACCATTAATCTTAAAATCCAAAGTCATGAGGATAACAAAATTACGCACCGACATGAAATATAGCTTCTTCCAAGTCAAACCAAATAGACCTTTTTTGTCTTTAGTCTCGTCGACTGCCTTCCTTTGAGCCATAGCCTATTGAATATATGGTTGGGCCTCCGGATCATTATTGATCACATATGGATGGCCAAAATGAGAATACCAACCCATGTAATCAGCAGTGACTTCTTTCGTGTTGTTACAAGGAATTGCCTCTCCCGCTGCGAGTTGGTATCTTTCTTCATGGCGGTTGTTCCAAGCATCAACCGTTGGAGTTGGCCCGTAGTTGAGCACAATGGTGGGGCCTTTTGTCTCGGATACTTCCTTGGATAATTTGAAGTTTTCCTTTACAACCCTTTGTTGAATATGAGAAATTTGGCGTAGAGTTCGACGAGGATTGGTCATAACGTAACCTGTGGGATGATACAATGGTCCATTGTAACCTGCGGTCTCTGTGAACCTACGAACATCAACTCTATTTTCAATCCTCAAATAAGGGTCAAAGATAACATCTTCAATAGTGAAAGCATCTATTTTCTCCCTCATTTGAATGAGCTTCTCCTCTTTGTTCCTTAGTTGTCTGCTAGTGAACTTGAACTTCTTTCCCGTGGGGCCATAGTCATGTTCTTCCCACTCAGTAGGAGGTCTCAGGCTCGTAAAGTGGTCATAAACCCATGCCTAAAAAATAAATTAAGTATAAACAATTGACACATTACTAAAAATATAACAAACGAATAAAAATGTAACCAAACTTACCATTAGAAGCGCAACATTCCCGGCAATTTCAGTAGCTCCAACCCTAGAGGTCTTTCTTAGGCTGTCAAGTAAATATGCAAGGGTTGCAGTGGCCCACGAATAGTTTTTGATGTTGTCCAAATTCTTCAACAATTGTAGGTAATGAACATTGACCCTATTTCCCGAGTTATCGGGAAATAATACGGTCCCAAGAGAATACAACAAATACGTTGTGGCTGTACGCCTAACTGTTGTTTCATCCATCACCTGACCTTTCCTTTGCTGCTGTTCCTTCAAACTTGGTCCTCAGATTCTTCAACAATAGCTTTTTGATGATTTTGGGTTTATGTGGTTCAGCAGGGTCATAACCACCAGCCAACTGAAACTCCATCTCAGTTTCATCTTTCCCCCGACCAAGTGTTTCTTGAACAAGGATATAAAGGTCAGTCCAAGACATGTTGTTATCGAAACCTTCAAACACAGATTGTCCTTCAACTTCAAGGTCAGTAATTTGCTTCATATCGTCCGGTGTTATTGTCATCTCTCCAAACGGAAGATGAAACGTATCGGTTTCAAGCCAATATCGTTCCCTGAAGGCAGAGACCACAACACTATCATATTCCGATTGCAAATGAAGAATTCCAGGCCCTAGTCCTGTACTAACCACTAGATTGCGAACCGAAGCACATTCTTTACTTAATGGCCAATATTTACCCCTTTGACGCTTGAGTAATTTATCGCATCTTGCGTGGTCCTAAGAAAACAAATATACAAAAGTATAAGCATATTATGGTGAACTGAAATAAACAAACAAAATGTATCAAAATAATGAATGTTTTAAGAAAAGTAACAAAATACATACCCTTGTCTGACAGACTTTTGCGGACCAGGAACCGGTATAACCAAATAAGATTGAAGACTTATCTGGGGCCTCGCCCCAAGGTCTTTTATTCTTCTTCAGTGGCAACAACAAATCTTTGCCTTTAGGAATATGCATCCCTTTCGGTGCGGGCTCCTTTCTCGACTTCTTTTCTTTCTTTTGCCTTGGAGGTGCAGCTACAACTACCTCTTTTCCCTTGCTATTTTCTACCTCTTCATCATTTTCTACCTCTTCATCATTTTCTTCTTCTTCCTTTTCTTCATCTTCCTTTTCTTCATCATTTTCTTCATCGGCCTCCTCTTCATCATTTTCTTCATCTTCCTCCTCCTCATCATTTGCTTATTTTTCCTCCCCTCCATCATCATCGGTTTCTTTAGATTCTTCTTCATCTTCATCATTATTAGTTTCTTCCTCCACAATTTCATTTTCGTTGCCTTCACGGTTAGTTTCGACTCCGACCTCTTCTTGATCATTATGTTCCACTCCTTCTAACTCAACTGCAGATTCATCCACAGGTTGTTCCCTCAACTTAATTTCAAACTTATTCTTCATCTTCTTGTCATTCTTGTGGATACCTCTATTATTAACCCCTAAATGCTTGTCACCGCGAGGGGTGGGCGTATGATCAATCGGGGTTAAGTAATTTCCTCTCTTTTTCTTCCTACACAAACATTACAATTGATTGATTTACTAAGGGTAAAACAAATAACATAGACAACCAAAAACAAAACAAAATGGTGAGCCTGCATAGTTACGGTTTGTAACCAATGAACATAGACCAACCGTACCACTCACATGGTTGGTAAATATTGAATCGATACCAACCGTATCAACGATGCGGTTGGTAACTGATGTATCGAGATCAACTGTAACTAAACTACGACTGGTATTTTATCTTAGTTTTCAACCGTAAGTTTTCTTTGGCCAAATACTAACATACAGGATGTTCTACGGTTGGTAATGGATGTTGAGTTACAAGTCGTAACTCAAATACGGTTGATAACATTGATGGAATTACAAACCGTAGAAACCAAATGAAAGTTACAGAACAATGTACGGTTCGTAACTCAACACACGAGACCAACCGTAAGCTACTTACAGTTGCAAAAAAAAACGTAATTGAATAATTTCTCATAAATTCAAGAACTTACGGTTGGTATTTCAGTTATTACGAACCGTATCATCAACAAAAACCATAGTTACAGTTGAAACTGGAGTAATTATCAACCGTAACTCACATGCAACGCACAAATTTCAGTTTCAATTTCGATCCAAAACCCTAATTTTTGATACAAATCTAACTAAATCAACACAATAAACTAAACACTAACTGGGTTTTTCGAAACATACCTCATAAAGGTCATTCACTACACCATATGGCCTGATTTGAGACATATTGATTTTTGGGTTCGAGACACATATACATGTCTTTAGTGCTTCCACTCATATAAGAGTCTCAAATTAAAAATATGAGTTGCTTTAATTCTGATTTTTCAATTACTCATACAAGTGTCTTAAATTTTTTTTAGAAGTGTCGTAAATACTTATAACTTATTTTTACATATATCAATTTACTATTTTAATTCCATTATATTTCCCTCCAAAACACCAAAATTCCCTCTCTTTCCAATTTTCTATAATTTCTCTCAAATTATTTCCCTCACAAATTCCCACCCATATCATTTTCTCACACCAAATTATTTTGAAATTTAATTTACATGATAGCTTTGGTTCCCACCATTTATTTTGGGTTCCCCCATTTATTTGGGTTGTCCAAAATTTAGACAATACATTAAATTCATATTGTTTTGTCTTTAAATTTAGACACTAATATTTATTTCTTTTGATAAAAATCTAACTCTTCAGATTCTTCTTATATGTGCGTTTTTAGGGGCCACTCAAAAGGATTTAGGGGCCAACAATAAAACAAAAAAGGTCACCCAAAGGGAAAATGTAGCCAGCCCTTATCTCGCGTAATTCGTAATGGCGAAATTACCCTTATATATTCGGAGGATATGATAACATTGTTACCCTCCGAATGCAATCGGAAGCCAAAATCGTTCCCATACTTCCGACGAGGTGCAGTATTTCATGGTTCGTGTTTTGGATTCAGCGTTAATCGGGAGTTAAATATATTACAAAACATACCGATTATAAGTTGCCGCAAATTCAAATTTTGAAAGCTACCATAATCGGTAGATATGCTAAATCCAATACCTACCGATTATTGGTTTCTCCACATTCAACTTTCGTCAAATTAGCCGTTGGAGTTTTTGGGAAAAACAAAAAGAGCCGTTGGACCCTAAACCTATATAAAAAAACTCATATCTATCACCCCAATTGCACCAAACTCTTTCCTCTCTTCAGTTTTAATTTTCATAACAAAAAACATGGATATTGCTTTTGCCGAAGAAGAAGATTGTGCTATTTATAGAGCGTGGGTTGTGGTAACTACTCATGATCGTGTTCACAAGCTCCACAAATCGGAATCCGAAGAGCAGATATGGAACCGTATCTTAATGGTATTTGAGGCCTTAGATGGTAATCGAATTCGAAGATCATCCAATGACATTAAGATGAGAAAGAATGCGCTAGATAAGGAGATTGACAAACTTGAAGATGAGGAACGGTTTGTTAGGAACGCTTTTCCTTGGTGGACGTATGAAAAACGAGTAAGTATCTCTGTAACTCCAATTCACATTAACAAAAGTTAGTACTAACTTGTTACTCATTCGTAATTTCAGAGAAATCTTGCGGATCGCCGGTATGTGGACCTCTACGGGAAACGATTTGAACATGAAGGATGCTACAAAATCAAGAGGGACAATTTCTATGGTCACTGGAAGTTATGATCTGTTTTAATACTTTTATGGTCAATTAGGAGTATGGATTTAGGTGCTTTTGACGAAATTGTAAGGTTAAGGCCGTTTGAACTTTATGTAATGGATGTAATCGGAGTATTATTAATATAAAAACTAGCCGATTATACGAAATCGGTAGATTATTTTGTTAAACAACCTACCGATTGTAATATTCGGTTATTTTATGAGTCAACTTTCTTTCCGATTATGGTGTTGTTTGGTTCCAGGAAACAGTTTTTTTTGAACTTGTAATATTCGGAGGATAATGTTTTTGTAAAGTTCCGAATGTACGATGGCCCAAAAATCAGAATTTGGAAAAACTTATACTTTTCAAATTTTGTCTTTGAAATAATCGGACGTTAAATTAGTTACCAAAACTTCCGAATATGGGATGTCTAACCTTCAATATGGCCCTTGGAACCACCTGGAGCCATGGCGTGGTTTGTTTTGAACTTGTGATATTCGGAGGATAGGTTTTTTATAAAGTTCCGAATGTACGATGGCCCAAAAATCAGAATTTGGAAAAACTTATACTTTTCAAATTTTGTCTTTGAAATAATCGGACGTTAAATTAGTTACCAAAACTTCCGAATATGGGATGTCTAACCTTCAATATGGGCCCTTGGAACCACCTGGAGCCATGGCGTGGTTTGTTTTGAACTTGTGATATTCGGAGGATAGGTTTTTTATAAAGTTCCGAATGTACGATGGCCCAAAAATCAGAATTTGGAAAAACTTATACTTTTCAAATTTTGTCTTTGAAATAATCGGACGTTAAATTAGTTACCAAAACTTCCGAATATGGGATGTCTAACCTTCAATATGGCCCTTGGAACCACCTGGAGCCATGGCGTGGTTTGTTTTGAACTTGTGATATTCGGAGGATAGGTTTTTTATAAAGTTCCGAATGTACGATGGCCCAAAAATCAGAATTTGGAAAAACTTATACTTTTCAAATTTTGTCTTTGAAATCGGACGTTAAATTAGTTACCAAAACTTCCGAATATGGGATGTCTAACCTTCAATATGGCCCTTGGAACCACCTGGAGCCATGGCGTGGTTTGTTTTGAACTTGTGATATTCGGAGGATAGGTTTTTTATAAAGTTCCGAATGTACGATGGCCCAAAAATCAGAATTTGGAAAAACTTTACTTTTCAAATTTTGTCTTTGAAATAATCGGAAGTTAAATTAGTTACCAAAACTTCCGAATATGGGATGTCTAACCTTCAATATGGCCCTTGGAACCACCTGGAGCCATGGCGTGGTTTGTTTTGAACTTGTGATATTCGGAGGATAGGTTTTTTATAAAGTTCCGAATGTACGATGGCCCAAAAATCAGAATTTGGAAAAACTTATACTTTTCAAATTTTGTCTTTGAAATAATCGGAAGTTAAATTAGTTACCAAAACTTCCGAATTGGGTCTAACCTTCAATATGGGCCCTTGGAACCACCTGGAGCCATGGCGTGGTTTGTTTTGAACTTGTGATATTCGGAGGATAGGTTTTTTATAAAGTTCCGAATGTACGATGGCCCAAAAATCAGAATTTGGAAAAACTTATACTTTTCAAATTTTGTCTTTGAAATAAGACGTTAAATTAGTTACCAAAACTTCCGAATATGGGATGTCTAACCTTCAATATTGGCCCTTGGAACCACCTGGAGCCATGGCGTGGTTTGTTTTGAACTTGTGATATTCGGAGGATAGGTTTTTTATAAAGTTCCGAATGTACGATGGCCCAAAAATCAGAATTTGGAAAAACTTATACTTTTCAAATTTTGTCTTTGAAATAATCGGACGTTAAATTAGTTACCAAAACTTCCGAATATGGGATGTCTAACCTTCAATATTGGCCCTTGGAACCACCTGGAGCCATGGCGTGGTTTGTTTTGAACTTGTGATATTCGGAGGATAGGTTTTTTATAAAGTTCCGAATGTACGATGGCCCAAAAATCAGAATTTGGAAAAACTTATACTTTTCAAATTTTGTCTTTGAAATAATCGGAAGTTAAATTAGTTACCAAAACTTCCGAATATACCACACAAATCATTGTCATTTGAACTTGTCTAACTTAGTTACCCAAACAAATTTCCGAATGTACAACAAAAATCATTGTCATTTATCTGCTCTTCTTTACTTTACGACCGTGACTACCTCCCAGTCCTGCACGACCACGGGTTTGAGCACCTTCAGTTTGAGCACCTTCAGTTGGAGCAGCTTCAGCGCTCGATGAAGCTCGAGTTCTTTTACCCGTCTTTGATACTGCCACCTTGGGCTGATGCCTCTTCGTGACTTTCTCCCCAAACTGGGCAGCATAATCTTCGTTATCCATATTATCAACTAGATCTCTAGCCTCTTTGATCTTCTCAGCTGGCATGGGATCTCCGCTCTTCAAGCATGCAGTTAACATTTTGGAAACACGCTTGAACCTATTCACCTGTTTTTTATACGTAATGACATAACATCAAACGGTAATTACCTAAGATTTATAGGAATAATATAAATGAACAAAAATATAAGAACACGCACCAGTCTATCATAACCAGCTGGTTTGTCTTTGATGATACAATTATAACTTGAACCCGCCGCAGTAGTGTTGGATTTGATTTCACGGATAACCAAAGGATGTGATACCTTGTTATACCAACTCATATAGTCTGGAGAATTTTCATCACCTCGGTGGTTCGTCTACCAGTGTCGATAATGAAGTCATTCCTCTTATCCCAGTTATCAAGAACAGTAGGTGGGCCTGTGTGAACAATCGTGAGATTTCACCACTAGAAGAACAACTCCAACTCCAATTTGTAGTAATCCCCCATTTTCTCCAGAGGTTGTTTGTATATACCCGTGTTGTCGCATCACCCTAGAGGGGTTATACATCACATATCCTGTGGGGTGCCACAATGGTCCAAAATAAAGGGACAAGTCCGACCGAACATTTATATGCCCACTGACTCGATCTTCCTTGTATGGATCAAAGCATACGTCCGAGGCCTTCAATTGGTCCAAAATCTCCCTCATGCGAATCAACTGCTGCTCTTTGTCCTAGAACGGTTGTCTTCAAATATATACTTTGTTCCTCTAGGAGTACCTTTGCACCACCCCGGGTTCTCTCCGGCCAACTTCAGGATAGGGAAGTGGTCATAGATCCATGCCTATATACATAAGAAATCAAGTTTTAGTAAATAGATTGTGTATATTCGGTAGTAATTTCCAAACATAATTTCCGATTATATAATCGGAAACAAAACTGAGTACCTATCACCGAATACCAACATTCGGAAATAGATATGGATCATTTCCTACCGAATATGCGTCATTTGGAGTTCAGTAACCTATAGTTTTTCTGGCCTGTATATTCGGTAGTAATATCAAAAAATATTTCCGATTTATATAATCGGAAATAAAACTAAGTACCTAGCCACCGAATAACAAACATTCGGAAAATAGATGGATCAATTCCTACCGAATATGCGTCCTTTGGAGTTCAGTAACCTCTAGTTTTTCTGGCCTGTATATTCGGTGGTAATATCAAAAACATATTTACGATTATATATAATCGTAAATAAAACTAAGTACCTAGCCACCGAATAACAAACATTCGGAAAATAAGATGGATCAATTCCTACCGAATATGCGTCCTTTGGAGTTATGAATATGCGTCATATGTATTGTCTACCGAATAACTATAGAGTGAGTTATAGAGTTAAAGAAAAAACCTGCAATAGAGCCACGTTCCCAGCAACTTGGCAGGTTCCTAGCCTCGACGCCTTTCTCAACTCTTCCATCAAGAATGCTAGGCATGCCGTGCCCCAAGAATAGTCACCGACTTCATGGAGAGGATCCAAAAGTTGTATAAGGTTGGCGTCGATCCGATTGCCAAAAGTATTGGGTAATATGACACATCCCAATACACAGAGGAGATATGCAGTGGCAGCGTGGTTCACTTGCTCATCATTTAACGTTCCATTCTTTTCCTTCTCCAAGGTGCCTCGGAACAAATTCATCAAAGCTGTAATGTTGATCTGTCTTGTTCTATAACTGGCATGCCTCTTAAACTCTGTTGTTGTTGTCTCTTCATCCCAACCTAAGCACTTGTTAGTTAGAGAGTAAAGTTGTGCCCAACTTAACTGCTTTGTGTAGTTAAACTTCACAGCTGTGCCTTGGTCGGGAAGGTTAAGAATCTGCACAACATCATCCGGGGTGATCGTCATCTCCCCAAACGACATATGGAAAGTATCGGTCTCAGGATACATTCTCTCCACGAACGCCGATATGGCCACACGATCATGTTCCAATAATGAATTCTCGGCGGCATTAGCTAACCCCGAGTTGGCAACAATTGTCTTGAACCTTTCACATTTACCGGATAAAGGCCACGCAAGCATTTTTGTTGGTGCGGCGGTAGGTTTGAGTAGACGGACCGCATCTTGATGATCCTATTAAAGTACATAAAAAAATCCTTAATACAAGTATTACGATATAACACATAGACAATACATTAATAAAAAATAGTAATTTTATTACCTCGGTTTCATATATTTCTCTGGCCCATGAGTCTTTGTATCCAATAGCAATTTTCTTCCATCCGCTGGTAGTCCAAGGATTGTGCCTGCTGGAATACCCTTCTTTTCAAGTGCTGAGGGACAAGATGTGATGCTTTCTTATCAATATCCTTCCTTACAACATCTTTTCCTTTTTGGCTTTTGGGTACCACTTGGTTGTCCTTCTTCTTCTACTCTTGCCACTGGATCAACTGGTTCAACACTTGGTCCTGCACTTTGTTGAGCGGCTTGTTCAACACTTGGTCGCACCCCTTGTTCACTGCCTTGTTGTTCAACAGTTGGTTGCACTCCTTGTTGACTGCTTTATTCTTGTTCGCTTTGTTGAGCACCTGAATTATCTTTGGCACTCCTTTGCCTCCTAGCACTAGATGTCACTTTCTTCCTCCCTTCTCGACTTTGTCTAAACAACAAAGAAAGGAACAATATTTACAAACTATACAATCGGAAGACAAAGTATGGAAATATAACCCGAATGTACACATTCGGACGTAAGAAGACACATATTGTTCCCGAATACAAAAAAATCGGAAGCTAACTAAACATATTTGCAACCGAATATACATCAATTGGAGTTCAGAAGCTGTAAATTTTTCATCCTACACAATCGGAAGAAAAAGTGCACCTCTATAACCCGAATGTACAAATTCGGAAGTAAGAAGACACATATTTTTTCCGAATGAAAAACAATCGGAATATAACTAAACACGTTTACAACCGAATATTCATCAACTGGAGTTCAGAAACTCTAAAATTTTATCCTACACAATCGGAGGCATAAAACATTATATTGTCTTCCGAATAAATACTGGCCCCAAAATGGGATTTTTCCGATATCATAAATTTTGAGATTTTTTCAATATATACATTCGGTAGTGAGTGTTCTTCCGAATACTTTGTGTCTACTTAAATATATTCGGTAGCCAAAAAATTCATTAAACTACCGATTATTAGCAGTTTGTATCCAGGAAGATATGGCCACCAATATTCGGCAGATAATCATCAAATCTTTCTCCCGAATACTGTCGATGTTCTTGAAAAATGAAGAACACGACTACATTCGGAAGTAAATGAGCATGCATATCGTCCGAATCTGGATAAATAACCGAAAACCCTAGAATTTTTTTCTCGATTCGACGAATTAAAGCGAAATAAACCCCAAAAATGATAGATTCTTACCTAATTGGGGCCATTTGAAGTTGACGAAGTGTTTGAGTCTCGGAATCGCCACCACCGACTACATTGCCGGGTACTTGTTCTTCGCGTTCTTCGCGTTCTTCTTCATTTGCAGCAAGAATTTCTTTATTTCATGCTAAAATTCCAATGTTTGGATCGATACCCCGAGCAACATTTTTGGTTCTAGGTCTGTGGGTTTCATTTCTCTTATCCATTGTTTTATAATCGAATCGACGATGTTTTAATTTTACGATTCGCGGCGATGTTTCGGTTGAACGAGGAATTTTTTTTTTTTCTTCCACAATCGGAAGATAATATGAAACTGGAAGAAGAAGAGTTGAAATGAGTACAATTGTTTTTGATTTGGTTTTTATACGGTTTTACCATAAGGGCATTTATGTAACTTCAATATCATATAGGGTACCCCTTAACTAGAGTCTTTGGCTGGGTATAAATTGATGGCCCCTAAATCCTTTGAGATGGCCCCTAAAAACGCCAGGCTTCTTATCTCTTTCTTTTCTCTATTTTTCTTTTCTCTTCTTTCTTTCTTCTCTTCACTTCGGCTCAAAGAGATAAAACCGAAAGAGAGAAGTCGAGTGAGAGAAACCAAGAAAAAAAATCCTCTTTACAATATATCAAAGATAGATTCATACCTAAATCGATCGAAAATCCCTTTTGTAGATGAATATGCATGTTAGAACTCAGATCTATTCTTCTTCTTCTGATTCCAAATCCTAAGTTGAACAAAACTTGTTTCAAGCATGTTACCGGAAATAAATACCCGTTTTTACTGAGCTTGAATAATCTAATTTCAGGTATGAGACCCATTTTACAGATTTGTATATTCTGTTTTTCTAAACCCTAGAAATTGATTTTTAATTTTTAATTTTGAAATTGCAGAAAAAGATTGAGGTACAGACACCTAAAAGATTCAGGTATAAAACCCTAACCTTATTGATTGTTTTGAGTTTGATGTAAGCTTAATCTGTGAGCAATATAGTTCGTACGAATGCTCCTCTCTAGATTTTACAATTTCTGTGCTTGTTTAGTTGATTTCATAGAGTTTTGAATCATGGGTATTCTTATAATTTCAATTTTATGAAGTGAGATTTTTAATTTTGGTCATGTCTCTAAAGGGTTTAAATATTTAATTTTTGATTTTAACCTTTTGTTCAACTGAAAATGGTAGTATTTGTTTTGATATTTTCTTGTTTGTGTTGTCATGGAAGATTTTGAGTCTTGGATTTTGTTTGTGAGCTGAGAGAGGGGTTAATATATTAAGTTTTAACTTAATATTGTTGTCTTTTCAGTGTAGATTGAGTGTTAAAATAATTTTTGAAACTGAAAACTTGTGTTTCTGCTTTAGTTGTCCATAGAAGGTGATATGTGTATTTTTTTGTAACTACTAATGTCCTTTTATCATGTGTAAGTTAATTTTCTTTCAGTGTTGTGAAATATGGTGGTTATACATATAGTTTGCCCACCCTCAGCGGTATCCTTTTAGCTAGTGGTACTGAAAGAATTCTTTTATTTTAAGCCATGTATGCTTTCGTTTGTGGCTATCTATACACATGTTCTTATTTCTTGCTTTGATTTACTTTTCAGGTTGATTGCTTTCATGCATTGCGGAGGATCGAGCCTTTTCAAGGAAGGACTTTCTTCGTTTGTAAGCATCCACTTGAAATGTTCTTTCTGCGTACGTCTTGGTCCCTCTCGTCCTAACGGTTTGATGACATAATTATCATACAATTACATCCCTGCTTCTTTCTCGAAAACCAACCAAATTATACCCCTGCTTGCTGGTGTAGTTTAATAACAATTACCAACATACTTATGCGATTATGCAAAAGTTCAGAATTTCTGTTGTCAAGTCATGGAGTGTTATCATCCGCTCTTTTCTAGGTGAGAATAATCACATGTGATCCTAATTATCCCTCTGAGTTGTTCATCCTTACATATTATGAAATATTCAGTTTTCGTGTTTCTTATCCACTTACTTCATTCGTTCAGGGTTTACTACCTGAAGCATGCATTCACGATGAAGTGTTACTCTCAGCTCTCCTCAATCAGTTATCAACAGTCTCGCCTGGTCTATTACCAAATTTGTCCGTTTCCGTTCGTGAGATACAAGAAAAATCCAGGTCCGTACTGAATTTCTATATCTTTCATGATATGGGTATCATGATTTTCAACCTGGATAATGGCCTATACTGAGAAGAGTTATAGTAGGCCCCAGTTTTACAGGTTACCATGTATTATCAATGCAATTGCTAATATGAGCATAAGTCATGACAGTTTTGTCGCTCTTTTCATGCTTGATCTTATCTTGAATCCATAACTTTTGTAGCTCATATACACAATGTTCGCTGCAGGTGGTTGAGTTGCAGCAAAGAAAATATGGAGAGTAAAAAAAATGACTTGCTTTATTTACGTGCATTGTGGATTTTATCTATATGTTGAGCATCTGTAATTTTCAACTCGTCCTTAGGATTTCAACTCAGATGCGGTGTTTGGCTTCAACCAGTTCAACCTCGCTTTCTCAAGATTCAGTACATGCGCTATTTGCAGCGGGTTCATCTAGAACTCAACATACCTGTCGAGGAACAAGATTTGTTATTAGAGATGAAAGTGTGAGCATGGATTTACTTTTTACTCTTCCTTTGGGTACGTAACAGATCTCCCATGGTGTCATCATATATTTTATAGTATAACTGTAAGTTTCCCTGATTGCCTAGGAAAAATATTGGGGTTAAGTAATGTTAGTTGAATTGATATTTTAAAGCAGCAGGTTAGGTTGGTGGGACTGGGAAAATATCTCTAAATCTTGTGATTGCATTTCCTCCATCTGATTAAACCCGTAGCCTCAGATAGTTCTCCCACATGACAGTGACTCATTATGTTGTCTAGTGACAAAAATGACAGGCTTTTTTATTTGGATATTTACATGATTACTATGCTGTTTTTGGAGTATCTGAAAGTGCCAACAAGGCAGACATAAAGAGACACTATTTTGGTACATTTGTGCTTAGAGATGCTACAATATCTCCCTTAGATTCTCGTCTATGAACACTTACTACACCGGGTTCTAAATATAAGTAGAGTAATAGAGGTGGTTTTGTTTATTGTTTCATTTTTAAGTCTGCATTTTAATTTTTATGCTTATTCAGATTAGATAAGATAGCAAAACTGGTCTGGTTGTAGATGCTTGAGCCAAAGCTTATCAAGCTTTTATTTTGATCAAGCAAGGGTTTAGTTGGCTTAGTAAACCCACATAAGGGAACATCCCTAGTGATTTGGTTAATTAATATTATTTTTTCAACTTTGAAATTTGTCGATTATCGTGAACTTCATATCAGTATTGAGCTACAATCACATGTCTTATCGCAGAATTTCAATACATCGAGTATTTATATCAACAAAAATCAATGAATACTAACTTCTAAGCTAATATTTCCAGGCCAGTGCACTTCTCCAAAAGGATCTCGATAATGCTAAAGCAAGCATAGAGGTCCTTATTACTGATAATTCTTAAAGGACCAGGTGATGATAATAAAGGTATATCTGTGACTTCCAACTCTCTCTTATCATATTTTATTTGAACTCTTTCGCTAATCATTAGATGTTGTTGTGCCAGGTCACCATCACTTTGTTGTACAACTGGGATGTTTACCAGCATAGGATTAAACAGGTTACTGCTATTGCTGTCAGAGACTCGCGAAGTTTTTTATCGCTTAACCTTCGCGTAGTTACCCTAGTCAGAGATCTGGTATGATTGCACACTAAGAACTTTTTACACTTAAACTTTATTTTTCTATTGTAATCAAAGTTGTCTTGTGTAAATGGAAGGAACTACATATGGGAGTTTAGAGGACCCCAAAGTCGGACTCAACAAGATTTCCGTCTTAAGTATCATTGTTGGTCTTCCGGTTAGTCCACCCTCTTATTCTCCCTAGTCAAATTCGATTTCATATTCTATAAAGCATTATATTGAACAAGGTTAGACTTTATATCATGGGAAAAAAATAGAAAATCAGCCGAGTTTTATATTATGGAAAAAAAATAGCAAAAGTTGAAACTGTCTTTAATTTTACTAGATTTATTTCCATTTGAGGTATGTAGGGTTTCTAATATTCTTTATGATGATGCTCAAACTTGTGTCTTCATTTGCTTGTTTGAACTGCAGTTGAGGCCAAAGAAAAAGATCAAGTAGATGCAATCCTAAAAATTTTGGTGGGTGCAGAGCCGGAGAATTTGTTTTCTAGCATCTTAATTGGTACTTTTACTTCCAAACAATTAAAATTTTGCGTTTTACTCAAGAATATCATATTTGAAATTTGTATAACAGGTCTAGTTTTAGTATCTGTTACTGGTTATCACATATCGAATCATGTTTCTCAAGCCAAGTAAAATTCTTGAAATCCTCTATTCATTTATGATGTTCTTGATAAGGATCCCTTTGATCTGATTTGGAAATTTCTTCGTTTGTAGGTGCAAAAGCTAAGCCTTTGAAGCAACCCAAGGTACAACATAAAGAATATGATGAGGTATGACTATATACTTTCTTATCTTGAAGTTAGTACAATAATTGTTTTAGAAGCTTGACCATTCTGTTACCACTTACCATTAAGGAACCCATCCACATAACTAATCCATTCAATGTGCTTCAACCAATGAAATTTAAAATATTTGAATCTGAATCTGGATTTTAACTTACCTATTTCACATCGTTGGGGTATTGATTTCCTGTATGTTTCCACTACTGTTAATCCACTTTCTGAACTGAAAACTGTCTTTTGACCTTTTTACTTTACATATAGCACCAGGTCTCTAACATTTTTCATTATTTCTATTGTCTCTCTCTTTGCAGACTGACTTGGCAAATCTTCGGAAGAAGAAAAGGGAAACTTTATGTTAGGTGGTGCTGGACTAAAGAGAAGTGGAAAGATCGGAACAAGATGCTCCATAAAGGTATGTCTGGAAATTGTGCCCACTTGATCTTTTCATGTTTTTTGTTCTGGTTCTTTGGTATGTAAACCGACTCCTAAAGATGGTCCATTTACTTCATGTGGCATTATAAGGAAATCAAGATGACAGAGTTGGATAAGCATAATGATTTGAGTGAAAAAGTTGTCGGTAATTTCTTAAATTCTTGTAGAAAATGTATCCACTGCATATGCATGATGAAGTCCGGTGACATTGATTGAACAAGAAACCCAAAATATGTTCAACTTTGATCCCAAAATTGTAGAGACAGACCTGTCATCCATAGTTTATTTTGTTAAAATTCAGTCATCTTACATTTGTAATAGTATTGATTGATTGTATGGATGGATACATATGTTATAATAGAATTGACTGAATAATGGTTTCATATTTAATTGGGAATGGAGTGGCTAGATACCTATATTCTGGTGTAGGTGCAGGGAATTGTGAATATAATAAAAAAAACAGTCCGCGGGTTATAACCCCTTTGGGGTTATAACCCATCTACAAAAAACCCATCCAAACAAAAGTGATACAAAAATCTCAAATATCATAAACTGTCTAAACTACCCTCCCCTAATTCAATCCAAAAAAAAACTGAGAAAGAAAACGACCTACTAATTTATTACTTTACAACCTGCGTAACGGACAAAATTTCTTAAAACCTCCGCTCCTGTTCGTTCAAAATCAATTTGTTCGTTCAAAAATCAATCCGTTCCTGTATTCGTTCAAAATCAATCTGCTCATCCCTAAGCCAAAATCGTTCAAAATCAATCTGTATTCGTCATCATCTTTTCGATTTTACCTTCTTCTCTTATTCTATGGTTGCGTACTTCAACCACTGCTACAAAATCTGACCTAATTTTTCAACCACAAATGGCGAAGAAACAAAATCAACAGGCGAAAAAGAAAGATGAAAAGCTAAAGAAAATAGCGAAACCATCTCCTAAAGGTAAGAAATCGAATTTGCTTTCAAGTTGATTTCGAGTTTGAATTCAAAAGATTATTAGGTTTCATTTGATTTATGGGTTGGTTTTCTGTTTGCTTTTAGGTTTCATTTCTTAAGTTAGGTTCTATTTTCATTTGGTTACATCGTTTCTTTGGTTTAGGTTTAGGTTTCAGTTTGTTTGATGTAACCAAATGAAAACAGATTTCAATTGTTTGTATATTTGATGCAACCAGATATTTTTTTTTTCTATTTGATGAAACCATATTTCATTTGTTGTTTATTTGATGAAACCAAAGTATAATCTGTTTTTTTTTTATGAAACCATTCTGGGTTTCATCATTTTACAACCAATTGGTAAATTGGTTCCACCAATTGTTAATCTGTTACATCATAATAATATGGTCTTTTTGATGAAACCATTTTTGGTTTCATCACTTTTCATTTGTTAGGTTTAGGTCTGCAAGAATGATGTAACAGATTTGCGATGAAACCAGATATCATTTTCTGTTTCTTAATGAAACCCAAAATTGGTTTCATCATTTTTAGTTATTGGTTTACTTCTAGAGTTGTTATTGGCTGTTGATTTGAATTCAAACTGTGGAGATTGGCGCTATGTTACGTAATCTTATGGTTTCATACAAGTTTCAATTATGCTTATGGTTTCATCACTTTGTTCGTGCTTATGGTTTCATCATTACAAGTATGTCTTATGGTTTCATCATTATTTATTATTCTCTTATGGTTTAATTTTGGTTTCACAATAGGTAAAAAAAGAGATAAGGAACCATACAGGTGCTCATTGCATCATTTGTGCGAGCTAGCAGTGAAAATTAAGGCGTTGATAAAAACAAGCAACTGCATTTGAAAGCTCTTAAATCATGTCCTTTCTGGCGTTTCTTTGAGCCGTTCTATGATGGCGTAATGAACAAAGATGAGCTCATCAAAAAGACAAAAGCAGTAATAATGTTTTTAAGTACAATTGAAAACAGACTTGATGGTAAGCTCCCGTATTGTTTCAAATTAGCAAGATCAAGGAAAATGATTTTGCGGACAATTCCAGAACATTTTGCTGTGACTTTTGGTTTCCAAATGGTGAATTATGTAGAAGCAGACGACATTGATGAAGATCTGGTTAAAAAGGTTAACGTCTTTGTGGCTAATTATTTTGCTGGAAATAAAAAGACGAAAAAAACCGATATTGAAAAGCGTATGCTGGAAGCCGCAAATGATGAAACCAGAGCGGATGACTTTGTCAAGTTTTTCGTAATGTTTCTGTTGGTTTCAGTATTTGTCCCTAACAAATGTGGGCAGACTCTCGCAGCAAAGTACTTGTATATGGTGTTTGATATGAACAAGGTGTGCTGGCCGGAAGTCTTCCATGACTATGTACTTGATTCGATAATGACAAACAGAACAGACGTAGAAAATGTTGTTGGTTTGTGTAATATACCCTCTGGTAAGTTAAGATTTGTTCTTTTTTTTCATAAGTTCAGTATTTTTTTTCAATATTGGTTGTTGAATAATAAGCGACTTGTTTTTGATGATTAATTTGAATATTGGTTTTTTTTTTTTGCAGTATTGGTTGGCAGAGATGACAAAGATCGCACAAAGAAAGCATGGGCTAGACAAGTATCCGAGGTTTGCTAGATGGAACCTTAGCAACATCTGTCAACAAGTATTGTCTAACTTCGAGAATCTTGAAGAAAAAACAGAACTTTGGTCTAAGGTAAATATTTACTTAGAAGATTTACTTTTCTGATGGAACCAATTTTGGTTTCATCAAAAATTCTAGCTGAATTTTTGTTTCTTAGATAACTTCGAGGGTTTTATTTGATATTTTTGTTAGACAATATTCGAAATCTTCGAGGGTTTTATTAGATTATTGCTATGAGTTCTTACCATTACTTGTTACCATTAAAAATGCTTTTCTTGGTATGTCGTCTGTTTTATTTTAAACGAATTTTGGTAAATATTTTCTTGTTCATTTACTTTTTTGATGAAACCAGTTTTGGATTTATCAAATTTTTTAGCTGAAACCAATTTTTCTTGTGTACTGCAGGAGAATATTGGTCACCGAAAGGGATCATTCTTGCTTCAGTATGACGAATCAGAAATGCGCTTGGCTGATCCCGTAGATGAAGTGGAAATTGTTGTGCCAGATGAAGAAAATGAAGTGCCGGTTAAAGTGCAAGATGAAGAAAATGTTGGTGCTAGCAGTGAAGCTAACTCCTTCAAAGCCAAATACCAATTTGCACGAGCATTGATTGAAAAGCTTAGGACCAATACTACATATGTTCTTTCTAAAGAAGAAGAATCACTGCTGGAAAATATGATGCCGAGGACAGGGAACAACAACTGGTACAAAGATAGATTTGATTTTTCTTAGTAACAATTGAATTACTCGCATATATTACAATTTTCTTATACATTTCATCATTTTTTTGATGAAACCAGATTTGGTTCCATCATTCTTTTGATGGAACCAGATTTGGTTTCATCATTTCAAGTTAATATTTGTTTGATGAATTGGCCAGTTCTTTTTATTCTTTCAGAAGTTTTTGATTTTTACAGCATTAGGTTTTGACACAGGAAGATGAAAAATAAATAACTTAGGTATCTTAATATTGCAGGTTATAACAAGGGATGTTAACATGATAAATGAACAAGAATCTGAACAAGAATCTGAACAAGAGCAGGTCATATCTTCTTCGTCGAAGACAGTCACCGATGATGAACAAGAAGGAGATGGTACTGAGTTGACTCCAAATAATATCGAGGATATCAAGGTGGCAGAGCGGGTTGAATCTGAAATGGAGAAAGCTACTTCATCGATGCCAGTCACCAATGATGAACAAGAAGGAGAGGGTACTGAGTTGACTCCAAATACCGTTGAGGATATCAAGGTGGCAGAGCGGGTTGAATCTGAAATGAGCAAAGCTTCTTCGTCGATGCCAGTCACCAATGATGAACAAGAAGGAGGGGTACTGAGTTGACTCCAAATACCATTGAGGATATCAAGGTGGCAGAGCGGGTGGAATCTGAAATGAGCAAAGCTTCTTCGTCGATGCCAGTCACCAATGATGAACAAGAAGGAGAGGGTACTGAGTTGACTCCAAATACCGTTGAGGATATCAAGGTGGCAGAGCGGGTGGAATCTGAAATGAGCAAAGATTCTTCGTCGAAGCAAATTATTGAACAAGAAGAAAACGAAACTCAATTTGTAATTGATGAAGATGTTATCAGGAAAATGGAATACGAATACAATAAGAAAGGTTGTTCGTCGTCAAAGCCAAATGTTGGAAGCGTATACTACTACCCAGCTGTAAAGATGGCGAATGATTTACTTGAGTTAGAGAATGAACAACCTGGATTTGATTTAGGACTGTCGCAGTGTGACAGTCAAGAGAAAGGACAGGGAGAACTCAGTGCTGCGCAAAGGATGAGTAACATGGTTACAAGAATGAGGGAAGACAGAAGGAATTTGGTTCCACCTATCAGAATGCAGGATTACAACACCAGTGTGAAAAAAGAAGAAAAGGTTACAGCTCGTAAGTGCAAGGAGAACAAGAAGGTGCAGGAAGTACAGGGGGTGAAGTTGAAACCAGTTGATAACTTGAAGATCTTGAAAGTACTCAACAGAAATGAGAAACCCCTCGTGACCACTTTTTTCAGAAAGAACAATGAAAGGTAATTGGGAAATAACTGATGTAACCAAGACTGGTTTCATCAAAATTTTGTTCCAAGTTATGCATTGTTTCTCCTTTTTTTATCCATCATTGACTAGCTTTTTAAAAAATAAAATTAACAGGTCAACGGCGTGGGAGCATTTAAATCTTCAATTACATATATCGGGGAAGATGATGGATAATTTGATGAGAGAGGGTGACGTCGCAGGAGACATTATAGAGTTCTACATTTTGAAGCTGCAAAACAACATAAAAAAAATGAGTTGAAACAAGATGGTTCTCCAAAGTACCAGAGAGCTGTGTTTATAAGCACATTTGCCTATGTAAGTTTACTCCGAAATTCTTTAATGTAAATTTTTTGGCATAAAAAATAGTTGTGGAAAACAAAAAATGATGTTGTTTATATGGTTAATTTTGATGGAACAAAGTTTGGTTTCATCAAACTTGCATGTCTGTAACTAATTAAGGAGCTTTTATCTGGTATTTTGTTTCAGACATGTCACTCATTAGGAAAGAAATGTGGTGCTGTAATAGAAGGCTTCATCGACAAAATGGATTATAGCGTGCGGTTTTTGTTCGTTCCGTTGCTGACATCACTTGGAGATGTAAACCATTGGACATTGCTTTTTTGATTTTGAAACCGGGGAATTTTATCACTACAACTCCTTGGCTTCCACGGGAGAGGAATGCAGAAAAAGTGCTGAAAGCATGAAACAACGTATAGTATCAGCATTTGCACAGCACGACGCAAAGCTCCCCTGTGATCAGCAGGCAAGTCAGCCAACAACATACTCTTTGCACAACCCTACATGTTGTGAACAAATAGGGTAAGTTATGTTTGGAAGTTTATAGTTCACATATGCATATGCTTGAAATCATTACATCACTTGTAACCGAATGCTTTACATATAGATACTAATATCAGAACACTCTCAGCTAGTCACTTTGTAACAATTGAGACATTGTTTTGGTTTTTCAGGAACGATTGTGGCCTGCATGTTTGCTATTACATGAAGAGCCTCTTGAAAGGAAACATGTCTACAGATGATATACGAGAAAAGGTGCATAATATGAGACCAAAGTTGGCGTTGAAGATACTCCTTGACAATATAGAATAATACTCGCATGTCGTGCCCGTCCTATTGAACATTCAGTTTTAGTTGAATTTTAAATTACTTTTGAAATGGTTATTGTAATGATGATACTCCTTGACATACAGTTCTCCTTGCAGATTCAAGTTTTAGTTGAAGTTTAAAGTACTTGTGAAATGGTTACAGTTTATATAAAAAACGATTTCGTGCTATTTCAGTTGTATTTCCTTAAAAGCTTATGTCTACAGAAATATGATGTCTCATTTTTATAAAAACTATCCATAAATGATGTGTCATATATTTGCGGCACCAATAACAGTAGACAAAACATCATCTACTGTGTTGTCAAAAAATATAGAAGAAAAAGTGACAGTAAAACAATGGTTCCACCAAAATAAGATGAAACCCTTTCTGGTTTCATCAAAAAAATGATGAAACCTGATTCGGTTACACCAAACTATAAAGGCCTGTAAAAATTCTGAAAAACTTAAACTTAATCAAACTTATTATTCTTAGACAAAATATAAAATGAAAACACCTGCAGCATATTACTTCTAAAACAAAAATATGAAATAGTAAATGAAACACATATTGTAGTCTAGCAAACGAAACTAAGAGTAAAATTCGATGACTTGCAGGAACCACATATTGTAGTCTAGTCGAAATGACTACAAGTTCTCATGAAATCTGACGAGAAGGGCATGTCCGTTTATTATGGGTGGTCAAAACCTTGCAGGAACCACAGGTTCTCATCTTCTTATTGGCAACTGAACCTGTATTAGGAATCCTCTTCTTCTTCGATGGACGTCCTGGTTGTGGTCCATTATTCGGACCAAAAACCATCGATTTCGGCGACACTGTCACGGGCTTTTCGACTGTGGGAACAGATTGATTGCATGTTTATACGATTCTCGGTAGAACTTTACTGTAAAGTAGTGCTCAACATAATTGTAAGGATCTTCTCCATTCACCATGATGCAACGGACACATGGGCACACGGGAAACCGTCAATACGCCAACGGTTGCAAGAACATGTTCTTCTTTTCAAATTGACAGTCTGTGTTAATGAAGCATGAACTTCAAACACATATTCCGACGACTTGGTGACTTGGTAGTTACATCCATGCATCTTGTTGTCGTGGAGTAGAGCTTCATATTCTGGACATAGAGTTTGACGCCATTTCATTAAGTTAGCAGAGTCCTCGCGACGTTTACACATTTGGTCCATTAGCTTCACCCTGATCTCATCAACCATGATGGCTATAGGCTTCTCTCTCTTCAACGACCGAACCATTGAAACTCTCAGCAATATTTGAACACAACCTACCATATCGTCGACCCTTGAAGAAAAAACTTGCCCATTTATCAAGAGGAGCTCTACTTAGATAGTCTTGTAACTTATGATTTTGAACCTTCCTCAACTTATCCCAATTCTTTGAAAATTCTTTATGAGTAGAAGCATACACACATTTCTTAAACAGTCCCAATACATATTTTTTATAAACTTTGCAACTCTTTGGTAAGCATGTATTGATATTGCATTCCATATGCCAGTAGCACCAACCATGAAAAGCCTCAGGAAAAACAATAGGAATTTGTGTTACCAATCCAATACCTCGATCACTCACAAAAGTAAGCTTTGATCGCAAAGGAGAAAGGACTTTCTTCAAATTATCCAAAAACCATTTCCAGTTCGCTTCATTCTCCGATGAAACCACACCATAAGCAAGAGGGAAGATTTCTGTAACATGAACAGAAAGCATAACACAAGCATAAGATGCGATGAAAACCAAACATAAAAAATGATGAAACCAACATAAAAAAAATGATGAAACCAACATAAAAAAATGATAAAAACCTTACTATCATTTCCGGTTAGACCTGTTGCTGCCATCATATGACCAAGGTACTTTCTTTTCAAGTGAGCCGCATCAACGAATAATACAGGACGACAGAAATTGAATCCACGACTACAAGCTTCAAAACAGATAAACATCCTCTGAAAATTATTGGTCCCTTCTTCAACTTCCAAAACCACGTGAGAACCAGGATTGGTTTCAATCAACTTGTTTTTATACCAGTTCAAGAACATAAAAGATTTCTCGTTCTCTCCCCATGAAGTATTCAGTGCATGCTTCTTACATGCGTATGCATAATAACGACTAATGTCAAAGCCGAAGTCTCTCGTAAAAGATTCCATAATATGCTTAGTTTTCTTATTAGGATCCTGTTTAATTTCATCAATAATCAAGCTACTAACTAGTTTCTTCGATATCCGTGGCATGTTAACAAATCCACCAACACAAGTATGCTGATTATTTAGTTCCTTGATAATAAAAGGACTTCCTACAACACCATCAACAGACACAGCATATAAATGCCAGTCACATTTCTCCTCTTTGTTCTTATTAGCACAACGTGCACCAATCCTCAACTTCTCATTCCTATATACCATGTATTCATAACCCTTCTGTAAATCACAACGAACTTGTTCAACACCTCCCGGAAACAACTGTTCAACTCCTTGAAAAAGATGTAACCAGTGAGAAGACTTCAACGATTCCTTAATTTTATCTGGAACATCATAATCAATCCGTGGCTTCTCAAAAGGTATAATTCCAGAACTTTGTGGCTGGTCATCAAAAGCTATAATTCCTGAACTTATTGAACCAGAACTCTCAGCTTTGTGACTTACGAGTAACTCCATAATCCCTTATTTATTATACATACTAAATAGAGCCAAACATTGAAGATCAAAATCAGAATGAATGATCTTTTGCTGATCATCAACCATGTGAAAAATTTCCATATAAGGAGGAGAGAATTCACACCAACTTGAGCATATAATAGTCTTCAAATTAGCAAAAGACTCTTGGAGGCCAATACGAAGAGTTAAACAATCTTCTTTGCGACATACAAGTGCGAGAACAGAATCCATAATCTACAGAACAAAATGATGAAACCAAAAACAGTTTCACCAGATGTGAATATCAATGTTCAGGCAAGTCTTATTCCTCCTCATGCTCCAATATTACCAATGTTCAAATACGCTACTATGGTCCAGGGACTTCTCCCCATGAACAATTTAGCAGTCATTAAAATCTATGAGTGGGTAACTTCACCTCAGCAATATTACACTCAATGGTTGGGTTCAGAATTTCTTCAAATTGGTCACTTCATCGAGAGGTTTATTGCTGAAGACCTGGCTAAGCATGATCAACACTATGCTGAATACTCTCTTCCACACGAGTGTCCATATGTGCCACAATCGTGGAATTCCGTCAAACAGGGAATTCCGAATCAACGGAAGATATTCAAGGCATGATCGACCAAGCCTAACAAGTTTCATGAAGGGGAACTGGTTCTCAAAACAGTTCAGCGCGGTCTTCATTCTACAAGGAACTCCAATTGGGAAGGACCATTCATGGTCGCTAAGTCCGTGGCCGGAGGATACTACAAATTGATCAACACAGATGGCAGAACCCTACCAGTAATTCACGAAAATTGGCTCAAGGCGTTTATCTGAAATTATTGGGCATTTAAGGTATTGGGCGTTCGAAGCATTCATGGCGTTTGGATATAACATTTAGGATTTTCTTTCATTTGTATTTCAATTCCTCCAAAACATTTGCAATACTTGCAATCAGTATTTGAATTCAGCAATTTATCAAAATTCAGTTCATATTTCGTAAAAGAAAGTCTCTATCAAATCTACAAGAAATCCTTAACCATCAGTCAATCCAAAACCATCTAAATATCAAAACCCAAGTATAAACCTCACATCTCTCAGAAGTTCAGAAGTTCAAGAGATCAGCAAGAAAATGCTTTCACTCATCAGCATTTTTCAAGATTTGCAAAGCCGCCCTCTCCTTGTTCAACTCCTCGGTCATCTTGGCAATCTTGTCCTCCTTCTGTTGGGAAAGGGTATGTTCTTCTCACATGAATCCTTGATAACGTTTATTTGCTTACGAAGCCATTTCACGTTGAGGCCAAGTCTTTCTGAATTCTCCAAGTTAAACTCCCAATCAAAGAGTATATCTGGAGTCACGGTATTCCTGGGTCTCGTATGCATATCACTCATGACACGCAAGATAACGCCTACTTGCATGGTTAAAGCATAAGCACGCCCAGGGTTCCTGTCAACGATCATGTGGCCAAACTTCTTCCATATCGTCTCATACAAGCGTGCATATCCAATGGGAACGCTGAATCCACCGACCAGTTCATGATACGGGAGTGAAGTTTTAAAGGGAGGATCGAAAGCAACCCCCGCAGTTGGATATTCATACACTATTATACGGTTCTCAGTCACTGGAGCGGCTTCCACGACCAAAGCAACAGTTCCTTCGGTATTCTCCGCTGCTATCTCGGTTTCTTCTATCACTGAGGCAACAAACATCTGGTTTTCCATAACATCAGCAGAGACCTTCTCATGGCCTCTAAGTGCAGGTATGGTTGTCTCTTCATCAATAACTTCAAAAGGGTTAGAGTTATCATCATTGGCTCAAGTATCCTCAACTTCGGTATTTAGCACCTAATACGAAGATTACATGAGTTTAGAGTCACGAAGCCAAAGCAGATTATGAAACACAGTATACCCGCAAGGAAATATCATCAAAGTTCATCATACTACATTCAAGGCACGAGCAAATAACATGAAATTCATGAAAACACATTTTACGATGAGTCCGTCTGAAGAAACTGAACTCTGCCCTGTACTAAGAGACAAACTGGGAGCAATATACAAGAAATCTGAGGATGGGTCATATTCCATTCTCTTTGTATGGATGTCCTCTATGACATGTCAAAATTTCATGACAATCCGATGAACGAGCGAGTATATGTGGCCAAAATATCAAGTGATGCGCAATCTGAAAAAGTTCTGGAAGTCTCCTGGAAGTTTACTATTTCGCCTTTTCAGGATCTGAACGTGCTCAAAACTTAAAAAGCTTCATTACTAAAGCTTTTAAATTTTCTGTGCTTGAATTTTCACATGCAGATCATCAAAATCCGACTCCGGACGAAGATTCTACAACGTTTCTACTAAAAAGCTGGGTTCTGAATTTTCTGACGACGAAATTCGACTAAGTTTTCATATATTCACATGGGTTCTCATTCATTCATCACAAGTCAGCACTTTTATACTTCTATGAAGAATATACAGGATATATACTTACTTGAGGAGTCTCCAAAGTGTTCAAGGGGTTGGAATTGTCCACATCAACGACAAGAGGAACATCACTTCCATCCGACTCCGAATCTTGGGAATTACCTCCATTCCCATTCCCAGAGGATGATTGAGTTCCAGAATTCTCCATCTCCATGACGACATCCTCCTGTACACGTCCTTTACAATCAATATTTTCATCTATGAAGCACCACATTTGAACATGTGAAGAAATACTTACAGTTTCTTCGTCACTCAAATCAGCGATTGCTTGTTCAGTAGCAGAAAATTGAAGACCTTCAAGACTTGATGGAGTAAAATTCTGCAACAAAATTAACAACATTGGCTTCATGATTCTAATGTTAATAGCAATGAAAGTCACGGTGAGAAATATTGGGAACTCACCAAAGAACGAACTGGGGACTTCACGGTATTAGGTAACAGCTTATAACTTTTGTTCCTTCCTTCTCCGCCGTGAACAACTTCTCCAATATCTGAAAAATCTGCATGGATTCGAGGTCTTACGCTACGACCGTCCTGTAAAGAATTCAATAACATGATCAGAATACAGTTACCATGGTTTCATAAAAGACATGTGGAGAATCTTACTTGAGAACATCCTGGAGATAATTTTCGTTTATCACCAGAAAGGTACTTCAGTCTTGGTCGACCAAAGATCATCTCAGCAGACGGAGGAATCTTCACTGGAGGCTGACTAACTGTCACGAATTCATGAAACCTCTCAAATTGTTGATGCCAGAATTATATATAACCTGGGGTTACATATGCAAATCTATCAGAACCAGGAAACCAGTAACTACTCCCTTCCACGTGAGTGTGATCTAAACGAGATGCAAGCTGATCAACTGATGGTTTCCTTCTCCGGGTAGTCGGAACACATTGATCCATACCCATTTGTCGAGCCGCCCTATCAATGTTGTATTCTTCTACGACCCACTCTCCATGCATAACGGATAACAAGTGACCAGGAGTACAGCTCAACATGAAGGATCTCTCACCATCATTCGGGTTAGCACCAGATTTCAGAGTCGTTCTCTCTCCAGTATTGAAAGTCGTTGGTTGAGAAACATAATCAGGAACCGACATTCACGGACGAAGTCGAACTCCGATTCTTCATCCAACACATCAATGAGGCGTGCTTTAGACCGAGGCTGCTTTGTAGACCAACACATGATTCGGGCATTATCTTTCTCGGCGAAGATGTGACGGGCATCAATATTTGGTCCTTACAGGATATTACGTGGGATAAGCGCATAATTCTTGAAGTGTTCCCACATAAAAGCTTGAAGAAACATCGTGTTAACATAACACTCAATCTTCATGAAGCCATTCGACACGCTGGAATCTAACACCAAGGAGTCTAAGTTAGAATACAAGGAACCCAGGAATAAGCTACCTATTGGGAGTTGCTCACCTTGAGCCATCTTAATAGCAAAAGGAATTACGAAAGGCTTCAACAAATGTCCACTGTCTTCGAATATGTCTCTGGATAACCATAAGCATAAGAAAGCGGCAATAGGTAACATACCGGTGATGGGACTATCAGAAACTTCATCTCTTGGCCACCAATGGGCATAACAACCTTTACTACCAGACGCCTTGTTTACTTCTTCCATCGCAGCTTTCAGAGTGTCAAAAGCCACTTTTTCCTCATCCGAAAGACCTCCAGAGAAATTACATGTAATCGGGAGATGCATTAAAGCAGCCACATCTTCTAAGGTAACAGTAAATTCTCCCCATCTACATATGAAGGTGTGAGTGGGAACACACCAACGAGCCAACAAAGCCACGATACTTTTCACATCATGATTAATAGACAAGTCTCCAGAAGCTTGAATAGCTCTCGTCACTTGTGCCTGGTTGAGCATAGCCCTGACATGAGGGAAGCCCAACATATGCCTCGCCCATCCAGAATTTTTTTCCAAAGGGCGTCGAGAAAGCTTAAACTCTATGGTCGATGCAAGGAAAATCCCTCGTTCGAGACAAAGCCGTATTACCATCTTCGGGGTCACCAATTTATTCTGGGTCACAGTCCTAGGTTTGATCAGAAGACGATATACTAGGGATTTGAGATATGCTTCAGCTCCTTTTGGATCCTCCTCAAAGAATGCGTCGTCTATATGCAGAATGTTCTTCACGCCAGTGGCATCCTCCTCTTCTTCACCAATGGAGGTCTCGTCCATGCATGCATCATCCCTGGATATGTCATCATCAGTATGCGATTCGTCCCTTGAAGTATCGTTGGCTGGAGAATTGGTCATTTTGCTAAAAACAACTGCAAAGTCCACATTACATTCTACTTCAGTATGTCGTCCATACACGAATCAAGGAAATACGGCAAAAATGGTAACTCTCAACTCTTACCTTTTGTACTTCCACTAACAATAGTGATAGTAACGGTAGAGTTAACACCTCAAAATCGTTCGTCTCTTCGAAAAACTGCAAAAACGAACGAAACTTTATTAATTTTGAAACTGATTTTTCATAAAATCATGAACACAATTTTCATAATGTGAACATTCACACAACTGACCTATGAAGTTTACTACAATAAAATATTCCATCATAAATATATTGTCTATCTTCGAAGGTTCCTCAAAATCCACGTTTCTGATTTTTCAAAAAACAACAATTAATGCAACATTGCTTACATAAATTCTCAAGAACTTTATCTAATGAAAAAAAATTCATGCAAATAAAATATACCATCATATTTTACACAATATATCTCACGGCTGCATATAAATAAATAAAAAAATATTTTTCCTTCGTATCGTCGTTATTTGTCTTTAAAACGAGGGTTTATTTCAAAAATATTGTGAAAGCTCACATCTCATACATATGATAAAGTTTTCTATTTACATGAAAGCTCATAAGCAAAATTTTATCACTGGACACAAGTTCATCATACATATTTTCCTTCGTGTCGTCGTTATTTATCTTTAAAACGAAGGATTATTCCGATTTCATGAAAATTCATTTCTTTTATGATGAAACCTTGGTATACATGAAAGCTCATACACTAAGTTTTATCACTGGACCTAGGTTCATATTTAAAAAAAAAATCTCTCTCGAAAATTAGGGATTATAGTTAGTTTTCAAAACTAACGATCGAACGAACATACGTTTTCAAAAACGAGTTTTTTTTTCATAAAACTCACACTAATATACACACATGTATATAACTTCATCATGGTCAAAGCATGAACAAATCATGAGGATCATAAACATCAACATCAAAAAAAATAAGAAAATACACGTACCTGGTCGGCCGGAATTTGGCCGGCGGCAACGGACGGCGACTGGCGGCGGCAGCGGCGCTGGATCCCGACGGTCTTCTTCTGTTGCTGGAACGTGAAGATGAAGAGGTGATGGAAGCTGGACGTGAAAAAAAAAGGATTAATCCCTTTTATACAATTTTTATTTCCAAAACCTAATTTTCTAAGGATTTCCTTATTGGGTCCGGCCCGCGAATCCTAACCGACCATGGACTCGTCGTCCAAACCAGTGGATCAACACCAATTTATGCTCATCAAACGATGCTCCAATCATGACATTGAAGCCTTCATCAAGTCGTGGTTTTCTCATGCTCTCTAAATCCGGTAACGTCTCAACTTACGACTAAGTTCAATTACTGGTATTATTATTTATGGTCGGAAAATCACCCTTTAATGCTGACTGAGGAACACAACTTTCCTCAGTAAGCAGGGGACTTAATGTAGATGGTGGATTTTCGACAAGGGGTAAAATCGTAAACTCATAAGTATACGAAGCTCTGATCCAGCAATCAGACGTGAGTATCGAGACACGAGTCTCTCATCGAATTCTCAACGGAGAGTATTTTCTCTCAGAGTACATGTAGATATGTAGTCTCATGACTGGACAACGACATATCTCATGAATAAATGAATACTTTCAGTGATTATTTCTATATAGTATCACGAGATGGACGGCTCCTAGACAGCTTGCTCTGCTAGTATAGAGCGATAACGTCTTCAGGAACAAACAACGAGTTTACCCTGACTATATAAAGGATATGACTCACCGACAAGCTCATATCGGGATAATTAATGCTCCTAGACAGCTTGCTCTGCTAGTATAGATCCACAAAGTTAATTATTCCTAATTACAATTGCTCCTATTCCATGGTCGAATCCACGACTGGTCCCATGGAATGGAAATAACAATAACAATTACTCATATTCCATGGTCGAATCTGCGACTGGTCCCACGGAATGGCAATAAACAATTGTTCTGATTCTATGATCGAATCCACGGCTTGATCTCATAGAATCGCAATAACTATATTATCTCATTACTCCGATTTCATGATCGAATCCACAACTGGTCTCATAAATGGTAATAGATAAATCTTAATTACTCTGATTCTATGGTCGAATCTACGATCCCATGGAATGGTAATGCTCACTTTATTATTCTGAATTCGTAGTCGAATCCTCAGCTGATCCTATGAATTAATAATAAACATCTTATTACTCAGTTTTGTGAATTATTCTCCACTGAATTCCACAATTAATAATAAATAATCAACAACCGAGCGTCCGAGCTACCTCTAAGTAAGCCCCGATTCAAATGGTGAAAGTGTATTCAACAACGATACACTAACAGTCACCGTACGAACGAGTATTTCAAAATACAACGAAACGATGAACCTATGCAAAATAGGGAAGAAAATAATAAATAATTAAAAATATTGACCAAGGTGCTGGGAACACGGACACACGACCTACCGACCGTGTCGTGGTCAGTTCCACGCCAGTTTTATATTTTTAATACATTTTTATTATTTTCCATGATTTGATGAAAATTCTCTCATCTGATCAAATCTCCTTCGTCTCGAGGAAGCTCCTCGGTTTCATGGTACTTCCATAAATCCATAACAAATAATATAAAATTAAGGAAAGGAGTGTAGGGCGTGACCATTGGCCAACCGGCCATGCCTTGGTCCTAGCCGGCTCCACACCCCACGGTTCCTTATTATTTTATTGTTATTATTATTATTTCTCTAATTTCATGAAAAAACTCCTTGATTTCATGGTATTTTTTGCACAAAGCATCATATAATAATAAAATAAAATAAAATTTTGAAAACTTGTGGGACTGGGCCACCAGCCGGCCGGCCATGCCCTAGCCGGTCCCACACGCCCTTTACTTTATTATTTTGTTATTATTTATCCTATTTTTCCTTGAATTCATCAAATTCCTTGATTTTATGGTATTTCTCTCAAATTAGGAAAAATTCCCTCAAATAATCAAAAATACCTAAAAATATTAAAAAAATTATGAAAAACTCGTGGGACCGGTCCATAGCCGGCCGGCCATGCCTCCATGGTCCCACGCGCTCGTGTTTTTATTATTTTAATATTTTGCTTCCATGAACTCATGAAAACTCCTTCAATTCATGGAAACTCCCTAAATTCATCAAATTTCTCAAAATTCATGAATTTTTCATAAAATTATCAAAATATTATAAAATTAAGTAAAAGGCACCACGAGACCATGGTCACGACCGGCCGACCATGCCTTGACCACGGCGGTCCCACGCCTCCTCATTCCTTATTTTATAACTATTTTTCATCATCTCATGGTGTTTTCCTCAGTTTCGTCGAAACCCTAATTTTGGCACATTTTCTCGAATGGATGCTCAATTGCACGCCAGAAAATATCAAAATTCTCAGGACTGACACGCGGACGCCTTGGGGACACGAGCACGCTATCTTGACTGACCAAGATTGGCTCTTTGGCTCACGGAAGCCGGTCCCATCAATTTTCACAGTTTTGACCTAATTTGCACAATTGCTCGTATTAGGTCCAAAACTCTTCCAAACACTTTGGATTTTCATGAAGTGATCGTCAGGCGGTCACGTGACAACCCAGGGCCGGTTTCATGACCCCATGGTCGGTCCCTCGCCTCGTCATAATTAATTAGGTTTTCTCACCTAAGGCTCAGACGAGCATTTTCGAATAAATGATTAAGCCAGCATTTAATCATTCTTTCACCAATAAATCGTCAACTCTTCAGGAGTTCTTTGTATTTCCTCACGTGAGCATATGGACACTACATGGTTGATCCACGGTCCCATGTAGTCGCTCCCTCCTTCGTCCCATGGTTAAACTTCTGACGAACCATGAATTGATCATCAATTGATCAAATTAGGGTTTCTGAATCCAAGGATCATCATTCCAGATTCCAACCTTAATAATTTTACGACGGCCTCATGGTCATTAATTTTATTAATTATGCTCGGTTCAACGACCAGTATTCTAATTAATATTTTTGGTACGCTGCCAATAATCCATCAGATGAGCAACACATGCTCAGACGATCAAATATTCAACAATTCATCACATGAGCAACACTTGATCAGATGATAAATATTTGCTCACACCAAGGATATTGGTTCAACAATCAATATTCAACGATCCACCGAATGAGCAATACTTGCTCACTTCATCGTAAGAATTATACCTCTGTCTCATGACATGTTCAATTCATGAGTTTCAAAACATCATGTTTGACACTCAGCAACTACATGGACTCATCGTCCCATCAAACCACGAAGTCATCAATTGACTAACAAACCACGAGACTTCAATCGTGTCACTTGGGGGGATATCACTTAGGGTTTTGGTCTGGCGGTCTACGGCAAGTGTGTTCAAACACACGATGGAATGTGAGCAAGTCGTGCAATCAGTTGAAGGAATTCACGAGGTAGTGGGTGGAAAATCGACCAAGTCTCCACATGTTGAGCAACTGATTTCAAACACGATCTCCACTTTCCCACTCCTTGATTCCATCAACTGTCACACTCATGGGATCATGGTGTCTAAAATTCCAGCAATATAAATAAGTCTCTGAATCATGATTGAATCATCAACATCAACAGTATCATCAATCTCACGTCTCATCGACAACACGAGATCATCAACTCATCAATTGAGCAACTACTCTCAATTGAGCAATTTCAATCATTCAGAGCTTATCATATTCAGAATTCACACACCCACAATCTCGATCACCATTGACCTCACACATTTCTCAGCTTCCCTCCTACAGATCAACCCATTCTCTCTTGTGACCAAATTTACTCTGGAACGATCATTGTCTTGATTTAGGTCGGAGCACTATAGATTGATCTCTCGAATCTAAAGCACCCCCTTTGCAGCGGTGCATCTGTGTGAGGTTTAACATTTCGCTCGGTTCGAGGAGACTCCTCCGTACGGTCATCTCCTCAATTCCTTAAAAACCATCAAATCGTTTTGCCCCATCTACGGGAGGAATTATTAATTTAGAGTTGACATGAAAAGAAAAGGAAAAATTCTAGCTATTAAAGTAGTAAGCGAACAGTCAAACATGGCATTTGTCAAACAGAGCCTAAATAGCATAGGAGAATCAAAACACAATCCCTTTTGACAAGCAAACTGAAAAGGAAGGCAAGAGGAGTTAAAAGACCACCATGTTATCTTCTCTCACTAATTATCCCTCACCTCTTCACCGGTGACAAATACCAATTACCAAATACATATACAGTACGTTAAGCAAAAAAAGACGATACTATCCTTCATCAGTGGAGATTTCTTTTTTTTTTGTTTTGTTTGTATATAAGTAAAAGAAGAACAAGTTCTAAATCTGATGAAAAGGAAGAAAATGGTGGGCATTTTTTCCAGGTTTTATGTTAGTAAATCAACTGGTCATCATAGAAGAACTCAAAGTGCAATTGTAAGAACAAAATTCAATACCTTTTATATTATCAATTTTTTTATCTTTTCAAGTTCTTATTGATTATTAAAATTTTCATTATTTGACTTTGATTCAATATTATTTCTTTCTGAATTTTTGTTTAATTTAGGTCTAAATCCAATTAATTCTCGAAACAATCGATTATGAAAGATTTAAGAGGAAAAATCATGTTACCCTTTGGGGTATAGTTATAACCAAGTATCTCTTATTCTCAAATTGGCGAACAATTTTTTGTTATTTGATTTTGACCCATTACTTGATCATAGTTTTTCTAAAAATGGGTTTGTTTCAGTTTTCAGTTTTCAGTTTTAAGTAGTTGACTTATTTTGGGTTGTGTTTTCTTAGCAGATATTTTTGTTCTAGTATTGGTTGTTCCTATATTATTGGATATTTGATTTATGTTCTTATTCTTAGTTAGTTTCAATTCCTTCATTTTTAATTCCTAATTTTTAGGGGAGATCACAAATTCCAAATCATGGATTTTAAAGGGTTTTCTTAGGATTAATCAGTTACCCACTTGGGGAAGATGTGAGGAGGAGAATTTGTATCATTTTTCATCTATCATGTATCTTGACAAACTATTGTGCTCAACAGGATGAGAGAAGGCCGTTACCGCCGAACCCAGAAGTTGCAGCAACCACAATAGCTGCAGCAGCTGCAGCACATGGGATTGAAGTGGCAATAGAATTTAAGCCAGTTGAACACCCAACTGAACCCTTTGACCATGATCAACCTGTCAAATGCCCATTACCTGAACCTTCAATTCTTAATGTAAGTATAAGCAGTTCATTCAGATATTGGTTCTAGGTTTTGCTTTATCTTTGTTCTGGCAGTTCTTTGTAGTAAGTAGAATCATACGACCCAAACTGTAACTGTAGAAGGAATTAAGGTGTATGATTGTTAACATAAAACCTAATTCTTCTTGATAACATAACATAGTTTCTCATTGTACTTTTCCTGACTAAATCTTCTTGTAAGTTCTTTTAAGCTGTAGTTTGGAAACCTTATACCTGTCAAATGTTCATCTATAAGCCAACACAGTCCAGTTTACTTTGAACTTCTTTTAGAAACTATTTTGGATCCTTAGTTTATGTAAGTCGTCTTTTCCATCACTAGCCGCAACCGTCGATCTTTTACCATACAAAAAATATAAAAAAAGTTCATTAGGCTTGTTATACCATAAGTGTTCTGTTTAATGTTTTGAACAACAATTATGCCTGCTTATGCTACTCTTCTTTTCTGCAGGATGGAAGAGTGTGGAAGGAACGGATCTCAGCGAGTTCACAAAAAAAGATTACTTCTTCCAGCGTTGATTCTGAAATTATAGGAACAAGGTCTCGATCATCCAATCGGTTAATTTTACCATCCCTTAGTGCACCTGAACACAACATTATAAACCTACTCGAAGAATGCAATACATCTGGGATGTGAAACTACTGGGTACTTGTTTTTCACGCGAACAGTTGTTCTATTTACTTAGTTCATGCTACATAATGTCTGCTTGTATTTTATTTTACTTTTTTCTTCCCACATGTTCTTTCTTCTCTATAGAATTGACCTGTGAATCAGCAAAAGAAAGAAAGCAATAGAAATGTAATTTCCAAATTTGTGGGAATCCTTGAAAATTTCTTATATATATGTATATTTTGTCAATCTCAAATGGCAATTTTTAAGCAATGTGAAATTTCTTACGGAGCTTGGATTATCTGTTACCCTTATCTTGTGGGTAAAATCTGCAGTGTGAATTATAAATTTTGACGAACATCTAGAATCGTAAATTTTGGTTGAAATCAACCAGATTATGTGACTGAAGCAGAAAAGCTCACTTCTTTGTTAAAAGCAAGTAGGGTATGGCTGTTTCTCAGAAAAGAAGATGATTCATGGTCAATCTTGTGTTCCATTTTGATGAAGCTGCAATTGCCAATTTGTGATGCAAGAACTTATGATAACCACTCCGAACTCCATAAAAACAAGACTGAGTTGCAACTAGTTCTACAATGCCGCATAGCAATAGCTTAAAGCTACATTTCTCCAGCATCAAGTTTGGTCAGATTTTGTTCGTTCTACTGTCAGCTGAGCGGGAACCATTGAAGTGAAGACGACAAGGAAGAAAAAAAGGATGTGATGAAGTTTTCCACCATCATTTCATTATCAATTTGTTGTGTGCCTGCAAGCATTTTCCTATTTGGCAATTTGAGATGATTAAAAGAGACATACTTATGTATTCCGAATGTCATAACTTTCACGGCCACGGTTTTCACTGTTTGTAGGAGTTTGCTATTCTTTATCATTATTTGTATGTAGAGGGATGATTCACTCACACTTTTATTTTCACGCTATTTCACTTTAGGTGTTTTTTCCTAATAAAACTTAAACGGTACTAGATCTGAAACTAATGTTTTATGATATATTCCTGTTATAAAGTTCTACGTTTCTACCAAAAATGAACACATTTCGAAACATATAACACCAACTTCTTTCAAAACCGGCCTTTTCATTTTCCTCACCTAAATACTAATTATAGCTGAAGGGAGAGTCATTGTATCTCCCCTACTTGATCACTGATATTTGTGTGGTGGGTCTGTTGATTATTGTGCCTATCTGTAATGATGATTTAGTTTTGGTGGACCAAATCAGACAAGATAACACCATAATCCAACCTAATGCTGAAATCTAATTTGACATTTCTCAGACTAGATATCCATCCAAAATGAATGTTTCTTATTACAGCAGGAGAGTAATTTCTCATTTCTCCCCAATGATCATGATCATGCGGTAGGTCTGTTAATTATTGTGCTTACTAGTAGTGATGAAAATAAAATAGGGTAAAATTTATAAGTGATAGCATCTCTTTTCCTGAATAGTACGTTTTCCAAAGTAGGATTAGTTTCAACAACGAATTTCAAATGTAGAAGTAAATCTGAGTACCAATTAATTAACCCATGGGTCAGCATTATTCAGAAACTACTATCTTTTCTTGGTTAGCCATCAAGAAAGAAGAAACTACTATTGGAATTTGACAAAAATATACCAAAATCCCCTTCTGAAAGGGGGAAATAATGATGACATAATCAGAAGAGACTCAACTGATGACAGCAAAGAAAAAAGTGTGCCGAAGTGTGTTCACCTTTTCTGTTTATACTCAAAACACTGACAAAATATATTACCGACCCGAGTGCAAAAAGAAATCTACAGGCTACCCCCCTCTGCTAATTTCCTTCTCTGCTGGTGCTCAGCGACTTTATAATCTACCACCTCACGGAACAGACTCGCATCAAGAACACATTCAGTACTCCCATAACAAGAAGCTTGAACACCAGCCATAAGCTTTGCTATCTCTCTTCCTGAAAACCCATCTGTCTTGACTGCAGCTTCACGAATAACATCATCAGACAAACCTTTAATCTCTATCTTTTGAGGTTGCTTTTGGAACAATGATTTAATCCAGCTGGATTTTCTCTCTCCTGCTTTAGCAATGTATTTATCAAGGTAGAGTTTAAGCAGCTTGAAACGTTCGTCTTCGCCAGGCAAGGGGAATTCAAGGACTTCATCGATACGGTCAGCAACTGCAGAATCTAGATCACCAGGGCGGTTAGTGGCTAGAGCTAGAACTATATCTTTGGATTGGTCACCAGTGCGGAAAAGAAGAGCATTCAAAGCACTGCGTTGGGCTTCGCTCATGTATGTCTTGTTACGCCTGCAAAATTCGACAATTACAGCTTAAGCATTTAAATGAGGGATTCCATTTCACGAGCAAGAACGGACTGCGCCGATACACGTTTGAATCTCGAATAGGAAGCCAGCGATTAAGAAAAATGACTTACTCGCACAGAAAGGCATCTGCTTCATCGATGAAAAGCAACAAACCCCTTCTAGATTTTTTAGACCAATCGAACAATTGGTGTATCTTGGTAACAGCCTGTGATCCCAGCGGTGCAACATCTCCACCAGTCATCAACGCATAATCCAGACCCTAAATAACACAATTCACAAGGTTCAGATGAATCAAAATGGAGAATAGAACTAAATATTACTAAAACCAGTTCTGCTCCTGAAATATAATCCTGTAGAAACACCTGCCTAGATCGTAATAAGTAATAAGTAAGAATTAAGTAATAGTATTGGTGCTGTGACTCAAATAGTTTAACAAGGACGAAATCTGATATGGTGGGAGTGGGGTTGGGGTTGGGGTAGGGGGGGTGACGTTGTACAATTGAGGTGGCCATATAGAACTACAGAGGATATCGTGAGGTGGAATAGTGCCTCGCTGGTGGTGGTGAAGCAGTGATGAGGTAATGGTAGCTTCGTAGCAGAAGAAGAAAATTTGATAAATTTGCAGAAGCCAACACGAATGCACAAGTTGGAAATAACCTTTGACAATAGCGACAAAATAAATTGCTTAGAAAAGTAGCTTTGTTGCAATCAGAAAGTTGTTTCCAATAATCTATCCGTTCATGCTTTTGACTCTTTAATTCAAATCTAAGTTGAAAGGTATTTTTGGGAAATGCTTAAATAGCGGCACTGTATAATCTGTACAAGATCCAAACTGTGCTAGTGACCAAAAGTATACAGGTTAGAGAATAATTTAGTAGTAGAGAAGGAGTTTCAGTCCAAACATATCAAGAAAAGGATAGATCTCATACAGATTTTCGTGCAAGTTCTCTGGCGGCCATAGTTTTCCCTGTTCCAGGAGGACCATAGAAGAGCATGTTTCTAAAAGGTGCTTGATGGGACTTTGTATTTGCAGTTGCGCCAGCAAGTTGCTCAATTCGCTTATGAAGTGAAGGATGAAGAACCACATCACCAAAACCATTCCCTTTCACACCTTCAGCCTTTTGTGATAGAGAGCTAATTCCACGAGAAAAGATCCCTGACCAAGGGTACTTTCCTCTCGAGGACTCTCTGATCAAAGATGGTTGTCCTAGAACTCTGTCAACATATCCCCAAATCACCCTTGCACCCTCTCTACACAAAGAGAATATACATGAAGGAATCCCAGTTAGCACGGTTCCAACAAATTTAAATTCTTTAACAAAACACATCAAGTCTAGATTTATCAGTCTACGGAAATGCTAGCAGAAAACCAACATCTGTTTTCAATTGTTTCCTTTGACTGAGGAGGTAGAAGACCTAAGATGCAAGCGGATGCTGAGTTGCCGAATGACTTAAACTAGTCAATTAGTCCATAAGATTATGAGGAACTAAGTAAATTGCAAAAAAGAACTTTTAGAGCTTCAAGATGTATAGATTGAGAGGTGAACAACAAACTCAACTTACAAATGAAACAAATGGTAAAGCAAAATCTTCGTGTTTCCAACCACAACAAGTGATTATTCCCATTCAAACATGCAAAATATCTACTAACAATGATAAACAAGAGTCTTCCAGTTTTTGTTGTTATCTCATACAAATGAACATGAGAAGAGAATGAGCAGATTTAAGTCAAACCCAACTAGTAGGTTGACAAGTTACTACCAATATCAAATCCATAACAACATGCATCGCATACTAACAAATTTACAGTTAGCATATTACAAAGCACGGAACAGCTCATAAGCATGCGCTAATACCTAGTTGTGTAAACCCCAGCTGCCAGAGCTGTAACTCCCCCGACCACTACGATCAGCTTATTTTGATCAGTTAATAAAGCCTTCACACCACCTGCAGAATAAGAAATGTTACCATCCTGCCAAATAAGGAAGTGGCTCAAAGTGACTACAAGTGTAGACAGATAGCAAGAATGCAAAACCTTATGGTAAAATCAACATGTTGTACAGGTTACACTTCAGGAAATACTTATGAGTTATACTATTAGAGTGACACTTCCATGTTATGGTAGTATCATATAGCCACACTTCCAAAATTATCCTTGCTACAGATTACCTTAATGCTGATGTGCATCGTAGGACATCTGACTGTCTATACTAACAGACAATACGTATGGAGTTTGACGAAGCAGTACTATTCAGTTCACTTCTCGGTCTGGGCAGAAAATTCCAAACTACACTCCCTATAAGCTACCTTACAAGCTAAAAATATCAAAGATGCTGTAAATTCTTCTACCCTATCCTGCCAAAGGAGTGAAAATTCAATGAATAAAAACATAATACTCCATTCTGTACTTCTTGCTCATAGCATTCCACGATATGAACAAAGTTTCTGGTGTACGGAGTAAGTATCATGTTCAAGTATTAGACTTCTTAACACTTAAGTTCAGGAACTCATGCTAAGAACTAGGTCAACTACGTTATTTGATCCGTTCCAGCAAAAGACATCCTACAGCTATGGCACAATCAAGTTACAAACCGAGGGGTTCACATTTCAGCAATAATTTCCTCACTATTATTTTGGGATCCCATATCTCAAGTGCATTAGATATGAAAAAGGGGTCAACCTTGAGCCACAGGATTAACTGACATTAGCACAAAAAGGCAGTCAATAAGCACAAAAAGGCAGTCAAAGTAAATATTATCCTGGAAAGCATATTCAAAGCAAATAGCTCTATTATTCGCTTTACAGAAAACAAAATTCATCTACCACATGCACAAAAGAGTCAGATCAGGAACCAGCCAAAACATGTTTACCTAAAATTTGTTTAATTAGAAAAATTAACTCTGGAGATATATTTAGGCGAAGTTGAGAGTGCACCTCCAATATGCTCAAAAGTTGTGTTAATGGCAGCAACCCACTTCTCTTGCTCAAGTTTTGCTCTATCTATTAGCTCCCTTTTACTTAAATCTTCAGTTAGTTGTTTATGAAGCGCGTTGGCTCTTGCTTTTGCTTCTTGCTCACTTTGAATATTTTCTCTTAATATTTTGGCTTTTTCTCTCTCTGTTTGCAGACGCTGAGCTTGAATTTGCTGTTCTGTTGCCTGCCTAGCAGCATGTAGCCTCAAAGCTGACTCCTCTTGCATTTTCACTAACTCTTGATTTCTGGCTTTATGCCATTCATTCTCTGCCTGCATAAACACAAGGGTTAATTCCTGTTCCAAAAAGACTACTTACAACTAATTCCGAAAGTACAAACATGCCTGCATCCTTTTCCTCTTCAGATCATCTTCATATCGAGCCATTTGAGCTTTATTATGTGCTTGTTGCTGACTCAATTTTTGCTTTTCCTCAGATAGTACCTTTTGTCTCTCCTGAATGACAAACAGAAACACCATAAGCTTAAGTATGAAAGCATGCTCAAAATAATGATAACAGCTCTATAAGATTTGACAATCTGCTTTCTTTATTTAACACTGATTATAACCTACTCCTATACACCATTCCCTCATTAGGAAGGGGTTGTTTTACTTTTGCTGAAATAAACCAATCTGTTATGCTGAATGGAGGAGCCTTTGTCCACTCACACACACACCAGAAGAAGAAAACTTGGACACTGATTCACTTCTGTCATCTAAAGACATTGAGGTGCATTCAACTAAAAATAACCGCCATTCATCACATACAGATCAAAAGTTGACAATAACAGCAGATAAAGTGTTTTGCCGCAGTGGACATTACAATATTTACCTCTAACATCTTCAATTTCCAGTTTCCTTAGTTTTATTCCATTGAGATGAGCATTCTGACAATTTGACTAAGGAGAATAGATCTAATCCCGAAACACTAAAATGATTATATGAGCACTTACAGTTTCAAATTGAGCTCTCATCGCATCCATTTCAGCTTTCTTGGTCGCAGCTTGAATCATCTTTGTCTCTTCCCGCTTCATCATCAGCTCAAATGCCTATACAAACACATAAAGATCAAAAAATTTACTCAAGATAATCGTTTTGACCAATTATACAAAAAATTCCAAAATCAAAGAGAACCTTTTTGGCATTGGGAGAAGTACTAATTTCTCTAAGAGCTGCAGCTCCTTTCAGAAGTGGTTCAGGATCGAACCCAGCAGATGTGGTTCGTGGATTATCATTTCGAACTTTAGAAGATGATGATTCTTCCTCTTTTGGTGTATCAGATGAAGGAGCAGCTTCGGGAGGAGGATGAGGAGACGGCGAAGAAGATGAAGACGAAAAAGGACCAAAATTAAAAGGACCATCAGCATAAGCATGCTCAACACCTAAAGTTGCTGAAGCTAATGCTGATACAATCCCTAATGCACAAGCTTTTGCCATTTTTCTCTGAACAAAATTGGGGGTTGGACTTTCTCTATGTTGTAAATGGAACCCTAGGACTACTAAAACTTAATGTAGATTTTGTTTATGTTTGGATTTTGGTTTGAGAAAGAAGAAAAGAGCGACAAGAGAGCTTGAGAAGCAAGTAAGGGGTTTAATGAGGAAAAAAACCCCTCTTCGGTTTGGAGTCTTGGACTAACACTCAAGAGAGAGAGAGGTTTTGTAGGGTTTCTCAATATTGACACGATTGAGAAGATGAGTGACAACCTAACCGACTGACTAAACCTGGTTAACCTGGGGGTGGTGTTATTGCCTATTGGCACTGTTACAAGGACACCGACTTTCCGTGAAAGCTGGGGTCTAAGAGGGTGTTTAACACCCAATAATGTTTGTTAGCTCCAGAAACCCGATTTTTTTTCAATATTGGCCGAGAGAGCTCATGTAACTCATGTAAGGAGCAAACATAAAATGCCTTGGCAACACAAATCCAAGGATCAAATACATTCTACAGAAAAAGTTATCAGAAACAAGATGCATTCTCTCAAGATGGAACAAGAACACTTTTGGCAACATTCAAAGCAACATCAAAGTAGTGCAGTAGGAATTAACAGTTCTACAACAACCAACTTCAACAGGAAATAATACTCAGAAGGTGCAAGAAGTGGAAAGGCAAATTGCTGAACGGCATCACAAAGAATAAGAGTTTTATAGGCAGAAATCAAGAGAAAACATGTTCACTCAAGTGGATCAAACATCTGCAAGCAAATAAAAGAAAGGCTAGAAACAAGATTGAATCTCTGAAGGGGAAAGATGGTAACTGGTGCAGTAGACAACAAAATTTGGAGAATCTCTTAAACTCACATTTCAGTGAGATAATGACTACAACAAATCCTTCAACATAGAGCAGCTTATCTGATTTACTGCCACCCTGTATCACAGATGAAGATATTGCAGCCCTAACAAAAGTCCTTGATGAAGCAGAAATTACAGCAGTCCGTGGAAGTCGCCAAGTCCGGATGGATTCCCTCCCGACTTTTTCCAAACACAATGGCCTACAGTGAATGAAAAAGTTATTAAGATGGTGCAGAGTTTTTTTACACATGGAAGAATGTCGGGAGCAATGAATAAAACTAATCTTTGCTTAATACCCAAGTGCAAACTGCCTCAGTCACCGGGAGATTATAGACCAATTGCATTATGCAACACCACTTACAAACTTATTTCAAAGCTCTTAGCCACTAAATTGAAGCTTCATCTAGATAAATTCATCTCTACAATGCATGCTACATATGTACCTGGAAGAAAAATTAGCGACAATATCACTCTTGCTCAAGAACTTCTACACTAGATGAAGAGAAAGAGACCAAAAAAAGGTTATATGGCTTTGAAACTCGATATGTCAAAGGCTTTAGATCGTATCAAATGGTCTTATCTGGATAAAATAATGAAGAGGCTAGGCTTCAGCCATAGGTGGTGCAACTTGATTCAAGATTGTATTAGCACTTCAGAAATTCAAGTCTTACTGAATGGATCACTCTGTAAAGCTTTTAAATCAACTCGTGGTATACGCCAAGGGGACCCAATCTCACTGTATCTCTTCCTACTTACAATGGAGGTATTTACAAGAGCATTAGCTAAAGTTGAAAGTGAAGGCAAGATTCAGGGTATAAAGATTAAAAAAGATCCCAATAGGTCTCTCATCTATTGTTTGCATACGATTGTCTGCTTTTTGCTAAGGCAGACATTCATAATGTCAATAATCTTTTACAAGTTCTTAAATCTTTCAGTGATATATCAGGGCCGCAAATCAACTTCTAGAAGTTTGCAGTTTATTTCTCTAGGAATGTCCATCCCAGGCATTGCAGAATACTTCTAAGAAACTTAAATATGAAGATGATGAATATGGATGAGAAATACCTAGGTAGACCACTCTTGTTAAACAGGAAAAAAATATGTTCTTTCTCTAGTCTTGTGGATAGTATGAGATTTAAGCTACCAAGATGGAAGGGGAAATTTATGAATCAAGCAAGAAGATCAGTAATGATGAAGCATGTTTTGAATGTTATCCCATCAAAGTATGGATATTTTTAAAATACCAGATACAACCATTAAGGAGATGGATAAAGTGCAACGTCTTTTTTGGTAGAACAAACATGATAACAAAGGATTCTTCTTAATCTCATGAGGTAACGTCTGCAACAAAAAAATAGAAGGTAGTATGGGTTTTCGTGATCTCACATGTTTCAATCAAGCACTTTTGGCAAAAGAAGCTTGGAGGTTGTGTCACTCTTCAAACCAATTATGGGGTTCAGTACATGGGCATGGCAAAGCATACAAGAAATTACGGGTTTTATTCAAAAATTTAGCTTTTGGAGTTTGGTTAACGGTAAAAGCATTCTCATATGGAAGGATAATTGGATACCTGACAAGCTTTTCTCCACCGATACCAGTAGTTGATATTAATAAAGATATCATGTACAAGAATGTATCTGAACTCATTGATCAGGATACTAATTCCTGAAATGTTACTGTTGCACGACACTTATTTGAGCAAGATGATGTTGGCAAGATATTAAGTATAAGAATTCCAGCTCTAATAGAAGACAGATTAGTTTGGACTCTGACTATAAATGGAGTAATTCACGGTGAAGTCGGCCTATAACAAGCTGGTAGAAATTAAGCGCAATTCCAGCAACACTGGAACAACTCTGAAGTCAAATTCTGACAGAAGTTGTGGAGTTTAAACACACTTCTACGTATTAAACACTTCTTATGGAAGTGTGATATTGTTCCATCTAATGAACGGCTGGCAAGGGTTGTAGGTTATTCTGGGAACTATGCTTTATGTTTGAGGAAGAAATTGAGACGAAAAAGCATACTCTGTGTGAGTGTACTTTCTCCAGGGTTGTGTGGAATTGTATTCCGGGTGCTAGAAGAAGTATGCAATATCCAAACATTATTGTGCATGATTGTATTAGAAGTTGGTTTGTGAGTGGTATGTGCAACTTTGAAGCTGATTGGGTAGTCAAGATGGCTAACACCACCTGGGAAATATGGAAAGCAAGGTGTCGTTGTACTTTTGAGAATGTTAGACCAAATCTAGTTTCAATAATATGAACAATTCAATAAATGAACTTAGCAACTGGTTGTGTAATGATGACAAAGAGCATTACAAATATTAAAAACATTACAGAGTCAAGTACCCATACTAGATGGATACCACAATCACATGTGCTTTATTCAATCTATTGTGATGCATCTTTTAAAAAATACAATTGTTTACTCTATCTGGATATGGACTAATACTGTGTGATTGTGCAGGTGCACTCATTCAAGCCAGATGCAGGCATGCAGGTGGACATGTAAGTGTATAAGAAGTTGAATGTGAGAGATTGTACCAAGCAATGATGTAGGATGAGGAGTTAGGATTGTAATCCATATGTTTTGAACTTGATGCAAAGCTAGTGGTGGATGCGATCAATAAAGATCATCAGATCGTTGCATGGGAAAATTAACCTTTAATATTAAATATTATTGCTAAAGTTAAAAATCATCTTCTTTGGACCTGCAAGTTTATTAAGAGAGACTGTAATAAGCCTGCAGCTAAATTAGCAACAAATGCAAGAGTTTTTTCTATTTCGAATGATTGAAACAATCATCCTCCAAGTTTTATTGCTGCTGCGATATTGGATGATATTGAAATTGTCAGTACTTTATCTGAGTAATAAAAATTTTGGTTAGCATAAAGAAAAAAAGCAGAAATCAATCCCAAAAGTCTGAAGCAAAAATATCTTGTATAAAAAGAAAAAAAATTAATAACTTTTTTGCTTCTAGAAGTTATTCTGAAACTATATACCCAAACTGATTCTAATTTTTTTGTTTCGAGAAGTAGAAAAGCAATTTCTGAAATGATATATAAATAGGCTATAAGCGCTCAGATCCTTTAAAAGGTCTTATTTTCTCCTCTCACTTTATCTAGAGGTGTAAAGACCTAATGTTGTGCCATAAAGTTAAGTGTGCATACTATAGTTTTTCTTTTTAAAATTTGGCACACCATAGCATGGACTATAGTACATGAAAACCTTGTAGTGTCGCGTCAACACGCCAGGGTACTTAATTTCTAAATAAATTTATATAACGAATTATTGAGTTTTCAAAATAATTATAATCAAATTTAATAAAACTTATTAATTTTTTGCATATTATGTTATTTATTACATAATAATTTAAATCAATATTACCTAAAAATAAACATACGACTGATTTTACATGATAACAAATACACCTTATATATTTTATTGTCAAATAATTGTTGGAAACAATGCTTTTACAGAACCAGTTTTGTTATTATAAAAGTTTGTTTGTAGTATTGTTATTGAAACTTGTTAACATAGTTATAGTCAACAATTGGCTACAAACAATAATATTTTTGTGAAGTATCTGTGAAATATGGCATGATGTGTCGTGCATTATGCATGTTGTGTTATAATTTCTTATATTTTCATGTGTTATGTTGTGTTATGCCATGTGATGTGATGTGTTTTCATGTACCATGATGTACTTGTGCATTTCGTGTTGCATACCACGTGTTGTGATGTGTCAATTTGCCGAAAAATCTCGAACAGGTTGTGTGTTAAGTTGTGATGTGCTCAAATTTTAGCATGTTATGTTGTGACATTGACGTACTGGTACGAGGTTTTACAATGTTAACTTTATAAACTAGCATCACCACATTCAAAGAATGAACAACGATAGGTATCCTTTCCGATTGACTTGCCAACTATAATTAACTCAAATCTAATTTAAATTCATAGTCTTTGAACTATCAAAACCTAAGGGAGGGGCATACCAGATCTGGTATTCAATTCAAGGCCAGCAAATTGTCAAAAATTAGAAAAGAGAGGATGAAATTTGTCTTTTTTACTCCTACAATGTGTTTACACCTTATTATAACAAATGTAGTAATCATTGATTTAGATACCATATTCTACATATGTATTTAAAGGCTCAGAAGGCAAGTGTGAAAAGTGGCAAGTCTGAATCCAAATGTAGTAATCATTGATTTACTATTTTCCTTGAGTGACACCAGATCATGGATGTTTGTCTCTATAATTACTACAAATAAAGATCATTGGCCGCAAACCTAAGGATTGGACCCTAATATATGAGACCTTATTTATGCTTTTATACTCTTCTTGCTATTTAGTTCTTATAGCGTTATGATTGGCGTGTTGTTTACTAATAGTAAGGGGCTCAATTTAGCATTTTCCACGAAAATAAAATCACGTAAAAATCATGTCGTAAGACTAGAGACACTTGGAAGGAACTGATTCACAAATCTCCATTCAAACACAAACTAATCCTTATCATGATATACTTTTTCTGAGGCGTGAAGTTGAGTTGTATACAGTTCATCATTCAAAAAGTAGTGATTAGTGCACAATCTACCTATTTAGTGTCAAATTCATGTGTTTATTTATTAGTTTCATGTAAATTACTTTATATTACGCGTGAGTTCATTTATATGTATTTAATAAAATACATCATATAAATGGAATGAAATAACTCTATACTTAAGGAAGTGAAGTACAAAGTGGACCTCGATAGGGTGTCAAATGTGAGAAAAATTGGAAAGCAAAAATCTCAGCCCAAGGTGGGTCGAGCATATACACCAAAACTCGGTAATTACTAGATGAGAGTCACTACGCATTCTTGTTTGAAAACCCACGATTCTTAAGAGGAAAACACAAAAGAGTGACATGAAAATTCGGGGTAATTTCATGTGTCAGTTCCTCCAAACAAAACCCAACAACAAAAGGAGTACAATATCTAGGGCTATCAACGGATTAAATTATGTCGGGTTTTCACCAATCCGATCCCGATAGGCTAACTGTTATCGGAGTTTCGAAATTCGATAACCCCCGACGGAATTTGAAAATTCGAATTCGATTCCGATAGGTTAACTTATCGGAAATCCGATAACTTCCAATAATTTCTAAGAATATGAAAAGCCTGGAAATAAAAGTGTTAGAAATTACTAATCCGGATAGAAATTCCGATAATTTCTAAGAATATAATTTTCGATAGTTGACATCTTACTAGTAGACTCTTAGGATTATCGGATGTCAAAACTTAGCTAACTAAAAATAGCCTAATCCAGTTCCGATAAGGTTAAGGCGCCGTAAAGTCCGATAATATATTCAATTCTGAAATCCGAAATCCGACAAATCGGATTATATCATATAGGATGTCGAACTTTCGAAAACGGATCTCGGACTTCGGAAGTTTATTGACAGCCCTAACAGGATCGCCTTCAGCCAACCGACCGCATTGGGTTGTATAGTCCTCTCAGTATTCAGCCCAACAATAAATGAATAAATGAATAGGATTTCCGTTCTATGCAACTAATAAGTCATTATGCAAACTAAGCTAGTTTTTTCCATTTTCGCGACGTCCACTTGGCAGTTTTCTTGTCAGTCTTCTGAGACTAATAACTATATTTGATGAGTCTTGCCTCAGTTTTGGGTATTCTCATAAGATTTTATATATGGACTTGTGCACGAGAAATTCAACACTTCTACATATATAAGGTCGATCCTTCAGAGCAGAGGAAACACGTTTTGGGAAGAAAATAAGAAGCAAGGGTTTGTTTCATCATGTTGGTTTGTACATTTCTTTGTATAATTTTACATGGATTTTAGTAATTCTTAGATGAGCATATCTCGTAATGGTGGTTAAGAATTTAATCTGAAATCCTAAACAAGTCACAATCGGGATAATTAGTTTTAATTTTCATGATTTTTCTATTGCTATGTCGTACTTTAGATAATGATTGTTTGATTGTCGAAAAACCCTAATCTCTAGAGTACACCGTAGCTGTTACCGAAGAGATATTGCAATACGTAAAAGCTTAACCTACGTAGAACCTGATGACTGGCTCTTGCGCTAGGTTTTTTTAGAATAACCTAATTTCACAAAAACCATTGCTCTCACTAGGGGTATGTTGGACTCAAGTTGTCATTGGGCCAAGTTATTTAGTGAGAAGGATTCAAGAAATCGTTTTACGCACTTGATGATATTAAGAATTTTACTAAAGGAAACCAGTGATAGGATGCTTTAGGGTTATTAATATGAAGAGAGATTGAATGTTGACTTAATTGATTGATGAACATATTTGGTGATGGAAGATGAAACCTCTTACCAGTACTTTATCTCATTGGTTACCACTTTATTACTTGCCTACGAAACTTTTCTATCATAGTTTAACTTATTTGCAAACAACGATAAAACACCCTTATTGGTTACATAAGTTGTGGGAATCAATTAAAAAAATTTATGCTCTCTGGGGACCACTATCTACTAATCATTATATTCTAAAAGTGTTTTTGAGCAGAGAACTATACTAAGTTTGACTGGTTACAACATCGATCAAGTACCAAAACCTTTGAATAAACCAACTTAATTCAAACAAAAAAAAAACTTGAGCAGATCTGGTAGAAACACAAAGTTATCTTTGGTGAAAAGCTTAAAAGTGCACAACAACATCATATCCAACACGATGACAAGAAAAATGGCATATGTCTTTAAAGTTCTTCGGAACTATACGCCAAGTTATCATATTTTCCGCATAAACCAGGGTACGCTTAGTGCGAGAGGATTTGTTGGAGAATACCTACCAGGACGAGGAATATCGTGAAACCTGAAGACTAAAGTTATAGCGCTCTCACTAAAGAAAATCGCTCATCTGGTAGATATCACGTAATGATACATAGAATGGATAAAGTGGTTGTAGGCCCTATCAAATCTCTTTATGACCTGCCAAACTCCGCAAGCATAACCATCAACATAGTAGGATAAACCAGAGACGAGATATCACGATACACCTTTACTATACCACAGAGATATCCAGGAGAGATTTTGGTATATTTTCACAAACACTGACATATCTTATCTACGGTCGCAACTATGACAATGAAACCTAACATATTTCTGAAAAATTGGGGTTTACCCCTGTTTATGGGAGAAAACTATTTCTGCTGGTTTTGGTAATTTGGGGTGTGTGGATGAGAAATGAATCTAAACCCTAAACAAATGCACTGCACGGGAGTTCTTTTGATTCGAGAGATCAATCTGTACAATTCTAGCCTAAACCAAGAAATGGTCGTTCCAGACTTGCTTCAGTCACAAAGTGAAGGAGATGGGGTTAATCTTAGGGAGGGAAGCGAAGAAGGTGTTGAGATCGTGAAGGTGTTGGCTATTTTTGACTTGTATCAGAATACCCAACTGGCTTGCAATAATGTAAGCAAAGGTCTGTGTGCTTGAATACGTTGTATCAACAATTGGTTTATGTCTTGTCTCTTTTTTGGAAATAGGGAGGAGAACCTATTTATACAAGTCATTGAGCCTAACCCTCATCTCTCGTGGGAAGTGGAGGAAGTGGAGTGATGGAGTAGTGGAGTCGTGTTAGTGTCACACGATCAGTCTTTTCCCACTTCTCCCATCAATACTAACCGTCCATGTCTTCCTGACACGGTCTTGTGATGGCATTGCACGTTGCACGCTGTAAACCGCCAGACCAATACCCCGGTATGTATCCCCCAGTTTGCGACATGCTTGATGTCTCGAGTGTATGGATCGTGGGACCCATAGAAAGTAGCATACGGTGCTAGGTTAAATAACTAAGTTATTTGGGAAACCGATATTTATGAAATATCGTGTGTATTCTATGCATGTAATGCATCGAATATATTCAATATGCATGAAGCATCGTTGTTTTAAAGCTTATCGGATTAAGCCGCGGATTAAGCGTCTCAAAACAGGTGCACGCATAGCTACCTTCAAGTGATCGTTTGGAGGCTGCGCAGGCAAGCCCTCCCTTGGCCGATCACATGATGTGGTAGAGTGATAGATGGTGATCACCACGACACCTTATTAGCCAACTAACTCCTAGCCTGGGATCCTTAACCATGCTGGTAGATTTGGACGAACGAGATGATATATGACGCTCATATGCGACCGTTGATGAAGTTTTATGGTTTTAAAGAGGTGTGCAAGCGTCACTCTTCAGCTTGGTCGAATCCAAGCATGGGAAACGTTTTTGGAAGAACCGACCGTGCATGCGTGTAGACGGCTTGCCGGTGTACACGTCTGTACCTCACTGTCCCATGAAGATGTGTTCTAAGCCACTCAATTTGTCAGGCAAAGTTGAGTGGTTGAGATCGGTTTGCGGCAGAAATCCGTTGCCGCAAAGGAGTTGGAAGCCGCGCGACATGCCTACTTCGGGCACGTGTTTCGAGATTTTCAGCGATGATTGGTCTTGGTCGATCGGTCATGCGTGTATATGGGCCCACGGTGATCATGTTGACATGCTCGGGACCTTTTAAGTCTACATCTACGCCCTCCATCCATGCTTGCGAAGATGGACGCTCGTGATCAATTAACGACACATGTAACATGCCGCAAACCCTAATTAGGGTTTTGGATCGGTCGTGTGTACACTACTTCAACCTTACGGTTTGGAAAAATCGATCTCCCACTTCGCGAAGTCGGTCGTGCTATACAGGGGATGTCCATTCTGCATCTGCGCATCGCCAGAGGACGTATCCGTGGGCTTTCAGCTTCAATCGACATGGAGGAGCAGTGGAGGCATGATGAAGCGTCGCAAATACCAGTGAGTGCTAGGGATGAGAGGTTTGCAGCACGGTTAAAGAGGCGGAGGGTTGGAAACAAACGTCCTCCAGGTGAAGATAAGTGTGATTATCCAATCCATGACGGTGTGATAATCCTTGATTCCGACACACACGAGCCTGAGCGTCCGAAGGTGATCAACCCAATCTCCAATGTTGCGGTGGCTTTTGAGGAAGATATGGAAGCTATCCCTGCTGATGATGTTGGGGCGGAGACCGTTGCTGCAGAAACATCCGAAGTGGAAGCTGAGGAAGATCCAAAGGAAGAAGCAGTAGCGTCCCACGATGATGATGGTGTTGAAGCAGGCTCCAGTGGTTGTGGTGAAGACACGACCAATTTTCTTGATGACTAAATCTTCATGTTCTTTCTCTTTTGAGTATTTTCTCATAATTTGTGAACATTTTTCTTGCACTCAGTGGAGGCTGAGTCTAAGGTCTTTCTGCTTGCTTGATTGAATAAGGGTTTCACATTGCTTTTTGATGTAAATATTACAACATGGCCATAGATGCGGTCATATGTTGTTCTTGCAACGAAAAAGAGAATGCCATATGGACCTGTCTATGCTCCTGACGCGAGATCTCACTGGTTTTGCTGGGGTAAATGTCCCAAAACGTCTTCCTTCTTCTGCACATATTTTATTTCCCCGACATCTTCCAGAGAATACAAAATGTTTGTTTAGGGTTTCCTTCCAGGCCCGCTCTAGTGGGTAATGATGATGTAGGCTGACTCAGAATTTTGTTTCTTTCTTTAGGGGTAAAGAAATTCATAGATGGAAATAATATTTCGATTAATTTGAAAATTGAAACCCTAACTATGAATGCAAGTATTGCAATCATTTTCTGGAGGAATTACAAATACGACGTAAAAAGGAAAATGTGGAAGAAATATTAAGGGGAACGCTGGAAAAAATAACACATCGTTTCAAGTATGTAGGGCGCTGGAAAATTGGTAGCACAACATCTTAAGTACTGTAAGGTTTGAGCCATCACGATTGAACCGTTAGGCCTTCCATCTTGTCAGCGTTGATGAGCTTGCAGTAACCGCCTAAGATAACATCTGCTACCAGGTATGGTTCATCCTCTCTTTCGGTGGGTGAGTCAGGCTGAGTGGTCACTTTCACAGTCATGCTCACAACTTTGAACGCAGTTGTCTTCCTCACCAGATCTCCAATTCTAAATGGGTTTGGGTGTTGTACAGATACCCGGTCCTTGGCCCTGTCGTCTTTGGTCGAGACAGCTTCTAAAATTTTGATGAAATGTTTGAAAGGACCGGCCTCCCTTTCACATCTCTTAGCGGGGGTTGGATTGTTGGTTGGAGCGAGTCCCAGGACTTATCAGAAGGAGGAGTTTTTGGTTGCAAAAAGGGTTGTTCGATGAGACTTACTTGAGCTCGGAACCTTTTAATGCTGATGAGCTCTCTCCAGGAAGCTGTGTCACATCGGCAAGTTGCAGATACGGCAACAGGTAGTCTTCAGGTTCAGACGGCTTGTTGGAGATTATTTCAGGTATCGAAACCGGCAGAGGCCATATTCCCAGTGTTGCCTTGTATCCAAGAGTTTCCCAGGACCATATCGTAAGTTGGATGTTCTTTGACTATGTAGAACTTTGCTTGCGTCGAGGCATCACCCAATTTAACTTCAATATCGATGTATCCATAGACATCTCCAAGTTCTCCTTCTGGATTCTTAATCACGGTTGGGCTGCGAGTAGCTTCTTGTTTCGAAATCCTTGCCGCTTTCAAGGTCTTGACAGTGACAATGTTGAACTCGGAGGCTGCATCAATCAATGTGCTATCGAAATCGACGTCCTTCAAACGAGTGACAGTTAGGAGTCCCCAGTTTCCCTTGCTCGCATCTTCCAGGAAAGACCGAGGTTCCGAGACTGCTTCCTTTTCTGGATACAAACGCCTGCCTGATACAACGCGGTTGAGGGCTGCAAATATGTCTTGACGCTGCGCCTTGGAGAAATATAAGATTTCGTACAAACGCTCCATCATAGATTGTACAGTCTTGCGAACAGAATCCCCGGGGATCATGCAGTTCCTGATAGGGAGAGAATCTCTATGAACACCTTCGTTTCCCAACTGGAGTTCTCCTGCATCTACCTTTTCTCTGAAGATTTGCTTCAATTTGTTGCAGTCCTTAGTCGGGTGATGGACGAACCTATGGTAGCGACAGTACTTGGGGTCCGTCATGTCTTTCTCAGTCGGCGGGCGTCTGATGGGAGGTAGCTTGATAACATCGTCTTGAATCCATGCCTCCAAGAGTTCCACTACTTCATTCATGGGGAATGGGAAACCTGTATCTTCAGCGTCTTGTGCAGGAGTCTTGCCCGTTCCCTTTCGAGAGGAAGTCGTATGTGCTGGAGCCGCACGCCTGGGTTGTTGTTCCGTTGCTGAAGCTTTCCTTTTTCCTCCTTCGCCCACCACGCTCACAGAGGCACCAGTGTTGTACTGCTTGTTGATGAGACGCCTACTCCCTCGACTCTCACGTGAATCTTCGTTTCGAACAACCCTGCTTCTTTCCAACAACGCTGGGGGGTTTGTGGCTGAACGCTTGGCAGCTTCATGGAGTTCGGAGAACGTCTGGAAGCCCAGATTCTCGAACAAAGCGCGGTATATGGGTACCATCCCGTTAATGCATAGCTCCACCAACTGGAGTTCGGTGACGTTTGGATCATGACAATCTAATGCTTGAGTCCTGAAACTCTTAACGAAATCGTTCAGATGCCCGTTATTCCGCTGGGAGACTCTCCCCAGGTCTGAAAAAGTGATCTGCTCAGACACAAAGAAATACTTTCTGTAGAAAGCATTGACCATCTCCCCCCAATTGGATATGTTGTTAGGAGCGATGTTGTTGTACCAGGTGTATGCTCTTCCAGTAAGTGATTTTGAGAACTGTTTGAGGCGGAGGACATGATTGTATTCATGCTCCCTAAAAGACTCCAAAAATCGAGAGATGTGTTCACGAGCGTTACCGGTACCGTCGTAGAGGGTGAATTGAGGAGAGGTGTATCCTCTGGGAAGGGGAATCCGCTGCACGTCTTGAGGGTATGGAGGTTGGTGTTGGTGCATACTTATTGGATTTCCTTTGCCACGGTTTTCGAGGAATATCTCCAGGTCCTCACGTGTGATGAAGTTGGATGGTTGATACCTTTCTCTTGGACGCCCAGGAGCCACATGAATTTCTTCGTCCATGTGGGGCCGCGCCGTTGAGGTACCTCTTTCTGAGTTGCGGCCTGTCCGTCTGTGCCTTAGCAAGGACTTCTTGTCTCTCCATCAAATCCACCATAGTAATAGGGGGTTGTCCTCCCTTGGATCCTCCGGCTCCTCGTCCTGAGGGAGGAGTGACGGTTTCCCTGGTCCTGAGGGAGGAGTGACGGTTTACCTGGTGACGGTCGGAGGCGTTACACTCGAGGAGATGCCGGAGTTTGCGGCTGCTCTGGATCTGGTGATAGGAGACGTCACTCCCAATGGGATATCTCCTCATGCTCCGCTGGTGTTGGTGGTGGAGGACGTGATTCCACGAGATACATTGATTGCATTGGGAGGTTGCACGGTAACACCGCTAATCGGGATATCAACACCGAGAGTGTCGTCAGCGCTGGTTCCATCGGGATTGGTTGCCGATCCAGACCTAAGATCCACCATTTTTGAAATCAGAAATATTGAATTGGTATTGAAGAGATTGACTTCACAACCGAGAGATTAATCTCCCACTGTGGTCGCCAATTGTTTATGGGTGAAAACTATTTCTGCTGGTTTTGGTAATTTGGGGTGTGTGGATGAGAAATGAATCTAAACCCTAAACAAATGCGCTGCACGGGAGTGCTTTTTATTCGAGAGATCAATCTGTACAATTCTAGCCTAAACAAAGAAATGGCCGTTCCAGACTTGCTTCGGTCACAAAGTGAAGGAGAAGGGGTTGATCTTAGGGAGGGAAGCGAAGAAGGTGTTGAGATCGTGAAGGTGTTGGATGTTTTTGACTTGTATCAGTATACCGAACTGACTTGCAATAATGTAAGCAAAGGTCTGTGTGTTTGAATACGTTGTATCAACACTTGGTTTATGTCTTGTCTCTTTTTTGGAAATAGGAAGGAGAACCTATTTATACAAGTCATTGAGCCTAACCCCCATCTCTCGTGGGAAGTGGAGGAAGTGGAGTAGTGGAGTCGTGTTAGTGTCACACGATCAGTCTTTGCCCACTTCTCCCATCATTACTAACCGTCCATGTCTTCCTGACACGTTCTTGTGATGGCGCGAGTGTATGGATCGTGGGACCCATAGAAAGTAGCATACGTTGCACGCTGTAAACCGCCAGACCAATACCCCGGTATGTATCCCCCAGTTTGTGACATGCTTGATGTCTCGAGTGTATGGATCGTGGGACTCATAGAAAGTAGCATACGGTGCTAGGTTAAATAACTAAGTTATTTGGGAAACCGATATTTATGAAATATCGTGTGTATTCTATGCATGTAATGCATCGAATATATTCAATATGCATGAAGCATCGTTGTTTTAAAGCTTATCGGAGTAAGCCGCGGATTAAGCGTCTCAAAACAGGTGCACGCATAGCTACCTTCAAGTGATCGTTTGGAGGCTGCGCAGGCAAGCCCTCCCTTGGCCGATCACATGATGTGGTAGAGTGATGGATGGTGATCACCACGACACCTTATTAGCCAACTAACTCCTAGCCTGGGCTCCTTAACCAAGCTGGTAGAGTTGGACGAACGAGATGATATATGACGCTCATCTGCGACCGTTGATGAAGTTTTAGGGTTTTGAAGAGGTGTGCAAGCGTCACTCTTCAGCTTGGTCGAATCCAAGCATGGGAAACGTTTTTGGCAGGACCGACCGTGCATGCATGTAGACGATTTGTCGGTGTACACGTCTGTACCTCAGTGTCCCATGAAGATGTGATCTAAGCCACTCAATTTGTCCGGCAAAGTTGAGTGGTTGATATCGGCTTGCGGCAGAAATCCGTTGCCGCAAAGGAGTTGGAAGCGGCGCGACATGCCTACTTTGGAAGCGGCGCGACATGCCTACTTCGGGTGCGCGTTTCGATTGGCCTTGGTCGATCGGTCATGCGTGTAGACGGTCCCACGGTGATCATGTTGACATGCTCGGGACCTTTTAAGTCTACATCTACACCCTCCATCCATGCTTGCGAAGATGGACGCTCGTGATTAATTAGCGACACATGTAACATGCCGCAAATCCTAATTAGGGTTTTGGATCGGTTGTGTGTACACGACTTCAACCTAACGGTTTGGCAATCTATGCTCCTCCTTTGAGGAGGCCGACCATGTGGGACCCACATTGAGCCGGTGGTGAGCATGTGTGTACTTGTCCCACGGTCATAGGCTTGATCTAAGCCATCCAAACATGCCGGTGAAGTTGGATGGTTGTGATCAATTTAAGACACTAGTGGACTTTCCTGTGACCCTTAAAGCATCACGCCGGCCGAACTTCGAGCAAGCGTTTGCTCCTCCCTGGCTAGGTCGTGAGAAGGTATGTCAAGTAAGTAAAAAGGGGGCCCGTCGGTGTGCAGGACAACGCTTGTCCAACCGGTCATGGGACGATCTATGCCGTCCAACCATGCAAGCGAAGTTGGACGGCCGCGATCTGTTTTGAGACCGACATTGGCGGTCTTGTGCGTACAAGCTTTTCCAAGCTGCTCCACACCAGCCCAACCATCCTACTTTAGGCTGGCGTTCGGTGGTTGTTTGGGAGGCGTGGTATGTATTCGACCGACCAGGGAAAAAACGGGCCCGCTGGTGGTCATTAAGGTGGTAGCCTGCTCCTGCTGAGGATTGTCTAGGCTGGTTAAATCATGAGGCCAACTTGCGTGGTCGTGATTGTTTCTGACACTGACATGGACAGCCCAGATGCTCAATCGGTCTAGTATAACACACCGAGAGATGTAGCCTGTACGGGTATTTCGTGCATGCCTCATTATCGATACTTGGAGATTCGTGTCACTCTGCTGAGAGCCACATTCAGTCGTTATGCCGCACCAATAATGAGGGTTCTGCAGGAACAACACAGGAAATACAAGGCTAATCGCGCATTAATTAATAATGCTATAAATTCACAGGGTATATGGAATTGTTGCTACATGCTCCAACCTGGATGAATTTTGTGTATTTAATTCACAGAATACTGGAATTGTTGCCACATGCTCTATTCTAGGTGAATTAGTAAAGTGAAGAAATATTCATCACTTATCAATGGCTTTATCCTTTGCATGATGTCAGCGCATAAATTTGGTTTTATAATTTTAGCCCTGAACTAAAATTTACCATCAACAACCCCACTAAATACTTACCAACATGTTTTATTTGCAGAAGTTAGCGACAAGAAATCGATATCACCACCACAACCATGAGAGACATTGAAAAGTTGGTGGTCACCTGGGCTGATCTATTGTGCATTTTACTAGAATTACTACCGCATTGTCGATAATTATTGCTACTTGAGAAAATTGGTTGTAAAATTTGATAAACGCTGGAGAGCTGCAACAATACGACAACGATGATGACGGGAAGATACACATGATGTCGGACAATATTGGACGACCAGTGACCCAATCTTCTAACGTCTACGCAAGCATTCAACACGGCAACAACTCATGCATGATAAGGAGAATACCGTGTCAAGAAAATATAAATCTCCCGCGACTTAAATTTCAACGGATACCACTATAATGTGACCTTTATTTAAAGTTTTTCAGGAACCATACACAAAACTATCAGACCAGGATGTGCTTAGATTAGGGAAAAAGTTTATGAGGTATCTGAAGAAAAATATCTGCCATATACCCACCAGGACGAGGCAAGCCTTGAAATTCGAATACTTACTTATCGCACTCTCACTAAAAACGATTACACAGCTAAAACATACAACATAACGACACATGGAATTTGTAAAGAGGTTGTACACCTTATCAAATCACTTCATGATCTGCTAAACCTTGCAAGCACAACCATCAAATTGCATGAGCAACTAGAGGAACACTTGCACCACCATCACGTGCTATCATAATACACCTCTACTATACCATGGAGGAATCAAAGAGAGTGGTTGGTATATTTTCACAATCACTCTCATCTTTTATCTGGTGTCGCAATTATGGAATCAAACCCTGTTATATTTTAAGAATACTGGAGTTTACCCCGGGAACCCCACTGAGTGTCTCATTACATATTTTTTTGTAGAAGTTAGCGATCAAAAATCGATATTACCACCACAACCAACGGAGTCACTGAATAGTTGGCAGGACCCCGGGCAGATCTATTCTGCATTCCACCAAATCTCAGGCCACATCGTCAATAATTGCCGCCGTTTGGGAAACATGGTACAAAATCTGATAAACGAAGGAGAGCTACAATAATAAATACACCACGACGAAAATGGTGTCGATAAGATGTGCATGATATAAGACAACAACGAATGGTTATTGGAATTATCTGAGATAATTTTTCAACAGCTAGGCAGGCACGAAAACAATAATAACTCATCCACGAGAAGGTAAATATCGTGTGACGCGAAAAAAAGTCGCTGGCAACGCCATTTGTTAGATCATTGTTCGGTTGAACTCACAAATTTTGCTATCTCAAGCTTATTGTCAATGTTAGATGAACAAAACTATATCTTGATTTTTAGTCTACTAAATCAAGTCTCGAACTAGGTATAAAATTGGTAGTTGAGTATCAGACATCACCGTTAAAGATTGAAGATTGACGAAGACATTTGAAGAACTTCATCAACAAGGTATGTGAAGATTGAACCATTCTATTTATTCATACGTTTTACCATTCTACCTATCTGAGACAATGTCGTGTGACTTCTAATAGATTTATTGCAAAGAAGAAATTTCGAGTCAAGCTTGTCTTGTTAAACATCTCGAAATATGACTCAAGCAATGGATGTTCATTGGTCCTTTTGAAACTTAGTTTGAAATAATTTATTGTTCAAGAACTAATGTTTTGGATCATTTGAAAATTGCCCAAGCAATAATTTTATCATTTGGGAAGGTTTCAAACATCAAAGAGTATTTTCGTCTCAGGGTAGGTTGGTGAACCATCTCGTAAACCCTAGATATCTGGGTTTCTGAAATACAAGAAGGTTGATGAACAAGTTCGCAAACCTTAAGTTCATAATGGTGTTGTTCACCAACCCGGTTCACGAACCATGGTAATCTGAAATTGGTGAAAGACCCAACTATTGGCGAACCCAGTTCATGAATGTTAGCACCTGGGGTTCACGATTCTTTAACGGTTGGTGAACCCTGGTTAACGAACCGCATTTCCCGGACTCATGAATTTCCTCAATAGTTCACGAACCGCTTCACCAACGGTGACAGTGGATTTTTAGTAGATGCTCAAAGACTTATTTTTTTAAATATGTTTAGCATTTCTATGATTCCCGTAAACACCTCTAAGACATCTTTGATCACTAAAACACTTTGTGTATGTGCATACTACAGGGAAAACCCCCTTTTACAACCCTAATTTCACGACTCTTTTCGTATATGTCGTAAAAGGTAAGATTTTTTACGACCTTTAATCCGAGAAACATTGTAGAACATTATCAGTGCCCACTCTTAGTAATAAGAGTTGTAATGAAACAAGAATTTGACAACGTTTTAGAAATATGTAGTTGTACATTGTATAACGACTACTGGATGGGGTTGCTAAACGCTTGATTATGACAACTAAATAATACAATTGTCAAATTTAGCTTAATTTTCAAGTAAACATCTCCATATTAAATATGTTATAATTAAACTACAAAGTTTTTAGCTGGTAGCCGAGCAACAAGCTGAGCACCAACTCCTTTTTGAATAGCGACACCCAATCTATGAAAAATAAAGCTACCTAGACCGTTACCAGTGTCATGGCTGACTAAACAATTCTTCAGACGCTTGAAAAAACAAATAGTATCCTCAGTAAGTTCCCCTAAGAGCAACTGCAGTGGTGCGATCAAAACCAAAGATCAAAGATAAAAAAAAAGACCAAAATTTGGGTTTAGTCCGTGTTGTGACGCAACGGTACATGATTAAAATTTCGTCAGGCGGACTTTAAAAGTCCGCCCCAATTTTTTTTTGTAAAATTTCATCAGGCGGACTTTAAAAGTCCGCCCCATTTTTTGTAAATTTCATCAGGCGGACTTTAAAAGTCCGCCCCATTAAAATTTCATCAGGCGGACTTTAAAAGTCCGCCCCATTCTTTATAACTTTCATCAGGCGGACTTTAAAAGTCCGCCTCATTCTTTTTTTTTTTATTTAATTAAAATTTCATCGCGCGTAATTTAAATCTCCGCTCGTTAACAAGCGTACTTTAAATTTACGCCCAGCAACAAGCGTACTTTAAATTTACGCCCGACTATATTAGAATTTGGGATTTGGTCGCGACCATATTTGGTCTGGAATTTGATCTTTGGTTGGGATTTGATCTTTACTCCGTCCCACTGTGTTACGATCTCATCCCAAATTTTTGGTTATACTCGCCCACTGTGGATGCTCTAAGGTAGTAAAAGCTAAAACACCCTAACCATAGCCATGCGAGGTACACTCATCCATATATTTAGAACGTTTACGCGAAATTGCTCTAGAGATAGCCTGGCCTGGGAAGAAAGAACGAACACCATCACCAGTAAAGGGTGAGACCCCTGTGACATCCATGCATACATCTTGGCCATTTTCCCAATTCAGAACAAGGATATCCGCTGGACGTAAATCCTTGTTGCTATCTGACATAAGACCCAAATTCACCTCCTTGCGAGCATGGACACCAGCTTTGTAACAAATATTCGCAATTACATCGCGTACTAAGTCATGGTGGAATTTTAGTCCAACCTCATTAGCACAGTGAAGCGCGTGATCACCAAAGATATCCATGGACCTATTGCAACATGAGCATAACTCGCCTTCAACAAATAAAGGGATACCAAGATGATAGCAAACCACAGCTCCAAACTGTCTGGGGCCAAGACATTGATCTAAACCACTGATCGGAACAACCAAAAGGTAATCTTGAGCATGTTTGATCTGGTTACATTGCCAAAGAATGGAGTCTCTTGCAGATAAAGTAAATTGGTCGGGGATTTGCTTCTTGATTGCATCAAAATAAGTGACTGCCATGGAGTGCATAGAAGAGGGGGAAGTGTTATCGACGCAAAAAGTGGAAGGCAAACCGCATACCTGAATGAATTTCTGAAGAGCCGACTGGTAGGCGACCCCATAGTCGCTGGTGAAAGAATTACCAAGAATCGCTTTCCATACCGAAGCAGTCTGACTCTGAGAATCAAGATAACAATAAGTGCGAGTGTCAGCGATGGTATATATGCCAAGCCCATCATCCTTGATAGGAAGAGTATCCAGTCTCTGTTGCAAAGGCCCAAAACCAGGACCATCTCCGGTGATTAAGATACTTAAATATTGGAACAAGTGGTCATCAAAGAGGTCAAAGGTATGTTGAAGAGCTGCCAGATTAGTAGTACGCATAGCAAAATATAATCTTGATACACCGACACAGTTTCGGAGTAGCAACATCTCACTTTGGGTATCCCTGAGCTTTTTGATAGCAGACATGAGCTGAATAGTTTTATTCACCCGATAAACCGCCATGTCACTCATGAAATCCAAATCTAAGCTCACGGGTCCACCCAAAAGATTAACTACCTTGCTAGGCCTACCAATATCAAGGGGAAAAACACCTACCTCCAGACTTCGTGGATCAACTGTAGGCCAGAAAACCTCAGTTTTATTTATATTGATATGGAGACCACTGCTCGGACCTTCGGTTTCAATAATACTCAAAGCCTTGGAAACCTCCAAAGTGTCACCAATGATAGTACCATCATCCAGGTACCAGGATGCAAATCAAGCTTACAACGAGAAGCAATGGACTTCACAAGAGGGTGAAGTGTCAGGGCAAACAAAAGGGGACTGAGAGGATCACCTTGTTGAACACCGAGTGCAGAAGACATGATGTATTGATCGTAGTAAATATTAGTAGGCCTAGCATAACAAAATTCAACCCAACGAGAAATACCTGGACAATGAAGCCGGACCTCCTTAAGAAGATAAGACCTACTCACCATGTTAAAAGCATTCGAAAAATAAATATTGGGGTGCTTTGTGTAACATTTAACTTCATCAACCATCCTTGAAAATTTGGTAGTTTATAAGTTCTGTCATTATACACGGTTCACGTACCCGAACCACTGCGTATATTCTTCAATGTGATTTCAATAAAAACTTCTCACATGCTTACTTAAAACCCTAATTAGAGTTTCAACTAAACAGAGAAAGTGTTTACTTGAATTTCAAAATATTGTAGCTTAAATTCTAAGCAACCCTTAGTCTTGAACATCTATAAATATAGAGATTCATCCAATTGGGAAATTCAAACCCTGACACTTTGTGTCCTAGTTGATTGCTTGAGTCGTCCTCTATTGACCTAGTTTTCCTCTGGGAAACATAATTAGTTATACGACTTAAAAACTTCACTTGGGGATTCGTGAATTCGACTATCTTTACCTTGATAGTTCGTGTATTCTGATCTTGCATTTATGTTATCAAGGTTCTCGGAATATCTTTCAGGCAAGATAGATAGAAATCATAAAGTTCTCTTTGTCTCAGATTTTATGATTACTCAAGATACATATCTGAAAACTATTCTTAATTGATTAGTTCAAAATTGTTTTTGAGAGGTGGTTAAGAATCCACGATTCTCAGCTAATTGAGTGTAAGTGTTCCGGATTTGTAAGGTTTTCTAGATTTGTCTATTGAAAACAGATTTCCAAGCCTTGATCTTTGATATACATGGAAATCAAATAGGCTTATTTATCAGGGGCAGATTGGCGTCAAAAGTTTTTACTTAGGTTTCAACAACTCTTAGGCTTTAAAGGCTGTCATCTAAGGGAATCAATTGCACAAACTCTTGTGGGGTTCAAGGAACGTAAGGAGCGCGACTATATATGAATCGCTTTGAGGGTGGATTCGGTCTCAACTACATTCCATTATGAAGTATGATAGTGCATGTAGTGTCTTAATACAGTTTGTTGTTCAAATCTGGACGAGGTCCTGAGTTTTTTCGTCTATCGCGGTTTCCTCGTTAACAAAACTTCTGGCGTCTTGTGTTTTTCCCTTTCTGCATTATGTTATTTATTTTTTTATAGTAGCATTTATGCAAGTAGTACATGTTCAGTTTTACTAGATATGTCCATATAATTAAGATGGATTACGAGACTTGTTTCTTGTAAAATTTGTATCTTGAAAGATAAATAACAAGCTTCATACTTGACAGAATTCGGATCCGAGTATTTAGATACGACTAGATTTTTCTTGGATATTGATTTTTGAGATCGTCGAAGTACTCTTCTTAACAATCAGGTTCACGGACTCCATTGTCTAGACTTTCAGATTGAGAAAAGATAGAGATATAAACTTCAGCGCCGTCTTTGGCATAGGGTCAAAGGGTCGAACGCCATAGGCTCAAAAGTCAGAGGGCCCCCCAAAACAAAATCAACTATGGTGGTGTTTTAAGTTTACCTTGTAGTAAACGGACGTGAAGAACAAATGATCAACTCGTCTCTGCCAGGGAATAAACACAAATTTGAGGTTTGTTTCTTTTAACTCAATAGTTGATTGTTCCTATTTGTTAACAATAAATTGAAAATCGATAAGAAAAACTAACAAAAGAGTAAAGACCATATGCTCTGTGTACAATTCTCTTAGATCAGATCGTCAACCGTTTCATTAATTTTGTCTTTCTTATATTAATATATTGGTTGATTAGAATTATGAATCATCACTTTGATTCAATTCATTTGTTTGATCATTTTTTTTTCAATTTTTTGTTCTTAAGAATTGTAATTGTTTTATTTTTCCGTAAGATTTTATTTTTCTATTATTATTTTCAGTTTTTATTAATTTCAATATCTTGGCTTGTAGTCTTCACTGTGGATTAATGAGTACATTATTTAGGTAGAAGTAGGAAATCATGTGGGCTTCAATGCATGGTTACAAGTGTTTTACAGATCGGGTGATAGTTACATGACATAGACTCATGATTAGAATCAAAATTGGACATATTGTTTTGGTATTGTCTGTCATGTATTTATGGATGCCCAATAGATAAAAATTATAGCTCTATATTCTGTTTATTTTGCAGCCTTTTGTTGATTTTTTTTTACTGATTAAGTTTGTTCATGGATTCCTACTAAACTACTACTAATTCCAAATTTTGTAGTTGTTTAAACCGTGTATGTGCATAATTTGTTAGTGCAACAACTCTTCATTTCCCTATGTATATTAAAAAAAGGCCCTTTTCCAGAGGTTCTCCCCAAGCCTCTAAAATGCTAGAGACGACACTCATAAGTTCTATATACATATTTTTCAAGGATCAATAAGTTGGTCTACTTGCAGTTGTATTAGGTTTAGCCCATACCGGTTGCCGAATAAAAATGTTGGTGGTGGATTTTTGACGAAGGCTAAATTCGTAAAATCGCATGTAAAATATGTATCTCTGACCAGCATCAGAAACATAGAAAATTGATGTCTTCACGTTCAGCAAGAAAAGTGAATCGCAGTCTTGTAACCTCATTGAAGCAGTAATACATGACGACAATGTTAGAGCCCTTGAGGCAGAGCTTTCAATATTCCATGTATTTTATCATTTATGCTGAGCGGATCAACATCTCTTTCTATATTAGAAATTCTTTCAAGAGACATCTCTGGTGTTGTAACTCGTCCAAGAACAATATTCAAAACAAATACGATGTTTCCATCTCATATTTGAATCAACTAAAATGCTCTTAGACAGATTGCCTGATAGTGTTGCATATTCATCGGATGAATTCCTAGAAAATATTCTATCTCACTATAATATTCATCTGCTTCAATCCATGACTTTTCTCGATTGAATTCCATAGATTAGTAATGAATATTCACCTTCGGGCATAAGGGCCACCACCGAGTAAGCCTCGAGTAAAAATACATGGGTGTACTTGGTAATAATACTCCAAAGAGCACCTAAAAACATGGATGAATGAGGATATGAAATAGTAATCAAATAAGGAAAGGAAGAGAGAGAAAATAATAATAAAAAAATAAATAAAGAAAATACACAGGTGGGGCCCACATGGCCGGCTGGCCATGCCGCTAGTTTTGGTCCCCCCGCACACACCTCTTTCCTTTTTGTTTTGTTATTTTAATATTATTTTAGGGTTTCCACTTTCAAGGACTTCCTCTTTCAATCAAACTATTTTGATTTTCTATATCTTCTCAAATCTTGTTCCATAGACCATATAGCTTGCACAACATAAACCACGATGTCCGTATACACAAAATAAATGCACCTCTCCTAATCAAATTATTAGCCTGCATACTAATCCTTAGTTCTTTCATTACTTAAGTTATCTCATAAGATTATCATGTTTGACTCCCAGTTCAGGTCTTGGACTTCCCTTAAGATGCCGAAGTTCTCTCAGCGCTTTTTTGATTCTCCAACTAGTTTTGCGTAATGGTTGTCATCTTCCTCTAATTTTGAATGATTGGCCTAGCCTCTACAATCTTCAAATTTATTTCAGACATGTCCTTTAGATTTCATGCCGATAGTTCAACATTATTCCACGATAGCTACAATAATGTCTCATCTCTTTCTTTGCTCATCATAGTTCTGACATGTGGTAGATCTGGTTGATCGTGTTATATTGATTTGTTTTGTTTTGTTAATTACTAATAGATTGCTGCGCCTGTGCTAATTAATATCTGGTGAGGTTATTTACATTGTTATCAATGACGTCTTCTTCGTCTTTTCTTGCTTTTTTGAAGCCATTTCTTATCCCACGTATGCATATACATATGGAGTATCTGTAAACAAAATGGATAGGCAAACATGTTCATGGTTACAACTTCTTGTGACAATCTATTCTCATTTTATCTGTATTGCCCATCTTGGCATTAAAAACTGCAAGCTTTCATGTAGTATTGATGGTACGACTTTCATACAGTGAAACTACTTCCGTAATTGGCCCCACATGGTCGTCGAAAGTTCCGACCCAGTTGTTGCAGTTATTTTTCCATTAAAGTTATATATGTCTTTACGTGGTTATTGCATTATCTAGTTGCATGTTTAAGAATGTGTTTAAAAATAGGATGTCCATGGAGCTCACGACGTCGATCAATATGTTCTTGACTTCCTATCATTCAATTTTGAAGGCAAGTACTAAAGGGTCAAAGTACATGTAGTCCTTGATATTGTAGTTGTCTCTTTCAAAGGTCGGTGGTGAAAATGAGAGGGGACCAAGTTGTTTGTGTTACTTCTCTTTTTTACCCCTAAACAACTTGGTCCCCTCTCATTTTCACCACCGACCTTTGAAAGAGACAACTACAATATCAAGGACTACATGTACTTTGACCCTTTAGTACTTGCCTTAAAAATTGAATGATAGGAATTCAAGAACATATTGATCGATGTCGTGAGCTCCATGGACATCCTATATTTAAACACATTCTTAAACATGCAACTAGATAATGCAATAACCACGTAAATACATATATAACTTTAATGGAAAAATAACACAACAACTGGGCCAGAACTTTCGACGACCATGCGGGGCCAATTACGGAAGTAGTTTCATTGTATGAAAGTCGTACCATCAATACTACATGAAAGCTTGCAGTTTTTAACGCCAAGACAGGCAATACAGATAAAATGAGAATAGATTGTCACAAGAAGTTGTAACCGTGAACATGTTTGCCGATCCATTTTGTTTACAGATACTCCATATGTATATGCATACGTGGGATAAGAAATGGCTTCAAAAAAGAAAGAAAAGACGAAGAAGACGGCATTGATAACAATGTAAATAACCTCACCAGATATCAATTAGCACAGGCGCAGAACTCTATTAGTAATTAACAAAACAAAACAATATAACACGATCATCCAGATCTACCATATGTCGGAACTATGATGAGCAAAGAAAGAGATGAGACGTTATTGTAGCTGTCGTGGAATAATGTTGAACTATCGGCATGAAATCTAAAGGACATGTCTGAAATAAATTTGAAGATTGTGGAGGCTAGGCCAATCATTCAAAATTAGAGGAAGATGACAATCATTATGCAAAACTTGTTGGAGAATCAAAAAAGCGCTAAGAGAACGCCAGCATCTTAAGGGAAGTCCAAGACCTAAACTGGGAGTCAAACATGATAATCTTATGAGATAACTTAAGTAATGAAAGAACTAAGGATTAGTATGCAGGCTAATAATTTGATCAGGAGAGGTGCATTTATTTTGGGTATACAGACATCATGGTTTATGTGTTAGTTCTCATCGTTGTTTACTTCTCATTGGTATCAGAGCATGCAAACACGAAAAGATCTAACAATCAGTGTTTGGTGCGATCCAACTTATAAGAATGAATCCAAAGGATGGTTCAGTTAACATAATGGCAGGATTTGACTACTTTATAAGATCGTGGTGGAGATCACGTATGAAGTATGTAATACTCCTATTCCTAAACATGTTAGGAATTATGCTAATGTATGTATTGAGTGACTTACATAATCCCTTGGTTGTCATGGGATTGTATTTCATTATGTTGAGTAACAGTGATACAATGACCTATGAGACATGTCATATTTTGAAAATGTATAAGATTCTACTCAATATTTTTATGAACATCGGTTATTTTTTTCTGACAAATTCAAGAATCTTGAATATATTTTGGATGGCCTACCAAAGTATACACATGTACATTTTCAGATGAAGGACTGTCAATGTTTCGCTTTCTAGGATGCGATTTTGGAAAATATGTATTCCTACAAGGAATAAGTTTTTAGTTAATAATTCTATTAACAATGGTTTGCTTCATATACCTCACAACTGTTTTAATGAAGCAAGCGATCTTTTGAAATATTGCTGGGATTATGATTCTGATGGTATTTTTAACAAATATCATATCTTGTTCAAACTTTTCTCTGTAAACTCTAGTAAACTCTTGAATGAGATTCAAGTGATATTGCCACTTTTTGGTAATAAAAGAGTAAACAGGTTTTTGGACAAAAACATGGAATCAATCCGAAAGAAAGATCCAGACCATGAAAAACCGGTTTTCCAAAAGAAAGTCCTGGATATAAAATCGGAATTATTTCCCCACAAGTCATGGTTTCCGATTTTGAGTGTGTTTTCTAAAACTAGTTATTTCCGGTTTTTGGTATCATGTCTTCCTATAAAAGATAATATTTTGCTATGTGGTCAAACATACTGGGGAAGATTGGTCAAAGCCATAACTAGGGTTTCTCGTGTTTTCGCAAGTATGAGAAAAAGTAAATCAAGAACTAAATCCGCTGATACTCGGATCAGAATTGAAAATATTGATGAAATCAGATTTCCTAACAGTATTTATAACAAATATGAATTTGCATGTTTCATTGATAGCTCTTGTTTCGGGAAATACGAAGCTCTTAGGGGAATGGATTTTACCACTGAAAAGAAGTTTGATCCAGATGTCCAAAATAAGGATTATGTGAAGTTTGTTCAAGATTGAAACTGGGGAAATATTTTTAATCTTGATAAATATTCACCTGATTTGGTAAGAGTATTCTATGCCAATATACATAATGTTGATCACAAAAAACTTAGTTTTGTGATGTTTGTTGGTCGATGTATCTATTATATTGATCGTAAGATAATTTTTAATGCTATTAAGTACAATGAGGAATGTAATCACTTGATTACCGGAGTTGAAATTGAACACGATACCATTTCAACATGTCTCATTGGAAAGAAGGCTGCATGGAAGAATGATAGATTACCAACAATGAATGTACCCTTTCATCTTAGGGTTTTCGGAAAACTTGCTTTAGCAACCATATTTGCAAGTACAAGAGATAAATCATTCTGGGATAAGACTTTCGCAGAATTTGTCTATTTTCTGTTAAAAAGGGATACTCAAATAGATCTTCTGGTATCAAGAGACATCTCGGTTTTTCGTGCATTATTACCAAGATCTTTGAATCAGTAGGAGGAGAAGATTTTGACGAGATGATGAGCATTAATGTTGTGACTAATAAGACTATAAGTCAAATGGTTTGAGTACAAACCCAATATTAAGTTGTTAAAAGAACTACTCCAAATTCCTACAAGAAGTCTCTTCTTGTTCACCCTGAAAGCTTAGGTAAACAACTTGACTGTTTTCAGAAACAGCTAAGCTTTGCTGCTCGAAAAGATATAAAAACTCTTAAAGGTATTCAAAAATTTGAATCAGAGTTTTGAGATCAAGAATTAAAAATTGAAGAAGAACGACAAAAACACTTGGCCCCAAGGAATGTTCTTCGCACTAAGTTGCAAGAGAAAAATAGATATCAATTTTTGATTTCTTTCATTGATTGTATTGGTCAATTATGAATAAAACTATTATGAATAAAATTATTTGATTTATAATTTTTCTTGTGATAGTTTTCGGTTTACATAGCCTGTTGCTATGTATGTTTATAGGATGTTTGATTTCGGTTTTACTACCTTAATATTCGATCTCATATATTGTGAACCCTTGTGGTTTGGGTGACTTTTTGATTTAGCAGGATTAAGTTCTAGCCCATGTTGGTAGGCTTTATCAAAGAATCATGAGGGGTTCTGGTAGAAACAATATGTGAAAAAGTCACAATATGTTGAATCGGTTTTGGTTTAGCATAAAAGTATATGTGTTTCGACGGTTTTCAACTTTTGCTTGCAATTATTAAAACCGATTTTCAACCTTTCTATGGTAAAGGTTGGTTGTTGTTATTCTTTTGTTTTTGCATAAGGATGACAACATGATGATATTTCGATATCAATTCTCCCTGGAAGAAGATGCAATCATATTGGAGAAGTGGATGCGAAATTTGAGGTAACAATCTTGTTAGTTAATTATTTTCTTGTTTAAGAAAAGCCCGAGTTAATTTCATATATATTTATTGCTTTTGCTTAACAAAATTTCGGTACAATTGATGTTTATTCCATTATGTGTGTGTGGATATGTGTGATTCAATTGGTTCCGGTTAAGAAAAACTATTGTTATCTTGCTTTATTGTGTGGTATCAATTGTTTAGGCTTACAAAATTTCGGTGCAATTGTGGTGCTTTTAATGTCTATATTGTTTCAATTGCTGTTGAGGTGAATAATTATTGAAGTTGATTTATGTTGGTTTGTATGAATTATTTATGGCTTAACGAAATAAAAGGTGTACGGGATGAGTTGTTTAGTCCAATTCGATTCCGGATAAGAGAAACTAAGTTAATTCTGATCTTAGTTAGACTTATCGAAGTGAGGTTTCGGTTATTCAAGTCTAATCGAATGCCTTAACAAGAAATTCTAGTTTACTAACCTAGTACTTGTCTTATTTAAAATTGAAAGGTCTAAGTTTATGGATAATTAGAACCTGATGAGAAAAATAGAGTTATCTTTATTTTGGTCTTATCGAATTAAGCGATTGTTTTTGTACAATCGGTTTAGCAAAGGGACTAAGGTGCTTAGTTTATTTTTGGTTTGCTAAACTAAAATGAAATTTTTTTTCGGACAATTATTTCCTTGGTAACATATCAAAATAAAAATACTTGTAGTTTCGGTTTTGATATTGGTTATCAGAACATGATGTGTGGAACCCTCGTGCCTAACTCTACAGGTTGCAAGTCTTTTGAGATTTGTAAGATTCTTTTCGTGTTGTCCTTTATTTTTTCATTTCTTTGTCATTTTGTGACAAAAGGGAGAGAAATATATGGAGTAAACAAGTGATACTGACATTGATTTTATATTGATTGGTATCGCTAAGGAAAAGAACATTGGTGCTTAAACGTTTTATCTAAACGAAAGAGTGAAAGCACAGACTAAGAGGAGTAACATGTCATATGAAGTGGTATAACAAAGACGTGCGGATTGAATATCTACCTATCTTCCTTAGGGGGAGTATTATCTTTGTTATTATAATGTCAACATCGGCATTTTCAAGGATTGAATGTAAGCAGTTTACTGTGCTGTTGAATTCGGGAATCAAGCGTATGTGTAATGAATTATTGTAATTTGTTTATCCATATGATGTAAGATCTTTGTCACTAAAATTGACAAAGGGGGGTGGGGATTGTTAGATCATATCTCGGTTGAACCCACCAAGCGTTGGTATGTCAAATTTGGTTGTCATATTTCAGTGAATCAAAACTCATGTTAAGAGTCGCTTGATTATGTACTAGAGTCAACTTCGTATAGGTTAGCTTGAAAGTATTAGGATTTGAGACTTTACAAGTATTGCGAAGACTTGAAGATGTGAAGAAGCAAGGAGCTACAACGACAACAATCATCCTTCCACTTGAGGTTAGTGATATTTGACTTGAACTATGTCATTCCCTAACGTATCTTTCAAGTCGTGCATATTGAAAACAAAACTGTGAAGCATATTTGAACTCTATATAGACATAGTATTAAGGAATACAATACGAGGTTTATTGCTTAACTATTAAACTTTGTAGATAAGTGGTAGGCTTCTAAAAGGTCCTACAAATTATAACCGCAAGTGCACGGTGTCGAAAGTGGCAAATGTGCAAGTACGGGTCGATCCACAGAGACTGGGTGTGTTTTGGGGTTTCTAGCTATTTTGGGTTCTAAATTTGCTAATGGGCTTTGAATACCAAAGGGGTCTTGAATATCAATGGGCTTTGAATACCCTTTGGAACTGTTGGGCTGAACTGAGCTTGGGCTCAGAAATGTGGACTATGGGCTTTAGGTCTTAAACTTTGTTTTGGGCTTTTGGGCTCAATGGGATTGAGCTATGGGCTTGAGTGCACAGCAGAGCAGATGCAAGCAGTAGCAGCTGGGGCTAACAACAGTGCTGCAACAAGGGAAAACAATAGGGAAAGGAATGGCAGCAGGAGAGGAAGCAGTTGCAGCAGCAGTCCAGCAAGGAGTGACAGGTCAGTGGAGAAGCTGGCAGCAAGCAAGGCAGCTGGAGAAGGAAAGCAGCAACAGCAGGGTTGCAGGGCAGATGGGTTGCAGCAGCAGCTGCACAAGCAGTGCACAGCAGCACAAGGCCAAGATGGAAGCAGCAGCAGCAACAGGGTTGCAGCAGTGCAAGGCAGGGAAGAAAACAGTGGGAGAACAAGGCAATAAAGCAAAGGCAATGCAGTAAACAACAACAATGGAAATACTAGACAGCAAAGAAAGATGACAATGAAGAAAACAGTGTGAACAAGATAAATGAACCTAGGCCTAAGGCCAAGGGCAAGGGAGATGGGAGGAGATAGTAGCAGTGGCTCTAGGCATACCAATGGAATGAGAGGAGAATTAGCTTGCTATGAGCACTAATTTCCCCCATTGCTCAATCACAACAATGCAAGAGAGTTAAGCATACAAATGGAGTGGGAAGAAAACTAGCTTGCTCATTGTCACTAGTGAGCACTAGTTTCTCCCCACTGCTCAATCAAAACAGTGTACTGAAAGCTCTAACCTAGCATACCATCACTTCTTAACAATGAATTGAAACACAGTTGGACAATGAAGGAACAAACATCACAAACATCATAGGAACATGCACAACAAAAATTGAAGAAACTAAACATCACAGTGAACTAACATTAAACACAAAACTAAATTGAAATTAGAGACAAACAGAAATTATAAGAACATAAACTAAATGAACATGGAATTAAACATGAAATAAAACAGAAATTGAAAACAGAAATTAAACATTAACAGAACTTCACAGTCCTGGACACTGGCTATTCCAGCATACCCTCTCACACACACCCACAGTCCCAATTTATACCCAATTACAAGTTAGGGTTCTTCCCAAAAAATCCCTAAAATCAAACAGAAATTAGGTAAATTGTTTCTACCTAATTTGACAGTACAAATCAGACCCATATCTTCTAATACTCTCCCTAACAGAAAATTAGGGTTCTTTAATAAATTCCCCCAAATCAGAAAATTTAGGGTTTGGTAATTCTTACCCATAGTGATGTGATTACACGCTACTGACTTCGACCCACGCCTCTAATTGTTCTCCTGATGTTATCCACGCCTCCAATTGCAACTCTATTTCACCTAATTTGTCAATTTCACCTCTAGGGTTCCTGACATGGGAGAGGCGTGAAATTGAGTGATTAGGAGGACATAGAGTTGGTGAAATGGAAAGTAATGATGTGGGTTAGGGTTGTTGAGTGATTTGAGAGCTCGTACTGAGCTGGTGGTGGTGGCAGATGGAGTGGGTGGCGGAGCAGGTGGTGGTCATGGGGTTTGCAGTGAAGAAGAGGGGAGGAAGAAGAAGGAGCCCGATAGAAAATAGGTTAGGGTTTGTTTGGTTTTTGGGTATAGGTATTAGGTTTTTAGAGTGTTGAGCGGCTTCATCAAATTTTGATGTTCTGTGACTCTGAGCTGCGGGATGCGGAGATGGTTGGTAGATCTAACGGTGAGATGAGAGATGAATCGATGCAACCGTTGGATTTTGAAACACAACGAAGTCAACGGTGTTAGATGATGTTAGGTACTGTAGTGTTAAGCGGAAGTATCGAGATTTGATGCGCAGGCAAAGAATCGACCGTAGGATCTAAATGTGATCTAATCTGAAGGCTTGGAATTTAAGCGCTGTGGTGTTTGGCAGAGACTTCAGATTTTGATGATCTATGAATGAGCGACCGTAGGATGATGAGTTGGATCCAATCTGACGGCTGAGAATGGAGGCGGTTTTGGTTATAGAAAATGGGTTTGGGTAAGGGTTTTGGGCCTTGGGTATGCCAAGCCCATATCTTCTTTAAGAGCAATTCTTCCTTCTTGAGCCCAAGAAAATGTGATCTAGTATTTTGGGCTTATGCGCACCATTCTTCGCGGCTTCCTTGCGTAATTTCTTCCGGCTTTTCACTACTCTTCAGCTCTTTTCTGCTCCGCAAGTCATCCAGACTTTATTTATTACCTAAAAATGCAAAATTAATTAATAAAAATATTTATTCTTAAAAACAATGAAAATACAGAATATGGGATAAAATGTAGAATTAATGCATAAAAGATGAGTTAAATGCCAGCAAAAAGGGATAAATATATACAATATTTGGCACTCATCAATAAGACATCGCCATAATCATTTGAATGCTATTGTGATTATGTATGGGTATAAGGAGAGGATTTCATCCTAGGGAACAATGTTTTACATGTGTTCTAAGGAAGTAAGTTCATAAACTTGTTTGTGAATCGAAAAGGAAATCGCCAGGCGTTATTGGTTTTGTTATTCATTGCATATCTTATGAACAACCAATATGTGTGATTGAGTATAACCGTTAACAACTTGTTGTGTTCTTGGTAGAACTATTCACAAATGCCTGATTTATGTATTGGTATGACTTTTATTAGTGAAACCGATCTTAAGTAATCACCTGAGATGGTATGATCGGGTTCGTGATTTTTTGTCTGACCAAATATGGGAAAGGGGAACCGATCCTAGTAAGAGGTGCAATACATCACAAAGGGGAACTGATCCTTGTATGAGGTGCAATACATCACAAAGGGGAACTGATCCTTGTATGAGGTGCAATACATCACAAAGGGGAACTGATCCTTGTATGAGGTGCAACAAGGTTTATAGCAGAAAGGGGAACCGATCCTATGGACATGTGCAACACATATAAGTTAGATACCATATATATGTGGGGAACCTATCCTAGTACCTAGTCAATCGAATTTTGGAAAGCTAGTGTAACTATGCACATTACTCACATGAAAGGTAGAACCGAAACTTTTTTTGGTAGAACCGTTAAACCCATGATTGTGATTGAATGTTATTTGATCAATCACATAGTTCTTAAAAGTCAAATGATCCAATTCTAAAATTGTTTGGAAGTGTGGAAAATCGATTTCAAGGTTGTAAGTGTGAAAGAGAACTTACAAAGTTAAAATGTCGACATTCTTTGAACATGTGCTATGAATGTTTATTTCTTTAATTGTTCAAAGTTATTCCATAATAGCTAAGGGAATAGAATCCCAGAATCGAAACATAAATAAGTTAAGAATCTTTTAATTAAGGTATTTAACTTCATTTTGTAGGGAAATAAGAATCAGTAATGTGCATTTACTAATTAGAGATTTTCCGAGAGATTTCGATCATTATTTTTGGACAGAGCATTTCCAGGAATTATGGAAACCGGATTTGTGCTTTAATGAATATCTTGAGAATATTTTCGGTTTTGGAAATTTCTTGGTGTCCAAACTTCCTTGTCTATAAATACTTGAAGTTTGCCTTTCTTGCAAACTAATCCTTCGTAACAACAGACTTCCTCTTTGTTGTGTTGTTACTGGTGTAGCCGCCTATTCAGAGAGGAGAGTAACCTAATTAGGAAAAATCTCTTACGACCGCTCATTTTAAAGTCTTCTTTGGGATTGAGAATCTCTAGCGTGTACCGTTGGTGGGAAACTAGATAATTGTGGTAAGCTCTAGCGTGTACCATTGGTGGAAAACTAGATAAATGTGGTTTCTCTTTTGTTTTCTTTGATTTGATTGACTAACGGTGGTTGAACTTTGATTGCACCTAGTTTGTTTATGCTTGAGAATCTTCTCTTCTGATATAAGATTCACTCAAACTAGTTCAGAGTTTCGACGGGGATCTTTAGACTGTTGTTAGTTATAAAGACGATCTTGTGATAATCCATTATTAATAGACTCTGTTCTGTGCGTGATTGATCACAAGAGATTCAAGTGATTGTGTGCAGGTGTTTATTGAAGATCTAAGAAGATTTGAATATGAAGAAGATATTGAAGATTTCTGATTTGTGGGTTCATAATCTTTGGTGTGCACAATACTTGTTTCGGTAAAAGAGGATCCAATTAATAATCGGTTTATCTTTGTGATAGATTGGATTGATTAATTGAGTAGATCGGCATCAAACAATTCTTGGATTAATAGTGTTGTTGGCTTAATCTTAAACGATTACTTCGGTAATTGAATATAAGATAGATCTAAGTACCTGACGAAGGAGTTTATGTTAAGATAAACGGAAGAGCCTTTGTCTGACTCATATCACTTGGTTGAGTAGAGTTGATACCAAACATATTTTTTGTTCCTTTACTGTTTGGAATACGAACCAAAGGAATTGTTCCAAGTACGTGACTAAGGTCGGAGGCGTGGGAATACAGACGGAACTAGGTGAACTATAGGTTTACTTGCTTGGTCTCAACTATAGGAAGTTAGGTGTAATTTTGTGTAGCGTCTCAATCCTGAGAGTATTCAATTCTAAACAAGGTCCCGGGGTTTTTCTGCATTTGCGGTTTCCTTGTTAACAAAATCTTGCTGTGTCATTTACTTTATATTTCCGCATTATAATTGTTTTATTATAATTAAAGTAAATTATACAAACGCTAATTCTTATTTACTTGATAAGTGAATCCTATTGTGTTTGGTTAAGTCCGAACCTTTTTATCAAGTAACATACTTCATTGTTGTATTGTCTCGATCTCGTATCCATAGACGATCACACGAAGTGTGAACCGATTAGTTTTATTGTCTCGACTCAGTCCATAGACAATCACTTTCGGAGAAAGGACTTATAGGTAGGAAAAGTTTTATCTTGAGGTATATTTGGGTACCCTAGTCTTTTTAATAGCGGCTCAGTAGCCTTTGAACTTACAAGTACTAGTGTTGTTCAATAACACTTAGGACTTAATCAATGTTCCATAAATACAAGGTGATTTAGCGAATACAGATTGTCTTAGAAGTATCAATGAGAATGCATAGCAAAGTCGAACATAAAAATATATAATAGTTCATGTACTTCTGCTTTCTGGAATTGGGCAGGTTTGCGAACCCGGTTTGCAGACCTATGTCATTTCGCCCGGGCCACAAGGGTTTGCAAACCTTGAAAGTTCGCGAAAGTCAGATGGCAGGGGTTTCAAACCGAGTTTGTGAACCTACCTAATTCCAGAGCCCAGATTTAAAGGGTTTGCGAACCTCTACAGTCAGCAGAATTTAGACTGACTTTGAAACATTCTCAATAGCCATATGCAATATGCATTGTTTCTTGGGGAATTTCCAAATGATCAACTTGAAACAAAAATAGTTCTTGAACAATGAATTTTTTTTTAACTAAGTCTGTTAAGGATATAGAACATCCATTGCTTGAATCATATTTCGAAAGTTTAACCAAGACAAGCTTGAACTTGAAATTTCTTCTTTGTAATATTAAATCTACTAAAATCTTACGACATAGTCTCATAAGATAGAATGGGAAATGTCGTAAGTAAATAGGATATGTCAGTCTTCACATACTTCTTTGTTGATGAAGTTCTCGCAAATTTTTTCCTTCAATCTTCGAGGGTTATTCAGTTATGTCTAATACTCAACTATCATACTCTAATCCCAGTACGAGACTTGACTTTATTATACTAGAAATCAAGATATGGTTTTGTACATCTAACATTGAAAACAAGCTTGAGATAGCAAAACTTGCGGGTTCGACCAAATGGTGCTCTAACACAAGTAGTTATGTCAGACGGACCTGTGGCGTAGAGGTATCACAACTGACTTCATGTCAGAAAATGTGTGTTCGATTCACGTCGGGTTCACTCAACTTGGGTTGTCGACACCACATTTTGGTATCAATATGTCATATACTCTAGACCTAACTTATTTTTTAATTTTCAACTTGGTATCAACTTGGGTTGTTGACACCAAATTATGATACCATCTTCGGTTGTTGACACCATAATTCACAGTTAACTTATTTCTGAATTTTCGGTTTTAGTATCAACTTGGATTTTTGACACTAGATTATGATATCAACTTCGCTTGTCGACACCAGACTTTTTGGTATCAACTTGGGTTGTTAATGTAAGGACCCCCAAGCTCGTCAACGTCATTAGACCAGTCAAGAGACGACTAAGCCGCTAATGACTCGATTAGTTCATATAAATTTTAATTAATAGGAATTAATCTAACAACGATCTAGATACGAAATTAGTACCACTCGATAGATCTCGAATAGTTATGCGCAATGGACTACTCGAACGTGTCAATCGGATATCGGACGAAGAAGTGATCGCCAGATACGTATGAAGGGCAAAATAATCTTTTCATAATTTAGATCGACCTGGATGCCCATATCTTTTGGATGGGTGCCTTTATCAATTTTTTCGGCCTTATCTCAAGCGAGAAGATGAACTCGTTCTCATTTTTCTTTCTTCTTCTCTCTTATTCTTCTTCTTCTTCTTCTGTTCATCGCCTCTGGCGATTCTGAGGCCGTGAAATCGAAAGGAAACTTAGGGGAAACATTAGGGGTTGATTGTTGGTGATGATATTGAAGTTGGTTTATCTTTGAATGAAGAAGAAACGATGGATTGATGAGAATCAGAAGTTAGGGTTTATACGATTTGGAATTGGTTGAAGATTTAGGAGAAGTTGGGGATGGAATTAAATAATAATTGAGGGGTTCTTATCGAATTGATGAAGTGAAGCTAATATGAGGGTGAATCAAAGAAATTAGGGTTTCTGAGATTTGTTGAAGTTAGGATTGGTGATGATTAAGAGGAAACTAAAGGTTGGGTTTTGATGAACATGAAGATAAGAAGAAGTTTATGAGGTTAAATTATGGATTCAGTTACTGAGAAGAACTTCAACTGAGAAAATTAGAGTTTTGGTTCTGTGAAAGAAAGAAAAGAGAATCAAGGATGAAGATGGAGTTATCATGATTGAGTATGGTCTCTGCTGAAGGTTGTGATGGATTGCTTGAGTAGAATCAATTTTGAGGTAATTATTCTTCTAGGTTTATTTAGATAAAGTTATTTAATCTCCCTGATTGAGTTTAGGTAGTTGATATTTGAATTAATGTTTGAGATAAGTATGAAGCTGAATTGATTTGGGTGAATGATATGATGTTGGTGGTCAGGGTTTGATAAAGTATAAGATTCTGGAGATGCCAATGAGACTGATATTGATACATATTGGATGGATGTGCATTTGAGTTATGCTCAACTGAAATTGGTGGTGCTAGTGCAATTGCTCATAAATGGAACTATTGGTGTTGGTATTCACAACTGCAGGGGTTGCTGGAGTTGCAACTGTTGGAGTTTAAGTTAAATGAAAATGGAGTTGGGATACTGGAGTTAGTGGTGTGAACTAAAATGGTAATTGCAGTTAAGAGTTTGAGATGGGCAGTGGAACTGAAATTGCAGGTGGAGATGTCATGGCTAGATAGATGAGATGGTGATGGTTGTGGTGTTGCTGATATGAATGATATGTGGAATACAAGAACTGTTTTTGGGTTCTACTGAGTGTGGAGATGAGGTTGAGCAGAGTTGAATTGTTGTGAGAAAGTGTGATAATGGGAGTTGTAGGACTGTAGTTAGTGCTAGCAATGAAAGCTTGGAAAAGCTGCAATTGCAGGTAGGCATAGTTTTTTATTTTAATTGGAATTCAGAGTTTGTTTAGTATAATTGAATTGATAATTGTGTTGATTGCATCATTCTAGTCTTAATAGGTTATGTGTTGCATCATGATTGTGCATTAGAGTTCTTTGGCCTGTGCAAAGGCTCAAGCCAGAATCAGTAAAATGTGTGACTAGATTGTTTAGCTGACTCAGTTAGGCTGACTGAGTTGAATCGTTGTGACTCATTGGATTCCCTGTTTTGACCCGAGTAGACTCAGTTGACCGAGTTAGACAATTGACCCGACCTTGACCGCTGACCAGACTTTGACTTCTTGGACTTAGACGTTGACTGTTCGTTGACTCCTTCTGACCAAATGTGGACCGTTAGTGACCGTTAGTTGAGCATAATACCAGGCCTTGGATTAATGGACTTGTTTAGTGGACTTGGGCTCAGGACTAGATTTCCTAGTTTGATGTTTGGACCCCTTATGGTCTGAATTAGCTTTCAGACCCTTCTACAAAGTTGTAGATCTTCATAAGACTTAGCTAATGGATATAAAACCAACCCAATTCAATTAGTAAACCTTAGTTATGCTAAAGATAGAGAATGAAAAGGTGTAGAACCATAAATAGGCTTAGAACCATTAGATAGGCTTGTGTGAGCCATTATGGCTAGATTCTTAGAGTTCTCGTGTGATTAATGTTAGTTTTTATTAAAACGATCGATTCAAAGGATGAACCAGTGGATCATGGATCTCGAGGTAGGCTTGGCTTGTCATCAAAACATGTGGGAACTTATATACCTTTCTTGTGATCATGTAGAATTACTTTTTGTCTGCGAGCATGATGTGTCTTTGCTACTTATAATCATATTTGTGTGTAATTGAATGAGTATGTTGTGTAATATGTGTTGTATGTAGAGGAATACCCGTGTTTCACCAATGTTCCTTGCTAATCCATTATTAGTAGGATTGATAATATTATCTTATTACCGGAATTGACAATATTATCTTATGATATTTATTAGCGGTATTTGCACTATTATTCTATTAGTGGAATTGACAATATTATATATACAATATTTATATATGGGGAAAAGTTAGACGTATGCATATTATGCTTGATTGTTAATTTCCAGTATCGTCTTATTAGTAATTTCAGAACCATGATTTGTATGCGGTGTGAGGTGCGTGGTATAGTTCCCCTGCGAGAAGTGTCTGTGATTTCCCACAGCTTCTCGCTAAGTCCTATAGCGGAATTTGCTATATTATCTATTAGCGGGATTTGCAATATTACCTATTGAATATTAGTGGTATTTACAATATTATTTGTTACTGGTATTGACAATATTATTTATATATATATATATATATATATATATATTGGTATCTGGGGGAACTACTCGTATGCACGTTATGCCGGTTGTTGTGTTATGTGCAGATTGTTGGGTGTACAAGGTGTTTACCATTTTCTTCCACTTCGTACTTCAATTATTTATCCTTTAGTAGCATGGTGGTGATTCCTTGAATGTTTTTTTTTCCCATTGAGCATCCCTTTGGGATGATGTGCTCACTCGTTCCCACTTCAGTTTCAGTACTCGGAAGAAAAGGTGTGAGCGAAGATATCCGTTTTCGAAGCTTAGAGCTTTATCGAATGTTAGTGATATTGTATATCTTTTATTATGTATTCTTTGTTAATGTGTAAAACAATGCATTATTATATTCATATTCATATCACTCGAGAGATTTTCATTTATATATAATATCAGAGTGTTTGGGTTTTGTATCAGGATTAGTTTATGTAATTTACGATTCTTAAGATCTTTAATCTAGATTTGATGCTTCAATTATGTTGTAAACCTATTAGCTAAACAAGTGATTAGGTTGGGGTGTCACAGTTAACATCATAATTGAAGATATAGAGAAAGAGATAGTAAAAGGGTTGTTATTTCACCCATGGGAGAGTCTCCTATTTATACAATTAAGTATCCTTTTAACTTACATATTTAGGGTTAGTAGGAAAATATCTCTAACACTAATAATAACTCTACATTAATTTAACAATATAGTACTAACTGTACAATGATGTTCAGGACTCATTCCAACAATTCCCTTCAAGCAGGTGCGTAGATATCATGCATTCCTAGCTTATCGAGGAAAGAATTGAATGGTCGACTAGGAACTCCTTTAGTCATCATATCTGCAATCTGGTCTCATATTCTTACAAACAGAGTGCTGATAATCCCTGCATTTAACTTCTCTTTGATGAAATGTCTGTTCACCTCCACATGTTTTGTTCTGTCATGCTGGACTGGATTGTGACCAATGCTGATGGCGGCCTTGTTGTCGTAATACAACTTCATAGGACCTATAGGCCTGAAACCAATCTCTGTCAACAATCTACTTAACAACAATAACTCACCCATGAGCCATAGCCCTAAACTATGCTTCTGCACTGGATCTAGCTACAACTGATTGCTTTTTGCTGCGCCAAGTTACTAGGTTTCCTCCCACAATGAACAATATCCATAGGTAGACCTACGATCATTACAGAGCCTGCCCAATATGCATTTGTGTATGCTTCAACCTTTGTGTGGTTATTCTTAGAAAATAAAAGTCCCTTTGCCGGTGCCGACTTTAGGTAGCGAAGTATTCGATACACTGCATCCATATGTGTCTCTCTTGGAGCATGCATAAACTGACTTACAATACTCACAAAGTATGAAATATCAGGAAGAGTGCGAGAGAGATAAATCAATCTTCCCACTAACCTTTGATATCTTTCTTTGTCCAGTGGAATACCATATGTGTCTTCTCCCAGCTTCTGATTCGGTTCAACTGGTGTATCAATAGGCTTGCAACCCAACATTCCTGTCTCAACTAGAAGATCTAGGAAATATTTCCTTTGAGACATGTAGATGCCCCTTTTTGATCTTGCCACTTCAATTCCTAGGAAGTAGCACAATTCTCCTAGGTCCTTTATCTCAAATTCCTTGGCCAAGTAAGATTTTACCTTCCCCATTTCGTTCACATCATCACTTGTAATTATAATCTCATCTACATAGACAATAAGCATGGTAAGTTTTCCGTTCCTTGAACGTTTGAGGAATAAGGTATGATCTTCCTGACTTTGTCGAAATCCATATCTCCGCATACTTTGGGTAAACCGTCCAAACCATGCCCTAGGAGACTGCTTCAAAGCATATAAGGATTTCTTCAACTTGCATACTTGCCTTTCATTAGTGGCTGTTTGAAATCCAGGAGGAATGTCCATGTATACTTCCTCTTCCAAATCACCATTAAGAAAAGCATTATTCACATCGAACTGATGAAGTAGCCAGTCCTTGTTTGCTGCCAAAGATAACAAGACATGAATAATGTTCATCTTAGCAACATGAGCAAAGGTTTCTTGATAATCAATTCCATAAGTCTGAGTATAGCCTTTAGCTGCTTATCTTGCCTTACGTATTTCAACTGTTCCATCCGACTTGTACTTCACAGTAAATACCCATTTAGAACCAATTGTCTTCTTCCGTTTTGGCAGTTTGACCACATCACATGTGTCATTCTTGTCTAGGGCTTCCATTGTAGATACCTTCCACTTCGAATCAGCAAGAGCATCTTCAATCCTTGTAGGTATACTCACAGATGATAAGTGGTTTGCAAAACCAATATAAGTAGGTGACAGCCGATGAGAAGACACCAAATTGGAAATAGGGTGGTCAGTAGAAAAACCATATCAATTTGGAGGATTACGAGTACAAGTAGGATATCTAGAAGACCTAAGGTTTTCTTCTTCTACAACATTGGTAGACTCATCATCTGAAATATCATTCTCGTCAGTGCTCAAAGTAATTTTAATCTGAATTGTAGGAGGTTCTAGTTCAGAATTACCTGTCACCGGAGTAGACAATTGACGAGGCTGAGAAAGAGGGGCCTTGTCTAGATCTTTGTTTGTACACTTGAAGTTGGGGTTGAATAAGTGAAGAAGCCGTTGGTGGAGTAGTCTCACTTTCTTTACTTATGTTAGGTGCAGAGCATAGGTCATACGATAAATCATACCCAGACTGATCTTTACCAATTCTACTCTCCCCTTGAAGAAAAGTCTCAAGTCTCGAGAAGTAAAGGGTATCTTTAGTGTTACATCCATAGACATAAAAACCTTACCAGTGGGAGGGTGACAACACTTGTAAACCTTTTGGGTAGATGAAGACCCTAAGTAAATGCACTTAAGAGCTCTAGGATCTAGTTTACTCCTGCCTTGTTTATGGACATGAACATAACAAACACATCCAAATACTTTTGGTGGAACACGTATAGGAGGTAAAAACACAGTACCATTGGATAGAACCTCAAGAGGTGTTTGAAAATCAAGAGGCCGAGGCGGCATCTTGTTAATCAAGTGTGTTGTCGTAAGAAAAACATCGCCCCAATACATTTTTGGCACATTCATACAAAACAGTAAGCATCTAGTAACTTCTAGCAAATGACGATTCTTACGTTCAACAACTCCATTTTTCTGAGGGGTGTCAGTACAAGTGGTTTGGTGAACTATTCCTTGTTTTAAGAAATAAGATGATAATCCTTGGTTTAGGTACTCACCACCACGATCAGATATGAACACTTGAATCCTCGTGTTAAATTGGGTTAGGACAAACTTATGAAAGATTTTGAAGATATAGTGGACTTCACTTTTGTCCTTCAATAAGTACACCCATGATACTCTGGAGTAATCATCAATGAAAGTAACGAACCAATGTGCACCAAGAACTAATGACACGTGAAGGACCCCAAACATCACTATGTATAATTGCAAAATGAGATAAGCTTTTATTTATACTTAAAGGATATGGGACACGCTGATGTTTAGCTAACTCACACACTTCATAGTGGAGTTTAAATACATTTAGTACAGAAAATAACTTAGGAAACAACCTTTTTAAGTACCCAAAAGAAGGATGTCCCAATCGTTTATGCCATAACCAGATTTGCTCTTCTACCTTAGATACACTTGTAGAGTTGCAAGCCCTTGTACTATCATCGTGTGTTTTCCCTTGCAAGTCCAAGTAGTAAAGGCCCCCTCTTTCTTTACCAAGTCCAATCGTCGCTCCTATGAGCAGGTCCTGAAATATACAATGTGAGTCAAAAAAGGTAACACTGCACTTTAAGCTTTGGTTATTTGACTGATAGAGAGAAGGATAAAAGATAAATTTGGAACATGTAACACAGTAGATAAAGACATAGATTTGGTTACGAGTATTTTTCCTTCAACAGAGACAATTGTTGGTGATCCATCCGCTGTGAAGATACAATTGGTTTACTAGGACTTGCACTATAAGTGGAGAAGAGATTTGACTCGGTGGACATGTGGTCAGTTGCTCCACTATTGATAATCCAAGAACCTTTAGACTTATCGTGTATAGTGTTTAGTGCCCTACCACAATTCTCTGTGTTACCTGATTGAGCCAAAGAAGTAGACCCAACAACATTTTCCTTGGATGATAGCAGTCGTGCACACTCTTTGATCATTCGTTCCAGCTGGTCTTGAGATGAATTAGAAGACCCACTCGATGCTGATGTAGATTGAAATTACATCTCATAAGTAGTGTTATATGCCGCTTTTTTACCGTTGTTCTGCCATTTCGGGCGACCATTGAGCTTGTAACAAGTATCCCTGGTATGTCTACGCTTGTGACAATAATCACAGTACAATGAGTCTTTCTCATCAGATTGTCGGTTATTTTCGCGTGTGAATGTTGGTGCTCGATTTGATGGAGTAATCACATTCAAAGCGGAACTTTCCTTTGGCACTAGAGGTATCATAACATCTCGACGAAGTTCTTGCAATATGACAGTTCCATACACTCCTCGTATGGTCAGCAATGGATCTTTTCCCAACAGTTAGACTCTGATTAGATCAAAATCTGAGTCAAGTCCAGCAAGGAACTCAATAATTCACCCCTTTCCAATTCTTTTATGCAACTTGGCAGTATCATCTGCACACACCATGTCTAAGGGATGTAGAAAATCAAGTTCTTGTCGTATAGTTTGAAGTGCATTGAAGTAGACGGATAGAGGTCTGCTATTCTGGCGAGTCTCGATAATCCGACGATTCAATTCATAAATCCGTGTCGCATCATCGCTCACAACATAGATCTTAGATCTGTGTGACTGCCTCCCACACTTCTTTTGTGTGGTTAAGCGCATATAGCTGCTCTTGATGTCTGGAGTCATTGAGTCTATCAACAAATTCATTATCATGGCGTTCTCTTGAATCCAGGTACCCAAGCTTTCCTTTACCTGTAATGTAAAGTTTCACATAGTGAGACCAAACAAGGTAATTTGTATCATCAAGTTTACAAGATATCATATTTCTGCTCTAGTATCATTATGAGAAACATCTAGAGATGTAGAACCCATAGACTGGGAAGGAATACTGTTCTCAGAGGTTCCAGACATCAAATCTACTTTTAACTCAACAGATAATCAAGAGAGAGAGAGAGAAAAAAGCAATTTTTAAAGAAGGAACCACAACTTTCAAATGGAGAAACCTACTTACAGATCAAGCATTGGTTCTTCACAAACAACTTACAAGTGTAATTTTCAAGTCTGATTCCAGATTGAAGCTATAGTAGATCGAAGCTTTAAAGAGGATTTAGGCTAGGTTTTCTCTTCTCTGCCTCCTTTGCTCTGATACCATGAAGAAACAAAGAAAGAGATAGTGAAAGGGTTGTTATTTCACCCATAGGAGAGTCTCCTCTTTTATACAATTAGGTATCCTTTTAAATTACACATTTAGGGTTAGTAGGAAAATATCTCTAACACTAACATTGCAGTAATGTAACACTATAGTACTAACTGTGTGATATTCATGACTCCTTCCAACAATAATTTGGACCTATCTTATTTTTGAATTCCCAATTTTGGAATCAACTCGGGTCGTTGACACCAGATTATGATGTCAACTTCGTTTGTTGACACCATAATCTGGACCTAACTTTTGGCTCACTGAACTTGTTTATAAATTTTCACAGTGGTATCTTAAAAAAAGAAAAGAAAAAAAAAAGGTAGTAGTATTAATACTAATATGTTTTCTGCATTACCTCTAGATACTGCCTAACATGCTTGAAGAAAAATGCCCTTGGATCATTTCCCTTTTGGCGCATCAAAACCCACAAAAAGGAGAAAAGGAAAGAACTTAATCAAATTAACAACAGATACATAATTTTCCTGTAATCAGATTAGCATTTCTTCAGCCTCTTCAAGTTTCTTTCTTTTTTCAGCTTCAAGCTTAGATTGATTACCTATCGCATCTGATATCGCCTTTGGTAAAAGGAAACCTGGTCTTTCTAGGAATGGTGCCCGGTCTAGAACCAAAGGTTCGCGAAGAGTTATATCAACACCATCATAACTCCACAAGGTTACATTTGCTTCACCTTTGAGACCTATAGATATCCAACCGAGACCAGCTGCTGCAATATCAGTGCTGTTCACATCCCAACTCAGACCAGTAATCTTGAGTTCTCTCTGTTTCCATTGTCCTAGTTCTGACACTCGATCCTCGCCAACTGGAGGCTGGATTGAACAAGAAAAAAAAAATGAAAAGGAAAACACGGGCAGAGGAGAATTCAATTATAAAAAATCATAAAAATGACCAACACACGGAATGATATACACTAAGAGAAGGCCTTTTCCAAGGTTGTCTGTTTTATTGGCGCGATTTAAACATAGACTTTGTAAAGGCCTAATATCAAGGCTTCACCGTGATAAAGATACCAAGAAATTCCTACAGCATTTTTATGGTTACGTAGAGAATGGTGAAATGTTGGCTCACGATGCAAGCTAAACCAAACTTGGGAATATGAAAGATAAGCTTCTTAAAGTAGCTTCTGGCATCGAAGTTTTACCTGCAGCCGGATACCAGCATGCTTTGTCCAAGTTTCCTCGGCATTCTCTAACTTCCCAAGATGAAGGGAAATATTCGGTGATGCAAAGACTGTAACATATATGGTTTGTACCATGGCTTGATTTAGGTCCAGTCTCATTAAAGCACCGATATGTATAGACTGCCCTGCCTGGAAACACAACAGAAAAACAATTGGAAGTTAAAATAAACACAGATGCTGAACTGGAAACATTTCTCTGTTTGATACAATGGGAAGAGCTTCAATGAATGACCAAAATAAAAAACCAACTAAAGAATGAAATACAAAATTTTGAAACCCCCAAAGTGAGAAACCAGAATTTAAAATGGAGCAAATGATCTGCAACTTGCCTTAATCCTAAAAGATCGAGGTTGCAACTCCTTCCGAATCTCGATCATCTTCTGCTCATCCCGGTTCAATCTGATTGACATCAAATATGGATGTAAAAGCCCAGGTGTATCATACATCTTCGCCTTTGCCGGCAAAATACCACCAATTCTCAGTATCCCAAGTGTTGTTCCAGGCACAGCAGCTTCTGTAAGTTTCGTAATTTTTGTTCCTTCTTTCTTAGAAAGCGCATTAATAAGCGTAGATTTACCCGCATTTTGAGCTCCAATAACCCATACATTTCCTCTAGGTCCAGCCAGTTCCTTAATGAATGATAACAAATTTCTAACACCCAAATCCTTCCTTGAACTAACCAAATAAACCCCACTTAATCTAGGTGCTCCATTAGCTCTAGCTCGATTCCGAACCCACTTATCTAATCTCGTTGGTGAGATTTGTGACGGCAGTAAATCAACCTTTGTCGCAACCAAAACAAGTTTTGGCAACTTAAGTTTGGAATCCCTCTTTGTTCCTTCTAATGCTTTAAACAATGATTTTGAAGCTCTTTTAGGAAATGATCCATCAAAATCAACACAATCAACAACCATAACAACAACAGAAGCATCAGAGTTACCTGTGGGTTTCATTAAACGTGTAGATATCAATCTATCGAAATCAAAATCAGGTATCAAATTTTCAGCCTTTTGATTCTTAACTTGTCCATAGTTTCTTAAAGAATGACATCTAGCACAAACTGTAAGACTTTCTTCTTCATCTTTTTTGGCTCTTTCTTCTCTAATTTTCTTTTTCTTATCCGATTTCGACACTTTAACTCTCTTACCCTTGTTTATTATTTCTTCCGTAACATTACCATAACCAACACTAACAGGAGCAAAACCATCCAACTCTTTTTTCCTTGCCTCATCTTCATCATCATTTTCCCAATCTTCAGAATCCCAATCAAATTCTTCACTTTCTTCTACCTCATCATCAAATTTCCCATCAAACCCATCTTCCAAATCTTCTTCTTCTTCCAAATCTTCTTCCTCGTCTAATTCTCCATCAATTAAACCCAACCCTAACTCTAAATCATCATCGTCTTCATCCTCATCATTATCTTTGAGTACAACTTTTCGTTTCTGATAAAAACCAGGGATATTAGGGTCATTATCTTGCATAAAAATTCCACAACCAGGACATATAATTCCGTTAGTTTCATCTTCGTCTCTTCCTTGACTAAGATATGAACTCTTTCTAGGGTTTTTTCTAACTTGATTTTGTGTTGTTTGTGTATGAATATCTTCTACTTTTGATGATAAACAGAGATAAGAAACATTACCTTTACCGTAACTCCTTTTCTCTACTAAGAATTCATTTTGATTAGATGCTAATCTAGGGATTGCTTCTGCTCCACCATAACTGTAAGATTTCAGCTTCGGGTACCTAACTGGGAGAAGTGTTGTGGCAGAGAACAAAATTGCCATTTTTAACTTCCCAGATAAACCCTGGCTCTTGGACTGGAGAGGGTTTTATATCCTCGCGTTTTTAGGGGCCACCCGAAAGGATTTAGGGGCAATCAATTTATACCCAGCCAAAGACTCTAGTTAAGGGGTACCCTATATGATATTGAAGTTACATAAATGCCCTTCTGGTAAAACTGTATAAAAACCAAATAAAAAAAATTCTACTCATTTCAACTCTTCTTCTTCCAGTTTCATATTATCTTCCGATTGTGGAAGAAAAAAAAACTTTCCCTCGTTCTTGTGTTCAACCGAAACATCGTCGCGAATCGTAAAATCAAAATATCGTCGATTCGTTTATAAAACAATGGATAAGGGAAATGAAACCCACAGACCTAGAACCAAGAACGTTGCTCGGGGTATCGATCCAAAGATTGGGATTTTAGCAAGAAATAAAGAAATTGTTGCTGCAAATGAAGAAGAACGCGAAGAAGAAGTACCCTTCGATGTAGTCGGTGGTTGCGATTCCGATAGTCAAACACTTCGTCAACTTCAAATGGCCCCAATTAGGTAAGAATCTATCATTTTTGGGGTTTATTTCGCTTTAATTCGACGAATCGAGAAAAAAAATTTCTAGGGTTTTCGGTTATTTATCTAGATTCGGGCGATATTCATGCTTATTTACTTCCGAATGTAGTCGTGTTCTTCATTTCTCAAGAACACCGACAGTATTCGGGAGAAATATTTGATGGTTATCGGCCGAATATTGTTGGCCATATCTTTCTGGATACAAACTGGTAATAATCAATAGTTTAATGAATTTTTTGGCTCCCGAATATATTTAAGTAGACACACAGTATTCGGAAGTACACTCACTACCGAATATATATATATATATATATATATCTAAAAAATCTCAAAATTTCTGATATAGGAAAAATCCCATTTTGGGGCCAGTATTTATTCGGAAGACAATATAATGTTTTATACCTTCGATTGTGTAGGATAAAATTTTAGAGTTTTTGAACTGCAGTTGATGAATATTCGGTTATAAACATGTTTAGTTATATTCCGATTGTTTTTCATTCGGGAAAAATATGTGTCTTCTTACTTCCGAATTTGTTTATTCGGGTTATAGTTTTGTACTTTTTCTTCCGATTGTGTAGGATGAAAAATTTAGAGCTTCTGAACTCCAATTGATGCATATTCGGTTGTAAATATGTTTAGTTAGCTTTCGATTGTTTTGTATTCGGGAACAGTATGTGTCTTTTTACGTCCGAATGTGTACATTCGGGTTATATTTCCATACTTTGTCTTCCGATTGTATAGTTTTTAAATATTGTTCCTTTTTTTGTTGTTTAGACAAAGTCGAGAAAGGAGGAAGAAAGTGACAGCTAGTGTTAGGAGGGAAAGGAGTGCCAAAGATAATTCAAGTGCTCAACAAAGCTTACAAGAACAAAGCAGACAACAAGGAGTGCAACCAAGTGCTGAACAAAGTGTAGAACAACAAGGAAGTGAACAAGGGGTGCAACCAAGTGTTGAACAAGCCGCTCAACAAAGTGCATAACCAACTGCTCCACAAGTTACACCCCACCATGAAATTGAACCAGTTGATCCAGTGCCAAGAGTAGAAGAAGAAGGACAACCAAGTGGTACCCAAAAGGCCAAAAAAGAAAAAGATGGTGTAAAGAAGGATATTGCTAAGAAAGCATCACATCTTGTCCCTCAGTACTTGAAGAAGAAGGGTATTCCAGCAGGCACAATCCTTGGGCTACCGGCGGATGGAGGAAAATTGCTATTTGGATACAAAGACTCATGGGCCAGAGAAATATACGAAACCGAGGTAATAAAATTACTATTTTTTATTAATGTATTGTCTATGTGTTATATCGTAATATTTGTATTAAGGATTTTTTTATGTACTTTAATAGGATCATCAAGATGCGGTCCGTCTACTCAAACCTACCGCCGCACCAACAAAAATGCTTGCGTGGCCTTTATCCGGTGAATGTGAAAGGTTCAAGTCAATTGTTGCCAACTCGGGGTTAGCTAATGCCGCCGAGAATTCATTGTTGTAACATGATCGTGTGGCCATATCGGCGTTCGTGGAGAGAATGTATCCTGAGACTGATACTTTCCATATGACGTTTGGGCAGATGACGATTACTCTGAATGATGTTGTGCAGATTCTTAACCTTCCCGACCAAGGCACAGCTGTGAAGTTTAACTACACAAAGCAGTTAAGTTGGGCACAACTTTATGCTCTAACTAAAAAGTGCTTAGGTTGGGATGAAGAGACAACAATAGCAGAGTTTAGGAGGCATGCAAGTTACAGAACAAGACAGATCAACATTACATCTTTGATGAATATGTTCCGAGGCACCTTGGAGAAGGAAAAGAATGGAACGTTAACTGATGAGCAAGTGAACCACGCTGCCACCGCATATCTCCTTTGTGTATTGGGATGTGTCATATTCCCCAATACTTCTGGCAACCGGATCGACGCCAACCTTATACAACTTTTGGATCCTCTCCATGAAGTCGGTGACTATTCTTGGGGCACGACATGCCTAGCATTCTTGATGGAAGAGTTGAGAAAGGCTTCGAGGCTAGGAACCTGCCAAGTTGCCGGGAACGTGGCTCTATTGCAGGTTTTTTATTTAACTCTATAACTCACTCTATAGTTATTCGGTAGACAATACATATGATGCATATTCATAACTCCAAATGACGCATATTCGGTAGGAAATGATCCATCTCTTTTTCCGAATGTTGGTTATTCGGTGGCTAGGTACTTATTTTGTTTTCCGATTATATATAATCGGAAATATTCTTTTGATATTAGAACCGAATATACAGGCCAGAAAAACTATAGGTTACTGAACTCCAAATGACGCATATTCGGTAGGAAATGATCCATCTCTTTTTCCGAATGTTGGTTATTCGGTGGCTAGGTACTTAGTTTTATTTCCGATTATATATAATCGGAAATATTCTTTTGATATTACTACCGAATATACAGGCCAGAAAAACTATAGGTTACTGAACTCCAAATGACGCATATTCGTTAGGAAATGATCCATATCTATTTCCGAATGTTGGGTATTCGGTGGATAGGTACTCAGTTTTACTTCCGATTATATATAATCGGAAATAATGTTTTGAAATTACTACCGAATATACACAATCTATTTACTAAAACTTGGTTTCTTATGTATATAGGCATGGATCTATGACCACTTCCCTATCCTGAAGTTGGCCGGAGAGAACCCGGGGTGGTGCAAAGGTACTCCTAGAGGAACAAAGTATATATTTGAAGACAACCGTTCTAGGACAAAAGAGCAGCAGTTGATTCGCATGAGGGAGATTTTGGACCAATTGAAGGCCTCGGACGTATGCTTTGATCCATACAAGGAAGATCGAGCCAGTGGGCATATAAATGTTCGGTCGGACTTGTCCCTTTATTTTGGACCATTGTGGCACCCCACAGGATATGTGATGTATAACCCCTCTAGGGTGATGCGACAACACGGGTATATACAACATCAACCTGTGGAGAAAATGGGGGATTACTACAAATTGGAGTTGGAGTTGTGCTCTTCTAGTGGTGATAATCTCACGATTGTTCACACAGGCCCACCTACTGTTCTTGATAACTGGGATAAGAGGAATGACTTCATTATCGACATTGGTAGACGAACCACCCGAGGTGATGAAAATTCTCCAGACTATATGAGTTGGTATAACAACGTATCACATCCTTTGGTTATCCGTGAAATCAAATCCAACACTACTGCGGCGGGTTCAAGTTATAATTGTATCATCAAAGACAAACCAGCTGGTTATGATAGACTGGTGCGTGTTCTTATATTTTTGTTCATTTTATATTATTCCTATAAATCTTAGGTAATTACCGTTTGATGTTATGTCATTGCGTATAAAAAACAGGTGAATAGGTTCAAGCGTGTTTCCAAAATGTTAACTGCATGCCTGAAGAGCGGAGATCCCATGCCAGCTGAGAAGATCAAAGAGGCTAGAGACCTAGTTGATAATATGGATAACGAAGATTATGCTGCTCAGTTTGGGGAGAAAGTCATGAAGAGGCATCCTCCTAAGGTGGCAGTATCAAAGACGGGTAAAAGAACTCGAGCTTCATCGAGCGCTGAAGGTGCTCCAACTGAAGGTGCTCAAACCCGTGGTCGTGCAGGACTAGGAGGTAGTCATGGTCGTAAAGTAAAGAAGAGCAGATAAATGACAATGATTTGTGTTGTACATTCGGAAGTTTGGGTAACTAAGTTTACTTTCGATTATTTCAAGTTCAAAATTTGAAAAGTATCAGTTTTTCCCAAATTCTGATTTTTGGGCCATCGTACATTCAGGACTTTACAAAAAAAAATTATCCTCCGAATATTACAAGTTCAAAACAAACCATGCAGGTTAGACAACACATATTCAGAAGTTTGGGTAACTAAGTTTACTTCCGATTATTGCAAGTTCAAAATTTGAAAAGTATCAGTTTTTCCCAAATTCTGATTTTTGGGCCATCGTACATTCGGGACTTTACAAAAAAAAAATTCCTCCGAATATTACAAGTTCAAAACAAACCATGTCATGGCTCTAGGTGGTTCCAAGGGACAATATAGAAGGTTAGACAACCCATATTCGGAAGTTTGGGTAACTAAGTTTACTTCCGATTATTGCAAGTTCAAAATTTGAAAAGTATCAGTTTTTCCCAAATTCTGATTTTTGGGCCATCGTACATTCGGGACTTTACAACAAAAAAATTATCCTCCGAATAATATAGTCGTGTTTATAAATACCAACCTAATCGGTAGATAAAAATTTAAGTTCGCTACCGAATGTCCTATTCAGAGGGAATACGTGTATCGTTAGCAACCGATTGTAGTGCATCATTGATACGAAACCTCAACGGCCATATTTTCAGAAACCTCAACGGCCATATTTTCAAAAATTAGAGCCGTTGGAACTCTAATCTATATAAGGAGGGTAACCCCTCTCAGTTATTATTGATTAAAAAATCATAATGAAAAACCTTTTCAATGGCAAGTCCATCATCAATCGACAACATACTTCGAAGATGCAAGCGAACAACTACATCAATTGCAGCAATGGAAGAAGAAATACAAAAAAGGAACAAACAACCCAAAAAAATTAAACCATCGTTAGTGGCAACGAAGGAGGAGGAAGAGGAAATCAAGGCTAAGAAGCGAGGTCAAGAACAATTCCATCATAGAGAAAGATTAAAACAAGTTGAGGAAGAGACCGAATGGATAAAAAATTATTACATTGTGAAAGATCTACCCAAAGAACAGCAGGACGATCGTATATTTTGGATTAACGTTTCATTGGGTCCTTTTGTTGGTAAGTACAAGAAGCCACGCCACAATTATGAACCATCCCATGTTTCTTCAAGGGTGCACCATGTTATAAAATTGTGCACCGAGTACAACCGTATTCTTGCTAGGCACAGAGAAGACAGGTTTGCGGCACAAGATGCTTATTCCAAGTGGAGAGGAGAGTCGTTTCTACATTTCGAAGCCGCGTTGATTGTTGCATCTCGGACTGGGAAAAAAGAATAACATGTGATGTTTGAGTGCTGTAAATTCAAATTTTTAATATTAATCGGCGGTTTGATAAAATATGGAATTCCCGAATATGATTAATCGGATTGAAGTGTTATAATACTGTTGTTCCGATTACATAGTTTCAAAAAAAATTATAGTCGTGCCTCAAAATACCCACCAAATCGGTAGATAGATATTTAAGAGTTCTACCGATTATAATATTCATAATCAAAACGTGTATCATTACCAATCGATTATAATATTCGGAATCAAAACGTGTATCAAAGAGCCTGATTCCTACATTCGGGAGACAACATTGTATTTTTTGCGACCGATTAAATCATATATCTTCACAAAAAAGTTTCCAAAAAACTTGTACAAATTACATGTTCGAAAAAAAAACGATCAAACATCGTCATCATCCGAGGGGATCAATTCGAGTAACTCAGCGGGAAAGTTGTTGTCCATAACGCGATCCCAATCAACCATGTTGGACTCATATTATTTCACCCAATCCTTGCAATGGTTCATCGGGAAGTAATCGTGCCACTTACTCAACGGAGGTAACGGACAATCTTTCTTTACTCTTAAACCGATAAAATGCATTTCATTCACAAATGCCATTACGATTCTTCTATCTTTAACCGACTCGTCGCAAGCCGTTCTTGTGGGTGCAAACGTCATGCTAAGTCCATACATAGGAGGAATAAAGAAATGTACCACGCAATTCAAAACGTCCTCTAGGAGATATCCAAATTTAGGCATTGTCATCCAATACTTGGATCCGATTGTCTTCAATCCCTTTCGGCACTTCACACGCGCAACTAAGTCTTTGAACTCTTGTTCTTTGTCGTATCTATCTCCTCGCCTCATCATCTCCATATAAAAACCCTTGTCCTTCACTAGTTGTACCGCCATCTTATTTCTTAAATATTGGCATTGGGTGACATCTTCGATATCCGCCTCTCTAAAGTAACCCATTTGTTCCGTAGCAACGTGAAACCCACAATTTCCATCCCCATCAACCTCGTCGGTCGACAAAACAAATGGAATGATAAGTGGAGGGAGTTGTTCCAAATACTCTTTGTATATTGTATATGTGGATCGATTTGGTCTTCCATTAAGATCTCTAGGGCAACGAAGAGTACCTTTGTCCTCTTTTATAGTAAGAATTTCCATTGGTTGGGTTTGTTGCGAGGCGTTCATTTGCTCAACAACTTCTTCGACAACATTGGGTTGACTTACTTGAGAAGGCTCTGTAGAGATCTTTGGCCTTACTTGTCGGGTGGTTGGTCCACTTTGATCATTTCTTGGACGACCTCTTTTCTTAGGTTCCGGCTCATCTTCAAATTCGGCTTCCGAACGCTCGTGCCTAGACAATATTCTTTTATTAGACAAATACTCCTTCAACTCTTTTCTTTGGATGGTCCTCGACACTTCGGTGTTCGGCCTACCGGTGTTCTTTTGCTTAATAGGTTCATCAACCTCCCTTAAACAAGGGTGAAGGGCTTCCTCCAAATTATGCATCAATATTTGCTTTTTGGTGCCGTTTGATGTAGCGTAACGCTCGGCTATTCGTGCACACAATTCCGACTCCAAGAAAGACGGACCATCAACTACCGGGGTGTTCGGAGTGAAATTTAATTGCTTCCAAAATGGATGAATATCATTGATGTCAATCACTTCAACATACCTACCCAACTTATGACGACACGGGAGTCCAATACCTATCATATCCTTGCAAACACAAACCGTATTCTCGTCATCATAAGTTTTATATAACTTCAATTGTTTCATCATGCGATTTATTGCCCATCTTGAAACTTTATGAACAACTCCCCTTAGAAGCAATGTTTCCTTAATATGTTCCATCGGGAATTGGTGTACACTAAATTGCATACATTTCCTAATCTTTACGAGATCACGATTGGTGAATTCATGGATTGCTTCTTGGATCGACACAACTCCATTTTGACTACCAATTAGTATTTTCTTTAGTCGACCATGAGACCCCTCCCAATGCTTGTCGCCTCGTTCTTGAAGTTACGATATTCATATGTCCATGCAAACACAAACCTCTCCTTAATCGTTAACCATTATTTTTTACAATACTCAACCGGTTTTGGGTAGTCCGTGCCGTATTCATCCTCAAATTTCTTCAAGTTACATTCGTAAATTTCCTCGGTCATCGACCAAACGATTTTGTCTTATGCTTTCATGAACATTTTCCAAATAATTCCATCCTCCTTCCACTTTTATTTAAATAACATATCCTCTTCCTTACGTTCTTCCACGGTTAATTTACTAATGCGCTCATCCTCTTCCTTTGACCTCTTGGTACCCTTCCTTGGTCTTTTAGTTTGGAAATGATGATGGAAATTGGTTTTGAGATTGCATTGAATGTGCCACGTACATTGCAAGTTTTGGGCTTCCGGAAACACTACCGCTATTACATGCATTAAGGATTGATCGTTATCCGTTACAATAACCCTTGGAAAATTATCACCGTTATAAATGGACCTCAACGTCTCCAACATCCAAATGAAACTCACATTGTTCTCATGATCCACTAAACCCCATGCAATCGTAAACGTGTTTTTGTCCGAAGTATGGCAAGCATTATTCAACAACGGCATGTTATACTTGTTTGTCTTATAAGTAGCATCTATCAACAAAATTTGATGAAAGCATTGAGCCAATTGGATCATTTCGGGATGTGCCAAGAAAATACGAACCACTATACCATCCTTTTCATCCCTTCTCAAGGTGTAGCCGTGTAACTCCGCTAACCACTTCGATTGTTGCATGACCGTTCTACCATCTCATTCAGTCCTTTTGATCGTAGCTAGGGCCGACTTAATTGTAGACAAACAAGACAAGTTGTCGGGGTCGTCCGCCTTTATTTTACTTAAGATCGCACTCGCTTTTTGGATCCGCATAGACCTCACCATCTGCATTTGATGTGGTTTTAACTTGGCAACCATTACATGTCCAATTAAATCCAACGGATCATCATGGTTGTGACAACCGTTATCAACTTTATACATTTTATACTCTTTACCTTTAATACCATCGGGCTTATAGAAGAAAATCTTAAATGGGCATCCTATCTTCTTGGTATTGCTTCGGTATTTCCTATTCGTCTTCCATACGTACTTACTATTATTTCCCTCGTGACTCTTTCGCGTCCCACCTCGCTCACAAATCATTTCAAATCGAGTGTCACTAACATGTTTATTTTGAACTACCACGCACATGTTATCTTTTGCCTTGTTCATAAGCCATTCCTTTGCCTCCTTCTTACTTCCAAATGTCTAAACGTGCATAAAACAAAACAAATCTAATAAGCATAACCATTTAACATATAAATTTTGAAAACAAAAGAAAAATAGTAATGAGTATACCAAATCGTTTGCATAGTATAGGGAAGTGTCGGGCCTCAAATAGAAATCATCAACAAACTCTTCAACGGCCTGCATATGAAAGCAACAAATTATTATACAATAATCGGAGGTTATTAAATAAGTCAGACTGCCGAACATACTATATTCGGAATCCTATCGGTTACCCAAAACACCCGATTTATGCAAATGAATGTACACAGTTTACTGAGTGCAAAAAATGATATAATCGGAATCTAAAATATATAGTAAAACAGCCGAATATAAATAACCGGGAGATAACTTTAATCGATAAACATCCGATTTTCAAGTTTTCGGAAATTTTATTTTGAGGCCACTGTTATATTCGGCAGTCAAATAATGTTAAACTATTACCGATTGTAAAGGATAAGAATACTGAGTTTTGAAATTTTTTGAGAAATTCGTTTTTGGGGCCATTCGGAGGTAAATAACTCTACATAACTACCGAATGTAGATTTTTTTGGAAAAACAGTTTGGGTTTTTTTCTCATATTCGGCAGTAAACTACTATCTTGGAACTACCAAATATACATATTTGGTACTCAGTGTGTTATATTCGTAAGTTTATTCGAGAAATTATCTACCGAATCTGGGTAGTTCATGGCATTCAATGCATGCAATAATCGGTTTTTCTTGTTTACAAAAGCACACAAACGCATGCAAATCGAGTATTTGAGTTTCTTAACACAATACCTGTGTTTTACATGCATCGTTAGCTTCAATATCAGGCGATTCTCCATTTTCTTCCATGAAAGGGTCGTCTAGGTTTTCCTCTCCACAAAAGTTTGGATCATTCAACATATACCCCAAATCGTCTTCGCCATGATTCTCACCTTCTTCTTCATATCCATCCATTTTTGTAGTGATAAAATGGGTTTTCCCTTTTTTCCTTCACCTTCTTCTCTATAACTCTAACAACTCAAAAATGAAAAAGAAATGGAAAAAATGAAACAGAAATCATTATAATACTGCACCAACTACAATCGGAAGTCTGGATAATATTTTGGCTTCCGATTGAAATCGGAGGATAAAAATGTTATCATATCCTCCGAATATATAAGGGTAATTTTGCCATTACGAATTACGCGAGATAAGGGCTGGCAACATTTTTCCTTTGGGTGACCTTTTTTGTTTTATTGTTGGCCCCTAAATCCTTTTGAGTGGCCCCTAAAAACGCGAGGTTTTATATTGCCATCCAAACATCATTTGAGTTTCAATTACACTCTACTTACACCTGTTGCCAGCCAGAGTTCTCAAAATGCCCAGTTATTCACTTATATTCTGTGGTTTTGGTTCAAGGAATTGAGTTCATGGCAATCCAGTTCCGTGGGTATGCCGCCAATTCCTTAAACCAAACAACACAAATTAGCTCAATATAATTAAAAATACTGATATGTAGGAATCCAATTCCCTCAAAAATGATAGATTTCCACTGCATTGGTTTAATAATGCAATGGAATTGGATTACATGATAAAAATAAAAATAATTGAATTACCTCAACCAAACGCTTATTTTTTTGGATTTGAATTCAATTCCAAGAATTGGGTTACCCATAATTGTATTCCTAAGAGTCCAATCCTTCCGACATAAAGAGGTGTAAATTCTATTCAAAGCCTCAAATCATCAAGGCCGACAAGGGATGCAGTTGGGTTTTCATAGGCGGGGCTTCTCTTTTTTTATCATTGAGTTTTGAATAGTTTTTGGTGGGATCAATTTTCACTCAAACGGATTCCTGTTCAAGTGGTCTGACGGTTCTGTTCCGAATAGTTTTTGGTGGGATCCGATTCAAGTAGTCTGATAGTTCTCATGCTCCCTCCAATTGCAGAGGTTGGATGTAATCTAGGGACCAACCATTGTCTACCCTATGAAAAAAAAATAAAAAAATTCCAGTTGAATGAAGATTAGGGTATCCAAATACTGTGTGCGCGAGCACCAAAACAGCAGCCAATATACGTTAACATGAATTGGGGATAATATATAATAGTCAAAATTCTGGTTTTAGGGTTGTATCAATATACGCCAATGCCAACCCATTTAGACTTGTTTCTCTGACCTATCAAAACATGTACAACATAAATTCTTGACAACATCTTTTGGTTCATTTTTACTATGAGGTAAACAAATGGAAATTTAGATTACAAGCTTGAGGTAATTAACGGAAGCTTTGCTTATACAAACGAACAAATAGAAAAATAAAGACATACCTTATGGTTCTGACTTACAAATCTCACACCAAGGGTTTACTCTTGTCGGATGAAGGGTGATGAACTCATATCAGTACTATAAAACGAGTCTTCGTTTGCGTAATAATTATCATCTTTCTCCTCTTCCCACTTGAGCACTTCCCTAATGTACTTGAAGGCTTCATCAACAGTTACACGATCTCGAGCTCTTGCTTGCCATACGAAAAGTTTACGGTTGCTTAATGAAGCATAAAGCTCTTTGAACTTCATTGCTATATAGTAGTAAGCTTGTTGAGCGAGCGTCTGATTGTTGTGGTGTGGTCGAACAGGAGAGAAATCATTTAACCATTCACATGTGCTTAAAGGTAGGCGATGGATCTTCTCTTCAAAGACATCATATTTGTTCAGTATGAGCATGAATGGAGTGTCTTGAAAGCATGGATGTGTGACCATGGTTTCAAATAGTTCTTTGCTTTGCATCATCTTATTTTGGAAGACAGGATCAGTTCCTCTGTTTTCCGAGGAAGATGATACCTGATCATAGTCGCTCAAGGCTACAGTGAAGACAATGGCACGCACGTCCTCAAACATTTCAACCCATTTACACCCTTCGTTCAGTCCCTTGGCATTAACCCTAATCAGCTGATACCTAAAGTATAAAAGAGTTAGCTAGTTGCCTATCATTTTCTGTTTATTTGCATTCTGGTCATCTTATCGCTTATGGGTCTTTTAAAGAGATGAAAAGGGTTCAGAGAAGCCTATGTTATAAAAAGAGCACAAGCTTACTTACTGTTTAACCGCAAAAGAAAGAGAAGTTTACCGGGTAAGAGGCTGAGATGGAGCTTCTAGATTGTCGGTGTATGTTTCAGACATTGGGCTGCGATCATCAAGGCTGAATTCTATAAATGCCAACCCATTCCCTTGTGTAACTCCTTCCGCAAACAGAATGTCCCTCTCGGTAGGTTCATATTCATTGCTTGATACCTCAACAGCCTGAGACCCACAGAACAAATAAAAAGAAAAAGGTAAGTGTAACACTATATTAAAAATAGGCAAGTGTAACTAAGAAGAGACGACAAATAGATAGCCTTATTCGTGATGGGTTCTATGTTGATAACTAGAATTTGAGATCAATCCTTCTTCCAACTCAATTAGTCATCCATCCTTCTCCATCGGATCTAATTCGAGATCCATTATGTTACTCTCATTTTATGCACATGTATCTCTTAATGTTTTACATGACTATTTTACCCTTCGTTGTAGCAGTACAAGCAAGTAAGAAATTCACTTGTTCAATCCCTCTTAACTTGCTTCAGTTAAGTTAGGGTGTCAAAGATTAATTTCCTACCTGAACGGTAAGGGACAGATGTTCCCTGCCACCTAAAGGCATTTTAGTATTTTAGTATCTGGTCCTCTGAATTTTGCTAATTTACACACAAAACGCCATTGGATCATTGGGTAAAACAGTCACTGCGTCAAACACCTAAGGGTAATGTGTCCCTTGATGGATCTCAGGTGTATCTTGTTAGAAGAAAGATGGGTAATTAAATGAGTTTGGAAAAAAGAAATGATTTCAAATTCGAGTTTCTATTGTAGGACCTGATGCAAATATGTCCTAAATAGTTCCAGGAAGTCTTATCCACATGAACATGGAGTTATAAATACCCGGCTTAAGAAGCATTCTGCAACATCTGGAAGAAAGTGAAGCTCATCTTTTCTCCTGAATGTTTCCTGTATAGCAGGGTCTCTCCACACTTCCTCAACCAGTGGAGCATACTCACGAGTTGCTGCAGGGAAAAAAGCATCCAAGTCTCCCATGGCAATGATGTCCAGCAGCCAGTCAGAGAAATGCTTCAGCCTAGGGTTAATGGAATAGACACATTGTCTATCATCAGTGGGTTCATCTCCTTCGCCTTCATCTGAAATCAAAGTATGAAACAAAAAAAAAAAAAGATTAACAGCCTAAATCTTGGAAAACTAATTTTTGATAGAAAAAAGAAAAAGATTAAAAGAAGCCTTCTAATATCGTCATACACTTTTCAACTACACTGCCATTGTCCCCTTTGGGCTACAATTTATATCTAGCATGTTCTTATTCTCCAGACACTGTTATCAACTGTGACAATAGAAACCTTTCAGTCCCGTTAGATATAAATAATGGCATATTGAGATTATTAATTTATCAACTTCCGAATTACCATTTACCACACATGTATCCATGAAGAAACCACAGTAAGATATAGGAGAATTTCTGAAGAGGAAAAAAAGAATAAACTGTAACAATAAAAATTTGGATCTTAATACCTGCTTCAGCATGTCCGTTGGGAGGGCCTGCAGCATCCAACCCCGCCATAGCCTCTTCTTCAAATCGCTCACGCCCCTCAAGCAAGATACTAAGATAATTGTACAAATTGCTCTGTATCATTAGCTTAATCTCCTTCAACTCTTCCGCACTAAACTTGTTCCCGTATAAAAACTTGGCCTGTTTAATCAAATAAAGACCATAAGAAGAATATAATACAAGTAGAATAATGAGAACGAAGGCGTGAACTAAACTGCACTGTATACGACTACAAGAGGAAACCAAATGCAATAGAAGTGACAGAATACATCAGTGCTTCTCATTCCCAGAATAGGTTATTCTGCATCGTAAAAATTTACCTTAGTCTAAGGAGGTATTCAAATCTACAAAGTCAACTTATGTAAGTTATCGCTCAGGTTTGAATTACAATGTACCATAGCTAATCCTAAAACATGCTAGGATCCCACTACTTCACATTCTTACAAACTATCTTGATGGCAGTTGTGACCAAACGAATAAATAAGGTCAATGCTTATATACCATATAAGAAACATCATGACATCCACTATGCACCCAATGGATCACTCATCTTCCTCCCCTACAAGTAAAAGAGCAACCTAGAACCGATCTGGGTATGTAAGTGAAATAATGTCTACCTAAACTAAGTATTGATTATATTGAATAAGATTATTATCAAGTAAATGCTAACACTATTAACTCTATTTATCAACTGGAATCTTCCACAGGATTCACCTGCTTGAAAATAGTACTGGTTCCAGAGCCTTGAAGTCCCAGTAGAAGAAGCTTCTGAACTCTTTTGTGATCCAGATAACCTGGAACATTTCTGCTAGAGTAAGCGCTAATCTCACCCCTTGAGCCATGAGATTGCCCATGGGGGACTGGCAGTGAGAACAAAGAACACATTAGCCTTGTTGACGCCTGTGGAACAAACAGAACATTAAGAAACATCCCATTGAGAATTATCTTTACTAGTAAAGTAGAACCTATAGACATCCTCTCCCATGTACCTTCTCCCAGATGTTTCCCCTAATATTATTCTGACCTTCCTCCTCATATCGACCATCATCATACACCCAGAAATGTGTATCACGTGGACATTGAACTTTTGCCAACTGAAAACAACCCGCAATACACAGTTTAGTCACTTCAATTGATTTGAAAAAGTAAATTAAAAATAGAGTGATAACAAAAACAAATCCCACAGCATCTATGTTCCATCATATCATTCAAACCATGAACTCTAGTCTCACGAGACTAGATAGGAACACAAATTGTTCAAGACCAACTTGATTAATATTCAGATTGTTACTACTAGTTGAGCAGAAAGATTCGGCTGTTTTTTTAAGCAGTAGTTGTTACAGGCAGCAAAACTACGCTTCCAAATGAGAAAATGATACCTTGAGCACTCGTAGTTCAATCTTTGTAATTTCACGACCATTAATGTAGACTTCAGTAGTCCCATTGCTCGCGTCAGGGCTAAGTTTCCCAGAAAAATTCAAGTTCGAACTGATTATTCTCTCTGGTTTTTCTCCCTCCTGTTAAACCAATAACCAAATTAAGAAGGAAATTAGATGCTTCTCCATGCCACATGAAAGGACATAAGAACATGTTTTCTAATAAGACAATGCAGAGAGCAGACAACTCAAACTAATAGTAACATATAAGTTTGGAGGTCAGACACACCTTTCCCCAAAGACCTGATTCTTTGTCATACCAGTATCTCCCAGGCTTCAACTTTTCCGGAGGTAATGAACACCCAAGCAATTCTGCCATTTCTTCTGGCCGCAAGGGTCTCCCATTCACAATAAGCTGCTCCGGTCGAAGCTGATTTGCTGTACATTCCTTCTCTGCTTTCATAATTTGTTTAACTTCTTGAGGACTTAACAATCTTGACAATACCCGTGAACACTTGCCTAATTTTAATCTTTTAGATTCGTCTATTGGCTGACTGATGCAAGTGACACATTTACGCCCTTCAGGCATTGACCCCATAGCCCGAAGCACACAGTTACCACAATACCTAGCATCACAGACTAAGCAAGACTCTTTACTTTCCCATTTTCCTTTTCCACACCGAAAACAAGCCTTCTTCTTTTCCTTCTTTAGAACCCCAACAAACTGTGGAAATGTTGGAGTGTCCTCATGAACGTCTATCCTTTCAGATTTACCAACAGGCTGAAATGAAACCACTGGCCTCTTTACTTCAACTGCTCCTACCATTGGAGGGCTTCTCGAATGGTTTTCGTGATCAGATTCCGGTGAACTAGAAGGAGAAGGTGACGAATAATCAGGGTTTTGCAAAACTGACACCACCGATTCAGAACTTCTAGAACGTCGAGGACTTTGGATAGGTGAAGAGCTGCTGGCAACACTAGCAATGTATGAAACAGGCAACGGAATCGGTTCAATTGTAGGTGGGTCTTGAACAAATGAACCACTTGATCTACCAGAGACTGGTTCAGCAATGTCTGCAGTTGGATAATCTACATCAAGTGGTTCAACTCTTGGTAGTTCATAAGATACTGGGGGACCTTCATATTCAAGAGCAATTGAATAATCAAGATCCTCTGCTGTCTCCGGAATCCGCGCTCCTGGAGGAAGCATTTTTTTCACTAAATCCTTCCCATTATCCTCAGAATTTGTTTCTGTCATTTCTTCCCCTGGGAAATAAAAAGTAAGACATCTTGTGAAAAACAAAAATTGATTATGATTAGATCATCATATCATAAACAAACCTAATCCCAGTTTTCACATTCTGAAAGATATGATTCCAACTATTTCAAAATAAGAAAGCTAAAGATGGCTGCCTTCTTCTCCCCCAAATTCATAGTACCAAACAAAACTACTAAACAGTAATATTATTAAAAATGAAAGAAATGAAAAGGATATAGTAGTATGAAATAAACTAAACCCTAGAAACCTTAAACAGTATGATGATATAGGCTCAATTACCTACACAAAATTGCTAGATTCTAGGGTTTTCGATGAGGCCGCCTTTAGTTCAAATATGTTGAAACTTGAAATTCAGGGTACGTATATATATTTAAAGTAAAAAAAATGGAACCCAAGTAATTTTAAACAAATGAAAAAACAAAAAGTAAGAAAAAGTAAGATTTGGAATCAAAATACCTGAAAATCTATCTCAGTGAAGAAGAAGATTTCAACTAGAAACAAAAAAAGAGAAACTTTTCTTCCAAAATGATCAACAAAATCTACTCTGTTCTCAATAATTAGGTATTTCCATTTTTGTTCTTCTTTCCAACAGTCTTTTTGTTAACGGTCAGTAGTTTCGCCATTAACAGTTTGAGAGAGAATTTCTAGAGAGAAATGTTGAGGTGTAATGGAGGAGTAAGTAGAAGAAAGAATCAATTATTAATTGGGAGATATTATTATTATATTCATGTAATATATATTATAAAAATAATTCCATTTCTAGACCGTTAAAATGCCTGGAGAGGTGCTATTAAAGAATATAAGCGAATGGATGTTCGGGAATATGTTGGGAATAATACATAACGATGTATAATATCAGACTGAGAGTCTGGGACCATGGTTTTATAGCAGGGAAAGAAGACTTTTGGAAGGTTAGAAAGTTTGAACATTTATGTAAAGGAGAAGGTGCAAGGTTAAAAACAAATTTTGCAGGTTGGAATTTTTCTTTTGCAATAAAGTCTATCCCTTTTTCACTGTTGAATTCCAACATCTAATTTAATGTGGAGTTGTGTCTTTCCTTTTCTACTGTTTTGGTGGAGGAATTGGCACGGTTAAAATCAAAATGACATATTTTTGTTTGTTGTTTGATGAGCGAGCTGGACAGATTTTTCCTGACAAACTTTATCATCACGAAATTGACAATACTAAATACTGTACATCATCTGAAATTATGAGATGAATAAAGAAGCTAGTTAGAACTAGCGGATAGCGGATACTAGTAATTTGCACATTTGGACTTCTCTTTGTTTCCCTGACTAAATTGGGACCTATAACTACATGATAAAATATGGTCATTAACAAGTAATTCATATAAACCCCTTAACCAATTATTTTCTTAATGGCTAATTTATCTCTGATTAATTAGTGTTAGTTCGGGTGATTAGTGGTAAAATATAGTGTTAGATGTGAAATTAACTTGTGTTAATTAATCATCTGAACATGAAAAAAATTTGAAAACTTGAAATTTTCTGAAGAACACCAACTCAAAATCGATATATGTTATCAAAAACATATACCGATTATAACCTCAAAAACATACAGAAATTTTTTGAAACTAGCTTCTACCCAGAATCAGTTTATATGGACATGAAAATCAACTGATTATCCATAATCGGTTTATATTGGCATGAACGTAAACCGATTGTGGGTAAATTTTCTCTTTTTTATCTGTGAATTATGTGTTGTTAAACATCAAATAAAATTAAAATTCATTCTATACCCGAGTTAATGAAATGAAATCGAGTATGATTTCATACTCATTTTATGATCGAGTATTAACTGAAAAAAATGGGTTAACCAGAATCGGTTTACACGATACATATGTAAAAACCGATTCCTGACATTGCACAACAGGAATCGGTTTATAAGAATGCTCCTGTAATCCGATTCTAACAAAAGAAAGATACAGAAAAATTGAGAACAACAATCGGTTTACTCGACGCACATATAAAATACGATTCTAACATTATACATCAACAATCGGTTTTTATAAGTGCTAATGTAATCCGATTCTAGTTCAAATTTCTCGAACCAGAAAACATATCAAAGGACAATGGGTCTTTGTGAGCATGAACATAAACTGTTTCTATTTGCAATCAGATCACATATACATTAACGTTAACCGATTCTGATAAATCAGAAAAAAAAATTGATTTCAAAATTTTCAATTTTTGAGCAATTTTATGTTACTAAAACCTAGTTTATAGGATTGGGTTGAGAAGAAAAGAAGAAGAATCAGTTGAAGTGGAGATGAAAATGAATTTGATTTTGATTTTAGTTTTTAATTTTATGATTTTAGTTTTATGATTTTGATTTTGATTTTAGTTTTTAAATTTTATGATTTTAGTTTTATGATTTTGATTTTAGTTTTTAATTTTATGATTAGGATTTGATGGGAACAAATTAGTAGTATTAATATTTGATAGAGGGTAAAATGATAGTTTCATCAAACTTAGACACTCCTTATCATTCTTTATGAGATGGATAAAAAATTCATAAGTCCCAATTAAATGGCATAGGCCCCAGTTTTTGTGTTGAGTAAGTTTAATGTTTTACTGCATGACAAGATCATCCTTGCACAATTTCTATACTCGAATCCCATATCAAATCAAAAGTGTTATTTTTTTTTATTTGTTTTTGAAGCACAAAAGTTTCTTATTTGAAACTAAAATTGGATCGGATAGATGTTTCTATTGGGGTATTATTTAATGTGATCTGGAAAGTTCTTGAATCATTAAATTGTTGGCATATGATCTAGAGTCAACAAAGATGGCATGTACAGCTCAATTTTGTTCAAGGTCTAACTAGACGACCGCTAGCAACCAAAATTTTGACTTTGAATCAAACGTCACACAATTGGGCTCACGCTAGTGTGGTTATTTAAGGCCTATCACTAGATCATAAAATTAGACACTTTGCCAACATCTGTACTAGTAGTACAGTGGTTAAGACAACCCCTTTTATCCATAATGCTAGTGGGAAGTAGGGGGATCGATTCTTATTGGGAAGGTTGGATTCCTCATTTTCACCAAATTTCTCTATGGATAGAGTTGAGATTGAGTCTTGTTGTTTTGGTGGCGGTTGGATTAGCATCGAAATTCCTCTATGGATAGAGTTGAGATTGAATCTTGTTGTTTTGGTGGCGGTTGGATTAGCATCGAAATTCCTCTATCGATAGAGTTGAGATTGAGTCTTGTTGTTTTGGTGGCGGTTGGATTAGCATCGGGGCTAGTCCAGCTTGCTAGGTCAGCTTAGGGGAATGGGCCAAGTAATGGCTAATTTATCTATGATTAATTAGTGTTAATTCACATGATTGACTGATATTTAATCTTGTTAACCTAGAAATCAACTAAAATGTTAATTCATCATTAAAAAATGAATTTTATTTTATTTTATTTGGAAAAAAATTAACCAGAATCGATGGATATACATGCACTCGTAGACCGATTCTGGATTGATGTTTTAATTCATGAAGAACACTCATAGCCGGTGAATATTACTTACTACATAGTCCGGTGAAAATCGGTAAGCACGAGACACACACACATACCGTTTGCTAACAATGCACTAAAAGAATCGGTCCATATAAGTGCTCATAAAAACCGATTCTAGGTTAAAAATTACAGAAAAGTTGTGTGTTTTTCACTAAGAATCGGTTAATGTGGTCATGAACACCGACAGATTATTATAATCGGTCAATATGGACATGAACGTCTACCGATTATGGTTAAACATAGTAACCCAAGATTGTTTGTAATTCAATTTTGGATGGATGAACCAATCACAGGTATAACTAAGAGTAATGGATTGCAATCGACGATGTTTAATTTGTTTTTTTTTAAAGAGATGATAAAATTTCCTTTAATTCGATTGATTTAGTTAGGATCGATTGGTGAAGTAAAGTTTTAATTATGAGGGAAATGATTTAAACAGGTTTTAGTTTTCAAAGGATTTGAATAGGTTTAAAATTTGGAAGGATAAGGATTAGGATTGAATTTTAATAATGAGGGTAACTTACTACTTTTATCTAGTTTAGACACCCTTTATCCCCTTAGTCTAGGTGGTAGGCCTCGAATAATTTCTGTGAGCACCAAACTAGCCAGGGTCTCGAAAGCCGCAAGATAGAGAAATGGTTGAAAGTTAGAACCATCTATGATGTAGTACATCTTTCTACGTATCAACCATGACAGTTGACCCCTGAAGTGTGTATCAATTATGACAGTTGATCCCTAGTACGTGTATCAACTTTTACAGTTGATCCCATCCATCTGTTTTAGTTAACTTGCCTGGCAAGTCCTTTTCTTTCTTAGTTGTTTAGATTTCCTTTTTCTTTTCAGTTTAGTCGGTTCTTTTGAACTTATTTAAAGGCTCTGCCTTATTGTTTTTAAACATCTTATTATCAATATTATTATCAAGTTTGATTATCAATATTTTTACCTTAGAATCTAGATCCTAGAATCAGATTTTAACTAAGTTCTTGACGGAACTTCATCAATCTTCAAAACCTAAGCAACTAGTTTGCTATATCATGTTCTGTGCTACACTAGTTGGTATCATATACAGAGTTTTTAGATTTTTATCTAGAAACAGATCCTTTACACAGCTTCCGCAACAATTCAAAACCCTAAATTTTCTTCACAAAGCTATATTAGTTTTTCTTTCAATGGTAGATAAATCATTCACCTTAGCTGACATTGAAAAACTCCTTGACACCAAGATTGGAACCAAATTTGATGAACTTCAAACTTCTATTACTTCTTTAGAAACCAGACTTGAAATTAAGATTGATTCAAATACAAGCTCGCTGAAAACAAAGCTTAATTTGCATGGCGAGTGTATCGACAGAATATGGAAACATGTTGGTCTTGGTGATTTGGAGATGCCTAAGTTAACTGATGATGTAGAAGAAGAAAAGAAAACCGAAGAAAAGGAAGATGATGGAACAAAGAAAGTTAAAGAGAATTCTTTTACTCAGAATACTTCTATTCCTGACATTATTTCTCATATCCTTCAACACAAAGAACAGATAGAGGGTTTCCTTAACACTCCAAAAAAGCCAATTAATGTATCTATCAACCTTGATGAAGATGACAAATTCGAGGACACAGAAGAACAAAAGTGGAAGGATGAGAAAAGATTAAACTCTCTTATGAATTTGTATGGAAATCTACCAGTATACAAATTAGAGGTTGATATACCTAGTTTTCATGGTGGTTTACAGATTGAAGGATTACTGGACTGGTTTTATGAAGTCGAATCTTTTTTCAAATTCATGGAAGTTCCTGACTCTTCTAAGGTAAAACTGGTCGCTTATAAACTGAAGGTGGAGCTGCAGCTTGGTGGGGAACACTATGTGAAGATCGAGATAAATATGACAAACCACCTATACGTACTTGGAAAAGAATGAGAAAATTATTACGAGCCAAATTTTTACCAAAGGATTATAAGCAACAACTGTTTATCAAGCTTCAAAACTGTCGACAAGGAGCTAAATTGGTTGAAGAATATGTAGCTGAGTTTTATGGTTTAGTTGCTCGTAACCAATTAAAGGAAACTGAAGAACAATTAGTTGCACGCTTTATAGATGGCTTGAACAATTTAATTCAACAAGGGATGACACAATCAACTTTTACTATGGTTGAAGCAATACAACAAGCTCTTAAGGTTGAAAGGCGTGTGCTCAGTACTTCTCGTCAAGCAAATCCAAGACAGGCTCGTTATCAATATTTTTACAAAGCTACCGGACCATATAACTCTTATGGTTATCAGGGTGAAAAAGGAGCAACAATTGTTATTGATCCATATTCACATGGATCAACTGTCTTTGTTGATCCACAAGACAGAAGTGCAAACCAACCGTATCAGCAACACCAAACTACTTCTGTTACTTCAGAACCTGCTCCTACAATGCATATATCATCTGTTAAGCCACCTCAAGCTCCTCCACAACAAAATTTTGTTCGTAATACTCGAGGCAATCAATTTCCACAAGAATTTCCTCCTTTATCTAAACCCTGGACACTACGCCAGAAATGAGCTTTTTCGACGGGTCAGGTATGTCGATAATACAAATTATTGACAGACCTTGCCCGTCGGATGACCTGTCGGTTTTTGAGGTGTCAAAAACCTTAAATGATGGTAAGTCACTGTCCATAATTATGAATTATAACCGACAGACTCCGGTTGTCAAAAATTATTGACGGACATTATTTGTCGATCACTCCAAATTATTGACAGGCATCATTATTGACGGCATCTTAAATAATTATATTATTTTATTATTTCTTTAATTGTATATAAAAGTAACAGTAAGAACTACAAAAACTTTTTAACTTCCAAATAGATTGACATATATTGTAAAATTCAATCTCATGAATTCTTTGTCCAAACAACATACAAAAGGCGACATCAGCAAAAAAAAAGAAAACTGGACTCAGTTGGCCAGTCAGACAGACATCAGTAAATATATGAATTGCATAAAAAAACAGCATTTGTACCCCTCCACAACCTTGCAATGCATTCCTGCGAAAACTCACTCAGTACTTTAAAATGGCTTGTCCCTATTCTTTGTCTGGATACCAAGCTGCAAAAGAAAGAAGCGCAGCAAGGAAAAACCATTCACTCCTTTGTAATCTAAGTGTACACAATGAAGGATAAACCATTCATTCATTTCCACAAGCAGGGAAAAGTAAGAAGCAGTTGACTTACACATAAGATAGTGAGTGTACTACCTCCTGCAAGTTATCGGCTGAAAACCCAATTTCGTCAAAACAGCTTAAATTACGAACAAGCTGAATGCAGCAGAGAAACAAACAAGATCCTTGTTGCGGAATGGGTAACCTCGGACAAACATTTTTTTACAGATTCTTTCACTTGTCTACAAAGATCATTCCAGGAAACCCAAAGTTTCTGAATAACAAATGTAAATAACATGATATTTCACAGATTTGAAAAAAAGCAAGATGAGCACTTTCAACTCATGATGATATGCATCATAGTACTGAGGAAACCTTCCAGAAGCCCCTTCTAAGGCTTCTTGCCACCACATCTACGAGAACCAATATCTTTTCCCCTACATTCAAGCCTTACTTCTTCATTACCAATATCTATCAGATTGTCAGCAAGATAATGAGATAGAAATCGAGTCACATGTGAACTGATAAATAACATATGCTCTTCAAATTTAGAGATTAATTTCAGAAAAACTGCAATTATAGAGAAGAGTTTCAAAAAGATTTACTTGTAGTAGATATAAGTTACTTACTTGAAAAGGTAAAACAGAGTAATATACAATTGTAAAATACAAGTAAGTTACACACTTGAAAATGGTTTCAGAAGATGTGGAGGGTCCATCAAAAACAAATCGCTATTGGTTGTTTCAAATGGACACAACAACCTATAAACATGGTAGTTATCTAGCGACTGTAACCACTAGAACGGAATAGCTAAGCCTCGAGAAACATCTTTACCCACATTAACGATTGCTAAGTATCAGTGATCTATATATACTTCAACATACAAAATTCAAATGACATAAAAAGAAAACAAGGACTCACAGGATTAAGGATTAAAATGAGAGTTATATACCATGTTCGCTAAATAGCAGCTGCTTCTCCCATTTACATCATTGTTATATGATCCTGCAATTAATCTTTAGTGTTAAGTTCTGTATCCTTTTAATGTTAAGCTCACAAATAAAGATCAAAGTTTACTTAAATGTTTCATAAATAAATCATAAGCATCATGGCTGACATACTGTTTCATTGAGAATTGCAAGAGAATAGCAATCGAAAAATTTAAAGAAGAGAATGAATACTTATCTTCGATGTAATTCAATAAAAGCTACAAGACATCAACTTCATCGGCTCTATTGAAGTTATCTAAATAACTGACGATGAAATTGAGAGAAAAATTTTCAATTAGATATCATAACTCTGAAAAAATCTTTTGAATCTACATCTAAACCTAAAACTCTGAATTGTAATTATTTTATTTGATCGAAATGTGAATTAAAATAAAAAAAATTAGGTTTTATACCGTAATTTTTTTTTCTTCTCAAATTTAGGTTCCCTAATCGACAAAATCAAGAGTCGCGATCAAATTAAAATGATAATAATAAATCAACCTTACCTTTTAAATAGCTTTCGATGATTAGATTCTCCTCAAACTTTTCCCTTCTTGTCAGAATTCTTCTCAAGAACAGCAACTGTTAATCGCGATTTAGGTTTTTCAAGTTTGACACGAATTGAATAGAGTAAAATCGAGTGTTTTGATGATCAGATTTGGGTTTGGAGATTGATGTTTCACCATTTAGAGATTTTGAAACATAGAGTTCTTAGGCGGTTCAGATGAAGGGATTGGGAGAAGAAGAAACATGATCTTTTTTTTCGGAAATGCTATTCAGTGCTCTAATCACAGCACTACTTACAGCTCAAATCCATGTGTCCCAGTATTATTGGTTAAGATTGTTAAGCTGTGACCCACCTTTTCACCAAAATCCCTAAATCTAGGGTCTGGATGTGGTTGAGCACTGAGTAGTGCTGCAATGAGTGTGTGGAATAGCAGCACCGCTTTTTTTTGGTCCGTCAAAATAACTGGCACAATAAAAGCTGGTCCACTTTACATGGTTTTGACAGTATTGGGTATCAAAAAGAAGGTTATTATTGGGGCGTCACCATCCAATAGAGAGGCTTCACTTGTATATTTAGTGACCAAAAATTTGGTTATGGGGTACTTTTGATTCAATAGCAACTGTCCAAACTACCCTTCAATTAAAATTAAAACTTAAAAACAGAAACAAAACCTAATTTCTATTCTTCATTCTTCACATTTCAATTGCTCTTCTTCTTCCTCTCCTCTTTCTCTTCATCTTTTTCATCGTAAATCCATTTGAATTCATTTCATCGAACAAACCCATAGTGTATGTAAGGTAATAATCGAACATACCCATCTTTGTTTACTTGTTTTTGTGCTTAAAATAGGTTAGATTGAATGAAATCAAAGTAAAATTAGGGTTTTAGTTACTTTTTGCTAGTGTTACGTCTGGGTACGTTACTAGATTTTTCAACCGTAATTTAGTTTTTGAAGAACTTACGTCTAGGTTTAGTTCAATTCAACCGTAAACTTTGATTTGCATGTTGTATTACGTCTAGGTTTAGTTGAATTCCAACCGTAATTTTCAATTTAACGTTTAGGTTTAGTTGAATTCCAACCGTAATTTTCAATTTTACGTCTAGGTTTAGTTTACTGAATTTTCCTTTCGTCAACCTAGCCGTAAACTTCAATTTTACGTCCAGGTTTGGATTGATTCCGACCGTAGAAATTGGTTTTACATCCAGGTTTGGATTGATTCCAACCGTAGAATTAATTATTATCTAATAAAATTAAAATTAACTAAAGGGTTGTTCGGTCATTACAAAATTATTTGAGATAAGGGGTTTTTGATATTACTTCTGGGTGACCCGTTTTTGTCCTATTAGGTGACGCCCCTCTAATGGAATGTGACGCCCCAATAATAGCCTTCATCAAAAATAAATTGACGGGGAAATTTTATCGATTTCCATAATAACACAATAGCACCCTGTCAAAAATTAGTCCTCTCTCCAAAATCCTCTGCATAACCGTTTTCTCTAAACAATTATCCAAACCTTTTTTTTCCATCAAAATCTTCTTCTTCAAACCTAGATTTACTGGGATTGAATCTGATTTATCAGATTCTCCAAGTAAATTTAGGTTTGTAATTGTATAGTTATTTTCTTGCTTTCAATAAGAATCACATTGTGATTTAGGTTTTAGAATTTCTTTTTAGTTTTCTGATCTGCTATATACCATGGCTATTCCATGCCTTAAAATAATTCCAATTCTAATCGCCATTAGTGCGTTTTGTTATGGCCTTTGGGCTCTTGTGTTGAAATACGATGAGAGATTGAAGCATATCTTTGAAGACGATGAATTCCGACGTGACGATGATCAATATTCGTACAAAGAATATCAATGGCTATCGAAATGGATCGTGATTACGAAGATTAGCATAAACTACTTCTTCTGTAAAGTATTTTATCTTAAAGAGGAAGAAATATCTACATGGTTGAAGATCAATCAATCTACCATTATTTTGATTAGTCTTTTCCATGTTATTGGGTTTCATATAGATCAAAATATTCACATTGTAAATTGTTTGTATCAATCTGCAGTGTATAATGATGAAACAGGAGGGTATGTCTGTATACCACTTCTTTTATATAACAATCCAAACCTCAATTTGAATGAGGTAATCAAATAAATAAATTTAGGGGTTTTCTGAAGCCCCTCTTTTCATCAAAAAAAATTAGCACCCTGTCAAAAATCATCAGTTTTGGCGTAGTGATCTAATCCTTATTCAAAGTTTAGAGGAGATAAGTGTAACAAGTGCAACCAGACTGGTCATACTTCTAGTGATTGTCGAAAGTTTCATGCCTACATTAATGAAATTCAAGAAGAAACACAAGTAGAAGAATAATTAGGGGATGATGAGTTTAATTATTTGCAAGAATATGAGACTTATGATGCAGATTTTCTTGGAGTAATTCGCCCAGTTTTAATCACTGAACCATGTCCTACTCAAAGACATAGTATTTTCAAATCACATTGTCTCATTGAAAAGAAACTTTGCAACATGATCATTGACAGTGGAAGTACAGAAAATTACGTTTCTGCACAATTGGTTGTAAAACTTGGTTTACCTGTTATTACTCATCCAAATCCATACTCAGTTGGTCGGATAAACACTTCTTCAACTCAACAGATCACTCATCAGTGCTTGGTCAAGTTTTCTTTTCCTGGATGAGGATTATGCCTTATGTGATGTTATTAATATGACTGCAGCAAGCTTACTGTTGGGAAGACCATGGCAATATGATATTCGTGCTATTCATAATTTTTATGACAACACTCATACCTTTGTTCATGAAGGTTTTACTAAAGTTTTATGGCCCTTACAATCTTCTTCTTCAATCAAGGAACCAGCAGACAAAAAGAACTGCACTGGTAGCTACAATTGTTCATTTCTTGAACACTCATTCTTTGAGATCTCATGAAGTTACTAAACCTATGGTGGAGATTCCAGACAAGGTACAACCTTTATTGTCTTCTTTTAGCGACTTATTTCCTGCTGAGTTACCAAATGTTTTGCCTCCATTAAGAGATCTACAACATCAGATAGACTTTATACCTGGAACTTCTATTCCTAATCAACCTCATTATAGGTTAAGTCCTAAAGAACATGAGATTTTACAAGGTCAGGTTGATGATTTGTTACAAAAAGGTTTGATAAGACTTAGCAAAAGTCCTTGTGCTAGTCCAGCCTTTTTAGTAGACAAAAAGGATGGTGGTCATCGTATGTGTATAGATTGTAGAGCATTAAATAGAGTTTTTATACCATATAGGTTTCCCATACCAAGAATTAATGATATGATTGATATGCTTGCTGGTTCTAAAGTGTTTACAAAGCTTGATTTGCGTAGTGGATATCATCAAATACTAATCCGTGAAAGTGATGAGTGGAAGACAACTTTCAAGACAAAAGAAGGCTTGTATGAATGGTTGGTAATGCCTTTTGGTTTATCTAATGCTCCTAGCACTTTTATGCGTCTCATGAATCAAGTTTTGTAACCTTTTCTTGGGAAATTTGTCATTGTTTATTTTGATGACATATTAATCTTTAGAACCAGTAAAGAAGAACATCTTACACATTTATCTCAAGTTTTTAAGGAACTCCAAGATAAATTTTTTTATGTGAACTTAAAGAAGTGCACATTCTTTACAAACAAAGTCACCTTCTTAGGCTATGTTGTGTCAGATACTGGTATTTCTGTGGATGATTCTAAAGTTAAGGAAATTGTGGATTGGCCTACTCCAACATCTATACGTGAAGTAAGAAGTTTTCATGGGTTAGCTTCTTTCTATAGAAGATTTGTGAGAAACTTTAGTACAATTGCAGCTGGTTTGACAGATTTTTTGAAGTGTGATACTTTTGGATGGACTAAAGAAGCAGATAAGAGCTTTAATCTTCTTAAAGAAAAATTATGCAGTGCACCTGTTCTTGCCATGCCAAATTTTGATAAGCCTTTTGAGATTCATTGTGATGCTTCTGTTGTTGGCATTGGTGCTGTGTTATCTCAAGAAGGACATCCAGTTGCATATTATAGTGAAAAGAATTCAGATACAAGGAAGAAGTGGTAAACTTATGAGTTGGAATTAATTGATCTTGTTCAAGCTCTTAAGAATTGGCATCCTTATCTTATTCACAGTGAGTTTGTTGTTAACACTGATAATCAAGCTCTCAAGTTCTTAAAAACTTCAGCAAAAGTCAATAGGATGCATGATAGGTGGTTATCAACTATCAATCAATATACATTTTCCATTAAACATCAAAGTGGAAAAATTAATCAAGTTGTTGATGCATTGAGTAGGAGAGCTCATCTTCTTGTTACTCTCAAACATGAAAGTTTCGCTTTTGACTTCTTAAAAGATCTATATAGTGAAGACAACAAATTTCAGAAACTCTGGGAAAAGTGTGGTTCTTCAACAGACAGTGTTAATGATTATCTCATTCAAGATGGTTTTCTTTTTAAAGGAAACCGTTTATGTATACCTCAATGTTCTTTACGTCTTCATTTGATCCAAGAATTACATGGAAGTGGCCTGGGAGGACATTTTGGACGTGACAAAACTATTGCTTTAGTTGAGGAACGTTATTTTTGGCCTTCAATTAAAAAGATACATCCAGAAGTACGTACAAAAATGCATGGTCTGTCAGCAATCTAAAGGGAATGTTCAAAACACTGAATTATATACTCCACTTCTTATTCCTGATGCACCTTGGGTGGATATTAGCATGGAATTTGTGCTTGGTTTACCACGTACTGCCAGAAGGAATGATTCTATTATGGTAGTTGTTGATCGTTACTTAAAAATGGCTCACTTCATACCATGCAAGAAAACTACAGATGCCTCCAATGTTGCTTATTTGTTCTTCAAAGAAGTAGTACGTCTGCATGGAATTCCAAAGACAATTATTTATGATCGAGATACTAAGTTTTTGAGCTACTTTTGGAAGTCTTTATGGATGCGTTTGGGAACTAAACTTCAGTATAGTACAACTGCTCATCCTCAAACAGATGGACAAACAGAAGTTGTCAATCAATCTCTAGGAAATCTGATTAGAGCAAAGGTTATTGGCGGAAAAGAGAAGCAATGGTACAACTTCCTCCCCAACATGGAATTTGCTTATAACACTTCAGTCAATCGATCCACAGGTAAGACACCTTTTGATATTGTTTATTCTAAGGTTCATAATCATATTTTGGGTCTGGTGGTGCTTCCTAAGATGCGTAAATCAAATGCTAAGGCAGACAATTTTATTGAGAAAGCTTCACTCATACATCAAGAAGTAAAGTCAAAGCTTGCAGATTCAAATAACAAGTACAAGGAAGATGCAAATCAACATAGAAGACTTAAGACTTTTGATGAAGGAGAATTGGTTATGATTCATCTCAGAAAAGAAATATTTCCTACTGGTACTTATAACAAAACTAAGATGAAGAAATATGGACCATTCAAGATTTTGAAGAAAAACTGTGATAATGCATATGTTATTGATCTTCCATCAACTTGTAACATCTCTAATATATTAAATGTGCAAGAAATTTTCACTTTTCATGGAGAGAATGAAGTTCTTCCTATTCATTAACTCGAGGACGAGTTTCTTTTAAGAAGGGGGGACTGATGTAGTACATCTTTCTACGTATCAACCATGACAGTTGACCCCTGAAGTGTGTATCAACTATGACAGTTGATCCCTAGTACGTGTATCAACTTTTACAGTTGATCCCATCCATCTGTTTTAGTTAACTTGTCTGGCAAGTCCTTTTCTTTCCTAGTTGTTTTGATTTCCTTTTTCTTTTCAGTTTAGTCGGTTCTTGTGAACCTATTTAAAGGCTCTGCCTTATTGTTTTTAAACATCTTATTGTCAATATTATTATCAAGTTTGATTATCAATCTTTTTACCTTATAATCTAGATCCTAGAATCAGATTTTAACTAAGTTCTTGACGGAACTTCATCAGTCTTCAAAACCTAAGCAACTAGTTTGCTATATCCTGTTCTGTGCTACACTAATCTACTACCTTTTTCATTTTTTTTATTTTTCTCTTTTCTAAAAAAAGATCGTTTGACAATAACCTCGTTAAGTAGAACAGTGATCCTATTTAAATGAGAGTTTATTTGAAAATTACGGGTTTTGAAACCCCGGGTTGAAAGTGAAAGCCGCCAAAAAGTGGCGGATTGCTTTTGAAACCAATGAACTTGTGTAAGATAGAGGAGAGTGAAATTTCGTGTGTAGGGATAAATATCTCCGCAATTTCGGAGGCTCTTAAATTTATTCTCATTTAAGGTAGCCTGATGAGAAATGTCAGAATGTTAAATTACCTCATTGTCTTTCTCCTAATACTAAAAAATTGATCATTCCCCACTGACTGTAGATCATGCTCCTTTCATCATTTTTGAACGATTTATTATAAGCAAAGAGATAGATCACCTGCTGAAGAACAACTACAAGCACGAATATATCCATAATTCATTGAATCCGATTAAGAGAACTCAACGATGGCGAGAATGAAAAAGTAAGTTATTATATAAAAAACGATCATTTACTTTATTTTGTTTCTTTAATTGATATAACATATTAAAAAGATGGGGTCAATCACGTTTATTAAACGTGGACAATAGAGTGGTAGTGCCCCTAGTTAGTAATTCGCCATATCATTCGCGAATAATTCGCGAATTGGTCGGGAACGAATGAATCGTTCGTCCAATTGAAACTGCGAACCAAGTACGCGTGTTTTTCAGCTTCCAGGTTTAATACGTGAATATTCCGCCCCGAACAGGAATTCGTGTGACAAAATCGGCCCATTTACAGACGAACAGCGAAGCCCAAACAATTAAGTTCAATGTTTTTGAATTCATGTGACAAAGTCGGCCCCAAAATCCCATGCTACTTGTAGGACCACTATGCCAAAGATCGTTTTGTGATTGAAAGTGTATATATTTGTATATTACACAATAAGACCAGAAAATTCTTACACTCCTGACATGAAATGTTTATTTCCACTGGAATTTTTTATTTGTTTATTTTACATATAAGCCGAATTTTGTGTACCGAACACATATCCCTAAAATGAATTATACACGTACATATGTCGTCAAACTACTGCCACATCGCGAACCATTGACCGGATTCTTGACTGAATTTGTCTTCTACAAATCCGTGTAATACGTGTACGTTTGCCGAACTCTGAATTGCTAACTAGGGTAGTGCCATCCAAAACTTATATACGTATTATTGTCACATCTGCTAATAGTTATTACAATGATATCGAGTTGCAATTTCGAAGTCTGCATGGAAATTTGAAAATTTCCATGGTGGTTGTTGATGTACTTAATCAGTTATGAAGACGATATACAACTGTCATGGTATCTGGGTGAGAACCATGATCATTGTGGACATTGTACATCATTTTCGATGAAAACTATTTACATTCGTGATGGTCCTCGTGCAAATACCACGAATATTATTGTTTAAGAGAAATTTTAAGTTTTTGTTCTAAAATTTCATTTAATCGTTCTAGTCCAAAAATTATCATAAAGTTTTGACCATATCAACTACAAAATAAAATTTTAGCATGACAATTGTGGGTTATGTTAGAGCACTGCTCGGTCGAACTCGCAAGTGTTGCTATCTCAAGCTTGTTTGTCAAGTTTAATTGATCAAAACTATATACTTGATTTCTAGTATACTTATAGCTATGTCTTGGATTAGGATAAAAGTGTCTAGTTGAGATTTCAACTTCACGGCGTTCACCAGTTGAAGAAGAAGATCTAATGAAGATCTTGGAGGAACTTCATCAAAAAAAGATACGTGGAGACTAAAACTTATCTATCACCCAGAAGTCTATTCTATTCTATCTTCTAAAGAAACTAAGTCGTATAGCTATATATACTTTTACATTATACACAACTGAAATTTCGAGCCGAGTTGATCTCGTTTATATATTTCTCGAAATACGTGTTGGAAGCTTTTAGCTTCATCTTAAACTTCATCATCTACTTAACGATTTTAGTTGGAGACAATTTATTTGTTGGAAGCTAAATATTAAGTCAAGATGATCATGTGAAAATTCCTTTAAACATCTTACATGATTTGTGTGAGACAATCATTTGATGTTAACTTGGGAAGTTTCATATTGATCGATGAATCACTTGAAAATTACTTGAAGATAGTGGTATGTGTAAGATTACCATTGTTGCCTTATAAGTATGTTCAATGATTAAATGAGATTTTTAGAATGACTACCAATGCCTGGATATATCACAGTATGTATACCTTGTATGTGCACTGTGAAGTTCTAGTTCAGGTCCGGAACTCTTGTTTGTGAATTATGTATGCGGACGAATTTACCTGTGAAAAGGTCCGGAGTTGTTGTTCGCGTACTCTTTTTGCGAACGGCTAGACAAGACTAAGTCTGGCACTGTTGTTCGCGTACTCTGTTTGCGAACGGCATGACTAGGCCAAAGTCCAGACCTGTGGTTCGCGTACTCTATTTGCGAACACAGTGGTTAGGTTCTAAAATTGGTAAGTATGACTTTTCATACTCATGAACTCAGGTTCATTTGCGAACTAAAGTCCCTGGAACTTTAATGAAAGAAGGTATGCGAACTTGTTTTGCAAACCGTGGCATTATGTTCATGAATTGGTTCTTGTATAAGTACTTTGCACAATTACTAACCAAACCGATTATGTTTCAAATGGTTCATATACATTTCTATGAGATGATGAACATTTGAACAACTCTCTTAAAACACAATTAGATTCATTTGATTATCTATCATGATTAATGATCGTCATATTGATCTAGAATTTTTAGATGAATATGGATAAGCTATAAGTGTTCATGTGGCTAACTTCGGTAAACTGTTATTGAGCCAACATGTTATACACGTTTAGGTATGTTTCATCCATATATAAATATAGGTATATTTCATTTGTGTGTATCAAGCTAATATCATCTAACAGTGGAGATTGGTTACTTAGTTTCTAAGCAGACTTAGCTTGAATCTTAAATCAGGAGTTCATCTAACGGTGAATATCAATTACTTTGTTACTAAGCTATCTTAGCTTTGATTGAAAGCAACCCTGATTTGAAAGACTATATAAGGGATAAATCTAGTATCTGGGAAACACAATCCCGACACGCTCGTGTGTCCCAGTTGCAAACTAGAGTCGAATTCTCCATTAACCTAGGTTTTCCAACACCATTATTAGGTTAACGACTTGAAGACTTCATTTGGGATTCGTGAAGCCAGATCCAAATATTTTCTCTGTAGTTGCGTATTCTGATCTTACTTTTTTTTATCGTATTGGGTTTTATCTTCTGTAAGATTTGCTCGAGATTTATCTCCGATAGGTAAGATATAAAAAGTAATCACAACAGTTCTTCGTCTCAGACTATTGTGATTCCGCAATAACTTCTTATGTTAATCAGTTAGGTTATTATGATGTGACTAATATTTCTAGGCTTCTCTTCGGGAGTATAAGACCGGATTATTAGTTGAGTTTCATGTTCACCTTGATTTATCTAAAGATGGAAACAAAACTAGAATAGACGTGTCTGTGAGAGACATATTTGTTTATAAGTCTTCGACTTTGGGTCGTAACAACTCTTAGTTGTGGGTGAGATCAGATAAGGGAATCAAGTTCGTTGAGTCCTGCTGGGATTCAAGAGGCGTAAGAAACGCGATTGTATCTCAACTACATTCCAGTCCGAAGTTAACTTATAGTAGGCTAGCGACTTAATACAGTGTGGTGTTCAAATCTGGACTAGGTCCTAGGGTTTTTCTGCATTTGTGGTTTCCTCGTTAACCAAATTTGTGGTGTCTGTGTTATTTCTTTTCCGCGTTATATTTGTTTGTATAATTGAAATACGACAGGTAGTGCGTAGTTCAACCACAGTTGATAAATCTGACCTTGTTTCTTGGATAAGACTTGATTGACACTCGGCCATTGGTCTTTGGTACCATCCTAGTTATTCTCATATCAATCAGTCTCACGGATTTTTATCTAGTCGATTTACTGATTGTATTGAGAAAGAGATAAAGCTCTTTGAAATATTTCTTGATTGAGTCTCGCTTTTAAGTTGGTGGTCTTGGAATTGAGTCCATACAGATTTCCGAATGATATATTGGGTGTGGTTGTTATACCCCCGCGTTTTCAGGTTATATATTTTTGAGTGATTTGTTGTGAAGCGGGAACACTCTTCATCCGTGAAACAACTAATCAATCTGAGATATAAGTAGAGTCGGAAGACGAAATAAGTTCATGGAAAAATTGTGGAACAAATAATAAGTTCCAACTAAGAAAAAGATGAAAAATGCATTAAGAATATCTAGAACAATATGCAGTTGCAGGTGCGTAATGAAAATATCGATGAAAAAGGTGCAGAATAAGAACAACTTTTCACCAAATTAAAAGCCAAAGAAATCGAGGAGACAACATATTTCCCCATCTCACTTAATGTTACGTCTTGATCCAAATGGGCTACCTTGTAGGTTACTCGAAAATGGCGGTAATGTTTTATTTAGATATAAAGACTCGTAAGCCGCTACAATCTACTATGTGATTTTAATAATCTCAATCAACAAGAAAACAATGCAACATGAAATGTTCTTAATGCTATAACAATTCCTTAAAAGGATAAAATTACGTTTATAATTCTTCAAAATCACATAAATTCTTCATTCTTCATTGATAGCTAATGAGTTTTCTTATAATATTGACTGTATGTATGTCGCCACAAGTAAGTTTTAGAAGTTGAGTGTCTTCATTCGTGATAAAACTATCCATGTATGGTATTGAGCCCTTCTTTCAATATAAAGGCTAATAGAAGTGTCACGATGGCTTGTACAGGATTAGGAATTCATCCTCTTGGCGATTGAGACTGGCGGATTAGCCTTTTCCGCAATCAAGGATTTAAAAGGTGAGAATCGTATCTCTAAAGAAATACAAATAGATGAGTCACGATTTGTAATACCGGAACAAAATAATACTTAACCAGCTATGATTTCAACATCATGTTGTTTCACAAAAGCTATCATTTTCCCTTGGAAAAAAGAAATACACATATACAATAAAACTTCTATAAAATAATAGGTTTGGGACCACCCTAATCCTATTATTTTAAAGAAATATTATATAATCGATAATTTAATAATTTATTATTATATATATATTTTTCTTTTAACTTTTATAAATATATTAGTAATATATTAATTTAGAGAGTAATTTCTATTTTATTTTTTTGAATTTTAACCACCGTGGTTTGACACAAATTACCTAATATGTGTAACCATTTACTTATTTGATAGAGATTTCTAGATAATGAAACTTTTTGGAAATTGTAGAAACATTAATATTTTACTACATCCAATGCATTCATAAAACCTAAATTAATATAAATAGTATTTAGCATAAAATTTACATATAAATTTGATATTATGTATGAAAATTATTTTTTATTTTCTACCAGAGTTATCACTTTATATAATTGGGACATAATAATGTTTAAGGGAAATTTTTGGAATGTATTATATTATAATATTATCGAATTTATTATTTTAGCATTAAAGGTCCGAGTCGGACCAGAAAGTTCTTTTATTTTAGCGAGAATATTGTAGTATCGAGTATTATATTAAAAAAAGGTTTACTGTATGTTGAAATGAAAAACTAACACTTTCATATAATAATAAAGAAAGCCAGTAAGATAAATTAAAGGGATAAACCAAGATGCAAGGCAGTAGACGAAGAAGGAAAAGCTGGGAAACGACTATACAAGAACAAAAGATGTCAATATAATTAAAGGTTCACAAGTGAATCAAGATACAAAATATATATATATATATATATATAAGATGGAAAACAAAACTAAAGAAAAATTTAATCTTACAAACTAAAATCCTATTCTCATATATAAACCAAAAACATAAAAAAGATAAAACAAAGGCATTGTACAAGATGATCCACAATTACAAGTCAGATGTGTAAATTCTAGTTAGAAATTCGGTGTGCAGCAAAAATTGGACCAGTAAAAATATTGGCATCAATCGGCAAAGCAAAATGCGAATTCGGTCAACTATCTGACTAAAAATGTGCAGTACGACAAAAAACGGGAATTTGATAATTCACGTTTAATGCGTTTCATATATACAAATGCAACACAAATAACTCGACATATATATTAATTGTTAGGAAAATATCTGTTACATTGGGATATCATAATATGTGGTTTAAATGAAGTATATATAAATTCTATGGTTGATTGTCATCGCAAAAGAGTTGGCTCAGTTGTTTAAGAGTAGTATTTGTGGACTATTTGTGAACCCACCAAGCATTGGTATGTCAAATTTGGTTGTCATATTTTAGTACCAAAAATCATCTAGATTCGCTTAATTACTAGAGTCAACTTCGTTTAGGTTAGACTAGAAAGTCTAGGAATGTTGAGACTTACAAGTATTACTCTGAAGAATGTGAAGAAGTAACGACTACAACGAAAACATCATCCTTCCACTTGAGGTTAATAATACTGACTTGACGTGTTTCCATTCTTACCGTATCTTTCAAGTCATATGAATCCATATTTATGACACTCTAGTGATTAGACTTTGTCATAGCATTATGATCAAAGCATCGAGTAATTACATTGAATTACGAAGTATCTTTTGAACTTCGTAAATATGACATCAAAATAATCTATGTACATAGTTATTTGATTATGTGTGGTATATAGGTGTGACTTCATCCTAGAAGACTATGTATTGTTACATTTGTTTAAGGAAGTAGATGTATGAACTTGTTTCATAATCGAAAGGGAAATCTAAGTGTGTTGGTCTGGTTTTTCATTAAATAAAATTTGGATGACCAATGCAAGATGACAAGGTAGAACCAATCTTAACTTATGTTGATAATCAAGGTAGAACCGGTCATAACCTATATTATATTAATGGTATAACCGATCTTAACTAGTTTTGGAAAGCATGGTATAACTGGTCATAACCTATATCTAGTGACATGGTATAACCAGGCATAACCTATATTGGGAGTCATGGTGTAACCGGTCCTAACTTAGTTTGGGAGTCATGGTATTAGCGGTCCTAAGAGCAAAACCGAGTTTCCAAAATTCACATATAACTTTATGTTGTGTGTGAGTTCGGAATTAGGGTTTGCTAAGATAGGAAACTTCTAGATGTCGATATTATTTGAACATGTGCATAACTCTTATCATTAATTGTTCAAATATATTCCTTGATGCTCAAGGTGATCCCAAACCGAAATATTGAAGAAAAAAAATAATTGTGATTTTCGATTTAAATATTTTAGTTACCAGGAATTAAAGCATATCCCTAATAATATAAATTTTTTAAGAGAGATTTCAGAAATATTGTTTGACATTAGTTGGAAATAGGAAAACCGAAATTAGGTAGTTTATTGCATATCTTGAGAATATTTTTGGTTTTAGAATTTCCTTGTTGTCCAAACAACCTTGGTCTATAAATACTTGGGTTTTCATTTTTTGCAAACAATCCTAAGAGCTAGGCAAACTTCATTCATGTTGTTTCTGGTGGAGCGGTCTATCCGGAGAGGAAAGTAACCTAATTAGGCGAAATTTCTTACGACCACTCGTTTAAAGACTTATCCGGGATCAAGAAGCTCTACGAGTCCCGTTGGTGGGAAACTAGATAATTGCATTATTATTTTAGTTTCCGAAAATTGATTTGATTGAATAACAGTTGTTGAAACTTTGATTGCACCTAGTTTGATTATTCTTGAGAGCCTTCTCTTCTGACATAAGGGTCACTCGAACTAGATTAAAGTATCGACGAGATCTTTAGAACTATTGTTAGATCTAAAGACATCTTGTGATAATCGTTTGTTAACATACTCCATTATGTGCGTGATTGATCACAAGAGAATTCAACTTTTTGTGTGCATGTACTTTAAAGATAATCGAAGATTTGAAGACGAAGAAGATTTATCTAATTAGTTTTCGTATCTTGTGAATTTTTTGCACACATCTTGATCGGATATGAACCAACTAAATCTTGTTGATGTTTGATAGACTTGTGATTATCTAGTTGAAAAGATGGGCATCACTTTATGGTTTCTCTTTGAGTTCTATATTATTTGATTGTAAATCCGTAAATTTTTTTTCTTCTTTTTCTGAATCACATATTATTAATTGAAAAACGAAATTCAAGGATACAAATAAAAGGAAATAAACTCAAAAAAACAGCCAACTACATAGGCTTTGATAAACAAGAATTACTAACAGGTTATATAGTAATCCACATTTGGATATTCAACTCTAGTAAAAAAACTAGGCCTTCCTGTATAAACCTGCCTTTGCTCTGCATGCATTTCTGCTCCCTTTTTAGCTGCAGTGTCAGCTGCAAATTTTGTTTCCCTGTAATTGTGTAAGAAGCAAATCTCTTGTATTTGTTTTCTTGCTTTATACCATCTCATTCTCACAAACCAAGGCATCTTATTGTTTTCAAACTCTGTTATTACTGTTTTGGAATCATAGCAAAGTAAGATCTTCTGCAATCCCCAAGTAACTGCCATTTCTACAACACATATAACTACATATACTTCTGCTATATAATTTGTAGCAATGCCATTACCTCCAGTTATAACTCCCAACACTTGACACAAATGATCTCTAATTACAACCCCAAAACCAGCACATCCTGGGTTTCCAACTGATGCTCCATCACAACAAAACATGATAAAACCAGGACTAGGAGGGCTCCAGTGACACAGTTTTATACTTTGAAATTTGATTCTTCTTGGCTCAAGATTAAAGTAAAGAATTACCTGTGTATCAATATCAGAATTCCATTTTTTACTTTTCATTCTGAGACTCCTTCATAGATAGTCTTTTTGATTCTAGCCTTGAAGCTCATATTAGGTTTTATCTGCTCAAACCACATCCTATTCTTTTGAAACCAGAGATCTCTTAAGATTGCACAAGCAGCAATGATCCAGCACTCCTTGATGAAAGGACTTTTACTCTTAACTCTGCTCCACACATCCGTAAATTGATTATTTCTATAATTAAGTTTCATATTGATCTAACCAGACAAAGGAGTTTATTGATTAAACATAAGAGCCTTTGTCAACGACTCTACATATCTTTTACCAAAGATTGAATAGAGTGGTTACCAAACAGTTTCATTCCTTTGTTGTTTGGAATACGATTAAAAGGAGTAAAGCAACTTGACATAGTGATTTTTGTCTCGATATTCACGTGCGTGACCAAAAGGTCGAAGATGCAGGGATACTGAAGGAACTAAGTAACTAGGGGTAGTTTACTTAGTCTCACCTACACGAAGTTGGATTTTGTTCTTTGTATAACGACTTAATTCTGAGAGTATTCAAAACTGAACTAGGTCCCGTGGTTTTTCTGCATTTGCGGTTTCCTCGTTAACAAAATCTTGTTTGTGTTATTTACTTTACTTCCGCATTATAATTGTTTATTATATTAAATTAAATACACTAGTACGTTAATCCAAGAGACTTAATAGTGATCCTATAGTCAATCGGTTTATATACCGTAATTATTATCAAATGTATACCTCGTTGTCGTATTGTGTCGACTATTGTCCATAGACGATCACACTTGGTATCAGACTTATATGTTGAAATTAAAAATTTGTGGTGTATTTGGGTACCCTCGTCTTTTCATTATGGAAAGATGAGTCTCAGCTACTGCAGACCAGTTTTCAACTGCCTAACAAGTTCTTAAGATGAATCCAAGAATTATAACTTGTAAGAACTCAAACTACAATTTAAACAAACAAGTTTTCAACTATTTAACAAGATTATCGAAAGACCAAAAATTATAACTGAATTATAACTAGAAGGATACCAAATATAAATTAAAATGAAACATACAAAAAGGAGAACAAAAAGTATTTATATATGTAATCATCAAAGATACTAAAGGTAATATCCGAAGTTTATCAAGAAGGGAGTGAAAGAAATGTTCCATGTATAGCCAACAATTTGATATTCTAAGGCCTGGGCTGTTCTTGCTTGGAAAAAATAATTTACACCGGCGAAGGCATAAATACCTTGACTCACCAGACAATAAAACAAGAGATTTTTAAATAATAACACAAGAAAAAATGAAAAGAAGTATGTTAAGAAAATAAACAAAAAGCTTTTTGTTAGAGCATTGCTCGGATGTACCATCAAGCGTTGGTATGTCAAGTTTGGTTGCTACATTTTGCCTTCAAAACTCGAAGCTGATTGATTAAATTACTAAAGTCAATTTTTTAGGTTAGAATAAGAACATTAGAAATTTTGAGACAAGCTCATGTTACGTTGAAGAACCCAAAGACGTATCGGCATCAACGCACACATCATCCTTCTGTTTGAGGATAGTAATACATACTTGACTTGTTTTCGTTTCTATCTAAGTTTCTTTCAGGTCGTTTAGATTGGAAACATAACAACGAAGTATATTTATGTATCTCTAGTATTGGTGACTTGGTCATCATTCAATTATAATCAGAGTATCAAGGAAGCATATACTAATTGTTTCACAAAAGTTTGGTATACTGGATTACAAAGTATGATGTTTATCTTTTGAATTTCGCAATCATGACATAACACTATCTTTATAATTTGTTACTAGTTAGTGTGTTGAACTTTGGATTGATTTTGTACCCAGAAAACTATGTTTAACTACATGAGTTAATGGAGGTCGACTACCGAAACTTGTTTCGTAGTTAAAACGAATCAAATGATCTATTCCAGGACTGATCCCTTACAAGGATCTATACAAGGACCGGTCACATGATAGCAGGACCGATCCCTGACTTGGGGATCTATATCAAGATCGATCCTATTAGAGGACTGCTCGGTCGAACTCACAAGTTTTGCTATCTCAAGCTTGTAGTCAATATTAGTTGCACATAACTATATCTTGATGATTTCTAGTTTATTAAGTCAAGCCTCGGACTAGGTATAAAAGTTGGTAGTTGAGTATCAGACATCACCGAATATCCCTTGAAGACTGAAGATCGACGAAAACATTTGGAGAACTTCATCAACAAAGGTATGGAGACGAAACCATTCTATTTACTCACAAGCTTTACCATTCTATCTATATGAGACTATGTCGTATGACTTCTAATAGATTTATTGCAAAAAAAGAAATTTCGAGTCAAGATTGTCTTGTTAAACATTTCGAAATATGATTCAAGCAATGAATTTTCATTGGTCCTTAGCAATCTTAGTTCAAAACAATTTATTGTTCAAGAACTAATATCGTGGATCATTTGAAAATTGCCCAAGCATTGATATTTTTATTTATGCAAAATGGGAAGGTTTAAAACATCAAAAGAGAGTTTTATCATAATTACTGTAATTTGGACTCATGGTAGGTTGGCGAACCACTTCACAAACCATAGATATCTTATGTTCGAAATATATGAAGGTTGGTGAACCAAGTTCGCAAACCGTTGAGTTCTGAATGGGGGAGTTCGCCAATCCACTTCACAAACTGCGGTGATCTAAAACAGTGAAATAAACAATGGTTCACAAACTTATTTGAACTATACACGTCTGATTTCAGGAACGACAGGACAGTTCACGAATCGTAGCACCGTGAATTCACGAATTGGCTAGCGGTTCACGAACCGTTTCACCAACGTCCCAATGAATATTAGCATATGCTCAAAAACTTATTTTTTAAATATGTTTAGTATTGTTATGACTCTTATAAACACATCTAAGACATAATTGATCACTACAACACCTTGTGTATGTGCATCATGATTAAAGTTTTGCTTACTAGTTCACAAGGCGTATTTTCCAAGAACTATCATGTACACGGTTTCGTAACCAGACCACAATGTATATTCTTTCTATGTGATTTCAAGACAAACTTCTCACATGCTTTCTTGAAACCCTAACTAGAGTTTTATCTAAACATAGGTAATGTTTTCTTGGATCTCAATAGCTTGAAGTTTTAGCAACCCTCAGTCTTGAACATCTATAAATAAAGACACTCATTTAAATTTGAAATTTAATCTCTCACACTTTCATGTCCTAGTTGTTTGCTATAGTCGTCCTCTATTGAGCTAGGTTACCTCTGAGAAACATAATTAGGTCTACGAATGAAAGACATCATTTTGGGATTTGGGAAGCCAGGTATGACTATCTTTACCTTGATAATTCATGTACCCTAACCTTGTCCTTTATGTTATCGAGGTTTTTTTAATCTCTTTCAGTAGCGAGATAGACAGAAATCACAAATTCCTCCTCATCTCGGATCTTTGATTCCTCAAGATTGATATTTGAGAACTATTCTTAATTGATTAGTTCATGATTGATCTTGAGAGGTGGTTAAGAATCTAGGATTATCGAGTAAATGAGTGTAAGTGCTCCGGATTTGTGAGGTTTGCTTGCTTTGTCTATTGCAAACAGATCTCCAAGCCTTGATCTTTGATGTGTAGTGCCTTTTGATCAAAAATGCTGGAAACCGCTTAACTTGTCTAAATCACCAATAAAAAAAACAATTTCCCACTTATTGCAAATCTTCTCGTCTAAATTCCCTCAAGTTTTATGGGTAAAATAAATATTTTTCATTTCCAGTGTCAGGTAATTGATTTGAATATGTAAGAAAAAATAAGACCCGCAGAGAAAAAATCCACTCAGAATATCGATCAATTGTACACCTTAATTACAACAACAAAGGCTCTAGTTCACTGTCTCTAACTTCTGTGACCTCCATAAGTTCCAAGACCTCTCTGCGATAGGAAAATGATAGCAAGCAATTCAGTTAAGAAGGAATTACAATAGGCATCCAAGTACACAATTGCAACTTAAGTGTTTTTCCTTTTCCGGATTATATTTGTTTATATTTATAATAATAATAATAATAGGAATAGCACAAGTAGTACGAAATCAATTTTAGTAGATAAGTCCATACTAATTGTGGTTAATTATTGTTTGGATACGACTAGATTGATCTTGGTTATTGATTTTTGAGATCTTCCAAGTACTCTTCTATACAATCAGGTTCATGGACTTTATTGTCTTGACTTTCTTGTTGTGAATAGAAAGAGATATAAAATCTATATACTTATTGTTCAAGGATCATTCAGTTTTTCTGCTTGCAATTATATTAAGTTTTGTCCAACAGGTTGTCGGGAGAAAAAGTTGTTGGTGTACTTGGTGCCCTCTGCTTTTTAATTACAATCCTACATAATAGGTTCATGATTAAATGTTGGTCTTCTCAATCTGCATTGCACCAGTGATATGTACTTTTATTCCCACTCAGTTTAGCCTAACTAAAATAGGCGGCTTTTGCGAGTTTTCCATGTTTAGCAACTACCTGACATAGGAATGTCAATCATAATCTTCTTGTTAACAAACTTTCTGAAGTTCTTCATGTTCCTCGCACAACCACCAGAACTATTCCTTTATTTTTGATATAAATTTGCATTCTATTCGCCCCCAGTCAACCAAGGATACGTCATAAGTAGTTGAATGTCATCAATCTCTTGCTAGAATTGGCCATAATCATTTGGGTCGTGATCCAAATAAACTGTTGTAAAAATACACCTGAAATTATCTGTGAAGTTTCTAAACTTAATTGAAACAAAAAAACACAAATGAGATTATCCTCTATAGCCAGAACTCCGCTATTCCACATGATTAATATCCATCCATATCGTTCTTCATATGGAAAGAGGATATAATCACATCTATTATTTCCCCACAATCTACTGACCAAAGCATCATCAGTCAATTCTTTTCTAGTTTCCTGAATTGATACAATTGTGGCATGATTTCTTCTAATTGCATTTCCAATTGTTGTTATCTTTAAATCATCTCACAAACATCTAATATTCTACGGAAGAATTTTACGATCCATTAACAACATCTGGGACCCTATAAACATCCGCCGAAGAAATTGATCCATTAATGGTTCCATTAATTGGGGAAGCTTCAGAGATGATTGTACCTCGTGCTTCTTCCTCCGACCAATTCTCATCATCATAATCTTCATCAAATTTTCACAACCCATTAAATTGATTGTTTTAATTGTGATGAAGCTTTTTCAGAATCCTGCAAACTTAGAAGCATGTTTCAGCAAATTTATCTAGAGATCGAAGTTTCACAATCAATACCCAGATTCTCATTGTAAGCAATATGAAAATCAATTTTTTTTTATTAATTTCCTCCTCCTGAGATTTCTGAACATATTTTGATTGTGTATGAGCAACTGAATTAATAGGTAAGATGAATGTCGAAGTTCAAGTACTAGTACCCAAAATTAACACCTTTAATGAAGATCTAATGGATTGAGATTTTGAACTTGAGGATGCATCCAACGATGGAGAAATTAATGGATCATGGACATTGAGGTCTAAAGCCACACCTGAGTTTTTCTCCTTCTTCTTATCCATCTGAGAGGCCAGTGAATCTGCTAGAATCGAGGATTTATCCAACTTACCAGTTTCATTGGGGTCATGGGCTGGCATGAATGGAGCTCACTTATACGGGCTTAAACCCGAGGGGGCTCCAACACCCTCTCGCCCATATAATAACCCATATTAGCTGAGTGGCAAGAGTCATGGGCAGGTCGAGAAACCAATTTCGGGTCTAAAACCATTCCCAAAAGTATTCCTACACAATGGCCCATATAACAAACCAAGCTCGAGTTCAAATAAATCCTTTAGCTAATGAAATAGACGATTTACAAGTTGAATCGGTGTTGCAAAGGGAATTTTCCACCCAAACTGAGTGTGCACCCCCATCAACCCGATTCCAATTTGAATTCCCAAGACTTTGGTGGTATTAAACCGGTTTATGTTTCACCTAATAAACTCGGTTAACCATCAAATTTTCAAAAATCTTTGAATTCTCCATCTCGAAGGTACAAGAAGGTGCAACATCCTCGGTGTAATATTCTTTGCGGATAACTATCGGTGAACGAGTCTAGGTTTAAGCCAAATATGATCATCATAGATCCCATGATCATTATGATACATTGAAAGGTATCCAGAATTGATTTTTGATGATAAGTCATTATGTATCAAATACACCTTCATGCTAGGATGTAAATATGATATCTATTCAACAGATGATATAAGATTTGCGAACTTGACTACTGTTGGAATGCAATGAATATCATAAGTAACTTGAACGTTATAATAATTTAGCTTAGTAAGATTCAATGTATCGGAATGGAAATCACAGAAAACACCCCATGGAGACTAAATTGGTTCAAAGTTTGATTTTTTCCATAAATGAAATGGAAGTCCTCTAATACCTGCCAAATGAGTACGCTTTGAAGCAACCATTGGATCAAAACAAAAATCTATAATCATCGATTGTTTAATTAATACTTTTGATTTTCCCACCCGTAAAATCAAAGACTGATGAAGGAGACCATGAACCTCAACAAATTGGGATACGAAAAAAGCTTTCCTCCCATTAATTGGACGTAAATTGAGATCAATAGTCCATTGAAAATGTTTCTGAGTAGCTTTGTAAATAGTAAACCAACAATTGTGGAAACTAATTACTTCCACATCCACCCTTTCAGATACTATAAAATTGTGACAGCCCGGAAAAAAATTTCCGCTTCCGATTGGCGGTCAATCTGCAAGTTTCAAAACTCCCGAACTGCCATATGGGATGAAAACAGTTTGAAACCAAAAGTATGAGATGTGACTACTATTTTTCCCATAGTCTACATAATGCAAACAACTCATAGAATCCAATACTAAGTAGTCATGATATCTTAGTTGAACTGATATGGTTAAGTAATAAAAGGTACTCAAGATAAAGATAATAATAACGAACAATACTGAGGTAATGTAAATGCTACTAAGTTATCATGAGACACAAGAGATTACGTGGTTTGACTTTCATTTAGTCCATGCGGCAATGGGTGATTGTTTGTATTAAGTGTGGTTGTTACAAAGATCTTAAATGCTTCCCAAAGTAATAGAGAGAACTCAAGTTGTAGGAAATACTTAAGTTCTAAGCATTAAAGAGGTATAAGCTTCATAATAAATCTTCCTTCGAGTATTGAATGCCCTTCTTTGTTGGCGAACCTTGTTATTTATAGCCCTATCTGCTCCAGAAATATCTTCTTTGTCTTTAGGTCCATCGTATCCTGATGTATCTTATGTAAAAATGGTACCTTTGTTGGCCGCACACTTTCTCTAGTCGAGATCTGCCACCCAGCTTACCCACGTTCCCTCGAGAACTACCCAACCTTAGTAAAGGTTGTACCTTCGTTCACCACGAGCCTTCGCCAGTCAGACAATGCCATCTCACTTTTTTCCACGTGCTTTGACCAAGTGTGTAGATAAGGGCTCGCTGCATTAAATACTGATTAGATATGTCTGCTGTCTTTTTCCCTTCGACAACTGCCACCTTCCATATGCTAGAGTCTACTTTACCATTTAAGTAGTCGAGGTATGCTTCCTCGAGATGAGATTAAGTAGATCAGGAAGGGACTTGCTGCTTCTCAGATACCGTGTATCACCGGGGCTACTTTGTTAACTTGCACGTGACCGCCAGAACCGTGACACATGCCCAAGAGAATATTGGTATTCACATGAGATATGGTTTTATTAAACATGACAAAAACATACTGATCCACATAATCAATCAATTAACCAGAAAAATGTAGAATACAAATACTTATACAAGTACACAGTAAAATATGACCACATTATAAAGATTGAAAACAAGATTTCATAAGAGACAAGCTGAAAAGAGGAAGAAATCCCCAACTTAATTTATGAACCCTAAATTCTAAATCAATTGGAACAAGCATGCAATAACTTGAAACATAACAAATTCATATTATAAAAAAGAGTAAGAACATGAATTCAATTGAACTAAGATCATAAAGTTAAAATTTATGAAAAAGATTTCAAAACAGTTATAAGAAGAAATTCCCAGTACCTTTTCAGCCCACAAACGAATCCAAAGCAACCAAATGACCAAACAACGTAAAATATGCTTTGAATTTCAAGTTTTGATGAGAAGTTTTTGTTTGAGGAAAGAAAGATAATTCAATAGTAAAGAGAAAGAGATGGTTTCAACATTGAAATTTAGTAGAAAATATTTATCAAAGAAGGCAAAGGTCTAAAATGCCCCAGTTTTGATGTAACATCGACACACAAACTTGGTGTGTGTCCTTTTTCCACAAATCCGAGCATATTAAAAATAAAAAAAAACTTATTAATGGCATCTGTATATTTCTATGGACAGGCTCACACGAAATATAAACATCATTTCTCAGGCAAATTTCAAGTGTTTTGTGACCGAAACACAACGATTACTAGGTATCACACACCTTATTCTGCTACATCTAGTTTTTCAATCCAAATGGATTGGCTCACAATATATTATTTTAATAAGTAAAAGACTTGGGTATTACATCGTTGAGGTAGGATCCATGGACACTCTTAGATGGACAAGGTCAGACAAGATTTGCGCCATTTTTTCTGCAAAACCCAAACGGCAATGAATTTAAGTGTAATATTTTGATAATATATTCCTCTTATAATATTCTACATTCCTACAAAAAGTGAACACAATTCGAGATGTATAAAACGACCATATACCCCTTTGAATATCAACCGTTCAAAATTAACAGTTGAAATTAAGATCTGTAGATGGTGAGCTTTGCTATCTCGAATTGCGTTCATTTTTTTTGTAGGAATGTAGAGTCTTATAAGAGGAACATATCATCAAAATATTATACTTAAATTCATTTTCGTTTGGGTTTTGCGGAGAAAACGGCGCAAATCTTTTCTGACCTTGTCCATTTAAGAGTGTCCATGGATCCTCCCTCCGCATCATTACCCACTTAAAAATAATTTCATCCCGAAATTCAAAACAAGGAAAAAGACTCACGATATTACCTCCTAATAACTCCAGATACGGGATTCTATCTCCCAAATGACGAAGATATGCTCAAATTAAATCCAAGAACCGATTTTCACATCTACATATGCAGCTAACAGATAACTAACACTAATAGTGAATAAAAACTTAATATGCGAACTAAAAATTAAGAAGTTACCCTCGATAACGGCATTCTATGCTCCCCCTTGGCCTCTGCAACATAATCAAGTTTTCCTTGTACATTAAGCTGCCTCGGTTGGAATCCCAGTGTGAAGAAACGTGGTTGATTCTATAGTCAACCACTAACATTCTAATTATGTGGATGATTGGTCTTCTGTGGATTCAACTTAGCAGGAAGAGTACATTCTCTAGCATAATTACCTTCTTGTCCACAATTACAACATTGAGTCCCAGTCCTCTTGTATTTATTTACGACAACATTTGTACGTGGTTGTTCGGGCTTTGCTGGTGGATTTGACGTCACCTTTTTCTTCTTGTCCAAATATTTTTTTTCTTTCTGTAGTTGTACCCAGTTAGCTTCAATAACCATTGCGGCTCTTAGAACTCTCTTATATGTCACATGCTGATGACTAACCACCCTATATCGAATGGGTGCCTTCAAAGCACTCTCCAGTTTACGTGCCTTCAACTCCTGTGTCGGTACAAGATGTGATGCATATCGTTCTAGCTCTGCAAACTTCTTTTCCAACTGAGTTACTGTCATATCTTCTTGTTGTAAGAACGCAAACTCCATACATTTTGTAGCTTTGGCAGTAGGCGGAAAATATTGTCTAAAAACAATTTTTTTTGAAGCATCCGTTTTATTAATAGAAGATTAGGTTACAATTTGACGTGGGTATATGGTACCCAATGAGTCATGGAAGATAACTTTACTAATAAAAACCGGGATTGCCTGATCCCAAGGTTGAAAATTTCCCATTTGACTTCCGTCTGCCGCCTGGTTGGCCAAGCCATCCGCTGCTTGATTTCCTTCTCTCTAGTTGTGTTGGATAGCGGCCTGCAGAATCTGTCGTATTCTATACTTTATTTCTTCAATCATCCCTAAGATGTGCCAAGGGGGTTCAGTAGCGGATGTGACGAAGAGTAGAAGGTTTTCAGAGTCCGTTTTGAAGAGAACTTTAGGCCATTGCCTTTCTGTTGCTGTTCTTGATGCCAAAAGCAGAGCCCAAGTTTCTGCAGTTAAGGCTGTTGTAATTCCTAGAGGTTGAGCTAAAGCCATAATTGTTCGTGCTTCAGAATCTCTGCAAATGAAACCCGCACCTGCGAAAACCTGGATGTCCCGTGGCTACCCTATATGTGTTAATCTTAATCCAATTCAAGTTTGGTGTGGACCATCCTACCGAAATTGTTGAGATTCTTTTGGCATTCCTTGAGTGGTTCATTACCGGTGAATCTCCTGGTAACACAGGAGGTGAGGATTCTATTGCCACGGAATATTCTTGTTGTTGTTTGTTCGCCCAAGCTAGGATTTCTTCTGATGTTGTTTGTTTTTGGCAGTAAATTAGTTCATTCATGGCCAACCATAAGGTCCAGAATAGGAAACCGACAGAAGAGATGACAGATATACTGGTCTTTATTGTTGTAGAATTTGGGAAATGGTTGTTTAATGCGTTAAAGGGCATGTGGGGTTATAGTTGGAGTTTGGTAAGATTGATATCTAAGTGAATAAGGTGTTCCAAGCTGAAGTCGCAGTTGGGTAATGAATTAGCAGGTGAGATGTTGATTCCTGATTAGCGTTTCATCTGGGGCAAATGTCAGAGTTGGTCAGATGGATGTGATGTAGAAGAAAGAAGGTTGGTAGACCCTCATTGATTGCTTTCCACAAGAAAAGCTGAATTTTTGGTGGACCCGGTAAAGTCCACAAGAATTTTGTTGGTGGAAGGGGGTTTTGAGTAGGTTGACCTTGGGTTAGACATTTGTGTCCCGAAGAAGTAGTGTATTTTCCAGACTTTGAGTGGGGCCAAATTATTTTGTCCTGGGGGCTATCTTGGGGTAGTGGATGTTTATTATTTTTGAGCTATAAGATTGGATAGGGTGTTTAATTTTTCCTGGTTCCAGTTATGAGAGATTGGATCAATGATATCAGCTACTTTCCGGATATGGTAAGATTGAGCTGGATCTAGGTTTGGGGAGTGTGAAATCCAATTGGCTTCTGTTGGTGTTGATAACCCATTTCCAATACGATGAAAGATCAGTTGTTGCATGAGAGGGACGAGTGAAGCTAATTGTCTCAATTGAGCGCTGGAAGAAGATGGTATAGTATCAATGCCATGTATAATTGGTTGCTGGTTGAGATATTTTTCACTGCACATACTTCTACACATGGAGTTAGGTTGTTCATGTAAATTCCAGATTCTTTTCATGAGAAGTGCCTTGTTATGATCACTGCTTTTTCTTATGCCTAGTCCTCCTTAAGATATTGGTTTTGTTACTGTATCCCAACCAATAGGATGAAGCTTTTTAACTGACGAATCATGTCCCTAGAAAAAAATTCCTGGTGGTACGATCTATTTGTTTGTGGACATTGATGGGTAGATTTTGTGTTTGCATGAGGTGGTTTGATGTGGTGGTTAGGGAGGTTTTAATGAGTACCAATCTTCCAACTGTAGTCATACATTTTGTCATCCATCCTTTAGCTTTTCGAGCTAATCTTTGAAGAAGACGCGCAAAGATGTGATTAGATGCTCTTCCTTGTTTGAATTTGACTCTAAGATAGATTGGAGGTTTTGATGTGGAAGTCATATCAAAAAATTGTTCCAGATTGCTTATTTCAACCGGATCCAATCTCGGATGATGAATAATCACTGATTTGGAAGTATTAATTACCTGGCCCACCGAAGTGCCGTAAGAGTGAAGCATGTTCTTCAGATGGATATTACTCTGAGCAGAATCTTTATAAGTGATTAGCAGGTCATCAGCATACATTAAATGAATAATGGGTGGTGCTTTTCTTGAAATGTTAAGTCCTCGAACCAACTTTTGGTTTGAAAGGTTTCCCAGATTTGTAGACAGGATTTCCGTATATATTATGAATATATAGGAAGATAGTGGGCCTCCTTGTCTAATACCTCTAGTTGGGATGATATATCCATGAGGTGTACCATTTATGTTGATCGAGTATGTAACTGTTGTAACGCATAACACAATGTAATCTACAAAGATTGTCGGAAATCCGAGTTTGGTGAAGGCAGTTTTGATGAATCCCCAATCTTAACTGTCGTAGGCTTTATGGATATCCAGTTTTAGAGCTATTTTTGGGTCCGTAGTGATGCTTGAAGTTTTTATATGGTGGAATAGCTCTCCAGCAATTGCTATGTTATCATAAGATCTTTGTGGTACGAAGGCACTTTGAAAAGGGCTTATTAGAAAAGGGAGTAGGGGTCTAATTCGATTAACTAGGATTTTTGCAATGATTTTATATGTGACGTTACAGAGTCCTATGGGTCTGAATTGAGAAGGCTTTGATGGGTGGTCCACTTTGGGTATTAGTGTTAGGTTTGTGTGATTCATAAGTGGATGTAAATTAAGATCATTGAAAACACTGTGAACCATAGCAATCAATTGAGGATGAGTTGTTTCCCATTTTTTTTTTTGAAAAACTTACTCGTATAACTATCTGGACCAGGAGCACTCTCAGAGTTTATGAAGAATAAAGCTTGTTTAATTTCTGCTACAGTTACCTCCTTAGTAAGAAGGTCCATTTGTCTGGGAGTTAATATGGGATTGATATATGTGAAAATATCTTAATCTATGATTGTAGGTTGAGCCGCGTATTGTTGGGAGTAATGGTCAAGAATCAGTTAAACCACATCTTCCTTCTTGTTAACCCAATTATTATGTGGGTCCTGAAGTTGTTGTATATTGTAGCATGCTCGATGGATGGGTGCTTTAGTGTGGAAGAAGGTTGTGTTGAGATCGCCTGATTGTAGCCATTGAATTTTGGATCTTTGTTGCCGGTATGTTGCGTGGCATTGTAGCAGTTCTTTGTGATCTCTTCTTAGTTGTTTTTCCTGACTCCGCCAGAATTCTAGGTCGTTACCCGATTGGGTAGCACACTGATGTTGAGCATGTTTTGTCTTTGCCGGTCGATTTTTTGATCATAGTTGGAAGCTGGACAAAAGTTTCCTTATTCTATTCCATGAGGGTTTGTCTGGTTGTTATGAGTTTTAGTTGAAGGTCCAAGGTAGGTTCCGAATCTTGCTGTTGTACCCAAGCCGAATCAACCAATCTTTTTGAGTTGTGGGTGTGAGAGCCATAAATGTTCAAATTTGTAATTTTTTGTTCCTTGCCAATCTATTGCTTTTCCTTGTAATAGGATTGGGGCATGGTCGGATGATATTATTGGAAGATGAGTAACTACTTCATGTGGATCTGCAGTACGCCAATGATGGTTTGCCATTACTCTATCTAATCTCTCTAGAATTTTATCTTGCCCCATCTGGTTGTTTTTCCATGTATATGGTTTGTCTCAGAATCCTAAATCCATGAATCCCATTTGATCCATCTTTGTGAGAAGAGGCTGAGATTGAGCATACGTTACTTGTCTTCCTCTTTTTTTTTCTGATTGATCCAGAACGTCGTTGAAATCTCCTAGCAAAAGCCATGGTATAGCTGGATTGATGTTGTTGAAGATTGACGGAAAGTTTTTCCAAAAGTTTCTCCTTATGTCCGGGTGTGGTGGACCATATATACCCTTGCACATTCAAGGCTGTTCAAGGAGCGGTGGCGTGACCAATGCGTAAATGTAGTTTTGTGAATGAACTAATATTTCAATATTTAGGTTATCCTCCCACATTAGACAAAGACCACCTCGCCTTCCAATTTTTGGGATATAAAAATGGTTATGGAACTGAAGGGATTGTGCTAGGCCTCCCATATGATGATCATTTGCTAAGGTTTCAAAGAGAAATAGGATGTTGGGTCTGTGAAGGGAAACCAATCCCCGTAAATGTTGTATGGATGTTGGTTGGTTGATTCCTTGACAATTCCAAGATAGGATGATCATTATCGATTTGAAGACGTTGACTGGTGACTTCCACCAGAGTAATTTGAAGTACTCATAAATATGGAAATTAAAGAAAAATATAACCTAGTAGGAGTGCTCTAGATTATAACACTTACAAAAATATCTTTTGAAATACAATTATAACCTATAAGGAGTGCCTTAAAATTATAACCTAGGTGTTCTTTAATACAATGAGAGTTTTTGAATTGTTGGTTGGACTAAACAATACAGAGAAACTGCAAAATAAACGAGACCGACTTTATAAAACAAAATAAATATATAGGACTTACCTAGGGGATAGTCAGATCAGAGGAGCATGGGAGTGGGACTGATGGTATCAATTCTTCATCTTCGGCACAAATAACGAAGGAGCTAAGGAGGTTGGAGATAAACCAATATTTAACAAGAAAACTAATGTGAAGAAAAGGTTGAAAAAACTACAAAAATGAAAAATTGTGCCACAAAATGGTTATATCTATAAAAGAAATCCTAGTTAATGAACATTAAACAAAAAGCCATTAAAGAAAAGCCACCAAAAATAAATAAATAAGAAGAGACTTTAAGGATTTCTTCAGGTGGTTAACTAAATCTAAGATAAACAAGATCCTAACTTACTGAACTTTGAAAAATGCTAAAATTTCATAAATATTTTATCCCAAATCATTAAGCCACACATGCTCACAAAACACATCAGGGTACAAAGATAAGATTAACGAAAATAAAATGGGAGATTACCATGCGTCCAGTAGGACCAAGGCGGGGATTGCAAAGGAATTTAAACCAACTTTTCAAAGAAAATGCATAACACTAATCTGAAGAACACAACCACAATTGCATATCTCATATTTTGCTTTTTAGATCAATGCCACAATTTCAACAGAAATGACACAAACAAATATTAACCCATTCAAACTTAAAAACTTACACTAACATGCAAAATCCAATTGCATTTCATCTAGAACCCAAAAAGGAACACCAATAGCCGATCAATTAGACAGTTCAAGAGAACCCATAAGAGAGCAGGGAACGCAAAAACTTCATCTAGCTAAAAAGCATCTACTATCACACTAAAACATTGATTCACTAACCAGCTATGCATTATATGATAAAACTAAACAAGAAGTTAACGTACCATTAGCAAAATCATCAAATATCCAAAACCACAAAATCGATTCTATTGACATGAAATTTTCTCAAAACACTATAATCACTGCGTCTTCAAAGAATTACTAAGCCCCCATTGATGTCCCAAACAGTATACCTAGAAATTTCCATTCATTACCCAAATTTAGAAGTACCCCAATAACCATAGATAAAAGCATAATAAATCAATCAAATTTAGAAGTACCCCAATACCCAGATAATCAGAACATAAATTTGTTACCAAAAAGACCTAATTAAGTCTGAAATGGAACAAATCTAACAATTAATCCATTAATGCAGTAGAATCGAGAAACACTGCTAAGGAACCAAAGTTCATAAACTAGTAATTAATGATTCACAAAACATAATGAAAATGGAGAGGAAGATAATAAGAACGATCACTTATGTTCAGAAACAGTCACCAACCCTTTTTTTTTTAAAAAAAAAATCGAGAAAACAAAAAAGGAAGCCCCTAAAATGTAAACCCTAGATGAAATCCTAAAGCAGAATTACTAAAATAAGTAAAAGGGAAACCTAATCAAGTGATACACATGAGTTAACATTAAAACTTTAGAAATTTCCAACTCATCCTTGACATATCCTCCATTCTCTGAACAGATTCCCACCAGTTACTTGCATCTCCATGAAACATGTATGTAGTGAACCCGACCTTATCTTCTTCTGGAACTAACATAGCGTTAAAATCCTTTTGTATACTCTGTAACCATTTTTCAGCAATTATTGGCACTCATGAAATATACCACCAGGTCCTAAGAATTTCTTATATCTTCGCACACCAACCTCATGTCTAGGTTTGTTCCGTTTTTCCATCGCAGTAGCCATCGTCTTCATGGGACCTGATAATTCCACCAAATTCGGTTCTATAATCTTAGTCCTCTTATTGCGACCATTCGTCTTCTTAGTTAGAGCAGGATGAGATGAACTTGCTATATTCGACGTCTACAAATCAAACTCTCACAAGGTTAGTTTTGTTAGTAATTGCTCATTACTAACAACCCAATCATATACATATCATGTCATCTGGTTGGTTTTCTCAAAATTCCAAAACAAAAAGATTCCTAATGATGTGTTCTCAAAGTTGTTATAGATAGTGATAAAAGGGTTGTTTTAAGACTTGTGAAGGCAATGAATTTTAGACTTAATAAAAATTTAAAAACAAAGAAAACTTATTACAAAATTGACTTCAAGATATTAGAAAACAACCAAGACACTGATTTCACTATTACACATGAATAAATTATGGTAAACAATGCAAAACTCTAATTATATTTAAGACTCTTATTTCTTAATTCACAAATAATCTAGAAAATTCTCAAAAATTAATTGTATCCCTAAGCATAGATTATCTAAACAAAGCATAACCTATCTAATTGAATCACAACTAATAAAGAAATTTTTTGCAAACAATTAAAAACTCTGAAAAGCAGTGATTGAGTGAATTATAAATTATAAATTAGAGGAAATAAATGATTACCAATTATTCATGCGTAAATAGCTTCTTCACTGCCTTGGTTGTGGGAGAATTATCTCATCATCATGTTGGAAACACGCTCAAAAATCATTTTTATTGCTCAAGGGGTTTACAAATGAAGAAAATGGGAGAAATAATGCTTAAACCGGGTTTGTAACAGTTATTTCTGTTACAAACCAAAATGTTACAAAGAACGATATAAGGTTTGTGTAGTTGTTACTGTGCAAATAAGTCTGCCCTAGTGTCGCTGTTACTGTGCAAATAAGTTTGCCGCTCCACTGTAGCACAAACAACGGTTCTTTGTGGGTCGTTGTTCTTCGTGTGGGTCGTTGTTCTTCGTGTGTTCTTCACCAGCAACAACAATGGAGTTCTCTGCAACTTTGATTTCTCGCCTCTATTGTCTTCTAAAGTCTCCCTAACTCTCCCCTCGCCCTCTCTGAGTCCCCATCACCCTATATATACTCCACAAGACCAAAATATCTCGCAGTAATGTCTCCAAATTCTCTCACAGCAAAGCCATTACTCGGGAATATATTATTTCCAAAATTATGGTTTTATATCCTTCTTTACTTCCTTCACGCGTCTATCGAACTAAGAGTCCTCCATACACGTTCAGTACACGAATTAGAGTCCCAGCAGCACACACAATTCATAGCAAATCCCGTGAAAAACTCTCCCACGAACGTGTAGCTTTGTTTGCTTCTCGCGGAATATCCAGCCAAATTGGATCGAACCAAAGGCCCATACCAAGCCTTTTAGGCTATATCACGTCCACCCATGAAGTTTCAGCGATTTAGTCTACCTCTAACCCATCCAAAATCCGATCGAGAAAATGCCAGGAGTGAACTCTTCTTCCCGCCAAAAAATGAATTTGAAATGAAGAAGAAGGGTTGCCCCCTATCCGGTTCTGGGGTGCGGTTAGCAGCTGCCTAGAAATGGGGTGCCCCTTAGTAATTAGGTTACCCCTTATCCAAAGTGAGGGTCCGTATAGCAAATGTCCTCCGGGGGGTGCTCCGAGCAACTTTTCGAGCCGAATTTTCCAACAATATTTTTTCCTAAAAATACATAAAAACACAATATTAGTACAAAAATCGAGTTCCAACAAAACAGACATTGAGGACAATTTAGACACAAAAATGTGTCTATCAAATACCCCCAAACTTATTATTTGCTAGTCCTCGAGCAAAACTAATAAAAAAACAAAACCGAGTTAATCTCGGGAGGGTTTACCAGAGGTGTACCCACAAAACCATGACTTCTAATTGGTCACAAGTATCCAAAGAGCTATGAGGACATACAAATATCTCAACCTATCTCCAAGTAACTAGAATGCCAGAGAAATTAAAGGTGTCAGCTCTAAAGTGACTGAATGAAGAAAAGGGGAGACACATCCGCAACACTGCTAGATAAAGAGATATCCGACACAGCTAGATAAACATTGTAAGATGCGTCCGTGCTTTACAGCTGGATAAGATTAGGAGAGAGATAAAGATGAGAGGGACATCTGCTACACAGCTGGACTAATTACGTGTGATGAGTTAAACCAGTGCTAGAAAGATCTTGTGCCAGATTGAAAGCGGACTAACAAAGCAACCAAATGTATCTTTCTTCGACTCTCTCATAGTGCTCAGTAGAAACAACGTTCTTCGGTCTTCAACTGTTGATGATAAACTATCGAACCTCATAGAACCTTGACAATTAACTCTTCTCTTCGATTTCTTGCTTGACTTATAAATTTCTACTTCCCTTTGGCCTTATTGAACAAAACGTAATTATTTTTTCTTTTTTTTTCATTTTTTTTTTTTGGAAACAAAAATTACAAGACAACAATTTACATGGCCATGAGAGAAGGACTTTCAAAACTTGGATCTTCGCAACTTGTGATGTCTTGGTATCATGGATTCTAACAACTTATATCATTTGCTCTTATAACTTCAACTTTGATTTTTGAATTATTCTTTTCTATTGTTGCTTCTAAACCTAAAACGTCTTCAACTTTCTTCATAGATTTTGATGTCGCTCCGCTTGTTGATGATGATAAGTTTCTACTGAGAGAGAGTCGCAATCCAGTAACTAAGACTACATTGTGAGGTTGCTTTGTCTTTCTGGCATTTCCTGACCTACTTGCCTTTCCATCATGTATGGTTAGGTCCATCACGGTTACCCTCTAAAAGGAACAAGTTCTCTCCTGAATTTCAAGGATCTCAATGTCTTTTTCTCTAATGTCTCAAAAGGTTGTTATCCCTAGCATTCCAATTTCTATCTTTTCGGTGAGAAACAGTATGTAAACTTAGCTAACCGGATACCATGTGACGCTAGAAGTTTCAAAAGTGCAACTAAAAAGTTCTTCCCCACCCCCAAAACTTAAATCTAACATTGTCCTCAATGTTTCTAATGAAAGAGCAATACCAAAAGTAAAATAACACGAGGAGAAGTTGGAAAGATAGTACCTGGGTGAAGAAAATCAAAAACTAATATACAACATACAACTTCCTCGATGGTCAATCAAGGGTAAACAGGGTCCTCCAGAGGGACCTCCTCAACATCACCTGTAGGAAAGGGCTCTAAAAAGGGTTTCAATCTCTGACCGTTAACCTTCGAAGAACTACTACCATCCGGTGTCTCAATTTCAACAGCTCCATGAGGAAAGACAGTGCGAACAATAAAAGGACCCGTCCACCGAGAACGTAACTTCCCAGGGAAAAGATGTAAGGGTATCATAGAAGAACTTTTTGACCTGGAGAAAATGACTTCCGTAAAATATTTCTATCATGCACAAGTTTCATTTTGTTCTTATACTCCTTCGCACTATCGTAAGCATCTATACGAATCTCGTCCAACTCATTGAGCTGGAGTTTCCTATGGGCTCCTGCCTTGTCAAGTGAAAAATTTAGCTGCTTAACAGCCCAATAAGCTCTATGTTCTAACTCAACAGGTAAATGACATGCCTTGCCATACACAAGCCGATAAGGCGACATTCCAATGGGGGTCTTAAACGCAGTACGGTAAGCCCATAAGGCATCAGTAAGCCTAGACGACCAGTCTTTCCGATTAGGATTAACTGTTTTCTCTAATATACGTTTTATCTCCCTATTGGAAACCTCTACCTGACCACTAGTCTGCGGATGATACGGGGTAGCTACCTTATGTGTAATACCATATTTCTTCATCAGAAGCCTAAAAGGTCCATTACAAAAGTGCGACCCTCCATCACTAATTATAGCTCGCGGTGTACCAAAACGTGTAAGTATATTATTTTTCAAGAACTCAATCACAACCCTATGGTCATTGGTTTTACACGCAACCGCCTCAATCCACTTAGAGACATAGTCTACGGCGACAAGGATGTATAGGTTACCAAAAGAATTAGGAAACGGACCCATAAAGTCAATACCCCACACATCAAAGACCTCAACAACTAAAATAGGGTTCAAGGGCATCATGTTCCTACGGGAAATGGTTCCTAATTTCTGGCAACGCTCACAAGTAACACAGTAACTATGGGAGTCTTTAAACAACGAAGGCCAATAGAATCCACATTGCAATATCTTAGCAGCAGTCTTCTTAGCACTAAAGTGACCCCCACAAGCATGATCATGACAAAAGGAAATAATACTGGACTGGTCACTCTCAGGTATACATCTCCTAATAATCTGGTCTGGACAATACTTAAACAAATAAGGATCATCCCAAAAGAAGTGCTTAATCTCGGCTAAAAACCTAGAACGATCTTGTTTACCCCAATGTTGGGGCATTCGACCAGTAACAAGATAATTCACTATATTCGCATACCAAGGTGTTTGGGTGACAAAGAACAGTTGTTCATCAGGAAAGTTATCCCTTATAGGAAGGGATTCATCATGGGAATAAACAACTAGCCTAGACAAGTGGTCTGCTACTACAGTTTCAGCACCCTTTTTGTCTCTAATGTCTGGAGAAAACTCTTGCAACAAAAGTATCCACCTAATCAATCTAGGTTTCGTATCCTTCTTAGACAAAAGATATTTCAAAGCAGCATGATCATTATATATGACGATCTTAGAACCTAAGAGGTAGGGTCTAAACTTGTATAAGGCAAACACAATGGCTAACAGTTCCTTCTCGGTAGTGGTATAGTTCAACTGGGCATCATTCAGAGTTTTGCTAGCATAGTAAATCACATGAAGTAATTTGTTTTCTCGCTGACCTAGCACAACGCCAATAGCATAATCTGAAGCATCACACATGATCTCAAAGGGTAAGTTCCAGTTGGGTGCCTGGACTATGGTGGAGGTAGTGAGTAAAGTCTTAAGCTTCTCAAAAGCCTCTAAACAAGCATCATCAAAGACAAACTTAACATCTTTTGAAAGCAAGTTGCAAATAGGTCTAGAAATCAAGCTAAAATCCTTAATTAATCGACGATAAAAACCTGCATGCCCTAAGAATGACCTAATATCTCTTACGGTTTTTGGGACCTGTAAAGTCTTGATAAGGTCAACTTTGGCTTTATGTACCTCTATACCCTTAGAAGATACGATATGCCCTAAGACAATTCCTGATCGAACCATGAAATGACATTTCTCCCAATTAAGCACTAGATTCTTTTCCTTACACCTACTCAACACTAATGACAAATGATGCAAGCACTCGTCGAAAGACGAACCAAACACTGAAAAATCATCCATAAAGACCTCTAAAAACTTTTCTACCATATCGGAAAATATGCTCATCATGCAACGCTGAAAAGTCGCAGGGGCGTTACATAGCCCGAAAGGCATGCGTCTATACGCAAAGGTACCAAAGGGACAGGTAAAAGTAGTTTTTTCTTGGTCTTCTGGGGCAATAACGATCTGATTGTAGCCTGAGTAGCCATCTAGAAAACATTAATGACTATGTCCAGCTAATCTCTCTAGCATTTGGTCGATGAAGCGAAGGGGAAAGTGGTCCTTCCTAGTGACCTTGTTCAATTTCCTATAGTCAATACAAACACGCCAACCCGTGGTCACTCGGGTCGGGATTAACTCATTATTATCATTCTGGACTACAGTAATACCGGATTTCTTGGGAACAGCCTGAACGGGGATGACCCACTTACTGTCTGAAATGGGGTAGATAATGCCTGCATCTAACAGCTTAAGAACCTCGGTTCGAACTACTTCTTTCATATTAAGGTTTAGTCTTCATTGCATCTCCCTAGAAGGTTTGGTATCTTCCTCTAAATAGATCTGATGCATACAAACAGTAGGACTTATACCCTTAATGTCTGCTATGGTCCACCCTAAAGCTTCCTTGTTGTTTTGAAGGACGGTCACTAGCCTACTTTCTTGATCACTATCCAAGTCAGAAGCAACAATCACAGGTAAAGTTTCAGACGGGCCTAAAAACACATACTTCAGGGTATCTGGCAATGGTTTTAGGTCCAACTTAGGAGGCTCTTCTAACGAAGGAACGAGGGTAGACTTAGAAACTGGTAGTGGTTCGAACTTAGGTTTCCATCCGTCACTAATGTCTAACAAAGGGGTTGAATCTAACAAAGCATTCACCTCATTAATCACATTATCATCATCGAAATCAATCCCAAAGTGAGCCAGGCATTTCTCTAACGAATCTTCTAACAAAGTTTTTGGTAATGACTCCTCGACTAATGTTCCTATCATGTTTACCTCTTCTATGCTCGAGTCATCTAGTTCAGAGGGTATCTTACTAATATGAAAGACGTTCAGCTCAATAGTCATATTACCAAAAGACAAATTCATAATACCAGTTCGACAATTAATGATCGTATTGGATGTTGCTAAAAATGGGCGACCTAAAATCACTGGTATTTGGTTCTCTGGGTCAGGGACAGGTTGGGTATCTAGGATAACAAAATCCACTGGATAAATAAACTTGTCGACCTCAATAAGAACATCCTCGATCACACCACGAGGAATTTTAACGGACCTATCAGCTAACTGAAGTGTCATCTGGGTAGGTTTCATATCACCAAGTCCTAGCTTGAGGTACACATGGTATGGAAGTAAATTCACACTGGCTCCTAAGTCAATCAAAGCTTTCTCAACACGGTATTTACCTATTGTGCAAGAAATGGTAGGGACCCTGGGTCTTTATACTTAGGAGTAGTGGTATTCTGAATAATGGAACTCACGTGACTAGCTAGGAAGGCTTTCTTTTGGACACTAAGCTTACGCTTTCGTGTACACAAGTCCTTAAGAAACTTAGCATAAGCGAGAATCTGCTTAATCGCATCCAACAATGGTAGGTTGATAGTAACCTGCTTAAAAACCTCCAGTATATCATTAAAGTTCGACTCGCTCTTAGTTGGAACTAGCAGCTGGTGAAACGGGTCTCTGGGAACAAAGCCGGGCTCAGCAGGACCCTCATTGGTCTTTTTAGAGACTCTATCAGTCTCCTCATTTTTTGGCTCAGAAGGGTGAACTACAACATGTTCACTATCAGGCATGGCAACCTTATTGTCAACTTTCTTTCCACTCCTAAGGGTTGTAATAGAGTTCACATGATTGTACGATTTCTCTGCTTTAGGATTGGGTTGAGTTTGACTAGGAAACTTACCTTTTTCCCTCAAAGATTCATTTATCTGACTAACCTGGTTTTTTAACTCAGAAATAGCTTGAGAGTTAGCATAACCTATATTTTTACTTTCTTCTATCCCTTGAGCAACCATTAGGTTGATCTTACCAGAGTTTTTAATAAACGAGGCTAGAGTGTCTTCTAAACTTGTGATCTTTTTATCCGAAGGGTTCTGAAACTGGGGTTGACCTGAAGAGTTCTTAGCATAACCAAAACCTGGGGGAGGCTGAGAATTACTAGACTGACCTTGATTCTGGCCCTTAGACCAAGAAAAATTAGGATGGTTTCTCCAACCAGGGTTGTAGGTTTCTGAGTATGGGTCAAACTTCTGACGGTTCTCAAACCTAGCATTGTTATAGACAACATGGGCTTGTTCTTCACTAACATGACCTTCCCAAAACGAGTTATTGGGCTCTACTCCACAACTAGAGACTTGAGCGGCTCTAATCCTATCATCAGGTTCAACAAGAGACCTATAATTAGGCCGATTCAATTCCAAAGCTTCTAACCTTCTAGACAAAGCAACAAACTTAGCATCTGACTCGAAGCTTGTATATACCACATTGGTGCTACTTCTATTTACCAAGAGTCTTTTAGGGGGTTCAACACAAGACTCTCACTGTTGGGATTTTTCAGCGATAGCTCCTAAGAAGGTAAAAGCATCATCAGCATTTTTACTGGTGAACTCACCAGCGCACATAGACTCGACCATGGATTTGGTCGAATAGTCTAAACCATTATAAATAATCTCAACAAGTTTCATTTTATCAAATCCATGGTGGGGACACTGGGATAGGAGATCATTGAATCTCTCTAAAAACCTATAAAGAGACTCTCCCTCTTGTTGCACACTAGCACTAATTTTCTGCCTAATAGCTGCAGTTTTATGCTTAGGGTAGAATTTCATATAGAAAGCAACAACAAGTTCCTCTCATGTTTCAATGGACTCAAGTGGTAGGTTTTTCATCCAGGTCTTGGCTTTATCTCTCAAGGAAAAGGGAAACATCTTAAGTTTCAAAACTTCATCAGTGAGGTCTTTTATTTTAACTGTCCCACAGATTTCCTCAAAGTCCCTAATATGAAAATAAGGGTTCTCATCATCTTTTCCTAAGAACATAGGGATCATCTGAAGAATACTAGGTTTTATCTCGAAATTAGCCGTACTGGCTGGCAATTTAATGCACGAAGCTCGGTTGGTCCTAGTTGGGAACATGTAATCTTTCAAAGTTGCCATCGCTGGCACAACTGAAGTACTAGGGGTACCTTCCTCACGAAGAGACAGATTTTCAAAACTGAAGTTTCCAAAAACGGGGCTCTCAAAAAGAAGAGTCTTCGAGCTCCCCGCTTTCACAAGAAGAACTTCTAGGCTCGTCACTAATCAAACGGCCAAAAGTATTTCTTTTCCAAGCCCTTTCGGGCATATACTAAAAAAACAAAAGAAAGAGAAAAGTCCTAAAAGGAAGGTAAGTTCTATGCAAACACAACCAAGGCTGACTCCACCACAGCAAACCTACTGATTTCTAGCAAACAAAAAGCATGATGGTTCCACTTAGATTGTTTCTAGACCAGCTTCTAATCCTTCGAAAGGGAATTCGTTACAATTTAAGCAAACCCCTCTGGAATCAATCCAAGTCAAAGTAAGTTGAATTGAGGCGAGGGAAGCTCAGTGGAGCTTTGATACCCAAGGCCTCACCGCTATCACAAGGCGGCGCAATCACGCATTCAACTCACAAATAATCTGGAAAATTCTCAAAAATTAATTGTATCCCTAAGCATAGATTATCTAAACAAAGCATAACCTATCTAATTGAATCACAACTAATGAAGAAATTTTTTGCAAACAATTAAAAACTCTGCAAAAGCAGTGATTGAGTGAATTATAAATTATAAATTAGAGGAAATAAATGATTACCAATTATTCATGCGTAAATAGCTTCCTCACTGCCTTGGTTGTGGGAGAATTAGCTCATCATCATGTTGGAAACACGCTTAAAAATCATTTTTATTGCTCAAGGGGTTTACAAATGAAGAAAATGGGAGAAATAATGCTTAAACCGGGTTTGTAACAATTATTTATGTTACAAACCAAACTGTTACAAAGAACGATATATGGTTTGTGTAGCTGTTACTGTGCAAATAAGTCTTCCCTAGTGTCGTTGTTACTGTGCAAATAAGTCTGCCGCTCCACTGTAGCATAAACGACGGTTCTTTGTGGGTCGTTGTTCTTTGTGTGGGTCGTTGTTCTTCGTGTGTTCTTCACCAGCAGCAACAATGGAGTTCTCTGCAACTTTGATTTCTCGCCTCTGTTGTCTTCTAAAGTCTCCCTAACTCTCCCCTCGCCCTCTCTGAGTCCCCATCACCCTATATATACTCCACAAGACCAAAATATCTCGCAGTAATGTATCCAAATTCTCTCAGAGCAAAGCCATTACTCGGGAATATATTATTTCCAAAATTATGGTTTTATATCCTTCTTTACTTCCTTCACGCGTCTATCGAAACTAAGAGTCCTCCATACACATTCAGTACACGAATTAGAGTCCCAGCAGCACACACAATTCATAGCAAATCCTGTGAAAAACTATCCCACGAACGTGTAGCTTTGTTTGCTTCTCGCGGAATATCTAGCCAAATTGGATCGAACCAAAGGCCAATACCAAGCCTTTTAGGCTATATCACGTCCACCCATGAAGTTTCAGCGATTTAGTCTACCTCTAACACATCCAAAATCCGATCGATAAAATTGTCAGGAGTGAACTCTTCTTCTCGCCAAAAAATGAATTTGAAATGAAAAAGAAGGGTTCCCCCCTATCCGGTTCTGGGGTGCGGTTAGCAGCTGCCTAGAATGGGGTTCCCCTTAGTAATTAGGTTACCCCTTATCCAAAGTGAGGGTCTGTATAACAAATGTCCTCCGGGGGTGCTCCGAGCAACTTTTCGAGCCGAATTTTCCAACAATATTTATTTCCTAAAAATACATAAAAACACAATATTAGTACAAAAATCGAGTTCCAACAAGACAGACATTAAGGACAATTTAGACACAAAAATGTGTATATCACCTAACTCTAGTTCAGAAATTCTACAATAGAATCAACACTTCAATCTTTGAAATTCAACCATAACAGAGTAAAATTACGGAAAACACTATATGCAAAACAACAAAAATCCCAAAACAAATCGAAATGTTTGCTCTGATACCAACTGTGACAACCCGATTTTTGTTTTCGCTTCCGAATTGGTCGTGGAGTTCGGTCAATCGGCAAGTTCCAAAACTCCAGAACTGCCATATGGGGTGAAAAAAGTTTGAAACCAAGAGTATGAGTTATGGTTTTATTAAACATGACAAGAACATACCCATCCACATAATCAATCAGTTAACCAGAAAAATGTGGAATACAAATACTTATTTAAGTACAAAGTAAAATATGAACACGTTCTAAAGATTGAAAACAAGATTTCATAAGAAACAAACTGAAAAGAGGAAGAAATCTCCTACTTAATTTATGAACCCTAAATTCGAAATCAACTGGAACAAGCATGCAATAGCTTGAAACATAACAAATTCCTATTATAAAGAAGAGTAAGAACATGAATTCAATTGAACTAAGATCAGAAAGTTAAAATTCATGAAACAGATTTCAAAACAGTTCTAAGAAAAAATTCCCCATACCTTTTCAACCCACAAACGAATCCAAAGCAACCAAATGACTAAACATCGTAAAATATGCTTTGAATTTCAATTTTTGATGAGAAGTTTTTGTTAGAGGAAAGAAAGAGAATTCAACAATAAGGAGAAACAGATGGTTTCTACATAGAAATTTAGTAAAAATATTTATCAAATAAGGCAAATCTCTAAAAAAGCCCCGTTTTTGATGTAACATCGACACCCAAACTTGGTGTGTGTCCTTTTGCCACAAATCCGAGCATATTAAAAAAAACATATTAATGGCATCCGTACATTTCTATGGGCAGAATCACGTGAAAGAAAAACATCATTTCTCGGGTAAATTTCAAATGTTTCGCGACCGAAACACAACGATTACTAGGTATCACACACCTTATTGCGTCACATCTAGTTTTCTAATTCAAATGAATTGGCTCACACCCTATTATTTTAATAAGTAAAAGATTTGGGTATTACAAAAAGTCTACTTCAATAACATGTGGAACTGGCAAAATCATTTTCATGAAACTCCACGTATTTCCCTTGTTGTGCCAATAACCTGCCAGAATTTCCTCCATATGATGCCTCCATCACCAGACGGTATGCGGAAGAAACGTGACTTTGATTCTCTCGTAGATTTTGTTTTCCAAACCTTCAAATGCCATCCATTGGAATTGGAAAAAACTTCAACCAAGAAAACAACTTGATTAAATATTCTAGTCTCTTTTTTGGCAGAACTTGGAAAACCTTCCGCAACTACCAAAATTGCAGATGATGTCCACTTAATAGCTTCCTCAGAGAAAATGACCCAGTTTGAATTCATTTTAAACCTTTCCAAAACTTTAAGTTCCTTGCGCTTTCTTGTTTGCCAATAAAACCCGAAGGTTTTAGATCTTAAAAAAAGTGTTTGGGGAGCTTGAACCATGCCGTGAAAGTACGGGAGAAGGGAGGAAAAGAAAAACTTAATAGAGAACGGAGAAATAAAATTCCTTTATGTGATGATAGGAATCAAGGCTAAGGAGAGAAGTAGAAAATCGCAATGGTCAATAAGCATGAATCATTTATAATGATCTAGTCTCAAAAGTGTTGGTAGCTGCAAAACTTGGTCCACTTCCAAAATAATAATTCTTTGATCCCAACTAAATTTATAAAAGCTAAAAAATTTAACTCGTTAAATTGGTAATCTCGTTTAATCAATAAATTCTGTTGGGCTAATGGCATTAATTTATTGAAAATGCTATCTTTAACCGAGATTTTCTCCCAATATATATTCCCACATATAGAAATAGTGGGACCCAATTTTTATTGCACATATCCCGATGTCTAGAGCTTCTCCAATGGTGGTTGTGTCTTGTGTGTGCTTCCTAGGTGGCAACACAAACAAGACATCCTTAGAGCTGCATAAGACCCGACCCATTTTACCTGTACCGGTCAGGAACCGAAAAAACCGAACCGAAACCGACCGGAACCGGAGTAGACGGTACATGTACCGGTTCTGAAAGTTGAGGACCAGGGTAGGCCGGTACATGTATTGGTTCTGGGGGAGTACCGGCCTGTACCGGCTCAAATGTCCCGGTTAATTAGAATCGTTGATATCTTTGTTATTTTTACATCCTATCCGTCCCTCCTAGGTATAGGATCCCTATCTATCGAGACCAACTTTCATTTCAGTTTTCTTCTTTCTTTATTTTTTCCTCTGAGGAGCAACAGTCTCTCTATCACCATCTCTGACCCAGTGTTCGGTTTGTTAAGGATTCACTTCTTGTTCTTCTTCTTCACCATCTCTGATTGAGTCAGGTAATTCTTCTTCTTCTTCTTGTTAGATTTGATTCAATCTTTTGTAAGCTGTAACTCTCATGGATTGATTTAGGGTTTGAATCGTTTGATTTGAAATTGATTTATAATTTTTATCTTTTAGTAAACCCTTGTTTTGTTAATATTAAGATTGAATTAAGGTTCGATTTGAGATTGAATTAGGGTTTGATTTGAGATTGAATTAGGATTTTTACTTGGTTACAGAATGAGCAATCTATCTAATGGGTTCATGTCAATGTGTTAATTTTTTTTCTATTTGTCACATCTTATCATCTGTTCATTGCTCTGTATATACATAGTAACTATTTTGTCACATGCCCTTGTCTTAGAGACCGATACCTGTATTGTTATTGTCCTGTATTTTTGATTTAGAAAGAGAGAGACATATTTGATCTTTAGAAGAAGTTATGATGATTTACAAGAAGCCTGTGCTAGTTCTTTGTTGTTTTGTGTTCCTGTTTGATAGTGATGAAAGACTTGTATGTTTCTGAATTATCTTAATAATCATGGTTGTGTGGTGTGGATTATTGGTTTACTAGGATATTTTCTGGAAATGATGAATGGATTTTGGTAACTTGCATTCAGCATACTCTGAAAAACTAAAATTAAGATGCTCAAGTATTATAATGGGAGTGTGTAGCGCGGTGACTTCTATTATTATGCCGTGGCAAGATTAAGTGTATACAATATGCCAACATAACAATTGTTGTGTTGCAGAATCGTTGTTTTGTTAATTGCATCGAATGTCATGTGAATTTGTATCACTTCTTCCTTTTGATAACTAGAATTGTCATGTGAATGTTTCCTATCTCTCTTGTATTGTTACTGTAGTCTCTCTTTAACACCCACTTCTGATATGATGCATATGTTCTCTTGTAGGCCTTTAAGGTGCTAAATGGGGAAACGCAAAGCACCAGATGATTCCAATAATAACATTAGTGTAAGACCAAAAGAAACTGTTCTAATCTGTTGATAGCATATCCCTCTTTTAGTGTTGAGCATCACTCTCTTTGTCTTACATTATGTTTCTGTGTAATGTTTGTGGTGATTGTTAGATGACTACACCACCAAGTTCAACTCCAACTATAACTACAACTCAACAAACAGAAGTTGGATTATCCTCTCAAGTTGCATCTCACACAAATGGAGCTGAACCTACGCCAACAAGTACAACTGAAGTTGGTGCAAGCAAAAAGAAGCATGGCAAAGTGAGATCTGAAGTTTGGTTGGAGATGACCAGGATAAATGAAGCTCAAGCTCAATGTCATCACTGCAAGGGATTATATGCTGCTGACAATGACGTACATGGCACTTCTGGATTACGAAACCATTTGAAAAGATGTCTAAAAAATCCTAACAGGAAGAAAGACAAGGGGAACAAACTCTGTTGATGCCACCCCCAAAACCAGGTGAGGACGGTAAACTTGTTTCTCATACTTACAGTTTTGAAAAGTTAAGAAGGGCTCTTGGTGAGTGGATAATTAAGGATGAAATAGCTTTTAGAGCAGTAGAAGGGTCAGGCTTTGTGGCAATGATGCAGGTGGTAGAGCCTAGGTTCAAGGTTCCAAGGCGTATGGAAATTTATAGGAATGTGCTAAAGATGTATGTAGACGAGAATTCAATCTCATGGTTTGTTTGCAAGAATTCAATCAATGAGGAAACAGTATTGGGAAAGCCCAAGTTGTGTTGAAGAGGAAAGAAAAACAGATCTCGAGGTACTTGACAGATGTGATGGATGGTGGAATGCGTGAAGTAGGTAAAGATGACCAGTTTGACATATTGGCTTGGTGGCAGGCTAATGCAAGCAGGTATCCGATACTGTCATATATGGCAAGAGATATATTAGCCATGCCTGTGTCTTCAGTTGCCTCTGAATCAGCTTTTAGCACCGGGAGGTGCGTGCTGACTCCATGGAGAGCTTCTTTATCTACAAGGACAGTTGAGGCATTGCTCTATACACAAAGCTTTCCTCAAAAGCCCATTGCTCTTGATATTTTATGTGATTATATACCTGATGATGATGTTGAAGATGAGGCAGGTAATATATTAGTTTTTCTTCTATTTAATAGTACTTACTTTTCAAGTTTTCTTGTATTGGTAATTTGGTATTTACTTTCTTGTGTTACTTTTTTGTTGCATGTTGCAGCCATATGGGATTCTCTGCTAAATGCTTGAAGTAAACTCCATCTCAGTGCAGCCAGTGCCATTGTTTGAGAAGTCCCCCATCCTTTTTTGTTGCCTGTTGCAGTTATATTGGATGCTTTGCAGGATGATTGCATTTCATTTCATTTCGCAGACTTATGGAAATGTTGTTTTTAGTACTATTTTGTAATGTTGAACTTTGAACTTAAGTGTGTGATGTTGTTTTAAACCTTTGTTTATTTTGAACTTAAGTTGTAATATTGAACTTTGAATAGTCAGTTTATACGTTGAGTTTGATGTTAGCCTGTTACTGTGTGTTTCAAATTCAGGTAAAAAATCGGTACCGGACTGGAACCAGCCCGGTCTTACAGGTACACGTACAAGTCCAGGTACAGGTACCGGTCCTTAAAATGAGGAACCAGTCAACTCCAGGTACCGGTCCTCAAAATGAGGAACCGGTCAACTCCAGGTACAGGTACCGGTTCCAACAGAAAGACGGACTGTACCGGCTCATGTGCAGCTCTAGACATCCTCATTCCAATTTTTCCTTAAGTTTAGGGAGGAAAAATAGTTCATCTCCAATGGTGTTTTTTGGCATGTTTGGCATGTTACTGCGGCAAAGTGGCACGTTTGCATGTTTGGCATGCCAATTAGTGTATTGGCGCGACATGGCATGTTTGGCATGCCACTAGCATGCCGGAGCGAAATGGCACGTTTGGCATGCCAATTAGCATGTTGGCGCGGCTTTTGGGAAGCCAATTTGGCATCGTGACCATCTGGCGCATCTTTGCCTCTTTTAATACTGTGGTAGGTTTAAAGCGACCTGATTGGTCGAAAAAGAGGGGGTCGGCTAAGCATGGGTGTGGCCACAATTCTGGTGTGCGTGTGGCAGATTTAAGGCGACCTGATTGGTCGATGGATATAGGGCCGACAAGTATGGTCCCAGCCACAACTCATGTGCGTGTGGTGGGTTTAAGGCGACCTGATTGGTCGACAGGAAATAAGGGTCGGTTGAGCAACATGGGGTGTGGCCACTTACAAGTGGCGCCGTCTGGCCTATGGCATGGACACACCTTCCTTTGTTGCTTCTCCTATTCCGCGGCTCCTTTTATTCCTTGTTTTCTGATTTTAGGTAGGATTTTGCACCTACTAATCCATGGCGGATTAATTACCTAGTCCGCCTAGGCTTAATTTCGACAGGCAAGGTCTAATATACTGCGCAGGGCGCAAAATCCTAATTTTTGCAAATTAATCAGGGTAATATCTGAATCTTGTGAATTATCACAAAATTGATTGAATTATATGTGTTGACACAGAGTCCTTTAAGTTCATTGCCAGAAAGCAATATGCTTTTCGATTAAATACTTTATGCAAGGACCTTAACCTTGATACTTGGAAATTCGTGCTACTCTTCTGCGAGTGAACACAAATTGTCATGCCATATCAACATTAAGGGTTCATCCGGGGAACATAGCATAGAAAGCATTCAAAGAAACTTATTAACTGAATAATACAGGCAAGGTGCCAAAATTTACAGAACATTTGGGATTGTTGCTACATGCACCATTCTGGATAAATTTCATGAGGAAATATTGAGTTGCTCAATTAATGCGCCAGTGAAGAGGTTGAACACTCATCACTTTTACATGGATCTATCGTTTTTTAGAGTGACGGCCTGTTAAATGCGAGGTTTTACAATCTTAACCCTGAACTAAAAACCACAATCAACATTAAGTTCCCTTCTTATCTCGTAACAGTGGCATTGTTGTGGGGTAAGCATGAGATGGTGACAGACAAGGATGAAACCAAAAGGAAAAACATGCGGAGATTGCCAGGGAAAATTTGACTGACCTTGGAAAGAGGCACGAGTGGTCTATGGTCCTTGCGCTAGCGTCTTGGAACGCTGGCGTACTGCCGGCTCGGCTACGGTGCTGGTGACATGGAGCATGGTGCTGGTTTGGCCACAGAACTCTGCATCACGGAGTATTAGTGTTGGCTCGGCCGTAGAGCTTTGCGTCCTGGAGCGTTGGCGCTGATTTGGGCATGACTGAATCCAAAGCGGATTCATTTTCCTACCGAGACTCCCAAAGCGTCGTGCATACATAAAGGGCGTCGCACATCCTTTCATCCCTGCGTCGTTGGCTTTGCTTTTGTGGTGGCAATTTTCTATTTTTTTTTTGTTAGCATCCCAGGTGAGTCAATCATCCAAAATAGATAAGTATATAATCAGCTGATATCCCATATCTAGAGTCTTCATGTACGACAGGTAGAGAGTTTTCTTTTTCAAGTTTGATCAGTTTGTGTGATATAAAGAGTACCTCGAGCTTTTCTTTTCATATCGATCACCACATGATTGTGTTCACCTCTTTTAGGCATTGCTCCATATCTTCTCGCAGTTTTCCTTTTGTCTCCTTTCATTACGTAGGTTATTGATGTTGACATAATACTTTCCTGCAATATATGATGGGAACTCCTAATGGTTATTCTTCCAATTCTTCGGAGAAAAGTTTTGAAGTTGACAAACCCAGGGTTTCTGCATTTGAGGAGGTATTAGACAAAATCGATCCTTTGTTTCGTGAGGCTAGTCAGCTTATACAAGGTATGCCTCTCACTCATCTTTTGTTCGGATGCGTGCTCAAGCTTTCATGGCTTTGGTTGATATGGAGGAGAAGTGGAGACATGATGAAACGTTTCATCGCGTCAAGTCTTAGTGTGGTAAAGCATCTCAGCAACCCGGTGCCAGGGCTGAAAGATTCGCTGCTCGACTGAAGCGGCGAAGGATCGAGCCTAAGAAACCTCCAGGCGAGAGCAAAATCAATTACCCTGTTCATGACGGTATCGTAATCCTCGACTCCGATGTTGATGAACCAGAGTATCCTCAAGAGGCTGTTGGAGCAGTCTCTGAGAAGGATGTCGGTGCGACCCACAAGAAAGAAACTGAAATGGCTTCTGGAGGGGTTGCCGAAATTACCGTTGGAGAGGACGCTGAGGAAGCCGTTGAAGAGGTATTTGGAGAAGGCGCTGAGGCAGCCGCTGGAGAGAATGTTGAGGCAGTCGCTGGAGAGGGCATTGGAGAAGGCTCTGAAGCAGGTGTTGACATTGATAACTAGTTTTCATTCTGTCATTTCCTTCCGTAGAAAACAATCTTTTCGTAGCTCGTAGATGCTTTTGATACTTCAGTTTTTTTTTTGTTCATGTGACTGGAGCCATGCTTTACCAAGTAATATTCTTTCATTCATGTTGTTTTGATAATTTCATATCTTTAATTGGATGAATGAACAAAATCTCCGAAACAATTCCAAAACCCCTTTTGCGAAAAAAAGTTCTTCCATTCTTCCAGAGCGATTCAGCAGATGGAAAGTCAAAACGCATAAATAGCACAGCAATAATGCTAGCTGGCGCGTCACATCCCGGCTACTTCCACAATAACGCCTCCATATGCCGTTGGCAACCGTAACTCAAAATAAGGGAAACAGTAGCAATAGTTAAGGGTGGATTTTCCCTTGCAAATTACACAGGATGTCTGTAGCATGCCTCCTGAGTATATAGAAGTGTGAGCTGCGACAAGCCGAGAAACACGTCGCGAGAAGTAGAGAAACCTCGTCAGGCGAAAGTTGAAGCCAGATGTTCCTATGCCGCCACTTGCTGATCTTCTTCCTTGCATATTCTCCTCTTCAGTACTTTATGTTCTCCTCTTCAGTACTTTTTGAATAGGATATTTCTTGTAGGGTTTGATTTTTTATGGTTTCAAATTGATGGGTAATGGCTTTGTGAGGTTTGAATTTACTTGGTGCTTTTCCCTTTGATATTTAGAAAAACTTATTTTTGAAAGAAATATACTTTTAATTATAATAGAAACCTTAATTATGAATGCAAGCAGTGCAATCATTTTGAAGGAATTACAAATATTGCATGAAGAGGATTGCTGAAGAAATACTAAGAAGAATTTTGAGGCAAGAGGTGGCGTGACTTTTTAGACTTTGAAGGGTTTGAGCCACCGGGAATGTATTACTATGCCATCTAACTTGTCTGTGTTGATGAGATTGCAGTAGCCTCCCAAAATAACTGCTGCTACTAGGTATGGTTCGTCTGTGGAGTCGGACGAAGGAGGCTGAGCGACAACTTTCACTACCATGTCTCCAACTTGGAATGGGTTTTGATGTTGCGCCACTATTTGATTCTTGGATCCATTATTGTTGACTAAGACAGCTTCCAAACTTTTGATGAAACACTTGAAGGGGTCGGCATCCCATTCACCTCTTCCAATGACGCCTGGGTTGATAATTGGATCTAGTCCACAGGCCTGGGAGGGAGGAGAAGTGTCTGGTTGCAGAAAGGGTTGTTCGATGAGACTTACTCGTGTCCGAAATATGCGTATGTACGTCGATGGGCTTTCTCCAGGAAGCTGGGTTACATTGGCAAGTTGTAGATACGGCAGCATGTAGTCCTCAGGGTCGGACGGCTTGTTGGAAATTCTTTCAGGAACGGACACCGGCAGAGGACATACTCCTAATTTTGCTTTATTTTTATGCACCCACGAGCGCCCCAGAATCATGTCATAATTTGGGCATTCTTTGACAGTGTGGAATTTGTCGTGTGTTAAAGCATCTCCCACCTTGATTTTCGAGATTGATGTAGCCGTAACCATTCATTGCTTCTCCTTCTGGGTTTTTGACCACAATTGGGGAGTGAGTAGCCTTTTGCTTTGAAACCCCAGCAGATCTCAAAGTCTTGACAGTAGCAATGTTGAAGTCAGAGGCCGCGTCGATTAGTGCGCTATCGAACTCGACATCCTTCAGGTGAGCAGTGGTCAGTAGTCCCAAGTTGCACTTTCCAACGGTGTTTCCTGAGAGAGGTTGGGATTTGGGAGCAGTTTCTTCGACAAAAAAGAGTCGTCTGCCCGACACGACGCGGTTGAGGGATGTAAATATATCTTGACGCTGCGCTTTGTAGAAATAGAGGATTTCACACACACGCTGCATCATGGACTGCACTGTCTTGTGGACAGAGTCACCAGAAAGCATACAGATCCTGACTGGAAGGGGATCTCTGTGAAATCCCTCATTGCCTAGTTGAAGTTCTCCCGCCTCCACCTTCTCCTTGAAGATGCGTTTCAATCTATTGCATTCATTGGTCGGGTGATGGACGAACCTGTGGTAGCGACAATACTTGGGATTTGCCATTTCCTCTTTAGTTGGCGGACGCCTGATAGGAGGTAGCTTGATGGCATCATATTGAATCCATGCTTCCAGACGTTCAATTACCTTCTCGATTGGGAAAGGAAAATCCAGGGAAGATTCTCCGGCTTCTTGGTGTTGCACAAGAGCTTTAGTCGTGACCTTTCGAGGCGGAGCCGCCTGATGTGTTGGTGCTGCACGCTTGGGTGGCTTTTCTGCTGCCGGAACTTTCCTTTTTCCTCCTTCACCCACCACGCTTACAGAGGGGGCAGTGTTATATTGCTTTTTGACGAGGCGTCTGTTTCCTCGAGTTTAGCGTGCGTCTTCACTCTTGGCCGGCCTGGTTCTTTCTAACAATGCTGGTGCTGTTGTGGCGGACCACTTAGAGGCTTCATGAAGTTCAGAGAATGTCTGGAAGCGTAGATTCTCCAATAAGGCGCGGTAAATGGGAACTATGCCATTGATGCAAGACTCCACCAATTGTTGCTCAGTCACGTTTGGTTCGTGACAATCTAGTGTCTGAATTCTGAATCTTTTGACGTAATCATTTGGATGTTCATTGTTTCATTGGAACATCCTTCCTAAGTCTGAAAAGGTGATTTACCCAGACACAAAGAAATACTTCTTATAGAAAGCTGCAACCATCTCACGCCAGTTGGATATGATGTTTGGTGCAATGTTGTTGTACCAGGTGTACGCTCTTCCAGTAAGTGACTTTGAAAATTCTTTCAAGCGGAGGACATGATTGTATTCGTGCTCAAGGAAAAAATCGAGAGATACGTTCACGTGCATTACCAGTGCCGTTATAAAAGGGAGAATTGAGGAGAAGAATATCCCCTCGAAGAGGAGCTCTTTGCACATCAGGAGGATACGGAGGTTGATGTTGGTGTATTTCGGATAAGTCGTTCCAAATCATCACATGTAACGAAATTGGATGGATAATTCCTCTCCAATGGGCGGGCCTCTTCATTTACAAGGGTGGCCCTGCTGAGGTACTGGTGCCAGGGGTATTAAAAGTGCTCCTCATTGGCTCTGGTCGGCGTGGTTCTTGCGGTAACCGCTCCGTTAGTGTCTTGAGGAAAGTAAGCACCTCCTTATGAGTTGAAGCCATATCCGTCCGAGCCTTAACAAGATCTTCATGTCTTTCCATCAAATCAACAATGGTGATAGGGGTTGGCCTATTCTGGTTCCTCCAGCCTCTCGTCCTGATGGTGGAGTGGCGGCGACTCTGGTGACAACTGGGGGCGTCACGCTTGAAGAAATATTGGGGGTGGCTGCAGCGGCTCTGTTCCTGGTGATCGGAGGTGTAACGCATGAGGGAATGCTTTCTGTGCCGCTGGTGCTGATCATGCTGACAGGTGGTACATTGATGCCACTGGAAGGGATGTTGATACCAAGGACGTTCTCAGCGTTGGTGGCATCAGGGCTTGTTGCTGATTCGGATCTGAGCTCTACCATCTTGAAATTGGGATTGAAAAAATGAAATTGAAAATTGGAAATTGATGTTGCAACCGAGAGATTAACCTCCCACTGTGGTCGCCAATTGTTTATGGGTAAAAAATGTTTCTGCTGGTTTTGGTAAATTTGGGTGTGTGGATGAGAAACAAATCTAAACCTAAAACAAATGCACTGCACGAGAGTACTTTAGACTCGAGAGATCAATCTGTACAATCCTGGCCTAAACCAAGAAATGGTCGTTCCAGTTTGCTTCGGTCAAAAAGTGATGGAGAAGGGTTGGTCTTAGGAAGGGAAGCAAAGAAGGTGTTGAGACCAGAATGGTTAATTCTGAAGGTGTGTCTATTTATGACTTGTATCAGAATTTGGAACTGGCTTGTGGAATGAAAGCTATCAGTTCTCTAGTGTTTTTTCTGGATACTGTATTGTTGTTCTAACCAAAACTTGTTTTTGGTTGAAATAGGTAGAACCTATTTATACAAGTCATATTGAACACACCCTGATCTCGTAGAAAGTGGGAATGATTGAGTGATGGAGAAGTGGGGTAATGCGTAAATGCTAGAGACCACGTTCCCACCTGGAGGAAACTGGTCAGTTTACACCCACTACTTCTTACCGCCACTAACTGCCCTACTTTCTGACACTTTCTTATAATGGGCGTGTTGCACGCCGCACGTTGTAAACCGCCAGACCAGTACCCTGATGAGCATCCCCCAGTTTGTGACATGTTTGATGTCTCGAGTGTTTTCATGGAAAACATGTAGCAGGTTGCTATGTGTGGCAAGTCAAAGTCAGGAGACTTTCCACAGGAGAATAACACGTGATGTTATTTGGCTTGTCTTATTTGGTCGCCCAAAACTTGCCACAGGCCTGTCAATTCTGTGGGGAATTCGGACGGCTGAGATTGTAACCCATGAGAAAGGATGGCCATTGATTATGGCCACATTCTGTTGGCGTATGAAGACAACACAGTGGCGTTATTGGCACATGCCAGTGGCATATAGTGGCGCCTGGCGTAGCCGTGGCATAGTGGTGCCTGACGTAGCCATGGCAGCTATTTTGGCATATTGGTGTTAGACCAAAATATGGCTCTGGAAACATCGACTCTGTTGCTATATCAAACTTAAGGCCTTATGAGAATTACTTGACTTAGTTGGCGTGACAACTTTAGCTAAATTAGGATTTGGCATATCGAAACCCTAATTAGCGTATGGCATGGCTGCGACACGGTGAAGCTTTATGCAATCGGTGCCATGGCCGCATCAAAGGAACTATGGCATGCCATAATATGGGAATAACCACAAGGCGCAAGGATGGCCACGAGTGGTTATAGAATGGCGCCATTTTTAGGGTTTGGCGGGTCCCATATGGCTCGTGGCATGTTCTAGGGCCAAAGTAACGTAATTGGGCAACGACTGGAAATTAGAGTTTCGACTAATGCCACTAAAGCAGAGCCGTTTAGAATACCCTAATTGGAATATGTTATGGTATTTGGCCACGAACAAGGAGTGGATTAGCACGTTGGCGCGCTATTTATGGCATGTTGACACGATTGGCGTGCTAATGCGGCAAAGTGGCACGTTTGGCATGCCAATTAGTGTATTGGCGCGGCATGGCATGTTTGACATGACACGCCGGAGAGGAATGGAACGTTTGGCATGTTTGGCATGTCAATTAACATGTTGGCGCGGCTTTTGGGAAGCCAATTTGGCATCGTGACCATCTGGCGCAACTTTGCCTCTTTTAATACTGTGGCGGGTTTAAAGCGATCTGATTGGTCGAAAAAGAGGGGGTCGGCCAAGCATGGGCGTGGCCACACTTATGGTGTGCGTGTGGAGGATTTAAAGCGACCTGATTGGTCGATGGAAATAGGGACGACAAGTATGGACCCAACCACAATTCATGTGCGTGTGGCGGGTTTAAGGCAACCTGATTGGTCGACAGGAAATAGGGGCCGGTTGAGCAACATGGGGGTGGCCACTTACAAGTGGCGCCGGCTGGCCTATGGCATGGCCACACCTTCCTTTGTTGTTGCTCCTATTCCGCGGCTCATTTTATTCCTTGTTTTATGATTTTAGGTAGGATTTTGCACCTACTAATCCATGGCAGATTAATTACCTAGTCCGCTTAGGCTTAATTTCGACAGGCAAGGTCTAATATACTGGGCAGGGCGCAAAATCCTATTTTTTGCAAATTAGTTAGGGTAATATCTCAATCTTGTGAATTATCACAAAATTGATTGAATTATATGTGTTGACACAGAGTCCTTTAAGTTCATTGCCAGAGAGCAGTATGCTTTCCGATTAAATACTTTATGCAAGGACCTTAACCTTGATACTTGGAAATTCGTGCTACTCTTCTGCGAGTGAACACAAATTGCCATGCCATATCAACATTAAGGGTTCAGCCGGGGAACATAGCATAGAAAGCATTCAAAGAAACTTATTAACTGAATAATACAATTAAGGTGCCAAAATTTACAGAATATTTGGGATTGTTGCTACATGCACCATTCTGGATAAATTTCATGAGGAAATATTGAGTTGCTCAATAAATGCGCCAGTGAAGAGGTTGAACACTCATCACTTTTACATGGTTCTATCTTTTTTCAGAGAAACGACCTATTAAATGCGAGGTTTTACAATCTTAACCCTGAACAAAAAACCACCATCAACAGTAAGCAAAAGCTTACTAGGATAGACATTCACGTTCACAATTAAACGACTTATAAAGGGGATAACAGTCCTACTAGGGACTGATACCATTTCATAGACCCAACGGTCAGGATCGCTTAATATCTTTTTGTCTTATATGAAATGGTATCACCCCCTAATAGGACTGGTATCCCCCTTTATAAATCATGCATGCACAATTAAGTCATATCGTCTTCGCATCGATTTAAGAAGTTGGGGTTGGAGATGAATTTTAGGAAAAATGAATGTTTATCCTATACGGACTTAGACATTTATCTTCACATACAATCCAGTGGACAAACTCTTAAAAGAATAGATCTAATCCATTTGTTCCCCTGTTGGGATTTTTGTTGGGAGAAAGTGCCGTGGGTGTAGCACTTCAAGTGTAACGAGATACCGCAATATCTCCGTGTTTCTAACCGTGTGGACATCTCTTACTCAGGGATCAGTCCGCGTGGTAGTAATACATTCGAGAGCTGGAATTCAACCTTAACATACTGCCGTAGTACAATATCATCATGTACACTCTCAAAGGATAGAGAGAGATAAATCAAATCAAATCAAATGTTATCTTATCCTTCTGTCATGTATAGATTCTCATATTTCTATCTTATGGCTAACATTCAAAGCTCCCCCATAGTTCTACACAGACTACTATCATGGTTCCCTCAAACATGGAAAATGAGAGAAACTTTCAATTCAGAGAAATCTAAATTTGCAATACATTTGTTTACAAAGTCAGCTGTTAAATTTCTATTATTATCAGTGTGAACTCTTCCTATAATTTTTTCTTCACTTCTCTAATGAATTGAGCTCACACATCTCATCAGACTCAACAAAAAGGGATCGCTCCAATATGGATATGATGAAAGTATGATTAGGACAACAGTCCATCAACAGCACAATCTGTTGATACCACAAGTAAAACATCCATCAAGAAGCTTAGAATTGAATTCTTGTGAGAGAGAATGTTTCTCTCTCTTACAAAGTTGCAAGTGCATGAAAGATTTCAAACAAGTCCATGCTCATATACTCAAGCTTGGAACGGATGCACGACGTGAAGGCCATTTGCTGACCGTATGCGCAATATCGGAATGGAGCAGTATGGATTATGCTTGTTCGATTTTTCGGAATATCAGTGACCCGGGTGTATTTGAATTCAACACCATGATTAGAGGATATGTGAAGGACACTGATACAGTGGAAGCTATTCTTTTATATCAAGAAATGCATCGGAAAGGAGTAAAACCAGATAATTTTACTTACCCTTTTCTTCTTAAAGCTTGTTCTTATTTGTCAGCCATCAAAGAAGGTCTACAAGTACATGGGCATGCTTACAAGTTCGGGTTTGGCTCTGATTTGTATGTTCAGAACAGTTTGATTAACTTGTATGGAAAATGTGGAGAAATGCAATCCTGTTTTAAGGTATTCGAAAGTATGGATCAAGTTAACATTGCTTCCTGGAGTTCGCTTATAGGTTCTCATGCTAAAATGGGATTTTGGAATGAGAGTTTACGATTGTTTAGTGAAATGAATAACGAGGGTTTATGGAGAGCTGACAAAAGTACACTAGTAAGTGTTCTTTCATGTTGTGCAAATTTGGGTTCCCTGGATTCAGGAAGATCAGTCCATGGATTTTTGCTAAGGAACGTAAGTGAACTGAATGTTATAGTTCAGACATCTTTGATAGACATGTATGTAAAATGTGGATCAATAGAAAAGGGACTATTTCTCTTCGAAAACATGCAAAGGAGGAATCAGTTATCTTATACTGTTATTATTTCAGGGCTTTCGGTTCACGGACGTGCAGAGGAAGCCCTGAAAATCTTTGGAGACATGCTCAATGAAGGGCTCACTCCTGACGAAATCGTTTACGTGGGTGTCTTAAGCGCATGTAGTCATGGAGGCCTTGTTGATGAAGGTCTGAAGCTTTTCAAAAAGATGAGATTTGAGCACCAGATAGTACCTACAGTTGAACATTACGGATGCCTGGTTGACCTTCTAGCTCGTGCAGGGAAGATCGACGAGGCAGTAGAATTCATAAAGAAAATGCCAAAGAAGCCAAACGATGTTATATGGCGTAGTTTACTTAGCTCATGTAAGGTTCATGAGCATTTACAAACTGCAGAAACAGCAAGTGAAAAGCTTTCCGAATTAGACCCGAATAACACAAGTGATTCGGTGCTTCTGTCGAATACGTACGCAAAAGCTCACAGGTGGGAAGATTTGGCAAAGGTTCGTAAGAGTATGGCTGATAAGGGGTTGAGTCAAATTCCTGGGTTTAGTACAGTTGAGGTGAAGAGGAAGCTGCACAAGTTTGTTTCACAAGATAAGTCGCATCCTAAAAGTAATGATATATATGAGATGATTCATCAGATGGAGTGGCAATTGAAGTTCGAAGGCTACTTGCCTGACTTATCCCAAGTTTTGTTTGATGTAGATGAAGAGGAGAAACGAGATCGATTAAGAGCTCACAGTCAAAAACTAGCAATAGCATACGCTCTCTTATACACAAGCCAAGAATCCACAATAAGAGTAGTTAAAAACCTGAGAATGTCCAGGGACTGTCATACATACACAAAACTGATTTCAAAGATTTTTGATCGAACTATTATTGTTAGAGATCGAAACAGATTCCACCATTTCAAAGATGGAATTTGCTCCTGTAAAGACTACTGGTGAATTGAAATCACATCTCATTCATTCATTCATAGGTAAGAATTCAAATTTATTTTAACAATTTTTATTTCTCTGTTTAAAGGGTTTTAGGCTTAAAGGTTACTAAAACTAAGTTAATCGAGATGGCAGAAAGATATGTTTCTTGAATTCAATTACGGTTGCCTCTTTATTCCTGCCTGCTTCGTAGCCATAACTCTCCTATTTCTTTCCCACCATATGCGACAGTCGACAAGCTATTGCAATAAAGGCCACACTCTCTTTATGAGTTTCTGTATTTTGTCCGTGTGCCACCCCTTCAAACTGCTCTCACTCACTGACAACTTATGCGCCCAAGAAGGGTCCAAACTGGAGGTGAAATACTCCCATATATCTTTCGAGAAGGGACACCTCAAGGATCAAATGATCCACCTCTTCCTCCTATGCATCGCAGAAACACCACCTGCTTTCTGCAATTGCACAGCCTCTTCTATTCAGCTTGTCAATTGTCGGCACAACATTATTCAGTGCTAACCAGACAAATAGTCGTGCCTTTGGGGGACCATACTTCCTCCATTTATGCTTATACGAATAAGTCACAGACTCAAATTGCTGCTCATTAAGCATCCATATCCATCCTTATAGTTATACAAGAAGTAGAAGGGCTGAAGCTTATAACGTCTTCATTACTTCCCTGCAGAGAAGGAAAGGAGGATCCCCTAGATGTTCTATTAGATTAGTGAACTCAGTGATTTCTTCAGAAGATGGCTGTTTAAGCCGAGTTCTTCATTTTCCATGCTCAATTAGGTCGACACTTTTGGTTCGTTGTTAGCAGCAATATTTGACCAAGTCAACATATTTTGACCGAGGGTGCAAAATGTATTTTTAGCTTGGATTTTTCTAATATGAACCCATTGTTACGGTGATGCGGTCGTACTACGTACACTAACTAAACTGTTAATTACTCTACTTAGCTACCAGTGATAATAGATTCCGCTAACAATAGTATTACTTTGACCATCACAATATTTGTATCGATATATAGGGAGTGTATTGAACTGTAACATACGATAATATTACAAAGAAATTGAGGTTTTAAGATACAAAGAAATTGAGGTTTTAAGATATTCAGTTAAGTAATTAAATACATGAGTGTCTTTGTATATGGTTGTGTGAGCGGAAAATGCTATATGACTATCTATGGCCAGGGTCTAAGATGACCGCTAAATTAGAAATAGGTGTATGCGATTGACCTAAGAATATGATTAATCTTTCTACATTAATATCCAAATCCAACTTATGTGTGAGATAATATCTCATTAATATCCACACACTAATATACATAGTGAGGAACTCTTTTTGATGCCCCCTCCTTGGATGTTGCCCAAAGTTGAACTTTGTGTACTTTGTCCAAGGTCGAGCCTGATTGGTATCCTGAGCGCAGTAGAACACAAGATCACAAAGAGCAATTGGTGATTTGTACTAAACATAAGATACACAATCACACAACCACACAACACAAGATATATGTGGTTCACTTTTATAGGCTGCATCCACGACCAACACCACCAGAAAAACTTCCATTATAATCAAAGACCATTACATGCTCTTTCCGCAACCCAAGACAAGACTCAAAGAGTTAACAAGACATACCCGAAAATACCAATGAAGAAACCAAAGAAACCAACTCTCTAAACCATTCTTCAAACCAGCCTCATGTCTTCTCTTCTACACCTTCTTCATAGTTACTAGTAACAGAGGAGAAACACAATAGAATACCAAAATCCTCTCTCTACAAGTTTTTCTCTCACGAAGATTGACCTTTACGATAGCACTCGACCCTCCCAACAAAGAGACCAAAATCCTAAACATAAGGGCTTACCACTCTCCTAGGTTGGATTTCTACAAACCTGCAATCCTAGTCCTATATATTAGTATTCGATTAGGAAACCAAATTTCCTAATATATTTCCTACTTCAATTAGGAAATCCACACCAATATGGAAACAAATCTAAAATAGGAAACTCACTGTTTCCTAGCAATCTCCACCTCGGATCATAAATGCGAACTACATGAAATCACCTCCGTCTTCCACGAGAATTATTCACCATCTCTATACACCCGTAGAATTACTTTTGAAGCTTAAATGTGAACTTCCATCTTCGACTAAAACACCATGATGTTGATAAAATTCTTCAAACCACCTGGAGAATATTTGTGAAATTGATCATGTTTCACAAGCACCATGAAAATCTTCAATCACCATCGACGAATCCTTGCATAGACTCCGCCATTGATCACCAAGAGAATCATACAAAAACATCACTACTAGCTTCACATAACCAGTAAGCTAACAACATATTGAACTCTAATCCAGAAAGGAATAATTAGCTTCAATATTATACTCCAACGCATGTCATGATTACCGTGTATCTGAAACAAACCATCTAATATATCCACTGTGATTAACAAGCTTAATCCTTTGAGCGATTCGCAAAGCCATCACCAATCTAACATGGTTTTCACTACCCTCACACCCATCATACTAACTCAGAATATATATTGTGTGAATGCCCATATTATTGTGGTACATGCTTCCGAGATTAGGCACATTCTTGATATTACATGCAAGCCATCAAGAATAATTTAACATAGACTTAAGAACATAAATCTATAACATCTCATGCATAACTTCGAAGTGTTGCTGGACTTGCTTCTACATGAGACCTCACAACCTCATCCATTCTACAAACTTTGTAACCCATTCTTTATAGTGTATGGTTACTGACACCCTTCAAGAAGTATATATACTTCACCTTATTCAGCTTTATTCTGCATCCCATACTACATCATAAAAACCAAATGAAGAACATATGCTTCTACCAAGTTGAACCTCTGATTTGTTAATCACATCACAAACCATCTTTGTGTAAACACCGGTTGAAACATTATCTTCTAGATATATTTATCCTCCCGAACAATAACCTATCGTTTAATTCCAGGTTCAATCACACCAGCCCGTCCAGAAAGTCTGATATGTTGGGGAAATTGGCACCCTGAGCGCAGCGAAACATAGGATCACAAAGGGAAATTGGTGATTTGTACCAGACATAAGATAAACAAGCACACAACCACATAATACAAGATATATGTGGTTCACCTTTACAGGCTACATCAACGACCAACACCATCAGATAAACTCCCATTATAATAAAAAACCATTACATGCTCAGGAAAAGACCCAAAGAGTTAACAAGAATACCCGAGAATACCAATGAATAAACCATGGAAACCAAATCTCTAAACCATTCATCAAATCATCCTCATATCTTCTCTTCTACACCTTTTTAGTAGTAACAGAGGAGAAACATGGAAACACTAGAAACTTGGTTTAGGGCTATGCCCTCAACACTAGAATACCAAAATCCCCTCTCTATAAGTTTTTCCCTCACAAAGATATCGACCTTCACGGTGGCACTCGACCCTCCAAACAAAGACACCAAAATCCCAAACACGAGGATTAACACTATTCTAGGTTGGATTTCTACACACCTACAATTCTAGTCATATATAGAGAGAACACAAACTTGGGCACCAAGTATTAGTTTTCGATTAGGAAGCCAAACTCTTTCCTAATATATTTACTACTCCAATTAGGAAATCCACGCCAATATGGAAACAAACCTAAAATAGAAAACTCACGGTTTTCCTAACACATTATTCATTTAGATTTTTAAGCCCCGACAAGGATTTCAGGAAAGTATGATTCAAGATGTTTGTAAATATCTAGGGATTAATAGTTCTCTTTTAGTGTTGAAAACAGTTGAATCTGATATACGACTTGGGAATTGAGATAAGGAGTAAATTTCTTAAATTCGCCACCATTCTCGAATTGGAATCTTTATTTTACTTACCTATGAGCATCTCTAATAGAGGGTGAAACTCTTACTTTTCATCACACATAAGATTTTAGACCCTATTTAGCATAAATTTATCTCCAACTGTTAGGTTTAGAAATTAGGAGGGATGAAATACTAAATACGAAGGTGTTAATAAAGAAATTTTTAACTATACCTTCGGATTCACCTTCATTAATTTTCCTTTTTGATAATCATTTGAAGTAAAATTAAACGATTATGATTTTATCACATAATATATTCTAAGGGTTAAATCTTAAACTATTGGAGATATTTTATTAGGTGTGGATCTTATATTTACGACATGTGTAAACTCTCATAAAGAAAAGGTTTTAATAAGACTTCCCAGATAGTTTGCATCCACTGTTGGAGATGCTCTAAGAAATTTTCAATTTTGAGTTTAAAAGTTATAAAGGCAGGAAAAGCATCACTTTTGGCGAGTGAAAATAAAAATCCAAGTAAAATGAGTAAATACATCCATTAACAATAAAGAGTAACAATAGCCTTTATTAAATAAATCTGGAGCAGCACCCCACAAATCAGAAACAATAAAACCCGAGGTTCACTTATAACAGTTGTACTACACTGGAAAGGCAATTTGTGACTTTTTCTAACATGACACAAATGAAAAAATGAGACAGAATAATTGTCAACTCGTAGAGAATAAAGAGACACCACTCGATTAACGATGCCTAACATAGGATGACCCAATCTTTGATGCCAAAGCGGAAGAGAAACAAATTAAGCGAAGAACATAAGATGTAATCTCTCGTAACGGTGATAGAGACCATCTTTAATCTTTCCTTGAAGTAATATTTTTCTTGCACGCCGAATCCTAACATCAAAATAATTTGGATAAAATTAAAAGAACATTATTATCTTTTGAAAATTGAGAGACAAAAACTAAATTAGTTGTAATAGAGAGAACATGATAAATATCTTTTAGAAAATAATGACGGGAATTATGAATAAAAGAAATCGTACCAACATTAGCTATTGGAAGAGTATTACCATTACCCACACGAATTTGATTTGAACCACTGTATTTGTGACTTAAATCTGGTTGTAAGATGATTAGTAGCCCCACTATCAGGAATCCAACCGTGGGGTAACCGAGGTGAAGGTAATAGTCGTGGTACATGGTCAGGCATGGCTATATAAGTTGTTGAACCCAATGAGAGAGATCCTTTAGGAGCATTGAAATAATACTTGAATGGGTTGCGTCAATGTGTAGCATTGTGATTGTTGCGACCACAGATTTGGGAAAGGACTGAAACGACGAGACCCACCAGGCTTATTTGAAGAAGAGTCTTGAGACTGGAATGGACTAGATGAGTTATTAGAGGAAAATTGTCAATGACGCGAAGAAGAAGATTAGCAGTCAGTAGCGGCAATGTTATCAACTGATTGTTGGTTTAGTAGAGAAGTATGTTCTTCAGTACACATATTAAAAACATAAAGGGGTACATAAAAATTGATCCAAGGATAACGAAGAAAGAACAATGGTCAGAGCGGCAACTATAGGATCATAAGAACTATCCAAACTATTGAGCATCGCTCCAGCTTGTGCGATATTGGACAATGACTCACCAACAACAAAAAGAGAGTCACAAAGTTGCTTAACTTGAATGACGTGTTAATATTAAGTTTGTAAACCTTTTTGAAGTTTTTGAAGGTCTCTTTTTAGTTGTCGCACACGAGCACTGTTTTTATAAGCAAGAAAATGTTCAAAAGCCAGCCAAACATCATGCGATGTTATTAAACCGACCAGGCGACCAATCACAGCAGGGCATAGAGATTGTACAAGCTAACCCAAAATGGAAGAATCTTGTTCAATCCAATGAATATAAGCAGTATTAGGAGCAGCAATCGCATCGGGGGCAGCATCAGTGAGAAGATGAAGAGTATGTGAAGGACAAAACATGGTGCCGTCGACATAACCATATAAATTATAACCACGAAAAATAGGATAGTCTATATAAATCAAAGCAAATAATTATTGGAGTATAAAGTGAGGAGAAATAATAGGCGGGTAAAATAATGAGGGAGAAGACGAAGAAGAAGAATAATAAATTGCGGAATCTAGGGTTGGATCGAATGATGATACCAAGTTGAATATAATAATTCCCGCACAACACAAAAGTGTTATGTCTCTTTATACCGAACCAAATATACATGCAAAGAGGTAAATCCTACATGGTTTCCTAATATGACAGACTTACTACACATATACATAAACTTCATATATAAGTTATTGACTAGTATGATTTAACACATGTTTTGTATTCACAAGAACAAAATAAACAGTTTCCCATTGTAAAAGTATCCGACTAACTAAACTTACAACGTCTAAACAATCTTTATTTTATTAATTAATTTTGGATAAGAGTATTGTAGTTACGTACTCAGAACACGGTGGTACCAAGTACACCACCAACTTTTTCGTTCAACAACCTGTATGGACAAAACTTAATACAGTTGCAAGTAGACCAATTGAATGATTCTTGCAAATATGTATATAGATTATAGAGTTTATATATCTAACATGTTCTCAATCAGTATGTATATAGACACAAATTTCGTGAACCTGATTGTTAAGAAGCTATATTGCTCAAACTTCCATATTTCTCCAATATTTCTCCCTCGTTTGAGCAAAAACCTAATTTTTCCATATTTCTCCAATATTGCTCAAACTTCTAAAAAGCCAAAAAAGTCAAATGATCTCATGACCGTCCGAGATTCTCACGATAAATATTAAAATATTGGTCGCACGAGCAAAGTCCTACTTGCTCATTCAAGCAAAATTGAGAGTTTCAGTCAAGATCAAACTCTTCTGAAAATCCAAAATAATGCTCGAACGCGCATCCGGAAATATCAAAATTCTCATAATTGAGCCACGAGCAACATGGTCACACGGGCATGTCACCTTGGTTGGCCAGGGTCGTCCCTTTGGCTTGCAAAAGTTGGTTTTCACCTCTCTTGATATTTGACATGAATAATCTTATACAGTTCATATTGGGTTCAAATTCTTCCAAACAACAATCGATCGACCATCAGCTGGTCCCACGACCACCAAGGGTCGGTTCCATACCCCTTGGCCGGTCCTATTATTTCCACAATTAGGTTATCACCTAATGCTCAGACGAGTACTATTATTTTAATGATTAAACGAGCATTGAATCATCCTTTCACCAACTGATCTAAAAATGACTTTGGCACATGCTTATTCGAGCATCTGGGAGCTACATGGTCGTCTCACCATCTCATGTAGCCGGTCCCTATCTCAGTAATGGTTGATTTTCAGCAAATCATCCATTGATCAACAATCAATCAAAATTAGGGTTTTAAAACAAATGCTCCGCAAAGCATAATTATGAATAGGTTTAAACACTAATAATTTTGTGTTGATCCAGCAATCAACGTTCTAATTAGTTATACAATATTCGGTCCAGCTACCAGTATTTTTAATTAATATTTTATTTGGTCCCGCTACCAATAATTCATTAATCGAGCAATATTTGCTTAAACTAGCAATATTTGCTTTGCTCATTAACAAAATATGCGATCAACTGAGTGATCATAACTCACTTATTGCAATATTGATTCAACTGTTGATATTTAATTTCTCAACCGAGAAATATTCCTCATGTTGATTCAACTATGAATATTCGAGAATTCCACTGATCCAGCTATTAATATTTCATTGGTTCATCAACCAATATTTGGTTCGTCAGTCAACCATTATAATATTTTTTCTTTGACAACTCATAATGCAAACGAGTGCTTAGCAGTGTTTCCTACCATCAAGTCCATGATCGAGCAATCTCATTGGACGCTCGTCAATTCAAATTATCAAAACATCGTTATTACATCAACTGGTAAAATGATGTATCACAATCCATCAAGACTCAACGTTTGTGCATTATTCTACCTCAACTGGTAAAATGATATATCACAATTTATCAAGACTCAACGTCTTTCCATTATTCTGTCTCAGCAGACACCTTATGCTCAATCCACGAGTCTCGGAGCATATCACATTCGTTCATCATGCTCGACTCATCAAGGCTAAGACTCGTGTCTAGTCAAGTCAACAATTGACCAATTAAATACACGTCTGCCTTGCAGATTCCACATTCACGAGACATCAATCATGTCACATGGGGGGTCATATTCACTAGGGTTTTGGTCTGGCGGCCTACGACACGTGTGTACACCCACGATGGGAAATGTGAGAAAGTCGTGCAAGCAGTTGAAGGAGCTAGAAAAGTATTGGATGGACAATCAACCAAGTTTTTGCACGACATGGAACTGGTTTAACCACGATTTCCCACTTCCCCACTCTTTCACTCCAGCAACCGCCACGCTTACTGTGACCAATATGTCTACTATTCTTGCAATATAAATAATTCTCTGAATCCACGATTCAAAAACCAAGAATTCTCATCTGAACAAGAACTCTCAACAGAGCAGAATTCAATCAATCAATCAATCAAAACTTACTCGAACTCAACATTTCACTTGCGGAAATCTCCAAACACATCCACAATCCTCGATCATCATTGATCTCACATACTTCTTAGCTTCCCTCCTACAAATCGACCATCATCCCTCTTTGTGATCGATTGACTCCGGAACGGCCATTGTCTTGGTTTAGGCGGAGTCTTATAGATTGATCTCTCGAACTCAAAGCACTCCCGTGCAGTGCATCTGTTTGCAAAAGGTTTAAGCAATTTTCTCCGTCGATGAGTCTCCGCCCGTACTCTCGAATCTCCACTTTCCCAAAAAACCAGCAAATCGTTTTCACCCATCTACAATTTCAATAATCATTGTTTTGATTTTTGACCCTATCCATTATTGGAAAAAAGATACTATCACTTTTTCATTTTAGCTTAAAAATAGGCCAAATTAAAAAAATGATAGTATCTCTTTTTCCAGAAAAGGAGGTAATATTAATTGAGCGAAAAATTCTTTACCCTATTTTATCTTTGATCCAAATATCAATTTAGGAGATTGATAAGTGAGTTGGTTACTAAAACAGATTTAATAGCGGTCTAAGCAAATAAGGAATGTGTACTTGGTCTCAACTACAAAGAGTGGTCAATTTTGATACCGGCTTAAATGCGAGAGTATTCAAAATTAGACTAGGTTTTGGGGTTTTTCTGCCAGGCAGTTTTCCTCGTTAACAAAATCTTGTATGTCGTGCCATTACTTTACTTTCCATATTATAATTAAGTAGTCGAACATGTATGTTAATCTAATTGGTACAATCCCATAGTTAGTTCACTTACGAACTTAGAATATATATCAAACATCTTGTTTTAAATAATTCTTTGGTCATTATTGTTTTGGTTGAATTACATAGGGTGTGTTTGTATAGCTTGATATCGAAAAGATCGTGGCGCATTCAATACCCTCGTAATTTCAATATGATCTTAGGGGGAACCTTTAGACTCCAAATGAATGTGAATTTCTCATGGTAAACTCTAGGCGTAGATGGAACAAACAACTTGGGATAACAAGACCGTATAAAGAATTGTTTATTTTTATTTAGATCCTTTTAAATCAAATCATCCTCATCATGGTTTATCTGGACACTCAGAAACATTCTTAACCAAATATATTCTCTAGTGGCGGTAGTTGAAAGATTACACGGTAAGAGCAAGTTTGACAACATACTATCAGCATTGTCAGCCAAAACAACGTATACCGATTGATTTTTTTATCTAGAAGCAAAAAATAAGTTAGGGAAAATCCGATACAAAGGTTCCGCAAGCAACCAATTTTTTTCCCAAAACAGAACATATATGCCATTGTTAACTTTGAAGCTAACGTTCTCAATGAAAATATTTCTTCTTCTCGTAACATCTTTCCAAACTGAGATGCCAAAAGGACCAACTGGAATCTTGGAAAGTCCATAATTAGTCATCACCATATATCTCTTTAATAATATATTTTCAACATCGTCATTTTTAACACATCTCTAAATCCTTTTCGTCACCAAAGCATCATTCATAGATTTGAGATATTTTATTCCCATACCACGTTGTCTTTTCTTTCTACAAATCATACTCCATTCAACCATCTGTAATTTTCTTATACTACGGTTGTCATTCAACAAAAAGTCTCGCATAATATTTTCACGTTTTGAAAAGGAGAGGGTACCTAGTACACCACCAACTCTTTCTTTCGTGAACCTGTATGAACGATCCCTTGTACAATCAATAACCATTTATCAACAAAAAATATCCTTGTAACTGATTGTAAAACAAGGTCAACCTAGTATGTACCCGAATTGTACACGAACCACATTCCAACAGGAGCAAGTCTTGTAATCAATATTTCAAAACTTGAGCTCACATAAACAAGTCTTGTAAGTTCTACACAGTTTCATCTAAAAAATTATCTAGGATGATTACCACTTGTGATATTATAATTATAAAGACAAACAATATATGCGGGAAAAAATAACAAAAGATACCAATTTTTTTTAACAAGGAATCTATAATCTTGTAGAAAACCCCTCAGGATCTCGTCCACATTGAACGCCGCATTGTATTAAGCTGCTACAAGTTATAGCCTACTATCAAACTTCTGGCTGAAATGTAGTTGGGACCAAATCGACCCTCCAAGCAATTCAACTTCAACCATGATTTTTACGGTCTCTTAGATCTCGCAAGACCTCGTGTACTTCATTCTCTTAGATAACATTCTTTAAGGGCCTCAGCCGCGGCGAATACTATTAACTATTGATACCCTATTGATATATCGTGGATTTACATCAAAAAGATACTTATTTTAGGTAATGAAAATATGTTTACTTATAATGGATCTTCAAGGATAGAGAAAATACCAAACAAACCTCAGTAATTAGGATAACTTACTCTCTTCAAAATGTTACGAAGATGCCTAATCGATATAACCTCCCAAAATCAATATAAGAACAAATATGAAACTTGTGGAATTACAAAGTCCGAGATGAAGAGAACTTTGTAATTTCTATCAATTTTATTCCCTGATCAATAAGTTAATCGAAGGCAATTTAGCTCCCTTTACACTAGATAATATATATGGATAAGGGGCTTTTGCTTTTTTGTCTATGTTGTCACCCTTCGGATCTTCCCTATGCCAAGACTGAAGAGTGTTCTCACTTTGCAGCCATATCGGCAGGCTGACTGATACGTATCTGGTTTGGCCTGAATAAAATTAAAATGGGAAAATTAGGCTAAGGCCCAACCCATGGATAACCCATAATATGAGGCCCTTAATTAAAAGAAGTTTAAATCTAGGCCCCGAGTTATTAAAAGACATCCATGCCCTTTTATATATTGTCAAGCCCCAAATTAAATTAAATTTAAATTTAAGCCCAAAATTATTAAAGTATAGTGTGAATGTGTAAACAGAAGTTACACACGCATATGACATGTGTATCAAGAAGTTACACATCCTTATGCCATGTGTAATGCAAAATTACACATAAAAAAGAACGCATACAAAAAAAATACATGTATTTATAATTTCTTAGCATGTGTAACTAGAAGTTACACACGCTTCTGTCCAGTGTAATTGAGAGTTACATATGCATCTATCTAGTGTAGTTGAGAGTTATCTGATTTGTGTATTCAGCGTCAACTCCAATTCCAGCGAGACCATTACCACATTTAAGCAATTAGCTTTTATGAAGTTATCTGAAACCTGAAATATAACAAGTAACAACAGGCAATCAGTATTTGTAAGATTAAAATGAACAGTACATACAACAATGTATATGCAGTTTCACCTACACGAAATCACAAGCAATCAATATTTATAAGATTAAAATGAACAGTACATACAACAATGTATATTCAGTTTCACCTACACGAAATCACATCCTATTATCTTAAAGAAACTATTGTTTCAAAGTGATTCAGTATAGATCAATAATCAGAAAATAATGTCATAGTGCACTGTATTATATGAAGCTACTAAAAAAATCTCTGGTTTGTGCAAACAATGACAATTAATATCATGAAATAAATCTAAAAGAATATTTTGAATGCTAAAGCAGTTAAAAGAAGTAAAAACAGCTAAAAAAAAATCTGGAAAAAGTTCATAGACAAGCAAATTGTATTACATGTAATCGACAGTTAAATATGATATATCGCAGTTACATATGTCATAGGCATGTGTAAAAGGAAGTTACACATGCATATGACATGTGTAAGCCGCAGTTACACATCAGTATTATGACTTGTATACTTGACACGTATCCAGATAGATGTGTAAGCCGCAGTTACACATGCAGTTCTCATGTGTATTCAGAAGTTACATATTTATATGACATGTGTACCCAAAAGTTTCACATAAAAAAGAAACCAAAATCTGCTGAGACACGTATAAAATGTATGTTTAATCTGCTGGTACGCATACAATATGCATATGTATTCAGCACTTACACATGCATATAATATGTGTAACTAGAAGTTACGCATGCATCTTACTTGTGTAACTCCTATTTACTCATACATATTATTTGTGTTTCTGGAACTGCCGACAAGCATATGCATATATATATTGTTATATTCGATACAGATATACATGAGAAAAGGTAGCAGTTGTTGGACTTACTTTGCTGTTTTGAGTATAGATCAACAATGCACCAACTTGGCCATCTTGAGGTGGCTTGCAGTGACACGCCACTATCTGTCGGAAATTAATAGATTCAGTATTAGGTATAACATATGAAAGACTGAAACTCAACAGCTTGTTAGAAATTTTACCAACACTCTCACATAAAAGCATGGGAAAGTTGTCATTATTTGTGTTTCTAGAGTTAACGCATATGACTTATATACACATTTTCTACTGTAAAGAGCTAAGGATCATCGTTGCTCACCTTGACAAAAACCAACATCCTTGTCTATCTAGGTATAAAATTCCAAAATATCCCAAAGCGTTGATAAATATTCTAGCTTCCCATAGTAAGTCGGTGTCCTTTCAGTACGCGCGAACCTAAGTTCCTTCAAGCAATAAATAGCAGCTGTTAGACTAAAAGAAAGTACCGAAAAACAAAAACTGAATACCCGGACGTAATTGTGGACTTCTTAATGTACATAGATGCTAGCCATGAAATACGTATCATTAAATAAACTCCATGCAAATAATATACAACTGGAGATTGATTGACCGTTACTGTTTTACACTGGCCTACATGAACTTATATCTTTGTAGCGCAAACCATCTAACAATTGCCAAAACACTGGCCTACATGAACTTATATCTTTGTATCCCAAACCATCTAACAATTGCCGATCATTTCTACTTTTAACATACCTGGAATGAGTCGAAAGATTCGAAACCATTCAACTAAAGTCAATCTTGCCAATGATCACAAAACAACAAACAAGGGTATATGCAAACTTAAGTGGGAACTATTACAGTATAATGTTTCAGTTAGCAACTAGTTCAGGCTATATGAAAACTAGCAAACTGAGCTTACTTCATTTCGGGTGCACTCAAACTTTTACACATCCAATTAGCATGTGTAACTAGCAGTTACACATCCATAAATCTTGTGTAACTGGCATGTGTAATTTTTTGGTTGCAATGTTTTTTCATTTTAGTATGTGTAATTAGAAGTTACACATGCATCTGTCTAGTGTAATTCAGAGTTACACATGCATCGTACTTGTGTAATTAGGAGTTACCACTACAAGAAAACTAGTATATTGCAACAGCTTGTTAATGTAGCAAGAACCCATGTTTCATGTAGCAAAAACATATTGCCACGTAATTTTTTTTTGCCACACATGTGGCAACAGCCTGGGTGGCAAGAAGTTATTGCCACACCTATAATACCCTGTAGCAATAGCTCGTTTTTTTGCCACATCAAATGGTGAGGCAATAACATGTTGCGAAAAGGTTTTCCAATTTGATTATTTTTTTAATTAAATATTTTGTTTTATTTGAAAAATTCTATTGCTACGCTGACTGATGAGGCAGTAAAGTATCCTTATTCCCAATTATATATTCTTTTGAAACTCTATTGCCACACCACAAAAGTGTAGCAATAAAACATCTTGCATGTGGAAAAAACGTGTTCAACCCGTAATCATATGTAATTGATATACAGTAAAATTGTTTTCAGAAAATCATTTCATACATAAAAATTGAATTATAACGAAGAATTCGAATTTCACTAAAACCACATTAGATGTTACAAAGGATGTTGGTTAATCCAAGTTTACTACTGTCAACCGTAGGAAAAAAATATGATTTACACAATTTTAAACTTCGACATTAACCTCACTCGAAAGTAAATAAACTTTATACTACACAAGACCTATTCCATGCTATATCCATCGCAAACATCTATTCCCCAAACTAACATACCGACAATTATAAGAGAAGTACCATCTCGGATAAAGACCTCACTCGAAAGTAAATAAACTTTATACTACACAAGACCTATTCCATGCTATATCCATCGCAAACATCTATTCCCCAAACTAACATACCGACAATTATAAGAGAAGTACCATCTCGGATAAAGAACATCAAGAAATTATAGTTATTTCACGTGTATGTTTAAGTGATTTTCCGAACTCTATGTATTCAAATCAAGGTAGACATAATTGCAATCATCAGTTTATAGCTGCTCCCCAGGCTTAACGAGTTGTTCCTCAAGTCACCGGATCTATTGAGCTGCTTCAAAGGTATGCGAGGATGCTCCCAAGGAGTAGATAGTTGTTTCCCATGTCTCACGAGTTGCTCCTCAAGTCTGTCAGGATGTTATCCAGATCAACCACGTTGTTACATAAATGCATGAGCGGTATCACCTCGGACCTTTCTCTCTTTAGGGACATCAACTGCTTATAGAGCAAATGTTAGCGTCTTGTACAACATCAACTAAATTCACATCTAAACACTACAATATTATATAGAATAATTCAATGTTCTACCATTAGCTAGGAAGTGGAGGGCTAACCTTGCTCCCCAGTTTGTTGATTTTAAAATCAATATAAGCAGTATTAAGAAAACAAAGTTTCTTATATATGATCGCTAACCGGTCACGGGAAAGCTAGACAACCACCAAATAGAGTATGCATACAAATTACAGCGAATACTAGTTCTTGCTTGAATCATTCTCTCAAATAAAATATGTTTCAACATTTAACACACAAACCATATGCAAAACGAAAGTTGTATCTCAAAAGGAATTACATGTAATATTAGTTCCTATTAGATATTAGATAAGATAGTTAGATACTACATGATAGGAGTCAAACAACATGAAGCGACAAACTGGTGTAAATTTTAGTTGCTAAAGAAGAATCATCTAGCCTGTAGGGGCAGGCTATGTGCAATCTTCGTTAAATTTGGACCACGACTGTAAATCTTGGCATCAGTATATAGCTGCAGTGTCTATTTTTCAAATATTAAATAGATTTTACTTTAACACACCAAAATAGAAGTAAGAAAACCCTAATTAATACAGAAAAAAGGGGAATCGAAATCGTACTCATCTACAAATTGGATCACATGAAAGAAACCCTACAAAAAAATATCAATCAAAAACACAAATTAAAAAAAAAAGTTTTGGAATTGAAATTTCAGAGAGATAAAGGAGGGAAAATGACCTACTAGAAGTCTCTGGAGAATGACGAGAAAAATACCACAATATTATCATAAGTGATGAGTAGATCTCTGGACAAATATTATGGAAAAAAATCAAAGAATAATTTATGGTGATCTATGAAGTGATAATAGTGATAAGTGAAAAATCACAACTAAGGGGTTTTCACCTTTTGATGTTTGAGAGATGAAATTAGGGATTTTAGTTCGACTATGGGAATCTTTTTGTTTGTGATTAAAGACAGTATCTCGGCTGCTTGTGGATGAGTTGGTGAAAGTGAAGAAACAGGAATCTAAGATCGCTGCGACTGAATGGGTTTTTGATTTGGAGCAGATTTTTTTTTTAAGCATAGATAGAGAATCTTTTTCTAGGTTCTGAGAGATTTTATTTCTCTTTATTTGTTATATTGACCGGCACCGGCTGACTTCCGGGAGAAAAATATAACTGTTTTGTTTGAGATTGTGCGCATACTTTGGGCGTGTGTGCGAATTTCGTGGATTTTTAGTCGAAAATTTTATTTTCACGAATTTTACAGAGGGAAATTTGGTTTTGGCGTAAATTTAAGGAGAGAATATAACGCCTAATATAATGGATAATTATTACGAAAATTCAATAATTTATTTAATCGATAAGTATGAATTATTCTACGCTTGTTGCCGCACCAATGTGGAAAGAAAGCAAACTATTGCCACATCACCAAGTAATGCGAGGCAAAAACTTATGTCTTGCGACATCTATCAACGCAAGTGGCAAAAGTTCTTACTTAATGCCACACCTATTGTGTGGTGAGGCTAAAACCAACCTATTGCCACATTATTTATGTATATGTGGCAAAATATAGTGGCAATAGACCCTTTTTCTTGTAGTGTACATAAACATATAACATGTGTAACTAGATGTTACACATGTAAATAACTTGTGTATATCACAAGGTCTACTAGGAAACTTCTAAATCGAATACGAACTATAAAAATAAGATTAACCAAAGAAAAAGATGTTGCGCCACAAGAGCTATACATAACAATGACAATTCAACTTCTGTGCAAGCAAAACTAATTATTCATTTAGCAAAGCGCTTATTTCAGAGTGGCCGAGAATAACCCAGGAGATGTTCAAACTGACAAGCATCTCGGCACTGCATAACCAAGGATGCAAGTTTTATTTATTCACGCATGAAACACTGACTAGTATTCAATTATCATACTAGAACATATAAAAATGAATGCATGAGTTGAGAAGATTAAGCAATACCACTATCAATAAGGCACACGATTTTGACAACTCCAAATAGTCCATGATTGATATAGAACATTTATATGAACAAAATATTTCAGGCTTGGTGTAACTTCTATTTGTAACGAAATATGTCTTGTCTAGAAAGGCGGTTAACTACATGTAAATTTTTGGCCCTACATACACAGACAATTAATCAAACGCACAAAGGCTGAACATAAGCATTTCTAACTTCACCAGTGAAAGCACCTCATTTCCTCACCTAACAGTTTTGTGCACATACAACAAAAGAGCATTCAATGGAGCAAATATAGTACCTAGAACATGCCACTATACAGTTGCTACTCAAAAAATGAAATATATCTTGTTACAAGACATACCTAATGTTATCGACAAAGCTCCACTAGTACAAATGGTGGGGCATTTAAGCTTGATATTACAGAACGATTATTATTCCCTCCATTTTCCACCATGGTGTTGTGACATCCGTCCATCCGCATAGTCTCCAACACCAAATGCTCCAACTAATGTGTGTATTTTCCTGAAATGCAAATGCAAATAGTCATAACGTAATTAGGAAATTCTAACTAATTAAATACAAAATATCTGCTCTAATAATTCATAAACAGTAACTTCACTAAATTTACATAAATAAAAAAGAAACAAAAAATGACTACAGTGTAGAAGAGTACTTTAGCATCAGATATGTGAGACTAATTCTCTTCAACAACACATTCAGTAATATGCTTATGCAAATTATCCACCTGTTTAGTTAATAAAAAAGCTAAACTACATCTGAAGATTATCCAAAAATATACTACGAACTGTAAATATTACAACCCTCGAGTCATTTCGGCATAAACAATTTATATAATACGGGATACTAGGATCAAGTAGTATCGAACAAGAAAGATTACTAAACAGTTCTTAGTTATATGTAATAATATACCAATGAAATGAGACAAGGCTCCATTTAATGATAATCAATAACTTCAATCAAAAAAATCCAGATCCACATACAAATTATGAAAACAAATTATGAAAACAAATTAATTAATGAATGAAATTTCACTCAGTGATCACAATGACAACTATGGGTCATTAGTGGCAGATTTATTTCACTCAATAACAAAATCTAACATACAGCTAGAGAACAAGATGAGACGAAATCAAACTACAAAACAATTTTCTAATCATCACATGGAGAGAATGAACGAGGCAACTAAACTATTTCCAATCTAAGTTGACTAACAAATTCATCAATCTAGTAACAAATTAAATCGATCTAACAAACCATCGATCTTCAAAAATGACACTTCTTCTTTGAAAAAACACGAAAAATGGATCTAAAAAAATAGTTTAAATGAAAATGAAATCAAATCTTACTCCGAAGCCAGAAACATCACCAATAGATATAGAAACAGATATCGATTGATCTAATCGTTTTCTTCCTCTTCGTAATACATCGACAGCCATAGACGACATAACTCTTGATCAGAAAACCCCTAAGTTCTTCTAGTAGAAGAGAGACTAGAATAAAAATCCCCATATATAATTGATTCTCTCTAATCGCGGATCTAATTTTCTTCCTAATCAATATGAAACCAAATCAGAAGAATTAGATCTTGGGAAACCGAATCAAGAAAATCCTAAAAAACGAATCTAAAAATGAGAGTAGCTCTGGTTTTAGATGGAGAGAGAAAATGAAATAGAAAATGAAACTGAATATACACCGATGACTCATTTCATTACATTTAAATGGGTATTTTAGGTATTATAAAAATACGGTTCCATTGATAAGCCCCAAAAATAAGAAATTTGGGCCTAAAAATATCAAAAATTGAAAATATGGAGTTGATAGTGGAAGATCCATTTTGTGGGGCTTCTAAATATTGAACCCATATAATAGGGTGGTTCTAGTATTTTTCACAAATTTCTCAAGAGTGTCATGGCAGAACACAGGTCCTTACTTGCAAGTCCTCCCATTTTTCGACTCAGTCGCGGGAACTCGATATAATTTCCTTCTCATGGAAGAAGAGAGAGAAAAAAATCGCAGTTGTTGTATTTCTCACGAGTTCTTCAGACTTGCTTCTGAAAATCCTGATACCATCGCAGTTATACATGCTTTAGGTGGATCTCAGGTATGCAGAGAGTTGCATCAAAAGATCATCCATACTGATGATGATTCCACTTTTAACGAAGATGAATTTTTTGATGGTCATCGTGATTTTAATCTTCCTACTAACTTGATTTACAAAGGAGATAAGTTATTTACTTTCTCAGATATTTTAAGTTCAGTTCAGTCATTAAGTCGTCGAATTCGTCATGTGCTTGATGGTGCGAATGATCCTAACTTGTCCATACCAACAAAAGGTTAAGGTTTTGTTTTGTTAGTGTTGATTTTGAAGATTTTCATTGTATTGCGTTTTTAATTCCTTGGATTACTTTACTGTAACTTGAAATTAAAATGGATTGCTAAACCCTAAACCCTAAGTTTGGGATTCTTGCAGGTAGTTTTTGTGGCAGGGAGGCCGATTACGATACAAATATGGGGTCTTCTAATGTTGCAAGCCCAATTGAAGAACAAACGCCTGACTTTTGTTCTCCAAAAATTATTGGAATACACATGGTACCTTCTGTGGAATACTTAGTTGCTATTCTTTCCGTTCTAAGATGTGGGGAAGCTTTTTTGCCTCTAGATACTTCATGGCCAAAAGATAGGATAATGTCGATCGTGTCTTCTGCAAAAGTTTGTCTTATTGTCAAGTGTAAATCTTCAATTAGCAAGGGCAATCAACTTGATGAATCAAATTTTGTAGCGAATGACATCAATTGTCCTGTTCTTTATATGTCTACTGAAGTAAATTTCAAAGAGGATACGAGTCCGTCGGATTTGGTCTGGCCTTGTAAGAGCACAAGGAAACGGACTTTCTGTTATTTGATGTACACATCTGGATCAAGTGGGAGGCCAAAAGGTGTATGTGGCACTGAGAAAGGTAAGTAATCTTGTATTTTTCACAAAAGCATGGCATTTCCTATTTTCAGGATTTCTGTTCGTGTCTGCATTACTAGACCTATTTGAATTGTCAGGGGTATCTGCTGAGGTTGAGGGAATATACGTGTTTCTGCGCTGCTTGAGATATTAATTTAATTGCTCTTCTGTTTCATCTAAAGACTTGTGGCTTACTGATATCTTGCTTCTTGAACAAAATGACTAATTGAGCTTCTTTTATTAGTTTGAGTTCTCTTAAAACATATGGTGGTTCGATCTTTTAGTGATATATGTAGAGGCACTACACATCTATCCTATTGACATCTTTCCACACATACAGGTCTCCTGAATCGATATTTTTGGATGAAAGAGTTGTTTCCAATACTCAAAGAGACATTATTGTTCAAGACACCTATCAGCTTTGTGGACCATTTGCAAGAGTTTCTTAGTGCTATACTTGATTGTGCCCCATTGGTTATACCTCCTTGTCAGGAGATAAAAGCAAATCCACTCTGTATTGTTGATTTTGTAAAGGTACATTTCCGTGGGTATGCGATTTGTTGCTAGTTTTTTTGTTGTGGTACGGTCACACATTTTGTTGCATTATAGCTAATTTTTAGTTTCTGTTGTTCCTAACAAATTGGTATTTATTTTGCCATGTAAGTGATGACTTAAGTTAGAAATATCAAACATGAGGTTCTTCAGAGAGATGTTGCATTCTTGTCACACAAGGATGAAGATTTTTGATGTGAAATATCGAGTGTTGGGTAAAAATACATATTTCCGGGTTCTTATCCATGGGCATGTCAAAGCTGGTTTGCGCTTATAAAGTTTGGAGTTTCTGCTTAAATTTTGATTTTATTCTTTATCGACTCTCTTAAAGTACTGTATGGAAAACATCAAATGCCTTACTTTGTGGTCTAAATTTATTCTGTTGTTTTTGCAGGCTTATTGTATTTCAAGGTTGACTATTGTTCCATCGGTGATGAGAGGAATTCTTCTTGCTAAAGAAGGCCAGCTTGGTAATCGCATCCAGAAGTCCTTACGTATATTAATAATGAGTGGAGAAGTTTTTCCTGTATGTTTGTGGGAAACGATCTGCAAACTTTTGCCAGAAACTACAATCCTGAACCTGTATGGAAGTACTGAGGTGAGCTCATCAATACACATTTGTATGTGTGCGCTTGTGGTACAGGGCATTGGGTTCACAAAGGAACTTCAAATGGTCCTTCGTATTATACTGAACGTTGTTGATTCTAGGTATCATTACTAACACATGAAAATGGATTTGAAGGTTTCAGGTGATTGCTCATATTTTAACTGTAGAAGGTTGCCAATGATTTTGGAGACTGAGGTACTAAGCAGCGTGCCAATTGGGACACCTATTGCTAACTGTAATGTTGTGCTTGTTGGAGATCCAAATGAGCCCAATGAAGGCGAGATTTATGTTGGTGGCCTCTGTACGTCAATTGGATACTTCGAAGATCCTGCCGTTACATCTGTGGACTATGTAACATTGCTTCAGGACTCTGGACTTCGTGACGGTCCTCCACTCCAGGATGCTAGAAAGCAGTTACATTTTAGAACCGGTGATTTTGCCAAACGGCTGCATTCCGGTGATTTAGTCTTCTCTGGAAGAAAAGATCGCATAATAAAGTTTAACGGGCAACGAGTTGCTTTGGAGAAAATTGAAAATGTTTTAAGGGACCATCACTATGTGGTTGACGCTGCTGTAATTTCTGATAAAGGTCAAGGAGGATCTAGCTACCTTGGAGCCTATATAGTATTGAAAAGAGAGTTAGAATCATACAAAAATATGCTCTCTTGTGTTAAAAGTTGGTTAAGCCAAAAGCTTCCTTCAGCAATGGTTCCTAGTCGTTACATTTGTATGGATGCATTGCCTATGTCTTCCACTGGGAAAGTAGATTATGCTTTGCTTTCCAATCCTCTGTTTTCCATAGAACTGTCTGAAAGTCATGCTGATGCTGCTCCATCTGATCATGGTCTTTTGCAAGTAGTGAAAAAGGTATGCCCCTAACTCTTCTATATGTACCATTTGTACTTTTTTCTTTTCTGTCATTTCCCTCTTCCACTCAAAAATTCTTATTTGAGGCTATGGATCTATTATTAAAAGCTTCTTTGAAGAACATAGTAATTTTGTCCTTGTAGTAGAAGAGCCAATTTTTTGGGGCAAGAGGTTATAGGTGTTAGACTTTTTTATGGTTTAGCAGCAAATCATGTTTACTTTAACAAAACCGGATTAGCCTAATCTTAATCAAGTGTGTGTGTTAGGTTTAGATCATGTACCAAAGGCAAAACTTTCTGTTTTGTGGGATGTGTACATAAGGCCAAAGTACATCAAGTTAATCCATAAAGTGGGCATATTAGTTTATTAAATCTAGTTAAGGGATGTGTCTCCACCTCATGATGGCTGAGTGTGTGACACATGTCTAAGTTAGTTGGAGGTGGACTCCCTTCTAGCCTTACTTAAACTTTATTTCTGCCATTAGAAAAGGTAAGGGTGTTAGAAGTGGATGAAGAACTTCCAAGAAAAGATCTTAGCATTGAGTCTTCTGTTGTAAGTGATTATCTATAGAGAAACAACAATCTAAGATGAACAAGAACTTAGTCTAAGGTATCAGCAAGCTATTCTCTCCTACTGTTTCTCAAGGAACTAAGGGTATCTTCTGATGACTATTGTTTGGTCTTCAATAAGGTTAATACAGGTATACCTAAACTCTAGTATTTCTTGTTTATCATGTACTGATTGTATATCCTAATCTTAAGCATGCAGCATGATGGAGTATGAAGTAGTTGTACTTAAACATGATTAGGTTTAAGCATAAAGCATGTTCTCTGTGTTCATATCCATGTCAAAGTTTTCAGATGTATAACATGTAATCCTAGGTGTAAAGTAAGGTGTCCATATCAGCATACGTGTAACCTCTAATCCTAATTTGGTTAACCATGCTTAGTAACTAATAAAGCGTATCAAAAGCATGATTAGAGGCTGATATTCTAACAATAGGAACTCATCATTTCCTAAACCTTTTCTTTCTCCTGGGAAGTGTAATCAAGTTGCCATACCTGAACAAAAAACATGGATCAAACAGATCACTGAGTCATTAATCATTCTCAGCTGTTTTTTTTAAAAGCCTCTGGGAGATGGACATTTACGACCCATTATGTAGTATCTGCTAGATGGAAGTTGTACTGGTTTATAGTAACACATAGGGCTGAAGTATCCAAACCAAGTATACTTAAAACCATGGGATCATATTTCAGCATTGTTACATAATTCAATAAAACACTATGACTTCCAAATTCTATAATGAAAACTAATGCTTTGATAGTAATTTGGATGGAAAGAAGAAAGCTATCTATTCTAAGGGAGTATGCTGGCTTTACGCGTTTATGGAAGTTTAAGAAACTACTTATCATTGATTTTATAATTATTTTGGATTCTATGGGTAATTTCATTTCATACTTTCTAGGTCCTTGCAATTTTCTTTAGGCTGGTAAGAGCATCTCCAATGGTAATTTTCTTCAGCTTAGTATGTGTCACTTATTTCAAGACATCCTCAAAGAAAGTTGATGCTAAAATTCTTTATTTTAAGGAAGTGGGAGAAAACCATTTCCAACCGATTCTTTTCTTTCGGACACATTTGGCATGGTGCTAGAACTTTGTTTAGAGATGTTTTTGCTGGTATTAACCAGATTTGGATTCTTAAGTGGAATTTGAAATCTCAACCAATTTGCCGGAGATGGTTTTTTCCCACTTCCTTAAACTAACAAATTTTTAGTATCCATGTTATTTTGGGATGACTTCAAATAGCATATATTTCTCACAGTTCGTATTGCCATACTATTGTAACCTAAAAATGCTTCATTATTTGGAACTTAGACATATAATGCTTCCTGCTTGCAAGTTAAGGTGCTAAACAACGAGCGTAAATTTGTGCACCCCCTAAAAAACAGGGTGCACATTCCCTACCTTCTCATTGTCATTTCATTTCATTTTTAATATAACAATTGATGTAAGCATCGGAAATATGAGAGATAATAGCAACTTATCTCTCATATTCGATGAAATGACCAATGGGAAGGTTGGGAGTGTGCATCCCGGTTTTTAGGGGGTGCACAAATTTACACTCGTATTCCTGATTGTTTATAGTACTGTGTGGTCAATTTTGTTGAGTCTTGTATATGATGCTTACATTTGAACCAAAAATAGATGTGTCTCTTCATATGTACTGCTTCCAGCTTTAGTGATCTGGACTGTTGTGCGACAAGGAAAGTCTCCATATCATTCCGGTCTGTTGAGGTGACATTTTCCTGAAGTCAGTACATTAGGCAATGCTGTAGTTCTTATGTTTCAGTTTTCCCTCATTTTAGAACTCTTATGAACCAATTTTCGATTTCCATTCTTTGGATTTAATGTTTATATACTCTGACAGGCATTTTGTGATGCTTTGATGGTTGGAGAAATCGCTGATGATACTGATTTTTTTGAGATGGGTGGCAATTCTATTGCTGCAGCACAAGTTGCTCATAAATTGGGGATCAGCATGAGATTGTTATATCTCTTTCCAAAGCCATCTAAGCTTCTGAAGTATCTACTAGACAATGGAATTTTGTGCAATGGTTATTTAACTATTGATGGTGATCAGAAACAGCAGCTGAAAAGGCAAAAGATCACTGACTATCCTTCTTTCAGCTCACTAATTTCTATACAAAACAAGGAGGTGTCAGAAAGTTCAGAGAGAGTTCCGTCCTGGAAAAATGATGGTTCACCTATTGGTTCTAAATATTCGAAGTTGGATTCCGATTTATACATCGGTTTGATAGGAAGGAACCCATGGACTTCAGGTTTTTGCAATTCTACTACATGTTCATTCAGCCGTTGTAACAAGATAGTATGTAGAGGGAAGAATCGGGCTGATGGTATATGCAAAGCAAGATTTGCAGTTCAAGCTCCAACTTATGTAAGAGGATCTATGCGTGCCTTGTGGAAGGTTAATTTGAGGTCATGTGTCGATGCGTCCCCACTTGTTGTGTTGAAGGATGGTGATCTTTATTTATTTATTGGCTCCCACTCACATATATTTATATGCGTTGATGCCATGAGGTATGAACAGTTTCCGCGTGCTACTGGTATACACAATGTTATGCTCATATTATATTTTTTTACAGTTGATATAGTACCACTATAAAATTGAGTATCTGTGCTGCTTTTTACAGTTGATATAGTAGCGGTATAAAATTGAGTATCTGTGCTGCTTTGTCATTATTTGCTTAATTTGTTAAGTATACGGTGGAAAACAACTATATTTTACCACACTTAGTTTTCAAACATCAGAAGGTCGAATTAACCAGCAAGATGAGACATCCTTTAAAGCTGTTTCAGTGAATCAGTAGAACTCATGAACTGCTGGTTGCAAAAATGATTTTTGAGAGCATGGTGTCATGTTCTGGGTTGATTAATTGTTTCAACTTATTTAGTTAAGCCACCTAAAAGAATAAAGTCACCGTAAGATGTTACTTACAACTTCTTCCTTAATGTTGGTTCGTTTCATCTGTGAATTTGTATGATCTTTTGAGATGCACATTTGCTCGGTTTCAGCACATCTTTATGCAAATAACTTCATCTCATCGATGTTAGCTTTTTCAGTATAATTATCATTGGTTGTTTAGAGTCATAAAAGGTTTTTGAACAACATTGGTAACCTATCTCTGATCTCTATTAAATAATAACAGTGTGTTTACTTTCGGTTGTCGAATTATTTTAGGCCACCTCTGAAATTGCATCTATAATAATGTACTTTGATCAGTGGTTCCCCTCGATGGGAGGTCAAATTGGAAGGACGAATTGAGTGTTCAGCAGCAATTGTTGATGAGTATTCTCAGGTTCTGTTTTCTATAGCCTTACCTGAATACTTGATTCATATAATATGACTTTGGATCTTTACTCATTTACCATTTGACGGTTCTTTAGGTTGTTGTCGGATGTTACAAAGGAAAAATCTATTTTCTTGATTTTATGACTGGCATCATCTCTTGGGCGTTCCAAACACAGGGCGAGGTATGAGTTTACTGTACAGAGAGCCTATAATTGTTCAAATATTTATGAACTGCTCCTTTTCTTATATACAGTTAATGTATAATGAATTATCTACAAATTTATATGTTATGCAAATGTCTAGCATTGTTCAAATCATTTGTATTTATGTAGTGCTCTTGGATTGCCTATGCTTGCATCCGCTTTGTGAATTGTTATAGATACCAAAGGATCTCCTCTTTCCTTATAATTCCTTCTATAGGAACACATATCTATGAGAAAGGATCTCTCTATATTCTCAATAAATCAATTGACGAATAGACAGACATTACAATCTTGAATAACATCTACAGTAATACATTCTTATATTTATCGGCTGGTTGTTATACTTTGTTAAGGATCAAGTCATTGCAGAAGGGGTCATCTTCAAAGATTCAGCTGAAAATCCTTGAGTTAATTTTTTTCAAGTTCTCTGGGCCGAACTCTGACAGGTCAAATTGACACATCCCAGAGGTTCTTACCAAAATTCGCTAGAAAACTAGCAGTGTGCCCAGAAGATGATCAACTCATTCTAAAAAATTTAGCTATTTATATTTAGATGTTTATTTCTGAAAGAGTTCTCAGAAATATTTGAAACACTGAGTGTTGCAATTCATTAGCTGTTACAGTGGTGACTTTTTCATTTTTCTTTTTAAACACAATTTTAAGGGTGGGACAGAGACCTTACTCAAAGAAATAGAAAGAAGAAGAAGAATCTCGAAACAAATAAACCATATACTGCATAATTGTTCTCCTAAAGTGCTAGACACTGCATTGACATGGTGTAGTGTTATCTCTCAGAAATGCATTTGGACCTGCAAATAGTTAAAGAAAAGTCTTTTTGGATTAGTTGAGATGATGACATTTTTTAGATCCTAAAAGACAATGTTGTGGTAATTCATCATTTTCATTAGACTTATAACCTTTCTTCATTTACTCTTTTTTACCTAAGTTTTATCGTTTCTGTATCACATAGATTATCTTTTTCTTTCTTTTCGTTTTTGTTTAATTGCTATTTTTGATTGAAATTTGAAGGTCAAGTCACAGCCACTTATGGACAAATGCAGACACCTGATCTGGTAATGCTCTAGGTTCCAGCCACTTACACTTGCACTCTCGATTTTTAGTATAGGTTTCTGATTGACTTTGGATCGCAGAGACTTACAAAACCACCTTAGGGGGTGTATTTGATTGTATATTACTTCTATACAGTTAGGATAATGTTTCTAAGCATGTGAAATTTTTTATGCTTTTATTTAGACTTGGCCATAAGTATAATCCTACGAACAGACCCCAAGGTTGGAATCTGTATTACTTCGTTTCCTTAAAAGTTTAGAAAAAAAATCTCTGCAGGTGTGGGTCCTACGATCAAAATCTATATGCTCTGGATTACAAGAACCACACTTGCGTTTATACCATCTCGTGTGGTGGCAGCATTTACGGTTCGCCTTCGATAGATACGGTACGTTTTACTGGATTGACAGCGTCTCTGATAAGATCATTCGTCGAGCCTATAAAAACTCATAACATACCAATAACTATAAGTTGGTGACTAGGAATTGGGGAAAGACAGGACATCAAACCCTTTTGCACTGTAATGGTAAAGCTATTGGGTGATGATACCAATGGCCGAGTTCGAAACTCGTCAGCACCAAATTCTTTATCATTTGAGAGTATGACCATTGATCCCAAAGACTATTCGAGATTTCTTATGTTCCTCTAGTATGTAATAAATAAAATCCTTTATTATTTGAGAGTATGACTATTGACCCCAAAGACTTTTATTTCATTAAGACTATTCAAGACTTCTTATGTTCCTCTAGTGTGTGGGCTTCGTTTAGTGGGCTAGATTGGCAATTTGGCATGTTTTATATTTACTCCACTTTTGTGCATGGGTCCGACGAGAAAGCCATTTGCACTATAAGCTTGTGATCTTTGGGATAGCAAGTCAGTTGCCAAACACAGATTTTACAGCATAATATTCACTTAAATGCTGCATTTCCTGATGGATTTTGTAAGAGATGCTTAGGATATACATCTAACCAATTTCAATAAGTACACACATCAATCTTCTGCCATGTAGATCTTTTTATTTGTTGGGTCCAAGGTGAGCTTAGGATGGCCCATCAGTGGGGTGTTAACCATCCCCACAGTCCATTAATGAGATCATGACATCTTGCTTTCATAGGGTCCACTCTACATGTTGGACACGAAGTGGAGCAAATATCTCTCCTCATGAATCAATTCCCTATAGGCTGCATCTCTCTTGATTATTATTTGTCTAGCAGCTAATGTTTGCTGTTTCTTCCTTTAGGACCGAGACATGCTTTATGTGGCATCTACTAAGGGGCGTGTGACAGCTTTATCAGTTCGGGTATGCAAGATATAAATGCTTATGGTCTTTTTTAGGTGATTCAGGACTTCAGTTCTTCTTGCTTTATTCCTATTCTTATAGTGGGTCACAATATCTGTCTATGAGAGCCAAATGAGCAACATACTGGACTAAAGTTCTTAATGCTGGTTGGAGATCCTGGTTTGCAACGTGTGAGTTGTGACATGTATGCTGAGTGCTGTGTCTGTATTACCATGGGAAAGCTATGAGATATGACGTATCTAAGGGTCTGTTACAGCTGAGAACGCGAATGCAGAATTAGTACAGCATCATTTTCGCTCTTCAGTGGAACTAGTAGCTCTTCCTATGATAAAACATGTGGAAAACTTAACACTCTGTTTACTTTTCTTTTTGGGTTTTATAGATTTTTTCTTTTATGAGGGGTGAAAATTTACTTGTCTTATGATGTTCCTTGATTGGTGTTTCACTATTTTGTCCTCTTTTTTTTACAGACTTCACCATTTAGCGCCCAATGGGTATACGAGTTGGAAGTACCAGTGTTTGGATCTCTTTCCATCAGCTCTGTGCATGGCAATGGTATTCATACTGTAGTTCATTTGTTCTTAACAAGATTTGGCACTGCATATGAGCTGCTTCAAAAAGAAGTCCTGTTTTAAACTTTAGTTTCCACTAGAGAGTTATTTCGTCTTGTTTCTATAACATATGCAGGTTCCTTCTTTTTTGTCGGTATGATATTCTAATAATTTTGTTCTATCTATTTATTGCATGGAAATTTGTTCCAATACTTCCTCTTTTTTGTTCTCATCGATATGAGATTCTGTCTTCACACAAATTTCGATGTAACAGTTATTTGCTGCTTAGTTGATGGACATGTTGTGGCATTAAGTTCAAGGGGATCTGTTGTCTGGAAGGTGTGTACACATTATATGCGCCTACTTCTGCTTAATATAAGTTGCTGACAATTGTGACATATCTGCCTTTTTGCTCTTCAACAACTTTCTAATGCAAAAACTAAGGATATGGCTACAGTACCTTTACACTCTGACCATACTTCGAGAAAGTTTGAGGACACCACGTCGTAGGTGACTTTTGGTTTCTAGAAAAACTTGCGAGTCTATCAGCCACAAAATTCTCTGTTTAGGAGGCCTTTTGGTCATTTGATTAGTTCGTACACGATCTTCAGCGTTTGCTAAAACCTTAAGTCTTTATTACCTCAAATTGTTCTAGGAGTTTGTATACCCCTTAGAAGGCAAATATGTGCACAAAAAGAACAGGGATGATGAGATTGCAATTAGCAAGCTCCACTGCAAGGTAGGAATAAGTCCCCATATGTTAACTGTCATAATGCCTAACCAAGTGGGGATCAACTTACTGGTTGGGACGTACTACTAGGGGGAGGGGGGACAAACATCTTCTTAAGCATTTTCTAAGGTCAATCTTTGTTCCTGGAATAAATATCACAGGTTGTTTTTTCATTTAAATGTGTTCTCCTACAACTGGCTTTGTGATTCTCTCATCCTTTACAAATCGTAGAGTTTATATACAGTAACATATAAGAAGGCACTACCCATCATTATATAAGCTATCATGGTTGTTTCTTCAAGACATCAATTACACTACCTGCTTGATACTAGTTTCCGGTGACTGACAGTACTATTGATTTCTCCTCAGGCACTTGCGGATGGTCCAATATTTGCTGGAGCATGCTTATCATGTGTACTTCCTTATCAGGTGTGCTCCTTTTCCAGTTCGATATAGATGTAATAAACTAATGATATATGTTCAGATAAGTTTTCCCGGAATTCCAAATAGTGAGAAAATAATGGCAAAGCTATTATCACTGGTGTAATATCAGCATGTAGATGATAGCTAGAAGTTGTATTACTAGAAGGGTTCTGTTCTTCATTATGATTTTTGATTGCTTGCTCTGATCAATCTTTCAGGTGCTCGTATGTTCCAGAAATGGAAGTGTCTACTCATTCGAATTGGTAAGGCTAGGATACGCGTATGCTATAAATTGCTGCTTTTCTCAATTCACTTTGGATAACTGTCTATAAAAATGAGACTTTTGGTAATAAATAGTACTCCCTGTCCATAAAAATGAGACTTTTGGTATTTGCAAAATTTTTAATGAAAACATGAAAGAGAATAATTTATTTAGTATTTTATCCTTGTGTGTTCAAACTTCGAAATGGTATATCTCACAAACTAAAAACGGGTATTTGTAAATGTTATGCCGTTTAGAAATTTTTGTAAAGGACCTAAGCAACGAGTATAAACATGACTATTAATTCTTTATATTTCTTAGAGGAAATTTAAACAACAATAGTTATTAGTAAGGATTTGCTTGGAAAATAGCATATAAAAAAAGAAAGAAATTATCACTTATTTTAGGACAAGAATAAAAAGTGAAAGACCCAGTTTTTGTGAAATTATAATGCTGTGATTGCTTAGCAGCTTAGGATTGTACTATTCACGTCCTCGTATAAATGTATTCTGAGAATACAATCTGACATTGTAAGAAACCAGCTTAAGTGTTAGAACCTAAATTCTAATCTCTGATATTTTGTGAAAATTGGCTATGAGTGATGTACTTGGTTGTGGCAGACAGTTAGTTTTGATGGAGGTTGTGGTGAGGTGGAAGATTATTTACAGATTTTCAAGACAAATTTTTATTGGTCACGAAGTTTCTTTTTTGCTTCAGGAAGGAGGAGATTTGGTGTGGAAATACAGTATTGGAGATCCGATCACTTCATCCGCTTTTGTTGATGAGAGCTTGGAGTTGATATCTGATCCATCGCATCCATCAGAGAGGTATTAAATAACCATTGGTACTATATTCTGTAATTACTTAAAGCATCTTTTAAGTGTTGTCTTCCACTTCTATATCAGGTTAATCTGTATTTGCGGCAGTTCAGGAAGCATCTATGTACTTAGGATCAACTTAAACAGTTCACGAGAGGGTAAGCAATCAGAAAATAAGGTGCTGGGACCAATTTTGCAAGAATTTGCAAAGATAGACCTACCAGGGGACATATTTTCTTCACCATTGATGATTGGTGGACGAATATTTGTTGGTTGCAGAGACGATTATGTCCACTGCTTGGAAGTTGAGATTCTCAATATTAAATCCAATTCAGATATTGGCGGTACTCTCCCTCCCTCCCTCCCTCCCTCCCTCCCTCCCTCCCTCTGAGGGTATGTGTAACTTTAACATGGGTGTAAATTGCTCTCTCTCTCTCTAGCCTGAACTAACCCCCAACATGTCAACAGAAGCAAACATAGTCCCAGAGCATAAATGAGCTGATGGACTCCCATGCGCCATGGTCACTAATACTTACGGGTGCTGACTCTGGTATCCCTGACTTGGTCAAAGGTGGGTTACTGATTGCTGATTGCTTCAGTGTGTTCAGCCAGGTTAGTCATATCAATATTTTAATTTGATTAATGTCTCTTGTTTGACTAGGGGAGCACAGAGGGTTTTTTGAGTCGGGAGTTTTTGATCACTCAAAATCACGGGTGCATCAAACCCATCCTAATGAACTTTTAGTACTTCAATGGCCAATACCACGCTTATATGGTTAAGTGTTTTGTATTCACCAGTCGATCTCCTCCCAATTTAAGTGTTACTGTTACAAAAACTTAAGGGCTGCAAGTATTGAGTAGTTGGCGCTGTTGCAAGGAGACTTTCAAATCCAAGATAATCAGCTATGAAAATTCTAGAAACGAAGAGGCTCACCAACTCGGCGAAGTTATGAAGATCACAATTGCACGGTGCTATCCGTTGTAGTTGAGTGATGCTCACCTAAACGACCCAGGCTGTGGATCAGATCTAGTGGTCGAACGAAGAACCCAAGTTTGTACGGATGCACGCACCAAATCTCAAAATAAACAGGACACTCATGCAAGTTAAATAGACATCCCTATGCCAAATCTGGATGGATGCTACCTCCTACTGTAAACTTGAATATAAATTTGAATACCGAATCTTCTTTTATGGAGTTCTATTCTAACTGGATTACAGGTACGACTGGAAACAAAATTATTGAAGTTGTGTCTATAAACTGCTAGTTTATTTGGAAGGAAAGATGTATGAGAATCTTCCAAAATTCGTCCAACACTAGCCTTCAAACTTTACTTGCAATACAGAGGCATTTAAATTTCTGGTCTCCTCCCTTGAATGACTTGTGCTCTATCCTGTTAGAATAACTTGTACTCTATCATATATAATGGATAGATAAATTTGTAAATGCAGGATCCGGATTAATTTTTCGCAACGATGCAGGTTCAGCTATCACTGCTCGATGAATAATGCAGCCGGTTCCGATGAGGCAAAGATAGGCAAAAGATATGAACCTTCATGATTTCTGAATTGAAGGAGACTGCCAAAGAATTATAGATTTTGCCAAGGGAAGAAACAATACAGTGCCATGGAGGAATCAAGCCATTATCAATGAAGCTTTAAAGATCCTGAAAACCTGTGTTTATTTTTCTGGTTTGTTGTTTGGTCATAGGAAGGGTAACCAGGTAGCAGATACACTGGCTAAGGATGCTAGAAAACACAAGTCTCACAAACAACCATGGAATGCCATGTCACGATATCTTTTTTCTGCACTTGATAAAATTACTATTGTAAGGAAGCCAACAGGCAGCTGTTACATTAGCTAACAAGTCAATTACAATAGCAACCTTGGATTACACTGGCCATCCTCTTAGCTTTTTATTTGAAACTCCATCTCTGGACAGATTTTTGGCCTTGAACTCTACTTCAAGGGAAAATGAGACGTCTCCCAACTCTATCTAATCTAATCTATTTTCTTAAAAAAAAAAAAAAATGCTGTGCACTTTCTAACATTCGAGGAACAGTGTTTGGGGAATCCTATATTTCAAGTCTTTTTCTTTTGGTTACAAATAGTCCAATTTTCTCTCCTCTCCCCCAAAAATAACCGTTTTTTTTTCTTTCCTAAAATCCGTTTTTTTTTTCCTCTAAAACCAAGTTCTTCTAAAATCCCTTAGACTTTAGCCCAAATCTGTTAGAATTGGTCTGAAATCTTCAGATCTATTGACAGATCTTGTTATAAATATTATCACTATTTTCTAATATGAATAAAACTATCGCTATTAAGCGATTCTAGGGTTTGTAGATAATGTTTTTAGTTTATCTTCAATTGATTTCATCGTTAATGGCTTTTGTAAGCCAATTAGATGTTTCTTTTAGCCTTTATGGCGTTTCTATTGAATTGATCATTCATATCAACCACTACCAGAAGTGTTCGAAATTCTCCAATTATGGGAAGATCAATGGCTAGTAAAGGTGATCGTGATAACGATGGGCTGCGCAAATTACTCCCCTCTGGGACATGTTACTCTGAATGAAGAAGAAGAATTCAAATGGCAGAATATTATTTCATATGTCATGTTTCAAATATCTGTTTCACATAAGAAACGATATATATGTATCTTATCATTGTTTTCATCTTTGATGTACTTGAACATGATGTATTCATTCTTGTTGTGTTAATGAAATCAAGATGTTTTCTTAAAAAACAACAACAACAAATAGTCTAATTTTCAAAAAAAAAGAAAAAAAGAAAGAAAAGGTTAAATTTAACATTATTATAAATAGTGGTAAGCTAGGTATTTCGACTCAACTTTTCATCTTTGTCTATTGTGTATTATAGAGAATCTATATTTTTCACCTTTTCTTCTTTTTCTGTTTCCGTTTTTTAACTTACGTTTTCCACCTTAATCTTCCATCAGTTTTCAAATTAATTTTTTGAAAAAAGACAATTTCTACAAATAAGTTATTGATTTCACCCAAGTTGTTTTTTTTATCGTCTTTATCTCATCTATCAACCAAAAAAATCAAATAGGGTTTTCCAACCCAAATCAAGCTGAAATCTAATACCAATAAAAACATCTTCACTCTTTTATCTATGTTTCAGTGGTTATGGTTCGAGATTATCTTTATACCTTTAGCTCGTGCTCAATTAAGACTTCAGAACAGACATGACGGCGGTTTATCTATCTCTTTTTCCCTTCTCCTCTGGATTCATCCTTTTGTTGCATGATTTTAAGTTGATTTCAAGACTTTGTTGTGGGGGTTCATTAATTTCATATGTGTTTCTCATCCATATTATTCAGAGAGAGTATGGCTAATGACATCTTTCTGTGTATGGTCTTCGCTTCACATTAAGCAATTGGGATATCAAAATGGGTAATTATGATTTTGTTTGTGTATTGAAATTTCTGAAAACGTGTCTACTACACTGAAGTTTGTTTGCTATAGGATAGATTGTTTAGGTTTTTTAACTTTTAAGAAGCTACCTGGAATTACTTTATTACACCTGCCTCCGTGTTGATTAGCACCACCAACACCCCTTTCATTTCACTTGTCCTGCCTCCTTTGTTTTTGCTGAAATTACATCTCAGCTTTTGTTTGTCGCTGTTATGGATTTGCTTTGAATTGTACCTATTTATATCTCTTCTTAGCCATGTGGTTGGTACTAGTCCTTTTAATACCTATTAGCAATTCATTTTTGTGTTCTGCAATCTGTTCAATTTCTTTCTATGTTGCTTTCTCCCCTGCACGGCTGCACCATGCCGTCTATTCGGAACGGTGACCTATATCAACTCATACACATGCTTCAACCCTCCATGAGATTAAAAACTCGTAAGCAATTGAATTTATAAACAAACCCACATGACCAAGTAAATGTTCCTCATAACCTTTGGCAGCACTATGTTATTGATGAGTTTCTTACCCTATAATGTATAAATATATATCATCTCAGGTGTGCATTGGGAAGAATATGGAGAATTAGAGGAGGTGTGTCTTTGAAGCAGGCTGGAGTTGAATTATATCTTACTAGGTTCCAGTTACATCATGAATTTATTGGAGTAGTTGGGCATGGGTCAAGGGCTATTATGATGATACTTTTCTGATGAGTGTTTGGTAAGAATGTCAAGATTTTCCCGAAGTAATCCTCTCACATGTGAAACTGATCATCACAATCAGGGGCATGAACTTAGAACAACTTGAAGATTTTGATGATATAACAGGCTATGCTTATGACATGTAAGAAATCATAGGATATTTGACCCACCAAGACAGACAAAGAATGGATTATATGCTATGAAAATAAGAGTACCTATGAATGTGCTCAATACTTTAAGAGAAAACACACCTCCAGACAATGTACATGAGGATTTAACACTCATACCTTTGAATACCATGACATGTTATATATTTGTTGCATTTTCTGCCTCAGACTTGGTCACATTCAAGAAGATTATGCACAGTATATGTGAGATCAGAACCTTATCCAGCATGGAGTTCCGCTCCCTGTCCCTAAGCCTTGTACCCACATCTCCAAATGCAAGAGGATGATGACATGGAAGATTTCGTAGGAGATGATGATGATGAGCAAGGCTTATTTACAAATGATAGTGACAACAAATCAATCACCAATAACAACACTAATTCAACAACAACCAACCAGACTGAACTAAATATAAGAGACCATGATGAATTCATCATCTTTGGAGACAATGAAGAAACCATATGAAAATAAACAAATCTGAGTTTCCGATTATTGTGTGGAACCTTCAATAACATGGCATTGGATGCAGTCACCCCTAACCAATTGTCAACCCAACTCCATATGAGATCATACTCTCTCTGCCAAGATTCCAAATCCTAGCCACTATTACTATAACATGTTACCCGAAGAGTTAAAGGTTTTTTTATCATCTAAAGTTGTACCCAAATGACAACCCTGATTCTGCAGCCGCATCATCATCTAGAGGTCATCTCTGTCCTGATATCGATGATTAGAAAAATTGGATGATAAGTGAACCAGATCCAAAAATAAGGAAAAAATACCAGGAGCTTGCAGTGAAGAACCCCATTGGTCATCTAACAACTACGGTTCCATCAGATTCTCTACCAATCAAGCCAAATTCTGTACCTGTTGACATATGGTATCTCCTGGATATATGGCAAATACAACTGTAGCACAGAAAGAACTCAAAGAGGAGCAGGGGAACCATCAAATGTAGATTACAAAGTCAAAGGAATCATGAAGAACCAACAAACATCTCAATAACTCTGACGAGAACATATACTCAACCTTATAACAGGTAATTACTACTTACTGCCATAGATGAAAAACACTTTGTTTGATTAGCCGATGAAAGTTTGTGTTTGGGCAGGCCAACCTACTTATTGTTCTGTTTTATCTTATCTTAGTTTGTTCTAGTAATTTTTATTCTCACTTTCTTAGAAATAGTCAGTTGTTGTTAGTAGAATCAAATAAACTAGTAATTTTTATTCTCACTTTCTTAGAAATAGTCAGTTATTCTTAGTAGAGTTTTGCAGTTACTATGCTTTTTTTTTTTATGGTTTGTACCTTTATAGTGTTAGAAGATGACACAAGAAGCAAGCATATCCCCTTTCATACCTTTTTTCTTTGTTTCTCAACTCTAGGGAAACAAGGGATTTTGGCTTGATAAGTGCTTCTTATTTTCAGAAGTAAAATAGTGTAAAAGTTGTTGTATTTCACAATAATAATATGTTAGTTTTGTAAACTGTTTGTGAACCTCTTTTATCCGTTGTATTTTTTATTGTCCCTAACCTACCTAGCCTGGTATACTTAAATACTTGCTACAATTGGATATTGGGACCCATAGCTACTTTAATATAATGTGATACCATTAGCTGACTATAGCGAATCCGCAACATCCTCCAACCGGATTTGATGATGCTCCCAGAATATCAGACAACCGAGACATTTGCAAGAACCAGATGATCATCATAGCTAATAACACTTCCATACAATCATGAAATTCTCAAGGTATAACCAAACAACTACAATTCAACATTTGCGAGGAATAATTTCGTCATGTAGGCCAACAATGGTGTTTCTTTCAGCAACTCTAGCGACCATAGTGCACATGTAGCAAATACAAACAGACTCTAAAACTCGGCAACAGTTTCATGGTTCCCCAATATTGGGCACAAAGGCAGACTATGCTTAATGTGAAAATACATTTTACACATATGCATCTTAATACAATCTCAAAGCTACATCCATACTCTTATACATGCAATCACCCGCTCAACCTTGGTTATGTACTGGAATATATGCCCCCTCTTATCCAGATGTTAGATGGGACTTGTGGTACAACTTCACTCAATTTTTCCAACCGTCGTCGTTGTCGCGGCTAGTTCTAAGTAATTTTAACGATGTTATCACGTAAGGAGAAAAAAAAAGGAAACCTGTAACGTGTGCTCAAACTCAATCATTCTTGAACATGATTGAAACAATAGGCTTGATTGGATTTAGGTTCCAAGGCGATCCATACACATGGACAAATCATCAACAAGGAGAGAATTTCATCATGGAACGATTGGACAGAGCCATGGCAAACTAATGATGGAGAACGAAAAAACCCCACGCGATGGTCATACACCTCACGTGTATAGCATCAGACAATGCACTCATTCTGCTCTGAACCAAGATTTTAAATTAGAAGACCGAAAGAAACTACAAATTAGAACACCTTTGGTTAACTCACTGACACATTCATCATGTCATCAATGGTGCTTCCCGAAGAGTTTCTGATGAAGAGGCCACGAGTTATCTCCAAATCAAACTCACCTAAGCTTCCAAAATTCTTATCCAGCGGAATAAGACAACTTTTGGACACCTCTACCATGATCAAGACGTCCACGACTCAGATAGAAAATGTACAACACCAGTGTGCAACTCAAACTGGTTCGACTCTGCTCTATTGGATACAATGGGAAAGATCTTCAATTATGCCATTTAAATCTTCTGGAAAGTCATGCTACTTACTAGCAGCAACTGGCAAGAATAAAGTGGTTAAAATCCGGAGACATGAGCACTACTTTTTCCACACTATAACAACTATCCATCGAATCTGCAATAACATTCAATAACTGAGAAACGACAACTGGGTATTTAACAAAAGCTAGATCATTGACCTATTGCTATAACATTTTACAAATCGATACACGTCACCAAGTACAAGGTTAGATGAACAATTATTCTCCTCGGTCACCCCGTGCCCTGCACCCAGAAAATGCATATCTCTTACTCAAGAAGTCACGACCAATGAAATCAAAGAGGCACCAGGGCCTGACGACTTTACAAGTAAGTTTTTAAGAGGTTTTTTGGTGATACCACTAAAAATCAACAGATTCCTATTGTAAGAACACTGCTCAGTCGAACTCGCAAGCGTTGTTATCTCAATCTTGTTTTCAAGTTTAGTTGATCAAAACTATAAGCCTTAATTTCTAGTCTACTTATAGATATGTCTCAGAATGTGTAGTTGAACTTTAGGATTTACGGCGTTCATCGATTGAAGACGAAGATCTATTGAGGAGAGCTTGGGGGAACTTCATCAACAAAAGGTATGTGGAGACTAAAACTTATCTATGACTCTGAAGTTTATTATATTCTTCCTAATGAGACTAAGTCATACATCTATATATACTTATATATTGTACACATTTGATATTTCAAGCCGAGTTTATTTCACTTATCTTTTTCTCGAAATATGTGTTGGAAGCTTTTGCTTTAGCTACGTTCATCATTATTATTGACGAGTTTAGTTGGAAACAATTTATTTGTTGGAAACTAAGTTATAAGTCAAAAGATGATCATGTGGAAATTGCCTTAAAACATCTTACATGATTTGTATGAGACGATCATATGATGTTGACTTGGAAAGTTCCGTATTGACCATTTGATAACTTGAAAATTACTTTAAGCTAATAGTTTATGTGAGACAGTTATTGTCGTCTTCTAAGGATGTTTCAATTATTGAAATGGGAGTTTAGAAAAAAAAAAAAAACTTTGTCTGGATACAACACAATATGCGTACCTAGTATGAAAACTATTTTGGTATGATTCAGGTCCGGAAACCTTGTTTGCATACCTAGTATGCGAACGGTTTTAATTATTAAAGTCCGTAATACCTAGTATGCGAATGGTTCTACCCGAGTTAGGTTTGGGACGGCTGTTTGCATACCGGTTTGCAAACGACTGGACAAGACCAAAGTCCGTAACCTATAGTTTGTGTACCAGTTTGCAAACTTAGTGGTTAAAGTTCTAAAATTGGTTAAGTATATTTTTCATATTCATGAAAAAAATACATTTATGAATTAAGGAATGCAATCTTTGGAAACCGTGGATTAATGTTCACGATTGATTCTTATATAAGTGAAAAAGCGGGGGTCTAACAACCACATCCAATATTTCGCTTAGCAATCTGTATGGACTAACTCCAATATACTTTTAAGAGAATCAACTATACAATCAGACTCAATCTTAATAAAAAGCATATCAAGGAGTTATACTCAATTTCTCAATTCAATACTTACTCAAGCAAATAGAAATCTGCGAGTCTAATTGAATACAAGAGAAATCACTTGAACGGTACCAAAGACCAATGTTAAAGTATCAATCAATTTAAATCAACAACCAAAGGTTGGATTTACCAATTGATCGATTCAACGCACAACCTGTGATATTTCAATTATATAACAAAATATAATGCGGAAAAGAAGTAACACAGACACCAGAAGTTTTGTTAATGATGAAACCGCAAATGCAGAAAAACCTCGCGACCTAGTCCAGATTGAGCACACGCTGTATTAAGCCGCTACACTAGCCTACTACAAACTAACTTCGGTCTGGACTGTAGTTGAACCCAATCAATCTCACATTGATCCCAAGGTACAATTGCGCTCCTTACGTCACTGATCCCAGCAAGATACTACGCACTTGACTCCCTTAGATGATCTCACCCACAACTAAGAGTTGCTACGACCAAAGTCGAAGACTTTAATAAACAAATCTATATCACACAGAAAAGTCTACAGGAATAGATAAATCTGTCTCCCACAGAAATACCTACGAGTTTTGTTACGTCTTTTGATAAATCAAGGTGAACAAGAACCAATCCATAACCCGGACTTATACTCCCGAAGAACAATCTAGAATTATCAATCACCTCACAATAATCTAAATCGTATGATGGCGAAACTAGATATTTTGGAATCATAAACGATGAGACGAAGATGTTTGTGACTGCTTTTCTATCTTGCCTATCGGAGAAATTAATCTCAAGACAATCTTACAATTGTACTCAACACGATAAAAATAGCAAGATCAGATCACACAACTACAGAGAAAATAGTTGGGTCTGGCTTCACAATCCCAATAAAGTCTTCAACTCATTAACCAACAAGGTCTCGATAGAAACCTAAGGTTAAAGGAGAATCGACTCTAGATTATACAACTAGTATCACACAGGAGGTGTGGGGATTAGATTTCCCAGTTGCTAGATTTCTCCTTTATATAGTCTTCAAATCAGGGTTTGCAATCAATGCTACCTTGGTAACAAAACATTCAATATTCACCGTTAGATGAAAATTCAAGCTAATATCTTTCAACCGTTAGATCGAATCTTAGCTTGTTATACACACATGAAATGTAACTTCATTTAGGTTTGAGTAACCGTACCTAAATGTGTATAATTCGTTGGTTCAACGGTAGTTAACCATAGGTTAGCCATATGAGCACTTTCATATCAACCTTATTCTTCTTTACCACAACTAGTTCAAATGACTCAAATGAACTAGTTAGAGAGTTGTTCAATTGATTAGATCTCATAGAAGTATACAAGACACACTCGAAACAAAAAAAGTTTTGATTCACTTGAATCGATTCATGAACATTATAGCCACGGTTTGCAAAGATTGCATTCCTTAAAATATAAATGTCTTAGTTCACGAATTAAATCGTGTTTAGAAACTAACCCACTTAAGTATGCATACTGGTACGCAGACTTAATTACCCGGAATAAGTTTGTTTTCAGTTCACAAACTCCAGCAGAAATTCACGGGATGTGAACTTCCGGCAGTACGCGGACTTTAGTGCCGGTTATCCTGAGCAGCAAAGTACGCATACTTTTGTTCAAGGATATTGGACTTACACACATATGAGTTGTCTCACAATGTTTATATCCAACCATGGTTATGTATTCTAAACTCTTATTTTAATCATTGAAACATTCTTAGAGAACGTTATATAGTTGTTGTTCACAAACTATTTTTCATCAAAGCGATTTTCAAGTGATTGAAACCATTATGACTTTCGTCACTAGTAAAGATGAACTTGGCCAAAGCGAAAGCTTACCAGCACATATTTCGAGAAATAGATAAGCGAGTGTAGTTACCTAAAATCGGTGAGAGGCTAGATATGAGATTCTAGGGTTTTGAAAGTGAGTTTAGGGAGGTTGAGCACGAACATTCTTCGCCTAAACCACACAAATGGCCGTTCAAAGGCTGCTTCAGTCACAGGGAAGAAGGATTAGGGATGGTCTTAGGGAGGGAAGCAGAGGAAGAGAGAGATCAGAGAACAAGTTATTGCTCTGAGAGGTTATGAGAAAGATGATCGTAGCTTGGAAAATAGATGACCTATTTATAGCTGGATTCTCTAATCTCAAGTCGGTGAAGATAAGGATTGCTTTCCGTGCCTTGCGGAATAATTCTCCCGTCTCTTCAGGAATATGGATAAACTAGGTTGAGTTTATCTCATTATTCCACCGCCTTTATTCTCTTTTGCGGTGAGAAATAAGCCGGGTATTTCTCACACGTGTCGTAGACCGCCAGACCAAAACCCTAATTGATATCCCCCCATTTGTGTGAAGCTGAGTCAGCCTTTGTGATGATGTGTTGAGAGAGATATATTCTCTTTAGCCGAGTTGGCCAAGATAGAGAGATATTCTCTGATTTGTGAGAATGACTAGGATGAGTCACGTGAAAAGGAATGGAATTCCTTAGGAATCGTGTGCATAGTGTGAAAGGAGCTGAGGCTGATCTCCCTCTTTCCATGGCCGGTCACACATGTTATGTGAAAACCATATTATTGTTTGTAGGTCCCTTTGTTGAGCATGCGGTGCTCAAGAGATCCTATCCACGTTTTGGATTCAAACTCAATCTACTAGCCGTGAATGTATTTGAGAGGCTGAGAAATAGGATTGAGCACTAGGTAAGGCGTGTGCCTATCATGTGAATCTATCCGAGATTTTGAGGAGAAATTCGAATCTCTTCAAGATTTTGTGAAAGGCTCAAAAATCTCTCTATGATCTTTGCAGAGAGATTTTGAATCTCTCAGAGATTTTTTGCGGACGGCTCAAAAATCTCTCTGTGATTTTTGCAGAGAGATTTTGAATCTCTCAGAGATTTTTGCGGACGGCTCAAAAATCCCTATGTGATTTTTGCATAGAGATTTGAATCTCTCAGTGATTTTTGCGGACGACTCAAAAAGGGCTTGTCCACGGTTTGGAGGAATATTTAGAAGAAAGAAACCCCTCAGTTTCCTTATTTGATTCAAATTCCTCTAATTTCCTTTTTTAGCTCCAACTTCTTTTCCTTTTTTATTGATGTCTTCCTTTTTGAGATAGGCTTGAAAATAAAACTCTTTTCAATCCCTTTTGGGCGTGACCTAGTTATGGAGGTCGTTCTTCCCTTCTTCTGTTTGTATCAGGACTCTTCATTTGATGTTCGTCAGAAAACTTCAGTTTTGAGAGACTTGCGTAGAACGGCTGTAAAATCTTCATACCATGTCGGATTTGAGCTCCCCACCCCAATTTGAAAAGAGAAAATAATTATCTATTCTATACAAAAAGAATGACCCAATTCCGAGTTGTTGAGGTCTGTAAACCAGTCACGTAGTTTTGTCATCGAGAATCCCGTATAAAATTTTTAGAAGAATGACCCAATTCCGAGTTGTTTAGGTCAGTCAACCAGTCACGTACTTTTGTCATCAGGATTCCCGTATAGATTGCGCTTACTTCGGTGTTGGGGCCACATCTCCTAGATAGCTTGTCCGTTTGAGACGCCCTTCAGATATGTTGTAGCAGAGATGTAGATAAACATATTTTATCAAGACAGTTCCCCAAAAATCCTTACAAATTTTCGTCAGTTAGCGCGTTTTCTCATGGCAGTGTACATAAATCCTAATTATAAGAGGATTCCCATATTCCTTGATCCTTTGCATGTTGTGACGCCTTGATTATGCCTCCTGGGGTATTATGACTTTACTAGCTTCCTTATATTAGCATAAGACGTGGCCTTTGCCTCCATGAACTCTAATCCCACCTATGAAGCAAATTTAGTCGCCAAACCTAAATTTCCTTTTTACTTCCATATCTCAATATACCTTGTTTGATTCCATCTTATTTTGTAGACTCATGACGTGGGAACGACTCAAGATGTACTTATTGGAAATATAACATAAATATCCTCTCTTGACAATGCTTCAGCTACCCATCAGTCCCCGGGTTCTGGTGATTCTCGTGTCGAAGAAACCCGAAGTGATTAATCACAGCCATCGAATACCGCTGAATATCCTACTGCAGGTCTTGATTTTGTTGGACCTAGTGCAACTCTGGGCTCAAATGAAATACTCGTAGGGGGATTCGGTGTTGTTACCAAATATGCCGAACTGTACCGGTCGATTTGGCAAAGATATGGCCACATTGCTACAATGAGGATAATAACTTATGTTGTTCATCCTATGATTGAAATAGTTAACGACTTGCTGGAGACCCTCGATGTCGTACGGGACTTGACTCTGAAAAAAATTCCTTCTGGTTACTTCATGGATCTTGGAAAGCTTGTGACCACTTGTGAAAATCTTCGCTTTAACGTGAGATGGCTCCGAGAATGGCTCAACAATATCCAAGCCGAATTTGAAAAGTTGTTGCACTCTGGCCCTCACTTTTTAAGAGACGCTCTTCATGGTGAGAATGAGTTTGCCCTTGGTAGTATGGAGATGAGGCGAGCTTCGACAATTTAGAGGACTTTCAGAAATAGATTCGGAGTGTAGAGACAACTGACTGGCATGAGGGTGATTTCCCGGGATCCATGTCTTGACTTCAAATGACACACTTGCCGACGGATTTAATATCATGATAATTCTGAACGGTCTGGCTTCTGATGATCTCGTAAACCTTGGAACTCGGTGACAAACTGTGAGAATCTCTGCTTTCAATATGAGGTGGTTGCGAGAGCGTCTCGATTCTGCCAGGGTTCGTAGAGGTGAGTTGAGTTCAGGTCCTCGCTTTTCAGAATTTTTCTTCATCTGGATCTTCTCTAGGGAGCTATGTCGGATGATTTTCTTCATGGTTGATATTTTCTCTCTCTAAACCTTTCCCCTATGCGTCTGGTGATAAGCACGTAAGTGCTACATTTTATACCCATATTTATATCAGCTAGGACTCGATATTTTGGCTAATAATATTGTTTTAGTGCTTTTATAGAAAGTGCTAACATTTCCAATCACTCGGACGGTAAATGACTAAATGGAGAGTTATATGGCATCTGTGGCTCAAAACACCAATTTTGTAGTTCAGTTCACCAAAGAAAGAGAGTTGACTTGATATTCAGTTCAACTACATATATGTCTGTAGCATCACTTTGTCGGATGCTTCGTCTCAGACCATAATGTTGGGTCTCCAAAGTTGGAAAACAAGGCGGGAAGTTTTGGAAAGTGTTGTTAAGGAAGATAGTGGACCATGTGTCCATTATCCCTATCAAGTCTCATTTCTCATATCAACACACAAAAGAGAGCATCTTTTGTCATTCAAGGAGCTGAGATCCATCTTCTTAAGTTCCACTTCATTATCTCCGGGAGTACCGAGCTGTGAAGAGGTGGTATGAGCTGAGGGTTCATTGGGGGCTCTTGAAACTGAAACTCAGTTGTAGAAAGGCAGTTGACAGTGATGAATGGTTGGGTACTGTTTTCACGAGATGAAGATGTACTAGTTTTTTTTTTTTGGTTTTGAACTCGACTTGAAGAACTGGCGCCATCGTTCTATGTGATGAAATGGATGATTTGGAGTTTGTGTTTGACTGAGAATACATGGAAGGAGATGTGCATGGGTCAGAATAACACAACAAGCTCGTTTGCACCAACACAAATTTAGAATCAATAGCTGTTTGAAGAAAGTCACGAAAGAGTTCTCATCTATATCACCGTTCTGTAAATCACATTCGCCAGAATCTGTTAAAATGGTGATGATTGCCGTGATGTTCTTGAAACATAATTAGAGATGGGATGGAGCTTCGATTCAACTTACTAATGACTGGTGATATCATGGTTATGACCGCAACTGATGGCCGTGCTTTAAAGATTGAGAGTTCGTTGCTCTCGAGGGACCAAGGAGATGGTATACACGATAGTGTGCAGTGATGAAGCAATGAGAATTTAGGATCTGTGTGTCGTTTGTATTGGTCATGCGTGTTGTTTGGAGTTAGAAGCATCGAAATTAGAAGCTTGCACGGACCAAGGCAAGCAGTGGTGATGGCTAGATGGCAGCCGATCGGTGACAATATTCAGTTGAGACAGAAACTGGAGGCATGGTCAACGGTGCATGGACCTGGTTTTGGAAATTGTAGTCAGTTATGGAAATAGATGGCTATATATCAACAAAGAACGAATATTTTCTTTCCTTAGTGGTGAACATTGCACCCCCTCCAAATGGAAATACACCTCAATTAGTGGCACGAGATTGGCAAGATTGCATGCAAGAAATGATACACATTGGTTCTTGGAAAGAGGAGGATATATTGGTGATGAAGTTGGGAAAAGAAGGGAGGTGAGCGGATGGAAGAACCTGGAGGGTTCTCTGTTAGTGACAGACAGAGACGGAGGTCGGCGACCAAGCCGCAGAGAAGAGAAGAACAAGAAGAAGCTACCGCTACAAGCCGAACAGAGATATTAGGGTTTGAAGTTTTTCTTCCTTCTTTGTTTAAATTAGCTAGAGATTATTTGAGATTTGTTCATGGCTTTTGAGAAAGCCATGTCTGGCTAATTATTTTGTAACTAGGGTTTTTATGGTTGAAACTACATGGGTATTAGGCCATTTTTGATTAATTGGATTATATAGCAATAGACCATTTTGAATTGAATAAATAATTCCATGATTTTATATATTGATTTAATGATAATATGAGTTGTTGCTTCACCGGTTTCGTATAACCTTTGTGCATAATTGGTAGGATCGAAAATATATTTGTCTACTTAGATATTTCATGCCTGGGTTAAATCCTTTGATGGGGTATGCTTAGAATAGCCAGGTATTATTTGAGAACCTGTATTTAGTTTCGTATAAATTTCTCGCTAATGCAATTTGATGGTGCATGCTTTGGTTTAGTCTTTTGATGTGCCATGCTTAGGGTGTCCCAGTGATATTTGCGACTCTAATATATATAATAGGTGATGTCAATAGAACGAACAATAAATAATTCATGAATTATGTTTCATTTCAGTATTTGAATAGAAATAGTGGTGGATACATTAAACCCTGGTTACCAACTCTCCCATTTGATTCGTTTTGTTACTTGAGTTTATTCTTCTCATTGTCTTTATTCTTTCAAAAATCCAAAAACATCTTTATTTGTTAGTCCATTAGAGATATTGATTACGTATTTCCACCGCTCCTTGTGGGAACGACCCGTACTTGCCTCTGTCTACTAGTTGGACACCGTGCGATTGCGGTTATCATAAATAGGCATCTCCGGATCCCATCATCTGGTAAATGAAGTGGATCCTCATGAGTTCGAACTTGATGAAAAACCTACATTTCTCCGTTGGGTATGCGAGTAGGTAAAAACCTTAAATTAAAATTCGTAATAGGAAGTTCTTCCTTGCGCGATCTTCACTCCGGAGGTTGTAGGAACTTCGTTTGACGTCCGATTTTGGTGGTTGACCCCAACTATCAAACAGAAAAGACATGTCTTTCATCTATTAGAGAAAAATTATGATTTGGAGATTGTTTTAGGGTGATAAGTGTTAGAGCATAGCTCGGTAAACCTCGCATGCGTTGCTATCTCAAGCATGTTTGTCAATGTTAGTGATCAAAACTATAAGTCTTGATTTCTATCCTACATAGCTAAGTCTCAGACTAGGATAGAAAAGTGTAGTTGATCTCAAAAACTTCATGGAGATTCATCATACAACGACGAAGATCTATACAAGGAACCGTGAACCTTCATCAACAAAAAGGTATGTGGAGACAAAAGTCTATCTCTTCTATCTCCTACTTCTTATGAGACAAAAGTCGTATGCTATATAGACTAGATCATACCATTTGACATTATGAGCTGAGCATTCATTGCTTATCTTTTATCTCGAAATCGTGTGTTGGTAAAGCGTTTCGCTTTGATCAAGTTTATCTTCACCTAGTGACAAAAGTCATGAAAAGTTTCAATCACTTTGAGAATTGCTCTGACGTGAATCGGTCTGTGAATAACAGCTACATAGCATCCTCTGAGAATGTCTCAATGATTGAAATGAGAGTTTAGATTACATAACCATGTATTCCTTGAACCGAAGTTTTCGAACTTTGTTGATCAAGAGAAATCGGGAGGATTGTGGAATTGGCTTCCTCGACCGAGAATTTCTGCTGGGATTTTCCAAAACTCGTTGGTGTGCTAAGTCCGCTAACTGGCGGAAGTTCTCTTTCCGAGAATTCATGTTGAGTTTGGAAAACTCAACCGATTAACTTAAGTCCGCGAACTTGTTTATGAACTTAAGAGGTTATGATCTAAAGATGTGCTCTGAACATGAAACATTAAATTACTAAGGAATGCTTTATGAAAACCGTGGCTATAATGTTCATGAGCCGATTCAATCGAATCGAATTATCTTTGTTTCAATTGTGTCTTGTGTAGTTACATAAGATCTCATAGCAATTGAACAAGGTTAATATGAAATGCTCATATGGAACCTTTTGGGTTACTATGTTGAACCAACATACACGTACACGTTTGGGCATGGTTTTCACGAATCCAGTAAACGTCTACCCAAGTGTGTGTGACAAGCTAAGTTTTCGATCTAACAGTTGAGAAATATTAGCTTGAATCTAAATAGGGTTTTCATCTAACGGTGAATAAGGATTGCTTTGTAACTAAGGCAAAACCCTGATTTGAAGGCTATATAAAGGAGACATCTAGCATTGTGCAAAACCAATCCCCACACGTCTGTGTGCTACTAGTGCGCCCGCTAGAGTCGATCTCCATTAACCTTTGATTTTCTTCTCTAAAATCAGGTTAACGACTTAAATACTTCATTGGGATTGTGAAGCCAGACCGATATACTTTATCGTAGTCGTGTGATCTGATCTTGCATCTTCTTTCGTACGAGGACAATCGATTGATTGGCTTGAGATCGTGAGAGTTCTCCGATAGGCAAGATAAAGAAGTCACAAACATCTTCGTCACACTGTTTGTGATTCCTCTACAATCCGCTTGTGTAGTCAGGAAGGATTGTAGAGAGGTGATTGATTAATCTAGGTTGTTCTTCGGGAATATAAGACCGGATTATCAATTGGTTCCTGTTACCTTGATTTTATATCTAAAGACGGAACAAAACCTAGGGTTTATCTGTGGGAGACAGATTTATCTTCTTATATACTTTTTTGTGTGAGACAGATCTGTTCATTATCAAGTCTGTGATTTTGGGTTACAACAACTCTTGGTTGTGGGTGAGATCAGCTAAGGGAATCAAGCACGCAGTATCCTGTTGGGATCAGAGGCGTAGGAGTACAACTGTACCTTGGATCGGTGGGAGACTGATTGGGGTTCAACTATAGTCCAGTCCGAAGTTAGTTTGCAGTAGGCTAGTGTCTGTAACGGCTTAATACAATGCGTACTCAATCTGGACTAGGTCCCGGGGTTTTTCTGCATTTGCGGTTTCCTCGTTAACAAAATTTCTGGTGTCTGTGTTTTTTCTTTTCCGCATTATATTTTATATAATTGAAATAATACAGGTTGTGCGTTCGTGATCATCAATTGGAAATCCAACCTTTGGTTGTTGATTGATATTGATTGATCCTTGGACATTGGTCTTTGGTACCGTCCAAGTATTCCTTGTATTTGATAAAGACTCGTTATTGTTTTTAGCTTGAGTAAAAATCAAATCAAGAGAGAGGTATTAACTCCTTGAGATACTTTTATCTAGATTGAGTCTGACTGTCTAGTTGATTCTCTAGCAAAGTATTTCGGAGTTACTCCATACAGATTTCTAATCAAAATATTGGGTGGTGTTGTTAGACCCCCGCTTTTTCAATTGGTATCAGAGCAGGCAAACACGTTTAAGACCTCATCAGTTTGTGTTTGTAGAGATCTGACTCTATGGGCAAGAGTACTATCTCTGATAAACGCGTCACCAGTAATAAAGATTCTCTCTCGTCCAACTCTATTAAAGAGAAAAACTATTCTATCTCGAATATAGAAAAACCTTGTGGTTCGACGAGACAGACAAACAATGGCAGGTGTGTTGTTGATCTCCCTTTGAAAGAGACCTTCTCTTCTAATGAGTGGGATACAACTGAAAAGAGTAATTTGATTCTAAATCTTGTTAGTATTCAAGCTGTCATATTGGATCAGCTAAAACACCATGTCAATGTTCTTCTTGGTGTTGTAAGAGATTGCAAAGTCCAGGGAAATGCTGAAGATCATTCTTCGTGCTTAACTCTTGAGGCCAGCCTCGAAAAGGATGCCTTGGATATTGAACGCCGTTTGAATAAACTCTCCATTCAAGGTTGTTCAAAGCAATCTAATATACCAAGAACTTCTGATGCTTTA